>NC_067249.2:8800000-10050000 GCF_019359855.2 Lolium perenne | reverse complement strand
CTTGGAAAAATTGGCGGGCTCCCTCGAGGAGTGCCGCCAGTCCCAATGAAAATCCTAGCCCTCAACTGCCGCGGTCTGGGTAGTGCTGCGGCAGTCAGAGCGCTCCGTGAAATTCAGGAGCGAAACAACCCCCAAGTGATGTTCTTGTCTGAATCTCATTTGGATAAAACGGGTGCTGAAAATTTGAAACGTCAAACATTTATGGATGGAGTGATTGTAGCTGAAAGTGATGGACGAGGAGGTGGCTTGGTTCTGCTATGGAAGAATGAAGTAAAAATTGAGGAGGTGGCTATCCATGCAAATTACATAGATGTGCTGGTAAATGGGGGTGATGATGCGCTAAGCTGGAGATTGACTGGTATCTATGGAGAACCATCATGGGAGAATAAATATAAGACATGGGAGCGTCTGCGTGAGCTCCATGGACAAATTGAGATGAGTTGGCTAGTTATTGGCGATTGGAATGAGATTTTATATAGCCATGAAAAGGAAGGGGGCAACCAAAGACCCATGCACATGATGCAGGCTTTTAGGAATGCTCTAACGGACTGTGGGCTGGAAGATCTTGGTTATATTGGCGACCCTTTTACGTGGAGAAGGAAGAGAAGTCGACGTTGTTCGGGTATGAGGGAAAGGTTGGACCGAGCATGCGGTAATGAGGCTTGGGCACGGATGTTCCCGTATGCGTGCCTGTCTAACCAGGAGGGTCTTAGGTCGGACCACCGGCCGATCTTACTGGACACGGAGTATTATAGAGACACGGCGATGTCTCGCAAGATTAGGAGAAAAAGATTTGAAGGAAAATGGCTGCTGGAGGAAGGAGTCGGTGAAGTGGTTAAGACAGCGTGGGAGGCAGGAATTGGAGAAAATAGCGGCGATGTGGCCAAGGCCGTGGCGTCGGTAAGGGAAGCCTTACACGCGTGGGATGGGACTATTCTGAAAAAACCAAGAGCACGACTACGGACTCTAGCGAGACAACTGGAGGAGGTTCTTAGAGGGGGGACGTCAGAGGAGAATGCCAGAAGACAAGAGGAGCTGACAACAGATATTGAGAGAATTCTAGAGCAAGAAGAGGTGTATAAAATGCAAAGAAGTCGAGTCAACTGGCTATCCCATGGAGACCGAAACTCGGCGTTCTTTCATAACTATGCTAGAGCACGAAAGAAGAGAAATCTAATTGTGAAGCTACAGGATGCTGGCGGTATTTGGAGGGAAGGTAACGCTTCAATAAAACCAATTATCCAAGATTACTTCTCCCAATTATTCACGTCAGAGGTGGACAATACGTCTCAGGAGTTGCTCCAGAAGGTTAAACCTCGGGTTACGGCTGAGATGAATGAGAGATTAATTGCCCCTTATACAGAAAAGGAGGTGAAGGAAGCACTGTTTGCTATAGGAGATTTTAAAGCGCCTGGTACCGATGGCATGCATGCAATCTTCTTCAAGAAATTTTGGCCTTTTATCGAAGACGCGGTAACAAAAGAGGTTCTGGTGTCCTTGCAGACAGGTGTGATCCCCACGGGATGGAATGAGACGGCGATTATTTTGATACCCAAAGTAAACGACCCTGAACTGATTACTCAGTTTAGGCCTATCAGTTTATGTAATGTCCTTTATAAGATTATCTCAAAGGTTCTGGCAAACAGGTTAAAGGTCATTTTGCCTGAAATTATCAGTATTGCCCAGAGTGCTTTTGTTCCAGGGAGATTGATCACTGATAATGTTCTGGTGGCATATGAATGTGTTCATGCGTTGAGAGGAAAAAGAGAAGGAAAAGATAGCTTCTGTGCAGTAAAATTGGATATGCATAAAGCATATGACCGTGTGGAGTGGAGCTTTCTGAAGGATATGATGACCAGATTGGGTTTCTCGGAGCAATGGACTAACCTTATTATGTCTTGTGTTTCTTCTGTCCAATACAGGGTCTGGTTCAATGATGATGAGACGGATACGTTTACTCCTACGAGGGGGCTGCGGCAGGGAGACCCACTCTCGCCGTATCTGTTCCTTATTTGTGCTGAGGGACTCTCGAGTCTGCTAACACACGAAGAAGAAAGTGGTGGTATTCAAGGGGTCAGGGTGTGTCGCGGGGCACCATCGGTATCTCATTTACTCTTTGCCGATGATTCTCTGATTCTAATGAAGGCGGATGCGCCTAATGCTGCTGCTGTTCGACGAGTGTTAGACCTGTACTGTGCCAGTTCGGGACAACTGGTGAGTGACCCAAAGTCAAGTATATTTTTTAGCCCTAATACAAAGGATGCAGAGAAGGGGCGGTATGTGCTGCCCTGCATATTGATTCAGAAGCGCTGACTGAGAAGTACCTTGGACTTCCATCACATGTTGGAGTTGATAGGTCGGACTGCTTCCAGCACCTGGTGGATCGGGTGTGCAAAATTATAAGCGGCTGGAATCTCAAGAACTTGTCGATGGGCGGGAAGGAAATCCTGCTAAAGGCAGTGGCCCAAGCAATTCCATCATACGCTATGTCAGTGTTCAAGTTACCCAAGGGTATCTGTAAAGCTATTGCTGCGGCAATTGCCCGGTTTTGGTGGGGAGAAAAAGATGGGAAGAAGACAATACACTGGTACTCTTGGTGGAAAATGTGTACTCCAAAGAGAGAGGGAGGAATGGGGTTTCGCGACCTGCACTGTTTTAACCTGGCCATGCTATCGAAGCAAGTGTGGAGGTTAATTGTGGCACCAGAATCCCTGTGTGCCCAAATCCTTAGAGCGAAATACTATCCATCTGGAAATATTTTATCGGCTGAACTCAAGAAAGGTGCTTCTTTTACGTGGCAAAGCTTGATGGCAGGTATGAATACCTTCAAGAGAGGCTACATATGGAGAGTAGGGAATGGATCTAGTATAAACGTTTGGCGCGACCCATGGCTGCCAAACAGTCCGAACAGGAGAGTCTTCTCGAGACAAAATGGCACCTTAATTGGGAAGGTGGAAGAGCTAATTGACCCAGCCACAGGTGGCTGGGATGTCCAATTACTGCATGAAATCTTCTGCCCAACATATGTGAGGATGATCACAGCAATTCCCTTATCGCCCTGGATGGAGGAGGACTCAATCGCATGGCATGGGAATAGGAATGGGATGTTCTCAGTTCGATCGGCGTACCACATGGAATGGCAACACCAATATGGGAGCCGAGCTAGAAGAAGAGAAGCGGGAAATTCAGAGATAAACCCCGTCTGGGAAGTTTGTTGGAAATTATCTGTCCCGGCCAAGGTGAAGATCTTTACTTGGAGGGCGCTACATGGCATTATTCCCTGTATGTGCGTCCTAGCAAACAAACACATTGGTGGTTCTGGACAATGCCCAGTATGTGAATGGGGCGCTGAAGATGTTGCCCATATGCTGTTCAAGTGTGATAGAGCAAAAGAAGTCTGGGAGGCCCTAGGCATTTATCCGATCATAGAGAAGGCGGCGAATGAGGATCGGTCTGGCAGTGTGGTTCTGGAAATTCTGCTCAGGTCGAAACACCCGACGTCACTAATGGTAGGGGGGCTAGATATGAAGGAGATTATCGCAACGGCTGCCTGGTTCATCTGGTGGCGACGCAGAGAACTAAAACATAAGGGAACGGCGCCTATCCCTAGCAGGTTGGCGTTGTCAATCAAATCTATGGTAGCCAATAGTAACCGGGCAAAAAAGAATAGAAGCGGGATTGTCAAGAAAGGATGGACTAAACCCCCGAAGGGAATGGTTAAAATTAATACGGATGCGGCGGTTAACCTAGCTGCTAGGACAGCGTCGACGGGATGCATTATCAGAGATTCTCAGGGCCAATTCCTAGCAGCAAGCAGATCTAATATTGAGGGAGTTATTGATGTCACGACGGCGGAAGCTCAGGCGATGAGAGATGGGCTTCGCCTGGCGGAGCGCATTGGATGCAACAACATCGAGGTGGAGACGGACTGCCTTGAGGTGGTCACGGCCTTCCAATATCCGTTGGAGAATAGGATTGTGGGTACAGCTTTCTTGGACGAATGCAGAATGATGATGGCGGGCTTCACCTCGGCTGTCATGAGACACTGTCCAAGAGAAGCAAATATGGCGGCAGATCTTATAGCTAGTTCAGTAGAGGATAATCATTGTAATCTGTGGCTGGACAATCCGCCTGTTTTCCTCTTTCCACAACTCGTGGACGATGTAACACTTATTTGATGGGGGGCAGCAAGTTCTTGACGCACTCTTTTCCTCTCGAGGTACCTAAGGGGGTCGAGAGGTTTTTAATGAGGCGGCTTGCTTGCCCGTAATATATATAAAGTTTCAAAAAAAAAAAAAAAGATTGATTTCACACAAAAATCACGAGATGCTTCACCAGAAAATAAAAGTTACCTAGAAGCTTTTGTTTTTCTGGCCCGAATGTTCGACCATGCGTGTGCCGTTATTATGATCGATCAAACGAGACGAGAAAAAAACAAAGAAAGCTAGAGTGCTACTACTTCTGTTTATTTCAGAAATTGATCTTTCCGCACATCAATCGTGCTTTACACGTTCAATTTGGCTGAACAAAAAGTTCATTCGAGCTACGTGGTACATGAGTAGATTAAGAAGGCGGGCCAGGTTGGCCCTTAGCTACTACTACCTCCGCTTTAAGGAATAAGGCGCACGCGTATTTCAAGGTGAACTTTAACTAGAAAAATTGAGCAACAAATTCTTGATTATATTATATGTAATTAGTATCGATAGATTCGTATTGAAAAGAACTTTTCAATGATACTAATTTCATACGAACAATGTTTATCTATTTCAAGGAATTCTTGGTCAAACAAAAAACACGTAAAATGTGGACGTCTTATTACTTAAAACGGAGGTAGTATATACTACCTACCTCCGTTTCAAGAAATAAGGCGCACGCGCATTTCAAGATGAACTTTGATCATAAAAATTGAGCAACAAAATCTTGATTATATTATATGTAATTAGTATCGTTGGATTCGTATTGAAAAACACTTTTTAATGATACTAATTTTATATAAACAATCTTTATCTGTTTAAAGTAATTTTTGATCAAACAAAAAACACGTAAAACGAGGACGGTTTATTCCTTGAAACAGAGGTAGTATAAGGTACTAGGAACTAGGAAGGAACACCGCACTCTTGGTTGCACCCATCCAAGGTCTCGTAGCACCCAGTACCCGCCAGGCAGCAGTAGCAGAAGTTTCCGCTCTCGCAGATCGGAGCTCCCTTCTTGTAGACGCACATCCCGATAATATTGATCTTCTCGTTCTCGTCGTGGCCGCCGCCGTCATCGATGATCCGGCCTATATACTTTCGGTAAAAACAGATTGAAAATACAACTGAATTTTCCATGATGGTCGACGACGATCGATGATCATCAAAGAAAAAACACAACAGATGGAGCAGAATCTTTACATTGTGCACTGGCGGCAAGGAGGAAGATGGCGAGGAGAAGGGCAGCTGCGCGGACGGGAGCCATGATGCAATGTGCAAGACGAACTACAAGATATGACTTGCTCCATCTTCTCTATATCGATCTGTGTATATATATAGAGATCGAAACCTACCTAGCCGCGTTTAATTACCATGTTTACACCTCTATCGACATAATCATTCCAATGTATGCGTCGACAAATAATTACCCGTTTAGACGGAATATCTGGCATCAGTTATGGATGGCGATTGCTTGCTTGGAATGCACAGATACCATCCCATGTTTCAGCAAGAGAAATCCGTTGAAGTGAATGGCAAAAAGTAAAAAAAGATACTGTACATGAAAGGTAAGTTTAGACATGAGAAGATACTGTATGAAGTCTACCTGTTATCCTGAGTTTTTTATAGAGAACAAAATTTCTTAAATTAGCACCAACTTGGGCTGGTGCTGCAGTAATCAGATTTATTTGTATTTAGCTACAGGCTAATTGGTGGGAGATGATAGATCACAGGAAAAGAATAACCAAACCAACATTGCCCACATCCTGCTTATGGTATTCTTGTAAATTTTTCTGGGGCTGCATTTCAGATATTAGGGCAATTTCTAGTGGTATGTTATGAAAAAAAATGTATTAGTGGAATGTAGATTCCAGTGTTGAAATATTGATATATTTGTAGATAATTCCAAAAAGAAAAAGTACGCAAAATCGGTCGGGTAGATCAAAAGTTATGGCAGTCTGAATTCGCCCTTCACATGCATTACTCTGTTTCACTGAACAATATTCTAGTCCATTTATCTTGTAGCACAGTGCTAACCCCTGGTTCCCTGGAGGTGACTGGATTATATTTCACTCTTAAGCTTACTGGGCAGGGTGGTGCTTCCTTTTTTTCACTCGTCCAGATGCATATCTCACTCTGTTGATTTTTTTTTTCAGGCGGGTTTGTCAAGGACGACGGGGCCAGGGCCTAGTTGAATGACAAGCACCTGAATCACCTTATATTTTTACAACCTTGGCTGCCTTTCTTGGGACACCAATAATAGGAGAATGTGTCTGGATAATGTTGTTCTGTTAGTTCTCTCTTGCTAGTGTTCTTAGCATAACTCAGGAAGAGATCCATTTGATGTTTGTATTGTGGGCTCATTGAGAGGTTTGATGGCACACGCAGCATACTGTCTTGTAAGTTATGTATGCTTCAGAGTGGTCGAAATTTAGCTAAAACCTGATTTGTTACCATTCATCCGCTGGAGTTTGACACTTGACAGTGTACCTATGAGGACATGCATGATCTCGCTCGAGGAGTCTTGTCCAGAGTCTGCAGCCGCCATCGCCATGGCTGGCGTCAGGTTGCAGGTCCGGCAAGATGGTAGGCTACATCGTGTGTGGATACATCCAAATTTAGACAAATATGTGGCTTTTTTTTTTGGGAATGGAGGGACTTTTTTTTTAATCAAGGAAAAGAGGGACTATATTATACCAAGATGACAGGAAGTCAGGAAGTACATTCATCCTCTATAATAACAGTGTTAAAAAAATCAAAACATCATGGATGCACATAGGCAAGTTATTACAAAACAAAGAAAAAACCTCCACGATTGATAACACATATAATATGAGAACGTCTTCAAGAAGGTTTACGATGGCTGATATGAAAATCGAACTTTATCCATGGCACACACCCAAAGACATACCTTCACAAGCACTTTCTGGACATGAACATCGCCACACTGCCAATAACCATGCATGCAAAAAAAAAAACATTCTGCTGAGCCAGCAACGATACTTCCACCACCATGCAGTGAGAGAGGAATTCATCTACACCACAAAAAGTCCACAGGTTGCCTCACTGAAGAGCCCGCCGCCAACGGAGAGGGATGTACAAGGAGAAGGAACTATAGGGGTTGGTGGTGGCCGCCGCCCGTGTTGCCTGAAGGCAATGCGGAGCCGGATAATATTTTCTCGGGTCGATTAGTTTGCCAAGTGTATGATTTCCCAAGAGATTTTGGATTGGTGTACGGTGTGTACCGTGCAAGCCGAAGCAATACTCACAGGAATTGTTTCCGCCCAGGGAGAAAATTGATAGTACTAGTACAAAGATCAATTTCACACAAAGATCACGAGATGCTTCACCAAAAAAAAAAAAAAAGGTCCACAAGTCTGCGGTTAATATGATCGACCAATCGAAACGACCAAAAAAACAAAGAAAAAGCCGAGTGCTAGCTAGCACTTGTCTTTATTTCAGAAATTGATGGATCGTGCTCTTTACACGTTCAAAAATTTGGCCGAACAAAAAGTTCGATCGAGCTACGTGGGAGATGATCGAGTAGATTAAGAAGGCGGGCCGGGTGGAACACCGCACTCATGCTTGCACCAATCCATGGTGTCGTAGCACCACTCACCCGCCAGGCAGCAGTAGCAGAAGTTTTTGCTCTTGCAGATCGGATAGTGCTTCTTGTAGACGCACAGCCCGTTCGGCAGGTTGAGCTTGCTCTCGTCATGGTCGCCGTCGTCGACGATGATCCGGCCTACATAATAAGGTAAAAACAGATCAAAAATACAATTGAGATTGTCGTGAAGGTCGGTCGACGATCGACGTTCAAAGAAGGAACACAACAGATGACAAGAATCTTTACTTTGTGCACTGGCGGCAAGGAGGCAGACGATGAGTACAAGGGCGGCTGCAACGACGGGAGCCTGGTGCTTGGCCATGATGCAATGTGCAAGACAGAACTACGAGATGCGTTTTGCTCCATCTTCTGCATGTATATATATAGAGAGAGATGCGTTTAATTACCATGTTTACTACACCTCTATCAACGCAATCTTTCCATTGTATATATACATGGTGCACAAATAATTACCCGTTTAGACAGAATATGAATATCTGGCAGCAGTTATAAATGGCGATTGCTTCGCTTGGAATGCACAGATACCATCCCATGGTTTCAGCAAGAGAAATCTGATCTGATGTCATACTATTTTGGTTTTGCTTTGGCCCTGAACGTTCAAAGGGCCTCGATCGAGGTGTGATTTGTTTTTGGTACTAAAAAATATGTTTAACCAGCTTGATATCTTTTTTTGCCGTTCCCCTTTTACGGCGATTGCTTGCTTGGAATGCGCAGATACCATCCCATGTTTCAGCAAGAGAAATCTGATCTCATCTCATACTCTCTCCGTCCATGAAAAGATGTCAAAGGATTTGTCAAAATTTAGATGCATCTATACACTAAAGAGAGTCTAGGTACATTCGAATTTAGATAAAAGTTTTAGCATTGTTTTACAGACAGAGGTAGTACTATTTTGGTTTTGTTTTCGCCCTGAACGTTCAAAGGGCCTCGATCGAGATATGATTTGTTTTTTGTACAAAAATATATATGTTTAACTAGCTTGATAATTTTTTTTTTGCCGTTCCCCTTTTCTGCGACGCTACGGTGATAAAGCAAATCTACCGTAGGGAACAAATTCAGACCCATCAAATTCATCCTAACAAAGTTCCAATGGATACGCCAAAACAACACTTTTTGAGGAAGTAATCGTGCCAGTTACATTATATGTAAAAGCAAAAAAATCACGGTTACACCCCAAAAAACAGCCAATAGAAAGGAAATACTTTGATTATTCTATCCTTAATCTAAAATTGTTCATCCGAACATTGGTTGCGCAATAGGCATTTGTTTTTGTCTTGACAAATACCCTTTGCACTTTTCCTTGCACATGTCCATGGTCACATAGCAATAATCACTCGTGATACAACAGTAGCAAAACTGGTTACTTTTGCAGCTAGAAGCGTCCTTTCGGTAGACACATAGCGTCTTCGGTAGATTTGTCATCTCGTCATTGCCGCCGTCGACGGTCCGGCCTGTATACATGAACACACATGATATATAATAGAAATTTGCGTGGAAGATGACACACAGAGCAGATATATATGGATCTTACATCGTGCAGTGGTAGCAAGGAGGCATGCGATGAGGAGAAGGGCTGCTGCATGGATGGGAGTCTTCATATTGTATGATGTATTCTGATATGCGGCTAGGACTAGGCGTATGTGTTCTATGCAAAAAACAAAACAAAAACTAGTAGTACAAGATATTTACACCAACGACACATGATCTCTTATATATAATATATTTAGTGAGGGAAGGGAATGAATTCTCCCTTAGAATAGAAATATAGCATTCATTATTTTAATTAAGAGAAATCTGATTTGATCTGATCTGATCTGATATTTCCTCTGTCTGATCAGATAGTACTAGTACTATTTCTGGGACGATGGTCCACCTGTTTGAATTCTTTGGCCCCTTTATTTTTGGTTGAGTTTTGCTCTTGGATGTCTTGAGGCTTAAAATTTTCAAACAACCTATAGGTTTGGTGGGATCTTGCCTTTTTCTACGCGTTAAACAAACCTATTCCGGCTTGTGTAGATTTGGTTGAAGTTGTATCTTGACAAAACCTAATTTGCTCTACATAGGAGTAAATTTGGAGAAAAGACTGTCTTACAGTCCTATGTTTGTAGACAGTGGTATTACTTCATTAAGAATGGGGATTAATGAAAAATACTCGTGAGTAAACGAGGCGTGCACACCCTCTATGGTAGCATGGTTCAAATTCATATCCAACCAATTCAGCTTAATGAATTTCTAATGGATGTGTAAAAAACGTAATCTAGAGAGTATCTATCATACCGGAGAGTATGTACATGTAGTATGAAGTATGTAAGACTATTTTGGTAGTATATATACTAATTTGTAGGCAGTATGTACATTTTTTACGTAGACTCAATTTTTACGTACACATATGCATGTATTTCGGATATATAATGCAAACTATGGGTTCAGTTGCATTTTTTTCACCAAACTTGGTTTGGAGTATCTTAGATATAGTGTAGTAATATACTCAAACCGATAAAGTATCGTATATACTTTCGCATGGTAGTATATTAGATGTGGGTGTAACTACACCCAGGAGTAGGAAGTATTTATCCTATATATATATATATATATATATATGGAAAATAGCCAGCTAGCATGGTGGCTAGCTACGCATGCACATCTGACCACTCATCATCCCTATGGACGGTTTTCATGAAAATCGCATGTTAACGCCGTTAGTGATAGCCGGCCCATGAGGCCACGATCCCACCACACCCCGCAGTCCCGCACATTTGTCCCTCACCCCAACCCAATCCCCACCACAGTCCACAGCCCGGTCCCCTTCCTAGAGAGGAGAGTGCTCCACTCCGGCCCGGTGCTCCACTCCTCCACATACCCGATCTCTGGCGTGGTGCTGGGGACGAGAGTGCTGCTGCGCAAGCTCGTTCGTGGTTTTTCTTTTATCTCGAGTTGCTCCATGTTTTCTTTTTTGGATCTTGATTTGCATCCACTAGATCTCCGGCGACCCGTCCTGGCCCACCCGCCGCCACCCTACCTTGAGCTCTACACGGAAACGTGGGCGCTGCCGCCGGCCGGCAGATGCTGATGCGTATGTTTCGGCACGTCGCGTCCTAGCAAGCTAGCTACCTGCTGCTGGATCTGATGGCACGCGCGGCGGAGCTTTTCTCATGAACTTTTTCCTTGCCGCTGCTACACTGATCTTTTCCCTCTAATCTTTTTCTTGTTGCTGCTTCACTGTGATTTTTTCTTTGCTGATTATGTGCGTTTTGATATGGTGAAGAGATCCTGCTGATTTCTTTTTGGTCGTTGACTATGGAAACAAATCGTTTACTGCTCCGCCCCTCCCCACCTCTTGGCTCCGATTTCCCCACGCCCCGCCCCACGCGCGTCCGGCCCAATGCTCCGCGTGCCGCCGGCAAGATGCCCCACGCACTTCCGGTCGGGTGCCCCTCTCGCCACGTTTTTGTCCAGGGATTACTGCTTGTCATGGACTGGTTCGTGGCAAAGATCCAACTGGGGCTCGGTAGAGATGCCCGTCGGTGTTTGAATCGGACGAAGAGAGGTTGATAATGGAATCTGGAGGTGCCAGGGAGGTGCGCCTACGACCGTGCTCCCTGCGTGACCATGGTCTGGTTGCCGTCGACAGTGGGCCCCGCGCGCCGTCGACCGTGTGTAACGCGCGCCGTCTTCGTCCTCGCCCGGCCCTACCGCGAGCCACGAGCTCCGCCACCTGCGTCCTCGTCCATCGCCGCTCGTCAAGTTTGTCCTGGCTGGCTACAACGACCTGGAGCTGGGCTCCCATGGGCACGGTTGCTTTTTTTCTGGATAGGAAGGAGACACAGCGCCGCGTGGTTTTCTTTTGATCTGATTTTTCTTCAACCCTTCTGCGATCTGGATTCTGATGTATTCCCGTTCCAGATTTGTACATGGTTCCCGATCCAGATCCCATGTTCATTCAAAGTAGGGTGAATCTGCAGTTTCTATTTTTTTTCTAGATCCTTTCTGGCTTCTTTTTCTATATCATTTTAATGTTCGTGTTGTTTTTGCAGATACAAAGGCATTTTGTCAAAGGGATTTTGTGGTGACGATATTAGAATAATGTAATTGAAGAATTTTTTAATTTTGTGGTGACAATATGAGCACAATGAGATTTTGTGGTGACTATGATGAACTTTCATCAGCCTCAAGCATGATCTTGTATTTGTTGTAATTTTCCCTTTTTTCCATTTGATTTTTCTCCTGAGAATACTTAGTTAGCCTCTAGTTTGTGTCGTTCTTTCTCGAGTTGGTCGAGCGGTTATCGTGGTGCTGATAATAATATTTTATCCGGTGACAAAAATGCTTATTATGAGCCAGTCTACGGTGATTGATGGTTCTCGTGTTACATTAGTTGCATGTTAATTTTTCCGAAAAAGAACGAAAACAAAACTTTGTTGCACGCCACGGAGCGGGTGTCAAATATTTCCGTGGGGACCGGTGAAGTACAGTTGACTGCCATACGTGAAAGAAAGCAATCACTGGACACAATAAAGATGCGATGAGGTAACGGCGACATATGGACGGACGTTTATAAGCACGAATCACTGAGCAATGATCTGATGGTGAGCACACCGTGCGTAGCTAGCACCCCGGGTAGAAAATCCGCGTCGATATATATATATAGAAACTCTATTAGACCTCCTGGGTGCAGAATAGTAATTCTGCTCCCGGGCCGGTCGACCGAGCCGGACAGGCGCCTGGTTCAGCCCAAACCTTGTCGGTGCCCACCACCAAACGAACAGTCGTAATTTCATCTCTTTTTTTATCCCGACGATTTTTTTTCCAATTCGGTCGTAGGTGGAGCTGCCCACTAACCCCGTACCCCAACCCAGACGATGGCGAGCGGTTGGGATTGGGCGAGGCAGCGGCGATGCGGGTGAGCGGCCGGCGGGCGGCGGCGATGCGTGTGTCTGGCCGGCGGCGATGCGGGTGACTGGCCGGTGGCGAGCGGCGGATGCGCTATGCGTTGTGGGTGTCCTTGGCTCCGTTGTGGTCTGCCGACGAATCGACGGCGACCGGCTGTAGGTGTGATTGCGGTCGGCAGCGGGCGGTTGTAGGCAGGGTTGCTGCGAGCGGCTGCAGCTGGGGATCTTATCGGCTTGAGGCTTGGTGAGTGGCAGATCCTCCTCTCCGCCTCCAACAGCAGTTGAGGGCTTCGGCCTCGGCCTCCTCTTGTTTTTTTCCTGGATCCCCTCCGTCAATTGCCTCCTACTCCGTCGGCAAGACCTAACAAAAATAATTTTTGTTGTTCATGTATGTCACACCATCTTGATGTGATTAGTGGTGCATAAGGAGAAGATCCCCTCGGTGAACCCTCTCCTCCGTCCTCACCTATTCTCGTTTATGCTTCAAAATATCGGATTAATCGCGAGCTTGATTTGCAGCGGCTGGTTTGGAATCCCGAAGGCTTCAGCCGAGTGGTGGGTGGTCCCGGTCTCGGTTGCCATGGAGACTGGCCTCCGCAGCGGGAGGGGTTGCGGTCTGCCAGTATTCTACACCGGAGAAGAAGATGCTGTCCCTGTCGGCATAAACGAGACGGGAATGTGCTATTTTGGTGAGCTCGTGAGCAATCACCTATTTTTCTTTTGCTAGGAAGATGAGAATGTGCTTTTCAGTAACATTACTGTCACCGGGTGTTCGTTGTAATGCGCGAGCGGACTTTGCTGTTATAGCTGTGATATACTTTGGGAGAAATCTGGGATAAAGGAAGGTGTTGCTCCTGGATTCATTTACTAGTTAGCTCTGAAAAAAAATCTTTTCTTGTGCCTGACACTTAGTTTTCCGGAATCCATTTTTGTGGCTGACATGTTGTAAATTTTCAGGAATCTGACAAGAAATTGACAGACAGAAAAAGATGTATGCAAAGGACTTGTAGACGAAGAGCAAGTATGTAGCGGCAGTGTTGCACAGATGAGAAAATATCAGTTGTTTGTATTCATGCTGTACCTAGCCTGGTGTCACCTGAGGTGAGATCAAGACTGAATCCAGCGATTTTTTTTTCCTTCTGTATCGTGCAGCACTTGGATGCGTATTTGTTAGATTACAGTTAGATTTTTCGTCCCCAATTTTAGTGGTGGATCCACTGACCGCTCTCAGACTGCACCTGCTTGCAGCACATAACTTTCTGGCCCAAGCTCCAACCCGCCGTGGTGCTCCTGCCGCTGGGCTCCAACCGTAATTGCCTCGAACACTGCCGAGATCCAGCCGCCCGCGACCAGGTCATGTCGCCGCCGAGCTTAAGCCAACCGCGACGAGGTCGTGTGGCCACCATCCTCGCCTCGTGCCCCAAGTTCCTGCCGTCGGCCGCTAGCACCAGTCGCCCCGTCCTCGCCGCAGGAGCGCCAGCCTCTCCGGCCGTCCTCGTCGTCTCCAATTGCTCTGGTTGTACTCCTCTTCTCCGAGCAGGAACAAGGTCCTACTGCATTTTCATGCTATGATTTGTGGCAGTTCTGTATCTTACCTTTGGTGTCCAAGTTGTCTGTTTGTTTTTGTCCAAGAGCATGTATTACTGTGTTAGGTGGTCAATATAAGATATCCTTTTTAGTTTTTACCACAAAGGTATCTATCCGCAGCTTATTTTCTTTTACGCTAGATTTATACTTGAGAGAAAAAATTCGATGTTCATTTCCTACATTGTGATACCATCATGATTTGAATTTGTTCATTTGGAACTAGCAAGGAGTATAAGTTCATATATGAACTGAAGCATGGTAAAATGTTTCCAATGAAAATTTTGACTAATGCCACCGCTCTAAATTATGGAAACAGACAGCCAGGAATGAGTATCAATTGGTATGAAGCTGGATGTTTTACCTAGATCTTTTATGCGCCAAATAAACTGCTTCGTGCTTATAATATATAACCAATTAGTCAGCTATTCACCTACAGGATTATGTCAAGAAGCCAAAGGTTATTGAATGATAAAGTCTCGGCTCCTTATTTGTTTCCCCTGGTACAATTCAGTACCGAGCCATCTCTACCAATTTGTATTCAAAGTCTTGATTTTTCTTCTCCCTGCATCATTTTGGTCTGTAATTGTTCAATTTTACCGACGTAATCTTGTTGATATTGAAGATGAATCTTTTTATAAGTAATTTTGCATCATTTTTATTTGTTGTCTGAAATGGTATCTCCAGTCTGTGCTAGTTCTCATGCTCAACTAGGTTCTCTGTAAAATACTAGATCGAAAGCAAATTATGTCTCAATAGTTTGTGATTCTTTTTGTTGAAAGATACTGCTTTGCTTATTAGACGTCCAGATTTTCTTTTTTTTGTTGTTGTATCGCTTTGTTTGTTTAAGGCTATTTTACCATATAAAGATTAAGTTATGTCATGGTGCTTATGTAACTTAATTTTCTTTTGATTTGCTTAAATCAATTCCTGATCTAACTATTTTGTGACTCGAAGATATATAGCTTTTATAATCGCAATGAATGTCCAATAATTCAAAAAATCATGACTGAAAACTAGTTGTGCAAATAACAGATGCTGATGCAAATGCAAAGTGCTTGGGACATACATGACAAGAGATTTATAGAACAACTTGCAATGCTCAGTTCCAAAGATTGTCTAAGCAAGGATGCTACTGGACATTTAATGTGTTCATATCTTAAGACTTCTTAATTCACATGAAAGTACTAGTGCAAGTCAAAATCATCACAGAGAGTGTAGGCTTTACCTCCCTACTAGCCAAAGTAGCAGTCCAGGGACTACCTCATCTAGCCAATTTTACAACTGCATATTTATCTAACGCTTTGCATGCAGAAGGCATTGATAGGTGCTGCACGCTCTTCAGCTCACATCAGGTTCTCCAGAGGGGTACTGGCAATGTTTTTTTAGATGTACTGGCAATGTTGTTCCTGAAGAAAACTGAAGCAAACTCTTCTTTACTGACTTTACTCTTTAGGGTTACGTCTCTGTAAGCATTTTTTGTAATTGTGGTGCTGATCGGGTAGCCAAACAGGATGCCATAGCCCATGGTTTCATGCTATGGAAATGTTGTAAACTTCTTTGAGGGTATGATACCTCATCATGTGTACTAAAATCTCAAGACAAACCTTTTTTAGGATATAATAATGCATTCTTTAGTAAGTTATTTTCACCTTGAGTTGTTCATATCCTCATGTCTGCTCCCAAATTTCTTACATTGCTTCCCAGTTATTTTTTTAATTTCAATGTTTCAATTAGTGGAGAGTGATCATGTTCAGGTTTCCAAATTTTCTTACGGGCATCTGAAAAGTTCTTACGTTGGATCTACAGAGACGTAATCTTACATTGATCTGCAAGTTGCATGGCAATAATCGATCTCCTAGCTGTATGCAATAAAAGAGCAGGCTGATCGCAAAAAAAAAAAAGAGCAGGCTGCGCCCAAGAGTTTCTTACGTTGCATGCGATTTTATTACGACGCGTATGTCAGTTGCCAAGGCGGCTAGCCGTGCCAGGAAGTTTCTTATGTTGCATGCGACATATTTTACATCGCTTGGCAGGCCGGTAACCAAAATAAGTGTGTCAACTGTTACATCCCAGAAACTGGGCTAGGGATACAAGCAGGTGATGGGAGTTCAGGGGAGGTTGAATGGCGACTCTTGCACAAACTGCACAACCCCACGACATAACAGGATTGTTATAGAGGGGGCAGGGAACCCTTTATGCTGCACCGAAAATTGCGATGGTCGAGGGCCAGTTGTTTTAAACAATCTACCTTGGACAGACTTCTACAATCTTCAAAGATAGTCTTCTTTTGCTTTTCCAAATCACCCGATGCAGGAGGGGGGCTATAGGGTTGGCCTACAGGCAACGGGGAGGTGACCAGAGAGGCATCAGGAGCAACAAGAAAATGTCTCTGAGCGAGAACACACCAGAGCAAGTAGCAGCAGATACCTCCACAACACACAGTTGGCAAAACCACAACTCATGGGCAAATGCACAATCAAGTAGATCACTGATTTTGTTACGGCAACTTCGTTAACTGAAGAATGGATAAACATGAGGACAGATTCAGATTACCAACTATATTCTAAAGCTCTTAGCATATAAACAAAGAAAGCCATGATTACCTGTCGCACTTTACGACTGTTCTAGAACCTGATCAGGATACTATCAATAGTCTTGAGCTGTGACATTTCTTCTAAACTAGCAATTCCAGGATCCACATAGCACAGCTGAAAACATGAAAGGTGTAATTGATGTTCCATCAAAAGGTATCAAACGTTGTAACCATTCTGAAGTTCATATTCTGACAAGTCGTTTGATGTACCTGATACTGTGGCTTTCTGAGGGTGTGCACACCTCGTTTTACCAGCCTCTGCCATCCTTTTTTCATTGTAAGGGTCCTCTCTAAATCAGCTGTTCTCTGTAAGAATAAAAAAAAATATCAGCACAAACTGATTTGCAGAGAAAAATGCAATTCCATTTTTAGAGCAGAAAACAATTCAAATTAATTATGTTTCAAAGATGCTAACACAATGAACCTAATGAAAGTTAATGATCATTTTATCAGTCATCATTTAACAGCATAAATTTTATAGCACAAATGTGAGGAAAAAGAGATTTGCAGTTGAAGAACAGAAAAATTGAGCAAGAAGAAAGCCTGTATGCAAATAAAAGAACTCTCAAGGCTTCAAGCTACATAACTTGATTATCTATATGAAACAAGTTAGGCAAGTGACAAAACTTCAAATAGGCTGTGAATTTAAAATTTAAAAACTGGCAAGTTGAAACTATAGTAGGCTACTCCGACAAATGAAAAAATAACCAAAACTTACATGTCCAGGGTCTAAAACCAAAAGGTTATATCGGTCTTGAGATCCACGATTACCCTTTTGCTTTTGAATCCCAACTATAGTCCTTGAATGACCCTGATGTTGAAAATACAATGGGCTGTGAACGGCAGCTAGTTAGTCGGAGTCCACAACTTACCATGATTTGTCAAATTTGCAGACATATAGATGATGAGAGAAGATTTCAGAAAACAGGAGTACAGATCCTCTTACGTTTTATCACTGATCATGACATTCTTTGCATTGTTGAATGCACCAGAAGAGTTGCTTTTGAAGTAGTTCCATACCCAGTCAACGAGGACCTGCTGGCCTCTCATGTTTTCAGCATCTTCTTGACTAAGTTCACCAGACGATGAATTTGGACAAGAATTAGTCTTGACCAAATACTTATCCATGGGCCCGCGTACCCGTTTCCCGCTCTTACCCTGCAGGCTCGCTGATTCCGTGCTATCAAAATCTACAATCCTTGCACGCAGACCAAAAGAGCGTAGGACCGTAACACATTCCGTCGTTCCAATCCACTTCTTCACACCATAAATCTTGCTATCGAAATAACTCGAACCAACAGTATCGAAACCTTTATCCCAGGCAATCTCGAGCCACCTCTGAAGCGAAGGGATGTCAGGCACAAATCCACAGCCACCAAACAGAACCTCCCTTGTTTCCAGCCTCTGCCTCAGCAGATGAGAGCTCAGCATCTGGATATTTCTCCACCCACATCCCCATCCCTTGTCTTCCGACGAAAGACTCTGATGATGGTCAACAGAGCCCGATATTATACTTGTTGACGAGCTACCTTCAGATTCAAGGCAGCTCCTCAACAGGTTCATAACACCACCTTGAATTTGTTGAATCTCGCTTCTGATCTGTGCTCCAACCAACAAGGAAATCTGTTCATTCATCGCATTTCCATAAGGAGACGAGCCTCTGATGATGCTTGATGAGGCCACTTGAGCAACAGAATCATCTTTCGGGACTGGTCTCGTACTAGGTTCAGGTACATCCTGCAAAGAAAACTAATCTGCATGAGTATATTTTCAACAAGAAAGCATGAAAAAGATAGCATCCCTAAAGACTTCTACGGAGCAAAATGTAGACTACTAACAGGAACAACCTTAAATTAAAGTGTATCTCTCATGAATAGGTTAGCACGAGCAAAACTGGTGACATATCAGGTTGTACAAATGCCACAAATTACATGTGAATACACCAAAATTAGTAATGGACAATGGGCTGCAGCTACAACTACTATTGTAAAGAGCGTAAAAACACAGGGGAAAGAGTGCGAGCAGAAAATACTACCGTGACACTAGTACTCAATTCTGCAACCGCAGCCAGCTTCGCCAACTCCATGTCCCTCTGAACCTCATCATCCTCGAAGTGGCTATTCGCATGCCTAGAGAAATGTTCAGGAACAACATGAGCTTTCATGAGCCAAGGTACACAAGGGTTAATTGCAGGTGTGACAAATACCAGCATCATGTAGTACAGAATAAAAAGGGGCAGCTCCGATCAAAGAACCACGTGACATGAGAATCGACCATTACCGTTCCAGCTCGACCGTAAGGACCTGGTTACCGCAGATGGGGCACGACGAGATCATCTCCGCATATGAAATTTGTTATTATTCCTGCAGCGCGAAAGAGGCAGAAGGCTAGGTTTGGATATGGACAGAGCTAGGATGCGAATCCGATAGATAAATAGTGCTAGCCACCGACCCAGAGCTGATTGCGCACCAGCCGGAGAAGATGGAGGCGGAGGTGGAGTGCGTCGGGTTGCTCCGGTGTTGGGCCTGCGCTGAGAGGAGGGAACGGGATCGGAATCGGGGCGCTAACCACTCGTGGGGGGAAAGGAGGACGGAGGCTCGGCGAGGGGAGGGGGAGGGGCGCACAGACACGTACCGGCGGCGGCGGCGGTAGCAACAGCGGCGGCCGGGAAGTACTGTTCCAAGAATCCAAATTTTGGATTGGATGTTGGGGATTTTAGGGGTGAAAGCAAGAGCAAGAACGGAAGAGGGGTGGCCTGTGGAAAAGGCCCAGGCGACCCACAATAGGTGAGAAGTTGGACCTCCGAAGGGCAATTCCTATTTGACGCCCGTTGCGTCGGTTAGCAGGGCGACGCGTACACCCTCCGATGCAACGGATTGGCCCACTCTGGTCGTGACGCACTCGCGGAGAGGAAGTAGAGGATGCACAGTGACAACCGAAGGACCTCGCCGTCGACGGGGGTAAAGCTGCTGGCCGCGACGTCTCTGGCTAGACGAGGAATGCACCTCATCGGATACGGGGGTGACGTGGTTGGGGGTGCAGCGGCCGACGACTTAGGGTTTGGGTGGTGGTGCGGAAGCTCGCTATAACCGAAGAAGATAAGGGAAATTTAGAGGAAATCCTAGGGCGGCGGTGGACCGGCAGAGGCCGCAGATCGAGCAGGGCGGGGCGACGAGGCGGTGTCGGGCGCGGGTGGTGGAGGCAGGCGGTTACAGCCGGTAGGGCGGCGACTACTTCATATTCTCACGAGGAAGACAAATATGGGCGGGGGGAGAAGATAAGCGTTTGCGTGGGGACTGTGGGCCGCGACCCATTCGCGATGCGCTGCAGAAGTCAACGTGCTTGTGAGCACGTGAAGCGCCAAATACGTGGAAATTTGTTAAAAGGAATGAAAGGTTGACCTTCTAGTCCGACTCGCTTGTTCCTAGGAAGTTTTTGATAGGATGCAGCTATTTTGGAGCTCCCGGGCACATGTCCAAGAAGCCTGCGCGGTTGCAAACGTGGTTTGGGCCATGTTGTGGACTTTGTTTAGTAGTTCACGAACCTTTTTTTTTTTGCCTTGGAGAGATATCTTTTGTGGTTGATTTGGTTGCATGACTTGTAGCCATGGAGCAAGCAAAAAAGCAGGTTTGTGTTGTTTGGTTGTCACCCAAAGAGACGCTACGGTACCCCTTCTAACAGGTGGTCAGGTTACCAGGCATGATCACAACAGGTCATAGAATAGCACACAACTAATAGTAGGATAATCAGTAGTAGCCAAGTTACTATAGTACTTAACTCAACACAATACGATAGTAGGATGACAATCCACAAGACATACTACATAGGTCACACTTATATCAACAACTAACATGAAGCAACTAGGAGCCGATCACACGTCCAGATAGTCCATGATCCTCTAGTGGCATCTCTATAGTTAGGGAACTTGGTCATCACCTCACATCACAAGTAGTCGAAGATGACCACTCTGTACTCGATTAGCCTTATCTACTTGAATTTGAGGAAGTAGCCAACCTTCATAGCAATGGCAAAATTTGAACAAACCCCAATTGAGTACGACTTTGCCATCCACCATCTTAGTTCTTATGCCTCGGCTGCATCCAATGTATGTCTATCGAAGGTCACCTTCATGAAGTGCTCCGGGGAGGCCTCATTATGGAAGTGGTCAACGTTGCCCGACCTTCCTCTAGGCCTCTTGTTCGACCCCTTTGCATCTGCATGAACACTAAGATGCACAACCTGCACAGAAAAACCTCAAAATAATAATCGCAAACATTGGTAGAGCTGGGGTGATTAGAACGAGAAGAAATACACGAACAATGTGGTTGTAAAAAGATTGTGGTCCAATCGCAACACTCTATGATTATGAGCTGCCATAAGTTAATCATTAGCTAAGGCAAAAAAAATAGAAGGAAGGACAATACAAATGGTGCATCATACTTAGTGCACACACAAGGCAAAGGGATTCTCCTCACGACCGAATCGAATGCACAAGCAATGTTGTTGCACAATGGACAAGGTTGTAAAAAGAACCCTTTACAGTAGATTGTAGATTGTGCCACAATTTAATCATAGCAAAAAAAGAGCACACACAAGTATATATAGGGAGCCTCATATTTACATATAAAGCACTCAACAATTTAAGAGATGATCCTGCAAGGGCAAGGACAATGCACTAACAATGTGTTTGTGCATGGAACATCACCCCTTGATCATACGTTACTACACAATTTTATCATCTTGTCCCTTGCAAGAAAAAAAATATGTAAGTGAAAATATTTGAAAGCCACATACTTAGTGCGCACACAAATCAAAGAGATTATCATGCAAGATCAAGTAGCATGCACTAACAATGTGTTTGTGCACGACACTAGATATTACATGATCATCGCTATAACACATGGTGCTACAAATTGTGATCATCGGCAGCAGCATGTCATGAGAGCCTCATACTTACATTGGGCACACAAACCATATGGATGCTGCTGGCGAACCAAGAAAAATGCACAACATATCTTTTTTTACAAAACACTTGGTTTGACAAACACCACCCCTTGAACAAATTGTCCAAGGTCAATCATCGGCCAAATTCACTAAAATAATTAGTAACAATGTGGGCCTAATATAACATAACACACAATAGGTACTGAAATAATCTAGCTACCACTTAGCAAGTAGCATGAACAATAACTATGATTGTACACAACAGATGCGAAATGGAGATTATCCTAGTGTTACTTACATAGTGCCAAATTTTGAGCATCATGTATGACCATATGGCAAAATAGCCGAGGTTGCAAAAAAAAAAAGAATATGGCCGCACTGGTGGCCGCGTTGGGGGCACCTAGCAGCCCAACGCAAACATGGCCGGTCGGCTGTCCGTGTGGCACGTAGGTTTTATGTCCATCCCCGCGTTGAAGATGCCCTTAAACTAAGCCATGTAATCCATATGTAGTTGTGCTTTGAGCCATGTGTATATAGGTTCTTGTGTAAATCTACTTTGGCTTGTAATTATTGCAGCAACAAAGAATTAGCACTACCCCTCTCCCCTTCCCACCACCACCCACCACCTCCCCTGATGGCGCCACCCAATTTCAACCGTGACGGCCACATTAATCACGGCGGGTCCTCGTTGACGAGGCGAGTGCCCGAGACGGAGGCCAATCGCACGGTGCACATCCGACCAAGCGTGTCACCGTGGTGCGCTCTCCCGCCGGAACCGCGCTCCCCCGCGTGGTTCGGCCTCCTCCCGCCGCAATCCGCACTCGGCCGCGGTGTGCATGATAGCGAGGTAGGTTCATCCTCTGCGGCGACGTGGGTGCTTCCTCCGCTCCCACCGATTGAGGTCGACTTAGGCGGCGACGAGGACCAGAACTACGCTGCGCGGGAGGCGCGCCACCTCACCATGGCCCGCCGCAACTCCCTCACGACGGTCGTCACTGACGCGTGGGAGAAGGGCAAGCGGGCCACAACCATCGACGAGGAGGAGCGCCACGTGCGCAGGGCCAAGTGTGCGTCCATCCGCCCAGAGATGGTGATGCACGGCTTCGTCATTGTGGACTACTACGACTCGACGGACTTCTCCAACGATGACACCGACAAGGAGGAGTGAAGCTGCATCGCCGGTCGCTACCCACAAGTCCCCGTGATGGTAGTCTAAATCCCGGGCTAGCTAAGGTAGTTTTTAGGAACCTTTAGTTCCTGTTTTGCAAAATCTTGTAAAAACTAGGATGAATTAGTTTGAAAATATGGCACCAAAATCAACGAAATAGTGTTTGCGGTTTTTGAATGGGGTATCTGTTCAGTAGCTCATGTTCTTCGGGCTAGATAGTGACGAGGAGGACAATACGAGAAAATAACTGACCGAACATACTGGAATTAAATAGGACTTCTTATTACTGCTGGCCCTCGCTCAAGAAAAAAAATTGTGGGTCCAAATCACATCATGCTTCATTCAGGATAGTGAAACATTCCGCCTTAGTAAAGTGATCTATAAAGGCGGCATGATAACTTCAAAGAATGAGATGGGAGTGATAAGAAGAAACGGTTAAGTCTAGGTTGAGAATCAATGTAGGATTTGTGATACCTTCAAATTGATGTTTCTTTCCAGATACACAAAAGGGTAGATACAATATAATTCACAGTACGAGACTCTCGGCTATGTAGGACTGAAACAAGCTCATAGCTGTAGAGAAAGAGGGCGGATGAAATAAGTGTTCATTAGTCTCCAAGTTGCTACATCTATCACTGTTGGCAGGGATCCAGATTTTTTTTATTGTATTATGTACTGAACTCTAGTTGCAACAGCTAAACAATTGGTAAGCAGGCCAGATGAAAGTTTGAATGCAAGGATTCATGTTTAGTACAGAAGCAATGCTATTTATAAAGGCTGCTGAGTCATTCTGTGGACACTTGGAAGGTGTATTTTGCTCAGCCCATCTTGGATGGTGCCCCAGCTTATGACCAACATGGTAAGAGCATCCCCACTCGTCTCCCCGACGAGGCCCCCGAGCGACGTTTTTTCCATCCGGATGGCGTAAATCGGCCCAGTCGCGCCCCCGGTTCCTCGATTTCGTCCGGATTTGGGCCTAAATCCATCCGGCGAGCCCACGCCATCCCCGGTCCCGAGGTGCGCTCGGGGACTCCGGACGAAAGAATTTGGCGCGAAAGAGTCGTGTGGACCCTCGTAGTCGGCGACTGGACCGCCAAATCCAGTCGATTTCCCTCCAATTTGCTTGCATATCCCCATTCTCTCCCGCCGAATCTGTGTAGCCGTCTCCATTCCCCTCCTCTTTCTCCTCCTCCTCTTTCTCGTCCACCACCATGCCGCCGAAGCCGAGGAAGTCGCGGCCGAAGAAGGAGCGGCCACCGGGTGTGTCCAACGCCGAGTGGGCGGCGGACGAGCTCCGGCGACAGGTCGAAACAAGCGCCAGGGCGGAGAGGGAGAAGAAACTCAACGCGAAGAGGGTGGCGTTGGCGGCGGAGGACGAACAAGCGAGGAAGGTCTCCATGGACATGAGCATGGGCCATCCTCGCGGCGGCGGCGGCGCCACCATGTTCCCCGGCCACTGGCCGATCCAAGGTGTACAAGCACTTCCCCGTCGGCTTTCTCCCCTTCGAGCTTCTCCCCGTCCTCGCCTGCCATGTTCCAAGAGGCGACCTACGGCCAACCGTCCAGGTTCACGCCGTCGCCGCCCGATCTCGCCGGCAGCAACCTGAACGAGGGCTTCTCGCCGGCCCTGCGACGAGGGCCACTCCCGTTCGGTGCGACGGCAGCACCGAACGACGAGGTGATGAACGAGATGATCGACTCCGGCTCCGCGGCCGCCGCTGCGAGCCCGGGTTCTTCACGCAAGAGGAGACGAGAGCGACGACAGCTGTCGCGGAGCGCAACCGGTGGGTGGAGGATGTGGCCGACGGAAGCCAAGCCGTCGAAGAAGAAGAAGAGGAAGAACCAACCCAAGTCGAGGTCGCCGACGTCAACCCGCCGCCGAAGGGAAGGAAGAAGAGGAAGAAGGACGCGCCGCCGGCCTAACAGCGCATCAAATGGACGCCGAGGAAAGAGGAGTGCCTCGCCGAAGCTTGGATGACCGTGTCCATGGACTGCATAACCGGGGCGAATCAGTCCTTCGACACGTATTGGCTTCGAGTGAAGGCGGCGTTCGACGAGCTTGCCGTCGATCCCTACTTCAACAAGACGATCATGAACCGGGGAGACAAGGCCATGGCCACCCATTGGGGGATCATACAGACGGCGTGCAGCAAATAGCACGGCATACAGGAGGAGCTCAAAAATACGCCGGTGAGCGGCGAAGACTTTGAAGCCAAGGTATGCATACGCCATGCCTCCTCCGTCGACCCTGCATGTACTGATCGCCGTGAGCTGACCCATATCGCCGCCCTATTTTTTCCCAGGTGCGCCGTGCTTTCGACATGTACCACGATGACACCGGCCTGACGTTCAAGTTTCTCAACGTCTACTCCCGCATCGAGAAGTGCGAGAAGTGGACGGAAACCCGCACGAGCCTCTCGAAGAGCAAAACCGAACAGTACAACCCCGACGCTCCGGCGCCAGGCTCGTCGGATGGCCGCCCGGAACTCGGCCAGAAAAAGCTCAAAGATCTCAAAAAGATGGGCCATCCCGCCGAGAGGATGCATGCGTCGTTCGACAAGTGCTGGGCCGACACGAGACGCACGCCGCCGGGAGGGACGACAAGTTCGATGGCAGGTGGAGGGAGATGCTCGCCAACCAAGGCGCCCGGATCGCCCTGCTGAAGACGACGGCCACGGCGAAGAATAGGAACACAGACTTGGCGTTCCTGATGGGCGGCGGCAACACGGAACTGATGGACAAGGAGACGAGGAATTGGTACGAGGGACATCGCAGCGACATCCTCCGACCCGCTCCGGCCAGTTCTTCGTCTTCTCCGGCGCCTACCTCGTCGTCCTCACCATCTACGACGTCGACTACCGCTGCTTCAACGCCGAGTGCGGCCGCGGCGTCGGCCGCCGCTTCGACCACGGCGTGTGACACCGCTGTGCCAGACGGGACTGCCGACGCCCCTGTTTCAGTGTAATTTCCCTCCGATCGCCGATCTGTGGCTGATCCTTTTGCCGATCGAATTTGTAGCGGGACGACGACTTGTTTGAATTTCGACTTTGTTCGCCGAACTCCGGGTGGACGACTGGAAATATGGTTCTCCCCACGAATTAATTTCGTCCAATCCGGCGGTAGTTTCGTCCGGATTTCGGCGTGGGGAGGCCAAACGAGTGGGGATGCTCTAACCGTCCATCAATGCTTGCTCTTCACATGGCATTTCTGTTCAGGGTGAAGACAAATATGAATCACTGTCATAAGAAAATTTACAACAAAGATGCTTGTACAATTGGAGACAGATGTTAAGAGGCTCTCAAAATGAATAATAATATAATTGCTCAACCAATGTAGATTTATTGTTTTGAAGACCCCAAACAGGCACATTTTTCCTTGTACAGCATGAACATTAAAACAAAGTACATCTTTCATAATCATCTTACAAGTACGAAAAGCATATAAAGTACTGATTAACTAATATTCCTATAATTGGCTTAAGGAATCAATCATATACGTACACGATTCCAGAGCTATACCAAAAGTGTGGTTGTGGATGAACCATTTAAATAGAAATGAGAATTACCAATGTGACAATGCATTGTGTTCACAACTAATGGATTATGATGGTGTGTCGATCAAAGCTACATATTTCAGGTTGAAAGCATATAGCAAAACAAGCAGCACCCTACGAAAGATATCAATTAGCACGGTGAACATAGCAAATAATTGTAACCACAACAAGAGAGTTATATACAGATCATCTAAAGTCCAAGAGGCAAACCTTGTAGGATCATCCTTGAGGGCAGGAAACGTGGGAGGCCAGATCATCATAAAAGGATAGATATCACCTAACAATCGATCATTATTTGCCATCCCATACACTTTACGCAGTGTCCTGCACTTAATATCCAAGTAGAGTGCCCACTGACCCATCTCCAAGAACATAAACTCGGCGTTGTCTCCCACTTGATTTATCCGAAGGGAAGCATTACAATCTAAGACTCTCAAGCTCGCACACATCTGGTGTAGACAAATAGTGTCCACTAGCAACCAATTGCCCTTGTTGTGTAGCCAGATTCGGAGTAGTAGCTGCTTCAGATGGATGATCGAGACGCACACCACAGCCATCATCAGTCCGTGACAGTGTTGTGTTTCTATCGCTATGCTCCAGCCCTTGTGGCAGCTGAATTGTGGAGAAACTCAAGGTCATCAAATCCAAGACAATTATGTCGCTTTGGACAAGTAGTACATAGATTTTATTGTCAACGAGCACAAATTTCGGTCCGAACTGTTGACGAGGGAGCCGCTCTATGGAAAAGTTACGATACATGCACCAGACGCCATCTTGCAACCTATAGACCTCGACCTTATCTTTTACCTCCCCATCTCCAAGGAGTAGGATATTCCGTTGCCTTCTTCCTTAGAGATGATTTTATAGAAAAATTCAATATTGCCATACTGGAGCTCGGAGCATGGAAATTGTGGGACGACGGCCATGCCTCTCTCAGAGCACAGAAGACTGCGCACACCAGCAGTGGATTCATTCCAGATCTTATACTGTTTCAGAAAGACGTTGCCGTTTCGACAGTCAAAGATGTAGGTCGATGAGCTATCGCTCAGGTAGTTGTCGAAGCTGGAGCTTGCACGATGTATAACAGCAACTAGCTCCGCGGGCTGAGGAAGCATAGGGACAAAGCGTGGGATGGTCCATGGTTTACGGGGGTTGAGGTAGAATCCGAGGAGGCGAGGCGGATGGAGCTCGCGAAAACGGCTGAGGAAGGCGTTGTCAGATGCGTGGTGCAGCCAACGCCTACAGACGGTGGCGGCACGGACGAGTGTGGTAGGAAAGCCGACGCGGAGCAGGATCTCGATGAGGAGGTTGTCGTCATCGAGCACCTTCGATACCGTCACCAATGAAATCGGCATCTGGGAATCCACACGAGGTTTCTTTTCGTGATAGGCCCTGGAAAATCAAAATTGGCGGCGCCAAAAAATGCAAACGAAGATCAGTACCATGGACTAATTTCGCCAATCATTTGACATTGCTGCAAAACAGAAATCACAGAAATCAATCCATCCGTCATCTAAGCTCCCGCTGAACAGTGCCGCAACAGGTAGATGTAGGCAGGGTCAAGTAATTAGGGAGAAACACCTAGCTAGGGTTTTCCGCGAGAGAATAAATTGAGTTTTTTTGGGGTGGACCGTGCCTTTGCGCACGAGGGTGGCAGCCCTACCGGCATGGGGGACCCGAGCGGCTCCCGTGGCCAGGCCACCTCTCCGGGAGCATCCAGGCGTTCCCGCGCCCAGCCCGGAGTTCCCGAGGCCGTGGAGGCTGCCGTGCAGGCCTCTGTGGAGGAGCCGCTGAGGGCTGGCCTGGACCAGTACGGGAGCAACTTACACCGCTCCTCCTGGCCGCCCCCCTGGCGGTGCTGGAGCAGGCACGCGTGAGCCGGTTGGTGGTGGAGGCGTCGGTCGGGACGGGTCCCGCGCCGGTTCAGCCGGCCTCGCCACCCATCGATTCCTCCACCCTCATCACCGTGGACTCGGACGATACCACTCCGACGGGCTCTCCGTCCAAGGACCTGGGTGGGGCGGAGTCGCTCGTGTCGATTGGGGTCCTAGATAGCGATGAGTTGATGAGGGAGGCGTTGGAGCTGGACGAGGCGACGGTGGCACAGTCGGATGGACCAGGGGATGGCGTCCCGAGGAGGAGGCGCACGAGGACGGTCTCGACGGAGCCAGCACGCAAGAGCGCTCGCCTCACTGGGCCGGGCGCGGCGACCCCGGTCTTGCAGCGGGCGCAGGAGAGGACGGCGACCAAGAACCTCGACCCGTCAAGTAAACTCGATGACTTTGCCATTCTTCCCACGGTTTCCGATGCGCACTTACTTCAGGTTACACACGACTCGGGACTTGCTTTTATCTGTGAATCGCACTCGCCCCAGGAAGCCCTCTCCCTGATCAGGGCCAAGGGGGAGGCGCAAGCAGCGCTCGCCCTTGCAGTGTTCCGCAAGGAGGTGGAGGCGGCACGCTCAGTGCCCCTCACCCCAATGTCGTCTGGCGTAGTTGGGACTACTACAACGACGGACAGGGAGTCGGAGTCCACGTTGGTGGATATCCCTGTGATGGCTGCGTCCCAGCCCAACTTGGGACGCTCCAAGGCTGTGTTGGCTTCCCGCCACGGGCGGAGGAAGGGAGCTCGTGCGTGATGCGGGCTGGCTTCTACAACATCCGTGGGTTCAGTCGGCCGGGACGACAGACGCAGATTAAGGAGTTTATTTCCCGAGAGCGTCTTGATTTTGTAGGCTTGCAAGAAACCATCAAGGCCTCTTTCACCCCCGCGAAACTTCTCAGCTTGGACCCGCGAGGCAGATTTTCCCGGACATCCACCCCCGCGCAGGGACGCTCGGGAGGCATGCTCCTTGGGGTTAATGAGGATGCGTTTGAGGTCTTGGATTGACATTAGGGTGCCTTCTTCATTCGGGCAAATGTTCTGCAACTGGATAACACTTCTCGGTGGTCGATCTTCGTGGTGTATGGCCCCGCGGATCATCGAAGGTCCGCAGACTTCTTGGAGGAGCTCACGGCGGCAGTTACCGCCTGCCCCTTTCCGCTGGTGGTGGTGGGGGGACTTTAACCTGATTAGGGGATCAGAGGACAAAAACAATGACAACATTGACTGGCCTCAGGTCCAGAGGTTCAATGATTGCATTGCGTCTCTCGCACTACGGGAGATTCGCAGGACGGGGGCGAGGTACACGTCGACCAACAGACAGCTCTCCCCCGTGCGCTTTGTATTAGATAGGGTGTTGGTGTCCCCCGAGTCGGAAGGCATGTTCCCCTTATGTTCCCTGTTGGCGGATACCATCATTGGGTCGGATCACTCCCCTCTTGTTCTTAGCTCTGGGGAGGAGCTAGGCAAAATGAGCTCGCGGTTCTTATTCCAAAAGGGGTGGTTGGAGAAGCCGGATTTCCACGACCTGGTGGCGCACCGATGGCGGGGGCTGTTGAGAGATGTGGCTTAGTGCCAGGACCCGGTTGAGGTCTGGCATCGTATTGCCGCATGCCTTAGACAATTCCTAAGAGGCTGGGGAGCCAACCTCGGGAAGGAGGATTGGGACCTCAAGGCCGACATCTTGGCGCTGATCCGGGATCTTGACGGTGTCGCGGACCAAGCGGGCCTAGATGATGAAGGCTGGGCGCTACGGTACAACCTTGAGGGCCAACTCCTCCACCTCTCTAGGATGGAGGAAGAGTACTGGAGGCAGCGTAGTAGGGCCAATTTGCTCATCCAGGGGGATGCAAACACGGCCTTCTTCCATGCGTTTGCCAACGGCCGACGGAGAAACTGTGCTATTTCTAGCCTCATCAGTGATTCCTCCTGATGCTTTCCCCCTCCTTTTGGCATACCATTTGGCGTGTGTCGGATGGCAAAAATGACATTCTTATGCTCACCTTCTCTGGGGAGGAGATGGACATGGTTTTGGCAAGTATGAAGACAGATACAGCGCCTGGTCCGGACGGTTTCCCAGTTTTCTTCTTCAAGGAGTTTTGGCAAATGGCTAAGCCTCTTATTTTGGCAATCGCCAACGGTTTTGCTCTGGGGAGAGTAAACATTGCCAGACTCAATACGGGGGTCCTATCCCTCATTCCCAAGGTCCCTGGGCGGCTGATATTAGACAGTTCAGGCCGATTGCGCTTATAAATGTGATTTTTTAAGTTTCTGGCCAAAGCTTACGTGATTAGGTTATCTCCGATTGCTCATAGGACGATTAGCTTGACCCAATCAGCTTTTATCCGGGGTCGACATATCCATGAAGGGATCCTGGCTCTGCAGGAGATCATTCATGAGACCAAGTCCAAGAAACTTCGGGGAGTTTTCTTGAAATTGGACTTTGAGAAGGCATATGACCGGGTGAACTGGGCCTTCTTGCAGGAAGTTCTCCTCCGCAAAGGCTTTGAACCTGGGTGGGTTCACAGAGCGTTAGGTCTGGTCTCGGGGGGCCAGACGGCGATCACAATTAACGGGGAAGTAGGGAACTTCTTTCGTAATGGACGCGGGGTGCATCAGGGGGACCCGCTGTCCCCCCTCCTCTTTGACTTTGTGGTGGAAGCCCTTGCTTGTATCCTTGACAAGGCCAGAGAGGCGGGTCACATAACTGGGTTAATCCCACACTTGATACCTGGGGGGTGTCTCACTTGCTGTACGCTGATGATACCATCATCATGTTCCAGCCGATCTGGCCATCGCCAACCTCAAATACATACTTCTCTGCTTCGAGAATATGTCGGGCCTCAGGATTAACTTCCATAAGAGTAAGGTGACACTGCTAGGCGGAGATGTGGCTGAGGGGATCAGGATTGCCAACATGCTTAACTGCAAAAGCGGCACCTTCCCTTTCACTTATCTGGGTTTGCCGGTGAGTGACCACGCACTGTTAGCCTCGGACTGGGGTCCACTGACTAACAAGGTTGCCAAACGCGCGGATCCCTGGATGGGAAAATTGATGTTCTCGGCCACGAGGCTGACTCTCATCAACGCCTGCTTGTCGAGCTTGCCGCTTCATGCGATGGCTGTGAACCTCTTGGGGGAGGGCGTGCATGGCTTGTTCGACAAGGCTAGGTCCCGTTTTTACTGGGAAGCAAACGGGACTAAACGTAAATACCATCGGGTCAGATGGTCTGCGATGTGCAAGGCTAAATGTCTGGGGGGTCTAGGCATTGTAGACACAGATACGATTGGATCTCTAGGGAAGACGCCCAGCCTCCCAGCCTCCCAGCCCTAACCGCCGCCGCCGCCGGTAGCGCCTCCGGGGCAAAGACCCACGGGGCGTGGAGGCGGCGGGGGCCCTTCCTCGTCGACGCATGGTGGACAGCGGCCGGATCTCCCCTCCTCGAGCATGGCGGACGCGCAGATGGGATGGGTGGCGGCGGCCTGCGCTACGCCGCCTTCTCCCGTCGGCTCTCCCATGGTGGATCGGCCGGCGTGGTTGGGATGGGCGGCGGGCGTCCTGCGCTGCGCTCCCTCCTCCCGTCGGCTCTCCGCAGCACTCCGGCAGGGGCTGGTGGTGGGCGGCGGCCAGGCCCATGGCCTGCGCCAATTTCCCCCCGCCTCTCGCTGGTGAGTGGAGGCGATCTTGGGCTTCACCCGCGACACGAGGTCGCCCGGGGCAGCAGCCTTGGGTACGACGGTGGAGGTGGCCCTCTTCTTCGCCGGAGAGGGTCGGCCTGCGGTTGGTGGTGGTGGATCTATCGATCTATCACCGCGTTCCGGCGGCGAGATGGAGATGCTTGGAAGCCGGCGACGGAGTCGTCGGTGGAGGGTTGGAGTGGCCATCCCGGGATGGTCGCCGACGTGGGGGTCCGACCTGAATAAAGGATGTGGTCCTAGGGTCTCTCTTGCGTGAAGAGGAAGACCTACCGGAGGCCTGGACTCGTGATCTAGCCGGAGTGTTGAGTTCCGGAAGGCTCCGCCGGCGAATGTAACAGTTCTTTGTGCCTGGAGTTTGCTGGATCGGTGGTATTCGGTCGTGCGCACCCATGCTTTTATTCCGACCGATTGGTTCTGGAGGGAGCGGCACGAAGCTCTTTTTCTGTGTTGACATCAAGTGACTATGGATCCATGATGAAAGCCGGAAGAAGAGAAGTACATGAAGGCCGGAGGGGAGGACTAGCTAAGGGAGGTTCAAGTCTTCGCGTTGTTGAGGGACTTGCTTGGTGTTTCGGGCTTCACAACAGCGGTATGATAGTGGGGGCGACAACACAGGTGAAGTTCAGAGTCCTACCTTTCAGGGTGAAAACCCATGGTCTGGCCTTAACTGGTTGTGCCTGGCAATGACCTTGTTGGAGGCATTGTTTTGAGAGTGGGGACTATCTTCAGGGTGAAAACCTAAGATCGTTGATAGGGCGACGACGGTGTTAGAGCACTGTTCCCTTCTTGGAGGCGTCATTTTTGGAGAGTCTGTATTTTAGGTGTTGTCTTGGCGGTGGATGTATTGTTGTTGTTAGGCCCGAGATACTGTAGCGGGACTTTTATTTCTTAGTTTTATTTTCCTTTTTTTGGCTGTGTGCATCCGTAGTGCCATTAGGGTGGTGCGTTGTTGCAGAGGCTGGGTGTAATTGATATCTTTTTGATATTAATATATTCCCTTTATCGAAAAAAAGGCATTGTAGACACGAGGATTATGAACGTGTGTCTCTTGGCCAAATGGATCTGGAGGCTATACGCTGGGGAGCAAGGCCTCTGGGCTGAGATTCTTAGGGCTAAATATCTGGGGGAGAGGGACCTCCTTGCGGATAAGCATAGGCTCGGATCCCAATTCTGGAATGCTATCCAGAAGATCAAGAATGTCTTCGGCTTGGGGGGCTAGACATGTTATTCACAACGGCCGTGCCGCTAGATTCTGGGTGGATTGGTGGCATGAGAAGGGTCCACTCAAGGATTAGTTCCCGGGCCTCTTTGCCATTGCGGCGGAACCCCTGGCCACCGTTGTTATGCTCATCCGGGAGAATCAGTGTAGTCTCACATTCCGCCGTGAATTTTGCCTTGGGGAGCGAGTGGAATGGGCCAACATCTCCCGGCTGGTGGAAGCCATCCACCTGTCGGAGACGCAAGATCGGATATCGTGGTCCTTGGAGCCAAATGGGAAGTTCTCCGTGCGGTCTTTGTACAAGAGCTTATGCCAGGGCATTCCCCACAAACACTTTGGGATAGTGTGGGAGATCAAGGCGCCACTCAAAGTCCGTATCTTTTTGTGGCAATTATCAAAACATCGACTCCCCTCCAATGATAACATCCGGAAACGCAAGGGACCAACCAATGGTATTTGCGCCCTTTGTAGGGAGGTGGAGGACAACAACCATATCTTCTTTAGCTGCCCACTGGCGCGCTTCATGTGGAGTGTGGTCAGAGACCTTCTTGGTTGCTCTTGGAACCCCTCGTGCTTTGTCGACATTTTTCGGTATATGCGCGTCCACGTTGGCCAGACTCAGAGAGTTCTTTGGTTGGCGTGCGCCGCCCTCCTTTGGACGCTATGGAATTTTAGAAACAAATTCACCATTGAGGGCGTGTTTCCAGCTAACCCGGCTGACGGTTTGTACAAAATGACTGTGTACTTGCAGGTTTGAAAGCTTCTGGCCAGGAGAGGAGACCGTCAAGCGGTGGAGCTGGTGTTTGGCAGGATTCGAGCTCTTCATGCTTCTATCAGAGATAGTGTCTAGTGCTCCCTTCTGGGGCAGCGTGGTGTCCTGTGGTGTTCGGTGTCACTAGGCGGTAGGCTTTAGCGTTGGGGCGTTGCCTCTCCGGCTGGTGGGCTAGGTCGACCACCTTGTAGCTTGTGGATTTTGGTTCCGTGTATCATGTGCTTGTGGTTGGGTGGAGCTTCCCTCCATCATGTCTTGTCTTGTCTTGTTCGGGTCGTGTATGCTGCTGTTTGAATGCTGCCATTGGAGCTTTATTAATTTAAAGCCAGACTCTGCTCGAGCCTTATGTTTAAAATAAATTGAGTTTTTTTTTGGGGAGAGCAGGAAGGGGAAGAGCTCTGACATCGATTGAAGTAGCGTCGGTCGCGGCCGGGGACGGGGACGGACGGCGCAGTTCGCTGGCGATATTGTGGCACACTACCTTCTTTCCTTTTCAGGCAACGATGTCCGGCCCAGATCGATAAGCCTTCGATGAGAACGACAGAGCCCATCATATTTGACACTGAACAACAAGATTCAGACTCGAACTCATATGTAGCTTCCGTATGTATATACATTGCCATCCAAAACGGGTAATCTCTTTTTCAGTGCATTGATTGGTTGTGGTGTCCATAGTAGATCCTCTGGTAAGCACCTGGTGACGCGGCGGTAGGACTCACGGGCGGTGGATTATGCGGCACCTCAGCGCCGTCCAGGTCAGAGTTGCAATAGCAGAGCAAAATTCAGATAGGGGGTGGCGCGTTTGTGGAGGTCGAGTAGGTAAGTGCAGTATGCATCAACTAACCGAACGTACTTGTGATATATAGAGATAATGAGTTCTTTTTACAGCTGGTCCAAATCAAAGCAAGCTTAACTGCAGATTGTATACCTAGAAGAATGTAGTTTGTGGCAAGCAAAAAAACACTCTGTCCATCAGCTTTTATTGCTTCTTTAACTAAGTGGAAAAAGAAAAGATCAACATCAAGTTCGCTTGGTACCTTCAAAGAATGAGATGGGGACTGGGTTCATCTATGTACATCAGCATGCATGCGAGTGCAGCTGCAGCAACAGATCATTTCTTTCTTTCTTTCTTTCTTTCTTTCTTTCTTTCTTTCTTTCTAGAAACACCATAGTAAATAAACCACACAATTCACAGTAGAATAGTCAGGGCTATGAGAGATTATAAGGTGAAGAAAATCAACACAGGAGATTATAATTTGCACGGGGAACAGTTCTACAACACAAAAAGGACTGAAACTAGCTCATAGACACAGGAAACAGAAAAAGGCTTCAGGCTCATAATCAGTTTCCCCATTGCCACATCTTCCACAACTCAGCGTCACTTTTTTTTTTCTATCATGACTAGCTGCAACAGCAAGAGCATTGGTAAGACATAAGAATGTGCCTGAATCATCTTGACAGGACTTTGGGAGGTGCATTATGCTTGGCTCATCCTTGACAGCGCCCTAGCTTATAACTGGCACAGAAATCCATCCATCATTGCTTGTTATTCACATGACATCTCTGTACAAAAAAAAGGGGAAGAAAAAACAAGGATCAGGTTGTACACAAGAAATCCTTAATGGATGAAGAGAACTGACAAGACATGTTGCTGTATAATGGTTGTCAAATACTGATCATGGATAATATTACAATTGCTCAAGCAATGCAGATTAACAACTTCATACATTCATGACCATATATTCAAAACCAAATTGTAGAGTTTATAATCATCTTACATGTACATCAAGCATCTCAAATGCTTCTTAACTAGTATTTCTAAAATAGCCTAACGAATCAATCATATATGTACCTCCATTCTAGAACTTTACTGAACAGTGTGATGGTATCAAAGATACATATTTCAACTTTAGAGCACGTGGAAGAAAGCAACATAAAAAAGGAAATTGACACGAGCCGGTCACACTGCAAACAATTGTAACCTTAACAGCGCACTATATACAGATCATCTAAAGTTCAAGAGCCAAACCTTGCAGGAACCTCCTTGAACACAGGGAACTTGGGAGGCCAGATCATCATAAAGGGAAAAATGCCACTCAACGGTCGATCCTCTTTTGTCATCTCATACAATTTACTCACTGTCCTGCGCTTCACGTCCCAAAATAGTATGTATGGACTCAACGGATGAAGCTCGGTGAACAGGGGGGTACGTGAGCACCCCCTGATTGGCTGCCACGTGTCTAACACCGTTTACTATCCGTTACAGATCACTCGTGTTCGTTCCTCCGCATCGCTCGCCTGACACGCATCCCTTCAGCGCGTGGATAGTAGACAACCTGGTGGGCCCGTCCCCCACCGATGTGTCTCTTCTTCCCTGCATCCATCGGGAGGAGCTCAGCTCCCGTCCCCTGCAGAGCCATCCTCCTGCTCAAATCGACCGGTGCGGCGGCTCGCAGGGGCATGGACCGATGCGGCCGGCACGGCGGCGAGCGCTCACAGCCGATAGGACGGGGCCGCACTGGTCTTCCGCCGTCTTGCAGTGCTCGCCTCAGGCCGCACCTCCACGCCCACATGAGGAATCCTTGCCCTCCGACCGGCGGACGACGCGCGGTGGTGGAGGACGGACAGCCACACGCGGCGGCGGAGGACGGGCCACCGTGGACCTCGACCGCTGTGGTCGCTGACCACTGTCGACATCGACCGCTGTTGCAGCACGGGCGCGCTGGGGAGGCCGCCGATCTCACCAGCGTGGGAAATCGAGCGGGGGTCGTCCCAAGCGGCGGCGCCGCCATCCAATCTGGCCGTCCCCCGCGCGACTCGTCCCCATCTCGCGCTCGCGGGCGGTCAACGGCGGCGAGGGCCAGGGACGGGATTGCTCCCCCGTCGCTGCTCTCCAATCGGTCGCGCCCCTCGCCCGATGCAGGAGGAGCAGGGGCACCGCGCGGCCTCCCGTCTGGGCAGGAGGAGCTAGGCCGGCGCGCGAGCTTCTCATCGGTGAGGGATTTGCAGGGTGGGCGCGGCGGCCTCTCGCCGGTGGAGGGCGTCCCACGAGGGAGTTGGGATGCGGATGGAACGAGAGGATTCCACGGCCGTTTCATCTCCGTTAGCAGCTACTCGCGAAGAGCGAATCTAAAAGCAAATCTAACGGTATCTAGGGGGTGCTCACGTATCCCCCTGGTCACCAAATCCACTCTCTAAGTGATTTACATGATCTCATGGTCATAAGGACTAGGTAACTATGTATCGAAAGCTTATAGCAAATAACTTAATGACGAGATCTTATGCTACGCTTAATTGGGTGTGTCCATTACATCATTCATACAATGATATAACCTTGTTATTAATAACATCCAATGTTCATGATTATGAAACTAATCATCCATTAATCAACAAGCTAGTTTAAGAGGCATACTAGGGACTTCTTTGTTGTCTACATATCACACATGTACTAATGTTTCGGTTAATACAATTATAGCATGATATATAAACATTTATCATAAACATAAAGATATAAATAATAACCACTTTATTATTGCCTCTAGGGCATATCTCCTTCAGTCTCCCACTTGCACTAGAGTCAATAATCTAGATTAAATTGTAATATACCTAACACCCATGGCATTCTGGTGTTGGTCATGCTTTGTCCTAGGGAGAGCTTTAGTCAACGGATCTGACACGCTCAGAAACGTATGTATTTTGTAATTCATTTGCGTCTCAACGCATCACTCATTTCCAAATGAGTTGGCATTAAATATGTTTGATCTTCTGGTGGAACCTTATTTCCGCAGTCTGAAATAAGTCACTAATATTGTCACATACAATATAGCTTCAAAGTTCTGACACTATCGGAACTACACCAAGTTCTCAAAGAACTTCTTGACTCAACATCCTCAGTCATTTGTCAAAACAATGACATACTCTGCCTTCGTTTGTAGAATCCGTCACAATATTTAGAACTCTTCTAAATCTAACATAGACAACTTCTAGCTCATTGTGCTACCTTTAAGACCACACTTAGTCTAATTTGAGATTGAAATTCTATTTTTATATGTGACAAAACAAATATCGGTGTAATCACATTACAGCGATTTGTTTGTCATTTCTCCATACAAAACTATATATATATATCCTTGGTTCTTCTAAAGTACTCAAGGATACTCATACTGTCGTTCAATGATCATCTCATGAATCATTCTGGTATATGCTCATAACATTTTAGAGCACAGGGCATCTGATTGTGTACATATTATTCGTGATCCATAATCACTCATGTATTTTTACTCATTGAGTATCAGATACACTCAAGTCTTGTTAAAGCTTCTCATGACAAGAACATTTTCTTAATATTTCTATATTGAACTATTTCAATATCCATTCTATGTACTTTGACTTAAACTTATTTTTGTGTTTCAATCTATCTTCATAGATCTTGACACTAGATATGTTTCAGTCCATATCCTTTCATTGAAATTAATTTCTCAATGAAACCTTTTTAATCAAGTATATAATTACATCATTTATAACCAACTATATGTCATCTACATAAAGTATTATAAATATGTCTTAGCGCTCCCACTTAATTTCTTGCAAATGCAAGCCTCTTCATCGTCTCTTGAGGAAATCAAAAACTCTTTGACTATTTCATCTGGTGAAGATTCCAACTCCGTGATACTCACTTCATCCAATTGAAGTTTGTATACCTATCTAGTATTCCACGGACCAGCAAAAACTCTTGGTTGTATCTTGTATACACCTTTTAATACACACTTCTGATAAGTTATGTATTTTGCCATCCTACTAACATATCTCATAAAAGAAATATGTAGTAATTACTAGAATAATCCACATAGACTATAAGCATTGCTACGGAAGATCTAATCTTATCATAGTCAACTCTTTGAACTTTGTTGTAAACAACTTTTCGACAAGTCAAGCTTCTTCAAGGATATTCCATCCAAGTCCATCAATTTTATAGATCCATTTACTTTCAAAAAGTATTCATCTATCTTGAATTTCATGGCGTATAGCCATTTTAACGGAGTCAGGGCCCATCATAACTTCTTTGTTTGTAGTTGGTTTATCATTGTTCAAAATCAATCCTTTGTCAACAAATCATTTATTTGATCACAAAGTAAACCATACCTACAAGGTTCAATATGTACTTTGATCTCCATGGCTAAAACACTTTGTAGTCATGGGAGCCATGATCGTCGTGGCCGCTTCCGAAACCAATTCCGATGGTGCGCTACTCTGATCATTATGCTCAGGTTCATAAACCTTATCAAATTATATTGTCCTCCCACTCAAATAATTCACTAGAAACAATTTCTCGGAAATAAGAAACATTGACAAACACTTTTGTCTTTGTCTCGTGGAAAGAATTCCCAATTAAATCTCTGGGATAACCAACAAAGACATTCATCCGATTTTGGTTGAAAACTCTTAGACCAAAATTTAAAGAAAGGACTATTAAGGTTTTATACCCATGCCATAACTTGTATGGTGTCATTTCAACGGATCATGATGATGCTCTATTCAGTGTAAAAGCGGTAGTCACTAAAGCATAATCCACACAAATATAATGGCGTCATAATATTTTATCTCATCATTAATCCAACAAGGTTTGGATACATCTCTCGGATACTATATCATCATTATGATACTCCAAGAAATGTGAGTTGTAGAACAATTTCATGACTCTCTTAGATGTTTGCTAAAACTCGTAATTCAAATATTTTCACCATGATCCAATCATAGATATTTGACTTTTCTATTACGATGATTTCCACTTCATGCTGAAATTTATTTGAATCCATTCAAATGTTTCAAACTTCTTCCTTATTGAATATATCCACATATATACTCAATTCATTGTTGAAAGTTTTCATGAAGTAGAAGAATCTCCCGCACACAACTATGCCCAGTGAACCACATATATCATCATGTATTTTTCACTAAGTTAGTTGCCCGTTCAACTCTTGGCCTATGAACGGCATTTTAATCATTTCTCTTTAGAAAAGATTTGCAAGCGCCAAATGATTCAAAAATCAAATGACTCCAAAATCCATTTGCATGGAGTTCCTTCATGCGTTCCTTTCTAACATGATCTAAATGGTGGTTCCACAAATAAGTGGAATTCAAATCATTTGCCTTATGGCATTTTAGTGTCAGTGTTATGTATGTGTGTTTCACCATTAAGATTTATAATAACTTATCCATCGTACATGGAGTAATGTCATAATTTGAACAACTCATTGTTTTTATTTGACCAGAGCAAAATAACAATTTATTAAGCTCTTTATTATAAATTCTAAGGGCTAGATAGAATGCCAACGACGAACATAATAACACTTTATTTTTGTTCCTGACGTGCATTCCTATCATATTCCTTGTCTGTCACTTAGGCCATTGTATTCTTGTATTGCGTTGTTTTGTATGACACTTCATACCAACCAATATGGTACTAATACCCAAGAATTTCATTGTGTGACCTAACTAGGAATACAACCATAACATGTATATCATTTATATACACCTGAGCTAGACTTTCTAGTCTTTTCTTTTCTTTTTTGCCAAAATATCTTTTGCAGTTTCTCTTTTAGCTTTCCTCATTATTCAGAAAAACACTTTAACATTATTAACTTCTAGATTTGTTGGTCAAATACCAATAACCTTGAGGTTATTACTTTAAGTTGATCATCATATGACAAGTGTTTCAGATTTCACTATTAGTAACTTTGTAATATGATGAACAATTTCACTCATAATTTTATCCATTATATCATGACGACTTTCCGAGACCATGTCTGTACATGCTAGGCTCGTAAAGTTTTAACCTTGGTATTCGCATGTGCAAATCTAGCTTGCACCCATTGTATGCACACGTAGAATCTATCACACCCGATCATCACGTGATGCTTCGAAACGACGAGTCATAGCAACGGTGCATACTAAGGATGATAACTTCATGGATATGCGAATATTATTAGTGCCCCAATAGTTGGAGGATTGTGACGCATGGCGTCTTCAACCTTCATACATTCCCATAAAACTTATGAGTTTATGTAGTCTCACCAAATTTATATTCTATCATCTTGCAATAAGGTCTTAGATATCACATATATCTCATACCTTGATTATTTCTGAAAACTAAATTTTCAGCTCCTTACTTTTCAAACAGATTTGAACTTCAAGTTTCACGGAGACAAGATAACTTTAGGTACTAATTGAAACCATAGCTCTTTGAATCAACAATGTGAGGTTTACTAAAAGTTTGCAATAGGACTTAATCAATTCTTGATTCTTTAACAATACGGTACCAATCCGTAAAGTTTCTTGTCAGATTTTAACAGTATTTCTATCTCAATTACAAGACTAGCGCATGGTAAAAAACGGATGCCAATACTAAAAAATTAATTCAAAATACTACTCAGACTATGTTTATGATAATTAGTTCATGTTTTAATCTAATTACTAATGAACTCCCACTTAATACAACATCCCTCATAGTTGTTAAGTGGTACACGATCCAAATTCACTACACCAAAAACCGATCATCACGTGAGATGATGTAGCTTCAATGGTGAACATCAACATGTTGATCATATCATCCATATGACTTGTGTTCAACCTTTCGGTTTCCGTTGTCCCGAGGCCATGTCTGTACATGCTAGGCTCGTCAAGCAAACCCAAGTATTCCGCGTGTGCAACATGGCTTACACCCGTTGTATGTGAATCGTTGAATCTATCACATCCGATCATCACGAGATGCTTTGAAACGACGAACTGTTACAACGGTGCATACGAGGGGAGAACACTTTATTATCTTGATATTAATGTGAGGGATCATCTTATAATGCTACCGTCGCGTTCTAAGCAAAATAAGATGCATAAAGGATTAACATCACATGCAATTCATATGTGATATGATATGGCCCTTTTGTCTTTGCGCCTTCGATCTTCATCTCCAAAGCACGGACATGATCTCCATCATCAACGGGCATGATCTCCATCATCGTCGGCGTAGCGTCAAGGTTCATGGCGCCGTCTTCATGGTTGTTCACCTCATGTAGCAACTATTACAACTACTTTGAAATACTACTCAACATGAAAATTAAAGACAACCATAAGGCTCATGCCGGTTGCCACAATACAATAATGATCATCTCATACATATTCATCATCATATTATGGCCATATCACATCACCAAACCCTGCAAAAACAAGTTAGACGTCTCTAATTTGGTTTGCATATTTTACGTGGTTTAGGGTTTTCGAGTAAGATCTAATCTACCTACGAACATGAACCACAACGGTGATACTAGTGTTGTCAATAGAAGAGTAAATTGAATCTTCACTATAGTAGGAGAGACAGACACCCGCAAAGCCTCTTATGCAATACAAGTTGCATGTCGAACGAGGAACAAATCTCATGAACGCGGTCATGTAAAGTTAGTCCGGGCCGCTTCATCCCACTATGCCACAAAGATGCAAAGTACTCAAACTAAAGATAACAAGAGCATCAACGCCCACAAAACCATTGTGTTCTACTCGTGCAACCATCTATGCATAGACACGGCTCTGATACCACTGTAGGACAACGTTGCATAGAAAACAAAAATTTTCCTACCGCGAACACGCAATCCAAGCCAAGATGCAATCTAGAAGACGGTAGCAACGAGGGGTTTATCGAGTCTCACCCTTGAAGAGATTCCAAAGCCTACAAGAGTAGGCTCTTGTTGCTGCGGTAGACGTTCACTTGCCGCTTGCAAAAGCGCGTAGAAGATCTTGATCACGATCGCTTCCGGCGCCACGAACGGGCAGCACCTCCGTACTCGGTCACACGTTCGGTTGTTGATGAAGACGACGTCCACCTCCCCGTTCCAGCGGGCAGCGGAAGTAGTAGCTCCTCTTGAATCCGACAGCACGACGGCGTGGTGTCGGTGGTGGTGGAGAAATCCGGTGGAGCTTCGCTTAAGCGTGCGGGATGTGGTGGAGGAGAGAGACCGCTAGGGTTTGGGGAGAGAGGGGGGTTGGGTGCCGGCCCTATAAGGGGTGCGGCCAATGCTGAGGCTTGTGGTGGTCAGCCCCCTCTCCTATGCCCCTCATTATATAGGTGGAAGCACCAAGAGTTCTAGTCCAAGTCTTCGAATAAGACCCCAACACTAAAACCTCCCATATGTGGGAAACCTACTCAAGGAGGGAGTCCTACCCAAGGTGGGACTCCCACCTTTCCTTGAGGTGGGTTGGCCGGCCACCCTAGGGGAGTCCACCTTGGACTCCTCCCCTTTAGGGTTGGCTGGTCATGCAAGGTGGAGTCCCTCCGGGACTCTACTTTCCATGGTGATTTCTTCCGGACTTTTCTAGAACCTTCTAGAACCTGTCATAAATGCACCGGATCATTTCCAAACTTGGAATATGACTTCCTATATATGAATCTTATTCTCTGGACCATTCCGGAACTCCTCGTGATGTCCGGGATCTCATCCGGGACTCCAAACAAATATTCGAACTCCATTCCATATTCAAGTTCTACCATTTCAACATCAAACCTTAAGTGTGTCACCCTACGGTTCGCGAACTATGCGGACATGGTTGAGTACTCACTCTGACCAATAACCAATAGCGGGATCTGGAGATCCACAATGGCTCCCACATATTCAACGATGACTTCAGTGATCGAATGAACCATTCACATACGATACCAATTCCCTTTGTCACGCGATATTTTACTTGACCGAAGTTTGATCTTCGGTATCACTCTATACCTTGTTCAACCTCGTCTCCTGACAAGTACTCTTTACTCGTACCGTGGTATGTGGTCTCTTATGAACTTATTCATATGCTTGCAAGACATTAGACGACATTCCACCGAGAGGGCCCAGAGTATATCTATCCATCATCGGGATGGACAAATCCCACTGTTGATCCATATGCCTCAACTCATACTTTCCGGATACTTAATCCCACCTTTATAACCACCCATTTACGCAGTGGCGTTTGGTGTAATCAAAGTACCTTTCCGGTATAAGTGATTTACATGATCTCATGGTCATAAGGACTAGGTAACTATGTATCGAAAGCTTATAGCAAATAACTTAATGACGAGATCTTATGCTACGCTTAATTGGGTGTGTCCATTACATCATTCATACAATGATATAACCTTGTTATTAATAACATCCAATGTTCATGATTATGAAACTAATCATCCATTAATCAACAAGCTAGTTTAAGAGGCATACTAGGGACTTCTTTGTTGTCTACATATCACACATGTACTAATGTTTCGGTTAATAAAATTATAGCATGATATATAAACATTTATCATAAACATAAAGATATAAATAATAACCACTTTATTATTGCCTCTAGGGCATATCTCCTTCAAGGTGGCCGGCATGGCCAGGGTTTGGCCATGTCTAGCCCTTGCTAGGGTTTTAGTGGCTTGGTTTAGGTGGAGAGGGAACCAGGGAACAAGTAGGGCATAATTGGTGATTAGGGTTTGGCCATCACTATTGAGAATAGTGTTTTTGGGATTTGAGTTGGATTTGATCACATGTGTTTATCAAATTTTGCTTCATGCAAGTGCATTTGGAAATTTTGAATGAGATGAAAAGTACTTTCTTCAGATGATCCATAACACACATTGGTGGTGGTGGAATTTAAAAATAAAAAGAAATGCAAAATTTCAAAGTGGGTGTGATGTTGAATTTGTTAAAAAGTCCCAACTTTGCTTGAGCATAGTTTTGAATCTAGGATGAATTTGCAATGATGGTCTTTACCAAAGTTGTTCACCTTGATGTGTACTTGGATGAGGTGCAAAGAGTTGGAATTGTTTGGTTTGAAAATCTCTAAATACAGAGGCTCAAATTAGTGATCAGACTAAAAATGGCAGATTTGACCATTAGTGCATGTGAGCACAATTTGATCTCAATTTTGATTTGATTTGATTTGGTTTGATTCCAAAAGTGTTTATAAGTGGTTAGTAACATTCTTCAACCATTGGTGCAAGCCAAAATGGTCTAGGTTGAAGAATTACAAAAATGGCATAAACCATATGTGAGGGTTTTGTGATTTTTCTATTTTTTTTTTTTTTTTTTTGATTTGATTAGGGCTCCTCAAAGGATCAATCTAGGGTTTTAGAATGTAACACATAAGCACATAAACTATCATCATGGCATTTCACACAATAATGCACAAGTCCTATGCATAGCACTATATGCAACTAAAAGTTTTTGTTGGTTCTAAATTTTGGATATTTGGAAAACCTCTTCTTCATTGATTTGAAATTTTGGATGTTACAGGTAGAGCCATAGGACACAAGGATTCATCGATGACGAGGACAAGTGTTTGTGCGACGCGTGGCTGGAAATAAGCCATGACTGCATCAATGGCGCCCAACAAAAGGGCAAGGTGTACTGGGCTAAGGTCATGCAGGAGTACACCGAGACGAAGGTGCACCCACCCTACCACATCCCAAGCCCTCGCACGGAAGAGTCCCTCAGAAAAAGATGGAACTACATCAAACAAGAGACAAGCAAGTTCTGCCCGGCCGTCGAGCATTGCAAAAACAACCCCGTTAGCGGCGCTGGCGTCATATCAGTGGTAAACAAGAGACAACCATGATCATTCTATTGTATGTGCATCATTTGCGGCTTTGGCGTGATTGCAAGTATCCCGGGTCTTGGAGAGGTTTAAGGTAGTGCATAAGAAGGGCTACCATATGGTCCATTGCTGGGACAGGCTCAAGGACGCGCAAAAGTGGAGGACATGCTTTGCGGCCTACGATGAAGCTGTGAAGAATGGGACAGCGGTCAACCTCGACGGCGAAGATGACGATCATGGCCGTCAAGCCCTTCCACCTCGCCCGCGCGGCCATAAGGCAACCAAGGCCGATCTAGCCTGGGAGGCACAAGCCTTTGTGTTCACCCAGAGCATGGAGAAGATGATGGCCGACAATCAAGCCGCATTGGCTGCTAGGGACGAGAAGAGGCGGCTGGAAAAAGTGGTCGCAACTGCCATCTTCCTCAACCTCACGAAAGAGGTCATTGAGATCCAAAGGATGGACGTCGAGGCCAAAAAGGCAGACGCCAAGGCCAAATTGCGTGACGCCGAGGCCAGGAGGATGGACGCCGAGGCCAAGACCCGTGCAAAAGACACAAGGATCATGCTAGCCGACTTGAGCGGCATCAACGACGACACCAGGGCCTGGTTCAAGAAGAGGCGCGCCGAAATCCACGCGCGAGACGCCTGATCGCCGGCGCCATGCGCCTAGTACCTTGGCATCCTTTTGGACTTTTTAAATTGGTGTTCAAGCCTTGTTGTGCTCCTTTTGGACTCCACTTTGCGCCTTACCATGTGCAAAGTGCGATATACTTATTTCAGACCTCAATTTGAGGCTGTAATTTCGTGCAAATTTGAGGCTACAACCTCTTTTTTGAATTTTGGCCCGCGCCGAAAATGTGTCGCCCTGCTGGAGCGACCACCAGACGCAAACGAACGCACGACCATTTTAGCGTTCACCAGGCGACGTAAACCCTCGCGAACAATTTAGGTGTCCGAAATGCGTCGCGCTGCTGTAGATGTCCTTAGTAAGCTCACTCCATCAGGCTGTCTTGGCACCTGCAGAGAATGAAATGGGGAACGGGTGCAGCTATCGGCACCTAAAGTTGCAGCAGGTGAGTGATGACCACAAGTCATGCATATCATGATGAGCATGCACACAAGTCATATAACACCGAAAAGTAAGTACTGTCATGCATGCATACTGTACGCACGTAAAGATATCTAAGTCGACCTAGCAGTAAACTGCCCAAATGAAGAGCAAGACTGAGGGACATGAAGGTTCACCTGTTCTCTCACGCTGGTCATTACCACACTGATGTGAGTAGTCTCCTGCAGCAGCAGGTGGTTCTCAATGCAGCGCGGTGCAGCTGTACGTGTACACGGACAGGAAGCCACAGTGCACCTTTGCATTCTTGAATTTCTCCGACGACGGGCCCAGCACCTTCTCCGCGGACGCGTACCAACACTGTGCGTCTTCGAGAAACTCTCTTCCCTTACGGCATCTCCAACGCGGCGACCCATCCTGCCGCCGCCGTGCATCCGGATGAGTTTAACTGGATAAAAACGCGGCCCTCGCGTGGACCCATCCCAAAAACGGATGCCGCGATGTCCGGGACGATCCAAACCCGGCCCAAATCTGGGACGAGTTTGCGTGACCGCGGATGCCGATGGCTGGCCGTTCGCATCTGCCCCTTGTCCGCCTCTGGCCCGCGTGTCATAGAGAGATAGTTTTTTCCATTAAAGTTAACCATTACATTTTTTCTTAAATCTACTACTACTAGTCTAGCTACGTACGGGGCCGGCTGCCTCGCCGGCGACTCGCCGCCGGGACCGTGGATTTCACTCGACGCGGGCGACCTGTACGCGTGAGGATTCAACTCCAGGTTTAGCAGCTGGGTGGCTCGGCGGCGGCCCTCATGCGGCGCTCCTCCGCGGCCGCCTTCCTCTTTTCCGCCCACGCAGCTTGGGCGCGCTCGCGCTCTGCCTCCTGCGGCGTCACCATCCGCCTCCCGCACAGGTCGAGCTCCTGAAGGGCGTCGCGTTCCACAGCGGTCCGTGCCTCCAGGCGGACACGGCCGGCAGCCTGGGCCTCGTGGTTCTCCTCGCGACGGCGCATGCGCTTTTGGCGGCCGCGCTCCACCAACGCAACAGCCTTCCGGGCGCGCCACTCGGGCGAGGGCAGCTGCGAGGAGCTAGTTCTTCTGGCCGAGGAGGTCGCCTAAACGGCCGCGGCCGGCCCGGCCGGTGGCCTCGTGCTCCTTCGTTACGCGCGTGAGGTCGGCAAGACGCTCCTCGATGGCGACGTTGATGTTCGTCAGCGCGAGGTCGTCGACGGGCTCCGCCTCCTCCTCCGCGGCGGGCTCCGCCTCCTCCTTCGCGGCCTCGTACCAGCCGTCCGCGTTCTCGTGCCAGCCGTTCGCGGTCGCCTCCACTAGCTCCGCGTCCTCTTCCTTCTTCGTCGTCCCCTCAGCAACGACGCGGAGCGCCTCGTCATCGGCGACCCAACACGCGTCCGTCCGCTCCTCCTCCTCCATCCGCGGGAACCTAGCACGGGCGGCGAGGGAGAGCTTGGCCCACGTGGCCTGCAGGGTGCGCGACATGGCGATGGAAGTGTAGAGGGCATCAGAGAAGGAAGAGGGGGAGAGGACGGCGGAGAAGCTGTGAAGGTCCGTGAGGCCAGCGCCGTCTTTTTATAGCCGACGGCCTTGGCGGGAAACTTGGCGCGCGAGCGCGCGGCCATGCCCTTTTTCGCGCGCGAGGAAACCCTGGTGCGCGCGGGAACTTTCCCGCGTGTTCTCCCGCCCGCCATTGCTGTCCCGTCGAGGCCTGCCATGGCGCAGAGCCGCGCGTTGAAGATGAACCACGTGGCGGCTTTTTGGGTCGCCGCGTTGGGCGCAGTGTACGACCCAAACGGACACGCGGACGCAGGGCGCTGTTAGGGTGTCCGCGCGGCCACCCAAATGGCCCAAAACGGACGGCGCAGGGTTGGAGATGCCGCCACGCCACGACGATGTCGCGCCGGCCCAGCGCCACCACATCCACATCCGTTGCTGCCGCAACGTACCCGATCCAGTTGGTCCACGTCCACGGCCACTCCCTTCCCCCTTCGGCTTCATGAACAGCGCCTTGGCCACAAAGCTCTCCCACCACTGGTAGAAAAAGGGGATTTAGTCCCGGTTCGCAACTGCCATTATTCGCGGTTGCGCAACCGGGACCAATTAAGCGCGACTAAAGGTCCCCCCTTTAGTCGCGGTTGCTTACGAACCGCCGAGGCCGTGGATTTCACTCGACGCAGGCGGCCTGTACGCGTGAGGATTCCACTCCAGCTTTAGCAGCTGGGTGGCTCGGCAGCGGCCCTCTTGCGGCGCTCCTCCACGACCGCCTTCCTCTTTGCCACCCGCGCAGCTTGGGCGCGCTCGTGCTCCGCCTCCTGCGGCGCCACCATCCACCTCCCGCACAGGTCGAGCTCCTAAAGGGCGGCACGTTCCACAGCGGTCTGTGCCTCCAGGCGGACACGGCTGGCGGCCTGGGCCTCGTGGTTCTCATCGCGATGGCGCATGCGCTCTTGGCGGCCGCGCTCCGCCGACGCATCAGCCTTCCGGGCGCGCCTCTCGGGCGAGGGCAGCTGTGAGGAGCTGGTTCTTCTGGCCGAGGAGGTCGCCTAAACAGCGGCGGCCGGCCCGGCCGGTGGCCTCGTGCTCCTTCGTTACGCGCGTGAGGTCGGCGAGACGCTCCTCGATGGTGACGTTGATGTTCGTCAGCGCGAGGTCGTCGAACAAGTCGTCGGCATCGACGGGCTCCGCCTCCTCCTCCGCGGCCTCGTACCAGCCGTTCGTGGTCGCCTCCACCAGCTCCGCGTCCTCTTCCTTCTTCGCCGTCCGCTCAGCAGCGACGCGGAGCGCCTCATCATCGGCAACCCAACGCGCGTCCGTCCGCTCCTCCTCCTCCATCCGCCGGAACCTGGCCCGGGCGGCGAGGGAGAGCTTGGCCCACGTGGCCTGCAGGGTGCGCGACATGGTGATGGAGGCGTAGAGGGCATCAGAGAAGGAAGAGGGGGAGAGGACGGCGGAGAAGCTGTGAAGGTCCGTGAGGCCAGCGCCGTCTTTTTATAGCCGACGGCCTTGGCGGGAAACTTGGCGCGCGAGCGCGCGGCCATGGCCTTTTCGCGCGCGAGGGAACCCTGGTGCGCGCGAGAACTTTGCCGCGCGTTCTCCCGCCCGCCTTTGCTGTCCCGTAGAGGCATGCCATGGCGCAGAGCCGCGCGTTGAAGACGAACCACCTAGCGGCTTTTTGGGTTGCCGCATTGGGCGCAGTGTGCGACCCAAACGGACACGCGGACGCGGGGCGCTGTCCGCATGGCCACCTTGGGGCGACACAGGGTTGGAGATGCCGCCACGCCACGACGATGTCGCGCCAGCCCAGTGCCACCACACCCTCATCTGTCGCTGCCGCCACGTACCCGATCCAGTTGGTCCACGTTTACGGCCACTCCCCTTCCCCCTTCGGATTCACGAACAACGCCTTGGCCACCAAGCTTTCCCACCACTGGTAGAAAAAGGGGCTTTAGTCGCGGTTCGCAACTGCCATTAGTTGCGGTTTCACAACCGGGACCAATTAAGCGCGACTAAAGGCCCCCCTTTAGTCGCGGTTGCTTACGGACCGCGACTAAAGGCCCGTCCACGTGGGCGCCAGGCGTCCGTTGGGGCGGAGGACCTTTAGTCGCGGTTCGCCTGGCCAACCGCGACTAAAGGCCTTCGCAGGTTTAGGGTTTTAGCCCCCCCTAAATCTGGTTTCTTTTTAATTTGTATTGTTTTATTTCTTTTATATTTTATTTTGTGTTTCATTTTAATTTTGAAGAAGTTTCAGTACACATATTCTACGCTACTACATACATGCATATGAATGTACAATTTCAAACAAGTTTGAAATTAGAAACAAGAAGAATTCAAGAGGAATATACAATATATATATATATTCAATCTCGGATGACCATATACCACTTCGAACAAGTTTCCATACACAAGTTACAGGATCAGAAGTTCTTCGTCCTCGTACTAGTGTTCTCCTTTAGGATGGAGGACTTCCCTCACCAAAAATCCTGCTAGTTCCTCTTGAATTGGTCGGAAGCGAGCTTCTGGACTTAGCGTCTTCCGCAAGTTATTCCTCCGCACATTGTCATCCGACGGCTTCCGCTCAGAGGTGCATCTCCGGATGAACTCACAAACATATTATCCACATAGATTGGTCCCCGGTGGCTGAATATCCACATTAACTAACTTTCTAAATTCTAGCTCTTTTTGGAATTCACCGACCATTTGATCTGAGAACCGTCTCCAAACCCTACAGGGCAAAGAAAAATAAATGAACAATGGAGTTATTAGTTACTTGATATTAGGAAATGAACGAAAGAGGCTGATCGATATAGAGCGCAAATGATTGAAAATAATTACTTTTGCAGCATATTTCTCATGTTGACCCAAAGTTTTGGATCCATATTCAGAGAGTCCATGTGAGAACTCTGGAGGTGTGAAATTTAATTATTAGCAGAATCCAGTGGAACCTGCGGACATGATACATGCACAGTCATGCATAACTCATCGATTAAACATACCATGCATGGAGTAAACAAAAGAGAATGTGCTCAAGATAGAAACACTCACCCAAAATGGTAAGGAAATAGAATTTGACTTTTGAGTTGCTGCTTTGTAAGAAAATCCCATAGGTCATGCTCCACGTCGCGGGGGTGTCTTTCTAACACATATCCATTACCGATATGTGGGTCAATGAACCAAACATCATGGATGTTCCTTTTTTGGCATTCCCCAATCTTCATTCTGCATAATAGCGTACACAACAATATAGTTAGGACAATATATATAGTGCAGGCAATGAACGAGATGAGGTAGAAATAAATCACTTACAGAACATAGCAACTGATGATAGATTTGTCGAGCTCGCGCAGACTGAACAGCTGGAACAATTCACTCATATGAACTATTACATAGTGATGTTTGAAGTGATGCTCATGTCTAACTTCTGCATAAATATATTCTTTGCTGGCCTTATTTTTTATGTAACCCTTGTACCAACATAGCAGATTTCCCATTTGTGGTGGTAGACTCTCTTCCTGCGCAGGCTCGACAAGAGGCCCATTCGCCACATATGTAAATGCTACCTCACTAATTGGCGCATCCTCAAGGCCTAACGCTGCACGAAGAGTCATACCGAACTTGGCCGCTTTTTCTTTGGCACGCGTTACAGTCATTCCCAGTTCTGCCGCAGCTGCTATGATAGTGGGGTCCATTAGTTCAAAGTCCTTATCCATATCGGCTCTGAAGAACAATGTCATAGCATCCAGACCGGCGGCTTTCACTATGAGCGGGGGGATCGATTGTTTATTCTGTTCCCCGAGCTGGGCAACTTGTTTCCCGCTTTTTTTACTTTCTTCTTTCTTCTCCTCCAAGGCTTTCTTGTCCTTCTCCGCCAAGGCTTTCTTCTCCTTCAATATTTCTGCTTGCCTACGAAGTTCGCGTCCATAGTCGTCAGGCATATTCTTCTCGGCTTGGGACGGTGTCGTCAAAAATGACTTAGCCCACTTCTTTGCCTTCTCAGTAAATACTGGCTTGGGCTCAGGCTCTTTTTTCGCCTTCACATCCGCCTTCCATTTCTCATACTGACCAGCCGCGGCCAAGTTGGTTTTCTCTTCACTAAGTTCCCAAGGCCTTGGGAGGAGAGATTTCAGTGATGGCTCCGGTACCTTTGTGGTCTTAGGTACATAAGGGTCCAGGTTAATAGTCCAGGAGGAGGTTGCCTTGCTATCCGCCTGCTTCCGCTTCTTTGCCGGAGGTGGATTGGGGGGCGGCGTACCTGCCGGAGGAGGACTGGGGGCCGGCGGCTGCTTACCCGCCGGAGGTTGTGGATTGGGGGGCAGCGTCGGTTGACGTGAAGGAGGTGTAGGTGAACCGCCACCACCACCACCAACGGAGGGGGTGGACTTGTTAGCCTTGGCGCCTTGCCTGGAAGCACTATGTACTTCTTTTTCCATAGAATGAACTGGCGCTTGACATCTCCAAGTCTTCTCTCCCCTTCGGGTGTAGCATAGTCAATCTCCAGGTCTTCAAACCCTTGGACTATGTCTTCCACCGTGACACGAGCATAGCCTTCTTCAATGGGGTTGTTGTGGTGGAGTGCTCCAGGTGTACAGGGTAAAACACTGCCGGTAGCTACCTGCGTGGAACATATGTTCCCCACTGGATAATGCAGATCACATTCTTTCATCTCCTTTACATCATCCACGGGGTAGTGAGGCTCCGGTGCACGAATCTCGATCGTCGGTGCATTAGCACCAGCTGAGGTAGCACCAGCCGGGGCCAGCAAGGGTGCATTAGCACCAGGCGGGGCTTCCGTGGAAGCCACGCTGCTTCTCCGCTGCTGGCTTCCGAGATCTTCATGCGGCCCTGCAGCCGATGTTTCTTTTACTAGTTCATACACCATCTGCTTCACCTGATGGAGTTCCGATGCCAAGTGCCCCACAAGATCTGCATCCCGATCCGTCTTTCTCTTACGGCTTCTGTAACCGACGGGTCATCGTCCTGGGAGAACCATACTTTCCACGGAATGGCGCATTTGCCTCGTTACTGCTTGTAACGGTAAAGCACACGTCCGTTGGGAACCCCAAGAGGAAGGTATGATGCGTACAACGACAAGTTTTTCCCTCAGTAAGAAACCAAGGTTATCGAACCAGTAGGAGTAAAGAAGCACGTTGAAGGTTGATGGCGACGGAGTGTAGTGCGACGCAACACCAGGGATTCCGGCGCCAACGTGGAACCTGCACAACACAACCAAGATACTTTGCCCCAACTTAACAGTGAGGTTGTCAATCTCACCGGCTTGCTGTAACAAAGGATAAGATGTATAGTGTGGATGATGATGTTTGCAGAGAACAGTAGAACGAGTATTGCAGTAGATTGTATTCGATGTAAAAGAATGGACCGGGGTCCACAGTTCACTAGTGGTGTCTCTCCCATAAGATAAATAGCATGTTGGGTGAACAAATTACAGAAGGCAATTGACAAATAAAGATAGCATGAGAATGCACATACATGTTATGATGAGTAGTGTGAAATTCAATTGGGCATTACGACAAAGTACATAGACCGCTATCCAGCATGCATCTATGCCTAAAAAGTCCACCTTCAGGTTATCATCCGAACCCCCTCAAGTATTAAGTTGCAAACAACAGACAATTGCATTAAGTATGGTGCGTAATGTAATCAACAAATACATCCTTAGACATAGCATTGATGTTTTATCCCTAGTGGCAACAGCACATCCACAACCTTAGAACTTTCTGTCACTGTCCCAGATTTAATGGAGGCATGAACCCACTATCGAGCATAAATACTCCCTCTTGGAGTTACAAGTAACGACTTGGCCAGAGCCTCTACTAATAACGGAGAGCATGCAAGATAATAAACAACACATAGATGATAGATTGATAATCAACATAACATAGCATTCATTATTCATCGGATCCCAACAAACGCAACATGTAGCATTACAAATAGATGATCTTGATCATGTTAGCAGCTCACAAGATCCAACAATGATAGCACAATTAGGAGAAGACGACCATCTAGCTACTGCTATGGACCCATAGTCCAGGGGTGAACTACTCACACATCACTCCGGAGGCGACCATGGCGGTGAAGAGTCCTCCGGGAGATGATTCCCCTCTCCGGCAGGGTGCCGGAGGCGATCTCCTGAATCCCCCGAGATGGGATTGGCGGCGGTGGCGTCTCTGGAAGGTTTTCCGTTTCGTGGCTCTCGGTATTGGAACTATTATCGACGAAGGCTTAAGTAGGCGGAAGGGTAGGTCAGGGGGCGCCACGAGGGACCCACACACTAGGGCCGCGCGGGCCCCCCTTGGGCCGCGCCGCCCTAGCGTGGCGTCGCCTCTTTGCCCCACTTCGTTTCCCTTTCGGTGTTCTGGAAGCTTCGTGGAAAAATAAGATCCTGGGCGTTGATTTCGTCCAATTCCGAGAATATTTCCTTACTAGGATTTCTGAAACCAAAAACAGCAGAAAACAAAGAATCGGCTCTTCGGCATCTTGTTAATAGGTTAGTGCCGGAAAATGCATAAATATGACATAAAGTATGTATAAAACATGTGAGTATCATCAATAAAGTAGCATGGAACATAAGAAATTATAGATACGTTTGAGACGTATCACTCGCACACGTCCTGGGTGTTCAGGATTCCTGAGGGCAAATGCCAGTGCGTCGTTCTCTCTGTTGAACTTGATCTTCCGCTCTTGAGCTTGGGTCATTGCGTCAATAAGGGCTTGGGTGGGTTTAAACGCTTTCTTCCGGTGAACACACACCCCTGTCTCCGGGTCTAGCGATCCCCCATGCCCGTACCACCAGCTTTTGGCCCTTGGGTCCCATCCCTCTGTACCTGGAGGGATTCCTCGCGCCCTCAGGTCGTTCTCCATCTTCTCCCACTTAGGCTCTGAAAGGCGGTACCCTCCTGGCCCCATAATATGATTGTACTCTTTCTTAGCTGCATTTTCCTTATTTTTTTTGATATTTCAATGAAATGCTCCGATTTCTTTTGCCTCACAAATTCTGGCCAATCATCTTTCAGTTTCTCATATTGTCCTTTGAAATCTTGAGTCTTGTTCTCGTTGACAAAGTCATGGGCTAGATTTTTCTTGATGTTCCGGAATGCTTCGGCCATCTTCTTAAGAGTGAACTCTTTGACTAGCCTCCTCCTCTCACGTCCACCCGGAATCTCGTTACCCTGTTCATCGCGTTTGTTGAATTCCGGAGGTAGAATGAAATGTTCCATAAGCTTTCTCCAGCAATCTTTTTTTGTTCTCTTATCGACAAAACTGAAACCAAGACGTGCCTTCTTTTGCTCATTCCATTCCCGAACGGTGATCGGGACGTTGTCTCTAACAACGGCTCCGCATTGGTTGATAAACTTTGTGGCGTGCTTTTAGGGCTCCAGCGGCTTGCCGGTTGCACTGACAACCTTGATGGTATAGGTTTCTCCTTGTTTCATCGTCTTGGTTTTGCCACGCTTTGTCGTACTCGATTTTTTCGACGATCCGGCCGAGGGCTAAAAAAAGAAAGAGAGTCGTGCACGTTAATACATATTTATTCAAATCAGTAAGTTTGTATCACCAGAGGCTCAATGTCCGTTCCTACTTGCAATTCGAGATCGTCGTTTATCGACGGTTGACCTCCATCGACAATGTCCGTTCCTTCGTCATCACCTCGTTGACGACCTTCATCTTCACCGTCAAGGTTCAGATAAGAAGAGACATCCTCTTCTTCATCTTGTTCGGTCGGCACATAAAGAACATTACCGTTTATGATGCCCATTATATGTTCTTCAGCATCCGGATCATAGTGTTCCATAATCGGGCCAGCTCTATCCTCTGCCATATGTCATTTCTGAAAACATGTAGTAAAAACTAATTAATTAAGTGAAGAAGGGGGGCCGTGGCGATGGCGAAAGGGGGCGGTGGCGGTGGTGAAAGGGCGGTGGCGGTGGCGAAAGGGCGGCGGCGGTGGCGAAAGGCGGTGGCCCTCGCCACCCCCTCCGTATACGTGCGGGGTCGGTGTGCATGTTTCTCTCTCTCGCCAAAAAAACAAAAAAAACCCGCGCGTATATGGATGGCGGTGAGGGGGGCGGCGCCTCGCCGCCTCGCCCCCGTATACGTGCGGGGTCGGTGTGCATGTTTCTCTCTCTCTCTCGGCAAAAAAACAAAAAAAAAAACCCGCGCGTATATGATGACGCGTGAAGCACACGTTCGTTGGGAACCCCAAGTGGAAGGTGTGATGCGTACATCAGCAAGTTTCCCTCAGTAAGAAACCAAGGTTATCGAACCAGTAGGAGATGAAGGCCACATGAAGGTTGTTGGTGAAGGAGTGTAGTGCGGCGCAACATGAGGGATTCCGGCGCCAACGTGGAACCTGCACAACACAATCAAAATATTTTGCCCCAACTTAACAGTGAGGTTGTCAATCTCACCGGCTTGCTGTAAACAAAGGATTAAACGTATGGTGTGGAGAATGATGTTTGTTTGCAAAGAACAGCAGAGAACAATGATTGCAGTAGATTGTATTCGAATGTAAAAGAATGGACCGGGGTCCACAGTTCACTAGTGGTGTCTCTCCAATAAAAAATAGTATGTTGGGTGAACAAATTACAGATGGGCAATTAACAAATGGAGAGGGCATAACAATGCACATACATATCATGATGACTAATATGAGATTTACTTAGGGCATTACGACAAATAACATAGACCGCTATCCAGTATGCATCTATGCCTAAAAAGTCCACCTTCGAGTTAGCATCCGCACCCCTTCCAGTATTAAGTTGCAAACAACATAAAATAGCATTAAGTATGGTGCGTAATGTAATCAACACAAATATCCTTAGACAAAGCATTGATGTTTTATCCCTAGTGGCAACATCACATCCACAACCTTAGAACTTTCTGTCACTGTCCCAGATTCAATGGAGGCATGAACCCACTATCGAGCATAAATACTCCCTCTTGGAGTCACAAGTATCAACTTGGCCAGAGCCTCTACTAGCAACGGAGAGCATGCAAGATCATAAACAACACATATATGATAGATTGATAATCAACTTGACATAGTATTCCATATTCATCGGATCCCAACAAACACAACATGCAGCATTACAAATAGATGATCTTGATCATGATAGGCAGCTCACAAGATCTAACATGATAGCACATGAGGAGAAGACAACCATCTAGCTATTGCTATGGACCCATAGTCCAAGGATGAACTACTCACACATCAATCCGGAGGCGATCATGGTGATGTAGAGTCCTCCGGGTGATGATTCCCCTCTCCGGCAGGGTGCCGGAGGCGATCTCCTGAATCCCCCGAGATGGGATTGGCGGCAGCGGCGTCTCTGGAACTTTTCTCGTATCGTGGCTCTCGGTAATAGGGTTTTCGCGACGGAGAGTTTAAGTAGGCGGAAGGGCAGAGTAGGGGGGAGCCCGAGGGGCCCACACCATAGGGCGGCGCGGGCCCCTCCTTGGCCGCGCCGTCTTGTGGTGTCGCCACCTCGTGGCCCCACTTCGTATCTCCTTCGGTCTTCTGGAAAGCTCCGTGGAAAATAAGACCCTGGGATTTTGTTTCGTCCAATTCCGAGAATATTTCCTGTGTAGGATTTCTGAAACCAAAAACAGCAGAAAACAGGAACTAGCGCTTCGGCATCTTGTTAATAGGTTAGTGCCGGAAAATGCGTATAAATGATATAAAGTGTATATAAAACATGTGAGTATTATCATAAAACTAGCATGGAACATAAGAAATTATAGATACGTTTGAGACGTATCAAGCATCCCTAAGCTTAGTTCCTACTCACCCTCGAGTAGGTAAATGATAACAAGGATAATTTCTGAAGTGACATGCTACTATCATAATCTTGATCAATACTATTGTAAAGCATATGAGATGAATGAAGTGATTCGAAGCAATGGTAAAGATAATGACTAAACAACTGAATCATATAGCAAAGACTTTTCATGAATAGTACTTTCAAGACAAGCATCAATAAGACTTGCATAGGAGTTAACTCATAAAGCAATAAATTCTTAGTAGAAGGTTTTGAAGCAACACAAAGGAAGATATAAGTTTCAGTAGTTGCTTTCAACTTCAACATGTATATCTCATGGACAATTGTCAACACAAAGTAATATGATGAATGCAAATAAGCAAGTATCTAGGAATCAATGCACACAGTTGACACAAGTGTTTGCTTCTAAGATAGAAAGAAGTAGGTAAACTGACTCAATATAAAGTAAAAGAAAGGCCCTTCGCAAAGGGAAGCAGGGATTACTATTTTTGTGCTAGAGCTTTTATTTTGAAGTCATAGAAACAATTTTGTCAACGGTAGTAATAATTCATATGTGTTATGCATAAGACATCCTATAAGTTGCAAGCCTCATGCATAGAATACCAATAGTGCTCGCACCTTGTCCTAATTAGCTTGGATTATCATTGCATTACATATGTTTCAACCAAGTGTCACAAAGGGGTACCTCTATGCCGCCTGTACAAAGGTCCAAGGAGATAGATCGCATTTGATTTCTCGTTTTTGATAGACCTCAACTTGAGGACATCCGTACCGGGACAACACAGAAAACAGATAATGCACTCCTCTTTATTGCATAAGCATTCAACAACATATAATATTCTCATAAGAGATTGAGGATTAATGTCCGAACTGAAACTCCACCATGATACATGGCTTTGGTTGGCGGCCCAATGTTCTTCTCTAACAATATGCATACTCAAACCATTTGATCATGATAAATCACCCTTACTTCAGACAAGACGAACATGCATAGCAACTCACATGATATTCAACAAAGGTGTAATAGTTGATGGCGTCCCCAGAAACATGGTTACCGCTCAACAAGCAACTTATAAGAAATAAGATACATAAGCTACATATTCTTTACCACAATAGTTTTTAAGCTATTTTCCCATGAGCTATGTATTGCAAAGACAAGGAATGGAACTTTAAAGGTAGAACGCAAGCAATTTACTTTGGAATGGCAGAGAAATACCACATAGTAGGTAGGTATGGTGGACATAAATGGCATAGGTTTTGGATGCACGAGAAGAAATCCCTCTCAGTACAAGGCTTTGGCTAGCAAGGTTGTTTGAAGAAAACACAAGTATGAACCGGTACAGCAAAACTTACATAAGAACATATTGCAAGCATTATAAGACTCTACACTGTCTTCCTTGTTGTTCAAACACTTTTACCAGAAAATATCTAGACTTTTAGAGAGACCAATCATGCAAACCAAATTTCAAAAAGCTCTACAGTAATTCTCCACTAATAGGTGCAAACTACATGATGCAAGAGCTTAAACATGATCTATTTGAGAGCTCAAAACAATTGCCAAGTATCAAATTATTCAAGAAAATATACCAATTACCACATGAAGCATTTTCTGTTTCCAACCAAATAGCAATGAACGAAGCAGTTTTCAACCTTCACCATGAACATTAAAAGTAAAGCTAAGAACACCAGTGTTTATATGAAACAGCGGAGCGTGTCTCTCTCCCACACAAGGAATGCTAGGATCCGATTTTATTCAAACATAAACAAAAACAAAAACATACAGACGCTCCAAGTAAAGCACATAAGATGTGACGGAATAAAAATATAGTTTCACTAGAGGTGACCTAATAAGTTGTCGATGAAGAAGTGGATGCCTTGGGCATCCCCAAGCTTAGATGCTTGAGTCTTCTTGAAATATGCAGGGATGAACCACGGGGGCATCCCCAAGCTTAGAATTTTCACTCTTCTTGATCATATTGTATCATCCTCCTCTCCTGACCCTTGAAAACTTCCTCCACACCAAACTCAAAACAAACTCATTAGAGGGTTAGTGCATAATCAAAAATTCACATGTTCAGAGGTAACACAATGATTCTTAACACTTCTGGACATTGCCCAAAGCTACTGAAAGTTAATGGAACAAAGAAATCCATTCAACATAGCAAAAGAGGCAATGTGAAATAAAAAGCAGAATCTGTCAAAACAGAACAATCCGTAAAGACGAATTTTTTAGAGGCACTTAACATGCTCAGATGAAGAAGCTCAAATTGAATGAAAGTTGCGTACATATCTGAGGATTACTCATGTTTTTTCGCTGATTTTTTTGAGTTACATACAGAGAGATCTACTCAAATTCGTGACAGCAAGAAATCTGTTTCTGCGCAGAAATCCCAATCTAGTATCAACCTTACTATCAAAGACATTACTTGGTACAACAATGCAATAAAATAAAGATAAGGAGAGGTTGCTACAGTAGTAACAACTTCCAAGACACAAATATAAAACAAAAATTGCTGAAGTAAAATAATGGGTTGTCTCCCATAAGCGCTTTTCTTTAACGCCTTTCAGCTAGGGGCAGAAAGTGTTAATCAAGTATTGTCAAGAGATGACGCATCAACATCATAATTTGTTCTAATAATAGAATCAAAAGGTAACTTTATTCTCTTTCTAGGGAAGTGTTCCATACCTTTCTTAAGAGGAAATTGATACTTAATATTCCCTTCCTTCATATCAATAATAGCACCAACAGTTCGAAGAAAAGGTCTTCCCAAAATAATAGGACAAGATGCATTGCATTCAATATCCAAGACAACAAAATCAACGGGGACAAGGTTATTGTTAACCGTAATGTGAACATTATCAGTCATCCCCAAAGGTTTCTTTATAGAACTATCAACAAGATTAACATCCAAATAACAATTTTTCAATGGTGGCAAGTCAAGCATATCATAGAGTTTCTTAGGCATAACAGAAATACTTGCACCAAGATCACATAAAGCATTACAATCAAAATCATTGACCTTCATCTTAATGATGGGCCCCCAACCATCTTCCAACTTCCTTGTGGAGCCCTTTCAGTGTGCCATTCATAGTAGTTGATCATCATATTATCAAGAAGCTTTGTTGCGGCGCCTAAAGTGATGGACATAAAAGTACCTCCAGCAGCTGAATCCAATAGGTTCCTCGAAGAAAAATTCAGTCCTGCATAAAAGGTTTGGATGATCATCCAAGTAGTTAGTCCAATGGTAGGGCAATTATTTACCAAAGATTTCATTCTTTCCCATGATTGGGCAACATGTTCATTATCCAGTTGCTTAAAATTCATTATGCTACTTCTCAAAGATATAATTTTAGCGGGAGGATAATATCTACCAAGAAAATGGCTCTCCCACCTCGCTCCTCCCTGGTAGCCTCTCCCTCCGGCGATCATGCAAACCTTTGGTGATCTGTTGAAGCTGCTCCAATCACCCTCTCCGGCGTGGTCTCTGGATGTAACATCCCAAATTTCAATAAGAAGAAGAAGAAGAATTCCAGAGATCCAAAATTCAGAACCAATAAAAACTTTTATTTGCATGTAGTTCCATGCATAGGACTTGTGCATTTTGTGTGATATGCCATGATGATTGTTTTGTTGCTTATGTGATAAACCCTAAAACCCTAAAGTGATCAAGTGAGGATCACAAACCAAATAAAATAAAAAAAGAGAAAGAAGTCAAATAAGAAAAACCCTAACAACCCTCATTTATGGTTTATGCCATTTTTGCAAATCTTTACCCTAGACAAATTTGACCTTCACCATTAGTTGTATTATGTTACTAAACACTTATTACAACTTTTGGAATCAACGAAACACAAATCAAATAAAATTCAAACTCAAATTGGGATCACATATGATAATGGTCAAATCTACCATTTATATTCTGGTCACTACTTTGAGCCCTTGTATTTCAAGTTTTTCAAACTAAACTTTCCCAATTCTTTGCACCTCATCCAAGAGAAAATCAAGGTGAACAACTTTGGTGAAGACCACCATGCCAAAATCATCTTGGATCAAAAACTATGCTCATGCAAAGTTGAGACTTTTTAACTTTGTCAAGAATATCACTTTTTGCAAATTTGCATTTCTTTGATTTTTAAAATTCCACCACCACACATGTTTGTCTCTGGTCATTTGCAACTTATCCAAATGCACCATTTTCAAATTTTGGAACCACATGAGCTCAACCAATTTTGGCAAGATTTTGCAAATTTCAAATATGGAACAAATCCAAAACATTATTTGCATAGTGTTTGGCCTAACCCTAAGTGCCCACTCAACTCTACCATGTTCCCTTGTCCCCTCTCTCTCTCTCTCTTAACCAGAATAGCAAGCCTAGGAGAGGAGCTAGCAAGACATGGCATGGCCATGCAGGCCATGTGCCACATGTCGAGCCACCCCTCTCTCCCTTCTTCTTCAGCCACGGCCACCATGCCCAAGCACTCCAGCTCGCCTCCCTAGCATCGCCTAGCATCGCCATTGTCGAGGAGGACGGCGACCGTCGCCGGAAAACGTGCGCCAGAACGGCATCGGCATGCCGATGACGCCGCACCCGTGCACGGTGCGGACGCCACTGGCCACGCGCCGACTCGCCACCTCGAGCCTCGCCTGGACCACCGCTCGACAGGTTGAGCATCACCGCACACGCACGAAGCCGCTAGACACACCCTCGACCGCGACCCGTGCCCGCCGCCGCCGGAGATGGAGAAGAAATCCCGACGTGGACGCGCCAGAACCTCGCGACAGCCCAACCATGTTAGGCACCGCCTGGACTAGCTAGAGCCGCCTATAGGACCGCCATGATGCGCAGAACAGTGCGCCGCCCTCGCCTAGCTCGCTAGCTCACCGGAGAAGACGCGCCACGGCCGACCTTGCAGCAACCCCGCGGCCACCTCCGCCATTATAAATAGAGGACTCCCCTCGACGAGTTCTGCACACCAGCACCATCCCCACTCTCCCCTCGATCTCCTCGACCACTTCCCCTTCTCGATTCACCACCGTAGCTCACCAATTTCATCGACGGAGCCCGCCAGTACCTCATCTCGCCGCCGTCGATTGGAGCCGTCCCTGGAGCTGCCTCCGGTACCAGGAGCCTCGCCGTCGACTACACCTTCCTCGCGCACGCTGTCAACCACCGCGGGAGGCCTGGTTATCCCTCCGACCCCCTACCCTCGCCGCGCCAGTGAGGTTATCTCGCCGGCGACGACGATGACCATCGGCCGTTGGATCTGCTTCTAATCCAACGCGCCACGTCGCTCGTACCGTTTCGGGAATTATGAGTCACTGACCGTCAGATAGCCCATGCGTGCGTGGACGCGTGGTGGGATGGATGTGGGCTGTTTTAATTCATTTCGGCCAGTTAGCTTTTGCCGCGCAGCCCAGTAATTCAAATTTGATTTTCCAGATTCTATTTAAATTCAATACTGGCCCTGTCTTTGAAATTGAATAGTTTCAAATTGGCTTGGCCAAATTTAACAAACTTTATATTTTTGGAAAGCTACTGAAAAGGTCTACAAAACCCCACTGGTCTCATTGTGATATCTTTTTTATAAATAATGTGACAAAAAGAACAAGTCAGAGACTTTTGAACATTCAAATAAATCTTAAAAATCAACCAAAAATTATATTAAGTTGTTTCCAACTCTAATAGCTCACATTTCACTTGCACTAATTGTTTTCTTCAAAAATATGGTGTGGTCACTTTGAGTGATCATGGCCTAGATGAAATAAAGGACTATATGGCTAGTTTAATTAAGTGATATTGTCCAAAACTATTATGCAAATCATATGAAGTGTTCCACTTCATTTAAATCTTGTCCCAAGTACTTTCATATGAAGTTGGACCCCTGGTCAAATACTCTCACATGAAATACTTGGTGATTTTAAATCATATGTAGAATTGTTAAATTGTATGAGGTATCCTACCTCATTTAAATCATTTTACCAAATGATGATGAATGGTTGACTTAGGTCAACATGATTTCATGCATGATTATGGAGGAAGTTAAATCTTAAGAAGATTCAATGAGAGAAAATTATTTCCTCCAACACTAAATGGAAACTATCATTTACATATGTAATGAGAGGAAATTATTTTCCTCAAGAAAGAAAACCAATGCACCTAATTGTGTTATGTGTGTGATTAGAATGGTTTGTGTGAAGTGATGATGTGCTTAGTATAGCTATTGAACCTTGTTGAGTGATTATACCTCGTATTCGAATTTAGACGCTAGCACCGGAGAATACCAGGAAGAGGAAGGATTCTACCAAGAGGAGGAAGAGGAGCACCTTGACCACTACCAAGGCAAGCTAATATTCTTGCAAAGTGCAAAGCCCCTTTGGGGCAAGGCACCATTTGTCTTACCTTTCTTACCACAATCATATCCCAAGTTTTTACCATACAAGTTTTTACTTCTTTATTTAAAGAGTTACTTTTATAGTTAACTTTGGTCTAAGTCAATAAGATTACTAGAGTAGCAAAGTTAGTCTCAAAGCTAGCCAAGCAAGATAGCACCCCTCATGATTAGTGCTAGTGCTAACTACTAAAACTTGACTACTCTAGATGGGAACATGTGACTTGAATTGAATTTGAAACCTTGGAATGATGATTCATTACATTGAATGATTTTTGAAGGTGAATATGACTTGGAGAAGATGGTGATTTTTGATTAAAACTGATATTGGTTTGAATGCGATACCTTTCCAATTTTTGAGTACCCCCACAATACCTGATTATGGGTAGGGCTTAACTGGAAATTTATGCATCTTAGTATGGGTTCCCTCTGAACACACATCATAGGGGTTATGCCGAGGCTGCCTCCGTTGTTGAGAAATGATGTGAATTGAGGTGAATTGTACGGCCAAGCCCTGTGCAGTTCCCAAGTTGACAGTTGGTTTTCACTGGGAGGCCAAGCTCATGGGGAGAGGTACTCATACTAGGGTTTGTAAGTGAAAGGTTATGGTTGATGATCCGCGTACTGTGTTACGATGATTCGGGGTTATCCCGACGGATGAAATCAAATGTTGTGGCACAAGTGTGCAACCTCTGCAGAGTGTAAACCTATTCGAATAGCCGTGTCCACGGTTACGGACGGTTGGAAAGGCTATACAGTTTCCGGTGTCAGATTCTTGAAAATACTTGGTGAAGTGAATGGTGATTGGTGACTTGTTTTTGAATCACAACTAAGTTGTGGGAATGACACTAATGTTCCCACTTGAGTTAGTTAGCACCTGAATAAGTCTTTTCTCAAATACCGGTGAACAAAATTCGGCTTTATGCAAATAAACTAGAGCTTAGCACCCCTTACTAGAATTGTTCGCACTTACACTAGTATCAGTTTGCGAGTACTTAAAGTACTCACGGATTTGTCCCTGGCTATTCAAATGGCCAGAGTATGAAGATGAACAGAACTACCAAGGAGATGACCAGCAGGACGCCTACGACAACTAGGAGTCTTCCGACGTCAAGCGTTGGCCTGTGGACTAGAGAGTCTATTTTTCTTTACGCTTCCGCTATGAACTGGTGTTTGTTCGTTGATCAATAGATCAACTATTTTTGTAATATGGATCATGTGATTCAAGTTGTAAGACAATATGGTTTGTAATGAATGATGACTATGATATTCAACTATTATGCCTCGCAACATCAATATTCCTGGGATTGCGATGAATGACATAATAGGCATCTGGACTTAAAAATCCGGGTGTTGATAAGTTGGTATCAGAGCCATTGTTTGACCTTAGAAGACCCTAGTTAGAATGGACATTCAGAAAAACTTAACTTTGAAATCAAATGAAGGGAATATTTATGAAAATTTATTCACACTCTTGTCTTTGAGATCTTTTAAAAAATTGATGAATCATGCTCTTTCTTGTTTGAATCTACTTAAAATTTTGCTACACTTGTTCACTCTCTAACTTACTTATCCATTTCACTTTCAGATGGAGCCGAATGAACCCATCAACACCAAGTTCTACCAGCTTGGAAATGGCGGAAGCTTGATCTTCGAGCACGACCTCAACGCCCTCTCGGACTTCCTTGGACGCCCTCAGCCCGAGTTCCACGGAATCGAGGTGGACGACCAGCCTGGAGGAGAGTTGCAGTGGATCATCACTGCTGACTTGAGGGGCAAGATGGAGCCTCCCACCTCGGAGAGGATCCTCTTCTCCTTCCGCGAGAGCAACTGGCTCGACGGTCTTGCATGTGCCCTTCAGGAGTCACTTGCTCGCCTCTGCGGGCAGAATGTGGTGCGCATCCTCGCATCCCGCTTCGCGCATCTTGTGAGGCGTGATGCCATGGGAGTGCCCATGGAGCTGCAGCCGCACCCGGAGTTGAGGCACCATGTTGAGTACCTCGACTTCATGCTGTACCAGACTCAGAAGGATCTGGACGCCTCCCGTGCTTACGCCAACCAGACCCACGCTCACATCACAGAGCATGGTGAGGCGATCAAGCTACTCGCCCGCGACCGCAAGACCCTTTGCCAGCAGCGTGCCAAGAAGGACGCTACGATTGTGCGCCTTCGCGGCAAGATAACATCTTTGGAGGCCACTGTCAAGGCCCAGGAGGACCAGCTGAGAGAGATGGAGGAAGACGATGGAGGTATAGACCTTCAGGGAGGAGGAGCCTTCCTGAGCGACGACGACGACTTTGAGGAGGACGAGTTCACCGAGGAGGAGGACTATGAGTTCCTGGAGGCTGGACCTGACGACTTCGTCCCGATCGATGTTGATGATGAGAAGTAGTTGCACTTGATCACTTATGTAGGTGTGAGTTGTATCCCGCCCGTTGTATCGTAGCATGAGAAATGGTTCTTAAAACCATGGGAAGTGTTAGTTTGTAATGTGTGATGTTGAATGAATGAATGAATGTTTGTGTTTGTCATCAAAAGAATTCAAGTTTCAAATTTTTGAACTTACTCAAAATAAGCCACAGAAGTTTCCCTCTTATCTCATGATGTTCTATATGTTCAGATGGCCCCTCCCAATCGCAACAACAATGACGCCATGATGCAACTGCTACAAACCCTGATGGCAGATCGAGAGGCTGACAGGGCTGAACGCCAAGCCAACATCGCAGCACTACAAAACCTTGTCAACCAAGGCCATGGAAATCATGACCACCCCGGATCCAAGCTCAAGAACTTCCAGAACACCAACCCTCTGGTGTTTAGCAAGACCGAGGAACCCCTCGACGCCGGCGATTGGCTCCAGACTATGGAGAACAACTTGGAAGTAGCCGGAGTGGAAGCCAACGAGAAGGTCCTGTTCGCAACCCATTACCTTGCCGGACCAGCCCGAGCCTGGTGGACTAGCACCCGTTCCATGAACGGGGGTCAAGTCATGACTTGGGCAGACTTCAAGCTCAAGTTTAGCAAGTACCATGTGCCCCCAGGTCTTATCAAGAATATGAGGGATGAGTTCCGCGAACTCAAGCAAGGATGCATGACGGTGGTAGAATACCGCGACAGGTTTCTTACACTGTCAAGGTACGCCCCCGACGAGACCGACACCACCGAGAAGAGGCAGGAGAGATTCCTGAACGGACTGCATGATGAGATGCGGACTGTCCTCGTCAACATCCCCTTCGCCGACCTTGAAGCCCTAGTGGATTCCGCCATCCAGATGGAAGGCAAACTCAACCAAGCCAACGAGAACCGCAAACGCCGCATGATGCACCAGAGTGGGCCCAGCAACGCCCCGAAGTATCGCCCCAGCTCAAGCGGAGGTTTCACTCCGAGAAACAACAACAAGCCTCAGATGAAGACTTCACGCCCGGGTTATTAAAACAGGAGTGGAGGAAACCCCAGGCCAGGAGGCCACCACAACAACAGCAACAACAACAACAACAACAACAACTTCAACCGCGCTCCGCCCAGAGCCCCCAACACCAACACTGCTCCAAGGACCGGAAGCAACGCCATCCCCGTCGCAACCAAGGACAAGGCCACCATCACTTGTTATGAGTGTGGAGTGGTGTGACACTACGCCAACGAGTGCCCCAAGAGGTTAGCCAAGAATGCCGCCAACACCGCTGCACCTGCTCAGCAGCAACACCGCGTCTCCACCGGCAAGAAGTTCGCCCCCAACAACCCCATTAACCGCAACGGCCGTCTCTTCCACATGAACGCCGAAGAGGCCCAGGAAGCACCAGATGTTGTACTGGGTATGTTTTCTGTCAACTCCGTACCTGCCAGAGTGTTGTTTGATTCCGGAGCATCTCATTCTTTTGTCACCGAAGACTTTGCATCCACAAGTAAAATTCAACCTATCAGTTTGAAGCATGTTATGATAGTTCAAATTCCCGGTTCAACCACCAAAGCCAGAAAATTTTGCAAAAATGTACCCATCAGAATCCATGAAGTAGATTTTTATGCCAATCTGATTATTCTGGGAACCAAAGGTTTGGAAGTCGTACTAGGAATGGACTAGATGTCAAAACACCATGGACTGATTGACTGTGCTAAGAAAACCATCACCATGACTAGCAGCACCGGTATCCTAGTAGAACATGTATCTGAAAGACTACCCAGAAAATTCACCTGCAACCAAAGTGTAGCCAAGCCAACCCTGGATCAGATTAGGATCATTTGTCGATACCCTGATGTGTTTCCGGATGACCTACCCGGTATGCCCCTGGATCGGGATATCGAGTTCATCATCGAGTTAATCCCCGGAACTGGACCTATAGCGCAGAGAGCCTATAGTATGAACCCAACAGAGCTTGTGGAGCTGAAGAAGCAGATCGATGATATGTTAGCCAAAGGTTTGATTCGACCTAGTGCATCACCCTGGAGATCACCTGTTTTGTTTGTGGACAAGAAGGATGGTGCCACTCGTTTATGTACGGACTACCGTAAGCTTAACGATGTCACAGTCAAGAACAAATACCCCCTACCCAAGATAGAAGACCTGTTCGATCAGTTGACCGGTTCCAAAGTGTTTTCTAAGATAGATCTTAGGACGGGTTATCATCAGCTAAAGATTCGAGCCACAAATATCCCCAAGACTGCCTTTACCACCAGATATGGGTTGTATGAGTACAATGTAATGTCATTTGGATTAATCAGTGCCCCCGCTTATTTCATGAACCTCATGAATAAGATCTTCATGAACTTTTTGGACACGTTTGTCGTTGTCTTCATCGACGACATTCTTATTTACTCCAAGTCCGAAGAGGAACATGAACAGCATTTGGAGACTGTCCTAGAAACCCTTAGACACCACCAGTTGTATGCCAAGTTCAGCAAATGCGAGTTTTGGTTGAAGGAAGTAGGATTCCTGGGACACATCTTGTCTGCAGTAGGAATTGCCGTAGATCCCGCCAAGATCAAAACTGTTACAGAATGGCGAGCCCCAACCACCCAAACCGAGGTCCGCGCTTTTCTTGGATTAGCCGGATATTACCGCAGATTTGTAGAAGGCTTCTCGAGCATCGCTCGACCAATGACACAACTGTTGAAAAAGGACAAGAAGTTTGAATGGACGGACAAATGTGAAGAGAGCTTCCAACAGCTCAAGAGTAGATTGACCTCAGCCCCAATCCTGATCATGCCGGACATCACCAAGCCCTTTGACGTCTATTGCGACGCTTCCAAGATTGGTCTTGGATGTGTCTTGATGCAAGAAGGCAAAGTGATATCATACCTTTCAAGACAACTGAAGCAACATGAGCATAATTATCCAACCCACGATTTAGAGCTTGCAGCCGTTGTCCTAGCCTTAAAAGTTTGGCGTCATTACCTCATGGGAAATCGATGCGAGATCTACTCCGACCACAAGAGCCTGAAATATTGCAGCGGTGGCGTCGCCTCCAGCCAGAACAGCATCAAGCCCTCCAGGCTCCAGATCAACAGGAGTTGGACATATACTTCGGGCAGGGGACTAGCCAACAGCAGAGGCCTCGGCCACTCATCGGACGCCGGGCGCAGAACGGCAAAGCTGCTTCCCCAGCGGGCAGCCGGTAGCGTGCTTAACGAGAGGAGGTCTCGCCAGCAAAGGGTGGAAGCTACATTTTTCTGAATTTTTGCATTTGGATAGAACACCAGTGTCTTAGTTGATCAATTTATAATTTGTGAAATTCAGATTTATAAACTCTAAACCAAGCACAAGTAGAAATGATATAGACCATTTGGTACATCTAGAGCAAGAGCAAAAATTGGAAAAGGAGTCTAGAGTTGCCGAACAAGAGCAAAAGCTTCATTATGGGTATATTTGTAGGTTCTACTTCTATTTAAATAAGTTGTTACCATTGTACTAAGTGATTAGGCTCGTATAAAATATGAATGTGTTTATATATTTTTTTGAATCAATTTTTTTATGCTTTAGATTTCGCCCGACTTCATTAGACTTCACCTGACTTTAAATTTTTTTGTCCTTCGGCACTGCATCACACGTTGCAAATGCAACGATAGTCAAGCTGCCCTTGGCTGGTGCTTCAAGATGTGTTCGGTGCTGCAACTTCTTTTGACGTGCAAGGAACGTAGGTAAGGACATCGTGCATATACCCATCCAATGATCCAACCATCCATTCATGCAGTTGTTGTTCGTCCAAAACTAATCCATGTTAGCTGAGTTTTTTTTAGCGAAATGCATGCTGCCGCTCGTACATGTGAGATGGGCCTCGAGGCTGTAACCAGCATACAACGGACACGCGTGGCCCAACAAACCAGTCTAGCCCGAATCACACGAGGGATGAGACACGCGAACGAACGGGTTCTAGTGGGAAAAGTGAAAACCTATACACCGACCAGGTCGGCAGTTACCGTGCGCCGCACACCCCCACGTGGTATGGGCCGGCCTGGTCGGCCCATTACACGATTTTTTTTCTGTTTTTTGGTTTCTGATTTCTTTTTTCTTTCTTAAAAAATTAAAAAATGTTCAAAAATGAAAAAAATGTTTAACTTTTTAAAAAATGTTTAGATTTGGAAATATTTAACTTAAAAAATCTTCAATTTTTTAAAGATGTTCAAATTTGAAAATCGTTCAAATTTAAAAATTGCTCAAATTTAAAAATCGTTCAAACTTAAAAATCGTTCAATCTTAAAAATCATTCAAACATAAAAATCGTTCAAACTTAAAAAACGTTCAAACATGAAAATCGTTCAAACTTACAAATCGTTTAAACTTGAAAATTGTTCAAATTTAAAAATCATTCAAAATTAAAAATCGTTCAAATTTGAGAAATGTTCTAAAAAAATTAAATATATTTTTAAGAACATTCGTATTTTAAAAATGTTCATGTTTGTGAAAAAATATAATTTTTATAAAAATACTCGGATTATGGAAAATCAAAAAAAAAAGAAACAGTAGAAAAAGAAAAGAAAATGAAACCAGAAAAGAAAAACGAAAATTACCTTCTAGTGGGCCGCGGCCCAGCTAGCCACCGCAGCCACACAGGGTGTGCGGTGCGAATCCCGCGCCGACCTGGTCGGCAAACAGGAGCTCCTGTTCTAGTCGCACTCGATTTCCCGGATGAGACACACGCGACCGTTAGACTACAGGTTCAATCTTCAAAACCTAAGGGGCTAAAGCACAAATCAGGTGACGTACCGTCACCTCCTATTCCAATTTAATACTCCTGTCTGAAAGTTATCTTAGATTTATTAAAATTTAGATGTATCTAGACACTATCTAGTACGTAGATATATCCAAACTTAGTCAAATCTCAGACAAGTTTCATGAGACGGAGAAAGTAGTAAACATTACTAAATTTGGATGAGCTCAGAACTCACCTTGCACTAAAGGAAAGGCTCCTCTCGAGAACTCATTCAAATTGTTGGAGCTTGCATTAAAGAAAATGTTCCTTAGCAGACCTCATACAAATTGTTGGGATTGCCAGTAACTTTTAGTTCATTTGGTACATGTGAGCTCATTGGTACCATTAGTTAATTTCTTTTCTGACTTGAGCAGGACAATTAGTTGCTCCGTGTGAGTTCAGTGTGCTCCTTTAGACGTATCTTCTGGTACCGCTTAACCATTTTTGTGCATTTTAATTTTATAATTCATTTGTGTGCCAGCTGATGCATCAAAAGATAGTCTACTCCTCGCTCCTGCAGGTAATTGTTATAATATTTAATATCCCTTACAGTACATACATATTTGGCGAGAAAGCTTTTGGAAATACTCTCCAGCAACCATGCATATACTAGTGAGATTACCTCTTTGCTGAATTAAACTGAGTTGTTTGCTCAGCCCTTGGATTCATTCAGACTAGACAAAAAAAATTATCTCTTTCATTACATTTTATATATTTATTTTTCTACAATTAGCACTCACATTTCGTTTCTTATTTCTTGCTAATGCTTATATGTTAGTGCTTATTTACCCGCTTTTTGAAACTTAAAGTTTTTTTTTCATTTTCCAGCTCTTAGGCCCACAAGTTTAATGCTTCGATTGGCTTACCTCTTTCTTGCATGTAATTTTCTTTAGTGTTTAAAGAAAAGTATTGCTGCCTTGATAACAATATGTCTTGAGAAATGGCATCCATAATAATTATTTTGATGAAATACGAAGACATGTCACTGACTACAATATATAGTTCAACTGGGCATAGCTCAAACAAAGTAACCATGCATCAACATGACACACAAAATAGGCAATGAGACAATGGTGGGCAGGCGGGCATGGCGAAGTGCGCTGCCCGTCTACTATGAATTATGGATGTATACGAAAACACACAACTAGTCAAGCACCGGCATTATTGTAGATATAAGCCTCCTCCAAGGCTGAGGGTGCATGCACAGTAACTTAACAACTTAATTATTCATGGTTGAGGTTCTCGAGCTTCCAGCGGCCAACGACATGGTTGACCGTGCATCGGTAATTGGCGTTCCACCAGTTTTCCTGCACCGGATACCCCTCTTTCAGCGCGTTGGTACCTTTATTCACCAGTCCCAGGTCACGGTCCACCACCAGTTTGAAGTCCCTGTTGGCACCATGATCCCCGGAGACGCCATGCAGGTAGCACTCGAGGTTGTGGTACGTCCAGGTGCTGCCGGGGCGCAGGAACGGTGACCGCGTCGTGTCGATAGGTAGCGTCGCCGTTGCCGCATCCACGTACCCCACAATTTTTGGTGGGAGCGTCGGCACTTTGTCATTTTGGTTGATCACGCCGAGTGCCCGTAGTTCGGAGAACGAGGCGAAGGCGCGCTCGAAGTCCAAGTTCCCGACCCGCGGGCTCGCGAACAGGATCGCCGTCACGGGGCATGGCGGCTGCATGGAGGTGGTGCCCAGGGGCACGTTGATGTGGTTGGCCACCATGTCGATGGCGTTGAGGGTGGCAAGTGAGGCGCCAAGGCTGTGGCCGGTGACGGTGATGCTGGTCACCTCCTCCTTGTGCACCTTCATTAGCTTCCCCACTTCTAAGAGGGCCTGCATATATAAGTATGCGTGCATGCTTAACTGAGACCAAATTGACGTGTTTTGGGGTTTCCTACTCCTGTCACTTATTTTATACTAAGTACGTTGAAGTATATATGCAAAGTGGGAGTTATGTAAAAAGTGCAGCTTCTATTTCCATATGCACTTAACCTTGTGAGAGTATGAGTTTCAGCTTCTTCTAGAGTGAAGTTGTACTTAATTACTCCCTTCGATCGGAAAAGATTAGCAGATTCTACTCGTACTGTCGAAAATGCATTGTGCATTGGCACTTATGAATTGGGGCGCAAGTGAAATCACAGCCATTCACATGCATATGGATGCTCATCTGTGGGGTCCGCTAGCTTATCCACTCAGTACAAAAGATTCTCTTCTTGAAATACACTACTAATTCTAAAATGAGTATAACTTTCGCGTAATAAATATAAATGAGATTTTGTTTGCATATTTGACTTCCTCCCGACGAACTCTTCAAAATGAGTCTAATATTTAATTTTTTAAAATTGATTTCGTGAACTGTATCTATAAAGTCCTCTATTTTTTTGCGCATGTAGTCCATATGCCATGTTCATGTAGTCCTGCAAAAAGTACTGCTGGATTTATAAAGTTCTTGTCAATTTTTCATATGGTACATGTAGTAATGTCAAAAGTACTGTTGATTTTACACACATGACAGCTGTAGATTCCTTTTTCACGTGGGGTCATGCTGGACCGAATCTCGAGGAACACAACTATAAACAACGGCTATGATATCAACTGCGCCCCATTTTATAAGCACAATCTGCGGGTCATCATACTGTCATGCATACTGTCTTGCATACTGTACGCACGTAAAGATATCTAAGTCGACCTGGTAGTAGACTGCCCAAACATTATACCTGCCCGACACTCTTTTCCGATCGGAGGGAGTAGCAGATTCTACTCATACTGTCATGCATACTGTACGCACGTAAAGATATCTAAGTCGACCTAGTAGTAGATCTGCCCAAACATTGTACCTATCCCTCGCACGCAGTGCTACTAATTAAGAGTAAGATTCAGGGAAATGAAGGTTCACCTGTTCTCCGACACTGGTCGTTACTACACCGTTGTCAGTAGTCTCCTGCAGCAGGTGGTTCTCAATGGAGCGCGGTGCAGCTGTGTACACGGACAGGAAGCCACGGTGCACCTTTGCGTTCTTGAATTTCTCCGACGACGGGCCCAGCACCTTCTCCGCGGACCCGAACGAAAAGTGTGTGTCTTTGAGAAACTCCACTACCTTAACGGAGCCGCGCCACGCCACGACGATGTCGCGCCGGCCCAGCGCCACCACACCCTCGTCCGTCGCTACCGCCACGTACCCGATCCAGTTGGTCGACGCCCACGCCCACGGCCACTCCCCCTCCCCCTCCGGCTTCACGAACAGCGCCTTGGCTACCACGCTCTCCGACTCCGACTCTGACTCCGACTCCGACTCCAACCACGGTCGAAAATCGCAGGTCGCGTAAAGGAACTTGGTGACGGTGTAGTACTCCGGGTGGGACACGCCGGAGGCGGCGAGCACTTCGGCGCAGCTGTACATGCACTGGCCGGCCTCCGCCGAGCTCTCGTTGGTGTCGAACACGTCGTATGTGGCCTCCGCGAGCTCGCCGTAGGCGATGACAGAGGCGCGGAGGTCGGAGTCGAGCGGGTCCAGGAGCCCGGCCCATGACCCCGAGCCCTGGAGCTCCCGCCACCGGTTGGCGATGTTTCCGGGTCCATGCTTCGGGGACGACGCCATGGGAAAGGTGAGTGCCATTCTCCTCGATCGATCGGCTACGTACGTACCCACTCTACTCGCATGCAATGGCTATGCGCTCCAAGTGTTGGCTACTTCTCTAGGACTGGCTTCTATTTATAGGAAAACGAGACGGCCAAACTGACTCAGTGTGGGCTGTGTGAAAGAAAGACTGACTTTTTTTTGTAAAATTACTAAATAGCGTAAGCCTGTAGAGCTGCCTCTCTTCTTAGGCCATCTGCCGCTCCATGGCTCGTCTGCAGTGGCTGACGGTGGCACTAGTAGAAAATTAGGCTTCCGTCCAGGCATTTTGTACCGGTTTCTTTACGAACCGGTACTAAAGGTTGCATTAATACCAGTTTCACTGCTTGGGGCGCCGGTAACCTTTAGTACCGGTTTGTGCAGGATCTTTAGTACCGGTTCGTGCATGATCTTTAGTACCGGTTCGTGCAGGACCTTTAGTACCGGTTCATGTCACGAACCGGTGCTAAAGGGTTGGCGTCAGCCGGAAAACCTTTAGTACCGGTTCGTGACACGAATCGGTACTAAAGGGTAGACCTTTAGTACCGGTTCGCCTGCTCCCCACGCACCTCCACCACCCCCCCAGTGGATCGCCTTTTTTTGCTTTGTAAAATATAAAAAAATGATAGAAAACTCAAAAAATAAAATGTTTTCAGATTCTTATATGTTATGCAACCTACTATTCGGTGAAATTAAGAAATTTGAACTTTGACTTTTATTGCATAAAAAGTTTAGCAAAAGGTAAAATGGCATTAACTTTTGCATCCGACGCCGGAAAAAAGCGTATAATATATCAAAATGATCGTGGGAAAAAGTTACATCCGATTCTACCTGGGTTTACCCGGTTAGCCAATTTTTAGATTCTCAAAATTCCAAATGGAAATATGAAAGCAGGAACATTTTAGTTTACGCCAGAAATTCAGGATTATATATATATTTTTATTTTTTTTTAAATTTAAATGAATAATTTCTCCCTGCATAAAGATTACTATTACTTAACCATAAAGGTTAGTAAATTTTTAGATTTACAAATTTTCAAATTTTAGATTTTGCAAAAAAATTAAAATTTAAAATATATTTAAAAAGTAAAAATAATTAAAAATTTATTGGTTATTTATTTATTCAATATTATTTTTACATCTTTACTTTTGTTTATTAAAATAATCATGTGGAATTCAAACAATAAAGAAGTGTGATATCGTGACCAACATGTTAATAGGATTGATATGATACTACTATCAATAACATGCGCGCGAACCACTTCGAAGTGAGATGGGAAGGAACCCGGAAGTTAAGCGTGCTAGTGCGGGAGTAGTGGGAGGATGGGTGACCGAGCGGGAAGTTTGACCACGAGTAAGTAATTTGACTAGAGATAAGTGTAGTTAGAGACTATACTTATCAAATAACTAAAATATTAGAAATTCTGAAAAAATAGATAAAAAGAGGGAGTGGAAAATAATTCGAAAAAATAGATAAAAAGAGGGAGTGAAAAATAGAAAAAAAAATTGATATAAAAAAATGGCACCGGTACCCTTTAGTACCGGTTCCGAACCGGTACCAAAGGTCTCCAGCCCCGCGGGCTCCTCCATGTCCACGTGGAAGCACACTAAAGGCCCTCTGGAACCGGTACTAAAGGGTGGGTTTTCTACTAGTGTGGGCTCACATCTAATTTTTTTTTTTGCAAACGAAAATTCACATCCACCCTCGCAAGGAATAAAAAAAAACACACCGCATAACCCTCACGGTCTTCTCCTCTCTACCGACCTCCCTAGGGTTTCAGGCCGGTGACCGGCGGCCGCCGCCAGCCCCACCAGCTCCACTGCTCCGCTGCTCCATTCTCCCCTCTCCCACCCGCTTCTCGCTTCCGGCGGCGTATCTGGAGGTACAAATCTGCTCCATCCGTCTCTCCTCCTCGGTTCGTTTGTTTTCCACGCACGCCTGATGCTGCTCCTCTTTTCCGCGGCGGCGGCTAGGTCTTGATGGCGTACCTAGGGAGGCGATGCCGACAATATACTGTGACGCGTTCACACGATGGGCTGGTGACTAGCGGTGCAGCCTACAGACTTTTTTTTCTCGAAATGGGGGAAAAAATCACCCCAGCTTCTGCATCCAAGGGATGCACACGTCTTTTTTATTAGATTATTCACAATATCTTACAAGAGCAATACAAAAGATCAAACTCGAAGCCACCTCGCTAAACCTACAGGGGGATGAAGGGGGTGACAAAACACCAACTCACATCATCCAAACAACCAAATGCCTTCCCAAGCCGCCCAATAGCAGGTGAGAAGCACATCCAGTCAAGCAAACTCTCAGCGCACGCCAACACACACGCCACAGAAATCGCTACCGCCGTCTTCCTCGCACCCATCTTCAAGAGGGATCGCCGCATTGACCTTGCCAGACATGCCGTCGATGTCACCATGACGCCAGACAGCTCCACCATCCTGCACGCGTCCAGCAGTCCGCGCCCGTCTTCGATACCCTGCAGCTCCACGCCGCCGAGAATCATCAACGTCAACGTGGTAGATGAACACCACTCCACCAAGATCCACCTCCATCCAGCCGCTGCTCCAAAAATGATGCCCCAAGAGGTAGAACGACGCAGGAAGCGCCGTCATCATCCGATCCGGGAGACCCGGATCTAGAGTTTCCCCCGGAGCAGCACGAGTGAGTAGCCGCAGACTGTGACGACGATGCCTTCAAGAAGGAAGCGACGCTTAACGCCCCCATTGCCCGCCAAACGTGGCACGGTTTTCACCGACAGCCACTAGACCCCAACTCGGCAAGAGCAAGCGGAGAGGCCAACAAAGATGATGCGTACGCAAGGGAACGGCGCCAATAGCCACCGCCATCATCCGCCAAGAACGATGTCAAGGCGCGGTTTTCACCGGTGGCCCCTTCACCGCTAGCTCGTCGTCGACTAGATCTTCATCGCCGGAGTGACGGATCACGTGATCCGCCACACCAGCAACCAGCCGACTACCTCCGGCGAAGGAGAAGGCCGCCACCATCATGCCCAGGGCAGTCGCCCATGGCGTCCTCATGCCTCGGAAGAAGCCCAGAAACCTGCACGAAGCCGGCATCGTTGTCGACGCAGCAGGAGCACGACCAAGGGGAACTCAGATGAGCTGATTCCCATGCGTCGGATCGGATCTGGAGACAGAGGCCGAGAATATGTCTCGGGTCGCCGCCGCCAAGGACAAGGTGCGCAAGATCGATCCGGCGGCACCCCGGGGAAAGGCTGCTGGTGTTGTTGCTGTCGGCAGGGTACCCAGCACTCCAGCAGCCACGGTGGCGCTTCAGCCTGTCGGGACTCGGGAGTTAAGCTGGTGGTTTGCACCAACGTAATGGGGTGAGTGGCCGTGGGTGTGTGGACTATAATCTATTATTTTTTTCCGGGTTCTGTAATTGTAGTGGTAATCTGAGGCATATTGTGCATTTGGTGCGCTCATTCCTGTTGGCTGTGAATTAGGAGGTCGACTGCTACAACGTGGCTTGGGAGGTTCAGTCAACTGATTCGCTTGCACGGAAGGAGCTCTGGCATTGCTCTTTGCCATTCAGAGGTAAACTGTTTTTTCAAACCTGGCACTATATTTCCTATCTCAAGTTTCCATAATTGAAAAAAAATCTTTGTTATAACATCTTTAATTAACTGGGAAATGACTTATTACATATTGCGCTTAAGTAGTCACATGTTCTCTTCAGGTACCAATTTCGCTTCCAATATATCTTAGCATCCCCATGATCTTTGAGTAGGTTCCATTATCAGTGTAGTGTGGTGGTCCGTATTTTATTGACCTTCAACTAGAGTTTGGTAGTGCTAAGTGCTCTCCGTGAACACTTTCCTATTTGTTTTGGTGTGCTACATGCCTTGTAAATTTATTTAGACATTAGTTACTTTGTCATCTATCCAAACCAAATATATTAAATTTTGGTGCCAATTGCGTAGTTTCAGCCCTTCACCATTCTTTATATTGGATGAAATCGATGCAGCTCTGGACATTTAAATGTTGCGAAAGTCGTTGGGTTTATATGATTAGTTATTCGAACATGCTAGCGAAGAACAAGATGGTGATGGAGGGTGGGTTTTAGAGTATTATCATATCGTTGAATGACAGCTTCTACGACAAAGCTGAAGCACTGGTTGGTGTTTACAGGGAGTCAGGTAAAAGCCACACTTTGTATTACCTTTTATTCCCTCATAATTTGCATGCATGCTTGACCCTTCAACTCCTCAAAACTGTCTGCAGTTGCTCTAGAACCCTCACCTTCTTTTTTTTTTGCGAATACAACCCCAGATCTAATAGCCACACATCAAATTACATCTGACCCTGCAGAAAGATAAAATTACAAGGAGGTCCTCGGTCACCCACTCCCCTGCACTCGCCGACGCGGAACAGAGATGCGCCGCCGCACCGCCACCGCCGCTCCCAGCTGGAGCCGGCCGAACCCTAGATTCCGTGGATGGATTGAACGCGGACGGGAAGTCGCCATTCTTAGCCTCAACGTGCTCGCACGATGGAGAGGAGGAAGAGCAGAGAAGAACTCGCTGGTGGAAGTCATCGTCCTCACCTACCGATGAAGACGAGGTAGATCTTGGGCCGCTCCACCTGTACACCAGGCCTCCCAGGCTCCCCGACGAGGCCGGAGCCAACCTCGTCGTCACGGCGTAGGAACCAGGAGACAGAAGCTCCAGTGCTAAATCACCGACACCGGCTCGGCGATCCAGCTCAGAGCACCAGCAGCTCCGAAGATCCAAAGATCCCGGAGCACCCGAAGTCGACGGTGCCACGGCAAGGCTCCAGGGAACCTTGACGCAGAAGGAGACCCACCTCGACACGCCAACCTGCTCCGGCCGCAACAGCACCACCACAGCGATGCCGGCCACGAGCACCAAAACGCCAACTACCCCCCGGCGCAGCCGACGACCACGCCGGAGAAGGGGAAGAGCAGCGACCACCTTATTCTCCACCGACGGCATCTCCACCTTCTGCACGCCGCCGGCCAGAAACCCTAGCCCTAAGCTACTATGTACACACATCCGGCACAGATCTGGGACCCCTCCACACTCCCACGGCCGCCGCAGCAGCCGGAGAGGGGAGGAGCCGCGGATCTGGCCATCGGCGGCAATAAAACCTGGGCACGCCTCTTGTTCGCCTCTCAGGGCACTGTAGCAAGGAGAGGGGGAACGGGAGAGTTTAGAACCCTCACCTTCGACCTTACCAAGTATAAAGAACCATGAAATCCTCTTTTGTTGGAGTCTTCCTACGAGTGAGCATTTGGTGCACATGAGCACCAGTGCTCTCAGTTTTTTAAATATTAAAAGAATTATATATCTGTGTTTCAAAAAATCATCACATTTATTCTATGAATACATATATATGTTCCGAATACTCTTGAGAAGTTTTGGTAGAAGTTGCATTGTATTTTGAGCTACAGGAAAAAAAATTGTGGCTACGTATAGGGACGTATATTTGTCAGAAATTTGTCTTTTTTATATAGCTCAAAATATAACATATTTTTCTCCGAAATTTGTACCGTATGTTCGGAATGTTTATATGTATGTAGGTATTTAATTTCAATTTGTTTAGAATTCAAATAATATGATTTTATAGCACCAGGAGCACTGGTGCTCATGTGCTAAAGACACTTTTCGTCTTCCTACTTCTTAATCTGTGATAGTAACTTTCCTTAGCTAATCATGTATTTTAACTTCTGTATATAAGAGATCAGTAGCACATAGTTATTGTAGAAATGGCATCTTATTACAGTATCAGGTACGAGCGTGTGACATGGACATGCATGCAGTTTGTACTTGTGAAACCACAACTTCAAACTCGCTTGACCCTGTACCCAAGCATTGTAATTCCTACCTCTCCAACCATAAGTAAGAATTCACCAAAGAGCTATACTTGGCCGCTCTCCCTGAAAATCGATCGAACGGTGCACAAATCCTTTACTTATCCGATTTCTGACTAATTTTAGTGCCTTCCGAAACAACCTCTAATTCTTGATTTGCAAATGTTTGAAAGGACCTAGCTTATTCAAAGACGGGATTCTAAAATGATTGCTATACAGAAAAGGGTTTTCATGTTATGTACATCAGCTCTGGCATACAGTGTCTTTTGTGTTGTGATTTTAACCTGTTCCTCTTGGTCCAGTAGTTGTGACAATTTATTTTGTGATATAGGAGCTGTAGGTAAGATATGGGTATAACCGTGAATGCCCCTACGTGGTTGAGCTTGTAGTTGAGCTGATCATCCTCTTCAACAACTTATCTTACTAGGTCTAGCTTGGATGCTCTTGCTGTCACTCAAGAGCCGGCAAAAATTATGCTGAGTTTCTTTTAACGCCTACAATGTTTTTGTAACAACTATATTTTTCTTATTAACTTATAGCGGAAGAAGTCACGTTGGTGAGGTGTATATATGCCCTCCTATGCTAGCTGTGTATTTATTTTTTGTACTTTTTAGTTCTAGAGTAAGAACATCATTGCAAGATCTTAAATGAACATTTGTTTCTGATGGTGCCAGCGTTCTTTTAATTCAGAAAGATACGCTTAGTCTTTTTGAATTTCTATGCACTTTGTCTGAATATTTATATGTGCACTTATCTTGGTTTAAGGTCGCAAGTTAATTTTATTGAAAAAATCAGACATATCAAGACTTGAGCTAGGTAATTTATTTTTATAATGGCTTGCGCCACTACAATAGGGAGTAGTCCTCAGGGAAAGTAAATCTCTCCATTATACACTATCATCTGAATTGGATACTTTTTCTGGGCAACAGAGGATTTAATGTTTCACATTTTACGCCTTTACCCTGTATGATCAAAGAGAAATTTAATCTGCCTATATTGATTGGTATTTCCTTTAGTTAAAAAAGGATATCATACATTTTTTTGTGAACATATTCTATATGCAACATTTGTCCCCTGTAAAAATAGAAATGATAAGACAAAGATAGGCAGGTAATGTTGACTAAAATATACTATATCTTATAGCATAGCATGTTCGCCGCGGGTCCCTGTCTTGCGTTAGCATGTATAATTTTAGCTCTGAATTTTGGAGCCTACAGATATAGCTATTTTGTATTTGTGTCCATGGTCTTCAAAGGTACTCTGCATTATGCACACACAGATATGAACTAGAAAAGGTGCTCCTATGACAAGAGTATGGTCCTTGATGGGAAATCACTCCTGGTATGTGCTTCATTTCCATTATCATTGTGTTAACTATAGAACTCTAGGTTTTATCTTAGTTTAAGTTGATCTAGCCTATCTAGGAGCTCAAGTAATTAACAACCTTTAGGCAATTCAGGACTGGCATTCACTGGAGATAGAGTTTCCATTCTATTTTTTTAGGATTAAGAGGTCTGTTTTTGAGTAATAGGAACATCATTAGTTATAGGGATAAATTAGCCCAGGAATTGTGTAGTGAATCTGGGTTGCAGGTCGGAAATAAAACATAGTTCCTTAAGAGGCATGTAATGTGTACTACAACCCAAAATGTATATTATCACTCTCATCTGCAAGCTAAAACATGTGCTACATGCATGAACGAGATGTGACTTCCATCATCTGTGCACTTTGGATAGCGCTAAATTTATGGTTATCCCGTTATACTTTATCTTCTGTGCTACCGTTTTGGACTTGACGAGGGTTGACCTCGGCAATGTCCATGGATATGGACTTAGGGTTTCGGGGAAGAGGTGCGCTGGTGATTTTGTCGGCTATCAGACAAACAAGGTGGTCCGATGATTGTATTGAGTGTGAGACAAAACTATGTTTACATCAATGTTTCAATGATCTACCCACCGGCTCCTCTTAGCCTTTATATAGGAGGCTAGGTCTCAGAGTCCAGGTCAGGTTCTATTACAACAGCTACGACTATGTTGGTTTCCCAAGTGAGCCTTTCCTTATCCGGTTCCTGGGCTTCGAAAGCTTCCAAACCTTTAATTCTTCATGGACTTCACCCGAATATGCACCAGGTGTATCAATGCTATCGGCCCAATTAGGTGTACCCATGTCAGTAGCCCCCAAGATTCTACTCGAGTCGCAGAGTCGGGTAAAATCTCCAACCCCGACTTCTTGTGAAACGAACCCGATATTTCGAGTAAATAACTTTATTATTTTTTGATACATATATAGCCATGGAGATATTGCTAAACGAGGCTGGTGCTTCTGACGGGTCAGGGCAAAAACAACGTGAACCTACGTCAAACTCGAGTCCCAGGACTCGAATCTGGTATACTGGCGTAATTCAGTTCGTGCCGCAGAGGTCTTATCGAGTTCTGAATTCCAGTTTAAGTTTTGGGTACCCAACACATCCGTCGGGATTTTGCATCATATCGTTGATATGGGAAATATCTAGCAGAGCGCATTCTTGTGCGAGTACTAGGCCATGCAGGATGAATCCTGAGGTCTTATCTTCATGTCTTTGCGATCATGGCATTCGGACTTTTATCGCGGTGGACGCGGTCGGAGAATTTTTCTCGACTGTCTTGTTTGGCTGTTGCAATAACCGAAATTGTCGGGTTATCAAATACTTCTGTTGGGTGTGCAATCAGCGTTCCCGATGGGAGTAAACGACGAGTCTATGTTTTTGGTGTTTACCACCGAGTAATGGACTCGAAGATTTTCTATGTTCTCCTTTGGCAATTGCTGCTCTGAAGTATTTTCTGTCGGGTGCGCAATCAGCACTCTAGATGGGAGTAGTCCCCGTGGCTATGGTCGGGTACTTGTAGCCGAACATAGGTTCAAAACCTTGTATACTTCTGAATTTTCTTGAGCTGCACAATTAACTTATTAATATTCATTCTTTACTTGCCTTTGCCTTTTTCTTGAGCTGCAATCAGCACTCCCGATGGGTGTAGCCTCCGAGGCTATGGTCAGGTGCATGCAGCCGATCATAGACTCAGAAGTTATTCTTCCAGCCAAATTTTTACTCGAGTGAGCCTTCTTCTTCTACCCGAAACTTGTTTGCCTTTGCTCATAACATCATTGCTGACGATGATGGCATGTTCGAGTTCCTCAACAGATGCTCTGATTTGACATGTCATGGGTGGACCCCCACATACGCTGATGACCGTGTGGCAACACCCACGACGCTTGATTTGACCGAACAACCACACATTCACCGAGGCGCCCGATGAAGCGGCGCGCAGTAAGTCCCTTGATTTACGTGCAAGTGGAGTAAATGGGCCGGGCGTGTTGTTTCCTTCCACCACGTGGTTGCCTTGGATGTGCGCCGGAGGAACCGTCCATAGGATCGAACGGTTGTTCTTGATCGACCTTTAAGATAAGAGGGATTTTTTTTTTACTGTGCCTGCTCATTCGCTGCTCTCGACGCCAGACTTCATCTTCCTCCTCGCGCCGTCGCCCTTGCATTCTAGAGCTCAAGCCATTCTTCTCTCTCTTTTTCCAAACATCGAGCGCTCCTTTCTCCTCCATGGGAAAGAAACAAACCACCTCGCGCACCGCTTGCGACACCACCTCCGGGAAATCTCGGGTCACAGGATGGTAGCGATCCAAGTTCACCAAGGGCAACCTCCGTAAGGTGCGCCAGTTCGGGCTGCTCCCCACGATGACGGAGGTGAAGTTTCCCGGCGACGAGGCCGTGCCCCGACCTGATGAAGGCTGGCAGGTAATGTTCCTCGCTTTCCTTTTTCGCGGTCTCTCTGTCGCTGCCCACGAATTCCTTTGTGGGCTTCTCTTTGTTTATGGCGAGCAGCTTCATCAGCTCACGCCAAATTCTATCTTGCACATTACGTGCTTCATAACCCTGTGTGAGTGCTTCCTGGGCATTGATCCGCATTGGGGCCTATGGAGGTGCATATTTTTCATCCGGCGCAACGCGACGAGGACCTCCGTCCACAACATTGGTGGGGCCATCATCTCTATTTGGCCGAAAGCCGAATACTTCAACTTCAAGATGGCCGAGTCTATCCAGAACTGGCGCAATAAATGGTTCTACATCAAGGATGAAAAAATCGAGGGGCAGAAGTTCGGCTTAGCTCCCTTCGACCCGACGAAGCCAGTGAAGAAGCTAAAGTCATGGGACCAACCACTGACTGAAGCTGAACTCGAAGAGACCGAGCCTCTGATGGCTCAGATTCACACCCTGCAAACCGATGAAGGAAAAGAATTTTTGGGTCTACAGATTATAACACATTTCCTTCGGCTGCGGGTCCAGCCCATCCAGGCGAGAGTTCATGGCATGTGGAGTTACTCGGGATCCAAGGACCCGACAAGGGTTTCCAAGGAACACTTGTCCACTGCTGAACTCGAGAAGATAGCTCGTCAGTTCACCACGCTCACTGCTGCAGACGCCATCGTGTCTTCTTGTCGAATTACTCCATTCGACAAGAAACATCCGCCACCAGCTGTAAGTTCTCAACTTTCTCGTATTGTTTTATCATTTCATTTCACTTGTGCTTTTCCTTACTCTGTTCGTATCTTCAGGTTGTAGGGCCATGTTTTCCTTTCTTCTCCTCCACCTCTTCCTGAGGCGGGGAGGTGCTCGAGGTTGCCGCGAACGCTGAGAGCGAAACACCCGAAGCTGCTGCATGTCAAGATGGTGCTGAGTCTAATGAAGATGAAGCATCCGCATCATCTCGCACGGTAATTTCGATCCCTCCTGCCAATTCCCAGGATGAAAAGATCAAGGGGAAAAGGAAGGGAGACGATGATGGGAACTCTGAATCTTCAAACGCATCCAACCCACAGCTTACGGTGTCAACAGATTTGGCTGCTCCTACATCTGGTTTCTCTGTTTTTAACATGGCCTTGGATCTCAGCTCGTAAGTTATACTTTAACATTATTCCGCCGGAACCAATATTTGTCGCGTTCTTTAATTTTACCTTCATAATGCTTTTCACAGGGACGAAGAGGAAACTCCCGAGGACCCTGCTAATGATCAAGCCAAAAATCTGTCGGCTTTCGTTGAGACACCATCCAAGACGCTAAGTTCACAGGAGGGAACCGTGAACTCAGAGAAATTTGAAGGAGCCGAGGAAAGCCCCCGGGTGCTGCCCAAGAAGAAACTCAAAGAACATGATGCCAACAAGGGCATCAAGATTTCCGAGAACCTGTCTATGCCATCGATGGATGACGTAAGTTCGATTTCTTTTTCATTCTTTTCATATTGCAGAGCAGTCAAAATTTTGTGCGACTCCCCCTTGTTAATTTGCTCTGCAACCGATAGCCCGTGAGATGATGGACATGGCTATCAGACATATCGGGTTCCGGGACGAGGCCGAGAGTCTCAAGGGTAAGTTTATCTTAGCACTTCTTCATGTGAAGCTACATGGTGCGAAGCTCATTTTTCGTCAACTCTTTGTTGTCATAGTTTCCTTGAAGAAAACTCAACATCGTGCTGACGAGCATGAAGTCAAGCTTGAGGCTGCTGAGAAGGCACCTGAGGAGGCTCGTGCCAGGGCCGCAACTGCAGAAGAGAAGCTAGCAGAAGAGAAGTCCAAGATGGCCACCGCGAAGTGGATATTCGCCTGAGACTCGACACTCTAAATGCCTCCTTCATTAGTAAGTAAAAATACTGTCTAATTGTTGTTCCATCGATTTTTCCATCTTATCAATCCTTATCTTCTTCTTTATATCAATGTAGCATAGAAAATTGGGGACTCATACGAGATGCCCGAAGACCAAAAAACAGATCCACTGCTGGATTCTTTGACTATGTTGGAGGCGAACAGCGTGCGGGTTCGCAACGTGCTGGTCTATGCGCGCCGAGCTTTCAAGCATCTCTTCGGACATTTCTTCCCTATACAGAAAGAGCCTGAAGATCTCCTTGCCCTTGCCAATGCTTTCAATGCTCCAGAGGATCCGGTAATCAACTACCACCGAGCAGCCACGAAGACTGGTGTGGAGATCTCGATGGCAATGGCGATGGCACACGGCGAGGTTGTCGATTGGGACAAGGTTAGCTCCTCCCATTTAGTAGATAGAGCTGGCCAGCTGACATCGTTGGTGCCTGCTGGCGTACAATTGACGTGGGAGTTATTGCAATGGCGCCAGAAAGTAGCTTCCTTGTGACGGTAAAGTACTCGTCCGTTGGGAACCCCAAGAGGAAGGTGTGATGCGTACAGCAGCAAGTTTTCCCTCAGTAAGAAACCAAGGTTTATCGAACCAGTAGGAGTCAATGAACACGTGAAGGTTGTTGGTGAAGGAGTGTAGTGCGGTGCAACACCAGGGATTCCGGCGCCAACGTGGAACCTGCACAACACAATCAAGATACTTTGCCCCAACTTAACAGTGAGGTTGTCAATCTCACCGGCTTGCTGAAAACAAAGGATTAAACATATGGTGTGGAGAATGATGTTTGTTTGCAAAGAACAGCAGAGAACAATGATTGCAGTAGGTTGTATTTCAGCTGTAAAAGAATGGACCGGGGTCCACAGTTCACTAGTGGTGTCTCTCCAATAAGATAAATAGCATGTTGGGTGAACAAATTACAGGTGGGCAATTGACAAATAGAGAGGGCATAACAATGCACATACATATCACGATGACTACTATGAGATTTACTTAGGGCATTATGATAAAGTACATAGACCGCTATCCAGCATGCATCTATGCCTAAAAAGTCCACCTTCGGGTTAGCATCCGCACCCCTTCCAGTATTAAGTTGCAAACAACAGACAATTGCATTAAGTATGGTACGTAATGTAATCAACACAAATATCCTTAGACAAAGCATCAATGTTTTATCCCTAGTGGCAACAGCACATCCACAACCTTAGAACTTTCTGTCACTGTCCCAGATTAAATGGAGGCATGAACCCACTATCGAGCATAAGTACTCCCTCTTGGAGTTACAAGTATCAACTTGGCCAGAGCCTCTACTAGCAACGGAGAGCATGCAAGATCATAAACAACACATATATGATAGATTGATAATCAACTTGATATAGTATTCCATATTCATCGGATCCCACCAAACACAACATGTAGCATTACAAATAGATGATCTTGATCATGATAGGCAGCTCACAAGATTTAAACAAGATAGCACAAGAAGAGAAGACAACCATCTAGCTACTGCTATGGACCCATAGTCCAAGGATGAACTACTCACGCATCAATCCGGAGGCGGGCATGATGATGTAGAGTCCTCCGGTGATGATTCCCCTCTCCAGCAGGGTGCCGGAGGTGATCTCCTGAATCCCCCGAGATGGGATTGGCGGCGACGGCGTCTCTGGAACTTTTCTCGTATCGTGGCTCTCGGTACTAGGGTTTTCGCGACGAAGGCTTTAAGTAGGCGGAAGGGCAGAGTCGGAGGAGGCACGGGGGTCCCACCCCATAGGCCGGCGCGGGCCCCATGCTGGCCACGCCGCCCTATGGTTACGGGCCCTCGTGGCCCCACTTCGTATTCTCTTCGATCTTCTGGAAGCTTCGTGGAAAAATAAGACCCTGGGCGTTTGTTTCGTCCAATTCCGAGAATATTTCCTGTGTAGGATTTCTGAAACCAAAAACAGCAGAAAACAGGAACTGGCGCTTCGGCATCTTGTTAATAGGTTAGTACCTGAAAATGCATAAAAATGATATAAAGTGTATATAAAACATGTGAGTATCATCATAAAAGTAGCATGGAACATAAGAAATTATAGATACGTTTGAGACGTATCAAGCATCCCCAAGCTTAGTTCCTACTCGCCCTCGAGTAGGTAAACGATAACAAGGATAATTTCTGAAGTGACATGCTATCATAATCTTGATCAATACTATTGTAAAGCATATGAGATGAATGAAGTGATTCGAAGCAATGGTAAAGATAATGACTAAACAACTGAATCATATAGCAAAGACTTTTCATGAATAGTACTTTCAAGACAAGCATCAATAAGTCTTGCATAAGAGTTAACTCATAAAGCAATAAATTCTTAGTAGAGAGTTTTGAAGCAACACAATGGAAGATATAAGTTTCAGCAGTTGCTTTCAACTTCAACATGTATATCTCATGGATAATTGTCAACACAAAGTAATATGATGAGTGCAAATAAGCAAGTATGTAAGAATCAATGCACACAGTTGACACAAGTGTTTGCTTCTAAGATGGGAAGAAGTAGGTAAACTGACTCAACATAAAGTAAAAGAAAGGCCCTTCACAGAGGGAAGCATGGACTACTATTTTTGTGCTAGAGCTTTTATTTTGAAAACATGGAAACAATTTTGTCAACGGTAGTAATAAATCATATGTGTTATGCATAAGACATCATATAAGTTGCAACCCTCATGCATCGAATACCAATAGTGCTCGCACCTTGTCCTAATTAGCTTGGATTTCCATGGATTCTCATTGCATAACATATGTTTCAACCAAGTGTCACAAAGGGGTACCTCTATGCTGCCTGTACAAAGGTCTAAGGAGAAAGTTCGCATTGGATTTCTCACTTTTGATTATTCTCAACTTAGACATCCATACCGGGACAACATAGACAACAGATAATGGACGCCTCTTTAATGCTTAAACATTCAACAACAGATAATATTCTCATAAGAGATTGAGGATTAGTGTCCAAACTGAAACTTCCACCATGATACATGGCTTTGGTTAGCGGCCCAATGTTCTTCTCTAACAATATGCATACTCAAACCATACAACTCATGGCAAATCACCCTTACTTCAGACAAGACGAACATGCATAGCAACCCACATGATATTCAACAAAAGTTGATGGCGTCCCCAGAAACATGGTTACCGCTCAACAAGCAACTTATAAGAAATAAGATACATAGCGACATATTCTTTACCACAATAGTTTTTAAGCTACTTTCCCATGAGCTATATATTGCAAAGACAAGGAATGGAATTTTAAAGGTAGCACTCAAGCAATTTACTTTGGAATGGCAGAGAAATACCATGTAGTAGGTAGGTATGGTGGACACAAATGGCATAGTTTTTGGCTCAAGGATTTGGATGCACGAGAAGTATTCCCTCTCAGTACAAGGCTTTGGGCTAGCAAGGTTGTTTGAAGCAAACACAAGTATGAACCGGTACAGCAAAACTTACATAAGAACATATTGCAAGCATTATAAGACTCTACACTGTCTTCCTTGTTGTTCAAACACCTTAACCAGAAAATATCTAGACTTTAGAGAGACCAATCATGCAAACCAAATGTCAACAAGCTCTATGGTAGTTTTTCATTAATGGGTGCAAAGTACATGATGCAAGAGCTTAAACATGATCTATTTGAGCACAACAATTGCCAAGTATCAAATTATTCAAGACAATATACCAATTACCACATGAAGCATTTTCTGTTTCCAACCAAATAGCAATGAACGAAGCAGTTTCAACCTTCGCCATGAACATTAAAAGTAAAGCTAAGAACACCAGTGTTCATATGCAACAGCGGAGCGTGTCTCTCTCCCACACAAAGAATACTAGGATCCGATTTTATTCAAACAAAAACAAAAATAGAAACATACAGACGCTCCAAATAAAGCACATAAGATGTGACGGAATAAAAATATAGTTTCACTAGAGGTGACCTGATAAGTGGTTGATGAAGAAGGGGATGCCTTAGGCATCCCCAAGCTTAGATGCTTGAGTCTTCTTGAAATATGCAGGGATGAACCACGGGAGCATCCCCAAGCTTAGACTTTTCACTCTCCTTGATTATATTGTATCATCCTCCTCTCTTGACCCTTGAAAACTTCCTCCACACCAAACTCAAAACAAACTCATTAGAGGGTTAGTGCATAATCAAAAATTCACATATTCAGAGGTGACATAATCATTCTTAACACTTCTGGACATTGCACAAAGCTACTGAAAGTTAATGGAACAAAGAAATCCATCCAACATAGCAAAAGAGGCAATGTGAAATAAATGGCAGAATCTGTCAAAACAGAACAGTCTGTAAAGACGAATTTTTCTGAGGCACTTAACAGGCTCAGATGAAGAAGCTCAAATTGAATGAAAGTTGCGTACATATCTGAGGATCATTCACGTAAATTGGCAGATTTTTCTGAGTTACCTACAGAAGGGGCTACTCAAATTCGTGACAGCAAGAAATCTGTTTCTGCGCAGTAATCCAAATCTAGTATCAACTCTACTATCAAAGACTTTACTTGGCACAAAAATGCAATAAAGTAAAGATAAGGAGAGGTTGCTACAGTAGTAACAACTTCCAAGACTCAAATATAAAACAAAAGTGCAGAAGTAAAATAATGGGTTGTCTCCCATAAGCGCTTTTCTTTAACGCCTTTCAGCTAGGCGCAGAAAGTGTGAATCAAGTATTATCAAGAGAAGAAGCATCAACATCATAATTTGTTCTAATAATAGAATCAAAAGGCAACTTAATTCTCTTTCTAGGGAAGTGTTCCATACCTTTCTTAAGAGGGAATTGATATTTAATATTTCCTTCTTTCATATCAATAATAGCACCAACAGTTCGAAGAAAGGGTCTTCCCAAAATAATAGGACAAGATGCATTGCATTCAATATCCAAAACAACAAAATCAACGGGGACAAGGTTATTGTTAACCGTAATGTGAACATTATCAATCCTCCCCAAAGGTTTCTTTATAGAATTATCAGCAAGATTAACATCCAAATAACAATTTTTCAATGGTGGCAAGTCAAGCATATTATAAATTTTCTTAGGCATAACAGAAATACTTGCACCAAGATCACATAAAGCATTACAATCAAAATCATTGACCTTCATCTTAATGATGGGCTCCCAACCATCTCCTAACTTCCTAGGAATAGAAGTTTCAAGTTTTAATTTCTCTTCTCTAGCTTTAATGAGAGCATTTGTAATGTGTTTTGTAAAGGCCAAATTTATAGCACTAGCATTAGGATTTCTAGCAAGTTTTTGCAAGAACTTTATAACTTCAGAGATATGACAATCATCAAAATCTAAACCATTATGATCTAAAGCAATGGGATCATTGTCCCCAATATTCTGAAAAATTTCAGCAGTTTTATCACAAACAGTTTCAGCAGTTTTAGCAGTTTCAGGCAGTTTTGCACACTTTGCATTAGGAGTAGAATCATTGCTAACACCGATTATTTTACCACTTATAGTAGGAGGTTTAGCAACATGTGAAGCATCAACATTACTAGTGGTAGTAATAGTCCAAACTTTAGCTACATTATTCTCTTTAGCTAGTTTTTCTTCTCTTTCCCACCTAGCATGCAATTCAGCCATCAATCTAATATTTTCATTAATTCGAACTTGGATAGCGTTTGCTGTAGCAAATGACTTAATATCTTTATCTTCATTGGGCATAACTTTCAATTTTAAAAGATCAACATCAGCAGCAAGACTATCAACCTTAGAAGCAAGAACATCAATTTTACCAAGCTTTTCTTCAACAGATTTGTTAAAAGCAGTTTGTGTACTAATAAATTCTTTAAGCATGGCTTCAAGACCAGGGGGTACACTCCTATTATTGTTGTAAGAATTACCATAAGAATTACCATAACCATTACCATTATTAGAAGGATATGGCCTATAGTTGTTACCAAAATTATTCCTATAAGCATTGTTGTTGAAATTATTATTTTTAATGAAGTTCACATCAACATGCTCTTCTTGAGCAACCAATGAGGCTAAAGGAACATTATTAGGATCAACATTAGATCTACCATTAACAAGCATAGACATAATAACATCAATCTTATCACTCAAGGAGGAGGTTTCTTCAATAGAATTTACCTTCTTACCTTGTGGAGTCCTTTCAGTGTGCCATTCAGAGTAGTTGATCATCATATCATCAAGAAGTTTTGTTGCAGCACCCAAAGTGATGGACATAAAAGTACCTCCAGCAGCTGAATCCAATAGGTTCCTTGAAGAAAAATTCAATCCTGCATAAAAGGTTTGGATGATCATCCAAGTAGTCAGTCCATGGGTAGGGCAATTCTTTACCAAAGATTTCATTCTTTCCCATGCTTGGGCAACATGTTCATTATCCAATTGCTTAAAATTCATTATGCTACTTCTCAAAGATATAATTTTAGCAGGAGGATAATATCTACCAATGAAAGCATCTTTACATTTAGTCCATGAATCAATACTATTCTTAGGCAAAGATAGCAACCAATCTTTAGCTCTTCCTCTTAAGGAGAAAGGAAACAATTTCAGTTTTATAATATCCCCATCTACATCCTTATACTTTTGCATTTCACAAAGTTCAACAAAATTATTAAGATGGGCAGCAGCATCATCAGTACTAACACCAGAAAATTGCTCTCTCATAACAAGATTTAGTAAAGCAGGTTTAATTTCATAAAATTCTGCTGTAGTAGCAGGTGGAGCAATAGGTGTGCATATGAAATCATTATTATTGGTGCTAGTGAAATCACACAACTTAGTGTTCTCAGGAGTATTCATTTTAACAGTAGAAAATAAGTAAGGCAAACTGAATTAAATAAAGTAAAACAAGTAACTAATTTTTTTGTGTTTTTGATATAAAGAAAGCAAACAAGACAGTAAATAAAATAAAGTAAAGCAGGACAATAAACAAAGTAAAGGGATTGGATGTGAGAGACTCCCCTTGCAGCGTGTCTTGATCTCCCTGGCAACGGCGCCAGAAAAGTAGCTGCTGGCGTACAATTGACGTGGGAGTTATTGCAACAGCGCCAGAAAGTAGCTTCCTTGTGACGGTAAAGTACTCGTCCGTTGGGAACCCCAAGAGGAAGGTGTGATGCGTACAGCAGCAAGTTTTCCCTCAGTAAGAAACCAAGGTTTATCGAACCAGTAGGAGTCAAGGAACACGTGAAGGTTGTTGGTGAAGGAGTGTAGTGCGGCGCAACACCAGGGATTCTGGCGCCAACGTGGAACCTGCACAACACAATCAAGATACTTTGCCCCAACTTAACAGTGAGGTTGTCAATCTCACCGGCTTGCTGAAAACAAAGGATTAAACGTATGGTGTGGAGAATGATGTTTGTTTGCAAAGAACAGCAGAGAACAATGATTGCAGTAGGTTGTATTTCAGATGTAAAAGAATGGACCGGGGTCCACAGTTCACTAGTGGTGTCTCTCCAATAAGATAAATAGCATGTTGGGTGAACAAATTACAGGTGGGCAATTGACAAATAGAGAGGCCATAACAATGCACATACATATCACGATGACTACTATGAGATTTACTTAGGGCATTACGACAAAGTACATAGACCGCTATCCAGCATGCATCTATGCCTAAAAAGTCCACCTTCGGGTTAGCATCCGCACCCCTTCCAGTATTAAGTTGCAAACGACAGACAATTGCATTAAGTATGGTGCGTAATGTAATCAACACAAATATCCTTAGACAAAGCATCAATGTTTTATCCCTAGTGGCAACAGCACATCCACAACCTTAGAACTTTCTGTCACTGTCCCAGATTAAATGGAGGCATGAACCCACTATCGAGCATAAGTACTCCCTCTTGGAGTTACAAGTATCAACTTGGCCAGAGCCTCTACTAGCAACGGAGAGCATGCAAGATCATAAACAACACATATATGATAGATTGATAATCAACTTGATATAGTATTCCATATTCATCAGATCCCACCAAACACAACATGTAGCATTACAAATAGATGATCTTGATCATGATAGGCAGCTCACAAGATCTAAACATGATAGCACAAGAGGAGAAGACAACCATCTAGCTACTGCTATGGACCCATAGTCCAAGGATGAACTACTCACGCATCAATCCGGAGGCGGGCATGATGATGTAGAGTCCTCCGGTGATGATTCCCCTCTCCGGCAGGGTGCCGGAGGTGATCTCCTGAATCCCCCGAGATGGGATTGGCGGCGACGGCGTCTCTGGAACTTTTCTCGTATCGTGGCTCTCGGTACTAGGGTTTTCACGACGAAGGCTTTAAGTAGGCGGAAGGGCAGAGTCGGAGGAGACACGGGGGAACCACCCCATAGGCCGGCGCGGGCCCCATGCTGGCCGCGCCGCCCTATGGTTACGGGCCCTCGTGGCCCCACTTCGTATCCTCTTCGGTCTTCTGGAAGCTTTGTGGAAAAATAAGACCCTGGGCGTTTGTTTCGTCCAATTCCGAGAATATTTCCTGTGTAGGATTTCTGAAACCAAAAACAGCAGAAAACAGGAACTGGCGCTTCGGCATCTTGTTAATAGGTTAGTACCGGAAAATGCATAAAAATGATATAAAGTGTATATAAAACATGTGAGTATCATCATAAAAGTAGCATGGAACATAAGAAATTATAGATACGTTTGAGACTCATCAGTGCCCTTCTTGAAGAATGCTGAAAAATTCTCCAAGATGATTTCCATGGTGCACCCGATGAGCACCCCGCCTGCTAGTGCTACCCCACTGAGGTGCAGTAGAATGCCTCTTATTTCCTTAGAATTTTCTTTTTGCTAATATAATGAACCCACCATATGTATGGCAAGACCAGTCTCTCTTTTGTGTAATGAATGATATGAAATATCAATGGCTCTTCTTTTGCCCCCTTTTGAGTTTTCTTTTCTTGATTTTGTCAGCTTTCGCTTGATGATTGGGTTAACCCAGAACCTGCATCTGGTCCATCACGGCAAGAATCAGTGCCAGAGGAACACATTATTTTTGAGGCTACTGATCCAACAAACCAATCGGGTGACCCTTTACCTGATATGGAAGGAACCCGTTAGTTTGAAAAATTACGAAGTGAAATTAAGATTTTGAAGGACCAAATTGTAGTTGCTCTTTCGAAAGTAAAACAAGCCTCCGAGCATGAAGATTACTTGCTGGGACTAATCTCGAGGGCGAGCGATGACATGCTGTGTAAGTTTCGCAAAGCCCCCGAGTGACTATCTTGAAGTCAGATATTTGAGTTCTTTTCCTTTTCTGTAGGTGCTCAACTGAATGTTGTTACTGAAGAAGAGCGAGTTAAAGCTCGCATGAATGCTCTCCTGGAAATCTCCGCCGGGACAAGCAGCGACTTCTGGACTGATCGCCGGCGGTGCTTTGCTATAGTTCAGCTCCAAGATCGAGTATCTCAAGTCAGCGAATTTGTCGAGCACTGCCGATCTGCTCTGGCGATGGTTTACAACACTATGTTCCCTCAGAATCCTGCGCCCCAAGATTTCGCTGAGTTGATGGGAAAATTTAGGCATGTCGTAGATATTCGCCACTTTGTCAAGATTCAACTGGCTGCTAGAGCTAAGCTTGCTCTTGCTTGGGTGCGCGTTCATCAGCCAACGCTTGACATTGATGCAATTTTCCACGGTGTCCCTGCTCGGTGAAGCAAAAAGGGGGTATGCATGTCTCGTCATTACGTCGTTGCTCATGAACCAGCGATTAGGATGATCCGGCAACTGCTAGAGGCAGAGTCGGAATTCTTTAAAGAATTGCACTACACAGATCCTATATAGAACCCTGTAGGAAAACATGTAACCCATATGAAATATACAAAATTCAATACGTTGTATCATAAAATTTGATTGCAAGATCTTTGTTTGAGAACTTGAATATATATTTACTTTTTGTGAGACCTGTTTCGTTAGCCTGATGCCTTTCTGTGGCTAAATCAGCTACTCGGGTCAAAACGTATGCTTAAGTGTTTGCCACTTGGAGCTGATGGCTCATAATATTCGAGTAGCCTTAACCCCGAGTATCGGGTTTGTTTATTCTACTTCTTAGGCTGTAGCCCCCGAGTGTTGGGTGTGCGAATATGGAAAATAAGTAAAAACAACTCAGTATGGAGAACTTAACTTTTATTGATGATGAATGCAGAGGTACATGTTTTGGCTTGAAGAGCCTGGCCGGTGCCCTATGTTTATGAAGAACTCGATATTTTGGCTGAATAGCCTGGCCATAGGCCTTACTGAAAGTAAAAGCTTAAAGATAACTATTAAGGGTAGAATCGCCGCAGTTGCATGACGTTCCATGGATTGCCTTGGTCTTTTCCTGACTTTTTGTCCTTGAGGCGATAAGCTCCTCTAGGAATCACCTCGGTGACGATGTATGGTCCCTCCCACGGGGACTCAAGTTTATTGTGGTTTTATTGCTTTAGTCAAAGGACTATGTCCCCTACTTCGAAGGACCTGGGACGTAGTCGACGACCATGGTAGTTTCTTAGATTCTGCTGATATGCTGTAGATCTGGCAAGTGCAACGTCTCTTGCTTCGTCGAGTGTGTCGACATCATTTTCGAGTGCTTTCATGGAAGCAACTTCTTCATATTCAGAGACTCGAGGGGCCTCATGAGTTATTTCGACAGGAAGCATGGCCTCAGCGCCATGGACCAGAAAGAAAGGTGTTTCTTGAGTCGCCACGTTCGGGGTTGTGCGCAAACTCCATAAGATGGAAGGCAATTCATCCACCCAAGCGTGCGTTGCTCGTTTGAGTGGCGCTAATAACCTTTTCTTGAGGCCATTGCATATGATCCCGTTGGCTTTCTCCACTTGGCCGTTGGTTTGCGGGTGAGCAACCGATATGAAATTTAGTTGTACCCCCAATTCTTGGCAGAAGTTGCCAAATTCTCTGGAGGTGAAGTTTGTGCTATTGTTAGTGATGATGCTGTTGGGTACTCCAAAGTGAAAAACAATGGATTTAATGAAGTTGACTGCCGAAGTGGAATCTTGACCGGTGACAGGCATTGCCTCAATCCACTTGCTGAACTTCTTGAGTGCGACTAGTAGAAAGACGTGCCCTCCTGGCCACGACTTGTGTAGTTTACCTACCATATCGAGTCCCCACTGAGCGAAGGGCCAAGCCAGAGGTATGGGATTTAATTCCGCTGCGGGTGCGTGTGGCTTGGATGCAAATATTTGGCAAGCATCGCAAGTACGCACGATATCCTTCGTGTCCTGCACGGCCGTGAGCCAGTAAAATCCTGCTCTAAAGGCCTTGGCCGCGATTGCATGACTGCTTGCATGATGTCCGCATATTCCTTCGTGTATATCCTTAAGTATGACCTTGCCCTTGTCGGGTGTGACGCATCGCTGGAGGAGACCCGATATACTTCTCTTGTAGATTTTGCCTTTTATTACCACAAAGGCTTTGGACCATCGAGCAATTCGTCGGGCTTCGATTGGGTTCTCCGGAAGTTCCTTGTTTACCAAGTATGCCAAGTACGGCTGCATCCACAGGATCTCGACCGTCATAACTTCTTCGGGTTCGTCATCGTCATCGGATGCTGCTAATAAAGGATCCAAATTAGGCGTAGCGCTTGAGTCAGGTTTCGACTTGACTCCCTTGCGGTCCTTCGACTTGACCGTTGATACGTCTCCAACGTATCTATAATTTCTGATGTTCCATGCTAGTTTTATGACAATACCTACATGTTTTGCTCACACTTTATAATGATTTTATGCATTTTCCGGAACTAACCTATTAACAAGATGCCACAGTGCCAGTTCCTGTTTTCTTTTGTTTTTGGTTCCAGAAAGACTGTTCGGGCAATATTCTCGGAATTCGACGAAACAAAAGCCCAAGGCCTTATTTTCCCCGGAATGTTCCAGAACACCGAAGGAGAGCCGGAGGGGGGCCAAGGGGGACCCACACCATAGGGGGGCGGGTCCCACCCTGGCTGCGCCGCCATGTGGTGAGGGAGCCCTGTTGCCCCTCCGACTCCGCCTCTTCGCCTATATAATCCTTCGTGACCTAAAAACGCGATATCAATCGACGAAACTCCAGAAAGACTCCAGGGGCGCCGCCGCCATCGCGAAACTCCGTTTCGGGGGACAGAAGTCTCTGTTCTGGCACGCCGCCGGGACGGGGAATTGCCCCCGGAGTCATCTCCATCGACACCACCACCATCTTCATCGCCATTGCTGTCTCCCATGATGAGGAGGGAGTAGTTCTCCCAAGATGGTTAGGGCTCTACCGGTAGCTATGTGGTTCATCTCTCTCTCCCATGTGATCTTTATGTGATCATGAGCTTTGTATCACTATTAATCTGTGTGCTACTCTAGTGATGTTATTAAAGTAGTCTATTCCTCCTCCATGATGTAAAGTTGACAGTGTGTGCATCATGTAGTACTTGGCGTAGGTTATGATTGTAATCTCTTGTAGATTATGAAGTTAACTATTACTATGATAGTATTGATGTGATCTATTCCCCCTTTCATAGCTATTGTTGACAGTGTGTATGCTATGTTAGTACTCGGTCTAAATTGCAACGGTCTATTATGCACTCTAGAGGTTACTTTAATATGAACTCCGGATGTTGTGGAGCTTGTTTACTCCGGCTTGAGGTGTGCTTTTATAGCCCTACACAATGAATGGTGTTTGTTATCCAACAAGAGAGTGTGAGAAAGTAGCACAAGTGAAGAGAAGTTATTTATTTATGTGATCATTGTTGAGAGTGTCCACTAGTGAAAGTATGATCCCTAGGCCTTGTTTCCAAATATCGAATCACCGTTTATTTACTGTTCTACTGCATGTTTACTTGCTGCCATATTTATTTCAGATTGTTATTACCACTCATATTCATCCGTATCACTTGCATTTTACTATCTCTTCGCCGAACTAGTGCACCTATACATCTGACAAGTGTATTAGGTGTGTTGGGGACACAAGAGACTTCTTGTATCTTAATTGCAGGGTTGCTTGAGAGGGATATCTTTGACCTCTACCTCCCTGAGTTCGATAAACCTTGGGTGATTCACTTAAGGGAAACTTGTTGCTGTTCTACAAACCTCTGCTCTTGGAGGCCCAACACTGTCTACAGGAATAGAAGCGTGCGTAGACATCAACCGTACCAGCGGGCTTTTTGATTTTGATGGAACGGTCGCTGATTTCTTCCCAAAAAACTCCAGATAGTATAGGCAAACATTGGGACCCGATGTTCGCGAGATTATCGGCTTCGTCATTGCTTGTTCTGCTGATATGGGAGACCTCGCAGCCATCAAAGGTTCCTTCCAAGTTATTATACATGTCCCGATATGCAGCCATGTTGTCGCTGATGGCGTCGCATTAGTTCATCACCTGTTGAGCAACAAGGTTCGACTCTCCGAAGATTTTTAAATGAGTTGCACCGCAAGTTTTAGCCATTCGCATGCCGTGCAACTGGGCCTCATACTCAGCTTCATTGTTGGATGCGTTTGGGAAACTCATCCGCAACACATACCTCATCTTGTCTCCTTGTGGCAATACGAGCACTACTCCTACTCCCGCTCCTTCAATTCTTTTGGATCCGTCAAAGTACATGGTCCAAGCACTCGATAGGTTTGGAGGACCCGCATTTTCGTGTTCCAGCCACTCGGTTGTGAAGTCAGGTAGTACCTATGACTTGATTGTCTTTCGCTTTTCATAGGTGATGTCCCGAGGCGAAATTTCAATTCCCCATAGGGAGACACGTCCTGTTGCTTTAGGGTTGTTTAGGATGCTGGATAAAGGGGCTTCATTGACCACTATGACCGGGTGCTCTGAAAAATTATGGCGTAGCTTTCGTGCGGTCATTAAAACCCCGTATGCTAGCTTTTGATAGTGCGGGTAGCGCTGCTTGGATGGCAAGAGCACCTCGCTAAGGTAGTAGACTGGCCACTGAACACCATGAACTCTACCTTCTTCGTTTTCCTCGACAACGAGAACGAAGCTTACCACCTGATGTGTGGCAGCGATGTACAATAATAGAGGCTCATTTTCTCTGGGTGCCACCAGCACTGGTGGTGTCGACAGTACTTGCTTGAGATTTTGAAAGGCTTTTTCGGCTTGCTCGCACCACTCGAAGTTGCCTGATTTCCTCATCAATGCGTACAACAGTAGCACCTTCTCTTCTAGCCGAGCAATGAATCGACTTAAAGCTGTCACGCGACCCGCCAATTTCTAGATGTCTTGTAGCTTCGCAGGCTTTTTCATAGTAAGAATTGCCTGAATTTTCTCGGGGTTGGCTTCGATACCTCGAGCCGACACTAAGAATCTGAGGAGTTGCCCTGCGGGGACACGAAAGGAACACTTTGTCGGGTTGAGTTTGAGGTGATACCTGTCAAGGTTGTCAAAGGTTTCTCGTAGGTCATCGATGAGCGTCGCTTCTTGTTTTTTCGTGATTACTACGTCATCAATGTAAACTTGAACGTTCCTTCCGATTTGTTCCCCGAGGCATTTCTGCATCATCCGATGGTACTTGGCACCTGCGTTCTTTAGCCCAAAAGGCATCGTTTGGTAGCAGTAAACACTATAGGGTGTGATGAAAGCTGTTTTGTCTTGATCTTCCACCTTTAATCTGATCTGATTGTAACCAGAATAAGCATCCAAAAAGGAAAGATGTTCGGGCAGCCCGCCGTCGAGTCGATGATTTGATTGATTTGCGGGAGCAGGAAGTGATCTTTTGGACAATGTTTGTTGAGTGCGGTGAAATCGACGCACATACGGAGTACATTTGTATTTTTCTTTGGGACCAAAACTGGATTGGCAACCCAAGTCAATTTCTTGATTTCTTTAATGAACTTGGCTTCCTCGAGCCGATGAAGCTCTGACGCTATCGCTTTGCGCTTCAGCTCTGTGAAGCGACGGAGAGGTTGTCGGACTGGTCTAGAGTTGGGATCGAGATTGAGTGCGTGCTCGGCAAGTTCCCTGGGAACACCAGGCATGTCTGCTGGACACCAGGCAAAGATTTCCCAGCACTCACGAATGAACTCGGTGAGCGTGCTTTCCTATGCGGCATCGAGGTTGTATGCAATGAAAGTTGTTTTCTTTGGGTCGCTTGGGTGAACCTAAATTTCCTGCGTGTCCTTGGTGGAGTCAAAAGCTTGATCTGGAAAGGATCGACCTGCTTCTGGCAGCACATTGTAATCGGTTGTGCCCTTAAGTTTTGTATATTCGGCTGCCATCCCAAAGGACTCAGGAATTTTACTGATTTCCCTATCACAGTTGTCTGAAAGAGTGAAGCTTCCTTTGACCGTAATAACTCCGTTGGGTCCTAGTATCTTCAGCAGGAGGTATGCATAATGAGGAACTGCCATGAACCGTGCATACGTGGGTCGTCCAAGGATTGCATGGTATTGCGATGGCCAGTCCATGACTTCGAACTCCATCTTCTCCCGTCTGAAGTTTTCCCGTGACCCGAAAACTATGTCCAGTGCGATCTTTCCTAAGGGGACGTTGGGTTTCCCAGGGACTGTGCCATGGAAACAAGTATCCGAAGCTACAAGGTTTGTTAGCGATATGTTCATTGCTCTCAACGTGCTAGCGTAAATGAGGTTGATGCCGCTTCCAGCGTCCATGAAAACTCTACCCACGTCGAATTCTCCAATCTGAGCTTGAAGAACCAAGGGTGTATGTCCTGGCCGAGGTACTCAAGGAGGATGGTCATCTCTGCTGAATTCTATCTTGTGATCAGACCAGTTGAGATACTCTAGTATTGATGGAGGTGACGTGATTGCTAAGCTTACTTGTCGGGTGATCAACTTTTGAACCCTATTGGACAATCTTCCCTTCTGGATCATGTTGATTGCTCCCCTGGATGGCTGGTACCCCTCGCTCGGGTTCCTATTGACTGCGAGTTGTTGCTGGTTTGACGTGGCTCCATGCACTGGCAGCGGAGGAGATGGTGGTGCATTGAGTGCTAGAGTTCCGGGAGCTCCCGCGAACCCGAGATTTGTCGCCTCTTTCTGCTTTGAACTAAAAGCTTCCTGTAGCTTCAAAAAGGTTTGGCAATCCTTCATGAGATGATTAGACTACTTCCTTCCTTCTCAGTCAATGTAAAAGTGCATATTGCAAGGCCCATTAAGCATCTGGTCTGGCGATTGATTGAAATCTCGTGGGGTCTAGGCTGATATGTCGGCTTGCTAGAACCGGGCGCGTCTCGATTGTCGTTGCGATACTCGCCGCTATGGTACTCATCCCTTCGATTGTCATCACTCCTGAAACCCGCAGCCACTTGACTGGGTCCTTCGTAGTCACCATAGTGGTGGTATCTTCGCCTTTGGTTATTGCTGCGCCTGAAGCGATTTTCTTCGGGTGACATGGCCCGCTTATTATGAAAAGCGTCTTCGCCATCAGCCCACCTGTTGGCGATGTCCATCAACTGAGACACTGTTTTCGGGTTAGCCCATCCCAACTCCTCGATGAAGTCCTTATGACGCAGCCCATTGCCGAAAGCATCGATTGCCCTCTCGTCTGAAACATTTTCGGCCGAGTTTTTTATGATGTTCCAACGCTGGATATACGCCCGCTGCTGACGTGCGACAGTAGCTTCCTTGTGACGGTAAAGCACTCGTCCGTTGGGAACCCTGATGACCCACAAGTATAGGGATCGCAACAGTCTTCGAGGGAAGTAAAACCCAATTTATTGATTTGACACAAGGGGAGACAAAGAATACTTGAAAGCCTTAACAGCGGAGTTGTCAATTCAGCTGCACCTGGAAACAGACTTGCTCGCAAGAATTTATCAGTAGTAACAGTTTTATAGCAGTAGCAGTGGTGAAATATCAGCAGCAGTGTAACAAAGACAGCAGTAGTGATTATAGTAAACAGCAGGATTAAAATACTGTAGGCACAGGGATGGATGAACGGGCGTTGCATGGATGAGAGAAACTCATGTAACAATCAAAGTAGGGCATTTGCAGATAGTGATAAAACAGTATCCAAGTACTAAACAATCCATAGGCATGTGTTCCATATTTAGTCGTACGTGCTCGCAATGAGAAACTTGCACAACATCTTTTGTCCTACCAGCCGGTGGCAGCCGGGCCTCTAGGGAATATACTGGAAATTAAGGTACTCCTTTTAATAGAGCACCGGAGCAAAGTATTAACACTCCGTGAACACATGTGATCCTCACATCACCGCCTTCCCCTCCGGTTGTCCCAATTTCTGTCATTTTGGGGCCTCGGGTTCCGGACAGCGACATGTGTATACAACTTGCAGGTAAGATCATAAAACAATGAATATCATCATGAAACAATAACATGTTCAGATCTGAGATCATGGCACTCGGGCCCTAGTGACAAGCATTAAGCATAACAAGTTGCAACAATATCATCAAAGTACCAATTACGGACACTAGGCACTATGCCCTAACAATCTTATGCTATTACATGACCAATCTCATCCAATCCCTACCATCCCCTTCAGCCTACAGCGGGGGAATTACTCACACATGTATGGGGGAAACATGGCTGGTCGATGGAGAGGCGTCGGTGGTGATGATGGCGATGATCTCCTCCAATTCCCCGTCCCGGCGGAGTGCCAGAACGGAGTTTCTGGTCCCGAGACGGAGTTTCGCGATGGCGGCGGAGTTCTGGATGTCTTCTGGCGATTTCGACTCTCCGTATCGCGTTTTTAGATCGAAACCCTTAAATAGTCCAGAGGGGGGCGTCAGAGGCTGGCCGAGGCGGCCTCACCATAGGGCGGCGCGCCCCCCTCCTAGGCCGCGCCGGCCCATGGTGTGGGGGCCGTGGGCCCCACAGCCTGCCCTTCTGGCTCCGTGAATCTTCTGGGAAAATAAGCTCTTTGACATTAATTCCGGGGATTTTCCTGAAAGTTGAATTTCTGCACAAAAACGAGACACCAGAGCAATTCTGCTGAAAACAGCGTTAGTCCGTGTTAGTTGTATCCAAAATACACAAATTAGAGGCAAAACAGTAGCAAAAGTGTTCGGGAAAGTAGGTACGTTTTGGACGTATCAACTCCCCCCAAGCTTAGCTTATTGCTTGTCCTCAAGCAATTCAGTTAACAACTGAGTGCGATAAAAGAACTTTCACGAACACATTTGCTCATATGATGTAAATATTCTCATTATATGGACGAGTACTTAGGCAATTCATAATAAGATACATGCAAATAAAGTCATCTAATAGTTATGTCAATCATGAAAAAGATACCAACAAACTAATAATAAGCATCATGAATCATGTCTATCAGCAGTATTGCAATGTTCATAAAAGGATATGATAAAGTGGTATCTCGCTTGCCCATATTTGTACAGCAAAACATAAATGCCCAGGCACCTCTGAATTTCATGGAAAGACTAGAAGTAGAGATTGTCAAAGATAAAAGCATCAAAGTTATACCACAGTTAACCATATTTTGGGACAAGCATATTATACTAAGAATGACAGTTGTGCTCTCAACAAGGTGCTCAAAGAAAGGATGGTGACTCAATGTAAAAGTAAAAGATTGACCCTTCGCAGAGGGAAGCAGGGATTAACATGTGCTAGAGCTTTTCATTTTAAATCAGGAGTAAAATTATTTTGAGAGGTGTTTGTTGTTGTCAACGAATGGTATTGGGTACTCTAACTACCTCGTCAACCAGACTTTCAAGAGCGGCTCCCATGAAGGACGTTTTCTCTACCAGCAAGGTAAATCATCCCTCTTCTCTTTTGTTTACACATGTACTTTAGTTTTATTAATGGGTGACACTCCCCCCAACCTTTGCTTACACAAGCCATGGCTAACCGAATCCTCGGGTGCCTTCCAACATTCTCATACCATGGAGGAGTGTCTATTTGCAAATTAAGTTGCTTACTGATGAATCAGGGCAAAACATGTGAAGAGAATTATTAATGAAAGTTAATTAATTGGGGCTGGGCACCCCGTTGCCAGCTCTTTTTGCATATGAAAGTCTGTCAGGAGTAAATGACAAGGTTGAAAGGTAAACACCACATACTTCCTCATGAGCTATAAAACATCGACACAAATTGAGAAGTATTTTGAAGGTTTAAAGGTAGCACATGAGAATTTACTTGGAATGGTTTGAAATGCCATGCATAGGTATTTATGGTGGACACTTTGGAATAACTTGGTTTTCAGGGGTTTGGAAGCACGAGCAGCGTTCCCGCTCAGTACAAGTGAAGGCTAGCAATAGACTGGGAAGCGACAATCAAGAGAGCAGTAACTGTCATAATCATGCTTGCGGCAAAATAAATTAACGGAGGCATAAAAGTGATACAAGAACTCTGAGGCAAAGTAAATCATCGAGGCTTAATTGACTTTTGTTCCGTCATATGCATGCGTGAGCATGTGCCAAGTCAATTCAAATGAATTATTCAGAGGAGGATACCACAATGTCATACCTATTTATGAATAAAACAATGCAAGCAAATATCTATGACATGCTACTCATATTAATAGATTGGAGCTAAACATGAGAGATCATGAACTACTAGACTTTCTTAAATGACATATACCTCACATGAACCAACTAAGCATGCTCACATGGATGAGTATATGTACAAAAATGAAAACAAATAGAGTTCATACCAGCCTCTCACCACAGTCGAATTGTCGTAGATCGTCATTATTGCCTTTCACTTGTGTAGCTTGAATAATATGGAATGAAAACCACGCTCCAGCCACCGAAGACCATTGAACTCCATAATGAACTTTACAAAACCAAAGAAGAACATCAAATATTTTTGGTGTTTTCGAATTGGAAACAAGAACAAAAGGAAACAAGCAAACAAAGCAAAATCTTTTTGGATTTTCTTATAGCAAACCAACGATAGCAAATAAAGCAAAGTAAAAGCAAGAAACCAAAATAAACAAATGGTAAAGAGAAACAATAGAAATATTTTTGGTCTTTTTGTGTTTTAGGGAAGAAACAAGGCAAAAACAAGAGAATGAAAACTAAAAGAGTTACATAAACACAAAGCAGCAGAAATTCATTAAACTTGACAGCAGTACAGTAATCGATTTTTAAGAAATTCTTCCGCTGCTCAACGCGAAAAGTGCTCAACTAATGAAAGTTAGATAATAACCTGGGGAACATGCACAAAAATTGGCTTCGCAAAATAACGTTCTGGCCGTTTTTGAGAATTTTTTTGGTATCAGTCCAGAATCTGTTTTCAATCAGCACTTCCCCAAATATCATCTCCCTCTTATTAGAAAACCACTTTAAAAAAAGCTAAACATGTATGTACAAGTATCCAGCAACTATAATATGCAATGAATGAGTGATGCCGGTATACCTCCCCCCAAGCTTAGGCTTTTGGCCTAAGTGGAGATCAACCCCATGGTGCCCATGAAGTAGCACCTCCGTAGTATGACGAAGATGGATCCTGTTCCGGGTATGTGCTGGAAGACGCACCAGGATACGTGACGGTGTACCCGTAGGAGGGCTCGGCGTCCTCGGAGTCATGCTGCTGGTGGAAGCCATGTATCTTCAGCTGCTCATCCACCTCCTCCTTAGAGCGCGACCACGGTCTCCTGTGAACACTGAACAAATCTGTTTGCGGCAAAGGGATTTCCCTCTCATCCCCGTCAATAAACAACATTTTATAGACAATATTTTCTAAACTAGAGTTGGTTGTGACAAATTAGTGACTCTTCATAGCAGTAATATCAAGCCTTATAGGAGTTAATTTCACATCAGTAGGGTCAAGAGGAAGATCTAGATATGCTAAAATGCGTGATGCAACAATTCCTCCAAAAATAGGCCCCTTGTTAGACAAACGGCGAGCAACAAGAGCACCAAGATGATAAGGTGTCTCTCCAGTAAGTGCAGCAACTAAGAAAGCAAGATGATAACTAGAAATATTGCTAGTGTTCTCCCTACCAAGAATGCTAGTAGCAAGATAGTAAGCGAAATATCTAATGGCAGGGAGTTGAATGTTTCTTATCTTGCCGCGCTGAATGGTGCGGCTATCATCATTGGTGATATCTCGATAGAGCTCCAGCAAAGCCTTAGGATTATTCTCAATTTTCTTTGCTGTACCTACAGGGGCAATATCCAATGCAGTACAAAAATCCTTCAACTTCATAGTAATAGGATTACCATAAATCCTGAATGCAACTGATGGTTGATAGTGCTTGTTGTTGAACTGAAAGCTCTCAACAAAGATTTTAGTCAGCATGTAGTATTGATCCCTCTCATCTTCCATATAAGTGGTCAAGCCCACATTATTGATGAGGACCAAGAAATCATCCAGCAACCCTGTGTTACTCAAAAAGTTATAACATGGGAAAGATGAAGCGTTAGGGACTCCATTGTCCTCTTCAGCTTCGAAGCTCGGTGCGAGGACATCCTCATTATAGGATCGCCTGAATCGAGTGGCGGTCCTAGAGGGCCTCCCCGTGCTTGTAGTCTCTCTTTCGAACATTTCTCCAAAGGTATGGTTATCCATCTTCCTTTTCTGAAATTTTTCAACAAACATTCTAAAAGTTGATTTGGAGACATATAATTGAGGGGAACTACTATAGGAACTTGGTAGAGTACTAAACATGCATCAAAACTAATTTTTACAACTTAGAACAAGCATGCAAGCTCACTTAACATGTTACCTACAGCAGCAAAATACTCAAGATATACTCAACCAACCAAAATTCTATTTGGATAATCGAAGGAGTCACATACCGAAGAACAAATGTGCCAAATTTCAGACAGAAATCTGGGCTGAGCAAAGAGATCGAGAAATCCTGAGCTCTCGGGCAAAAACGCGAGTGTGAACGAACTGGTACGAGTTTTTTCGGGAGAGAGAGTGGAATGAGTGGAAGAGATGACAAAGTGGGGCAAGGAGGGGCCCACACCACAGGGTGGCGCGCCCCCCTCCTTGGCCGCGCCGGCTGGTGGGGTGCAGCCCTGGGGTGCCCCACTGGTCATCCCCAGGTGCTCCCAGATGGCTCTTCGAAAAATAAGACCAACAGTATAATTTTTGTAATTTTTTGAAAACTTTAAAAAATGCACATTTCTGGGTGTTAAAATTATTATTACTGGGCAGAAAAAGATTTTCAAATCTCTAAATAACTAAAGAACCTTGCAAAACAAATAGTACTACAGCAAGCAAACAAGTGTGGAGAAGGAAAGAAATGTTGTTTAGCTCTTCTATGCATATAAAATGTACTTGTTAACAAGGTTGATCAAGTCTTGCCACCAAATAAATTTTACATGACATAAGAAGAAATAAACCTCAAATCAATCATGTTACCTTATATTGTATTGATATAGATCCAATCATAATGCTTTGATATCCTTGTAGAGGCTCATATATAGGACAATCAATAACTCCCACTTTGATAGTTCTCAAATTAGAAATTGTATTAACTCCACATACTTTATCAATCCTCTTGGGAAAATAAACAGTATGCTCTTTGTCATCAACATTAAAAGTAACTTTTCCTTTATTGCAATCAATAACAGCCCCTGCGGTGTTAAGAAAAGGTCTCCCAAGAATAATAGACATATTATCATCTTCAGGCATTTCCAACACAACAAAATCAGTTAATATCAAGCAGATATTAGTAACTTGAACAGGAACATTCTCACATATACCAACAGGAACAACAGTAGATTTATCAGCCATTTGCAAAGATATATCAGTTGGTATCAACTTATCTAGATAAAGTCTCTTGTAAAGAGAAAAAGGCATAACACTAACTCCTGCTCCCAAATCACATAGAGCAGTTCTAACATAATTATTCTTGATGGAACAAGGGATAGTAGGTATACCTGGGTCTCCCAGCTTCTTTGGAACCTTGCCATTGAAAGAGTAATTAGCAAGCATGGTGGAAATCTCCTCATTAGGAATCTTCCTTTTGTTAGTGACAATATCTTTCATATACTTTGAATAAGGAGGCAATTTAATAGCATCAGTCAAAGGGATTTGCAAGAATAAAGGTTTCATCCAATCACAAAATTTATTATAGTGTTCTTCTTCCTTTGATTTCAGTTTCTTAGCAGGAAAAGGCATTTGCTTTTGAACCCAAGGTTCTCTTTCATTGCCATGTTTCTTAGCAATAAAATCTTCTTTAGTATACTTTTATTTTTAGCATGCTTTTCAGGTTCATCTTCAACCTCTTCTTTATCAGAAGCATCATTCTTATCATTATCTTTATCATGTTCATTACCACTTTCAGTCTCAGCATCAGAAATAGAAATACTATTAGGATCATTAACAGGCTCAGAAGATTCTACAACAGTTTTATGTTTCTTCTTCTTTTTCTTAGAAGGAGCACTAGTTTCTTTAGTTCGTTGAGAATCTTGTTCAACTCTTTTGGGATGCCCCTCAGGATATAGAGGATCCTGAGTAGAAACACCGCCTCTAGTTGTTACTTCATAAGCATGTTTTTCTTTAGAACTATTTTTTAACAAGTCATTTTGCACTTTAGTGAGTTGATCAATTTGAGTTTGAACCATATGAAAATGTTTAACAAGCATCTTAACATCATTGGAGGTTCTCTCCACAATATCATGCAGATTACTAATAGCTTGAGAATTTTCCATTAAATGATTCTCTACTCTCATATTAAAATTCTCTTGCTTAACAATATAATTATCAAACTCATCTAAGCATTGAGCAGGAGGTTTTGAATACGGAATATCTTCCCTAGTAAAGCGTTGAAGAGAGTTTACCTCAATCATGGATGAAGGGGGAATTATCTTGCATAAATCTTCTATGGGAGGTAAATTCTTCACATCTTCAGATTTAATACCTTTCTCCTTAAGAGATTTCTTGGCTTCCCTCATATCTTCATCATTTAATTTAATCAAACCCCTCTTCTTCAATATTGGCGTCGGGGCTGGTTCAGGTGTAGTCCAATCATCATGATTCCGGCCTATTTTAGCCAATAATTCTTCAACTTAAATGCGGAGTTCTTTTCCTGAAAACACAACCAGCACAACTATCCAAATATGCCCTAGACTCAATGGTTAGTCCACTATAAAATATATCAAGTAAATCATGCTTTTCCAGATCATGTCCAGGTCGAGCTCTGATAAGAGAGCACAATCTTGCCCAAGCTCCAGGCAATTTCTCTCCATCTTCCTGGTCAAAACTATAAATTTTCTGCAAAGCAATATGTTGAGCACTAGCAGGAAAGTATTTCCGAAAGAAAACATCAAGCAAACCACTTGGACTATCAATAGAATCAGGAGGCAAACTATTATACCAAGTTTTAGCATCATCCTTTAATGAGAAAGGAAAAATTTTAGCAACAAAATAAGTACGCTTCTTGATATCATCAGAAAACAAGCTACTCAAAGTGGAAAGCTCATTCATGTGTTCTACAACACTTTCTTTTTCAGTACCACAAAAAGGTGTTTTCTCAACAATTGATATATGAGATAAATCAAGAGAAAAATCATAATCCTTATCCTTAATGTTTATAGGAGATGTGGCAAATTTAGGATCAGGAGATAGTTTATATCTAACAGCACGTTGTGCAAGAAGCTTTTTAATATTACTTACACTAGTAGTAGCATTACATTTATCAATAAAATCATCATCAAGTTCCACATAATCTTCATCAAAATCATCACTAGAGTGTTCAACAGACTCAGGTGAATTAACAGGTGTAACAGTATTTTCATTAGGAATTTCAGTATTTTCAATTTGTCTAGACCTAGCAATTGTAGCATCTAGAATAGAACCTAATGAACCATTATCATCAAGCACAGTAGAAGCATCATCAAGATTATAAGAGGAATTTTCAGATTCAGCAGAAGTACCAGCATGTGAAGCTTGTGGTGGTGAAACAAGTTGACTTATCACAGATGGTGAATCAAGAGCAGCAGAGGTACTCAGAGTTGTACCTTTTCTTGTAGTGGATGGTAATATGGCGACTTTAGCATCGCGAGATTTACCCATGATGGAGGATTTGCAGCGAACAATATCAATCCAAGTGAACTTCCAAATAAAGCTATGCTCCCCGGCAACGGCGCCAGAAAATAGTCTTGATGACCCACAAGTATAGGGGATCGCAACAGTCTTCGAGGGAAGTAAAACCCAATTTATTGATTCGACACAAGGGGAGACAAAGAATACTTGAAAGCCTTAACAGCGGAGTTGTCAATTCAGCTGCACCTGGAAACAGACTTGCTCGCAAGAATTTATCAGTAGTAACAGTTTTATAGCAGTAGCAGTGGTGAAATATCAGCAGCAGTGTAACAAAGACAGCAGTAGTGATTATAGTAAACATCATGATTAAAATACTGTAGGCACAGGGATGGATGAACGGGCGTTGCATGGATGAGAGAAACTCATGTAACAATCAAAGTAGGGCATTTGCAGATAGTGATAAAACAGTATCCAAGTACTAAACAATCCATAGGCATGTGTTCCATATTTAGTCGTACGTGCTCGCAATGAGAAACTTGCACAACATCTTTTGTCCTACCAGCCGGTGGCAGCCGGGCCTCTAGGGAATCTACTGGAAATTAAGGTACTCCTTTTAATAGAGCACCGGAGCAAAGCATTAACACTCCGTGAACACATGTGATCCTCACATCACCGCCTTCCCCTCCAGTTGTCCCAATTTCTGTCACTTTGGGGCCTCAGGTTCCGGACAGCGACATGTGTATACAACTTGCAGGTAAGATCATAAAACAATGAATATCATCATGAAACAATAACATGTTCAGATCTGAGATCATGGCACTCGGGCCCTAGTGACAAGCATTAAGCATAACAAGTTGCAACAATATCATCAAAGTACCAATTACGGACACTAGGCACTATGCCCTAACAATCTTATGCTATTACATGACCAATCTCATCCAATCCCTACCATCCCCTTCAGCCTACAGCGGGGGAATTACTCACACATGGATGGGGGAAACATGGCTGGTCGATGGAGAGGCGTCGGTGGTGATGATGGCGATGATCTCCTCCAATTCCCCGTCCCGGCGGAGTGCCAGAACGGAGTTTCTGGTCCCGAGACGGAGTTTCGCGATGGCGGTGGAGTTCTGGATGTCTTATGGCGATTTCGACTCTCCGTATCGCGTTTTTAGATCGAAACCCTTAAATAGTCCAGAGGGGGGCGTCAGAGGCTGGCCGAGGCGGCCTCACCATAGGGCGGCGCGCCCCCCTCCTAGGCCACGCCGGCCCATGGTGTGGGGGCCATGGGCCCCCCCTGGCCTGCCCTTCTGGCTCCGTGAATCTTCTGGGAAAATAAACTCTTTGACATTAATTCCGGGAATTTTCCTGAAAGTTGAATTTCTACACAAAAACGAGACACCAGAGCAATTCTGCTGAAAACAGCGTTAGTCCGTGTTAGTTGTATCCAAAATACACAAATTAGAGGCAAAACAATAGCAAAAGTGTTCGGGAAAGTAGATACGTTTTGGACGTATCAAACCCCAAGAGGAAGGTGTGATGCGTACAGCAGCAAGTTTTCCCTCAGTAAGAAACCAAGGTTTATCGAACCAGTAGGAGATGAAGGCCACGTGAAGGTTGTTGGTGAAGGAGTGTAGTGCGGCGCAACACCAGGGATTCCGGTGCCAATGTGGAACCTGCACAACACAATCAAGATACTTTGCCCCAACTTAACAGTGAGGTTGTCAATCTCACCGGCTTGTTGAAAACAAATGATTAATCGTATGGTGTGGAGAATGATGTTTGTTTGCAAAGAACAGCAGAGAACAATGATTGCAGTAGGTTGTATTTCAGATGTAAAAGAATGGACCGGGGTCCACAGTTCACTAGTGGTGTCTCTCCAATAAGATAAAGAGCATGTTGGGTGAACAAATTACAGGTGGGCAATTGACAAATAGAGAGGGCATAACAATGCACATACATATCATGATGACTACTATGAGATTTACTTAGGGCATTACGACAAATAACATAGACCGCTATCCAGCATGCATCTATGCCTAAAAAGTCCACCATCGGGTTAGCATCCGCACCCCTTCCAGTATTAAGTTGCAAACAACAGACAATTGCATTAAGTATGGTGCGTAATGTAATCAACACAAATATCCTTAGACAAAGCATCGATGTTTTATCCCTAGTGGCAACAGCACATTCACAACCTTAGAACTTTTACATCCTTGTCCCAGATTCAATGGAGGCATGAACCCACTATCGAGCATAAATACTCCCTCTTGGAGTTACAAGTATCAACTTGGCCAGAGCCTCTACTAGCAACGGAGAGAATGCAAGATCATAAAAAACACATATATGATAGATCAATAATCAACTTGACATAGTATTCCATATTCATCGGATCCCACCAAACACAACATGTAGCATTACAAATAGATGATCTTGATCATGATAGGCAGCTCACAAGATCTAAACATGATAGCACAAGAGGAGAAGACAACCATCTAGCTACTGCTATGGACCCATAGTCCAAGGATGAACTACTCACGCATCAATCCGGAGGCGGGCATGATGATGTAGAGTCCTCCGGTGATGATTCCCCTCTCCGGCAGGGTGCCGGAGGTGATCTCCTGAATCCCCCGAGATGGGATTGGCGGCGACGGCGTCTCTGGAACTTTTCTCGTATCGTGGCTCTCGGTACTAGGGTTTTCGCGACGGAGAGTATAAGTAGGCGGAAGGGCAGAGTCGGAGGAGGCACGGGTGCCCCACACCATAGGGCGGCGTGGCCCCCACCTTGGCCGCGCCGCCTTGTGGTGTCGGCCCCTCGTGGCCCCACTTCGTATCCTCTTCGGTCTTCTGGAAGCTCCATGAAAAAATAAGACCCTGGGCGTTTGTTTCGTCCAATTCCGAGAATATTTCCTGTGTAGGATTTCTGAAACCAAAAATAGTAGAAAACAGGAACTGGCGCTTCGGCATCTTGTTAATAGGTTAGTACCGGAAAATGCATAAAAATGATATAAAGTGTATATAAAACATGTGAGTATTGTCATAAAACTAGCATGGAACATAAGAAATTATAGATACGTTTGAGACGTATCAAGCATCCCCAAGCTTAGTTCCTACTCGCCCTCGAGTAGGTAAACGATAACAAGGATAATTTCTGAAGTGACATGCTACTATCATAATCTTAATCAATACTATTGTAAAGCATATGAGATGAATGAAGTGATTCGAAGCAATGGTAAAGACAATGACTAAACAACTGAATCATATAGCAAAGACTTTTCATGAATAGTACTTTCAAGACAAGCATCAATAAGACTTGCATAGGAGTTAACTCATAAAGCAATAAATTCTTAATAGAAGGTTTTGAAGCAACACAAAGGAAGATATAAGTTTCAGCAGTTGCTTTCAACTTCAACATGTATATCTCATGGATAATTGTCAACACAAAGTAATATGATGAGTGCAAATAAGCAAGTATGTAAGAATCAGTGCACACAGTTGACACAAGTGTTCGCTTCTAAGATGGAAAGAAGTAGGTAAGCTGACTCAACATAAAGTAAAAGAAAGGCCCTTCGCAGAGGGAAGCATGGATTACTATTTTTGTGCTAGAGCTTTTATTTTGAAAACATAGAAACAATTTTGTCAACGGTAGTAATAATTCATATGTGTTATGCATAAGACATCCTATAAGTTGCAAGCCTCATGCATCGAATACCAATAGTGCTCGCACCTTGTCCTAATTAGCTTGGATTTCCATGGATTGTCATTGCATTACATATGTTTCAACCAAGTGTCACAAAGGGGTACCTCTATGTCACCTGTACAAAGGTCCAAGGAGATAGATCGCATTTGATTTCTCGTTTTTGATAGATCTCAACTTGAGGACATCCATACCGGGACAACATAGAAAACAGATAATGGACTCCTCTTTTAATGCTTAAGCATTCAACAACAGGTAATATTCTCATAAGAGATTGAGGATTAATGTCCAAACTGAAACTTCCACCATGATACATGGCTTTGGTTAGCGGCCCAATGTTCTTCTCTAACAATATGCATACTCAAACCATACAACTCATGGCAAATCACCCTTACTTCAGACAAGACGAACATGCATAGCAACTCACATGATATTCAACAAAAGTTGATGGCGTCCCCAGAAACATGGTTACCGCTCAACAAGCAACTTATAAGAAATAAGATACATAGCGACATATTCTTTACCACAATAGTTTTTAAGCTACTTTCCCATGAGCTCTATATTGCAAAGACAAGGAATGGAATTTTAAAGGTAGCACTCAAGCAATTTACTTTGGAATGGCAGAGAAATACCATGTAGTAGGTAGGTATGGTGGACACAAATGGCATAGTTTTTGGCTCAAGGTTTTGGATGCACGAGAAGTATTCCCTCTCAGTACAAGGCTTTGGCTAGCAAGGTTGTTTGAAGCAAACACAAGTATGAACCGGTACAGCAAAACTTACATAAGAACATATTGCAAGCATTATAAGACTATACACTGTCTTCCTTGTTGTTCAAACACCTCACCAGAAAATATCTAGACTTTAGAGAGACCAATCATGCAAACCAAATTTCAACAAGCTCTATGGTAGTTCTTCATTAATGGGTGCAAAGTACATGATGCAAGAGCTTAAACATGATCTATTTGAGCACAACAATTGGCAAGTATCAAATTATTCAAGACAATATACCAATTACCACATGAAGCATTTTCTGTTTCCAACCAAATAGCAATGAACGAAGCAGTTTCAACCTTCGCCATGAACATTAAAAGTAAAGCTAAGAACACCTGTGTTCATATGAACGAGCGGAGCGTGTGTCTCTCCCACACAAAGAATGCTAGGATTCGATTTTATTCAAACAAAAACAAAAATAAAAGCATACAGACGCTCCAAGTAAAGCACATAAGATGTGACGGAATAAAAATATAGTTTCACTAGAGGTGACCTGATAAGTTGTTGATGAAGAAGGGGATGCCTTGGGCATCCCCAAACTTAGATGCTTGAGTCTTCTTGAAATATGCAGGGATGAACCACGGGGGCATCCCCAAGCTTAGACTTTTCACTCTTCTTGATCGTATTATATCATCCTCCTCTCTTGACCCTTGAAAACTTCCTCCACACCAAACTCAAAACAATCTCATTAGAGGGTTAGTGCATAATCAAAAATTCACATATTCAGAGGTGACATAATCATTCTTAACACTTCTGGACATTGCATAAAGCTACTGAAAGTTAATGGAACAAAGAAATCCATCCAACATAGCAAAAGAGGCAATGTGAAATAAAAGGCAGAATCTGTCAAAACAGAACAGTCCGTAAAGACGAATTTTTCCGAGGCACTTAACAGGCTCAGATGAAGAAGCTCAAATTGAATGAAAGTTGCGTACATATCTGAGGATCATTCACGTAAATTGGCAGATTTTTCTGAGTTACCTACATAAGGGGCTACTCAAATTCGTGACAGCAAGAAATCTGTTTCTGCGCAGTAATCCAAATCTAGTATCAACCCTACTATAAAAGACTTTACTTGGTACAACAATGCAATAAAGTAAAGATAAGGAGAGGTTGCTACAGTAGTAACAACTTCTAAGACACAAATATAAAACAAAAATTGCAGAAATAAAATAATGGGTTGTCTCCCATAAGCGCTTTTCTTTAACGCCTTTCAGCTAGGCGCAGAAAGTGTAAATCAAGTAACATCAAGAGAAGAAGCATCAACATAGGAGTTGGGAGTTTTCTCAACAATGCATTGTATCTTATCTGTGTAAGTTTCAGAGGCTCCTCTTTCATTACTTTTAGGCTTACTATCCTCATCAAATAAATTTTCAGGAACAATCCAATCAAAATTCTTTTCTAATGCCTCATGCATTCCTATGAGTTTATAAGGTATTGGTACTTTAATCTCCCCCTCACAATTGGCTTTATTAGTGTACTTTAGTCTATCTTTTTCCATCTTTTCAAGGGTATTTGCAAAATTGGTATAAAAGCCAAGCATCTTATGTTGAATAAAGACTTTTCTAGCTTCTCTAGCTACATCACCAAATTCTTTAAGAAGGGTTTCTAAAACAAAATCTTTCTTCTCTCCTTCTTCCATATCAGAGAGTGTAAGAAACATATGTTGCATTATAGGGTTAAGATTAACAAATCTAGCTTCCAACATGTGTACTAAAGAGGCAGTAGCAATTTCATAAGTAGGAGCAAGTTCTACCAAGGATCTATCTTCAAAATCTTTAACTGTACTAGCATGAGCGAAAAATTCTTCTATATTATCTCTTCCAATGATAGACCCTTGCCCTACTGATATATCTTTCAGAGTGAACTTAGGGGGAAACATGATGAAATAAACAAAAGGTAAATAAAGTAAATGCAAGTAGCTAATTTTTTTGTGTTTTTGGTATAAAGAAAGCAAACAAGACAGAAAATAAAATAAAGTAAAGCAAGTAACTAATTTTTGTGTGTTTTTGATATATAAAGAAAGCAAACAAGACATAAAATAAAATAAAGTAAAGCAAGACAATAAACAAAGTAAAGAGATTGGATGTGAGAGACTCCCCTTGCAGCGTGTCTTGATCTCCACGGCAACGGCGCCAGAAAATATACTGGCAGTTGCCGCGGGAGTTGGCAATCTCTGTGGTGTAACTTTTCTTCAGATTCCCCGGCAACGGCGCCAGAAAATATAGCTGCTGACGTGCGACCGTAGCTTCCTTGTGACGGTAAAGCACTCGTCCATTGGGAACCCCAAGAGGAAGGTGTGATGCGTACAGCAGCAAGTTTTCCCTCAGTAAGAAACCAAGGTTTATCGAACCAGTAGGAGATGAAGGCCACGTGAAGGTTGTTGGTGAAGGAGTGTAGTGCGGCGCAACACCAGGGATTCCGGCGCCAACGTGGAACCTGCACAACACAATCAAGATACTTTGCCCCAACTTAACAGTGAGGTTGTCAATCTCACCGGCTTGCTGAAAACAAATGATTAATCGTATGGTGTGGAGAATGATGTTTGTTTGCAAAGAACAGCAGAGAACAATGATTGCAGTAGGTTGTATTTCAGATGTAAAAGAATGAACCGGGGTCCACAGTTCACTAGTGGTGTCTCTCCAATAAGATAAATAGCATGTTGGGTGAACAAATTACAGGTGGGCAATTGACAAATAGAGAGGGCATAACAATGCACATACATATCATGATGACTACTATGAGATTTACTTAGGGTATTATGACAAATAACATAGACCGCTATCCAGCATGCATCTATGCCTAAAAAGTCCACCTTCGGGTTAGCATCCGCACCCCTTCCAGTATTAAGTTGCAAACAACAGACAATTGCATTAAGTATGGTGCGTAATGTAATCAACACAAATATCCTTAGACAAAGCATCGATGTTTTATCCCTAGTGGCAATAGCACATCCACAACCTTAGAACTTTCTCAACTGTCCCCGAGATTCAATGGAGGCATGAACCCACTATCGAGCATAAATACTCCCTCTTGGAATTACAAGTATCAACTTGGCCAGAGCCTCTACTAGCAACGGAGAGCATGCAAGATCATAAACAACACATATATGATAGATCAATAATCAACTTGACATAGTATTCCATATTCATCGGATCCCACCAAACACAACATGTAGCATTACAAATAGATGATCTTGATCATGATAGGCAGCTCACAAGATCTAAACATGATAGCACAAGAGGAGAAGACAACCATCTAGCTACAGCTATGGACCCATAGTCCAAGGATGAACTACTCACGCATCAATCCGGAGGCGGTCATGATGATGTAGAGTCCTCCGGTGATGATTCCCCTCTCCGGCAGGGTGCCGGAGGTGATCTCCTGAATCCCCCGAGATGGGATTGGCGGCGACGGCGTCTCTGGAACTTTTCTCGTATCGTGGCTCTCGGTACTAGGGTTTTCGCGACGGAGAGTATAAGTAGGCGGAAGGGTAGAGTCGGAGGAGGCACAGGGGCCCCACACCATAGGGCGGCGCGGGCCCCACCTTGGCAGCGCCGCCTTGTGGTGTCGGCCCCTCGTGGCCCCACTTCGTATCCTCTTCGGTCTTCTGGAAGCTCCGTGGAAAAATAAGACCCTGGGCGTTTGTTTCGTCCAATTCCGAGAATATTTCCTGTGTAGGATTTCTGAAACCAAAAACAGCGAAAACAGAAGCGGCGCTTCGGCATCTTGTTAATAGGTTAGTACCGGAAAATGCATAAAAATGATATAAAGTGTATATAGAACATGTGAGTATTGTCATAAAACTAGCATGGAACATAAGAAATTATAGATACGTTTGAGACGTATCACTCGCATCGGCTCTCCAGCTTTTTGCATGCACACCCTCACTTCCTCGATGGATGCGGGTCGCTTGTGCGTAGATATGAAGTTTCGGATGAACTGATATGCCAAATCGTCCCAACTACTGATGGATTCATTTGGTAGCGTCCTTAGCAATGATTTTGCGGCTCCGTTTAGGTGCAACTGCAAACTTTGCATCGTGGTGGCTTTCGTGCCCCCCAGTATCTTGACAGTTTGCAAATAATCACTGAGCCAAGATTCGGGTTCCTGGAGACCATCAAACTTCTATCGATCATGAGGTAACTTCAAATCTTTGGGTACGGGCATTTTGCGAATCCGACGGGTAATGCAGCTTGCACCACACGTCTCGGCATCATCATCGTCATACTCATGCTCATCGCGTTCCTGCCAAGATCTCTTGACTCTTTGCTGAGTAATGTTATTCCTGGCGTCTCCTTCGCATGCATTGACCTATACCTGACGTGGTGAACTAGATCTTCAAGTTGCTACTTCATGTCGAGGGCTATCGCGATGACGTGGAAATTTTTCGGGTTGTGGGGCAACCTCTTTATCGGCTAGTGAGGCTCCGATCATGCCGAGGCCTACGAGAGTGGAACAGTGGATGGCTGCCCTCGGGTCGTTGGCTGCGGGTTGGGTGGCCATTAGGTAGGTTTGCGCGGCTACGAGTGCTGCTTGCGGTGTTTTGGGTATTATGTTTCCCTATGCATCCACCGACATGAAGGAAAGATCTTGGTCCCGCACCAGATGATCTCTTTCATTTGCGGGGATGTGACTTAACCGAGAGGCAGATCTCCTCGGGTGTCCTCCTCCGTGGGCGCCTCCTGTGGAACTTAACTGTGCTCGACATCGACTCGACTCGTCGGCTGCTGCCCTTCTTTCATCAAGCCTCTATTGGATTTTTACGAGTTCATGCTTCTGATGATGCAACAGGTATTGGTATGCCATGAGTTCTTGTTGGGTTGCATCTTCTGCCATGGGGACTTCACCACTCATGGCTTTCTTCACTTTGTCCCAAACTGCCATTGAAATACGAACTTGGACTGGATCAGCACGCATACCCTCGGCTCCACTGGCATTGTCGCCAGCTTCGGGTGCTGTCTGGCGCCTAGTTCCTCTGATGAGATCTACAGGATTGACGAATGGATTGCCGGTAGAGTCAAAATCCTCCGATTCTGCTCCTGATGTGTTTTCTATAACCGCACATATCTGATGATGTGTGAAACGAACGTTGTTAGTGCAAACATCAGGGTATGGGTGAACTTTCCTAGTAATGGGGTTGGTGTTGTTGTTGAGCTTGAAGTCGATGATCGTCGGATCCTCGTCTTGCAGCGGTAGACACGATGACCATTCTCCCTCGGAGGCATAAGAGACACCATCGTAAAGATCGGTGAAATCATCTTCGCTTGCGGCGGAGTCACTGTTGTCGGTGAAATTGAAGTCAATGGCGTCTATGGCGCCGATGTTTTGGAGTAGTAGATCTGATGAGCTTTCGTCTTCGGAATCGTAGGAGATCTTGTTCAAGAGATCGACTAGATCTCCTCCGCTTTCCGCGGAGTTGATGATTGGCGGCGAGTTTTCCTCGCCTGACGAGCCGATAGAAGATGTCGATGCTGCCGCTGATGCGGGACTTTCTGTCGACGGATCCAAACAGATCGGATCCAAGAGACGAGTCGTGCCTTGAGACCCGACGTAGAAGTTGAAGCTCCCGATGGAGCCGGAGTGGACCTAGCCACCGGAGATCGTCGAGTTGTCGCTTGGTGAAGAAAAAACCGTCGAAATCATGACTCTAGCACCCAAGATCCGTACGGACGGCGCCAATTGATGAGGGTTGACCTCGGCAATGTCCATGGATATGGACTTAGGGTTTTTGGGGAAGAGGTGCGCTAGTGATTTCGTCGGCTATCAGACAAACAAGGTGGTCTATTGAGTGTGAGACAAAACTATGTTTACAGCAATGTTTCAATGATCTACCCGCCGGCTCCTCCTAGCCTTTATATAGGAGGCTAGGTCTCAGAGTTCAGATCGGGTTCTATTACAACAGCTACGACTATGTCGGTTTCCCAAGTGAGCCTTTCCTTATCCAGTTCCTGGGCTTCGAAAGCTTCCAAAACTTTAATTCTTCAAGGCCTTCACCCGAATATGCACTAGGGGTATCAATGCTATGGGCCCAATTAGGTGTAACCATGTCAGGACTACTTACACTTTTTTGTTATGAACTATTGTAGGTCATTGTTGTGCTCAAGTTGGTTGATCACCCCTTCTTTTGTAGTTTTTTATTTATTGACCAGTGTACTCCACTGCTATGAGGCATCGTCCTCCGGTTGTATTGCAGTATGTATACTAGAATAATTACTGTCGTATATATGTTCTGACACAAAAAGTCACTGCTTCTGGCGTGAATACATGATTAATTCAGTTCCACGAATTTTGGCACCGCGTTATTATAGGTTATGCAGTTGTTCCATTACCAAACCACATTGCTGATATCTGTAATCTTTTCAGTTGTAGTATAAGTATATTAAAAAATTTGTTCTCTGTCAGTTTACGTGGATTTCTAGAATGGTAGTGACATTCTGGAGAGGATTTATAGCATCTTATTTGCAAACTATGACCGGTTCTGATTTTTGATCCCCAATTCTAGAACAAAGAGCTCTAGAAAGCTCAAATTCTGAAATTTTGCGCCCGCTTCAGGTGTTGAACATGCATAGTTGACTATGTAACAATTGTATTTATAAATTTGCGATTTTTTAAACAACATTTGAAGGGCTTTCATGTTAATGTTATACGTGAATGATTTGTTCAGTTTGTAGATCAAAATTCGTGTAATTTTACCATGTTGCACACGATGTGGCAGAACGAAGTGCAGACGGCGCGGCGAAGCGCGCCTTTTCACCTAGTAAAAAGAACAACTGACTAATTTGCTCACACCGCCGCTGCCGCTGCCGGCCGGCCTCTCCAACGTCTCACTCGGGACCAAGGTTTTGGCTCCCGAACAAAAACATTTCCCCGGGGTGGTCGGGATTCACGGTTACCAAGAAATGACAGTAAGATTAAAGAAGAGCCAATAGAGAGAAAATTAGAACCCTTTGAAAAAATGCATTCTTGTTTTTTATTGGACCCAGTTTTATTCTCTTCGACTGATTGTATCTCAAAACACACACTGCTTAAATACCTTTTCTTTCTATTGAAAAGAGAAAGGATTTCCAGTCATAGACCACCGAATTTAGGACATATTGGAACCATTAACTATATTATTTGTTATTTTGAGATTTTCTATTTGTTAGTAGTGAACAGTTCTAAAATCAGCGATGCTTAATATAGATCGGATGGAGTATTAATAAAGCATAAGGAACTAATTTCCAAATCATATACATATATGCTCACTCCTGCAAGAATATGATACAATTATATAATCAAGAAATAATTTACTAATTAAACAATCAAACAGGAGTATTCAGGACATCACCATCAAAAAGAATATTAAGAACATCTGTACAATTATACAGTGACCATGAAGAAAAAATTCAACAGTGGGGAAGCACTTGAAAGAAACCAAAGATATAAATCGAGTCAGTTAATCATCCAAAATTAAATAGACTATCCAACGGCTAGCATTGCACCTGCAAGGCTTCTTCTTGTAGATTCTTTCTTGATTCACGGTCATTAGTACTCCTCCACTGGGAGAAGATGATTTCTGATCAGTTTCCATATAGTCCACTGGGAGGACACTAATTTACCAAATCTTTATCTATCTCAAGAGCTACCACATCTCTCTAGCTACTACGTCAAAGACACACGCCAAATGTGATAGTGTTCATTTTTTAAGAAAAATATGGCTATGATAATGGTATGTTCACTTCACTTGTCGTGTCAAGAATTTCGACACCGGGGATGGTAGCTCCCCTTTTTAGTTCGGCCAGGGGCGCTACGCGTGACGAGCTCGATCGGCGTGGACGAAGAACACAAGCACATAGAGAGACACGAGGTTTTACCCAGGTTCAGGCTGCCTTGGATGCAACCCTACGTCCTGCAACTACGGTGTATCAATGATGAACTGGTTACATGAGCTGTTCCCCGGAAGGTTATACTGATTCCCTAATTTTTTTTCCCTTGACCGGCGTTGCCCTCCTTTTATACTGGCAAGGGGTTACCACAAGTGCCGGTACTACGCGGCGATACCATGAGGTCTAGCGAGCAGCACTCTATATCTGATAATAACCTCTCAGCGGGCGGAATCACACTAAGAAAAATATATTGTGAAGTCATCATAGTAGGACACTGGAATTGCACTCCTCAAGTGAGTCGCAATCCAAAAGCTATCTATACATTTCATCATTAATCTATTTCATCATTAACTATGGTGCCACATCATCTAAGATACCACAAGCACCACGATCCATCCGGCTGTAGCTTGATAGGTACTGTGGCAAGTACCATGAGAATGCATGCATCTGACTCATTTCGAGACCACCCATTAATTGGAGTAGTAGAAGCCCAATGATCCATCAATCTAGTTGTAGCTCGATAGGTGCTTTCTTAAATTAGTACAAGAAAAACATAATTCCATGTGTAACATCGTACACGTATACGCAAAGGAGGCATAGGATAAACATAATAGTACGAGGTGCCCATGGGCCGGAGGATGTGAACCCTAGGCAGAAACTCAGTCCTACGGTTTCAGGTGGTTCCCCACCCAAAATTAACAGTGGGAGCCAACTCCTGGAGTCGGTTAAAAAATTAAAACCGGATACGTTATATTGCTGCAGTCGGCTTCAGTTAGGAACCGTCTCTAAACTACTATTTAGATGTTGTTCTACCTTTGTATCCAATGCACGTAACTGTAGTTCGTGTCGCTTTATTATTCTTCAGCGAAAACCGACTAGAAAAGCCGACTCAAGTACTGTGTTTTGTACTAATGTTTGCTACTAGGTTGCTATCCGCTACTCAATTCAGGACACATAATAAACTATTCTTTGTGAAACAATAGTAAAAACATGTTCACAAATCACAATATCGTGAAACTGCGCATATACTCTCTATATCACAAATAAATAACATTTTGAACATGTATTGGGTCAAAGTTTTAAACCTTTGACTATGAATATCATTTTATGTATTCAGATTGAGAATTTTACAATCATATGTATAGTTGTCTAAAAAATTATTAGAATCTTATAATTTTCTTGCTTTTATAAATATATTATAATAAACATTAGTGGTTAAAGTCATATCTTGAAGACCTTGTCAGTATTTAAAACATCAATTACATGTAATATAGAGGAAGTATACAAATGGATGATAGTAAATTTATGGAAACGGTGCATGGGATTGCTTTATGTGGTTTATTTGGTCTGGTCACTCTAACTAGAGTAGAATAGCGTCACAACGCCTGCATGCGTAAATTACTGATGGGACCCACATGCAATAATGAATTGATTGTATTCCGTGTGCATGGTTCACGTGAGATGATGGGGCGTCGTCACTATGCAGCTTCCACGAGCCCGCCAGCTGGCGGAGTAAGATAGCGTGTCGTGTACATTATACTCCCTCCTTTTCAAAATACTCTTCATATTATCTTTAGGACAAGTCTTTGACTAACAATTACACTATTAATATGTAGCTTCGGTGATACAAAATTATAACATCAATTTTTCAAAATACTCTGCATATTATCTTTAGGACAAGTCTTTGACTAACAATTACACTATTAATGCACAAGTCTTTGACTAACAATTACACTATTAATATTCACAAACAAGTATATTAGAATACATATTTAATGACATCAATTTTATGTCACAAAAAGTATACTAATAGAGTAATTGTTGGTATGGAGGGAGTGCACGATTTCTCAAAACCTGAACTAGAAAAAAAATGTATACGCACTTACTCCCTCCATATCGTAATTACATGTCGTTTTGGACCTGCCTTGAGTCAAACTTTTAAAACTTGAAAATATCATATTCATTATTAAAATTTGAAATTTGAATATCATAAGTATATATTTGTCGTGAAAAATATTTCTAAAACATTATATTTTTTGGTTTTATACATCTATTTTACAGAAATTAGTGGTTAAAATTGCATCTTGGAGACTGTGTCAAAGTCCAGAACATCATATATTTATGATACGGATGCAGTACAAGAATGGATCCAACAAATTTAATTGAAAGAACTTGAGAAAATTCCTCCTCGAAAAGTTTTTATAGAGAAAGTTTCTTAGAGAAGTAATTAATGCAATATCCAGACAATTTCTTAGATATGCAAAAAAAGGATACACGGTTTTGCGAAAAATTGAGCGCTGGAAAAAAAGAAGCAACGAAATTTCACAATGCTATCTGTGATACTTAGCTTAGCTTTCTTTTCTCATGCACTAGACTGATCCCCAAAGACAAAAATAGCATTTGCTACATTACTAGTGTAATATTAATATAGTGCCTAAAAATTGATTTTCGTTCGGCCTTTTACTACCTAAAGGTTTTTGCTGAACCTAGGCTGATTAGTATACGTAGGTCTCTAATGCATGGACCGTTTACCTGTGCTACATGGGACTTGCGTGATGGACGACATCGACCAGTCCTGCTGGACATAGGTCCAGAAAAATATTACTAGTACTAGCTTAGCTTCATAAGGGCCATGGGAATCCAACTGAGTCATTTTGAGACCAACAATTAATTGTAGTAGTACTACAAGCACCACTATCAATCCAGCTGTATCTGATAAGTACTTTGATAGGTGCCACGGAATGCATTCATCTGACTCATTTTGAGACCACCCACTAATTGGAGTAGTAGAAGCATAATGATCGATCAATCTAGCTGTAGCTTCATTGGTGCCATGGAAATGCACATAACTCATTTTGAGACCACCAATTAATTGGAGTAGTACACATAGCTCCGAAATAGTTGTAACCCATGTTCGGATTTGTGAATGTGCCCACATCAGTATAAGGATCGGTTCATGATCATTTGGTATCTCGTAGTTCAACCACAGGTCTACACGGGCATGACTTTTTTTTTTTGCGAATTTACACATGTATGACTAGACCTACTAATTTACCTATACGCGTAATGTTGTCTTGCACCATCGGTAAATATGTATCTACTACGAACGGTAGCTTTAAATCTATAATAATTAAATAGGGGCAACCGACTAAGGGTATTTCTCTCAACATCATCTCACGCCATCACAATTTTTGTTATCAATTTAAACAGTTAATTTCATATGGAAAATCAATGCTATAGTAATGCACAAGTTGTCTCACGCGACATGCTAGTCTATTGTGGCTTGATCTATTTATGCTGTGAAAAAGACGCCCATCCCAAAACATAAATGCTCCACGATTCATTAATGCTAACTACTAATAGCGCAACCACGAATCATCTTCCACAAAAGAGGTGCACTATTTGTCTTTGAAGCATTGCTCTTCAACTTCCAAATAATGTGGTGTCCAAGTAAAACTTCCCCGTGAGTGAAACACACAACTGCACGATAAAGTAATAGATAGAGGCATTTGAGAGGTCGTTTGGCAACTCCTCGGACCTATTTAGACTACCCATCGTGGGGGTAACTTTGGTAGTAACGTACATCCTCATACAATGCCAACTAAGCATATTGGTGACATGGCATAGTATTAAATGAGAAAAGAGAGGGTGGTGGTAAGATATTATGTTACCATAACATATCATTTCCCAAGACAAAATGACTCTACAAGCTAATAAATGAAACTATCTACTCCCTCCATTTCAATGAATAAGGCGCCCTCATTTCACGTGTTTTATCTTTGACAAAAATTAATTCAAATATATAAATATTGTTGGTACAATATTAGCCTCATTAGAAAGTGTTCTTCAATACAAATCCAACAATACAAATTATGTGCATTATAATCAAGAATTTGTTGCTCAATTTTTTTGGTCAAAGACTGTCTTGAAATACGCGTGTGTCTTATTCACAGAAACGGAAGTTGACGAGGGTACTCCTCGGCAATGCCCTCCGATTGTGGCTTAGGGTTGACGGAATCCTGTAGGCTGACACGAGACATCGGTTAACAGACAAGCGGGGAGAGCGATTTACCCAGGTTCGGGGCCCTCGATGAGGTAAAACCCTTACATCCTGCCTGTCTGATCTTGATTGTAAAAGTATCGGGTTACAATGGGGTGCCGAAGGTTTCGGCTGTGATCTCGTCGAGAGGCTAAGTGCTGCGGCTACCTAGCCCTGAACTTGTGGTGGCTAAAGTTGCTAAGATTGATCGTCCCTCGGCAGTCCCTCTCCTGGCCTTTATATAGGAGGCCAGGTCTCAAGAGATCTGTCCGGGTACGACTAGGTTTACAAAAGACCTAGCTCTAAGCTTTCCTTGTTCGGCTCCTCTCCGCCTTGTTCTTCAGGGAATCTTCACCAGCACCGTCCTAGTGGCCCACCTTGCCATCGGGTGTCTTCATGGGCCTCCAGTTGGGCCGCACAGGATAGGGCAATGTCAGTTACCCGAAGGGTAATGCCCACGTCAGTAGTCCCCGAGTGTCTAGCCGAAGATATTTCGGGTAGAGACAAAAGCTTGCCTCCATCGAATGTTCTTCTCCCTTGATTGTTCTTGTCCATCTTATAGCTGCGTTACCTTCTTCTATCGGGTGCGCGTCCAGCGCTCCCGATGGGAGTAGCCCCTGAGTCTAGGTGCGGATGTTTGCAATCCGTGCGTAGATTTAAGTTGTGCCACTCGAACGTCTTCTGCTGCCGAAGTTCTCCGCAAGTCTCCATAGATCATCCGATACATTTGTACCGGGGCTTGTATTTTTCAGTAAGGTTTGAACTCGTAAAGGATATTGAATAATGTGCCCAGCTTTGCTGGTTAACTGCCGATGGCAAAACAACGTAACCCTACACAGAATCAAGTCCCCGGGCATGATCCTGGAGTGCAAAAAAGTTTTATCGGGTGCGCGTCCAGCGCTCCCGATGGGAGTAGCCCCCGAGTCTGGGCACGGGCGCTTGCGACCGGGTGCAGACTCGAGCTAAGCATTCCATCCTTTTCTTCAAATATCTCTTCAGAGGAATATCTTCGAGTTCACGTTTTATCGGGTGCGCGTTTAGCGCTCCCGATGGGAGTAGCCCCCGAGTCTAGGTTCGGATGCTTGCAATCCGTGCGTAGACTCAAGTTGACCACCCGATTCTTTTCGTTTTTCTTCAGATGCTTTCGGCAGGCTTCATGACATCACTGATGACGTAACCACTGCTGTGGTTTGATTGACAAGACTTGACCTGATGGGCCCACCCTAGTTCTGCGCGGGCAGTTTTTAGGAAATGACCAGTGCATGCATACTAACCGAGGCGCCTCCTCGATTTTTGCACATCGTGGGAATAATGGGCCGCCGGTTCCTTTCTCCTCTTGGAGCGACACGTGTACGACCAGATCTCGCCCACCTCCCACGATGTCTATGTAGTTATGGCCACGATTTCCCATCAATCCTGTGGCATAAATAGGGAGCCTCCCTGATGCTTTCACTTTTTACGTTTCTACACTGCTCATCTTCTTCCCCAACCTTTCCTTTCACCTCTGTTCCCTTTCGCAAGAACTTCGGGCGCCATGGGCAAGAAGAAGAGTGCCAGCACCTCAGGCGCGACCAAGGTTAGCCGTGATTGGGGCGCCTCCAGCATTTCCAACCGCGAGGTGAACAAGCTGCGCACCCTTGGTCTCATCTCCGCGTCTGACGACGATATTCGTCTTCCAGGTCCAGCTTCTCGCCCAAAGCCCCCCAAGGGCTTTACTGTTATGTTTGTCGCCTTTCTATTTCGCGGGCTTTCTCTTCCTGCCCACGAATTTCTCCGTTCTCTTCTTTTCTTCTATGGGATCCAGCTCTGGCAGTTGACCCCAAATTCCATTCTCCATCTTTCCATTTTCATCACTGTCTGCGAAGCTTTCCTCGGCATTGATCCCCACTGGGGTCTTTGGAGGAAAATCTTCTATGTCAAGCATCACAACGACAGCAATGCCCCCCCCCCCCGTCGTCGGTGGCGTCGGCTTTGTTGTCAGAAAGGAAGTTGATTACTTCAACTACCCGATGAAGGAGTCTGTCCAGGGCTGGCGCAACAAGTGGTTTTATCTGCGAGATACCCCAGTGTCTGGGCGGCGCTCCAATCTTCCTCCGTTCGAGGACGTCCTGGTGGCTCAGCCGAAGAAATCCTGGCGAAACACCCTATCTCCTGAAGAAAGCACCATAGCTGACAAGCTGTTCGACCAGGTCGTAGATCTGAAGAACACAGGAGGCTTAACGATGTGCGACACTGAGGTAGTCTCAGTGTTCTTACAACGTCGGGTGCAACCGCTGATGTCCCGGCCTCATCAGTTGTGGCTATACGTTGGCAAGGATGACAAGTCGAGAGTCAGTTCTGCCGACCTGTCGAATGATGAGCTTTGCGACGAGGTGCGTCGCCTCACGTGCCTCAGCATGAAGGACAACATTGTTTTGAACTCGGCCCGTCCCCCATACGATCTCAAACACCTTCCGGCTGAGGTAATTCTTCCTGTTTCTTGCTCTTATGACTATCATTGTGCTACTTTTTGACTTCTCACTGTTTTTTTTTCTTTTTTTTTTGACAGGCCTCCACCGTGGCTCAATGCTATCCTCCCTCACCCGAAAGCGGTGTGGAACCGGAGGATGATGATGACGACTCTGAGGAGACCGAGGATGTCCAGCATATCCTTGAGGACAGCGACGTCCAAGAGGATGAAGCCCCCGAGGATGATGCTTTCATCAGGAGCAGGTGGTGTAAGAGGATAAACGAGGACCTTATCACAACGGCTGAATCGAGTCCTAGCGGGCAAGATAATGATGCCGATGAAACCGCACCGCCTTCCCCTGCTGTAAAAGGTTCGACAGGCTTTTTTGCTGTCGAAGATGACCTGGACCTGTGAGTGTCTTATTTTTCCCTTCGTAACTTTCCTTCTTTATTTTGTATGCTGATCACCCTTGATTTCCAAGTAGCTCCGATGATGACGACGATGTTCCTCTTGCAAAGAGGGCTAAGTTATTCTCTGGGAAGTCCGAGTCAGCCAAGGAGTTGAACCCTTCGCCTGCCAAACCAACGCCGCCCTCAAGAACGGCCGCAGAAAAAATTCCGGTGTCGAAGGTTATTCCTTCTGGCGACGCTCCCGGTTCATCGGCTGCCCGTGACTACGTAAGTGATTTACTCGACTTGGCTTCCCTCTTCTTCGTTGAATTTCCACATTCGACTGATGTTTCTTGGCTTTTTACCTCGCAGCCGATTTATGCCATAGTTGACGCTGTGGTAAATTTTGCTGAGCAATTCACCCGTCTGGAGTCTGAAAATGCTCATCTTCGGGAGACCGCCAAGACTTCGGCTGACCAGGTACTGGAAGCCAACAAGCTTGCAGCCGATGCTAGGAATGAAAACATCTTGCTGAAGGATGAACTGAAGAAGCTGAAGCAAAAAATGAAGGATGAGCAAGATGCTAGGCGCGAGGCTGCAATCGCAGCCGATAAACAAGAAGGCGTCCTTCGCGAATCCATTGCGAATTTATTGGGTAAGTTCCTTGACGCATATCCTTTTTCCGGTATTTTCCTCCAAGTTACTTAACTATTTTCTTCCAGGTGTTGCCGATATAACTATCAGTCGGGCTCGCAAGCTTCGGGAAGATTCCATGTCCGATGCCTTGTCACTCGTTGCTGAGTCCAACGTCCAAGTTCTCGGGCTTTTGTAAAGAACCAAGGGAGCGTTATCGAGGTTATTCTCGATGATTTTCCCAAAGATGAAGCAGGACAAGACTCTTGGCGAAATGGCTGATGCTTTCCTCGTCGACCCTTCTAAGCCTGTGGAGGTACTAAAGTGTCGTTCCCGTTTGTTTGGAGCGGTACTTACTTTCCAGCTGCTAATGGGTCATGGGCTAGGCTCTGAACTAGAAAAGTTGTCTAAGGCATTGCCTGTAGATGACAATAATCGCCTAATCAACATTGAGCCCTTCAAACAATCAGCAGTAATATGTGCCAATCAACTCCTCAAACTGGTTGACGAGGCGAAGACCAAAGCTGCGCCTGAAGCTGCCCCTGGCTCATCATCAGCTTTTTCTTGAATGAATGCTTGCTCTGTCAGTTGTAATTAAGGCCTGATACAGTTTTAACCCAATCCTGTTTTATTCTGGCTCTGTCGCCAGCACCAACAATCTTTTGAATGTAATATATATGCTTCAGCGCTCCCGATGGGAGTTTTATTAATGCTATTCTGAACTAAGAATTGTGCTGCAGATTCCTTCATCTTCTATTCGTGCCGATGCTTCTTTAAATCCTTCGGCTAGCGATGACTCTGATCTTGTTTGTCGTTTGCGTGATCAAATATCCCGCTTGAACAAAGACATTACCACCCTTCACTCGATGGCGGCGTTGGTGAAAAGAAAAAGCGAGATTGCGACTGACATTGAACAGCATGCTCTCGATCGTCTCTGTGCGGCTACTGAAAGCTTGAGCTGTAAGTGCCTGTCCATCCGCCGATTTTTATTGAAGCTTGAATATCTTTAGCTGACCTTTGCCTCTCGACAGTCGTAGCTTCCGACGAATCAGAGGAAAACAAGAGGATCCACGAAAAGATCGAAGCGATGACAAATGTTGCTCACCCGAAGCATGAGTTGTGGTCCCATCGACCGAAGGCTGTTGTCGTGGCAAAATTTGAACATCGAGCGGAGAAGGTGCACTACTACTTTGACAAGTTCCATGCTCATCTCTCGATGGTCTGGAGAACGTTGTTCCCTCTGGACCAAGCACCCGAAACTTTATCCGCTCTGTTTACTCGATTCAAGACCCCTGAAAGGATTCGACTGCTGGTGCGAAAGGAGCTCCTGGCCGGTGCCGAACTTGCCTTTGCTTCAGTGTTAGCGTGTCACCCGACCTTAGATTTGGAGGCCATAGCAAACACCAGAAGGAGTTTGGACCAGTATTACGATATTGCTAGAAATCCTGCGTAACCATCATCTCACGGATGGAAACAGGTATCGAGAGGGATCTGAAGGCCCGAGAGGACCAAGGAAACCTGCCATGAATTTACATGTTCATATGTATGTAATGACCTTGTACCTGCAAGGGATAATCTCATGTAAATTTAATGTGTGTTTTACACAGTACGTACTTCTGGTGAATTTGCTAATTCGATTGATGGTTTTTTGTGGGGGGGGGGGGGGGGGGGCGAGTGATCAAGTCAGCCTGCTCACCCGACGACTCCGTTGTAAGTGCAAATTTATTGCGGAGTCGATACATAAGTTCCGTAAGAGCAACACCCGTCGAATAATCAAGGGATTTAGACGCTTGGCTTCGTCACGCGGTGCACCGGTTTGAGCCTTGTTTGTGATAGTACTCCCATCAGCTGCAGCACTCGCGTATTTTCTCGAGGCTTGGATGGGTTGTTGTGTGTCGTTAACCTTAGCTCCCGATGAGAGTATTTAATTAACGACACTGTGCGCGCGTGGTTGTCGTGTGTCGTTAATCTTAGCTCCCGGTGGAAGTATTTAATTAACGACACCGTGCGAGCGTGGTTGTCGTGTGCCGTTAATCTTAGCTCCCGATAGGAGTATTTAATTAACGACACCGTGCGAGCGCGTTTCCGGCCTGCGCTCCCGATAGGAGTAAGAGCCAATGACAAGGGCCCCGAACAATTTGTTCGGATGATGAGGCCTGAAACAATAAAGGTAGAAAACCTGATTAGAATTTTATTCATAACATAAGACAAGCTTAGGAGCTGTCGAATAACAGGAGGTGGATAATTATATCCTAAGCGTAGAACCGTCGCAAATGTGCAACGTTCCATGGATTTTCAACGTCTTTTCCTGAAGCTGGATTCTTGAGCCGATAGGCTCCTCCTGGTATCACTTTTGTGATGATGAACGGGCCTTCAAAGGTCTCTCTTGCTTCAGTCGCAGCACCATATCTCCAACATTGAAGCTTCGATTGCGTATTCGTCGACTGTGATAATTTCTTAACGCCTGCTGATACACTGTTGTTCTTGCCAAGGCAATATCCCGAGCTTCGTCAAGGAGGTCCACAGCATCCTGCAGTGCGAAGTTGGAAGTAGCTTCCGTGTACGCGGTCACCCGAGGGGCTTCAAACTGAACATCGGCTGGCAAAACTCCTTCGGCTCCGTGTACCAAAAAGAACGGGGTGTACTGGGTTGACCTATTGGGTGTAGTATGTAAACTCCAAAGCACAGATGGTAATTCTTCAACCCAGGCTCCAGCCGCACCCGTAAGGCGTTTCTTGAGACCGTCTCCTATTAGACCGTTGATCCTTTCGACCTGGCCGTTGGTCTGGGGGTGTGCCACCGATGCGAATTTTAGCTTAATACCTCTGTCATCGCAAAACTTTCGAAACTTTTTGGAGTCAAAATTAGTTCCATTGTCTGTGACGATGCTGTGCGGCATGCCGAATCGACAAGTTATTCCCCTGAAGAACTGGACTGCGGTTTCGGCCTTCTGATTTCGGACAGGTACAGCCTCAATCCATTTGGTGAACTTGTCGACTGCAACCAGCAAATATGTGTGACCTCCAGGCGACGATCTCGGCAGTGGTCCAACTTGGTCGAGTCCCCATTGCGCAAAAGACCATGCCAGAGGTATCGTCATCAGATCCGTTGCGGGAGCATGTGGTTTTGGTGCAAAACGCTGACAGGGGTCGCACTTCATAACCAGATCTCGAGTATCCGATGCCGCCGTTGGCCAGTAAAATCCTGCTCTGAAGGCTTTTGCCACAAGGGCCCTGCTACCTGCGTGATGTCCGCAAGTTCCTTCGTGTATCTCGCGTAGCAGTGCCTTTCCATCGTCGATGGCAATACACCTTTGGAAGATACCAGAGATGCTACGCTTGTAGAGTTCTCCGTTTACCACAGTGAAGGCCTTTGACCGTCTCACAATTCACCTTGCTTCCACCGGATCCTCTGGTAACTGCTGCTCTGTCAGGTACGCTAGAAATGGTTTGGTCCACAGGGGTTCTAGGAGGAAGATCTGCTCTGCATGTCGGGGTGGGTTTTCTTCGGCAGTTTGCTGCAGGCTTGCCTCTGATTCGTCAGTCGATGATTTCGGAGGTGCCGACGTTTTCTCCTTTATCGATCGTTGAGTGATAACTTCGTAGAACACTCCGTCTAGAATGGGGGAGGACATGGATCCAATGTTCGCCAGAGCATTGGCTTCCTCATTGCTAGCTCTGCCGATATGCTTAAGTTCGCACCCTTCAAACTTGGCCTCCATATTCTGGTATAATTGTCGGTAGGCGATCATGTTATCACTGACCGCGTCGCATAAATTCATCGACTGCTGTACCACCAGGTTCGAGTCTCCATAAATTTCCAGGCGAGTTGCTCCACATGCCTTTGCCATCTTCATTCCGTGCAACAACGCTTCGTATTCTGCTTCATTATTTGTCGGCAGGGAGAAATTCATGCGCAAGATGTACTTCATCTTGTCTCCTTGTGGCGATATTAGTATCACCCCTGCTCCTGCGCCTGTACTCCGCTTGGATCCGTCAAAGTACATTGTCCATGATCCAGACATGTTGGGTGCTGCCGGCGTTTGTGACTGGATCCAGTCTGCCACAAAATCTAGGAGGATTTGGGATTTGATCGCCGTTCGGTTGACATAGGTTATGTCGTGTGGCGCTATCTCGATGGCCCATTGGGACACTCGATCCGTGGCTTCTGGGTTGGTGAGTATATTCTTCAGCGGTGCCTCGCTTACGACAATGATCGGGTGCTCCGCGAAATAATGGCGTAGCTTGCGAGCTGTTCTCCATACTGCATATGCCAACTTCTGATGATGAGGGTATCTCTGCTTCGCTGGCGTGAGTACTTCGCTTAGGTAGTAGACGGGTCTTTGCACGCTGTGAACTCTCCCTGCTTCTTCTCGCTCGACAACAAAGACGCTGCTGAAGACTTGCACCGTTGCTGCTATGTACATGAGCAATGTTTCCTTTTCGCGTGGAGTTACAAGTACTGGAGATGTCGATAAGATCTTCTTCAGGTTATCAAAAGACTCTTGCGCCTCATCCGTCCACTCGAATTTTTCTGACTTCTTCATCAGGCTATAGAAGGGCAAAGCTTTCTCTCCTAGCTTGGCAATGAATCTGCTGAGTGCTGCCAGCCGTCCTGCCAATTGCCGCACTTGGTGCAGATTCTTTGGCGGCTCCATGTCGAGAATAGCTTTGATCTTCAAGGGGTTGGCCTCTATTCCCCTGGCTGAGATGAAGTACCCGAGTACTTGCCCTCCTGGCACCCCGAAGAAACATTTCTTCGGGTTCAGCTTGATTTTATACTTGTCGAGGTTGTCAAAGGTTTCTCGCAAATCGTCGATGAGTGTGGTGGCGTGCTTCGTCTTTACCACGATATCATCGATGTAGACCTCGATATTCATTCCGATCTGTTCTCCAAGACAGGCTTGCATGCACCGCTGATAGGTTGCCCCTGCGTTTTTCAACCCGAAAGTCATGACGTTGTAACAGAAAACATCGTGCGGGGTGATGAACGCGGTTAACTCTTGGTCTTCCTTCTTGAGCTTGATCTGGTTGTACCCGGAATATGCATAGAGGAAAGAGAGACGATCACATCCTGCTGTGGAGTTGACTATCTGATCGATACGAGGCAGTGGGAAGTGATCCTTAGGACAGTGCTTGTTACGGCTCGTGTAATCGATGCACATGCGAAGAGCGGTAGTGTCTTTCTTCGGTACCATGACGGGATTGGCCACCCACTCGGCTTCCTTGAGCTCCCGAATGAATCCTGCCTTGCGGAGCCGACTAACCTCTTCGCCGATTGCTTTTCTCTTCGGCTCAGAAAACCGGCGCATCGACTGTTGTACTGGTTTGGCTTTTGGGTCAACATTGAGGGCGTGCTCAGCGAGTTCCCTGGGAATACCTGGCATGTCGGATGGTTCCCATGCAAATATTTCCCAGCGCTCACGGAGGAACTCGATGAGCGCGCTTTCCTATGCGACAGCAAGGTCTGCCAAAGTGTTGACTGTCTTCTTCGGGTCAGAGGGGTGCACCTGCTGCTTCTTTGCTTCCTTCGCGATGTCAAACTCGTCGGATCTTATGTTTTGATTATCGGCTGGTGGCTTCGTGTGGTCTGTGATACCATCGATTGCGTTAAGTTCTTCCCTAGCTCCGAATTTCGAGGCGATCTTTTGGAAATCCCTGTCGCAGCTATCTGAACGGGAGAAGCTTCCATGGATGGTTATCACTGTCCCATTATTGCCTGTCATCTTCAGTTTCAGGTACGTGTAATGGGGTACTGCCATGAATTTGGCAAACGCAGGTCTGCCGAGGATGGCATGGTACTGAGATTCCCAGTCAACTACTTCAAACTCGACTTTTTCCTTCCTGAAGTTGCTAGGCGTGCCGAAAACTACGTCCAACGGTATTTTGCCGAGGGAATAAGCGGGTCGAGTCGGTATGATGCCATGGAATCCTGTATCGGACTCTCTTAGCATGTCGACTGTTAGGCCCATTGCTTTCATCGTGCTGGCAAATAACAGATTCAGGCCGCTTCCTCCATCCATGAATACTTTACTCATATTGTATCCTCCGATCTGCGCCTCAAGGACCAGGGCCGCGTGACCAGGCCTTGGAACGGCCTTCGGGTGATCCGCCTTGCTGAAAGATATGGTTTGACCCGACCAGTCGATGAATTCGGGTGTGTCGACCATGGCAACTTCCGCGTACTTCACTTCTCGTGAAAACTTCTTGACCTCTCTCTTTGAGAAGCTGGTTTTATGGATCATGTTGACCTGTCCGCGAGATTCCGGAAACACTTCGGTTGGTGCATACTCGTCTCCTCCTGCTGGTACGTATGGCTCAGGTATGTATGGTTCTGGCGGATAGCTGTAGGATCCTGCCCTTCTTTCCATCGTATGAACTCTTGCCGCAGCTTCAGCCCTAAGGTCATCGCAGAACTGCCGAATTTCGAGGAACTGCCGACAATTCCTGAGCAAGTGACTGGATTTTTCTTGGCCATCCTTTGGATCGATATAAGAGTGCAAATAACACGGTGCTTCAAGTTGCTCTGTGGCCGAAAGGTAAGGTGTGCGAAGGCGATTCTTGTTCGATTGCGTGCTGTGGCATCCTCGTTCGTATTCGGGGGCGAGTCGCGATTTGCTCTCCTTCTTCACGTCGTGAGTTCCTTCATCTTTTCCTTTGCTCCTCTTCGACGCCGAAGCTGCCTCGGCTGCCCTCTCCCGCACTCCTGGATAGGACTGCCAAGGTTGCTGCTGGCGCGATATCTTCTGGAACCGAAGTCCTTGGGCTCGATGCGTTTGAACTAGGGAGGCGAAGAAACCCTCTGGAATCGATGATGAAGTGAACACCACCAAAAGTAGTATCCATGTTGCCGCGTGATTCTGCAGAGACCAGATGCGACGCCTCGGTGTGCGGTATGAACTCGAAGGACCCGCAGCGAACTGAATCTTTCGGTCCTGACGGCGTTGGCGACTCGAGCACGGACGCCGCAGACGTGACTGGTACTGCCGATGACCTGCCTTGTGCCGACAGGTTTCCCACAGACGGCGCCAATTGACGAGGGTACTCCTCGGCAATGCCCTCCGATTGGGGCTTAGGGTTGACGGAATCCTGTAGGCTGACACGAGCCATCGGTTAACAGACAAGCGGGGAGAGCGATTTACCCAGGTTCGGGGCCCTCGATGAGGTAAAACCCTTACGTCCTGCCTGTCTGATCTTGATTGTAAAAGTATCGGGTTACAATGGGGTGCCGAAGGTTTCGGCTGTGATCTCGTCGAGAGGCTAAGTGCTGCGGCTACCTAGCCCTGAACTTGTGGTGGCTAAAGTTGCTAAGATTGATCGTCCCTCGGAAGTCCCTCTCCTGGCCTTTATATAGGAGGCCAGGTCTCAAGAGATCTGTCCGGGTACGACTAGGTTTACAAAAGACCTAGCTCTAAGCTTTCCTTGTTCGGCTCCTCTCTGCCTTGTTCTTCAGGGAATCTTCACCAGCACCGTCCTAGTGGCCCACCTTGCCATCGGGTGTCTTCATGGGCCTCCAGTTGGGCCGCACAGGATAGGGCAATGTCAGTTACCCGAAGGGTAATGCCCACGTCAGAAGTAGTATGATATTTCCTCTATGATACCATACACTATGAGGTCAGTAACATAGACTAGTGTCAGGCTAGTCATAGTGGAGACATATGTTACTAGTCTATGTTACTTTCTCCATAGTGGGTAGTGTCATATGTGTGGTAACATATAGACCTTCATTTATTTCTTTGTAGTCATTTGTCATTGGGAAGCGTATGTGACGGTAACATATTATGTTATCCCAATTGTCTCTCTCGTCTTTAGTTACGTTCCACATCGTATTTTTTGCCTAGGTGGCAGGCATGTTACCACCTATGTTACTTCCGGTATCCCTAGTCTTATAGGACAATCACCCATTAGCTTTTGTGAGCATTCTTCTATCTCCCGGTAATGTGAAGAACACATAGGTCATGAAACTAATATTACTACTCCTATGCAGGGTTGGAGTCTCCTATTTCAAAATTTCTAGTCCTCCAAGCAAGATCGCATATCATGCACCTTTAGGTTGTTGACATCCCCGTTGTTGAGGCATATGTTCCTCGAAGCGCCATACACGCTCATTGCTCCATTTTCTGAGACATTTTGTATGTCATACGAGTGAGTTTAGACTTTGAGCCATGAACATGGGCTTCTTCTTCCCTGTTCTCTACTTCTTACGGCTGCCGAGCTGTATATATTATCCACAGTTGAACCTGAAATGTTTATGCAAGTGAGGTCCTACTCTCTCGACGGTGCCATCCAACACTTATGTTTATATCATGCTTGATCCAAGTTGAATATGTAACTCTTCTGGTGCTTCCATCATGGTGATTGGTTCCAACATTTCATGTCAGGGATTCTTCTCACCATTTCCGCACACAACCGGAACGAGGTTGTATTTCGACTGTATTGATGGGTTTATTTGGATCACACTCAAAGATCGACAACCCAGACTACGGATACAATTTAAACAACGCAATAACATGCAGATATGATATGATTGCTTCCATCGTTCTAATGAAAATTTGTTGTTCTTGGCTACCATCCATTTTTGCAGTGATGTTCAGTGAATCCTAAGATGCACTTCAAATAGTTGCAAAGATCACCAAGGAATTTCGACGATTCTAATTTTCTAGATGATACTTTGGAAAATAATATATTCCATTTTAGGTACACATGGTCTACGTTCGAGTACATTGCGGATGGCAAGGGTGATAACTAATTTTGCGCTGCCTCGATTTTATTCCTTGCTCTAGATCTGAACTCCCACATTTTGTATCCCCATCGTTGCAGAGGTATATATGTACCCAGTAGCAACATGTTTGTTATTTCATTTTGCTATATATTGTTATAATCTCAATGTTTTTGAATTGTTCGACAAGGATTAGCATGGATATTCTGTCTTGTATTGTAATATATATAAACATTTAACAATTGCACTCAAGAATATAAATGTTAGCATGCGTCCAAATACATGTATCTGCAATTCTGGATACATGGGTATGCTATGTTACATTCTGTAAATTGCAACACAAGAAAATTATATTTTTCTCTACTTTTTAAAGTTCGCTCATGCATATCCTAAAAATTCCCGTAGCAACGCACGCAGAATCATCTTGTTAGTTGTACCATGTGGCCCACGAGAGGAATACGGGCGAACCGGATTCCGTATCTATTCATAACCATGGGAGCTAGCGAGCATCACTCTATATCTGATAATAACCTCTGAGCGGGTGGAATCACACTAAGAAAAATATATTGTGAAGTCATCATAGCAGGACACTGGAATTGCACTCCTCAAGTGAGTCGCAATCCAAAAGCTATCTATACATTTCATCATTAATCTATTTCATCATTAACTATGGTGCCACATCATCTAAGATACCACAAGCACCACGATCCATCCGGATGTAGCTTGATAGGTACTGTGGCAAGTACCATGAGAATGCATGCATCTGACTCATTTCGAGACCACCCATTAATTGGAGTAGTAGAAGCCCAATGATCCATCAATCTAGTTGTAGCTCGATAGGTGCTTTTTTAAATTAGTACAAGAAAAACATAATTCCATGTGTAACATCATACACGTATACGCAAAGGAGGCATAGGACAAACATAATAGTACGAGGTGCCGATGGGCCCGAGGATGTGAACCCTAGCCAGAAACTCAGTCCTACGGTTTCAGGCGGTTCCCCACCCAAAATTAACTGTGGGATCCGACTCCTGGAGTCGGTTAAAAAATTAAAACCAGATGCGTTATATTGCTGCAGTCGGCTTCAGTTAGGAACCGTCTCTAAACTACTATTTAGATGTTGTTCTACCTTTGTATCCAATGCACGTAACTATAGTTCGTGTCGCTTTATTATTCTTCAGCGAAAACCGACTAGAAAAGCCGACTCAAGTACTGTGTTTTGTACTAATGTTTGCTACTAGGTTGCTACCCGCCACTCAATTTAGGACACATAATAAACTATTCTTCGTGAAACAATAGTAAAAACATGTTCACAAATCACAATATCGTGAGAATACGCATATACTCTCTATATCACAAATAAGTAACATTTTGAACATGTATTGGGTCAAAGTTTTAAACCTTTGACTATGAATATCATTTTATTTATTCAGATTGAGAATTTTACAATCATATGTATAGTTGTCTCAAAAATTATTAGAATCTTATAATTTTCTTGCTTTTATAAAATATTATAATAAACATTAGTGGTTAAAGTCATATCTTGAAGACCTTGTTAGTATTTAAAACATCAATTACATGTAATATAGAGGAAGTATACAAATGGATGATAGTAAATTTATGGAAACGGTGCATGGGATTGCTTTATGTGGTTTATTTGGTCTGGTCACTCAAACTAGAGTAGAATAGCGTCACAACGCCTGCATGCGTAACTTACTGATGGGACCCACATGCAATAATGAATTGATTGTATTCCTTGTGCATGGTTCACGGGAGATGATGGGGCGTCGTCACTATGCAGCTTCCACGAGCCCGCCAGCTGGCGGAGTAAGATTGCGTGTCGTGTACATTATACTCCCTCCTTTTCAAAATACTCTGCATATTATCTTTAGGACAAGTCTTTGACTAACAATTACACTATTAATATGTAACTTCGGTGATACAAAATTATAACCACAAACAAGAATATTAGAATACATATTTAATGACATCAATTTTATGTCACAAAAAGTATACTAATAGAGTAATTGTTGGTATGGAGGGAGTGCACGATTTCTCAAAACCTGAACTAGAAAAAAATGTATACGCACTTACTCCCTCCATATCGTAATTACATGTCGTTTTGGACCTGCCTTGAGTGAAACTTTTAAAACTTGAAAATATCATATTCATTATTAAAATTTGAAATTTGAATATCATATGTATATATTTGTCGTGAAAAATATTTCTAAAACATTATATTTTTTGGTTTTATACATCTATATTACAGAAATTAGTGGTTAAAATTGCATCTTGGAGACTGTGTCAAAGTCCAGAACGTCATATATTTATGATACGGATGCAGTACAAGAATGGATCCAACAAATTTAATTGAAAGAACTTGAGAAAATTCCTCCTCGAAAAGTTTTTATAGAGAAAGTTTCTTAGGGAAGTAATTAATGCAATATCCAGACAATTTCTTAGATATGCAAAAAAGGATACACGGTTTTGCGAAAAATTGAGCGCTGGAAAAAAAGAAGCAACGAAATTTCACAATGCTATCTGTGCTAATTAGCTTAGTTTTCTTTTCTCATGCACTAGACTGATCTCCAAAGACAAAAATAGCATTTGCTACATTACTAGTGTAATATTAATATAGTGCCTAAACATTGATTTTCGTTCGGCCTTTTACTACCTAAGGTTTTTGCTGAACCTAGGCTGATTAGTATACGTAGGTCTCTAATGCATGGACCGTTTAGCTATGCTACATGGGACTTGCGTGATGGACGACATCGACCAGTCCTGCTGGACATAGGTCTAGAAAACTATTACTAGTACTCCTTCCGTTCAAAAATAAGTGTCTCAACTTTTTCTAGATACGGATGTATCTACAACTAAGATGTGTCTAGATACATCCGTATCTAGATAAAACTAAGACACTTATTTTTGGACAGAGGTAGTACTAGCTTAAGTTCCATGGAAATCCAACTGACTCGATTTGAGACCAACAATTAATTGTAGTAGTACTACAATCACCACTATCAATCCAGCTGTATCTGATAAGTACTTTGATAGGTGCCACGGAATGCATTCATCTGACTCATTTTGAGACCACCCACTAATTGGAGTAGTAGAAGCATAATGATCGATCAATCTAGCTGTAGCTTCATTGGTGCCATGGAAATGCACATAACTCATTTTGAGACAACCAATTAATTGGAGTAGTACACATAGCTCCGAAATAGTTGTAACCCATGTTCGGATTTGTGAATGTGCCCACATCAGTGTAAGGATCGGTTCATGATCATTTGGTATCCCGTAGTTCAACCACAGGTCTAAACGGGTATGACTTGACCGACTAATTTACCTATACGCGTAATGTTGTCTTGCACCACCGGTAAATATGTATCTACTACGAACGGTAGCTTTAAATCTATAATAACTAAATATGAGCAACCGACTAAGGGTATTTCTCTCAACATCATGTCACACCATCACAATTTTTGTTATCAATTTAAACAGTAAATTTTATATGGAAAATCAATGCTATAGTAATGCACAAGTTGTCTCACGCCACATGCTAGTCTATTGTGGCTTGATCTATTTATGCTGTGAAAAAGGCGCCCATCCCAAAACATAAATGCTCCACGATTCATCAATGCTAACTACTAATAGCGCACCCACGATTCATCTTCCACAAAAGAGGTGCACTATTTGTCTTTGAAGCATTGCTCTTCAACTTCCAAATATTGTGCTGTCCAAGTAAAACTTCCCCGTGAGTGAAACACACGATTGCACGATAAAGTAATAGATAGAGGCATTTGAGAGGTCGTTTGGCGACGCCTCGGACCTATTTAGACTACCCATAGTGGGGGTAACTTTGGTAGTAACGTACATCCTCGTACAATGCCAACTAGGCATATTGGTGACATGTCATAGTATTAAATGAGGAAAGAGAGGGTGGTGGTAAGATATTATGTTACCATAACATATCGTTTCCCAAGACAAAAATGACTTTACAAGCTAATAAATGAAACTATCTACTCCCTCCATTTCAATGAATAAGGCGCCCTCGTTTCACGTGTTTTATCTTTGACCAAAAATTACTTCAAATATATAAATATTGTTGGTACAATATTAGCATCATTAGAAAGTGTTCTTCAATCAATGTTCAAGAAATCGTTAATCTTAACTTATCGGTCGGCCTTAAAATGAAGATTAATCGCTTATCAGTAGATTAATCGATTTTATCAGTCAACCATTTATCTGCTTATTTTTTTGTATATCCTAATTTTTGACACTAAATTTTCGATAATATGCTATGCAAAAAATAATATTGGAGCATTGCACATAAGTATCACCATGATTCCTTGCATTTGAATCAATAATAATGGAAAATCTGAGCTAATGCATAATTCTACAAAATCATAGGACGAAAATATCGACTGCCATACAAAATTTCATTGAAATTTCACTGACAATCAGCCGAAATATCGGCCATAAGATTGAAAATCGGGTGAAATATCGGTTCTCGTGCAGGAAAATCGGCCGAAATATCGATGGTGCGATAAACTAACCGATATACTGAAATCTTATCGGTTACCACCTAATTTAAGATAAATCGGCCGATAAATCGGTATCTCGGCCGATTTTTTGAACAGTGTCTTCAATACGAATCCAACAATACAAAGTACGTGCACTATAATCAAGAATTTGTTGCTCAATTTTTTTGGTCAAAGACTGTCTTGAAATACGCGTATGTCTTATTCATTGAAACGGAGGTAGTATGATATTACCGCTATGATACCATACACTATGAGGTCAGTAACATAGACTAGTAACATATGTATCCACTATGACTAGTCTGACTTACTTTCTCCATAGTGGGTAGTGTCATATGTGTGGTAACATATAGACCTTCATTTATTTCTTTGTAGTCATTTGTCATTGGGAAGCGTATGTGACGGTAACATATTATGTTATCCCAGTTGTCTCTCTCGTCTTTAGTTACGTTCCACATCATCTTTTTTGCCTAGGTGGTAGGCATGTTACCACCTATGTTACTTCCGGTATCCCTAGTCTTATAGGACAATCACCCATTAGCTTTTGTGAGCATTCTTCTATCTCCCAGTAATGTGAAGAACACATAGGTCATGAAACTAATATTACTACTCGTATGCATGGGTTGCAGTCTCCATTTTCCAAATTTCTAGTCCTGCAAACAAGATCGCATATCATGCACCTTTAGGTTGTTGACATCCCCGTTGTTGAGGCATATGTTCCTCGAAGCGCCATACACGCTCATTGCTCCATTTTCGGAGACATTTTGTATGTCATACGAGTGAGTTTAGACTTTGAGCCATGAACATGGGCTTCTTCTTCCCCGTTCTCTACTTCTTACAGCTGCCGAGCTGTATATATTATCCACAGTTGAACCTGAAATGTTTATGCAAGTGAGGTCCTACTCTCTCGACGGTGCCATCCAACACTTCTGTTTATATCATGCTTGATCCAAGTTGAATATGTAACTCTTCTGGTGCTTCCATCACGGTGATTGGTTCCAACATTTCATGTCAAGGATTCTTCTCTCCATTTCCGTGCACAACCGGATCGAGGTTGTATTTCGACTGTATTGATGGGTTTATTAGGATCACACTCAAAGATCGACAACCCAGACTACGGATACAATTTAAACAACGCAATAACATGCAGATATGATATGATTGCTTCCATCGTTCTAATGAAAATTTATTGTTCTTGGCTACCATCCATTTTTGCAGTGATGTTCAGTGAATCCTAAGATGCACTTCAAACAGTTGCAAAGATCACCAAGGAATTTCGACGATTCTAATTTTCTAGACGATACTTTGGAAAATAATATATTCCATTTTAGGTACACATGGTCTACGTTCGAGTACATTGCGGATGGCAAGGGTGATAACTAATTTTGCGCTGCCTCGATTTTATTCCTTGCTCTAGATCTGAACTCCCACATTTTGTATCCCCATCGTTGCAGAGGTATATATGTACCCAGTAGCAACATGTTTGTTATTTCATTTTGCTATATATTATTATAATCTCAATGTTTTTGAATTGTTCGACAAGGATTAGCATGGATATTCTGTCTTGTACTGTAATATATATAAACATTTAACAATTGTACTCAAGAATATAAATGTTAGCATGCGTCCAAATATATGTATCTGCAATTCTGGATACATGGGTATGCTATGTTACATTCTGTAAATTGCAACACAAGAAAATTATATTTTTCTTTACTTTTTAATGTTCGCTCAAGCATATCCTAAAAATTCCCGTAGCAACGCACGCGGAATCATCTTGTTAGTTGTACCATGTGGCCCACGAGAGGAATACGGGCGAACCGAATTCCCTATCTATTCATAACCATGGGGCTAGCGAGCAGCATTCTGTATCTGATAATAACCTCTCAGCGGGTGGAATCACACTAAGAAAAATATATTGTGAAGTCATCATAGCAGGACACTGGAATTGCACTCCTCAAGTGAGTTGCAATCCAAAAGCTATCTATACATTTCATCATTAATCTATTTCATCATTAACTATGGTGCCACATCATCTAAGATACCACAAGCACCACGATCCATCCGGATGTAGCTTGATAGGTACTGTGGCAAGTACCATGAGAATGCATGCATCTGACTCATTTCGAGACCACCCATTAATTGGAGTAGTAGAAGCCCAATGATCCATCAATCTAGTTGTAGCTCGATAGGTGCTTTTTTAAATTAGTACAAGAAAAACATAATTCCATGTGTAACATCATACATGTATACGCAAAGGAGGCATAGGACAAACATAATAGTACGAGGTGCCCACGTGCCGGAGGATGTGAACCCTAGGCAGAAACTCAGTCCTACGGTTTCAGGCGGTTCCCCTCCCAAAATTAACAGTGGGAGCCGACTCCTGGAGTCGGTTAAAAAGTTAAAACCGGATGCGTTATATTGCTGCAGTCGGCTTCAGTTAGGAACCGTCTCTGAACTACTGTTTAGATGTTGTTCTACCTTTGTGTCCAAGGCACGTAACTATAGTTCATGTCGGTTTATTATTCTTCAGCGAAAACCGACTAGAAAAGCTGACTCAAGTACTGTGTTTTGTACTAGTGTTTGCTACTAGGTTGCTACCCGCTACTCAATTCAGGACACATAATAAACTATTCTTCGTGAAACAATAGTAAAAACATGTTCACAAATCACAATATCGTGAAACTACGCATATACTCTCTATATCACAAATAAGTAACCTTTTGAACATGCATTGGGTCAAAGTTTTAAACCTTTGACTATGAATATCATTTTAATTATTAAGATAGAGAATTTTACAATCATATGTATAATTGTCTCAAAAATTATTAGAATCTTATAATTTTCTTGCTTTCATAAATATATTATAATAAACATTAGTGGTTAAAGTCATACTCCAGACCTTGTCAGTATTTAAAACATCAATTACATGTAATATGGAGGAAGTATACAAATGGATGATAGTAAATTTATGGAAACGGTGCATGGGATTGCTTTATGTGGTTTATTTGGTCTGGTAACTCAAACTAGAGTAGAATAGGTCACAACACCTGCATGCGTAAATTACTGATGGGACCCACATGCAATAATGAATTGATTGTATTCCTTGTGATAGCGTGATGATGGGGTGTCGTCACTATGCAGCTTCCACGAACCCGCTAGCTGGCGTAGTAAGATAGCGCGTCATGTACATTATACTCCCTCCTTTTCAAAATACTCTGCATATTATCTTTAGGACAAGTCTTTGACTAACAATTACACTATCAATATGTAACTTCGGTGATACAAAATTATAACCACAAACAAGTATATTAGAATACATATTTAATGACATCAATTTTATGTCCCAAAAAGTATACGAATAGAGTAATTGTTGGTATGGAGGGAGTGCACAATTTCTCAAAACCTGAACTAGAAAAAAATTATACGCACTTACTACCTCCATATCATAATTACGAGTTGTTTTGGACCTACCTTGAGTCGAACTTTTAAAACTTGAAAATATCATATTCATTATTAAAATTTGAAATTTGAATATCATATGTATATATTTGTCGTGAAAAATATTTCTAGAACATTATTTTTTTGGTTTTATACATCTATTTTATAGAAATTAGTGGTTAAAATTGCATCTTGAAGACTGTGTCAAAGTCCAGAACGTCATATATTTATGATACCGATGGAGTACAAGAATGGATCCAACAAAGTTAATTGAAAGAAGTTGAGAAAATTCCTCCTCGAAAAGTTTTTATAGAGAAATTTTGAGAAGTAATTAATGCAATATCCAGACAACGCCTTAGATATGCAAAAAATGATACATGGTTTTGCGAAAAATTGAGCGCTGGAAAAAAAAGAAGCACCGAAATTTCAAAATGCTATCTGTGCTACTTAGCTTAGCTTTCTTTTCTCATGCACTAGACTGATCCCCAAAGACAAAAATAGCATTTGCTACATTACTAGTGTAATATTAATATAGTGCCTAAACATTGATTTTCGTTCGGCCTTTTACTACCTAAGGTTTTTGCTGAACCTAGGCTGATTAGTATACGTAGGTCTCTAATGCATGGACCATTTAGGCTAGTCATAGTGGGGAGTAACTTAGACTAGTAACATATGCCATGTTACTAGTCTAGGTTACTACCTTCATAGTGGGTAGTAACTTATATGTGGTGTCATGCATTGTATCATTTATTATGTTGTAGACTCATCTTGCCTTGAGGTGTGTGATGTTATGCTAACATAGCTAGTTACCACCTCACTCTCTTTCTTTATTTATTAGCATGCCATATCACCAAAATGCTTTAAGATGCGTGATGTTACTAGTTATGTTACTCCCACGTACTATGAGCAGTCTTAGCTGTGCTACATGGGATTTGCGTGATGGACGACATCGACCAGTCCTGCTGGACATAGGTCCAGAAAACTATTACTAGTACTAGGTTAAGTGCCATGGGAATCCAACTGACTCGTTTTGATACCAACAATTAATTGTAGTAGTACTACAAGCACCACTATCAATCCAGCTGTATCTGATAAGTACTTTGATAGGTGCCACGGAATGCATTCATCTGACTCATTTTGAGACCACCCACTAATTGGAGTAGTAGAAGCATAATGATCGATCAATCTAGTTGTAGCTTCATTGGTGCCATGGAAATGCACATAACTCATTTTGAGACAACCAATTAATTGCAGTAGTACACATAGCTCCGAAATAGTTGTAACCCATGTTCGGATTTGTGAATGTGCCCACATCAGTGTAAGGATCGGTTCATGATCATTTGGTATCTCGTAGTTCAACCACAAGTCTACACGGGTATGACTTGACCGACTAATTTACCTATACGTAATGTTGTCTTGCACCACCGGTAAATATGTATCTGCTACGAACGGTAGCTTTAAATCTATAATAACTAAATAGGAGCAACCGACTAAGGGTATTTCTCTCAATATCATGTCACGTCACCACAACTTTTGTTATCAATTTAAACAGTAAATTTCATATGGAAAATCAATGCTATAGTAATGCACAAGTTGTCTCACGCCGCATCCTAGTCTATTGTGCCTTGATCTATTTATGCTGCGAAAAAAGACGCCCATCCCAAAACATAAATGCTCCACGATTCATCAATGCTAACTACTAATAGCGCATCCACGATTCATCTTCCACAAAAGAGGTACACTATTTGTCTTTGAAGCATTGCTCTTCAACTTCAAAATAATGTGCTGTCCAAGTAAAACTTCCCCGTGAGTGAAACACACAACTACATGATAAAGTAATAGATAGAGCCATTTGAGAGGTCGTTTGGCGACGCCTCAGACCTATTTAGACTACCCATAGTGGGGTAACTTTGGTAGTAACGTACATCCTCATACAATGCCAACTAGGCATATTGGTGACATAGCATAGTATTAAATGAGGAAAGAGAGGGTGGTGGTAAGATATTATGTTACCATAACATATCGTTTCCCAAGACAAAATGACTCTACAAGCTAATAAATGAAACTATCTACTCCCTCCATTTCAATGAATAAGGCGTCCTTGTTTCACGTGTTTTATCTTTGACCAAAAATTACTGCAAATATATAAATATCGTTGGTGCAATATTAGCATCATTAGAAAATATTATTCAATACGAATCCAACAATACAAATTACGTGCATTATAATCAAGAATTTTTTGCTCAATTTTTTTGGTCAAAGACTGTCTTGAAATATTATTCACTGAAATGGAGGTAGTATGATATTACCTCTATGATACCATACACTATGAGGTCCGTAACATAGACTAGTGTCAGGCTAGTCATAGTGGGGACATATGTTATTGGTCTATGTTACTTTCTCCATAATGGGTAGTGTCATATGTGCGGTAACACATTGACCTTCATTTATTTCTTTGTAGTCATTTGTCATTGGGAAGTGTATGTGACGGCAACATATTATGTTATCCCAATTGTCTGTCTCGTCTTTAGTTACGTTCCACATCATCTTTTTTGCCTAGGTGGTAGGCAGGTTACCACCTATGTTATTTCCAGTATCCCTAGTCTTATAGGACAATCACCCATTAGCTTTTGTGAGCATTCTTCCATCTCCCGGTAATAAGAGGAACACATAGGTCATGAAACTAATATTACTACTCATATGCATGGGTTGCAGTCTCCTATTTTCCAAATTTCTAGTCCTGCAAGCAAGATCGCATATCATGGACCTTCAGGTTGTTGACATCCCCATTGTTGAGGCATATGTTCCTTGAAGCGCCATACACGCTCATTGCTCCATTTCGGCGACATTTTGTATGTCATACGAGTGAGTTTAGACTTTGAGCCATTGAAAGGATGAGATGTCGCCTAGAGGGGGGGGGGGGTGAATAGGCATTTTAAAAAAGTCTTACGGATTTGGCTTGTAAGAATGCGGAATTAAACTACCGTTTATTTCACAAGCACAAATCCTAAATAAGCTAGGCTCAACTAAGTGTAACAACAACAACTAGAGCTAAGCAAGATAGGCACAAGATGTATGTAGCACAAGTGATAGCAAGAAATATGTACTTCAAGCACGATGGCTATCACAAGGAAAGTAAGCTCGGGTATAGAAATAACCGAAGCGCACGGAGACGAAGATGTATTCCCGTGTTCACTTCCTTTGCAAGAAGATACGTCACGTTTTGAGAGGTGGGGTCCCACGAAGGATTCCCCAACGCCACGAAGGCTCACCTTCTTCTCCGAGCCAAACCCACGAAGGATAATGACCCTTTCCTTATGGTTAGCTTTTCCTCCACTCCGGAGATGGCAAGCTCCACAACCACTTCACAAGCTCCACGAAGGAGAAGCCCGGGCCCCTTCACAATCTTCCACGAAGAGGTCACCGGTACACCAACCAAGCCAACTAGGAGGTCACCCTCCAAGAGTAACAAGCTCACGGTCTCTCACTCGAACTAATCGTGGTGGAGAGCTCAACACTATGCAATGATGCAAAGCAAGAACACTAGAGGTGTTCAAATCCTTCACACTCAAATCCCACCCAAGCAACAAATGCTAGGATGAGATTAGAGAGGAAGAACAATGGAGGAAATCAACAAATGACTCCAAGATCTAGATCCCAAGAGTTCCCCTCACTTAGAGGAGGAATGGATTGGATGAGGTTGTAGATCTAGATCTCCTCTTTCAAATCCCCCAAGAATATGGAAGAATCATAGGAGGGAAGGGAGAGGAAGCAAGCTCAAGAGGTTCAACAATGGTGGTCAAAAACGTGCTCAAGAACCCTCGATAACTGTTGGGGAAGAAGCCCCTTTTATAGCCCAAGGGAAGATATAACCGTTGGGGGCAGATCTCAGAGATTTTTGTGCAGCCTGGTCTCAACCGGGCCAAACCGGGCCTGAGACCGGGCCGCCTGGCATGAGAGCTGGTCCGACCGGGCCAGAGACCGAGCCACAGACCGGGCCGCCTGGTGAGAGGGCTGGTCCGACCGGGCCACAGACCGGGCCGCCTGGTCCAAACCGGACGTGAGGCCGGGCCGTGACCGGGGCGGATCGGGGACTTACAGTACATGTCCTCCGGTTGTCACAGGAGCAGGAGCCGGTCCGCACCGGGGAGGCCGGTCCGGCCTCTTACAGTACATGTCCTCCGGTTGTCACCGGAGCAGGAGCCGGTCCGCACCGGGGAGGCCGGTCCACAACCCGGTGTGACCGGGCGTGAGGCCGGACCGGCCGGGCGAAACATGAAAACATGTTTTACAAAAACCATCATAACTTTGGCGTCCGGACTCCGATTTCGATGATCTTGGGCTTGTTGGAATCAGAACAACAAGCCCTACAACTTTATACATAGAAACATCATTGTCCACCCACGGAGTAAAAACCATAAGATGAATGTTTTGACATATCTATAAAAGAGACAACGGTAAAACCTCCAAGCTCGAAAACGCAATAGAAGATGCATATGGATTCCGTTTTCGATGAACTTGGGCTTGTTGTAAAGCTAGCAACAAGCTCAAGAACCTCACACAGAGAAACACCAAGAAGCAAAAATATTTATGGAATGCAAAGAATGCAAAGGGTTGAGCTCCCTAAGACGATGTGATCAAGTTACCCAACCGAAAGCCCCTCTTGATACTGCGGCTATGTATCCTATAATCCGGTCTCCCAACAACCACCTTGAGACCGGTAATAGGAAAACCTAGCAAGGCCATACCTTTTCCTTGCGCATCCCGCTTGATCTTGATGATAACTCTTCAAGCTCCACTCAAGCCGGAATGCATCACTTGATCATTGTTGATTCGTGAAGACTCACAAATGCTCCCCCATACACCATGATGGGAAAGCTCCATTGATGCACATCTTCACATGTCCATTATCACCAAATGGATGGCAAGCTTCAAGCATATGATCCTCTTGAGATGCTCAACTTGAACTTGCCCAACTCAACCTTGATGACGATCACCACTTGACGTCATCCTCTCATGGGCTATATGAGATCTCACTTTTGATGCATGCCCATGGAAAGATACCTAACCCACATAGACAACACAAGGGCACATATATGATGGGTTAGTTCATAAAGCATAATTGACAAGGCTTACCATACCACATGACTTCGCGTGGCACATTCTTCATGCTTCATGTGTTGACCAAACTTGACTCTATTCTTCACTCCTTCTATTGGTCAACCTTGTATCTTCTCATGCTCTATCATACTATCTTGAGGTGTATAAAGAATTCTTCATTTGGCTGCATGCTCTAAATCTTAGTCAACCATAGCTCAACTCATGAGACTATCATGACACCGATTTAGAGCCATATCTTGAATTCTTCACTTGGAATTAAGCACTCAAGATCTTGATCATTCATTGCTTATCACATAAGCTAGAGCATGGCTAATATTGAGTTCCACATAAGAACTCTATCTTCATTTCTTCTTCTTGATCATATCACATATATATCTTCAAATCGATGATCTTGATGCCAATACACAAGGTATATCTTTATCTTCATGGCATCCATACTTGAATCCAACACATGGAATACAAGTAGTACCTATGGAATATTCCTTCATATAAACTCAATGAAAACATTAGTCCATAGGGGTTGTCACTTAATTACCAAAACCACACATAGGGGCAATATACCCTTACAATCTCCCCCATTTTGGTAATTGATGACAACCACAATAAGAGGGTTTATATAATGAATATTAGAAACAAGTATGCAACTTATCCGAGAATAAGTTGTATACAAGAGGTTGTATTTGATATGGTCAAGTAACATGAAGCTACTAGTCCATATCAAAACCAGCTCTACTCACACAACTACAACTAATGCAAGGGATGTGAGTAGAACCAACATGTATAGAGCAAACTCCCCCACAATATATGCACATGTGATGAACATGAATTCATTGCATGCATTGTCAAGATTAACCTTCGGGACAGTTTCCACTATACATATACAACCATGCAAGACATATAAATATGGAATGCATGAGAGTCAAAACACTTAAGCACAAACCAAACTTAAGTATAAAACCATTCCCTTAAACCCTCTAAACTTCTCCCCCATTGGCATCAAGTGCCAAAATGGGAGAAAAAAATTAGAGAGCCAATATAATGTGAGTTCCTCCCCAAGGTGTGCACTTCTCGTAATTTGAGTGGAATCAAATGTACATATCCAATGACGAATACTTGAAGGAAGTCAAACTATATTGAGGAATCAAAGATTGCATAAATATAACATGGTGAAGTAAGCTTCAACAAATAAAGCAAGCAATCAAAGATCCAATTGGACAAACAAAGATATCATGATAAGAGAGATATAGTGCTCTAAATAAAATAAGGAAGCTCCCAAGGTTCATGCATAATTTATAATGTTTGCATTTGAATACAATATGCACAAACATGGAATCCTCACTCCCTCTATATCATTTAGAACACAACCAAGATAAAGAGAATATGCTTATCAAGAACAACTTGAGTCCAACAATTACGAGATATGAGTGCATGAAGAAAAAACAAATAAACCAAGCACACATAAATCTTCTTTACCAACACCACTAAAATCAAAAGGATTAAAAGATGGTCGGCAAAGAACAAGGATATCAAGGTGATGGATTAACGCTCTCATGTATATAAGTTTCTAAAGTGGACAAAGTGATCCATAAAGAAACATGCACACACAAGAGGTTAACAAAATAAATAAGACAAGATATCCAAGATGAAGTCATAAAATATACCAAAGGATGTTTGCTTAAAAAGCATATATAGCCTATGGCTCCAATTTTCACTTGTGGTATATGAATGAGCTTCAACCAAGAAAATCTCAGAAACATCACAACTAACAATAAGGGAAGTAAAGCTAGTTGGAATGTTTTGAGAAAGGCAACAAGTATCACAAATAGGGACTTATTTCGTAATTTCATCAATATTGCACATAAGAGCTCTTTTGAGGAATTGATATGCAATAAATTGCTAGAGGGCATATTTGGGATAGGTGAATCATAAACATGATTTATATATATTCCTATCATATGAATCTTCTCAAATTACTCAAATGTACAATAAGAAGTTTTCTTTAAAAAAAGGATTTTTCAAGAACCGCAATATTTTCGAAATAAAGAATTTCATGCCAAGATGCAACCTACAAGAGGTTGGATGTTATATGAGTATGCATGAATAAGGTACTTGTTACCGAGATAGCAATGGCATGATGTAGTAGATAAGAGTTCATCGATCATCCTAGCTTGGCTCCAATTCTCATATGGTGTCAACACCTTCCTTGTAGATGAGACAAGCCTCCATTGCATCTCCAATGTACCTAAAACAACTTTCAAGTACATCTTGGTCCCCAAACTTATTGGGTCCAAAATGGTTAGACTAACCACAATACATAGGATACACTCCATATCAATATGTGCATATTTATAAATGAAGTTGGAATTTCATGCACATCTTAGCCATTTAGGATTTGATGGAGTATACCCTATATAATGGATCAAAGAAAGCAAGCATGCTACAAATATAAACAAATTACATATAAGCATGCACAAAGACTTCAAAGATCCAAGAAAGATACACTTTGGAGAAAACACCAAATGAATTCAAGAAGGCATAAAGGTGTGACCAAATAAATTTGTTGTCCAAACTATATCAAAGAAGCAAATCACAAAAGATTTGTTCAACAAAGTTCAACAAATGAACTAAGTAGAAATTATTGAGCATAAAAGATGAATAAAGCCACACATGCTCAAAGATTTATCTCATTCAAGCAAATAAAACATGTAAGAAGGAATGAGATAACAAACTCCCAAAAGAGCAAGGTTCCAACAAATAAACCAAACCCTCTACACTTTTCACAATGGCACAATGTACCAAAAAAAAAGTTTGTCTTCCAAAACAAACATTTGATATGAATCAAGAGAATTTATCGAAAGATTTTTCAAAGGGACAAGGAAGACACATGGGAGCAACAAAGATCTCTTGGAAATAAAATAAGGCAATAAGAAGCATTCCAAGGTGAAGATGATCCATAAATTTGACCACATACAAGGTTATCACTTGTCAAAGACAAGGAGTATATTGGAATTAACTTCCGGTGGTATATTTCGAGGATAGTAAGGATCAACTCCACAAATAAAAGGCATAGGATAAATATATATAGGATTAAGCACTATGCACAGATGAAGATTCTTGATAGCTTTAACTAGTCAAACAATCACGCACAGCAATGATTAGAATAACTTGAAGCAAACGGTGTCTCAAATAAGATATAGAGATATGTATTTGAGGAAAAACCGCACCAAGAATTTCTTACTCAAACAAGAACCCATAAGATGAGCAATAAAAGCTTTTTAAGTGGAGGTTGTTTGAGCAAACATGCCACCTAGGATCAAGATAATTAAGAGTATCAACTCTAAGTGGCATAACCTCATATGTTCACATTTTCTAGGCTTGTGATATGAACAAAACATATTACTCCCCCATAATGTGATAAAACATTTCTTCTAATCAAGAGGCAATTAAAATTGGACTAGAGATGATTAATGGACATTTAGAATTTCAATTTCTCATGAGTATGATACACCACATAGTGACTAGATAATCTTGCAATATCAATACTAAGTGGTGGTACCCATGTACACACATTTTAAAGAAAGAGAGATGCACAATGCATATCACTCCCCCAAAATGGGATGTTCCATTAATCACTCAAAGAGAGCCAAATAAGATATCATCAAGATGCATTAGGCTCAAAACAATACACAAATATATGATGAGTCAAACATACATAATTGAATATACAAGATAGGCAAGTAAGACACAACACATAAAAACACATATTTGGTACAAAACCAAACATGCAAAGGGGGCAAGTAACTTACAATAAATATGAAGAGTTGAAGTATAAGTTACCGCAAAGAGGAACATTGGATATAAGATATAGATGATAATCCATACGACTTGGCTTGGTCAAAATATAATATATGAAGATCCCTTAATTCTTCATGAAGTAGCCAAATCTCCAATGCCCTCCACATACACCTATTGATAAAGTTTGAGCTTGTTGATCCCCAACCAAGTTGGGTCCTAAGAGGTTAGTCACAATAGGCTTGGCAACCCAAATGGTTCTTTTCTTGAAACCACTTTGAGTTCCAACAAACTTGGCAAACACATTGCCATTCTTATCCTTCCCAAGAGAGTAATCATCATTAATAATGATAGGGTTAGATAAGGTACCGTTTAAGCATGAAGAGGCAAAGTGCCCCTTCTCACGACATAAGTAGCAAATGTTCCCCTTTCTCTTCTTTATTGATTTCTTTTCTTGGGGAACTTTATCTTGATTCTTCTTGGGAAGTGGCCTATCTTCAACTTGAAGTTGAGCTTGTGATTGACCTTTACCATGAGGCCGCTTCCCTTGTTGCTTATTACTCAAGTGCTTCTTCTTCAATGAGCATGATCTAACATGATGCCCTTCGACCTTGCACTTGAAGCAAACAATCTTGGCCGGATCCTTGACTTTGTCTTGGCCCTTCTTCTTGTTGCTCTTGCTCTTGGACTTTTTCTTGTTATTGGAGTTGAATCCAAGTCCACACTTGTTATTGGGGGATTGTTGCACACTCAACATCTTGTCAAGTGCGGATTTCCCTTCATGACGCTTTTCCAAGTCTTTCTTCAAAGAAAGGACTTGGGCCTTGAGCTCTTCGATTTCCTCTACATGGTTAGTAGAAATACAAGTACTAGAGGAAGTAGAAGCTTCATTGTTAGAGCAACAAGGCAAAGCAAGTAATCCAACACAAGGTGTATCAATAGTTTGACTAGATGGATTACTAGGAATAACACAAGGCAATATAGCATTTTTAGTAGAAGTTGTGCTAATTTCCACATGAGGCTCACACGATGTTACCTTAGTAATAGTAGCCTCATGAGCTAACTTTAGCCCATCATAGGAGGTTAGGATATCCTCAAGAGAGTGCGAAAGCGTTTTATTGCTTTCTTCCAATTCCCTACAATTGCTAGTTAGCAAATCAAGTTGAGCCCTTAGCTCAACATTCTCCTTTAAGATAGATGCTTCACACGAAGTAGAGTTAGTAGCACAAGCATCATTAATAGAATTGTCTTTTACAAACACATAAGATTCAATTTTTTGTGTAAGAAGAAAATTAGTATGCTTCTCATCTTTTAGCTCTTGCTTGAGGAGATTTACTCTTAGTCTCCTATTTTCAATATGAGACTCTAACTCCACTATGGCTTCCCTATATTTTTGAACGGTTTCCATAGAGTGTTCGAGACTAGCACGAGCCTCCTTATTACCATGAAGAGAAGCATATACAAGCCCCATCTCATGCAACAAAGCATCATATTCTTCATCATTATCATTATCATCATCACTCTCATCATTAGAGGATGTGTTAGGAGTCAAAGTAGGAGATACCTTTGATCCATTTGCCATAAGGCACATGTGCATACCGGAGGATGAAGATGAGGATATTCTTGAATCCCCATTTGAAATCATGTCTTGATCCATAGAGTGTTCGGTTTCCTCTACATTGTTAGTCAACAAACAGCTAGAGGAAATAGAAGCATTTTGATTATGGAAACAAGACAAGGCAAGCATATCATCATGAGATCTATGTAAGCAATTTACACATGATATGCAAGGACTATCAACACAAGCATGTAGATTATTTTTAGTGCTAGATGTGTTTATGTCCAACGAGGAAACATTACAATGGGATAGAGATGAAGAATCATCATTATTGAGCACATTATAAACATTGCAATTTTCCTCACCACTCACCATATCATTACCTTGTGTCTTGTCACACATTGGTGAAGTGGAAGAAGATGATAATACATCACGGCTGGAGGTGGAAGCAACTTGGAGCTCTTCATGATGTGAAGGGGAAGAGAGCTCCTCGGAGACACCACCGACCGAATGAGAAATGGATCCACCAAACATTTCTTTAAGCTTGATCCACATCTCATGAGACGACTTTCGCTTTATATATATCAAGAACCAACAAAAATCTGGTCTCAAGGAGAATAAAAGCTCATTAGATACTTGAGCTTCAAGATGTAAGTTTTTCTCATCCTCTAAAGATAGATTTTGAGGATCCATCGGAGGAGAAAAACCTACATCTAGAAATTGCTCTATATTTGGACACAAGGTAGGAAGATTACAAAGCAAGCAATTTCTCCACAAAACATAATTTGTGCCATCAAGGATAATTGTGTCATTGTGCACTATATTACTAGCCGACATCTTTACTCTCAAGGCGGTGAAGCCTTAAACAAGGAGAGACCTTGCTCTGATACCAATTGAAAGGACGAGATGTCGCCTAGAGCGGGGGGGGGGGGGTGAATAGGCGTTTTAAAAAACTCTTACGGATTTGGCTTGTAAGAATGCGGAATTAAACTAACATTTATTTGAGAAGCACAAATCCTAAATAAGCTAGGCTCAACAAAGTGCAACAACAACAACTAGAGCTAAGCAAGATAGGCACAAGATGTATGTAGCACAAGTGATAGCAAGATATATGTACTTCAAGCATGATGGCTATCACAAGGAAAGTAAGCTCGGGTATAGAAATAACCGAAGCACACGGAGACGAAGATGTATTCCCGTGTTCCCTTCCTTTGCAAGAAGGTACATCACGTTTGGAGAGGTGGGGGTCCCACGAAGGATTCCCCAACGCCACGAAGGCTCACCTTCTTCTCCGAGCCAAACCCACGAAGGATAATGACCCTTTCCTTATGGTTAGCTTTTCCTCCACTCCGGAGATGGCAAGCTCCACAACCACTTCACAAGCTCCACGAAGGAGAAGCCCGGGCCCCTTCACAATCTTCCACGAAGAGGTCACCGGGACACCAACCAAGCCAACTAGGAGGTCACCCTCCAAGAGTAACAAGCTCACGGTCTCTCACTCGAACTAATCGTGGTGGAGAGCTCAACACTATGCAATGATGCAAAGCAAGAACACTAGAGGTGTTCAAATCCTTCACACTCAAATCCCACCCAAGCAACAAATGCTAGGATGAGATTAGAGAGGAAGAACAATGGAGGAAATCAACAAATGACTCCAAGATCTAGATCCCAAGAGTTCCCCTCACTTAGAGGAGGAATGGATTGGATGAGGTTGTAGTTCTAGATCTCCTCTTTCAAATCCCCCAAGAATATGCAAGAATCATAGGAGGGAAGGGAGAGGAAGCAAGCTCAAGAGGTTCAACAATGGTGGTCAAAAACGTGCTCAAGAACCCTAGATAACTGTTGGGGAAGAAGCCCCTTTTATAGCCCAAGGGAAGATATAACCGTTGGGGGCGGATCTGAGAGATTTTCGTGCAGCCTGGTCTCAACCGGGCCAAACCGGGCCTGAGACTGGGCCGCCTGGCGTGTGAGCTGGTCCAACCGGGCCACAGACCGGGCCGCCTGGTGAGAGGGCTGGTCCGACCGGGCCACAGACTGGGCCACCTGGTCCAAACCGGACCTGAGGCCGGGCCGTGACCGGGGCGGATCGGGGACTTACAGTACATGTCCTCCGGTTGTCACCGGAGCAGGAGCCAGTCCACGCCAGGGATGCCGGTCCACAACCCGGTGCGACTGGGCGTGAGGCCGGACCGGCTGGGCGAAACATGAAAACATGTTTTACAAAAACCATCATAACTTTGGCGTCCGGACTCCGATTTCGATGATCTTGGGCTTGTTGGAATCAGAACAACAAGCCCTACAACTTTATACATAGAAACATCATTGTCCACCCACGGAGTAAAAACCATAAGATGAATGTTTTGACCTATCTATAAAAGAGACACCGGTAAAACCTCCAAGCTGAAAAAAGCAATAGAAGATGCATATGGATTCCGTTTTCGATGAACTTGTGCTTGTTGTAAAGCTAGCAACAAGCTCAAGAACCTCAACCTTGATGACGATCACCACTTGACGTCATCCTCTCATGGGCTATATGAGATCTCACCTGTTGTGGGTATACTTCATGGGTGTTCCATCGACAGTGCCTAAGATCCGGCAAGCCCGGGTGGCCCATAGACGGTGATAGTGGCATGCGGCCCATCGGGCGGCCCAGTTGCTGTAGATCATGACAGATGAAGTCCAGCTCAGGAACAAGGAGCCGGATCCACCGACCAACTCTGGAAGTCGGATCCGGCCTGGCCCGTTAGAGGTAGCCGAATCCAATACAACGTATAAGGAAAGGCGGATCCTTGACGTGCACGGCAATGTAATGTACCATAGTTAGGCAACTTGTATTCCGGCTAGGACTCTCCATGTAAACCCTAGATCCGTGCGTCTTTATAAGCCGGATCCTGGGAGCCTTAGAAGCACGACCACAACTCATTGTAACAACGCGAGAGCGCCTAGATAATTCCAGACAAGCAGCAGTAGGCCATGTCATCGTGCATGTGTTCCGAAGCTGGGTAAATCGCGTACCACCGTCCCGAGGACTTTCCGCCCGATGGCCCCTACTTCTTCTCCCCCTCGTGAGGATCCCTCCTCCGGGGTACCATCGAATAGGCAACGACAGTTGGCGCCCACCGTGGGGCCAGCGGCGTCTGGAGGCCGGAACCGGGAGGGTTCCGCCACGGGAAGCTACGACGAATCCATCGCTGTGGGGCGCGTTCTTTACGCCGGAAATTTTCCGATCGTCCCTCAGGACGAGTGCTGGATTCCGGCTAGGACCAACCCTGTCAAGCTCTCCATCGTCCCAATTGGCGGCATTCACATCTTCATCGGCGAGACCATCGATTCCGACGGAAACGCCCTGGTAAGTAACGCTGACGCGACCGCCGCTGAACAGGACGCAGTCACGAAGATCCGATCTGAGATGCAGGAGATTCCTAAGGAAGATTCCGCCTCAGATCGGGAAATTTTAATGCCCACCCAATCCGCCCCTGAGCAGGAAATTACGGTGGAAGACCAATGCAGATCCGCCTGGGTCTCCTAGGTGTTAGAGAAGCAAAGGTGCCACTTCGTGCACTTCCTCGCACACACCACAGGAACCGCCCCTCCTCAGGAAGGAGCTGGATCCATGCAGGTTGAAGCTACCGGAGACAGCGACGCCCCGGATCAGCAAGAGGTTACCGGAGACAGCGAAACCCCGGATCAGCAAGAGGATGCCGGAGGCAAAGAGGAATCAATCCTGGGCAATCTAAGCCCAACCTCAGATGATGTTTCAACCATGAACACAGAAGAGTACAACAAAGCTCTGAAGGAGTTAGAAGATGAAGAGGAAGCCGAAGCAGAATCCGCTCCGCCTAAGCAGGTCCTTGCGACCATAATTGGGCTGGAGCAGGACGCTGACGAGGAAGAAACTCCAACAGACGTCGGACTCCTAGGCCCTTCCACTTCGGAGACCCCGCCCACGCGTCCCCGTTATCGCATCGTGCCGGATTCCTAGAAGGACACGTTTCCGGGAGCCCGGAATACCTGTCCGCAGAAGAGCTCGTCGAATAGGCAGGCCGGGGTGCTATCGCACATTCGGAAATTCTCAGCAAGCCCATAACTCCGGATGACGCTGCAAATCCTGAAGCTCTAGAAGCAATAAGAAAGGAGATGCTAAGCACTGCCAAGGTAATTGCCAACACCGCGGCAGCAATGCTGGACGAAAGGCAAGAAGCAGGCGAAGTAATGGAAAATTTCCTCAAGAGAGAACGCGAAGCCGCAAAATGTTTGGCAGAGGCTAAGAAACTCCGAGCACAATGGGAAACCATGATGGAGGGTGCTGATAAAGAGGCAGATAGAATCCGACGGGAGGCCATCGGTCCTCGAAAGATCAACGTCGTAACCCCCTCAAACCAGCAGCCACTTGCCACTCCCAAGGACAATATGAAGAAGGCCGCGGAAATCTTGGCAAAACAAGATGAAGAAATCGACATCGCACACCTCCGCACACTGGTAGCTTCAGCAATGAAGCAACAGAGTAAGGCAGACACTTCGCGCCGGTTGGAATCCAACCCGGAACACTGTGTATCCACAGCGCAGAAGGACGCCTCCGAAAGGCATCACCGTGACGATGAATCGCGCACCGGATCCATACAACGCAGAAGGAGAACTAGAGAACATCCAAATCCAGTCCTAGTACCCTAAAAAACACCTCCGATGGACCCAAAGAAGGGAAAGGATCCGATGTACACTGGAAGGGACAAGTACCGCAACCCATCACCTCCGCCTAGGAACCCGCCACCCCCTCCGCCACCACGCCGCCGTAGTCCAGTCGGAACCACCAGACCCCACGGGCCTGGCGGAATCAATATCCGCGACAACGTGGGCCCTCAGAGGAATCGGAACACAGAGCGTGCGCCGGAACCTCGTCGGAGCAGGAACGAAGAACGTGAGCCAGAGCCCCGCAGAAGCCGGAATGACGGAGGCGACCGCCACCATGGAGAAGGTAGCCACCGAAGCTGGAGTCAGCAAAGGGAAGGCCGCGGAGAATTCGAAGGCGGAAGCAAGAGGTCCCACAGGCCCCCTCGCAGATCTCCCTCCCCACCACCCAGTGGAGGAGGTGGAGGCGGAGGCCGGAGATCCCGCTCCCGCTCACAGTCTCCCCACAATGGCTCACGCGACGCAAGGGAACGTCTCAACGAGTACAGATCTGAATACATAGGCCCAAAATGCTTTGGCAGGATGATCCGAGAGGAGCCTTATCCAAAGGGCTTGAACCTTAAGCTACCCGGAAATCTGAAGCACTATGATGGCAGTGAAAGGCCCGATACCTGGATCGAGGATTACTTCAATGCAGTAAGCTTCGCCGGAGGGAACCAGAGAATAGTCTGCCGCATGCTCCAGTTGAACCTTATCGGTCCAGCTCGTACCTGGCTCGGCGACCTCCCGGAGAACAGCATCTTTTGTTGGTTCGACATGAAGATCGCCTTTGAGAAACACTTCAGGGGCACCTACAAAAGACCTGCCACAATAAGCGACCTACAAGCATGTATCCAGAAGAAAGGCGAAACATCGCGAAGCTTCCTCACACGATGGCTTGCAACCAGGAATGAATGTGAGAACGTGGATAATCGCTCAGCTATGCACGCCTTCATCGGTGGACTGCAGAGAGGAGGACTGCTTCGGCACAAGCTTACTTGCCTGATCAACGAAAACAATCTGACATTGGACGACATGATCGGCAGTGCAAGTACTCACACCGCCGCTGATGACGACGCAGGTGGAGAGCTCTCTGCTACAGCCATACCACTGCACCAACAGAAGAAAAACCGTGATAATGGCGGCAGCAGCAACAACAACAAGCGGAAGAATCCCCCCGACGACCAGAAGAGCGGCGGATCCGACATGGTCGCCATGGCGTTCCAACGCGGAGGTCAAGGAGGTGGAAGAGGCCGCGGACGTGGAGGCGGAGCCAGCAGGGGCCAGCAGCGGGCTGACGAAGTCACAGCTGCTGCATTCCGCGCTCCCCAAACTTACGAAGAGTACAGAGACATGCCGTGCCTGGCCCATATGGATCCGGCTACCGGCAAGTCCTCCCACACTAACTGCAACTGCAAGTGGGTCAACGACCTGAAGGTCGACCCGGAAGTAGGCTACAAGCGAGCCCGGAAGCACCACCCACGCGGCAAAGGAGGCAAGGGCAAGAACAAGGAAAAGGATGAGGACAGTTCCGAGGCGATGGATGAGGACGATGCTTCGCCGGATCCCAAAGAGGCTTCCGCAGCTAATAAGTCCAACCCCTTCGGCAAAAAGAGTGCTGGTGCATACCACACCTTTCTTGGAACACCAACAGTCCGTGCCAACAAATCAGCTCTCCGGATCCTGAACGCCACAGTTCCGGCTGTGCCGCAGTATGTCAGGTGGTCGGAAACTCCGTGTACGTTTGATAGGGCGGATCGCCCCACTATCATTCCAAAGGAGTGCTACGCATTGGTTGTAAGTCCCCGCATAGACGGGTATGATTTCTCCAAGTGCCTTATGTATGGCGGGGCTAGCTTGAACATCATGTACCTGGAGACTCTGGAGAAGATGCAGCTTACCAAGGAACAACTCAAGCACAGCACCACTGAGTTCCACGGGGTGGTTCCGGGTAAAAAAGCAAACTCTCTGGGCAGCATCAGATTTCCCGTGGCCTTCGGCGATGTTAATAATTTCTGCGAAGAGATGATCATGTTTGAGGTCGTGGCCTTCAAAAGCTCCTACCACGTCATCTTCGGCAGGCCCACCTACCACAAGTTCCACGCAAGAGCGTGCTACATCTACAATAAGCTCAAGATTCCGGGTCCTAACGGTATGATCACCGTATCCGGAGACTACAAGAAAGCTCATGAGTGCGAAATAGGCGAAGCCGCCTTCGCAGAATCTATGATATCTGAAGAGGAGCTGCAAGGCTACAGAGCAGCGGTGGATCCCAAAGAGATGCATACCACCAAGAAGCAGATCTCCGAACAGAAAACTTCGTTTAAGGCCGCGATAGACACCAAGAAGGTCGACCTCAAGATAGGAGACAGTTCCAAGCAGGTGTCGGTCGGAGCCAGCATGGACCCCAAATAGGAAGACGCGCTTGTCGAGTTCCTCCGCGCTAACATGGATATCTTCGCATGGCAACCTTCTGACATGTCCGGAGTACCAAGGGAACTCGCCGAGCACTACCTCAACATAAATCCGGGTGCTAAACCGGTGAAGCAAGCTATGCGACGCTTTGGAGATAAGAAGCGCCGCGCCATAGGGATGGAATTAGCAAAGTTACTAGAGGCAGGTTTTGTAGTAGAAGTTATCCATACTGATTGGGTCGCAAACCCCGTCCTTGTACCCAAAAAGAATTCTGAAATACTAAGAACGTGCATTGATTACTCCGGCTTGAATAAGCATTGTCCGACGGATCCGTTCCCCTTGCCGCGCATTGACCAAGTCATTGATTCGACGGCAGGGGCAGAACTTCTGTTTTTTCTTGACGCATATTCCGGGTATCACCAGATCCGGATGAAGAAGTCCGACCAAAAGGCGACCTCGTTCATCACACCGTTTGGCACTTACTGCTACGTCACCATGCCTTTTGGTTTGAAAAATGCAGGTGCCACCTACCAACGAGTGATGCAACGGTGCTTGAAGGACCAGATTGGCCGGAACGTACACGCTTACGTCGACGACATCGCGGTCATGACCCGGAAAGGATCCGACTTGATCAGCGACCTCACAGAAACCTTTGAAAATCTCTGACGGTACAAGATGATGTTAAATCCGCTGAAGTGCGTCTTTGGCGTGCCAGCCGGAAAACTCCTTGGTTTCATCGTCTCTCATAGAGGCATTGAAGTAAACCCGAAAAAAATCAAGGCAATCATGTGCATCAAAAGGCCAACTTGTCTCAAATATGTGCAACGACTAACTGGTTGTGTTGCAGCAATTAGTAGGTTTGTTAGCCATCTTGGCGAGAAGGCACTACCTCTGTACAAGCTGCTGAAGAAAACAGACAAATTTGTCTAGGACGACGCAGCAGATACAGCACTTCAGGGGCTAAAGGAAATACTCACCTCCCTACCTATTCTAGCGGCTCCGGAAGAGTCAGAGCCTATGCTCCTCTATCTGGCAGCTTCCAACAAGGTCATCAGTCTCGTTATCGTGGTGGAGAGAAAGGAAGAAGGTCTTGAATAAGGAGTCCAGAGGCCAGTCTATTACACTAGCGAGGTACTGACGGAATCCAAACAATGATACCCTCACTTTCAGAAGCTAGCCTATGGTGTGTTCCTAGGTAGCCGGAAGCTGAGACACTACTTCCAAGAGCATCCCATGACGATTGTGAGTAAAGCTCCACTCTCAACGATTCTTAACAACGCTGACGCAACAGGACGCATAGCAAAGTGGGGCATAGAACTATCCGCCTTAGACATCACTTACAAAGCCAGGACCGCGATCAAGTCCCAGATTTTGGCGGACTTCGTTGCTGATTGGACAGAGGCTCCGGATGCCGATCTGGAGCCGGAACCCGAAACTTGGGTCATGCACTTCGATGGATCCAAGCAACACCAAGGCTCGGGGGATGGAGTTACCCTGAAGTCCCCTACCGGAGAAGAACTGCAGTACGTTCTGCAGATTCACTTCGAAGCTACAAACAATATGGCAGAATACGAGGCTCTACTACACGGTCTGCGCATTGCTAAGGAAATTGGGATCAAACACATCATATGCTGTGGAGATTCCGACTTGGTGGCACAACAAGTAGCCAGAACGTGGAACGCCAGAAACTCCATTATGGCGGCTTACAGAGACGAAGTTGATGAGATCGCCAAGTGCTTTCTCGGATATGAAGTCAAGTACGTTAGGAGAGATGATAACACAGCGGCAGATATGCTGTCCAAACTCGGATCCGGCAGGAAACCCATTCCCCCCGGAATTTTCCTTGCGCACTTACGGATACCCTCGGTGAAGGGCGCTAACCCGGAAAACCCAGATGTGGCAGTATCTCCGGCTAAGGAGGTGATGGTAATCACTCCGGCTTGGACCAAGCCTTTCCTGGATTACCTTTTGGACCACAGTAAGTTGCCAGAGGACGAAGTCCTCACACGACAGGTCGTCAGACGAGCAAGATCCTACACAATAGTTGATGGACAGCTCTACAAACGAAGCGCAAACGGGGTATTTCTGAAATGCGTCTCAAACCAAGATGGCATTGAAATCCTCAGAGAGATCCACGCAGGTGATTGCGGGCATCACGCTGCTCCCAGGTCACTCGTTGCAAAAGCTTTTCGACAGGGATTTTACTGGCTCACAGCTAAAGAAGATGCTGAGAAAATAGTGAAAACCTGCCGAGGTTGCCAGCACTACGCTACTCAACCAAACGCTCCAGGTCAGGAGCTGAAGACCATCCCTATTACTTAGCCGTTCGCGGTCTGGGGGCTAGATATGGTCGGAAAACTGAAAAAATCATCTCCTGGCGGTTTTGAGTACCTCTTGGTCGCTATTGACAAGTTCAGTAAGTGGATCGAGGCAAAGCCAGTGAGAAAAGCCGATGGTGCTACGGCACTAAAATTCGTCTGCAGCCTCGTAGTGAGATATGGCATCCCACACAGCATAATCACAGACAATGGCACGAACTTCGCTCAAGGAGAACTGAAGGATTATTGCAATGACGTAGGGATCCGGCTTGACCTAGCATCTGTGGCACATCCACAGTCCAATGGGCAGGTCGAGCGAGCCAACGGCCTTATACTAGCCGGAGTTAAACCTCGCCTTGAAGAACCGCTGCGTCGCGCAGCCGGAGCCTGGGCTGAGGAGTTAGATTCTGTTCTGTGGAGTATACGAACTACCCCTAACAGATCAACAGGGTTTACCCCTTTCTTCCTAGTATACGGATCTGAATCTGTGCTTCCCTCCGACATCATCCACGACTCCCCGCGAGTTTCCGCCTACAACGAAGATACAGCTGACGAGGCTAGACAGCTATCTGTGGACCTGATCGAAGAAGCTCGGAACCTAGCTGACCAGCACTCCACCATATACCAGCAGAAACTCCGACGCTATCACAGTCGTCGAGTTCGGAATCGCTCGTTTAAGGAAGGTGACCTGGTTCTCCGCCTTCGACAGGTGAAAGAGCATAAGTTGCAATCTCCATGGGAAGGACCCTTCATCATCAGCAAAGTGCTACACAACGGATCTTATAACCTCGTTGATTTCCGTGAGTTAAAAGATAGACCTGCCAATTGGCACCGGAAACGAAAGCGAGAGGATCCGGATGACATATATGATGAAACAGATCGTCCCTGGAATATAGCACAGCTACGTCCTTTCCACACTTAGCAATTTTACGCATTACATACTTTGTAATAGTTATACATGATCAATGAAATAAAGCATATGGTTCACTCTTTGAGTCTTTTACCTCCTTTAGTTGTTCATTTTTGGATCGTGTATGTTTTTTCCGACTAAAACCGCAGAGCTGGATATTTCCGCCTAGGCGTGTATAAAAGTTGTGATTTTCAAAATTGTCCCTTTAGGACGTAAGCTTAAGTTTTTTGGTGGAAAAGTTGTTCGTTGCGAACTTATGGATTCCTGGTAGCGACTTCCGGCACCTTGGCTGGGGGCTTGTGTAACATCCCAAATTTCAATAAAAAGAAAGTTAGAAGAATTCCAGATAGCAAAATTTCAAACCAACAAAAACTTTTAAAAGGCATATAGGGCCATGCATAGGACTTGTGCATTTGAGTGATATGCCCTGATGATTGTCATTATGTGTATGTGCTAAACCCTAAACCCCCAAGGTGATCATATGAAGATCCCAAACCAAATAAATCAAAAAGATAAAGAAATCAAATAAATAAAAAAAAAACCTAAAACCCTCACATATGGCTTATGCCATTTTTATAAATTTTGACCCTAGACCATTTTGGTCTTCACCATTAGTGGGATAATGTTACTAAACACTTATTACAACTTTTGGAATCAAAGAAACACAAATCAAATGGATTTCAAACTCAAATTTGGATCACATATGATAATGGTCAAATCTGCCATTTATAGTCTGATCCCTACTTTGAGCCCTTGCAATTCAAAATTTTCAAACTAAACTTTGTCAACTCTTAGCACCTCATCCAAGAGCACATCAAGGTGAACAACTTTTGTAAAGACCACCATACCAAAATCATCTTGGATAAAAATCTATGCTCATGCAAAGTTGGGACTTTTTAATATGAGCAACAATCCCACTTTGTCAAATTTTGCAATTCTTTAAATTTTAAAATTCCACCACCACACATAGTTGTCTCTGGTCAATTACAACTCAACAAAACCAACCACTTTCAAATTTTGAAACCATTGGAGCTCAACCAAATTTTGGCCAAATTTGCAAATTTCAAATATGGAATAATTGCACACACTATTTAAAATAGTGTTTTGGCCAAACCACTTGCCCCATTTCACTCCCCCTGGTTCCCTTGTCCCCTCTCACTCTACCCCTTGAACAACAACCCTAAGTGGAGGGCTAGACATGGCCAAGCCATGGCCATGCCGGCCATGCTCACCATGTCGAGCCACCCCTCTCTCCCTTCCTCGCCAGCCCTGGCCACCGTGCCCCTGAGCTCCACCTCGCCTCCCTACACCTGCCTATGCAAGCCATCGCCGGAGAGGAAGCCGACAGTCGCCGGAATGCACGCGCCCAGAATGGCCAAACCATGCCGACGCCGTCGTGCGCGCACGCCACGGACACGCCCTGGCCATGAGTCGCCTCGCCACCTCGCGCCTCCCCCTGGCCCCCCTCTCTGCAGGTTGAGCATCACCGTGCCACCGCGACGCCGCCAGACAACCTCGCGACACCGACCCGTGCCCGCCGCCGCCGGGGACGGAGACGAAACCCCGCCTCGGGCGCGCCAGACATGGAAGCAACCCGACCAGGTTAGGCACCGCCTGGGCTAGCTAGCACCGCCTATCGGACCGCCTGGACATGCTGAGCAGTGCGCCGCCCTCGCCTAGCCCAGTAGATCGCCGGAGAAGCCGCGCCACGGTTGAGTTCGCCGCAGCACCACGGTCACTTGCTCGCCTATAAATAGAAGCCCCCATTCGTCGATCTGAGCACACCAGCACACTCCCCTCTCCTCCCTCGATCTCCTAGCCACCTCGCTGCTCGACATTGCCCAGTAGTGCTGCCCAATTGCAACACCACTGCCCGTGACCGCCGCGGAAGCTCGCCGTCGATTGGAGCCGTCCCCGGAGCTGCCACCGGTACCAGGAGCTTCGCCGTCGTCGACATCGTCATCGAGCACACTGCCTACCGCCGCTGGAGCCACGGTGAGCTCTCCGACCCCCTAGCGCCGCCGCGCCAGTGAGAGCTTCTCGCCGGCGAGACGACGACCCACGGCCGTGCGATCACCTTTAGATCCAACGACCCACAGCATCCCGTACCGCTTCGGGTTTTAAAACCCACTGACAGGTGTGCCCCACCTGTCAGGAGGCCCGCATGTGCGAGACGCACTGCCGGGCCGGCCCACTTCTCTTTCCCCCTCGCTGGCCCGTTAAATTTCCCGCCGGCCCTTTTTATTCAAATTCGAATTTTTCAAATTCATTTAAATTCAATACTGGTCCTGACTTTGAAATTCAATAGAATCTGTTTGGCTTATCCAAATTTAACAAATTTTATATTGTTGGAAAGCTTATGAAAGGCTCTATCCAACCCCATGGGCCTCAACCCAAAATTCGTTGTAGAATTAAAATGACAAAAATAACAAAACAGGGACTTTTGCACCTTCAAATAAATCTTAAAAATCAACCAAAATTGATATTTAGTTAATTCCAACTCTCATAGCTCACATTTCACTTACACTAATTGTTTCTGCAAAAATATGGTGTGGTCACTTTGCATGATCCTGCCCTGGTTGAAATAAAGGACTAGATGGCTAGTTTAGTTAGGGGTTATTGTCCAAAAATATTATGTAAACCATATGAAGTGTTTCACTTCATTTAAATCTTGTCCCAAATGAATTCATGTGATGTTTGAACCCTCTGGTCAAACACTCTTATGTGAAATACTTGGAGATTTAACTCATTTGTAGAATTATTAAATGGTATGAGGTGGTCTACCTCATTTAAATCATTTTCTCAAATGATGATGATGAAGGGTGGACTTAGGTCAACATGATTTCATGTTTGATCATTTGAGAATTTAAATCTTAAAGAAGATTCAATGAGAGGAAATTATTTCTCAAAAACTATATGGAAACTATCATTTACATATATAATAAGAGGAAATTATTTTTCCTCAAACCACACAAACAATGCACCCTAATTGTATCAATTGTGTGCTTAGAATAGTTTGTGTGAATATATGTGATGGTTGGCCTAGCCATTAAATTAGTTGAGTAATTATACTCGTATTCCAATTTAGACGCTAGCACCGGAGAATACCCGGAAGAAGAAGGTTGCTACCAAGAAGAGGAAGAGGAGAACTTTGAGAACTACCAAGGCAAGCTAATATTCTTGTGAGTGCAAGGCTCTCTTGAGCAAGGCACCCCTCCACTTTACCTTAAGTTGATTATTCCCATCCCAAGTTTTTACATTTCAAGTTTTTACTTGGTTTATTTAAAGCCTACTTTTATAGTTAACTTTGGTCTAAGTATAGAGTAGAACAAGAGTATCAAACTTAGCCTAAGAAATTGATGAGTTAAGTAGCACTCATCAAGATTAGTTGCTAGTGCTAACAAAGAAAGGTGGCTACTCTAGATGGAAACATGTGGCTTGCTTTTAAATTTGAAACCTTGGAATGATGAGTCATTCCATTGAATGATTTTGGAAGGTAAATATGACCAAGAGAAGATGGTGATTTTTGATAAAACTGATATTGGTTTGGATGCGATACCTTTCCAATTTTTGAGTACCCCCACAATACCTGATTATGGGTAGGGCTCAACTGGAAGTTTACACATCTTAGTATGGGTTCCCTCTGAACACACGTCATAGGGGTTATGCCGAGGCTGCCTCCGTTGTTGAGAAATGATGTGAATTAAGGTGAATTGTACGGCCAAGCCCCGTGCAGTTCCCAGGTTGACAGTTGGTCTTCACTGGGAGGCCAAGCTCATGGGGAGAGGTGCTCATACTAGGGCATGTAAGTGAAAGGTTAGGGTTGATGATCCGCGTACTGAGTTACGATGATTCAGGGTTATCCCTGACGGATGTAATCAAATGTTGTGGCACAAGTGTGCAACCTCTGCAGAGTGTAAACCTATTCGAATAGTCGTGTCCACGGTTACGGACGGTTGGAAAGGCCATAGAGTTTCCGGTGTCAGATTCTTGAAAATGTTGGTGAAGTGAATGGTGAATGGTGACTTGTTTTTGCATCACAGCTGAGTGGTGGGAATGACACTAATGTTCCCACTTGAGTTAGTTAGCACATGAATAAGTCTTTATCAAATACTTGTGAAATAAACTTGGCTTTATGCAAAAGAAACTAGAGCTCAGTATCCCTGTACTGGAATTGATAGTACTTATATTAGTATTAGTTTGCGAGTACTTTAAAGTACTCACGGCTGTGTCCCTGGCTATTCAAATGGCCAGAGTATGAAGATGGACAGAACTACCAAGGAGATGACCAGCAGGATGCCTACGACAACTAGGGGTCTTCCGACGTCAAGCGTTGGCCTGTGGACTAGAGAGTCCATTTCTATTTACGCTTCCGCTATGAACTTATGATTGTTCGTTGATCAATAGATCAACTATTTGTGTAATATGGATCATGTGATCTGAAATTGTAAGACAATATGGTTTGTAATGAATGATGACTATGATACTCGACTATTATGCCTCGCAACAACAATATTCCTGGGATTGCGATGAATGACATAATAGGCATCTGGACTTAAAAATCCGGGTGTTGACAGCTTGTTTCCGCGGTTATTGACGGATCGCCATTAGGCTTCGTCGCCGCTGGCGAGCGTTTCCGGCTAAAGGTCTTCCGGCTCGCGGAAGGTCAAATAAGCAAGCCGGAAAACTTAGAAACTAGCACTTGCTTTCATAATAAACGAAACATGCATGTATAAATATCAAACGGATAGCAGGATAAGTTTTTTCCGCCCATGCAGTCGTTTTCGTCCTAGCTACTTAAGAATATTTAAGTTATATTACAAGCCCACTCAGGGGCCAAAATGATGCATTTCATTGTTTTTCAGGAATCTCTCGGAGGATTGTCCGTCTTCCTCCGAGGCGTGGTAAGTGTCGTCCTTGTCGGAGCCTTCGTCGGAGCCTTCGCCGGAGTCTTCGTCTGTATGGTTCGCGCTGGACCCGGAGCCCTCCTCAGCATCCTCCTCTTCTTCGTCATCCTCGTCGTCGGAGAAACCGTGGGGGGGAGCGTGCTTTGGGTTCCAATCCGAGTGATCAACTCGCCTGGCAAACAGTGTATCATATCCCTTGGTTTCCGCAAGGGCTGCCCTGACATTGGTGCCTTTGGGAACTCCGCGCGCAATCTTCGCGAAGCTCATGGTAGGGAAGTGCGCTTTGCACACTGCTAAGGCAATAGAGGCAACTCCGCGTGATGAAGACTCCTGCCAGTCCCTGATCAGCTCCGGCACCACCCGCATAAGCTTCGTCATTCGGTCGATGAGGGTGGTGCGGGCTCTCTTCAGAGACAAAGATTCAGCAATACCACGACAAGCCTCAAAGAGGTCATCGATGGAATTCCGCGCTTCTTCATACGCTTCAGTCCTGCTGAGGGGAGATTCCGCCGGCCATTCAAACCCGAGACACGCTGTTTCAAATGAACGAGTCGCGTGATCAGTTTTCCGGGTAGCGGCCAGGATGAATGCAGTAAAGAAGGCGGAAGGAAATGAAGTCCTTACGGAAGATCATCTTGTCAATATCAGCTGCCTCCGTCTCGTAAGCCTTTGACTTTGACACCAGAGTTTTGATCCTCTGGTTGCTTGTCTTTAGCTTCTCGGCAAGATCCGACATGGCCTTGGTGTGCTTCTCCTCGCGTTCTTTTTTCTCTTTGGTTTCCTTCTCCGAAGACTCCTTGAGAAAGTTCTTGAATGTGAAATGCTCAGCTTTTAGCACTTCGAGCTCCGCGGAGATGTCGTCGATGGATGGGCACTTGGCAAGTTGATCTGTAAGGCAGAAAGCAAGAGCAAAAGTAATTATACATGGATATTTGTTCCAATGGAGAATGCGTTGAGGAGCCTGAGACAAGTCGGAATCTTTACCCTCGTGGTCCTTCTGGCGAGTCTCCAAGACAGAAATTGCCTTCTGGCTCTCCGCATCCCTCTTGTGCAGCGCCTCAATCTCCGTCTTCTGCTCCAGCACAAGCACGCGCAGATCTTCATGCAGTTTGCGAGTGTTCTGTGAAGCAAAACAAAAAAGGTTAGCCGAAAAATTCAAATTTGGGGGCTGGACACAAAGTTCAAAATTCTTGTGCTGGGAAATTTTAAGTTTCCGCTCGGATACATCGCAGTTGATACATTTAAAAAGCATCAGTTCACACATGTTATTCGGAAAAGTCTAAACCAACGCTTGGGGGCTGGTATTACCTGGCGCACGTGCTTGCTGCTCCGTCTCCGGATTCCCCCACACTTCGTTCATCAGGTTTGTCATTTCCACGTGACGTTGTGATAGGGGAATCTTTTTGAGAGTTGGGAAATGATGCGTGTGCGTCTGGGGCGTACCAGTTGCACCACTCAGTAGCAATTTCTTTTCGACATCCTTAGCCGGAGCTTCAGTCGATGTGACAGCAGGTTCTTCTGGCGGAGGTTGGGACGGGGAGGCGCCCTTGCCGGATTCCACCGCGGGTTCCTCAGGGAGATCATCAACGTTGATGACATCCTTTGGATCTAGGGCGGCGGAGGCAGAGGCCTTGGGTGGAACCTCCACTTCCGGGGTAACTGGCATCGTGGCGGGGGAAGGCTTTGCTTTCTTTTTCGGATTCTTGGGGGGCTTGCTTCCAGAACTTTGTCTGCGCATTATAAGAAAGTACAGCACTTACCGCATACGAAGCTCAAGTACCAAAGGTCCATTAAAGCCGGAAAGCAAGCACTTACGCAGATGGAGCGAAAAACTGAGCGATGTTTGGTTGTGACTGTTTGCTGGTGTCAATGAGTTTGAGGCGTTGCTTCTCCTTCTCCAGTTTCCGGGTAGCCGCGGCGCTTGGCGTTTCGCGGGCACTCTTCGGGGCTGGGCCGGAGGGCGCGGCTCTCTTACGCTTGGCGGGGGCCGGAGCCTCGGGAGCTTCCGCGTCAGACGCGGCCTCGGGATCAGTGGATCCGGTGTGAGGAACTCTGGTCAAAGTTCCGAGATCCTTCTCCTCGAGGGCTTCGAGCTGAGCAAGCAAAGGTAAAAGTCCTTAGACAAAATAGAATAAGCAAATGAAGAATTGACTGGTGAGTAAAAAGACTTACCGCGGTTCCGGATCCGTTGATGTGGATGTCGATGTTGCACACGTGAACATGAAGATCACGCGGAACTTTGAGCAGCACCCGGATCCGCTTATCCAAGGCATCGGCGGAAAGGTTGTCCTTGGAAGCGCGCATGAGGTCGTCGCACCCTGTGTAGTGGAACATCAAGTGGTCCCGATGCTGAAGTGGTTGGATCCGCTTGGTGAACCACGACATGGTCAGGTCCTTGCCCGACAAGCCTTCTTCCGTCAGCTTGCAGATCTGCTGAACCGCCCTTGTTAGCTGAGGAGACTCGGAAAGATGGGGGCATTGGGACCAGGCGGGGGTCTCGCTGGTGGGTCCATTCTTGAAATCCGGCAACACCCTCGGACTTGTTGGATCAGAAACATCCTTCAAATAAAAGAAGCCTCCGGACCAATATCGGACAGACTCATGGCGGTCTGTAGGCGGGTAGACGCGGCCGGGGCGGAGCTTGAACATAATACTCCCGCAAGTAGCTAGCGAGGAGGTTTGCGAAACTTTCTCCTTCTTGACGGAGAAATAGTATTGAAACAGTTGAAGATCTGGGGTTACCCGGAGGTGGCCCTCGCAGAGGGTGACGTGGTTGTTGATGGCCAAGATGCTGTTGGGAGAAATGTTGTGGGATTGCACCTGGTTCGCCTCGAGGATTTCCGTGAAGAAATGGCTTGGCGGCAGCGAGAATCCCCGCTCGATCAGTGCCTTGGTCACCACCCATTCTCCGGCTTTGGGAGCAGGAGTTAGTGCACCTGGAGTCGTTCGCCAGGACCCGGGTTGCAGGAAGCCCTCCGCCTCGAGGTTGTGGAGCTCGGTCTCTATGGTGGTACAGGGCCACCACTTCCCTTTGGACTCACTGTCACGGGACCGGGCCTTTGATTTTTTGGCAACTGCCTCCTCGACCTTCTTCTGCATCTGCTCGGATCCGGCAGTTTCTTCCGGGTTGGCCAATGTCCCTTCAATGTTCTTGCCGGAATCCTTTGAAGGATCCAGCTGAACGGGAATGAAGGGGGGAGGGGCGGAGGAGATTGGGGTTGCCGCAATGGGCTCTGCCTGCGAGAGAGGCGGAGTCGAAGAAGACATCTACAAAAAATGTAGAGTAACTAGCCTTAGTCGGAGCCGTTTCTACACCCTAGTCATCCCTACCAACATTGGCGAAAGAGCTTAAGTGCGGAAGACTTACCGGAATGGATTCCGCGGTGGTCGGAGACGCCGGCGATGAGGTTTTTGTCGCGGTGGCTCGCCGGACTTAAGAACACGATGAACTCGATGAACTCAGTACGGCGGCGCTGGGCTCCGGCGAACTTCTGGTGGACTCCGGTACGGCGGAGGACTGGAGCTCAGAGGCGGCGCTGAGAGGAGAGGTGAAAAGGGGGAGAATGGTGATTAGGGGGTGAGCGGTGAGATATTTATAGGCGGGAGATGAGATTCGTGCTCCGCATCCTGTGGTCGGAACGCAAGCGTCGCGCAGTTGGATTGTTGACACGTGTCCAAAACCCTAACAGTAAAAATGGCTAAGGATAAGTTAGCGCTCAAAACACCCGAAAATGGCGCCAAGATTGGCGGAACCGTTTGAAACTTTAAGGTTAAGAATCGAAGAAAACGAGCCGTTGTCTCTGCAGGGGAGCAACCCGGAGAATCGTTGAAAAAACTATGTCGATGGATGAAGTCCCGCGGGATGAAGGACTTATCCGGCATGAAAGCTGGAAAGGAAAAGATCATGAAGTTGGAGTTCTTCAAGTTTCCACGTGTTACCGCAAGGACTGTCGGAAGCAAAGATGGTTCAGCAAGGCGGAAACCAGAAGTGAATCTCGGAGAACTATGGGGGCTACTGTTGTGGGTATACTTCATGGGTGTACCATCGACAGTGCCTAAGATCCGGCAAGCCCGGGTGGCCCATAGACGGTGATGGTGGCATGCGGCACATCGGTCAGCCCAGTTGCTGTAGATCATGACGGATGAAGTCCAGCTCAGGAACAAGGAGCCGGATCCACCGACCAACTCTGGAAGTCGGATCCGGCCTGGCCCGTTAGAGGTAGCCGAATCCAATACAACGTATAAGGAAAGGCGGATCCTTGACATGCACGGCAATGTAATGTACCGTAGTTAGGCAACTTGTATTCCGGCTAGGACTCTCCATGTAAACCCTAGATCCGTGCGTCTTTATAAGCCGGATCCTAGGAGCCTTAGAGGCACGACCACAACTCATTGTAACAACGCGAGAGCGCCCAGATAATTCCAGACAAGCAGCAGTAGGCCATGTCATCGTGCAGGTGTTCCGAAGCTGGGTAAATCGCGTACCACCATCCCGAGGACTTTCCGCCCGATGGCCCCTACTTCTTCTCCCCCTCGTGAGGATCCCTCCTCCGGGGTACCGTCGAATAGGCAACGACATCACCTTTGATGCATGCCCATGGAAAGATACCTAACCCACATAGACAACACAAGGGCACATATATGATGGGTTAGTTCATAAAGCATAATTGACAAGTCTTACCATACCACATGACTTCGCGTGGCACAATCTTCATGCTTCATGTGTTGACCAAACTTGACTCTATTCTTCACTCCTTGTATTGGTCAACCTTGTATCTTCTCATGCTATATCATACTATCTTGAGGTGTATAAAGAATTCTTCATTTGGTTGCATGCTCTAAATCTTAGTCAACCATAGCTCAACTCATTAGACTATCATGACACCGACTTAGAGCCATATCTTGAATTCTTCACTTGGAATTAAGCACTGAAGATCTTGATCATTCATTGCTTATCACATAAGCTAGAGCATGGCTAATATTGAGTTCCACATAAGAACTCTATCTTCATTTCTTCTTCTTGATCATATCACATATATATCTTCAAATCGATGATCTTGATGCCAATACACAAGGTATATCTTTATCTTCATGGCATCCATACTTGAATCCAACACATGGAATACAAGTAGTACCTATGGAATATTCCTTCATATAAACTCAATGAAAACATTAGTCCATAGGGGTTGTCACTTAATTACCAAAACCACACATAGGGGCAATATACACTTACAGCCATGAACATGGGCTTCTTCTTCCCTGTTCTCTACTTCTTACAACTACCGAGTTGTATATATTATTCACAGTTGAACCTGAAATGTTTATGCAAGTGAGGTCCTACTCTCTCGACGGTGCCATCCAACACTTTTGTTTATATCATGCTTGATCCAAGTTGAATATGTAACTCTTCAGGTGCTTCCATCACGGTGATTGGTTCCAACATTTCATGTCAGGGTTTCTTCTCTCCATTTCCGCACACAACCGGATCGAGGTTGTATTTCGACTGTATTGATGGGTTTATTAGGATCACACTCAAAGATCGACAACCCAGAGTATGGATACAATTTAAACACCGCAATAACATGTAGATATGATATGATTGCTTGCATCGTTCTAATGAAAATTTATTGTTCTTGGCTACCATCCATTTTTGCAGTGATGTTCAGTGAATCCTAAGATGCACTTCAAGCAGTTGCAAAGATCACCAAGGAATTTTGACGATTCTAATTTTCTAGATGATACTTTGGAAAATATTATATTCCATTTTAGGTACACATGGTCTATGTACGAGTACATTGCGGATGGCAAGGGTGATAACTGATTTTGCGCTGCCTCGATTTTATTCCTTGCTCTAGATCTGGACTCCCACATATTTTATCCCCATCGTTGCAGAGGTATATATGTACCCAGTAGAAACATGTTTGTTATTTCCTTTTGCTATATATTGTTATAATCTCAATGTTTTTGAATTGTTCGACAAGGGTTAGCATGGATATTCTCTCTTGTATTGTAATATATATAAACATTTAACAATTGCACTCAAGAATATAAAATGTTAGCATGCGTCCAAATACATGTATCTGCAATTCTGGATGCATGGGTATGCTATGTTACATTCTGTAAATTGCAACACAAGAAAAACATTCATGTTATATTTTTCTTTACTTTTTAATGTTCGCTCATGCATATCCTGAAAATTCCCGTAGCAACGCACGTGGAATCATCTTGTTAGTTGTACCATGTGGCCCATGAGAGGAATACGGGCGAACCGGATTCCGTATCTATTCATAACCATGGGGGCTAGCGAGCAGCACTCTGTATCTGATAATAACCTCTCAGTGGGCGGAATCACACTAAGAAAAATATATTGTGAAGTCATCATAGCAGGACACTGGAATTGCACTCCTCAAGTGAGTCGCAATCCAAAAGCTATCTATACATTTTGTGGATAAAATTATACAACTTCCGTAGAGTGTTTTATCTATTCGAAGTGTCCACGGTCAAGGACGAATAAAGCTTGCATTTTCCATGATTAGCAACCCTCTTCTCCCTCTAAACCCTAGGTCATGTATGGTGTTTGGAATGATCAATATATAACTAGAATGAATTGTTCTCGTGGGTATGCTGTTGCATTTTATGGATGATTGGAATCGTGAGACGATCAATATGTTAGAATGAATTGATTGAAGATTGATAGTTGAGATGGGTTTGAGGCAACACAAGCATGGTACACATAAGTACTATCTAAAAGACCGTAGGAATTTTTTTCCATCCTTCATTCTAGCCCCACCCGCGCCAGGTGCATGGCAGCGATGTGAGGCTGCACGTGTCCCCGAAGCGCCCTTAGCTACAGTAACAATATGTGTCACTACGGGTGGGCCGTGTTATGGTCCCACTACATGTGATTCTGCAGTGCGGGCCCTCAGTGCCTTGGCGGTGGTGTCCCATCGCACCGATGATGGCAGTCACATAGTGGTGGCATGGCGTGCTACCACGTGGTCAGTGTGTGGAGACGGCGCCAGAGGTAGATTCCTCGGCTGTAATAGGGTGAGCGCGGCCGCCCTCACGTGTTACTTATAGGGGCTAGGACAGCGTTGTCGTTCATTTATTTGTCGCTTCACCATGTGTCCCCCCTTCCCCCCCCCCCACCCTTCCCGTCTCCCTGTTGTTGCTCGCCATTTTATTTGCATGCGTCCGACAGACCCCACCGTCCCCTACTCTCGCCATTTGCTCACCGTTGTTTCTGCCCGCTGCTACGATACCAACGAGAGCACTTGTATGTTGGTCTGCTACGCGCCCTCTTCCCTCTCTTCCTCTTTTCGGTTTTCCCTCACTGGTATTCTAGCCACATCACATTCTTTTCTAGATGTGGGTGGCGTGGCCGGCGGCTATCGCGGGCGTGACCTGAAACGGGTGTGTCGTTGCAGTGCTATTGTGCAGTTTTTTTTCCTGAACTATCATGTGGTGATACAACAATCGAGTGATGGAAAAATAAAATTAGACATGTGCGTCATTTAATAAAGGGGTGAGGAACAAATTTAAGTGGCAAGTATAAAAATAAGAGAGGCTTCTAGCTAAAATTGATGAGCTAGATATTAAAGCCGAATCGTCACCTATTAGTCCATCTGAACGGAATGCCATCAGGGATATGAATGATCATGTCAATAAACTTAGACATGACGAGGAGACCAAATGGGCTTAGTGGGATAAAGTTAAACATGTTTAGGAAGGTGGAAATAACACTAAATATTTCCATATGATTGCCAATTGGAATCACAGAAACAAGAAGATCTTTCAACTTGAACAAGATGCGGGAACCATAGTGGGAGAGGAAAACTTAAATGTCTATATCACAGAATACTATAAGAAATTGTTTGGGATTCCAGTTCCAAACAATTTCTCTATGGTAGAGGAAAACAATCAGGATATACCACCATTGTCTCCGGCGGAGAATGGACTTCTTACAACTGACTTCATGGAGAAGGAAGTGTTTGCAGCTATCTATCAAATGGAGCATAACAAAGCACCGGGACTAGAAGGGTTCCTGGCAGAATTTTATCAATAGTTTTGGGATGCCATTAAGGTGTAGTTAACGAGATTGCTTGTTCCGTTACAAACTGAGAGCTGCCTTTGTTCTAGTTAAACTTTAGCATTATAACTCTTCTACGAAAAAATGTTGTACAAATACAACAATACAAACCTATATGCCTAATCAATGTAAGCTTTAAAATCTTCACTAAAGTAGACACTAATCGCATTATGGGGATTGCCCACAAGGTGATTATGCCTACTCTGGCAACATTCATGCATGGCCGCCACATTTTGGAAGGGGTGGTCGTTTTGCATGAAACTATTCATGAACTTCACCGGAAGAAAATATACGGGGTTTTGTTTAAGGTAGACTTCGAGAAGGTAAATAATAAAGTTAAATGAACCTTTTTTGCAACAAGTTATGTGCATTAAAGTTTACGATCAAAAGTGGCGTGAATGGATTGTGAATTTTCTTCAAGGTGGCAACATAGTAATAAGGGCCAATGGCGATATTGTTCATTATTTCTAAACTAGAAAAGGTTTGAGACAGGGTGATCAACTGTATCTGATGCTTTTCAATATAGTTGCAGATATGTTGGTAATTCTCATAGTAAGGGCAAAGGAGAATGGTCAGGTACGGGGTCTCATCCCTCATCAAGTCGAGGAACAGCGACGGCAGCGACGGCAGCGACGACAGCGATGATGACGGTGGCAACTTAGAAGGCGACGACTACCAGTACAACGGCGGAGACTACGAAGACTACGAGTATATGCATATTATAGGCCTAGGCAGGAGTATGACTAAATCACTCCAATATTCCAAGATGTACTCCTAAGCCTAGGCATGTCCTTCACATCATTGGCTGTAGTTCAAATTTCATGTATCATCAGTGGTATCTCGAATCAATCGAATCATTCGAAAATGGAGACCAAACACATCACATATAATATAATTCACATGATCCATTCCAACAAAGTTTGGTACAATAAATTATTACACATCATTTCTTCCCTTGTGTCCCTTGCTTACGATTGTGCCATATCCATGGAGCATCCTCATCATTTAACCGAATGCTTGGATCAGTGTTCACTTTGAAGGGCGGAATTTCCCCAAACATATTATAATCTTCTGACATGTCTGTCTTGTCCTCCACTCCCACGATGTTTCTTTTCCCTGAAAGAACTATGTGGCGCTTTGGATCATCACATGATGTACTCGTTTTCTTATCTTTCCTTTTCCTCGGTTTGCTACTCATGTCCTTCACATAGAAAACCTGAGCGACATCTTTGGCTAGGACGAATGGTTCGTCAAGGTAACCAAGATTGTTGAAATCCACCATTGTTATTCTGTATTGCTCGTCCACCTTTACCCCACCTCCTGTTAGCTTGAACCATTTGCACCGGAACAAAGGGACCTTGAAGGAGGGTCCATAGTCAAGTTCCCATATCTCCTCTATGTAACCATAATATGTGACCTTTTGCCCATTCTCGGTTGCTGCATCAAAACGGACACCACTGTTTTGGTTGGTGCTCTTTTTATCTTGGGCGATCGTGTAAAATGTATTCCCATTTATCTCGTACCCTTGGAAAGTCGTTATAGTCGAAGATGGTGTATTGGCCAACATGTACAGCTGATCTCCAACATCATTGTCATTCATTAAATGTTTTCGCAACCAACCGCCGAAAGTCTCCATGTGGGCCTTTCTAATCCATGAGCACTGGCATCATAATGAACTTCCGCTTCATGCACAACCAAGGAGGAAGGTTGTAGATGCATAGAGTCACGGGCCAGGTGCTATGGCTGGAGCTCTGCTCGCCAAAAGGATTCATGCCATCTGTACTTAGACCAAATCTTATGTTCCTTGCGTCAGCTGCAAAATCTTTGAACTCTCTGTCGATCTTTCTCCATTGTGTTCCATCAGCGGGGTGTCTCAACTCCCCGTCCGACTTACGGTCCTCTTTGTGCCATCGTAACAACTTGGCATGCTCTTTGTTCCTGAACAGACGTTTCAACCGTGGTATTATAGGAGCATACCACATCGTCACCAGGGTTATCTCCTCTGATCTTATAACGCAATGCAGTGCATACCGGGCATTCATTCAAATTCTCGTATTCACCGCGGTAGAGGATGCAGTCGTTAATGCATGCATGTATCTTCAGAACCTCTAAACCTAGAGGGCAGACAACCTTCTTTGCTTCGTACGTACTGGCGGGCAACTCGTTATTCTTTGGAAACATATTCTTCATCATTTTCAGCAACTTTTCAAATCCTGAGTCAGATAGACCTTCCTGTGCCTTCCATTTCAGCAAATCCAGTGTGCAGCCCAGCTTTTTCAGACCATTATCGCATCCTGGGTACAACCACTTTTTGTGATCCTCTAACATGCGATCCAAATTCCCCCTCTCCTTTTCAGTTTCGCAGCCTCTCCGTGCATCAGCAATGGTCCGACCAAGATCATCAACGGGCTCATCACGTGCCTCTTCTTCACCTTCCCCTTCACCTTCCCCTCCTTCAGCATCCTCCTTGAAAGTATCACCGAAATGATCAGGATAGTTGTCATCGATATCATCCCCTTCTTCATCTTCTTCCATTCTAACCCCTCTTTCTCCATGCTTGGTCCAACAATTATAGCTTGGCATGAAACCATACCGAAGCAGGTGTACGTGAATGTCTCTTGAGGAAGAGTAACCATTCTGATTCTTACAACCAACACATGGACAGATAACAAAACCCCCCCTGCTTGTTCGCATTAGCCACTACGAGGAAATCTTTCAAACCCGTAATGAACTCGCCGGAGAGTCGGTTACCGTACATCCATTGCCGATTCATCTGCATTATTATTATATAAATTATATAATTAACCATCATGCATTTGTTAAACTAACTAGCTAGAAATAATATAAATTAAACAATGAACTACACACATGCATATTAATTTTATCAATGACACATGAAATGTTCAAGTTGCTAGCCGCGATCAAGGAGGAAAAATAAATGAGAAACCTCAAGTGTGGCTCGGACACTTCATATCATGTTTGTTTCATGCTCTCGGGCATTTCGTCGAACACCTTGTGTGCATAAGAGGAACCAAAAGCAAACCCACCACCCCTTGTGAATAGAAGTGGCACCAAATGGCTAAGTGAAGTGTGCTGAAGTGCATTTATAGGGATGGGCCTTTAGTCCCGGTTGGGCTAGCCAACCGCGACTAAAGGCCTTCAGGCCAGGCCTGAGGACCTTTAGTCGCGGTTGGCCTGTCTGGCCAACCGCGACTAAAGCCCTTCCCGTCCACCAGCTGTCGACCGAGCCCGCTGGGCCCAGACCTTCGATCGCGGGTCGCCTCCTGAACCGCGACTAAAGACCCCTTTAGTCGCGGTTCGAATATTTTGGGGACTAAAGGGGGCGTATGGAAGCCTCTTTTTCTACCAGTGAGTCTCTATCCTACAATACGCAGATGACATGATTCTTTTCATGGAACATGACATAGAGAAAGTCGTTAACACGAAACTAATCTTATTCATCTTTGAACAATTATTTGTACTTTAGATTAATTTTCATAAAAGAGAGATCTTCTGTTTTGGTAAGACGAAAGACAAGGATTAATAGTATAAGCAACATTTTGGATGCGTGTCTGGTTCTTTGCCTTTTCGGTATCTTGGGGTACCCATCCATTACAGAAAACTCCACAACTTAGAATGAAATCTAGTAGAAAGCCGCTTCCAAGCGAAGTTAGGATGCTTGCAAGGCAAGCTGCTCTGATATGGTGATCGGCCTATTCTTATTAATTGTGTTCTAACAACTACGCCGATGTTTATGTTATCGTTTATTGAAATACCCAAGAGGTAAGAAAACATTTAGAATTTTCAAGATCAAGATTTTTCTAGCAAAGTTGTGAAACTAAAAAGAACATCAAAACCATGACAGCAAATATCAAGAAAAAAATACAGAAAATAAAAAAATACTGCACAATAGCACCGCAACGACGCACCCGTTTCAGGTGGCGCACGCGATAGCTGCCGCCCGCGCCACCCACAGCTAGAAACACCAACAAACAAGTCTAGGGGGAGAGGGAAAAGAATACGAAGTGGCTAGAACACCAGCGAGGGAAAACCAAAAAGAGGAACAGACGGAAGAGGGCATGTAGCGCACTAGTGGAGAACATGCCTATTATCCCGGCCCGTAAGAGGCTTTTGTCCCGGCTGGCCGACCGGGACAACGGAGGCGAGACAAAAGGCCCAACCTTTTGTTCCGGCTCGCTTACCAGCCGGGACAAATGGCTCTCCACGTGGCTGCGATGCAGGGTTTGGGCTGGAGGACCTTTAGTCCCGGCTCGTAAGCCCGACCGGGACAAAAGGCCCAACCTTTTGTTTTTCATTTTTCAAATTTCTTTTTTCATTTTTCATTTTTCATTTTTTTGATTTTTCTAATTGTTTGACTCGTTACTCTCTCACTTGGGTCATTTTTAACACTAATTACACTTATGCACGCAGTCAAATTCTAGACTTGGTCACTTCTCGATCGGTCACCCATCCTCACACTACTCCACCCTTTTCTGCCGTGATCCCGCGAATATGATTGTGTCTTGTTGTAAATACTACCATATCAATCCTATTAACTCTTATAACATTGTGTCATATTTCTGTATTTTTTGAAACCAAAAACAATTATGTAAGTAAACAATAGTGAATAAGATAATAATAATAAATTCCAATGGAAATAAAATCAGTAATAAAACTATTTTTCTTATAAAAATAATATATGTATTATTTCATATAATATGGCCAAATAATTAATATCTTTAAATCTGTAAACCGCAAGTGGACAAATAATATATATGAATTATAATTAGAAAAATGTGAGGAATTTGAATATGAAATAATTTTATTTTTGTTCATTTTTTATTTTTATTATAAAAATAATATATGCATTATTCATATAATATGGCCAAATAATTAATATCTTTAAATCTGTAAACCGCAAGTGGACAAATAATATATGCATTATTATTAAAAAATGTGAGGAATTTGAATATGAAATAATTTTATTTTTATTCATTTTTTATTTTAATTATAAAAATAATATATGTGTTATTCATATAATATGGCCAAATAATTAATATCTTTAAATCTGTAAACCGCAAGTGGACAAATAATATATGCATTATTATTAGAAAAATGTGAGGAATTTGAATATGAAATAATTTTATTTTTATTCATTTTTTATTTTTATTATAAAAATCATATATGCGTTATTTATATAATATGGCCAAATAATTAATATCTTTAAATCTGTAAACCGCAAGTGGACAAATAATATATGCATTATTATTAGAAAAATGTGAGGAATTTGAATATGAAATAATTTTATTTTTATTCATTTTTATTTTTATTATAAAAATAATATATGCGTTATTCATATAATATGGCTAAATAATTAATATCTTTAAATCTGTAAACCGCAAGTGGACAAATAATATAGATGGATGAACTAGATAATAGCATGTGTCACCTCGGTGAGATACAATTTAAATTCAATGAAAACCTCGTGGAGGATGCCAAGCACAGACGACTGAACAAGCATCAAACATAGAAATTTGAATAACAATAAAAAGATTCGATATATTGAAACGATTTATAGTTCATACAAATATAGAAGACACACATCGTACCACACACCACCATCTACTCATCATCTCTAAATATTGAGACGATCAACATGGCTATTGTAGCCAACAAGCATCCAATGCCTCCTAGCCATCTCGAAATCCAGGCGAGCGTCTAGAGCGGCATAGCGCACTTGCTCGTAGCTCAATGGAACATTGGCCCATCCAAAAATCAGCTCATCTTCTTTTTCTTCTGCGGCGTCGTTCTTCTTGTACTTCTTCCTCTTCTTCTTCTCAAGGTTTGTCCCAATGGTAGAGTTTGCCAGATCATATAGACTCGGATTGGGCTTGTTGGTGGGGTTCGGGAGTAAGATCTGGAGGTCGAATGCAGAAGTAATATGAATACCGTAGGGACTCAACATCTCCACATCCTTGCCGATAGCAGCGCCGAAGAATCTGATGTTCTCGTCCTGCAAGAACTCCTTGAGAACTTGTGGCACTTCATCGGCACAATAAATCTGGAATACCAAAGTCTCGGTCGCCACCGAGAGTTGAAGGACGGCGGCGCGGTGATCACCCTCGCGAGGGTCGGTGAACTCGCAGTCCAAGCCGACGCACTTGGTTGGTGCGGCATCGAGAATGTCCCTCTTGACGTCGCGGATCCACTTCTCCACTCTTGATGCACGGAGAGCGACCGTGACCTTGAAAGACATCTCTTCGGCCATGAGATGGTATATCCGAGATCGAGGAGCCTTGGCGCGCGCGAGGTGCTCCATTGAGGCCGGAACGTCGACGGGGGAGAGAGCTTTTGTGGGAGAGATGAGAGATGTAGAAGAGATGTGTGGCAATGGTGAGGAGATGTGAAGCATATATGAAGGCGAGGAAGGTGAAGATGAACAGGCCGGCCACCGGGTGATCAATTCCCGTGGCCGGCCGCCGGCGCGGGCGACCTGAATTCCTGTGTGCGTCGATCGATTTCTGCACCAGTAATGGCGACGACGATCGGGTTCTGTGCGGGAACGAACCGTTGGACTTTATGTCCCGGCTCGTGTCTCCAGCCGGGACAAAAGGGCTGCCAGCAGGCCGCAAAAGGCCGCAAAAGGCCTGAGACAAAAGGCCTTAAAGAACCGGGACAAAAGGCCACGTGCCCTCTCGCTGGTTTCGGGGCGACGTGGCCTGACCATTTGTCCCGGCTCCAGATTGGGCCGGGACAAAAGGCCTAGACGGAAGGTCCATTTTCTACTAGTGGCGGACCAGCGAACCAACGCTCTCATCGGTACATTGCCACGGACAGAAACAACGGCGAGCGAACGGCGAGAGTAGGGGATGGTGGGGTCCATCGGCCGCAGGCAAAGACGATGGCGATCAACAACAGGGAGAGAGGAAGGGCGGGGGGAGGAGGGGCACACATGGTGGAGCGACGAACAAATGAACGACAACACAACCCTATCGCCAATAAGTAACACGTGAGGGTGGCAGCACCCGGAAAGATGGCAACCCCCGTTGGCGCGTACCCATCCACACAACACTGTACAAGAAGACAAGCAGGTGCCAAGACAACAACCCCTACAGCGACCAGGCCCACGATAGCACCGCCGAGGAGCCACCCTCCGTCGCATCTGCCACGTGGCCTGACACACCAACCGGAACAAAGTGGCCACGCTCGCCCTGGCACAGCCGAGGAACCGACCTCCGGCTCTGCCGCCACGCACGAACCACTTGGCAGCATGCCATGCCACCACTATGCCACCGCCATCGTTGGTGCGATGGGACCCCACCGCCAAGGCACCGAGGGCTCGCACTGCAGCCTCACATGCAGTGGGACCATCACGCGGCCCAGCCGCAGCAACACATGATGTTACGGTAGCTAAGGGCTCTTCGGGGTCACATGCAGCCTCACATCGCTGCCACGCACCGGGCGTAGGCGGGGCTAGAATGAAGGAGGGGAAAAAAGTCCTACAGTCTTTTAGATAGTACTAGCAAAAATGCCCGTGCGTTGCGACGGAAGAGAAAAAAATATACTTATAAACCTTGTTCCATGTACATGTTTGCAACACATATCCGTCGCCGGCACGCGGAGCTGAAAATATGCGAGGGCCGAGCTCGTACTCATTGTTTCTACTTTCCACGCCGCCAACCTTTGGATCACCATTGTTGTCCCCTCATGGTTGATCTAGCGGCGGCAGGAGCCAAAAGATACAAACTAATTTATGTGTTGTCGAATTACAAAAGAAGATATGGCAATTTTAGTACTTCACATGAAAAAACTAATTACAATTAAAAACAATTACAGAACGAGAAAGAGACATGGAGCTTTGAAAAAGGTGCCGTGCAAAGCTAGCATCTTATGTGATTGAAAAAAGTTCTATACAAAGATACACAATCCTCCTCTTGTATTTGCTAAAACAAATACTCTCCCTTCGTACTTGTCGCTAGTATGGATGTATCTAGAATAAAAATATGTCTAAATATATCTATATTAGAGACAACTAAGATGAATTGGAGGGAGTAATACATGCATGAATTTAAGCTAGCACCAGCTTAGCTCCTCACCTGATCGATCGGTGGACTCAGAATTGTGGAACCCGCGAAGAAAATCTCCACCGGAAGGTTGGCAGGTCGCGTTGACTGCAGACTGCGTGTATCCTGCACGCAGCCCGCCGCCGCGCCCTGCGCCCTGCCAGCCGCACTGGTTGGACTTGTAGCCAGAGTCGATATTTTCGGTATCCACGTAGTAGTAGTAGCAGCTGGCGGCAGGGACATGGTAGACTGATCGATTGATGATACCAAGCTAGCTAGCACGGCAGAATATATGTTGTGTACTTGTGTTTGGAATCTCTAGATCGCAAAGCATCCAGAGATGGTGGCCTATCACCTCCGTGCGCTGGTGCCAAATAATATCGATAGATATGGCCGGCCGGCTCCGTGTACTCAGCGAGAACTTTTAACCGAGTCGGAACTCGGAAACATAAACCTTGTTGGATAGGAATTGGGAAGCTAGGCACGGTGGGCTGTTAACTGGGCAGCAGACTATGTTCACGTAGAACAAAGTTTTAAATAGCCAGCTATAGCGTAGCTATAGCTTTTCGGGAGAGCTGCCGCTGCGGCTATGCTATTTAAAGGCTACTAGCTAATTATCCGTGCGTTGCTACGGATCTTACAAAGAATTATTGTCATGCATATGAAATGCATAACATAACACATATATTAAATTCAAACTTCCTATGAAACGCGGCGCTGCGGGTCACTAAACCTGAACCTTGTGGCCATAGTGTTAAACCGATGAAACCTACATCCACATAGACCTGCATATGATTGCTACCCACGGGTTGACCACGTTGCAGTTGGTCGTGATAGTGGCGAGTTGTGCTCATGCGTTCCGATGGATTGATCTTTATTGAATATTTTGATGCCATGGAGAATTTAACAACTAATATTTTTTTCCTTGAAGGGACTAAGCTTTTAGGCCATGGCGAATTTTTGTACCCAAAATATATTTTTCCTCGATGGGACGAACTTTTTAGGCCATCGAAAAATTCAGTACTGCCGAAAATCAATTTTTACAAGATGAATGTATTCAAATTTACGGATACAATAAATTACTTTTGAGATATCTCAAATAATCAATCGCCCTGAGCACATCTTTTCATATGTAACATATGTGAACTTATTACACACATACCTAAATATCAGGATATCAAATAAATCTTTATAGATGTCCTTTTATTTTTCATAATCACGAGACATCACACGAACGTATACGTATATGCATTTGTCTCAGTCATGTCCTAAAAGGGGAAGGGCATCTCACAGAAATTGGTCTAGAATGAATCGGTGATTATCGTACAAGCTCAGTATGAATTTAAGCAATCCTGTCATGGGACTCCGTGGCCACGTTGCCTGGAGTTACCGGATAGTCACTTCTAGCGGAGCCGGTAACTACCGGTGCTCCCAACGTCGTCCGTTTTGTTTGCGATGCGTGCTACCACGTCAGCAAACCGTTGTATATGCACATAGATTTTTCGGTATTCAGCTGTATGCTTTCTGTATTGTACAAGAAGTAAGGAGTTGGCCCACCGTCCCCTAACCTCGCGGAGCCTTTATTCCCTTGCCGGCTCCCGTTCGATTCCCCTCTATTATTAGTCAATTTTCTCTCTCAACTTCATCTTCTTCCTCTGCTTCTTCCCCCAATTCATTGCTCCGGCCCATCCCCGGCGGATTCATCGACCGCGTTGTCGTGGTTCTGGGAGCAGTGCAAGGTACGTGTGAGTAATCTTCCATTCAACATCTGTAGGAGATGAAGTAAGATTCCTCTTTAAATCTTGAATATTACATTGCTTTTGTGAAATGCGCTGCCATTGTTAGGGTTAGAATCTTGTATGTAAAGAGTTGCTCTTTGAGATCCAGTGTTTATACTACGACCTCCCAGCCCGCCCCCCCCCCCCCCGCCCCCTCCCCATCTTGGCAAGGCAGTAAGTATCTGTTGTTAAAGTAATTTTGATTGCACCATTCTTCAGATTAATTCATTCACAGTTACAAGTAATTTGTTTCTCCACTTTTCTAGCATATGAACATAATTTCCTCATGTGTTAGGTAATTATCTAGATACAGGTTTGCAAATTTAATGAACTGCTGTGTGTCTTGACCTCTGAATCGATGGATTCACTTAATTTGCCTGTACCCAGTTGACCTGGCAGTAGAGGATTAGTGGATACTCCTTGAGTGTTTATGCAAGCAAATTATAGTGGCAATAGTTCTTACTAGGGGCTAACGTTGTAACAGTTTTTTAAGCACTCTCCTTGTAGGAATAGTATTGACCTGTATGAGATATACCTTTTCAGCATGGTTTTTTCAATTGTTTGTTTTGCTTGCTGTATGAAGAAAATATGAACACAATTGTCTGTATATTATATAAGAAAACTTGGAAATTTGCGTTCAGTGGCTGAGATATTTCATTGCAATTTTTGTGAACATATTTTTCGAGAATCCAGTAAATAGATGTGGCATGTACCATACACCCCTGCTTCCAATATGTTACCGAATCCATAGTTAGACCAATTATATCTTGAAGATGGTAATGATAAGTCTGAAGCGAACTATACCTGTCTTTATAACTACAAAATCCTAGAATCACTATGAATCACATATGTGTGACCAAAATAATATATTTGGAATTTGTGTGAACAAACTGAATTGAACTTTTTTATACGTATTTAATTTTTTATGAATAATTAAAAGCATGATTTATGTTGCACTATGAATAGCTTGTACTTGGGATATATTTCCCTAACAAATGAGGGTGTGATATATGAACTTTATGCTTTTTCAATATGTTGTTCTTTTCATTTGAGTAGCTAACTAATTTGAAGACACGGATATTATATTAAACCAACCCACTCGTAATGAAAGAGGTATAACTTGGAATGTTGAATTGTATATGGATCTTTCAATTGGTTGCTGTCTCAAACAATTTGTTGTATGAAACAATATTTTTCAGCAGGGTAATTCTTTGAACTGTTTCTCATTTTCACAGTATTCATATGATTACAGCTGCATATTCATTAGATTATGTGTCTCGTAGGAGGCAGTCTGACAATGGATCTAGACGACGACGATTTTGAGATGCCATCTAGAACATCCCCTCATTTTCGATTCAGGAACACACCAAAGAAGAAACATGAGGAGGACTTGGTTAATCACACTGGAACAGAGAAGAGGCCACTGAAGAGAAGGAAAACAGGAGCACATAATGCTAACAGACTGGTGATCTATTCAGAAATAAGAAAATTGGGCGTAAGACATTATTAAAACTCCTAACAACACAACTCTAGTTCGAACTTCAGTAGTACCGTATAGAGCAACGAAGTAGTAAGTTCTCTTAGTACTTGCCATTTGTATTTATATTTTTATAAGTTTTAGAAGTTATCATGCATGTATGTTTTTTTACCAGATTTGTGTTTATGTCCCTGATCCTGAGTTCATTTTCAATTCTGATTGGCTTCCATATGGTCATTGCGAATATATGCAGTACCGTAAATTTCTTAATACATATGTATTGTAAATTCCACCGATTTGAAAGTGCCAGCATTTTGTGGTCCTTATATTAATTAGTTCTGGTAGCTGCATAGGATTTATATCAATTTGAGCTGTCCAGTCATGAAGGTAGTCCTAAGCTTTGAACATTCCATTCCAATTGCTGCTATGTTGTTGACATAAACATGCAATATACAAGATTTGTGCATTGTTGCACGCATTTCTCAGTTATAAAAAATGAATAAATTAAGGTGCCAACAATTTCCAATAGATAAACAACACCAAAGGAACACAGTATTATGGAACAATGTATGTATTCTTTTTGTTTCTTGATGCTTTGTTATAAATTAAGTACCATGGACAGTGTTTACCTATAAGTGAATGCCGAACCTATAGGTCACGTATATTCCGAATCTCCGTGTTGCTACATAAACAACCTTTAGCTGAAGTTTTTTCATTCTGTAATACCAATTTTACACTAAATTAGAGCAGTAGTTTCCTTTTTTAGCTTTATTTGTTCCATGCTAATATGTGGTTGTATATTTGAAGCAGAATATCGGATTCAAATGTTCCCCTCATCTTTTGTTCGATCTCCTGAAGACCCTAGACATAGATCAGAGAAAATGTTTTGATGAACTCGGATTCGGTATTCTATTATCCATGCCAAATTGTAGGCTTCCTAAAGATCTGACAGTGTGGTTAGTGAACCATTTCAGTTGGAAGAAGCAAGCTCTGACTGTACGTGGCCGCACAGTCCCAATTAAACTTCTTATGAAGAAGTTGTTAGGTATACCTGATGGCCCTTTTCCTGTACCTTTGCCCCGTAGCAAGCGTGGCAAATCAAAGTGCATTTACCCCACCGAAGAGGACAAAGAGATGAAGGATGAGAAAGGTGCAAGGGGTTTGAGTTATAAGGCTACATACGAGTCACTAATATCTACTCATGACCCAGTACAATTTAAAAGATCCTTTATGTTGTACGTGCTCTGTATTTACTTTGCTCCATCTAGTGGCCACTTTATTAACCTTGGCTACTCTCCCGTAATGAGCAACGTTGACCTCATCAAGGATATGAACTGGCGCGACCATGTAGCTAATGTTCTCATCGAAGGAATTCGGGAATATCGAGACTCGAAGGCAGTTAATGTCAATATCCACGGATGTGTACATGTTCTGCTGGTTAGTCTTTACAGTATGAATATTTTCCATATTGCATATGATAGAAGAGTGCATCACTAACAGTTGGCAATTTGATTGCAGCTCATTTATATTGATATGGTTAAGTCTCCAATATTGGAAGTTCCCGGAGGATGCCCCCGTGTACTATATGTAACTACTGATTTGCTAGACTTGTTAGATTTGTCTGATTTGAAGTCCAGCTCATGTGATGGTCCAGAGTATGGCAAGCTATAGGTGCGTTTTTCCCTTCCAACATATTATACTTTCTCATCGCACCTTCTGCTTTCGGAAACGATGCTATCCCTTTCAAAAATGGCTGACCCCTTGAACGATCTACAGCTTGCTGATTCGCCATATGGAGAAGAGTTTGTATCATCCGCCACAGCAAATAGACGTCCCACCAGGTCCATACCTAGCTGCAGTAGTACTGCCCATACTACTGTGGATGTTCTAAAGGTTAGCCATTTACCCAACAGCCAGACGTCCGTAGTATCAATTTTTTTTGTAGTACTTACGATCGAACAACTAAATTTGCGTACATGCTAGGTCTTATTTGATGGAATGCAGCAAACTGAAGCGCAATATTCAACATCAAGAGACAAGATCCATGCAGAAATGTACGAGACAAGATCCCTGAATGCAATATAGCCGTTTGCCCACACGCTATGTATTATTATTTTTATGCAATGGAATGATGAAAATATGACTCTTTGGAAGCTGGTCAGTACTATAAAATTCGAGGTAGACCTCCCGCTTGGATCAGGAACACTGAAATATTTCACATTCTATATCAACTTCTACTATCAACTTCTTCAAATCCCAGAAGGATGTCTTCTTTTTCTTACTCCTTTAGAAGCGCTCGTGATGCAGCCCCGCCCCTTCCTCTGTTCTGTGCCCATGTTGCGGTTTAGAAAGAACAACCACTTTCGTGTCTGGCACTGTATCCAACCCGGGCATAAGATTCTACAAGTGCCCCTAACCAGGGAGTATGATTTCTTCTCCTTTTATGCAAATCTTACCTCATGGAGCTGTTCACCTTTGGTTTTGTATTTATTTTAGTTTGTTGTGTTGTGTAGGAAAATGGCACTTGCGATTTTTTCCTCTCGGAACAGCACTATGCATTCTTCATTACCGGAGTTGGGATCAATTTGTTGATAGAAGCTGCTGGTGGTGGAAGCAATTTCATGTTTGGAATGGCAGGTTTCATGAGAGATATTAAGGCGGTGGTGATGAACACGTTCATGCTGTGCATAATCATATTATCAATTGTCGCATTCCACTTTTCACACAACTTCATTTGATGTTGCAAATGACCCAGCAGATCATTTACCAACTAATATGTAGTGGGCACACTATATTTATAGGTATATCTGCTACTGTATTGCGCTACTATAGTCATCAAGCCTTGTAGGCTAGGTCTAGTTATTTATATGCGATGGTAATCACATTTTTATTACATGTACTGTTTGTTCTGGAATATGTGCTGCATGATTTGGAGTTCGCAAGTTGTATCGAGCAGCCATGCCTATACAGACGACTGAACAGTACACTATGTGTACCGTCTGTACTTTCAACTGTGCAAGGTTGGCTAGCTGATGTTCATGCATGTCAGCACGATGCACAATCCGCTCTCCTAAGAAACCAATGTGTATACAATATGGCTGAATGATGTAACTGGAGACCACTACTTGGCGCATTTTTTTTAAATAATACACTTTTTTTTGTTTATTTCAGAAATAATACTCGGTTTTGAGATATTTCAGAAATAATACACCGTCGGGTTCGTTGAACCCGAAATTTAAAACTCGGGGTAGAGGAACCCGAAATTTCAAAATCGGGGTAGAGGAACCCGACTTATTCTTTTGGCGGGAGGGCGAAAAAGGAAAAAGAAAAGGAAAAGAAAGAATCGGGTTTTAGAAACCCGATATTAGTGAATCGGGTTAGGCGACCCCGAGATTCCCACATATTTCGGGTTACTCTACCCCGATTTTTGAAATTTCGGGTTCCTCTACCCTAATTCTGAAATTTCGGGTTCCTCTACCCCAATTCCTTCTTTTTCGCGCGGAAACAGGATTAGTCGGGTTCCTCTACCCCGATTTTTGAAATTTCGGGTTCCTCTACCCCGAGTTTCAAATTTCGGGTTTCCTGAACCCGACAGTGTATTATTTCTGAAATATCTCAAAACCGAGTATTATTTCTGAAATAAACAAAAAAATGTGTATTATTTAAAAAAAATTTGCGTCTACTTGTACCTTCTTTGTTTTATCTCTCTGCTTCCCCGTAGCACACATCTATATAGCATATCCCATCTAAACTTTGATGCGCAATTTAATTGTATGTACCACTCTGAGCTACATTGTGATTGCTCCATATTTAGTTTTAGTCAAGACATAATGGCTTTGGTTATAACGTTTTCGAGAAATAACAGCGCATAATGTATCAAGTGGTAAGAGAGATAATTACATGAATAATCCATTATAAATATGAGAAGCAGAAGGTTAAATTACCGTACTTCATGGGAGGATCCATTGGAGTATATTATCATGTAGTGCACCTTCTTTTTTCTGATATTTCTAGTACTAGCATGTCATTTTAAGTTTTCTCATTGTTTCTTGCCAGAACATTTTTTTTAATTAATCGATCCCACTATGGCAAAAATAGGCATGTAATCATCCTATTTTTTTGCCTTCTCTTATTGGGAGGAAGCATATTAATTTTTAAGTTTGTACCTCTGTACTATCCTTGTGAAGCACAATATCACTTAATAGACGTTTAGGGGCAGTATTTTTTTTCTGGAACTACTTTGTTCCTCTCCTTAACATAATTGCAATAAAAGATACATTACAACAGGCCTTTTAGGCCACATAATTCTGGATACACATTTCCTACCCATCGCATTACACTGGTCCAACTTAGAACATAACTAACATTGAAATTAAGAAACACAATAGCAGTAGTAATAAACCTAGTAAGCTATATCTAGTCACTTGAGCTTGATGCATCCCCACCTAGTATGATTCCCTCCAGCTCCTGTTCATTCAGCTGGTTAATCTCAAAAACTTGTTTTGCAAACTTAGATACGAGATCTTGCCAAATCCAGACATCACACATGAGTTGCTGCGAAAAAGTAGGTCACATTAGTGGAGAAAGCGCAGATTAAGTGCAATTTAACCAATTGAATTTTCAAAAATACTAACCTTCTTCCACCTAGGGTCTTCTTCACCATTGTTGCTGTTCTCAACCCAACCATTGCCACATCGATAAAACAACCTCCCTTTATTGATTCCAGTACTACACATTCTACTAGCTGATTGAGTACCACAAGCACACTCAAAAACTGGCTCAATCAACTCTTTCTTAGGCAACACAACCTCAACTCTAACAATGATACCCATCCTGAAAGTTTTAGTTGGAAGGAAGCTGGAACTTATGATCCATGGAGCTGGGGGTTGAGGTCTATTTATACAGGCTCTGGGGACAAAATCGTCATTTACACCCACTTTATTCATGCATAAGAACCCTGTATGGCAACACCACCATCTAAATATGAAATTTATATATTTCTAATTCTAACACCATGTGCATATGATACTGACAGCAAGGCATGCAGTCTTATACGCGGTAAAGCTAGAATAATTAACTAAAGTTTCTTTGGAAGACTAGTATTTTCTTTCCGATTTTTTGGTTCATAATGTTCGATCAATATTCCCAACTTCGTAGGTACCTACGAGTTCATTTTCCAAATAAATATTGCAACAAAGCAGCACAATATGCAAGTCCTTTTAAGTGGTGACATTCATAATACTACGAAATAGAGGATCACATAACATATATGGAACCCTATGTGTCATGTAGCTTTAATATCCTTCATAAATTCAGACCATATCATTTACGAAATTAGTTGCATTGCCCGACTTACCGAAATTCGTAGTTATTAAATAATATTTAAGAGCCAACACAATCTTGTCATGATTTGCTTAAAAATGAAATATATGAAATTTTTAGGTTGATGTGGCTTTATTTCAAATTGAGAATGATTACCTGCAAAATGTGCATGTACCATAAATAGTTATTTGAATTTTAGCGAGCATACTGATTTTATTTAGGCTTGTATTTGACATTATCGTGTTCAATATATTCGTAATATATATTGTGCAGTTTCTTAAATTATATTCGTACTATGTTAAATATATTTGTAATATGCCATAAGCATTTTATTTAAGTATGCATCAGATCTATTGTCGCTAAATTCCGAACAGCCAAAAGAAATACAATCGCTTTCTTCCATCTGAATCCTTATGTACAGAAGGAGTGTACCATATATCATGTTGATTTAATTAATTTTTGGTGTAAATTTCATGTAATGCATTAGGTCTGAACAATTTTGGATATTTAGGATATGTTTCTCGGCTATTACAATTTTGTTCCCTATGTACTTCAAATCATTGGTATACGACAGATATGTCGGCTTTACATGTACCTGTCGCTGGCAAAGGTATTCCTGCATTGTCCTCTGCTTGCTCTTTGTTGTGTAGTTTATCACCTAATCTGATGCTGAAGCCTGAAACCCATGAGTACATGTTGTAGAACTAGAATGCTTCCTCCGTAGAAGAAAACTCCATTCCGACCTCAGGTTGGAACATCAGTGTCTTTTTGTCCTCACAATATTTCCTCATTGACTCTTTGATTAGCCCACCAGGAAATTCCCTGTCGTCACCGAAGAAGACAGCTCAAACAATTGTAGTGCAAAACCAGTATTGAAATATCCGACCGAATCTTCTCTTCGCCTTTGAAACTTACCTGGCATGCGACGTAACATCCACAGCTCCACCATCTTCGGCCAACTGGAAATTGGAAAAAGTTCTTGACAGAGAAGCGTTCGAAATAGCGTCGGAGCAGCAACTAGATGCACAGTTAACGGAACTGTCAACGAAACAGCTTGTTCCGATTGATTCATCTGGTAATTGTGAACCAAACTTAAATTCCCTTCAAGAGTACTAGATGTCATTAGTACTGACCAAGTTTGCTAAAGAAAGATGGAGAGCCAACCTTCTATTAAAGTCGGCTTCTGGCTGTATGGGGAACTCTCCATACTAAAGTTCACATTTCCATCCCAAATCCCATCTTCCATGTTAGCTCCAGTTCTTGCGAAATAAAGGAAAATATAGAGGCGCCTTAGATATGTATGAACTTTTTTTCATATAACTTTAATCTCAATTTAAACGTGTCCTGATTTTAACTTCCAGACATGGGCCATTTACCTAGTTTCAATATCGCTAATGCTCTTTTCTACTAAAATATCTTCTCCACCTCCCAGCAGCATTTCTTCATTCAATTGGGAGCTCCCATCAACGCTTAAAAAAGTGCAACATATGGCATAAAAAATATATCTTAGTAATTGCTACAATAATTCAGTATGCAATAATTCTGTGTACATAACAGGTAAAACCCACACATAACCCATGTTTCACAGCTACAGAACTGATGAACACACTATGTTCGAAAATGTATTGAACTGGCAGCAAGACTTACGGGTACTTGCTCATCTCGGCGTCCTTAGCAACCATATTAAGGAGATCCGTGAAAGAAACATCTATGCCGACTGATTGGATTGAGTTGTGGCAGTAGTTGTTCATGCCCTCCCCAGGATCCATACTTCCTGAGGTTGAGCGAAACAACAAATTATGAGCGTTAACTGAGCATACAGAGGTAAGATTGAACAGGCAAATCGGAAGGACATAATCACAATACGTTTCCAAAAAAAATCGGCCCCCAAAATATCATAGGCAAGCAAATGCCATGGAGATCTACTTACCTCTATCCCCAGTAATCGTAGCCGCCACTATGCAGGACGGCAGCGCTCACTTCGGCGGAGAAGAAGAAGATCTGGTTGTCTATCCTCTATTCTCGGATCTAGGTCACGGAGCACAGCACACGCCCTGCCGGCAATAACAACGGTAGACTCCACCCGCCCCGTACTATCCCGATACATGCATACGGCCGCGCCGTTGAAGTTTCCTACAACTGAATACGAATAAAGTAATGCGAATATGAGGATGCTTGCCCGAATCTCAACGAAAACACAAACGGGGGTTCGACTCCGGTAGTTACCGGATCCGTTAGAAAAACCGCACCCCCATGGAGATGGCGTCTCGTGTGGGGAAAATCTTTTCTAACGGAGCCGGTTCCTACCAGACTCTCGTCAGCCAATCACCTTGCGCCACCTTCTCTCGTACACCAATTGTATTCTGAGGTATTGTGGCTTTATATTCCTTATTACTGGGTTGTACTATCACAGTTCTGGACCCACCACCCACTCACTTTCCTCACACGTCTGGCCCACCCACGATGTTGGTTCTGTGGCAACAATAAGTGCTTTACTTTGCTTCGCGCGCGTGACACAATTTATGCCAGCGGGCAGCCCTGGCCATGGGAAAGTGCTGATTCCAGATAGTAATAATTAAACACATGATTTGTAATATTTTTTAAAATAGATTTAGTTTGTATAATTTTTAAATAATATTCCAAATATCACATCGGTGTAAAAATTAGTTCACAAATATCCCAATGAAATATCCTGTACACTTGGACAATTTTGAAGTGTTCATAGAAATTATACTTATAATTGACATATATTCCAATTATATTTATTTTGTTGTCAAATTAGTTTCAATTCATTTCTAAAAATAGAATCAAATTGTTCCAATTTTTGTGTCCTATTAGAATAAAATTAAGAAGATATGTTCCAAGTATGGATTCATTAACTTTTTCGTATCAACAATCTATGATATATATTTCATACATTACCAAAAATTGGGTCATACGCGTTATGAACCAATTACATTTTAGAAATAAAATTTTCTACTAGAGATATATCACACACAATTGATATTTGAGATATTCTTTTACTATCCATATATGTAAACAAAATTGAATAAAATTTATCTCCCACAAATTCTAGTCATGAGGACGTATCATCCAACAATATTTCAAAACTATCGAAAAAAAAGATGAATCTATCTCTAATATATCTAACAAAAATAGTTTAGACATTTTTCTTTTTTTGAAATAAACACTTCCCAATTTTTAATCACAATCCATAATGGCTTCACAATTGTTTCATGGACTCCAACAATATTTGGTACTATCAAATATTCTCAAATCTCAAGGTAACACAACGGCGTGGAGGAGCCGCGGCTCAAGAAAAGCTTCTTACACGGCACCGCCGGTGCGTTCAAGCACAACGCTGCCCTCGAGCCCATCGACGTAGTAACATTTTAGTATCAAATTTGTGACATACCCAAGATATGATCGCAGTAGGTTTCAGATGTCATTTTTTATTAGATACCATTATTATATCAAAAAATTATAGCATATAATACTGATATTTGAGAGATCCTTTTACAATCTATATTAGTTACATCACCAAATTGGTGTATGATCCAAATATCTTTTAGAAATCCATCCCTTTTTAATGCAGAAAACAGTTTCCGCAGATTGTTCACACATAACATTTATTTCAATGCACAACAAATGTTTCACAGTTTTATAAAGAAATAGGCAAATCAAAGACGATTTAAATGTTAGAGCAAATGAAAAATTACTGAAAATTACCATCCAGATGGATTAACTACCAGCAAAGGTGGATGCAGATTTGACACGAAATATTAGATTAAAAATCAGTCCGAATATGAAATATTAACCACCAAAATCACTCTCCAAATTAGCATCCTCCCCAGATTGAAACAAAATTCCAATAAAACGAACATTATATGCTTCACATATAGCTTCAGTAACATTTTCTAACCAAATAAGACAGAATTATGTTTAGAATTCAATCACAATCTCATAAACAATCCAAATTGATTTCACAATCATTTCATTGCACCACAAATATTTCAGAAACTTACAGAGAAATAGACGAATCAAATTTGTTTCAGATGTTAGAGCAAATGAGAAAGTAAAACTAATTTCCAATCTTAGAATTCTTTGGTGTATTTGGCAAGGATTTCTCAATCTGGGCATTCCAAAAAGAAGAGATCATTGGAAAATTCAGACTGATTATTGAATTGGCTGCATTGGATTTGACACAAAATTGAAGGCTAAAATTCAGATGAAACAAAAGTAGACACCATAAAAATCACACTTCAGATCTGCATCCCCATGAGATTGAAACTAAAAACAATCCCTAGATCAGGAAAATGGATCCCAAACCTAAACTCCGCATTAGATGAACATGGTGCCGGCCTCCGCTTTGTCTTCCTCCCGTCATTCTCGTCTAGGGGGCAGGGGCGCTGCACGAAGAAGGTGCGGCGGAGGAGCCAGAGCTCGAGATCTGCTCATGCACGGCGCAGCCGTCCTGGCCGCAGCCCTGCGTGATCTCGAACCTCCGTAGCTCTGGCTGCTATCTCGCCCTCCCGCGGGAGTTCGGCGTCCACCTCGCCGCAGGTCACGCTCCGCCGCGGCAGCCGCCGCTTTTTTGGATCGGAATTGAGAGAGAGAGAGACCGGAAAGGGGGTCACGGTGGGGGTGCCATATTAGTCTGAGGCTCCATGTCGTGCTGTGATGTACCGGCGTACACTACCAAGGTAGGCGCATCTCGCAGTCAGTATGAATAAAGAAGTGCATATACGCTAAAAAGCGTGACCGAATCTTGATGCAAAATCGAGCGGGGGCTGGAGCACCGGTAGTTACCGGCTCCGCCAGAAAATCCGCTCTCCTGGAGTTACCTAGTGCCCTTTCTGCAAAGAAGTACAGAGATAACATTTTAGAAAAGCGATCGATCGAGTCCTCCAAATCCCGTCTCTCCCATCCCAATCTGTGTGCTTTTTTCTTCACATCTTCTCAACTCCCTCGTCCTTAACCTCGCCTAACCCACTCGTGCGAGCCCCAGGCCCGTGCAGCTCTTCCTCCCGTACGTCGCCCGCGAGAGAGCACCGCCCCACGGTCACCTGTCTTCCTCCTCGCATGGCGCCGCCATGTCTTCAAATCCTGGGTGCCGACGCTACGACCTCCCTCAAGCGCTGCCTCCCTTTCCCTCTCATCTCGTCGCTCTCTCTCAACCCTGAAGGTCTGCCTGCGTTCTCCGTAAGAAGACCTCGTCTGGGTCGTCTTTTTTCTTTTCCATGGAACAGAACATGGAATCGGTATTTTGACTTTGCGGTGGCAAAGCTTGTAACATTAGATCATGGTTTTCTTGACGTACCCTTCGCTGGTTTTTCTTCACCAGTTTTATTGGTCTAGCCAGCTTTAGCGTGGGATCGCAAGATGATGCGTTCGTTCCGGTTTTCCTGGGGTTGGCTGGCTTCCGGATTTTTCTGACGTACGAAGGCAGGAGGAGCGAGGAAGGACTCTGTCTACGCTATAGCGATTCAATCTGGATTGTCTATACGAAGACTGTTCGGACGGAACACCGGCTTTTTTTACGTAGCCTGCTCCAATCGAAGGATGTTTTTTTTTGACGTACGAAGGGGAGGCTGGTTTTTTAACGAACGACCACCACCGATTGGTATTTAATAGTAAAGAGATATGAGAAAAAATCGCTAATAGCCGGCTATAGCCCTATTTAGCTCCTATTTAGCCTCTAATTTAGCCGCTAAATCTCATGTATTTTGAATTTCTCTTCTATTTTCTTTTTTATTTCTTGTTTTCCGTATTTGCGTTCAATATAATTAGACAAAACTTGTGAGTTGAATAATTGAATATGTGTTTGCCTTGAATAGTTGAATAAGTTGTATTACGAATCATGTTTGAGTCATAGTTTTCCTCTTCTTTTGGTAAGATATGACTGAAATATTTCAAATTAAAAAAAAGGCTAAATGGAATAGCCCGCTATAACCCGGCTATAGCCTTTTATAGCCTCCAAAAAAATCGCGGCTAAATGAGATAGCCGGCTATTTTAAATTATGCGTAGAACCGAAGGGTTAACATATGAAGAAAGCATCTGGACTTTGTCTACTCCGATCCGATTTTTTCCGTGGGTTGTTCCGATCATGTTGCTGAGGGCCTTGTCCTTCCTACGCGTCTCGTCAACTGCTAGGCTAGGGTTTTCTAATTTTCTGTTGGTAATCTGAGGTGGGGGATGGATTGGTTCGATGCTAGGCTAGACCTCTTGATACGACTCTTATCCAAGGTTTTTTTTCTCGGTCACAATTTTTTACTGGAGGACCCCGGAAAATTCGGTTACCGCGAAAATCTCGGGAATTTCTCGAACGAGTTTATTCAAACAAAATTTGTATTCAATTTTTTTTTAGCGTGAAACAAAGAAATTTCTACGGTATTCTATCACAACTGCTAACGTAACATAGTGGGAAGAACTTCCTGCGGAACAGCAATAGGTTTTGGGTTCGAATAACAGATCTGCCACTTTTATTAGTTCATTGAATATAGAAGGTTCTTTTATCAAAAACTGTAGTCTAAATTCAAATCCAACCGATTTTTTTTAGCCGGTATCACTCTTTCTCGTGGGGTAACGGAATTTGCGGTTTCCGGCGAGATTTCGGATATTCCGGCCGAGAAAAAAATCCCTGCTCTTATCACAGTAACCGATGCGAATCGGAAATGCTAAACCTACGGAAGCCATCTTACGGAAATGCCCTACGGAATTATGTGGATGCACCTGATTGGTTCAAATAATGCAAACCTCCCGTGAATTCAGGGTGTGATCCCTCCACCTTCTTGCCACGTACGTCCGTAAGTAGGATTTTGTAAGAATTAGTCCGTAACTCGCCCCACCGATCCCGTGCTCCACATTCCTCTCCTCACCCGGCTATCGATCTCTCATATGCAAAACCTCACCCTCTCGTCCTCACCGTTGCCGCGGTGCCGCGGTCGGCGTCCTTCTCGCCACCTCCCAGATCGGCACAGCTCCATCTCATCTTTGATACACGCCGTCGGCGGCGACTCCCTGATTCTCCGCCTTGCTATAGGGGCATCCATGGCCTCGGCCAATCGAGGTGACCCTGGACTCTCTCGGCTCACGCTGCTCCTCCTGTTCCTGAGTCCTGACACGCTATAGTTGCTCATGCTCTGCTCTCGCATCCGCTGAGCGGCAGCGTCTCCCGTCGTTGTGCAGAACAACACCTACGTTCACCGCTAGGGTGAGACTGAAAGTTGCAGTTTCGGGAGAGATTGCGTGAAACTGAAGAGAGATGACAGGTAGAGTTGGGCTCGTATCGATGTTCGGTAGTTGCACTAGTGCGTACCACATGACACATAGTTGGGCTACAGTCTTTGTTAGTACATTTGATCAGAAAACAAGCCCGTAATGAATTTTTTAGATACATGAGTAAGATACAGTGCACTGGGATATTGGTATCTAAATTCGTATTTAATGCAGTAAGATACATGTTAAGATACGATGCATTGGGACTGCCCTTATTTAACACTACTCAAAAGTTTGATTCCCTATTTGACACCAGAAAAGTTTGTGTTCCCTATTTGACATTGAATCTTGATTCCTTTCCTTTTATGGCACTGCCGTCTCTTCTGTTCGTCTCTACCGTTAGTTTAGTTTTTGTTGGACCAGTTTACCCCTGCCATCAATCGATATGGAACACTGGAAGAAAAGAACAACTCGAGGACAGACAGGATGGAGCTGCGCGTGCCGCTCCTGTCCTGAAGGGGACGACCATGACCCAAGTCCGCGATGGCCGGCGACGAGACGACATGCGTGCCATACGCCGGCGAAGCAAGGCAGCAGCTAGGAGCACAGGAGCGAGCCGCCATCAGCGAGGACCCAGAATCCAGTGCTTGTGAGTGTGGGTTGCAATTCCGTTAGGCTCTTGGCCACCTGTCCTCCTGGTCGTCGGGCGCTGTAATTCAGGAAAAGAAAAGATTCGTACTAGTCTATATCTATACCTAATAATAAAGGGAGAAGCGTTTCCGTGGTTTGGTCCGTGTTTCTTGGTTGGTCCCTTGTTTCGTCCGATCAATTCACTCAATTTTTCAGGTGAGAAAGATTTCCTTTCTAACGATCCCACGGCGTACCTTAATAGAGTTTCCGAACCAAGGCTTCAGACGTATGTCCCTCAAACAGAGTCCCACCCCAACCAAAACGCCCGTACCTAACACGTCGTAGCCTGCAACTCTGCATCGTATCTCTCTATATATGTCCCTGATCAGCTCGTCGCATCGGATTCAGAGAGGATCGATTATTCAGGCATGGACAACTCGCCGCGGCGACAATGGACACCAGGGGAGGAAAAGGCGTTAGAGGAAACGATTATGACTGACTCACCATGAGCGCGTACGGCTCGAACTCGACAACGTCCTATTGCCGGAAAATAGCAGAGGACGGCAAGGCCGCGACGGCATGGCTCCAGTCCGTGTGGTCGGCCAAAGACGTCGTTGGCTACGCCCGTTTTCTGGTCGACGCCTGCTCTGGAGCCTATTTCATCGATCACGAAATCTCCACCCGAACTCCAAAGGCGTAATCGATATCCATAACATAGATCGCCGCCCTGTTTTCTTGAGCTCTCGCCATCCACGGTCTCATGGCCAAATCGAATCGGCAAAATACTACTACAACGAATCGACCATGGAGCACCTCTAGCAGCCATATCATGTGCCTTCTTCGCTATCACCACGTAAGTCGCAGACGTCGGGATTGGCCGGCTCGCGGGGTTTGGACTGCCGCTGCCCTGGCCAGGCACGCGGAGAAGAAGTCCATCTTCCCCCACGGCGCAAATCCCACATCCCCGCCACTACAGCTTCATCCCCGTAACCTGATGACTCCCGACCATCCGGAACTTGCGCGCCTCGGTGCACGCAACCACCAGGAGGGCCATCGTGGCGTGAGGGTGATCGATCCAGATTACTTGCAGCGTTACGTTGCCGCACCGTGAGCGTCAGCGATGGTGCACACCGATGCACGCGACGCGGTCAGGATCTTGGTGCCTTCTGCATGAACGTGGTATGCACCTGCGTTGGCGATGAACCACCCGGCCGAGGTGAGCTATGTAGGGATCTAACGCTTTTAATAGCAGGTCTTTAGCTTCTCCCCAGGGTCGCCGTGCGGATCTTCCGATCCATGACCGTTTACCGTCCCAATAAGGTCGTAGCACTGGCAACCAGCAGCCCAAGTTTGTTACATCGGGAGTAGTCGTTGCTATATTTAAGTGTGGTTTGGTTCTGGTGTCACTTTGCAGTTCTTTTGTGAAAGCTACTGAACTCCACTTTCCATGCTGCTATCAGACGTACTATTATTCAGAGTGGTTTTTGACTATTAAATATTCAGATTGTTACTTCACAATTTGTGTCAGATTTTGTTCTCTGCATCACAGCAAGAGGGAACCTAGACAGTGTGCAACAGATCAACAGCCAGTAAATATATCTATCTGGCATGTATATAATTTCTTCTAGAGGGATTCCTCTGTTTAAGTAATATATGATAGCCTCAAAATATACATGACAATGCCTTTGTAGTGCTTTAATATGAAACGTTAGTTTGAAGAATGAATTTCCTTCTGGTCTTTTTTTTGCAGGAACTAAACGAGGTCCATTTTATGTATGCATTGTTATAAGATAGCAGAAAAGTTATTTTTTCCCGTCCAATAAAGGATCTCTTAACTCATGTCTAGATATATGCAATTTAGATAAAATTGAGACATTCTTTGTTAGATGGAAGGAGTATGTTTATTTTAAGTTCTTTATTCTGATCCATTGTACTTCCTTCGCTATATTTGTAGAAAATATTTAGATTAAGATTTATACTCCTGTTAAGCTTTGTCGGATTATGCAAAGTCTGTTGACTGCTCTTGTTATGTCGTCACAATTTTTTTTAACTATGTGTTTTCCCGGTGCAACGCACGGGCATGCTTCCTAGTAATCTACTAACACACGCACAGTACATATCTTATTTATTTGGAAATATTCGATCAATGTAAGAGTTAAGACCATCTGTTAATCCTTGACTGCTGCTTGTAGGTGTAGTATGCCGTAGAGTCTACAAAAATGACGCTCTGGTTTCTTCCAACTCAGACATTCCATGTTCCGTGACTGACCTACTAAATGTACGTGTCTCATTTGGTCATTTTACCATGACCAAATATGTCATAGTACAATTGCTTTGTCTTATATAGTAATATTTTTGCTGACATAATGCACTACAGGGGCAAAATATTCTTCTCATATCCCTGTTTAACACCGTTAGTGTTAAAAATGAACTAGAGTGTCATATAAGGAAAAAATATTAGATCAAGTGTCAAATAGGGAAGAAATTTTTTTCTAGTGTCAAATAGGGAACCGGAATTTTAAGTAGTGTCGAATAGGGAATTATCTCTTAATTTCTGGCTCTATATAGGTGGAAGGAGGCCTGTCTAATCTCTTCGTGTGGATCCATGGATCCGGTTATGATACAAACTAAACGGAACGAGGATTGACATAGCGCCGCGGCATAGGAAGGCGCATAGAGGGACGGACGAAAGCGCATTATGACGGACGAAGAGAAACGCTTTCGCTTTTATTATTATTATATAATATATATAATATAATATATATATATATAGGGTAGATCTATTACGCAACCGGTTGTAGAATAATAACCTACAAGCGGGTCACCCCTGTATAGGAGAGATTTGACCGATCCAACAAGAAAAAACAAAAGAAAAAGGGACGCGCAGGGCGGCCCCCGGGGGATCTAATCACTAATCCCCGGGTGGACTGCCGTAGAATTAGCCAAAATGAACCGCTCAGATAGCGACACGTGTCATAGTTGCCCCTAATCCCACTTTTGCTACTATAATGTACCAAAGTAGCAAAAAACGTTTCAATTGTAGCAAACTCTATTCTCGGCGGAGACTCGCCGGAGACCGCCGGAGACTCGCCAGAGACCACCGGAGACCTCACCGGAGATCACGTAGCAAAAACGTTATGCTATTGTAGCAAAAAAAAATAGAAATGTAGCAAAAGTAACCTCACCGAAGACATCGCTGGAGATGCCGCCGGAGACATCATCGGAGACGTCACCGGAAACCTCGCCGAAAACTTGGTAGCCGAAAAAATGTATTATAGTAGCAACAAAGCATAAATATTGTAGCAAGAAAATTTTGTTATTGTAGCAAACTGTGCATTGATGAAAAAATAATGGTAGCAAGACAAATTTTCCCAAAAGAATTGTAGCAAATAATTTATAGTATGTTAGCAAAAACGCTAAATTAAGGTAGCAAAAAGAGCAGATAATTGTAGCATCACATTTTCGTCACAAAAAACCCAAATTGCCGGAGAGATGGTAGCAAACAATTTACACTATATTAGCAAAAATGCAGAACTAAAAGTAGCAAAAAGGAAAAACTATTGTAGCATCATAATATATTTTTCTCTATTGTAACAAACTGCTGGGTAGCATTACAGAGAACGGCCAAAAGGAGCACCCGGATCCATGGCGTAATCCCGCATTGCCCCACGCCACGAGCTCGCGCGCTGGCCGGCGGCAGTGGGAGAGATGGCCGACGGCGAGGCGACAGGGGCAGTGCGCGAGCTCGCGGGATAGTAGGGCCGGCGGCGAGGCGACGATGGGCGAGCAGCTGGCTGGTGGCGAGGCAGCAGCGGGCGAGCTTCGGGAAGAACCACGGGCATCTCGATCAGGCCATGGATGGAGCTCCGAGCCGGCGCGGGTTGCGGCGATGCAGAGAGGCCGCCTTGGATGGCGCTCCGGGCGGCGCGGGAGGAGAGGAGGAGGGAGGCCGCCATGGATGGAGCTCGGGCGGCGGCGCGGGAGAGGAGGAGGGCCGGGGATGGCCGCCGGCGCGAGGTGGCGGCGCCGGGAGCGGAGGCGCATCCTTGGGGCGTGGGCGGCGGCGCTGCCTGGGTGTGGTCGTCGCGGCCTCCGTTCCTAGCGATGGAAGAGACTAGCGCTGTTAAGATAAAAATCGTGGTGGAACCACTCTATCGCTCGCTTCCGGAAGTGACACGCGTCGTTCGCTCGATCCGGAGGATTTCTGCGCTGTTCCCCCGGGGGAGAGACAGCGTTTCCCAAAGAAAAAACACCCCGCACCAATGCACCCCACGCCCCCAGTTCCCTGCCCGCACGCACCTCACCTCCTGGTGGCTACCGGCGGCGCGGCCTACCAGAGGCTTCCCGCGCCGCCGCTCCCAGAAGATCTCCGCACCTAGCACCTCACCGCGCGAGCTGCCGCCCCGTCTCTCCGCGCGCCGCAGGTCCGTCGCCGCGCCGGAGTTCAGGAGTTGCAGCATGGGAGGCTGCCGGCCCGTCGCTCGCGCCAGCCACCGAGCTCTTGGGCACTGCCGGCAAGGGGCCGCCGTGGGGCCCTTGGCCGCAATCAGGATCCGGCCGCTCGTTGCGGCGCGCTCCGCCGCCGACCTCTACCACGCCGGCCTGGACACCACCACAGGCAGAGCCCCCGCGACGGAGCAGCGTTGCAGTATTACAACGGATTTTAAACGCGTGCGGCTGCAGTTCTTGGAAGCATAGTTGCAGAATTTTCGGTTCTTCCCAAATCCTAATCCAGAAAATCTCTGTTCTGGAGTGAGCACCGTGGTTATGTTCTTGCCACATACACACATCCCTCCAGACTCCAGTATCCATGGCGCCCTAGGAGAACCGCGCTCTGGCTCTCAACCCTTGTCTGGTGTGCGGTCTCACAGGTCGTGCCTGGCACTCGGTACTACAAGTGCATAATCTTCAGTGTAAGTTTCTTTTTTTCAGTTGTCGATCTAAATCAAAGTATAGAACGAGTTGGAGTATCCATTCTAAGAGCAGTTGTTTTTTGATTCTAATACAGGCCAGCAGCGTACTTTTCTTCAGGTGGATGGAGGGATACGTAGAATTATGCGAGGCGGATGGCGGTAAAAGGTGCCGCTCGCAAAGCCGCCGTCGCGCAGCCTGTCCCAGCTCACAACTACTGATATTTGGTGCGCGCGAATCTTAGTGTGTCCATCATCAACACAATGGCCACGCTTATCTTAGTGGCCATCCTAATCGTCCTGCTGTTGGGATCTGTCACAAAATTAAGTACAGTATAGCTACCCAGGCAATATGTTGTATGCCGAACTAGCTACTGCAATTTGGTTCAGTAATCCTTTTAGCTTGGTGCATGTTGCCAGTCCACGCGACAGCTTATCTAAAACGTACTGTACTTATGAATCACTGGTGGAAAAACAGGCTTCGGGTGAGCCCCATAAGTCGCGATGCTGCAGGATCCGCGACAAATGGTACCTTTAGTCGCGGTTCGGGAGGAGAACCGCGACCAAAGGCCTGGGCCCAGGGCGCTCGGTGGCCAGCCGGTGCACGTGGGGGGTCTTTAGTCGCGGGTGGCCAGGCCAACCGCGACTAAGAAAGGCCTTTAGTCGCGGTTGAGCCAACCGGGACTAAAGCCCCTCCCCTATATATACCCATCCAGCAGCCAACACTTAGCCATTTGGTGCCATTCTCTTCACAAGCTTCACAAGTGGGTGTTAGGTTTGATTTTGGTTCCTCTTATGCACATAAGGTGTTTGATGAAATGCCCCAAGAGCATGAAACAAACATGATATGAAGTGTTGGAGCCACACTTGAGCTTTCTCATTTATTTTTTCCTCCTCGATCGCGGTTAGCAACTTGAACCTTTGATGTGTCGTTGATAAAATGTGCATTAGTTCATTGTTTAATTTATATTGTTTGTAGCTAGTTAGTTTAACAAATGCATGATGGTTAATTATATATTTTATATTATAATAATGCAGATGAATCGACAATGGATGTACGGTAACCGACTCTCCGGCGAGTTCAGTGCGGGTTTGAAAGATTTCCTCGTAGTGGCTAATGCGAACAAGCAGGAGGGTTTTGTTATCTGTCCATGTGTTAAATGTAAGAATCAGAAGGGTTACTCTTCCTCAAGAGATGTTCACATGCACCGCTTGGCACGGATTCATGCCAAGCTATAATTGTTGGACCAAGCATGGAGAAAGAGGGGTTATAATGGAAGAAGATGAAGAAGGGGATGATTTCATCGATGAAAGCTATCTTGCTCATTTCGGTGATACTTTCATGGAGGATGCTGAAGGTGAAGGGGACGATGAAGGGGAAGGTGAAGAAGAGGCACGTGATGATCCCGTTGATGATCTTGGTCGGACCATTGCCGATGCACGGAGACGCTGCGAAACTGAAAAAGAGAGGGAGAATTTGGATCGCATGTTAGAGGATCACAGGAAGGCGCTGTACCCCGGATGCGATGATGGTCTGAAAAAGCTGGGCTGCACACTGGATTTGCTGAGATGGAAGGCACAGGCAGGTGTAGCTGACTCGGCATTTGAAAACTTGCTGAAAATGTTGAAGAATATGTTTCCAAAGAATAACGAGTTGCCCGCCACTACGTACGAAGCAAAGAAGGTTGTCCGCCCTCTAGGTTTAGAGGTTACGAAGATACATGCATGCATCAACGATCGCATCCTCTACCGCGGTGAATACGAGAATTTGAATGAATGCCCAAGTATGCAATCGCATTGCGTTATAAGATCAGAGGCGATGACCCCGGTGACGATGTTGAGGGCCGAAACCCAGGGAAGAGGGTTCCCGCCAAGGTGATGTGGTATGCTCCTATAATACCACGGTTGAAACGTCTGTTCGGGAACAAAGAGCATGCCAAGTTGTTGCGATGGCACAAAGAGGACCGTAAGTCGGACGGGAGTTGAGACACCCCGCAGATGGAACGCAATGGAGAAAGATCGACAGAGAGTTCAAAGATTTTGCAGTGACGCAAGGAACATAAGATTTGGTCTAAGTACGGATGGCATGAATCCTTTTGGCGAGCGAGCTCCAGCCATAGTACCTGGCCCGTGACTCTATGCATCTACAACCTTCCTCCTTGGTTGTGCATGAAGCGGAAGTTCATTATGATGCCAGTGCTCATCCAAGGTCCGAAGCAACCCGGCAACGACATCGATGTGTACCTAAGGCCATTAGTTGGGGCAGACCTGGTGTCCGTGTGTGGGATGAGCACAAAGAAGAGGAATTTGACCTACGAGCGTTGCTTTTCGTAACCATCAACGATTGGCCTGCTCTTAGTAACCTTTCGGGATCGTCAAATAAGGGATACAATGCATGCACGCACCGCTTACATGAGACCGAAAGTGTACATTTGCCAAATTGTAAGAAGAACGTGTACCTTGGGCATCGTCGATTTCTTCCGAAAGGTCATCCAAGAAGAAAGAAAGGCAAGCATTACAACGGCAAGGCAGATCACCGGCGAAGCCTGCGAACACACCGGTACCGAGGTATTTGATATGGTCAAGGGTTTGAAAGTCATCTTTGGAAAGGGTCCTGGCGGACAATCAGTTCCGAAGGGAGCTGACGGGCACGTAGCCATGTGGAAGAAGAAATCTATATTCTGGGAGCTAGAATATTGGAAAGTCCTAGAAGTCCGCTCTGCAATCGACGTGATGCACGTTACGAAGAATATTTGCGTGAACATCCTAAGCTTCTTGGGCGTGTATGGGAAGTCAAATGATACAAAGGAAGCACGGCAGACCAGCAAAGTTTGAAAGACCCCGATGACCGCATCAGGAACGGTTTCAAGGTCGTGCCGCCTACGCTCCGACCAAAGAAGAGAAGGTCATCTTTTTTGAATGCCTCGAGCAAGATGAAGGTCCCGTCAGGATTCTCGTCCAATATAAAGGGAATAATAAACATGGCGGAGAAAAAGTTCCAAAACCTGAAGTCTCACGACCGCCACGTGATTATGACGCAATTGCTTCCGATTGCTTTGAGGGGCTCTGCCGAAAATGTTCGAGTAGCCTTTGTGAAGCTAGGTGCATTCCTCAATGCAATCTCTCAGAAGGTAATCAATCCAGAAGTTCTACCACGGTTACAGAACGATGTGATCCAATGTCTTGTCAGTTTCGAGTTGGTGTTCCCGCCATCCTTCTTCAATATTATGACGCACCTCCTGGTTCACCTAGTCGATGAGATTTCCATTCTCGGTCCCGTATTTCTACACAATATGTTCCCCTTCGAGAGGTTCATGGGAGTATTAAAGAAATATGTTCGTAACCGTGCTAGGCAGGAAGGAAGCATCGCCAAGGGCTATGGAAATGAGGAGGTAATTGAGTTTTGTGTTGACTTTGTTCCCGACCTTAAGCCGATTGGTCTTCCTCAATCGCGGCACGAGGGGAGACTAAGTGGAAAAGGCACGATCGGAAGGAAATCAATGATATGTATGGACGGCCATTCTCTGATTGAAGCACACCACACGATTCGACCAATTCCAGCTTGGTTGCTCCGTACTTTGAGAAACACAAGAATATTTTACGCTCGGACAACCACAGGAAGCCCGAATCCTGGATTAGGAAGGCCCACATGGAGACTTTGGCAGTTGGTTGAGAAAACATTTAATGAGTGACAATAAGGTTGTAGATCAGCTGTACATGTTGGCCAAGACACCATCTTCGACTATAACGACTTTCCAAGGGTACGAGATAAATGGGAATACATTTTACACGATCGCCCAAGATAAAAAGAGCACCAACCAAAACAGTGGTGTCCGCTTTGATGCAAAGAACCGAGAATGGGCAAAAGGTCACATATTATGGTTACATAGAGGAGATATGGGAACTTGACTATGGACCCTCCTTTAGGGTCCCTTTGTTCGGTGCAAATGGTTCAAGCTAACAGGAGGTGGGGTAAAGGTGGACCAGCAATACGGAATGACAATGGTGGATTTCAACAATCTTGGTTATCTTGACGAACCATTCGTCCTAGCGAAAGATGTCGCTCAGGTTTTCTATGTGAAGGACATGAGTAGCAAACCGAGGAAACGGAAAGATAAGAAAACGATCGTACATCGTTCGATGATCCAAAGCGCCACATTGTTCTTTCAGGGAAAAGAAACATCGTGGGAGTGGAGGACAAGACAGACATGTCGAAGATTATAATATGTTTGCTGAAATTCCGCCCTTCAAAGTGAACACCGACCCAAGCATTAAGTTAAATGATGAGGATGCTCCATGGATACGGCACAATCGTAAGCAGCAGGGACACAAGGGAAGAAATGATGTGTAATAATTTATTGTACCAAACTTTGTTGAATGAATCATGTGAATTATATTACCGTGATGTGTTTGGTGTCCATTTTCGAATGATTCAATTGACTCGAGATAGCACTGATGATACATGAAATTTGGAGTGACTAAGTCATACTCCTGCATACATGAAATTTGGAGTGACTAAGTCATACTCACTGCATACAGAAATTTGGAGTGACTAAGTCATACTCCTACATACTTGAAATTTGGAGTGATTTAGTCATACTCTGCCTAGGCGTATAATATGCATACTCGTAGTCTTCATAGCCGCCGCCATTGTACTGGTAGTCGTCGCCTTCTAAGTTGCGGCGTCGGCCATTGCTGCTGTCGTTGTCGTCGGGCGGCGCTCGTGGCTCGAATCGAGGGTAGCGCAGAAGTGGGATATCGCCGGCCGTGATGTAGTCCATGACGCTCTGCGAGTCCGGCCGTACCACCATAGCCGACGGCCGGCCTCGTGGAAGTTTCCGGAGGCAGACCGTCCTCCTCATACAGCGAGCGCCCTCTCACGCCGATTGATGAAGAAGGCGTCCCAAGTATGCTGGTTATCGGGATGCCAGCCGGGGATTCATCCGCTGCTCCGGCGTGAGGTCGAGGTAGTAGTGGTTCGTGATGGCCGCCCGGCGCGCGGTACCACGAGGGACGGGAGGGACCGGCACGCCGCCGGCGCTTAGGCTCCGGCCAGCGAGGACGCGGTAGCCGGAGGGCAAGGGTAGTTCGAGGCGCAAAGCTCCTCCACTGCCGGTAGGTTAGAGTGGGTGCGGTGGAAGCCATGAGAGAGTGATGAGAGATTGTAGAGATGTGATGCTGGCCAAGCCGGGCTACCTATATGTAGTGACAAATGGCGGGAAAAATGGGAGCGGGAAGACAGGAGGCGGGAAGAAAGAGGCGGGGAGAAAGTGGCGGGAAGAAATTGGCGGGAAAAAATTGGCGGGAAGAAAGAGGCGGAAGAAATTGGCGGGAAACAATTGGTGGGAAGAAAGAGGCGGGAAGACAGTGAAGAAATGGCGGTAAGACGAGGAGGGAAGAGGGTCGGCGGAAAGAGAGGCGGGAAGAGGGGGCCAACGAACTTTTGAATTGAATTAGTTTTATTTTTTTGAATTTTTGATAATTTGTATTTTTAAGATTTTTGAATTGAATTAGTTTTATTTTTTTGATTTTTTTGATATATTATTTGTATTTTTAAGAATTTGAATTGAATTAGTTTATTTTTTCTGATTTTTTTGATATATTATTTGTATTTTTAAGAATTTGAATTGAATAAGTTTTATTTTTCTGATTTTTTTGATATATTATTTGTATTTTTAACATTTAGAAATGAATTAGTTTTATTTTCCTGAATTTTTGGATATATTATTTGTATTTTTAACATTTATAAATGAATTAGTTTTATTTTCCTGAATTTTTTGATATATTACTTGTATTTTTAAGATTTTTAAATGAATTAGTTTTATTTTCCTGAATTTTTTCATATATTATTTGTATTTTTAACATTTAGAAATGAATTAGTTTTAATTTTCTGAATTTTTTGATATATTATTTGTATTTTTAAGATTTTTAAATGAATTAGTTTTAATTTTCTGAATTTATTGATATATTATATGTATTTTTCAGATTTTGAAATGAAAACTAATTTGAAAAATAGCCTTTGGTCGCGGTTGGGGTCACCAACCGCGACTAAAGGTTATTTTTCCGCGGGAAACGAAAACCCGGCGAAAATACCCTTTGGTCGCGGTTGGGGTCACTGCGCGACTAATACCTTTAGTCGCGGTTGGTGACCCCAACCGCGACCAAAGGCCCTACCCTATTTAAACTCGCGCGGCGGTTCACACTTCATCTCCTCGCAGACGACGCGCCGATCGAGCTTCCTCGCGACGACGGCGCCGTCGCTGCTCCTCTCCTCGCCTTCCTCACTTGAAAGCGACGCGTCGACGAACCGCCGAAACGAACCGCCACCTCCGCCGGCCGCTGTAAGTCGTCGCCGCCCGGCGTGCACGCACAACGAGACGCCGCGGCCGCGCGCGCCGCCGCGCGCACGAGACCGCGCCGTCGCCTCCGCCGTAGGCCCGCGCGCGGAGCTCGCCGCCGTTCCCGGCCAGTGGGCGCCGCGGCAGCCTCGCCACGCACAGCCGCCGCCGGTGTCCCTCTGCGCACGCACGGCGCGCGTGCGCGCTTTGCTCTGCTCTCTGTGAGGAGAGAGATCGAAGGGCCGCCGGGGCTTTTTTTCTTTTTTAGTTTTTTGCTTGTTAATTTTGAAAGAAAAAATAACTAAAAAAAACTAAAATTTGACTAAAAAGAAACTCAAATTTGACTTAACAAAAAAAACTACAGTTAACAAAAAAAACATAACTAAAATTTGAGTTTAATTTTAACTTATTACAATAAGTTTAAACTTAATACAATAAGTTTAATTTTGAGCTAGCCAACGAAACGAAACGAAACGAAACGCATTCCGCCTCTCGGGCCTCTCTCTTCCCGAAAAATCGTAATCAAAATCCGCGCGTGCCCACCCGGTTGGCGGTTGCCTTCTCTGTTTGCCCAACCGGTTCACGTCGCCCTTCCCCCCCTCGCCACGGCACTTGTCCGATGAATCCGCACGTCTCCGGCCCGCTCCCTTCCGTTTATTCTCCTTCTTCTTTCTTATAAAAAAAATGAAAGGAAAACGCATGCACGAGTTTCTTTTTCGCCCTGTTGGCCCATCGTCTTGATTCGGCCATCCATCCACCGCGACACCCTCTCCCACCCCTTCCTCGCCCCCTCCTTTTGCCACCGCCCTTTCGCCACCGCCACCACCCCTTCTTCACTTAATTAATTTGTTTTGACTACATGTTTTCAGGACTGACATATGGCGGACGATAGAGCTGACCCGATTCTGGACAACTATGATCCGGACGTCGAAGACCATATGTTCGGCATCATAAAAGGCGATATTCCATATGTGCCGACCGGAGAAGAAGAAGATGATATCTCTTCTTATCTGAACCTTGAGTGTGAAGATGAAGGGCGCCGTCAGCAAGCAGATGATGCCGAAGAAACGTCGATAAACGACGATCTTCAGTTGGAAGTAGCAACCACCTCCGGCGCCGAGGTATATATATATATGTACATATTGAGCGTCTGATTTGAATAAATGTGTGTGTACTAACGCGCGCGACTCTCTTTCTTATTTTAGCCCTCGGCCGGATCGTCGAAAAATCGAGTACGTCGTCAAAGCGTGGCGCAACCAAGACGATGAAAGCAGGAGAAACATGCACCATCGATGTTGTCGATGAAGCAACCGGCAGGCCGCTGGAGCCCAGCAAGAACGCCACCAAGTTTGTCAGCCAATGCGGAGCCGTTGTTAGAGACAACGTCTCGATCACCCGCCAGGAGTGGAATGAGCCAAAGAAGGCACGTGTTGGTTTCACTTTTGTCGATAAGAGAGAAAAAAAAGATTGCTTCAACAAGCTTATGGAACATTTCGTTCTACCTCCGGAATACCGCAAATACGATGAGGAGGGTAACAAGATTGCGGAAAACAAGGAGAGGCGCAAGCTAGTCAAACAGTTCGCTCTTTCTAGGATGGCCAACGCATTCCGGAAATACAAGCAAAATCTAGCCCATGACTTTGTCAACCAGGGCAAGACTCCGGATTTCATAGGACAATATGAGAAACTGCAACATGATTGGCCAGAATTTGTGAAGCAAAAGAAATCGGAGCAGTTCCTTGAACTATCGAGAAAAAATAAGGAAAATGCGGCCAAGAAGGAGTACAATCATAAAATGGGGCCAGGAGGGTATCGCTTTGGCAGCCTAAGTGGGAGAAGATGGAGAACGAGCTGAGGGCGCGAGGAATCCGTCCAGTACGGAGGGATGGGACCCAAGGGCCAAAAGCTGGTGGTACGGGCATGGGGGATCGCTGAACCCGGAGACAGGGGAGTGTGTTTATCGGGGCAAAATAATTACACCCACCCAAAAGCTTATTGAGGCAATGAGGGAGGCTCAAGAGGGGAGGATCAGGTTCAACGGAGAGAACGACGCCCGACAAAAGCCCTCGGGAATCCTGAACACGGAGGACGTATACGAGGCATGGGGCCCATTCCGTGGAAAATAGGGTTCCCCGGAACGATGACCCGTACGGTTCTGAAGCCGTAAGAGAAAGATGGATCGGGATGCAGATGTTGTGGCGAAGTTGGTAACTGAAATGGATGTGATGAAGAAAACCGTGAGTGTACTAGTCGCCGAAAGAGATGCAGCTCGGGCGCGACATGCTGAAGATCATCCAATGGATCTCGGAAGCCAGCGAGAGAAGAAGCAGCGTGGCTTCCACGGAGGCCTCACCGGCTGGTGCACCGACGATAGAAATTACTGCACCGGAGCCTCGGTGGTCGAAATTACTGCACCGGAGCCTCCTCGCTACCCCGTGGACGATATAAAGGAGATGAAAGCATGTCATCTGTATTATCCTATCGGGAACATGTCCATGAAAGGTAGCCATCGGCGATGCTTTACCACTGGAGCACTCCACCACAACAACCCCATTCAAGATGGCTATGCTCGTGTGACGGTGGAGGAGATAGTCCAAGGGTTTGAGAACACGGACATTGACATTGCTACACACGAAGGGGTGAAAAGACTTGGAGATGTCAAGCGCCAGTTCATTCTATGGCAGAAGAAATTTATCAAGTTTCCGGGCGAGGCGCCAACAAGTCCACCCCGTACGGTGGTGGTGGTGGCGGTGGCGGTGACGGTGGCGGTGGCGGTGGCGGTGACGGTGGCGGTGGCGGTGACGGTGGCGGTGGTGCTTCACCTAATACACCTCATTCACGTCAGCCCACGCCGCCGCCCCGATCCTCGTCCGGCGGGTGATCGGACACCGGTACCGCCCCCAATCCACCTCCGGCGAAGAAAGCGAAGCAGTCTGGGTTATTAACCCGGACCCTTACGTACCTAAGAAAACAAAGGTACCGGAGGTATCATCAAGCCTCTCCCCACGAGGCCTTGGGTAATTAGTGCCGAGGAAGTCGAGGCGGGCGCGGCTGCTGATTTAGAGAAATGGAAGGCGAGCGTCAAAGAGGAAAATAGAGGGCGAGCCCAAGCGATATATTCGACAAGGAAAAGCATGGGCTAAGTCATTTTTGAACACACCGTCCCAAGCCGCGAAGAATCTGCTGACGACTATTTACGTGAACTTCGTAGGCAAGCACTCGCGTTCAAGAACAGGAAAGAGTTGGCGGAGAAGAAAGCCGTGAAGGACGAGGCCGAGTGAAAATTAGAAAGGGGGACAGAAGTTGCCCAGCGCTGGTACCAAAGGAAAGAATCGATCGCCCCGCTCATAGTGCAAGCCGCCGATCCGGATGCCCCGATATCATAGCAGCTGCGGACATGGATTGACCGTAACGAGTGCCGGAGAACAAGCGGCCGAGTTAGGTATCACTCTTCGTGCACTTTGCTAGGCCTTGATGAGGCGCCAATGAAGGACGTAGTATTTACATATGTGAAGAATGGCCCTCTCGTCGAGCCTGCGCAGAAGGGGATCTACCTCGACAAATGCTAGGTCTGCTAAATTGGTACAAGGGTTACATAAAACATAAAAACGCCAAAGACTATATCTATGCGGAAGTTAGATATGAGCATCACTTCAAACATTACCGGGTACAAATTCCTCTGAGTGAATTGTTCCATTGTTCAATCTGCGCGACCTCGACAAATCTATCATCGGTTGCTACGTTCGTAAGTGATTTATTAATTTCTACCCCATCTCGTTCATTGCCTCGCACCGTCCTAACTATCTTGTTGTGTACGCTATTATGCGAGAATGAAGAAGCGGGAAATGCGAATAAGGAACATCCATGATGTTGGGTTCATTGACCCACACATCGTTAATTCACATGTGTTAGAACACCACCCCGCCGACGTGGAGGATGACCTGTGGCGGTTTATTAGAAAACAGCAACAGAAAAGTGATATTCTATTTCCTTACCATTTTGGGTGAGTGTTTCTGTCTTGAGCACATTCTCTTTTGTTTACTCCATGCATGGTATGTGGCTAATCGATGAGTTATGCATGACTGTGCATGTATCGTGTCCGCAGGTTCCACTTTGGATTCTTATGGTAATTAAAGTTCAGACCTCCTCGAGTTCTCGTCCACGACTCTCTGAATATGGATCCGGCGCTTTGGGCGACATGAGAAAAATGTTGCAAAAGTAATTATTTTCATTCATTTGCGCTCTATATCGATCGGCCTATTTCGTTCATCATTTCCTAATATCAAGTAACTAATTAATAACTCTCTTGCTTATTTAATTTTCTTTGCCTCGTAGGGTTTGGAGACGGTTCGTAGATACCAAGGTCGGTGAATTCAAAAAGAGCTATCTTTTAAAATGGCAGTGCGGACGACTGGGGATACTCAGCCACCGGGGACCAATCTATGTGGATACTATGTTTGTGAGAGGATCCGGAGATACTGCAATGAGCGGGACCAGACGTGTGAGAACAACATCCTGAGGAATAACCTCCGGAAGACGCTTAGTCCAGAAGCTCGCTTCCGACCACTTCAAGAGGAACTAGCTGGATGGTTGGCGAGGGAAGTCATCGATCCTAGAGGAGAACACTATTACGATGACGTAGAACTTTATATGCACCAGAATTTGTAACTAACTTGTTCAAAATTGTATATGGTCATCCGATATTGAATATATATTGTATATGGTGATCCGATATTGAATATATATTGTATATTCCTCTTGAATTCTTTTTGGTTCTAATTTCAAATTTGTTTGAAATTGTACATTCATATGCATGTATGTATACAGTACCGTAGAATATGTGAAACTCCTTCAAAATTAAAACCCAAAAGAAATAAAACAATACAAATTAAAAAGAAACCAGATTTAGGGGGAGGGGGGCTAAAACCCTAAACCCTGCGGAGGCCTTTAGTCGCGGTTGGCCAGAAGAACCGCGACTAAAGGTCCTCCGCCCTGGCGCTCGCCTGCGGCCCACGTGGACGGGCCTTTAGTCGCGGTTCGTAAGGAACCGCGACTAAAGGGGGGGGCCTTTAGTCGCGCTGCTTTGGTCGCGGTTGGGCCACCGCGACTAATGGCAGTTGCCAACCGCGACCAAAGCCCTTTTTTCCACCAGATTACTTGCAGCGTTACGTTGCCGCACCGTGAGCGTCAGCGATGGTGCACACCGATGCACGCGACGCGGTCAGGATCTTGGTGCCTTCTGCATGAACGTGGTATGCACCTGCGTTGGCGATGAACCACCCGGCCGAGGTGAGCTATGTAGGGATCTAACGCTTTTAATAGCAGGTCTTTAGCTTCTCCCCAGGGTCGCCGTGCGGATCTTCCGATCCATGACCGTTTACCGTCCCAATAAGGTCGTAGCACTGGCAACCAGCAGCCCAAGTTTGTTACATCGGGAGTAGTCGTTGCTATATTTAAGTGTGGTTTGGTTCTGGTGTCACTTTGCAGTTCTTTTGTGAAAGCTACTGAACTCCACTTTCCATGCTGCTATCAGACGTACTATTATTCAGAGTGGTTTTTGACTATTAAATATTCAGATTGTTACTTCACAATTTGTGTCAGATTTTGTTCTCTGCATCACAGCAAGAGGGAACCTAGACAGTGTGCAACAGATCAACAGCCAGTAAATATATCTATCTGGCATGTATATAATTTCTTCTAGAGGGATTCCTCTGTTTAAGTAATATATGATAGCCTCAAAATATACATGACAATGCCTTTGTAGTGCTTTAATATGAAACGTTAGTTTGAAGAATGAATTTCCTTCTGGTCTTTTTTTTGCAGGAACTAAACGAGGTCCATTTTATGTATGCATTGTTATAAGATAGCAGAAAAGTTATTTTTTTCCCGTCCAATAAAGGATCTCTTAACTCATGTCTAGATATATGCAATTTAGATAAAATTGAGACATTCTTTGTTAGATGGAAGGAGTATGTTTATTTTAAGTTCTTTATTCTGATCCATTGTACTTCCTTCGCTATATTTGTAGAAAATATTTAGATTAAGATTTATACTCCTGTTAAGCTTTGTCGGATTATGCAAAGTCTGTTGACTGCTCTTGTTATGTCGTCACAATTTTTTTTAACTATGTGTTTTCCCGGTGCAACGCACGGGCATGCTTCCTAGTAATCTACTAACACACGCACAGTACATATCTTATTTATTTGGAAATATTCGATCAATGTAAGAGTTAAGACCATCTGTTAATCCTTGACTGCTGCTTGTAGGTGTAGTATGCCGTAGAGTCTACAAAAATGACGCTCTGGTTTCTTCCAACTCAGACATTCCATGTTCCGTGACTGACCTACTAAATGTACGTGTCTCATTTGGTCATTTTACCATGACCAAATATGTCATAGTACAATTGCTTTGTCTTATATAGTAATATTTTTGCTGACATAATGCACTACAGGGGCAAAATATTCTTCTCATATCCCTGTTTAACACCGTTAGTGTTAAAAATGAACTAGAGTGTCATATAAGGAAAAAATATTAGATCAAGTGTCAAATAGGGAAGAAATTTTTTTCTAGTGTCAAATAGGGAACCGGAATTTTAAGTAGTGTCGAATAGGGAATTATCTCTTAATTTCTGGCTCTATATAGGTGGAAGGAGGCCTGTCTAATCTCTTCGTGTGGATCCATGGATCCGGTTATGATACAAACTAAACGGAACGAGGATTGACATAGCGCCGCGGCATAGGAAGGCGCATAGAGGGACGGACGAAAGCGCATTATGACGGACGAAGAGAGAAACGCTTTCGCTTTTATTATTATTATATAATATATATAATATAATATATATATATATAGGGTAGATCTATTCTGCAACCGGTTGTAGAATAATAATCTACAACCGGGTCACCCCTGTATAGGAGAGATTTGACCGATCCAACTAGAAAAAACAAAAGAAAAAGGGAAGCGCTGGGCGTCCCCCGGGGGATCTAATCACTAATCCCCGGGTGGACTGCCGTAGAATTAGCCAAAATGAACCGCTCAGATAGCGACACGTGTCATAGTTGCCCCTAATCCCACTTTTGCTACTATAATGTACCAAAGTAGCAAAAAACGTTTCAATTGTAGCAAACTCTATTCTCGGCGGAGACTCGCCGGAGACCGCCGGAGACTCGCCAGAGACCACCGGAGACCTCACCGGAGATCACGTAGCAAAAACGTTATGCTATTGTAGCAAAAAAAAATAGAAATGTAGCAAAAGTAACCTCACCGAAGACATCGCTGGAGATGCCGCCGGAGACATCATCGGAGACGTCACCGGAAACCTCGCCGAAAACTTGGTAGCCGAAAAAATGTATTATAGTAGCAACAAAGCATAAATATTGTAGCAAGAAAATTTTGTTATTGTAGCAAACTGTGCATTGATGAAAAAATAATGGTAGCAAGACAAATTTTCCCAAAAGAATTGTAGCAAATAATTTATAGTATGTTAGCAAAAACGCTAAATTAAGGTAGCAAAAAGAGCAGATAATTGTAGCATCACATTTTCGTCACAAAAAACCCAAATTGCCGGAGAGATGGTAGCAAACAATTTACACTATATTAGCAAAAATGCAGAACTAAAAGTAGCAAAAAGGAAAAACTATTGTAGCATCATAATATATTTTTCTCTATTGTAACAAACTGCTGGGTAGCATTACAGAGAACGGCCAAAAGGAGCACCCGGATCCATGGCGTAATCCCGCATTGCCCCACGCCCTGAGCTCGCGCGCTGGCCGGCGGCAGTGGGAGAGATGGCCGACGGCGAGGCGACAGGGGCAGTGCGCGAGCTCGCGGGATAGTAGGCCGGCGGCGAGGCGACAGTGGGCGAGCTGGCTGGTGGCGAGGCAGCAGCGGGCGAGCTCGGGAAGAACCACGGGCATCTCGATCAGGCCATGGATGGAGCTCCGAGCCGGCGCGGGTTGCGGCGATGCAGAGAGGCCGCCTTGGATGGCGCTCCGGGCGGCGCGGGAGGAGAGGAGGGGAGGGAGGCCGCCATGGATGGAGCTCCGGGGCGGCGCGGGAGAGGAGGAGGGCCGGGGATGGCCGCCGGGCGCGAGGTGGGCGGCGCCGGGAGCGGAGGCGCATCCTTGGGGGCGTGGGCGGCGGCGCTGCCTGGGTGTGGTCGTCGCGGCCTCCGTTCCTAGCGATGGAAGAGACTAGCGCTGTTAAGATAAAAATCGTGGTGGAACCACTCTATCGCTCGCTTCCGGAAGTGACACGCGTCGTTCGCTCGATCCGGAGGATTTCTGCGCTGTTCCCCCGGGGGAGAGACAGCGTTTCCCAAAGAAAAAACACCCCGCACCAATGCACCCCACGCCCCCAGTTCCCTGCCCGCACGCACCTCACCTCCTGGTGGCTACCGGCGGCGCGGCCTACCAGAGGCTTCCCGCGCCGCCGCTCCCAGAAGATCTCCGCACCTAGCACCTCACCGCGCGAGCTGCCGCCCCGTCTCTCCGCGCGCCGCAGGTCCGTCGCCGCGCCGGAGTTCAGGAGTTGCAGCATGGGAGGCTGCCGGCCCGTCGCTCGCGCCAGCCACCGAGCTCTTGGGCACTGCCGGCAAGGGGCCGCCGTGGGGCCCTTGGCCGCAATCAGGATCCGGCCGCTCGTTGCGGCGCGCTCCGCCGCCGACCTCTACCACGCCGGCCTGGACACCACCACAGGCAGAGCCCCCGCGACGGAGCAGCGTTGCAGTATTACAACGGATTTTAAACGCGTGCGGCTGCAGTTCTTGGAAGCATAGTTGCAGAATTTTCGGTTCTTCCCAAATCCTAATCCAGAAAATCTCTGTTCTGGAGTGAGCACCGTGGTTATGTTCTTGCCACATACACACATCCCTCCAGACTCCAGTATCCATGGCGCCCTAGGAGAACCGCGCTCTGGCTCTCAACCCTTGTCTGGTGTGCGGTCTCACAGGTCGTGCCTGGCACTCGGTACTACAAGTGCATAATCTTCAGTGTAAGTTTCTTTTTTTCAGTTGTCGATCTAAATCAAAGTATAGAACGAGTTGGAGTATCCATTCTAAGAGCAGTTGTTTTTTGATTCTAATACAGGCCAGCAGCGTACTTTTCTTCAGGTGGATGGAGGGATACGTAGAATTATGCGAGGCGGATGGCGGTAAAAGGTGCCGCTCGCAAAGCCGCCGTCGCGCAGCCTGTCCCAGCTCACAACTACTGATATTTGGTGCGCGCGAATCTTAGTGTGTCCATCATCAACACAATGGCCACGCTTATCTTAGTGGCCATCCTAATCGTCCTGCTGTTGGGATCTGTCACAAAATTAAGTACAGTATAGCTACCCAGGCAATATGTTGTATGCCGAACTAGCTACTGCAATTTGGTTCAGTAATCCTTTTAGCTTGGTGCATGTTGCCAGTCCACGCGACAGCTTATCTAAAACGTACTGTACTTATGAATGATCTATGTACCCTGGCGTATTAGTGATCTGTTATTTAGCAGTGCCGTTGGTGGCCTCCACGCGGCAGCTTATCTAAAACTAATATGTTTTCCACTCGCGTTAACCTCAACGGGACAATGCATTTTTTACTTTGATTTTTAAAACATGTGGTCACATAAAATGAACAAGAAATAAAACTTTAATTGGTTGGAAGTACAACCTTTCGATCGACGGCAGTTCAACAACAAAAAAATATTTCCATGTTTGTAAAAAAAATAGGAAAAGAATATGCAAGCAGTTTGGCCGTGCTTATGCGGGAAGCACAAGCATGGTACGCCGGGCAGTTCAGGTGCATTGATAAGGGAACTACAAGCGGGCATGACTTCAGGTATTTAAATTCATGTTCATAGAAAATCAGTAAGAAATATAACTGGGCAGTTCATGTGCACTTACAAGGAAAGTATACGTGTACTGCATCAGGCAGTTCAGGTGATGTGCTCTATCTGTGTGTATCGTCATTGTACTGCATCAGGCAGTTCAGGTGATGTGCTCTATCTGTGTGTATCGTCATTTTTCAAATTTTCTTTTGTCTTATTTGGTATCGTCAAACAGATGCTCTATCTGTGTGTATATGTGATGTGCTGTTTATTTGAAAATTTCATGTGTAAATCTAAAATAAAAAGAATTACAACTGCATTATACTAGGCATTACAAGCGCATTGGTTGTAGCAGTACATGTGCATACAGCAGTTCATGTGCGCGTGGGATTTTGATCACAAACGTGACCCACGACTCCAGAAAGTTTAGGCACGCTAAACACCACAGTTCAGGTGCGCTTACGAGGCAGTTCAGAATCGTGACCTGCGACTCCGAGAAGTTCAAGCGCTAAATGCAACAGTTCAGAAACGTGACTCGTGACTCCGGGAAGTTCAGGTGCGCTAAACACGGCAGTTTAGAAATGCGTCCTCGGGCAGTTCAGGTGCGTCTCCCTAGGCAGTTCAGGTGCGCTAAGCACGACAATTGTGGAACACGTTTTGGGAAGTTCAGCTGCACTAAATCGTCAGTTGTGGAACGCAACTTTGGACAGTTCAAGCGCGAACGAGGGAAGTACAAGCAGGCGTGACTCAAACAATGTGATTTTGATGTGCAACTTTTGGAAGTTTAGGTGTACTACGTGTGGCAGTTCGGGGCTGTGATTCCGGGAAGTTCATGTGCGCTAAGGAGGGAAGTACAGGCGGGGGCGACTTCGGTAAGTTCAGGTGCACTACAGGGCAGTTCAGGGACACGACCGCTAGAAGTTCAGCCGCTAAACATGGCAGTTCATAAAACGTGATTCTTATGCGCAAGTTCGGGCAGTTCAGGTGCTTATGAGAGAAGTATCCAAGCAGTTCAGGTTCTTTTACGAGGGGAGTGCACTCGGTGAATTCAAGAAGATGTAGTAAAGTGGGCAGTTCAGTTAAGTTAACAAAGGAAGTTCATCTATATATTGACTCCATGCAGCACAGGGAGGTGAACCTGGCAGTACAGGCAGTGACTCCGCAAAAAAATAGACATAGTGAACCCGGACAGTATAGCCATGACTCTAAACAGTTCACTTGGATGATACAAGAAGTTCAGGTACATGTCGAGGGAAGTTCAATACTCTGTTTTTTGTGGGGCGGAAATACATTATACTAATCGCAATGTTTTGAGCCCCGAGTACCTCAATCGCTGGTTTCAAAACCTTCTGCAGCATAATATGAATCTTACTTAACTATCTAATTCATTTCACAACAAATAATATTGGTCTAGCCCATCAAATTTTGGCCACCATCCCACGTAATACATCGAGAACATGCTTCTAAAACTTTTAAAATTAGTTTTCAACAATAAGGAATTGGCAAAAGTGACTAACACAAAAAAGTTATGGCTTGTTAATATCTTTCCAACGTGATATCATTTGCGTAATTCCGATTTGTCATTTGAAAAATAAAGTAAAAATGGTTCTGTGCCCGTCACGCTAAAACGATGAACTGTAATTTTAAAACTGCTCTTAAACCATACAAGATCTCGGAACATTACTAACACAAAAAAGTTACGCCTAATCCACAGCTTTCCAACGGCGTATTATTTTCTTCAATTGGATAAACGGTTTGAAAACTGCGAGGAAAATACTGTCCTGTAACGGAAAAAACGCGAAAACAGTGATTTGTATATTTTAAATTACTCTCGAGCAGTTCAAAATTTCGGAAAACACTCAAGAAGAAAAAGTTGCGCAATTTCGATACGAATCCAACGGTATATGACATGCATCATTCCGATAAATGGTGTACTATACGAAAATGAAAAAGTACGCGAAAACGTCGATCAGTATATTTGAAATTACTTTTAAACTGTGTAAAATTTCAAAAAAAGATTAATACAAAAAGGTTTCACAATTTCCACAGCTATCCAACGATATATCATTTCCTTCATTGTGATTAATGGTTCAAAAACCGTAGCGAAAAAACTGTAGACCGAAGTACTACAGCGGGAAGTTCAACCGAGTTAATTAAGGAAGAACACGTGAAGTTCAGTTGTTTATATATATAGGGTCGCACTATTCTAAAACCGGTGCTCCCAATATTATTCTGAGCACCACTTTCCCTATAGAGAGGATACGATTCGGAAAACAAATGCGAAACCCACCTCCTCCCGACAGCCAACCACGCGAATCAGGGTTCCACCATCCCCACACAGCATCCCTGGTTTGCAGCCACGTGCCTGCACCCAGCCGTCGGCCTGCCCTCCGGCTATCCCTGCAGCCGGCCTGCCCCCACCGCGGCCTGACTTCCCGCCGCCTGCCTGTATCCCCGCCGCGGCCTGTCTCCCCGCCGCTGGCCTGCCCCCGCGGCCGGTTCTATCTCCCGTCCCCCTGCGCCATCGGCGGAGATGGCCGGGGCCGACTCCCCTTTCCCATGTCCGCCAGCCCCCTTCCTAGCGACGGTTACGGGCCGCCGTCACGTGCCCCCATCGGCCGCCGCGCGTACCGCCCTTGGCTGCTGCGGGTGCCCTCATCGGAGCCACGTGTGCCCATGTCCGCCTCCGCCTGCCCTCCGTCGACTGCCCTCGTTGGAGCTCCTCGCTCCGGCTGGACATTTTCAGCGCAGTACAATTTCGCACATATGGTAGGTCGAGCGGCCGAGCAGCAGCAGGAGATGGAAGACGAGCGGCTCATTACCCAGCAGGAAGACGAGCAGCTCGTTTCCCTCTGCTACTTCCTCATGTGAGTCAATGTGTGTTGTATCCGACAGTTGAGAAATTGAGGCACTATTAGTTTCTGATTGCATCCGTAAGTTTCTTCTGCCCATAGCATATTCATTCTAATGCCTGACGGTTAGGAATAGAAGTGAAACTGGTGTAGAAATCCGGTATAGGAAGTACACTCCTTCAGCTTTCATCTTCATAATAAGTACACTTTGTGCAGATACCACTGTCATGTTTTCTTGGACCTGAACTTGTGTTTGGCGGCGACCTACACTTCTGAAGAATATCATTCTGTACTTCGTGGCTACAAAATGCATTTGGTAGCTTTATTTTTGTGTGTACTCCTGAAAGTAGTTGGTCTGAAACTCTGAACTTCCCTGTTATATAGTGCATGGACCATGTTTTTTTGTACGCTTGCAAATCGCTAATTAGTTTTGTCCCAACATTCACACTACGAAGTACATTTGTTAAGAAATCGGTTTCTCAACACGTGGAATGAAAACAAAGTCCAAATAGGGATTAAGAAAATACGGCAGCACACTTTTGACCTGCTCTTGATTTGACTTGTTCTAATGTCCCTGCAGGATTTGATTCGTTTCAATGTCCATAAAATTAACTCCGGGTCATCACATCCACTGTCGCTGTCTAAATTTGCCCACTTCAGCTTGGCCCTCATCAAGATGCTATCCACACGGCCGCCACGGTCGTGCATGTGTCACAATTAGAGATGTCAAGAAGTACAGTCAGCGCAGCGGCAAGAAAAAGTGTACACAGCGAGAAGTGCAACCTTATGACGCAGGCAGTACAATCCATCAATTGTTCATGCCGCAAGTCTGAATCCTCTATAGATATTTTTACGCCCCCATGCAACTCGTTGTGACGAGTTTAGAAGTAATGCTACTATGAACATCAATAGGAGCAAGAGGAGTCTCATCTAAGGAACTGAATGGGCTATTTGTTCGGTTATTTTATCTTAACTTTTTTTTGGATTATCATTGATGAAAGCCTCAAATTCTCATATCTTTTTATCTGTTTAAAAGAAGTACAACCATTCGACACGAGCAGGACACCCACTTAACATAGGAAGTTCAATAAAACGGCCAAATCCAAATGTAGAAAAAACATAATAATCCAGTCATCCGGGAGGAAGTTCAAATAAATGACAAGTACAACCATTCGACACTATCAGTACACCCACTTACTATAGGAAGTACAAGAAAACTGACAAAATATAAATGTAGAAAAAACGAAATAATCCCATCATCTGCGAGGAAGTTTGAATACTTGATGATGAGAAGTACAACCATTCGACAAAAGTAGTACACCCACTTAATATAGGAAGAACAAGAAAACTGACAAAATCCAAATATTGAAAAAAACAAATAATCCCATCACCCCCGAGGATGTTCAAACAGTTGATGACGAGAAGTACAACCATTCAACACGAGAAGTACAAGCACTTATTATAGGAATAACATGAAAGTCGATAAAATCCAATTGTAGAATAAATAAATAAATCTCGTCACCCAAGAGAAAGTTCAAATAGTAGACGGCTAGAAGTACAACCATTCGACACAAGCAGTACACCCACTTAATATAGGAAGTACTAGAAAACTGACAAAATCCAAATGTAGGAAAAAATAATAATCCCGTCATCCGCGAGGAAGTACAAGCAGTGATTCCGAGAAGTACAAGCGGAGACTCCAGGAAGGACAAGCGACAATTACAGGAACTCCAAATTGTCCAAAGAAAAGAAATACTCCCAAATAAGTTCACATAGCAACGTTGTGAAGTTCAAAAATTAACATCCCGTAAGTGCAGAATCACTTAAATAAAGTGTAGGGACAATCTAAAATTATCATTCGGAAACACACATGTTTAGTAATTCGAAAACATAGTAGTATCGAAACATTTCTAGGAAGTACAACCACGAAGGCCAAGAAGTACAAGAACATGTCTCGGGAAGTTCAGATGCGCGTGGTTGTGTTGCACATTTTGTGTGGTCGTGGACATCAAACGAACACCATATGAGAAAATTATAGCCATTTTACTGAACACTTTCGTGAAACCGCGCAAAGAAGTACAACCTCATTTTCCAAGAAGTACAAGGTCATCCGTGGTGAAGTTCAAATACTTGACGCTCAGAAGTACAACCATTCGACATGAGAAGCACACCCACTTAATATCGGAAGAACAACAAAACCGAGAAAATCCAAATGTAGAAAAAATCAAATAATCCCATCACCCCCGAGGAAGTTCAAACAATTGATGAAGAGAAGTACAACCATTCGACACGAGAAATACAAGCATTTATTATAGTAAGTACAAGAAAACCGACAAAATCCAAACGTAGAAAAAATAAATAAATCCCGTCACCCAAGAGGAAGTTCAAAGAGTTGACGGCGAGAGTACAACCATTCGACACCAGCATTACACCCACTTAATATATGCAGTACAAGAAAACCGACAAAATCAAAATGTAGGAACAAAATAATCCCGTCATCCGCGAGAAAGTACAAGCAGTGATTCCGAGAAGTACAAGCGGAGATTACAGGAAGTACAAGCGGTAATTACAGGAACTACAAATTGTCCAAGGAAAAAATACCCCCACATAAGTTCACATAACAACGTTGGGAAGTTCAAAAATTAAGATCCAGTAAGTGCAAAATCACTTAAATAGAGTGTCGGGACAATCTAAAATTATCAGTCCAAAACACACATGTTTAGTTATTGTAAAACACACTAGTATCGAAACATTTCTAGGAAGTACAACCACGAAGGCCAAGAAGTACAAGAACATGTCTTGGGAAGTTTAGATGCGCGTGGTTGTGTTGCACATTTTGTGTGGTCGTGGACCTCAAACAGACACCGTACGAGTTTTACTGAACACTTTCTTCAAACCGCACAGAGAAATACAACCGCATTACCCGATAAGTACAAGTTCATGTCGAGGAAAGTTCAGTGCTCTGTTTTTACGGGGCGGAAATCTATTGTGCAAATCTCATCGATTTGATCACTGACCACTTCAATCGTTGTCACCAAAAGCTTTATATGGTAGAGTATGTGTCTAATTTCATTACCTACATCATTTCACTACAAATAAATGGATCTAATCCGTCAAATTCAAGTCATTATCTCTCAAAGTATACCAAAAACATAATTTAAAAACTTTTAAAATTGGTTTTAAACCGTTCGGATTTGGCAAAAATGCTACATATGAAAAAGATGCGCCCTTTTGAAACCTTTCCAATCGTATATCATTTCCATTGTTTAAATATACTGCAAGGAAATCGTGGGAAAATCATTCGGTGCATGTCACATAAATTGGGCAGACAGTAATTCGAGTTTTTCTCTTAAACTGTAAGGAATTAGAGAAAACAACGTGAATAAGAAAGTTGCGCCTACTTCATAGCTTTTGAATGCCATATCATTTACATCATTCCGATAAGCGGTTGAAAATATTCGTCCAACTTACTATCCGCCCATTTTTGAATACGTCTGAATTTTGGTATTTTCAAAATTATTCGAAAACCATGCAGAATTTGAAAAAATGTTAAACATGAAAAGTTGCGAAATTTCATTATCTATCCAACGGTATATCATTCGCATAATTTGGACAAATGATTCGAAAAAACGAAATAATCCCGTCACCCACGAGGAAGTTCAAATAGTTGATGAAGAGAAGTACAACCGTTCGACACGAGCAGTACAAGCACCTATTATAGAAAGTACAAGAATATCGACAAAATCCAAATATAAAAAAATGAAATAATCCCATCACCCAAGAGGAAATTCAAATAGTTGACGGAGAGAAGTACAACAATTAGACACCAGCAGTACACCTACTTAATATAGGAAGTACAATAAACTGACAAAATCCAAATGTAGGAAAAACAAAATAATCCCATCATCCGCGAGGAAGTACAAGGAGTTATTACGAGAAGTACAAGCGGAGACTACAGGAAGTACAAGCAGTAATTAGAGTAACTGCAAATTCTAGAAAGAAAATACTCACACATAAGTTCACATATCAATGTTGGGAAGTTCAAATATTAAGATCCAGGAAGTGCAGAATCTCTTAAATAGAGGCTAAGGAAAATCTAAAACTATCATTTCGAAACACATGTTTAATTATTGTAAAACACACTAGTATCGAAACATTTTCGGAAGTACAACCACGACGGCCAAGAAGTACAAGGACATGTCGCGAGAAGTTCAGATGCGCGTGGTTGTGCTGCACATTTTGTGTGGTGAAAATTATAGCTCCGTTTTACTGAACACTTTCATGAAACCGCACCAAGAAGTACAACCGCATTTCCCGCTAAGTACAAGTTCATGTCGAGGGAAGTTCAGTGCTCTGTTTTTACGGGGCGGAAATCTATTATTCAAATCTCATCGATTTGATCACCAACCACTTCAATCATTGTCACCAAAAGCTTTATATGATAGATTATATGTCTAATTTCATTACCTACAACATTTTACAACAAATAAATGGATCTAATCCATCAAATTCAAATCGTTATCCCACAAAATATGCCGAAAACATGATTTCAAAACTTCTAAAATTACTTTTAAACCATTTGGATTTGGCAAAAATGGTAGATACGAAAAAGATGCGCCATTTTGACACCTTTCCAACCGTATATCATTTGCATTGTTTAAATATACCGCATGGAAATCACGTGAAAAATCATTCGGTGTCCATCACATAAAACGGGCGGATAGTAATTCGAGTTATTCTCTTAAACTGTAAGGAATTAGAGAAAACAATTGGAATAAGAAAGTTGCGCCTAGTCCATATATTTTCAATGCCATATCATTTGCATCATTCCGACAAACGGTTGAAACAAATCATCCAAATTACTGTCCGCTCGTTTTTAAGTACATACGAATTTTGGTAATTTCAAAATTATTCAAAAACTGTGAGGATTTTGAAAAAACGTAAAACATGAAAAAGTTGTGCAATTTCATTATCTATCCAACGGTATATCGTTTGAACATTTTCGATAAGTGATTCGAAAATCAAACTAAAAGTTCGATTTCTTTCCATATATAAGTGTTTTCGTATTTTCAAAATTAAATTTAAACCGTGCATAATCTACAAAAATTGTGAACATGAAAAAGTTGCGGTTTTTCATTATCTATCCAACGGTATATCATTTGCACATTTCTGCCAAATGGTTGAGAAACTCGTAGTATAATCATTAGCTCTGAAGAAAATGAGAAGTTCATGTAAGTTCCGACAGAAAGGTCAACCCTCTTATCCAGGAAGTTCAACATTGTGTCCAAGAAAGATAATTTTACGAAATAATTACGTTCATATTGATTTACCACAAAAAATCGACATAAAAAAAGCATTGTGTGAATAATTGTAGTGTAAAAAAAGACGAAAATACTTATTTTATGTCATATTTTTTTACGTCACATAAACAATTTTTTTTGCAAGGTTGATTTTGTCTTATGTTCTACTCGACTAATGAAGTAAGAAAAATTTTACGTGACGTAAAAATCATTTACGGTTGCAAAGACAGAGGGTGGGTGTAGAATAACTATTCTACTCCCTGGCACTATTCTACAACCGGTGCTCAAAATAATATTCTGAGCACCGGTCGGCCCTATATATGCGCGCACACGCACCAGATCGAGAAATAAAGGACACCTAGCACGAACTCACCCCTCCCCTCCCGTTCGTGCTCAACCCCTGGTAGCTCGCCGCCGTATTGCCTCCCGCCGCCGGCCTTAAGGCTCCCGCACCGGCGCCTGCAGGCCTGCCGCTCCGCCGCTGGGAGGGACCAGCGCCGCCGCTTCAAGCTCCTCGCGCGCCGCCGCCTCGAGGTCGTCGCGCGCCGCCGTCTCCAGGTGCTCTCTTCTTCCCCGTCACCGACGCCCTTCTTCCCCATGACCAGCGGCCTGCCTTCTTCCCCGCGGCGCTGGTCTGTCCATTGTTTCCCGCGGCCGACAGGCCGCCTGCTTCCCTCTGCCGCTGATGGAGTCCCTCCGGCAACGCCTGCTCCATGCCCGTGGGGCACCGCGCCCAGGCCATGGTTTTCGGCCAGATCATATCGAGTACTACGTACGTCGCAAAGTAGGGATGCCCGCACGCCTGTTTTCCTTCCGTTCTAGTGTCTCCATGTACGCAGCAACTGCTGCTTTTCTCTCTCGTGCACCTCTTTGATGCTCCTCTGCCTCTAATACTGCGCAGCAGCAGTGCAACTGGCTACTCACGGAAGTACAAGGAAGGTCAATTAGAAAAAAAAATCCAATTTACTAAAACGTGGATGAATCGGAATGTGGGGAGTGCACCGCGCCCCTGGTACTAATTATTTTATATGCACTGTTTTATTTCGGAGTAAATTTGTTTATCGTTTCTGAATTTCGAGTCGACCTGTAAGTTTGCAAGAAATCTGTTTTAGTAGATAACATAGAGGTCAGTACAAAAAGTGTTAGCATACGCATACACATTAGATTACATGGCAGAGGCTAGCGGCGGCCGATGCATCTTTCTTTACATTGGGAAAATGTAGATACAAGCAGGTTCAAGAGAAAAGGTAATCGTCTATAAAGCAAAAGTACAAATGGATAGTGCTTGGGTAATGCTAGGATTTTATTTTTTCGCTGTTCTTCGTGGTCGACGCATTTGCTTTTCTGTAACTTGCCAAGCAGGACATGTTCTACCATTTAGAAAAAGTTGGGAAGTACAGTTAGAACATGCGGAAAATTGCAGATAAGTGCTGATCTAGCAGAACCACATCCTCGCTCGTTCTGTCATCAGCTTCCGCTTTGTATCCGCATACGAAACAACAGTACACATTTTGGTAACAGTGGTGGTTAACAGAATTACAAAATATATTTTAACTACGTTGACCATATATTGCTTCCTCGTATGATTGAATTTGTATGTGCGTGTGAGTATGTGCTGAACCTTTTAGTTCATGTGCTTGCATAGAGTTAATTACATTTTTCCCACCTAGCCTTTTAGTTTGGATTTATTCGCTCCCGCTGTCATAATCTCATTTCTGGTGATTCTTTGCTGTTGCTAAGCCGTGCACTTACCACCGACCGACAGTAAACTTAACTTGTAACAGCAGTGCTTCTTTTAGTTCGGAGAGGACAACATTGTTCTTCATAGACAAAATCATCTAACGTTAAAAGCTGCGGAGAGCTCGCGCGCCGCAGCCTGGGAGGACAACCGGGCGGCCATCTCGAGGGCTCGACTCCGTCGCCTGGGAGGCCCGGGGCGCCGTCCTCAGGCAAGTCAGCGTCGCCCCAACCTGCCTCGCTCAACCCTTGCTGGCGATTTCTGCTGCGGTTGAACTTACTTCAAAGGGGACTTGTACTTTTTTTTCACGGCGCATGTACTTCCATAATTTTCTTATATTGTTATGTTCTGATGGTAAACCATGTTGCATGTCGTGGCTGCAAACTGTTGCTATTTCTCTTGGAACTATGTTTTCTATCTTAGTTTGTTGAACACTAAAATTCTCTTTCTATAAAAAAATTCGTAGTGCAAACTGTTGGAACGGGCAGTGCAAATTTTGTGTATGTAAAGATGGCCATCTTTAGTTTCAGTTTGGACTAGAGTCAGTTCGTGTGCGTAAAGATGGCCAGTTTAATCTTGTCTCGGTAAGATGCCAGTTTAGTCCTGTTTCTGTTAGACTTGTACGATGCTTCCACTTAGCATCCACTACTTTCCAGAATTTTTTTTTCTAATTTTACCTCTGTACTGTGTATGTGTGTGGCGGATTCCAGTCCGAAAGCTATTGTCCATTTATCTCTGAATTTTGGAAGTTAAGTACTTGCATCGAGAACTCTGAATTTTCAGTCTGAGCTGCTATTGAATTATTCCGAACTCAATCAATTGATCTGTCATTAGCTCTAGCAAACATTTCCTGCAAGTTTAAGGACAAAGTCCACTTGTATTTATAGAGCACTTGTCCTTTAACGGCTATACAAGAAATTCCGAGCGCGGATGATTTTCTAGATGTCGGCTTGTAGTGGGAAATCAAAATTGATTGGTTTTGGGAAGTACATGGTTCGCCTTGTAGTTGCAAACTAATAATAAAAATCATCCAATTTTTTTATCTTTCAAGAAGTATAATTAGAGATCCTAAGAAAAACAAGGGGTGACTAAACAAGCAACGTTTTCTCCTACGAAATGAAGCATATTATTTTTTTGTTTCAATTTACCTGGATCGCGGAATGGTTTAACTTTTAATTGATAATTTTAACATATGGACGCTGAAAAGTATAATAATTCGGTAGGAGCAGTACACCCACTTAATATAGGAAGTACAAGAAAACCAGAAAAATGGAATATAGAAAAAGAAAAATAATCCTTCATCGACGGTGAAATTTACTTGACGCTGAGAAGTACAACTATTCGACACGAGCTATATACCCGCTAAATATAGAAATTACAAAGAAAATCGACAAAAACAACAAAAAATAAATATCGTCATCCGCAAAGAAGTACAAATAGTTGAGGCCGAGAAGTACAACTATTTGGTGCGAGCAGTGCACCCACTTAATATTGGAAGTACTAGAAAACCAATGGAGAAAAAACGAAATAATCTAGTCATCCGGAGTGAAGGTCAAATACTTGTGGTTGAGAAGTACAACTATTTGGCGCGAGCAGTGCACCTACTTCATATTGGAAGTACTAGAAAACCAATGTAGAAAAAACAAAATAATCTTGTTATCCACGAGGAAGTTCAACTACTTGACGCTGAGAAGTACAAGTATTCGACACGAGCAGTACACCTGCTTAATATATGAAGTACAAGAAAACCGAGAAAATCCAAATGTACAAAAATATATAATTCGGTCATCCGCGAGGAAGTTCAAATGCTATACACAGATAAGTACAACCATTTGACACGAGCAGTACAAGCAGTTATTATAGGAAGTAAAAGAAAACCAACAAAATCCAAATCTAGAAAAAACATAAAAAAATCCCGTCATCCGTGAGGAAGTTCGAATAGTTGACGCGGAGAAGTGCAACCATTCAACACGAGCAGTACACCCGCTTAATATAGGAAGTACAAGAAAACCGACAAAATCCAAATGTACAAAAAACAACAAAGTCCAGTCATCCGCGGGAAGTGCAAGTCGTGATTCCGAGAAGTACAACCGTTGACTATAGGAAGTACAAGCACTAACTACTGGAAGTACAAAGTGCTCAACTAAAATTATATCGGCTTTTATGAACAGTTTTGTGAAACCGTACCGAGAAGTACAACTGTATTGCTCGGGAAGTATAAGCTCATGTCGAGGGAAGTTCAACGCTCTGTTCTTGCGGGGCGGAAATCTATTGCGAAAATTTAATGTAGAAAAAATCCTATCATCCGCGGGGGAGTTCAAATACTTGACGCTGAGAATTACTACCATTCAACACGAGTAGTACAACCACTTAACATAGTAAGTAAAAAAACCGACAAGATCTAAATGCACAAAAACAAAATAATCCCATCATCCGCGAGGAAGTTCGAATACTCGATGATGAGAAGTACAACCATTCAACACAGGCAGTACAACCACTTATTTAGGAACTACAAGAAAGCCGATAAAAATCCAAATATACAAAATAATCTCGTCATCCGCGAGGACGTACAAAGACTTAAAGCTAAGAAGTACAATCGTTCGACACAAGAAGTACACCCACTTAATATAGGAAGTACAAAAAACCGACAAAATCCTAATGCACAATAAATAAAAAATAAAAATCCTCATCCGCGGGAAGTACAATCTGTGATTCCGAGAAGTACAAGCGGCGACTGCATGAAGTACAAGCGGTAACTACGGGAAGTACACAATGTTCAGATAAAATTTATTAGTTTTTCTGAACAGCTTCGTGAAACAGCATCAAGAAGTACAACCGCATTGCCCGAGCAGTACAAGCTCATGTCGGCGGAAGTTCAATGCTCTGTTTTTTGCGAGGCGGAAATCTATTGTGAAAATCTCATTGTTTTGTTCACTAACCAACTCAACCATTGCCACCCAAAGCTTTATATGATAGAGTATGCGTCTAATTTCATTACCTACAACATTTGACAACAAATAAATGGATCTAATCCATCGAATTCGAGTCATTATCTCGCAAAGTATACCGAAAACATGATTTCAAAACTTCTAAAATTACTTTCAAACCGTTTGGATTTGGCAAAAATGGTAAATACAAAAAAGATGCGCCCTTTCGACACCTTTCCAACCGTATATCATTTGCATTGTTTCAATATACCGGATGGAAATCGCGGGCAAAATCATTCGGTGCCCGTCACATAAAACGGGCGGACAGTAATTCAAGTTGTTCTTTTAAACTGTAAGGAATTAGAGAAAACAATTGGAATAAGAAAGTTGCGCCTAGTTCATAGCTTTCCAACGCCATATTATTTGCATCATTCCGACAAACGGTTGAAACAAATCATCCAAATTACCGTCCGCTCGTTTTTAAGTACGTCCGAATTTCGGTATTTTCAAAATTATTCAAAAACTGTGAGGATTTTGAAAAAACGTAAAACATGAAAAAGTTGCGCAATTTCATTATCTATCCAACGGTATATCATTTGTACATTTCCAATAAGCGATTCGAAAATCAAGCTAAAAGTTCGTTTTCTGACCATATAGAAGCATTTTCGTATTTTCAAAATTAAATTTAAACCGTGCTGAATCTGTGAAAGTTGTGAACATGAAAAAGTTGCGGTTTTTCATTATCTATCCAACGGTATATCATTTGCACATTTCCTCCAAATGGTTGAAAAAATCGTAGTGTAATCAGTAGCTCTTAAGAAAATGGGAAGTTCAAGTAAGTTCCGACAAAAAGGTCAACCCTCTTATCCAGGAAGTTTAACCTTGTGTCCAGGAAAGTACAAGTCGGTGCTCAGAATATTATTCTGGACATATTCAAACTACACCAGGGTGTAGTTACACCCACGCATGTTTCTCATAGACTTGTGTGTACCATGCTTGTGTTGCCTTGGATCCATCTCAACTATCAACCTTCAATCAATTCATTCTAACACATTGATCGTCTCATGATTCCAATCATCTATAAAATGTAACAGTATACCCACATAACATTTCTAGATACGTCTAGGGTGCTTCAAATCTGGTTATATATTGTTCACTCCCAACACCATACATGACCTAGGGTTTAGAGGGAGAAGAGGTTTGCTAATCACGGAAAATGCAAGCTTTACTCGTCCTTGACCGTGGACACGTCGAATAGATTAAACACTATTCCGAAGTTGTATAATTTTATCCCTAAATTGTATAGATAGATTTTGCATTGTGACTCACTTGAGGTGTGCAATTCTAGCATCCTGCTATGTTGAATTCACAATATATTTTTCTTAGTGCGATTCCACCCGCTGAGAGGTTATTATCAGATACAGAATGCTGCTCGCTAGCCCCCATGGTTATGAATAGATATGGAATACGGCTCGCCAGTAGTCCTCTCTTGGGCCACATGGTACAACTAACTAGATGATTCCCCGAATGTTGCTACGGGAATTTTTAGGATATACATGAGCGAACATTAAGAAGTAAAGAAAAAGATAACATGGATATTTTCTTGTGTTGCAATTTACATGCTATTATTTCAATTATAGAATGTAACGTAGCATACCCATGCATGCAGAATTGCAGATACATGTATTTGGACGCATGCTAACATTTATATTCTTGAGTGCAATTGTTAAATGTTTATATATATTATAATACAACACATAATATCCATGCTAACCCTTGTCGACCAATTCAAGAAAATTGAGATTATAACAATATATAGCAAAAGGAAATATAAACTTGTTTCTACTGGGTCGATATATATCTCTGCAATTATGGGAGATACAAAATGTGGGTGTCTAGATCTAGAGCAAGGAATCAAATCGAGGCAGCGCAAAATCAGTTATCACCCTTGACATCCACAATGTACTCGTACGTAGACCATTTGTACCAAAAATGGAATATATGATTTTCCAAAGTATCATCTAGAAAACTAGAATAGTCAATATTCCTCTGTGAACTTTGCAACTACCTGAAGTGCATCTTAGGATTCACTGATCATCACTTCAAGAATGAATGGTAGCCAACAACAATAAATTTTCATTAGAACGATGCAATCAATCATATCATAGCTGCATGTTTCTATGTTGTTTAAATTGTCTCCATAGTCTGGGCTGCCGATCGTTGAGTGTGATCCTAAGAGACCCATCAATACAATCGAAATACAACCTCGATTCGGTTGTGTGAGGAAATGGAGAGAAGAATCATTGACATGAAATGTTGGAACCAATCACCGTGATGGAAGCACCTGAAGAGTTAAATATTAAACTCGGATCAAGCATGATATAAACAAAAGTGTGTTGGATGGCACCATCGAGAGAGTCAGGACTTCACTTGCATAAACATTTCAGGTTCAACTGTGGATAATATATACCACTCGGCAGCTGCAGGAAGTAGAGAACATGGAAGAAGAGGCCCATGTTTATGGCTCAAAGTCTAAGCTCACTCGTAGATGACGTAAAAAATGTTGCCGAAAATGGAGCAATGAGCGTGTATGGCGCTTGAAGGAACATACGCCTCAACAACGGGGACGCCAATAATCTGAAGGTGCATCATATGTGATCTTGCTTAAAGGACTGGAAGTTTTGAAAATAGGAGACTGCAACCCATGCATAGTCTACATCGGGGTGAGGTGGTGAGGCGCCAAGTCGAGTTCTCCTCGATGGCCTCCATCTCTTCTTCCATCGCATGCCTCCAGCTGACATCTAACGTGGCCCCACTGAACGAGCCAGGCTCTTCAGTGGCGAGGAAGTGGATGTACTCGTCCAGCTCCGAAGCCGGACCAGCGTAGATTACGTTCCGCACAGTGCGAAACCGGTGCTCGAGCTCGGAGTCATCTTTTGCGTCAAGCGTACTTGCGTACCTTTACGGTGGTGTGACGAACTCTCTGCCAGTGGAAGCCGGAGTTGGGGACTCTGCTATCGGATACCCTGGTGTCGACGAGGAGCCGGATGGAGGAGACTCACTCCAGACTTCTGGAGTCGGTGAGGTGGGAGTCGGTGATGACGGAGAGTCGGATTGAGGATCTGCATTAGCGTCTCCTTGAGTCGTCCGCGGCTCGAGCACCATGTGCTCGACAATGAACGAGTCAGCTCCGAAGGTGTTCACCGACGTCTCCGGTGACTTCGAGTCCTAGCGCACTCTTTTGTCAAATACAGCGTCGAGGGTGACGTGGACTCGGCTTGTCGCCAGGTCGAAGGACAAATAACCCTTTGTGCCAGGTTCGCAACCTAAGAAGACCCTCGGCCTGATGTGATCATTGAGATTCTTCAGCCTAGGTCACGTCTATCTGATGTGCACCACACAGCCGAACGTGCACATGAAGTGCACATCCGGCCTGCGGCTATGCCAGGCCTCGAACGACGTCTTGCCGTCCACGCTTTTAGTCGGCGAACTGTTCAAGATCAACACGGTCGTCGACACTGTCTCACCTGAGAACTCGCCGGGGACCTGCAATATATCCACCAAAGCAGGACGTAGGGGTTTTACCTCTCCGAGGGCCCTGAACCTGGGTAACTGCTGTGTCTCTCTCTCTGCAGTGCCCATCGTCGGCAAGGCGACGACGTGATCTTGAGTCCCCTGTGTTTGAACCTCTCGGGTTCGGTGACACCCGTGTTCCTACCCGGACACGAATCTCCGGCATTTGGCGCGCCAGGTAGGGGACTCAATCTGCCGTCGTTCTTCTCCGTCAGCTTCGCCGACATGTCCGGGCAGGTTGAGACTCGCGACGAGCGCGCGCGTCACCATGCGGCTAGTCGCGCTCGCTCTGAGCCTGCTCGTCATCGTGCTCCTACCGCCTCTGAGCTCGCTGGACGCGACACCCCGGGGGCTCCCGAGCCGCCCGAGCGCCGTGCTCCGGAAGAGCCAGAGCCACAGCCATGGACCGACGACGAGGAAGGTTCGTCCTTCCGCCCGTCTGGGGAGCCTCAACATCCCTTGACGTGAGGTCTCACCTCCTTCATCATCTCCGAGCCCAACGCCCCCGAGCAGCTTACGGAGGAGGCTCGCATCCTTCTGGCTCAGGAGTTGCTGAACCACCCAACATTGGTTGCCGGGCGGGACGGTTGGGCTACACGCATCACCAAGCTGGTGAATGGGCGCGGCAGGCCCCCCGCTCGGAACGTCCCTCCGCCGCCGCTCGCTCAGCAAGCGCTAGGAGAGGCCTCGCGCGCGGCGTCGTCCCCACAGGTTGCCGAGCCCAGCTGCCATATCATCCTGAGGACGCCTGAAGAGGCCCGTGTTGGGTTCGAGCGACAGCCCGAACGACCACACGAGCGCCAAGCAAGGGTCCTCCGGGAGATTGCGGTGACGGGTCAAGGGAACCGCACTACTAGGACGCCCGTCTGCATGGGGGCCTGCATCGCCTACACCAAGGAGCTCCGCCGCGTCTCGTGGCCGCTCAAGTTTTGGCCAGATCTGCCAGCTCGCTGATACGTCCATTTTGCATCACTATTTTATATCATAACTTACTGTTATTCATTGATATATTTCATATTTAGAGATGATACTTATGTTATTTCATCTATTTTGCATGTTTCATGATTATTGGAGAATCGCTCACCGGAGTCAGGATTCTGCTGGAAAAAGCACCGTCAGAATGCAATATTTCGGAAGATCAACAATTGACGGAAATTACACCGAAGATCTTATTTTTCCTGAAGACGAAGCCAGCCAAAAGGAGGGACCGAGGAGGGCCGCCATGGCCCCCCCCCATAGGCCGGCGCGGGCCCTGGCCTGGCCGTGCCGCCTTGTGGGGAGGGGGCCCACAGCCCCCTTCGGCCGCCTCTCCTTCGCGTACTTCTTCGTCCTGAAAACCTAAGCTCCAGGGGAATCGCGAATAGACACAGCCGCCTCTACGGGGCGGAAAACACCAGAGAGAAGAGAGCTCTCCGGCAGGCTGAAATCTGTCGGGGAAATTCCCTCCCGGGGGGAAATCGTCGCCATCGTCACCGTCATCGAGCTAGACTTCATTGGGATCATCATCATCATCATCTCCACCACCGACACCGTCATCTCCACCACTGCACCTCGTCTCCGCTGTAACATCTAGGGTTGAATCTTGATTATTTCATAGGGGAAACTCTGCCGGTGTTGATTACTCCTTGTTATTGATGCTATTGAGTGAAACCGTTGAACCAAGGTTTATGTTCAGATTGTTATTCATCATCATATCACCTCTGATCATGTTCCATATGATGTCTTGTGAGTAGTTCGTTTAGTTCTTGAGGACATGGGTGAAGTCTAAATGTTAGTAGTGAACTATGTTGAGTAATATTTAATGGTTTGATATTTAAGTTGTGGTGTTATTCTTCTAGTGGTGTCATGTGAACGTCGACTACATGATACTTCACCTTTATGGTCCTAGGGGAATGCATCTTGTATTCGTTTGCTAATTGTGGGGTTGCCGGAGTGACAGCAACCTGAACCCCCGTTGGTATATCGATGCATGAGGGATAGCAGGATCTCAGAGTTTAAGGCTGTGGTTAGATTTATCTTAATTACTTTCTTGTATTTGCGGATGCTTGCAAGGGGTTTAATCACAAGTATGTATTAGTCCTAGGAAGGGCGGTGCATTAGCATAGGTTCACCCACACAACACTTATCAAAACAATGAAGATTAATCAACTATATGAAGCGAAATCACTAGACTAATTACCCGTGTGTCCTCGAGAACGTTTGGTCATTATAAGTAAACAAACCGGCTTGTCCTTTGTGCTAAAAAGGATTGGGCCACTCGCTGCAATTATTACTCTCGCATTTTACTTACTCGTACTTTATTTATCTGCTATATCAAAACCCCCTGAAAACTTGTCTGTGAGCATTTACAGTGAATCCTTCATCTAAACTGCTTGTCAACACCTTCTGCTCCTCGTTGGGTTCGACATTCTTATTTATCGAAAGTACTATGATACACCCCCTATACTTGTGGGTCATCACTCGCTATGACGGCCACGGGGACCCAACAGAGTTCCTATAGCTGTACATTGTGAGCATCGAGGCCGCGGGGGGAGACCAAAAGGTTTTGGCTAATTGGTTCCCTATGGCGCTCAAGGACATTGCCCGCTCCTGGCTCATGAACCTCCAGAGGAGTCCGTCTCCTCCTGGGAGGATCTCTGCCAGCAGTTCGTGGCCAACTTCAAGCCTACAGCGGACCGCCACTCCACTCTCAATGACATGCGCCAGATTCGCCAGGAGAAAGGCGAAACGCTGTATCAATTCATGCAGCGCTTCAGCAAAGTGAGGAACACGATACCCATGATTTCTCAAGCCAACATCATCTCCGCCTTTACCGAAGGTGTCACAGATCTGCGGATGAGGGAGAAGCTCGCCATGCACGATGAGCTTGAGTCCACAACGGAGCTCTTCGCCATGGCCGACAAATGTGCCAAAGCGGAGGCGGGGCGGCTGTTCATCCGAGACCAACTAGAGGCCCGTAGCATGCCGTCCTCCTCCAAAGGCAAGAGCTTCTCAAAGGACACTAAGCGCAAGACTGTAGCAGTCTTGGCTGCTGAACCTCACCAGAAGTTCCAGCGTGGAGCGGAGGGGGAGAACGCAGGAGCCAATGGGCGCTCGTTCTGTACCTGTCACCGCAAATCTGGCCACTCCACTGACAACTGCTATGAGATCCAGAAGATCCGTGAGGAGCGGGACAGTCAGAGAAAGGTGAAGCATTCTGATGGGCACAGCGGCGGACGTGGGGGAGGTCGTGGAGGTGGAAACTGGAACAGTGACCGGAGCAGGGGCAACAACTAGGCAAACACCACCCAGCCACGCCTCGGCGATGGGAGAGACCATGCCGAGGAAGGCGCTGGGGGCTACCAGGAGCTGAGGGGCGCTATCTGTTGCATCCTCGGTGGGGCTCAGGCGCCAACCTCCACGAGGCACTTCAAGCAGCTCGTCCGAGAGGTCGCGGCCGCTCGCCCAGGTTTGAACCATGTCAAGCTCAAATGGTCACAGTTTCCTGTTTCTTTCAGCTCAGAGGACCACCCCAAGTCCGTCAGGATAGTAGGGGCCATTCCCCTCATGTGCACTCCCGTCATCAACAACATTGCTGTCGCCAAGACTCTGATTAACGGAGGAGCCAGGCTGAATGTTCTGTCGCTGGAAACTTTTGAGAAGATGCAGCTGTCTTATGATCGACTGAAGCCCACGATGCCGTTCTCGGGAGTCACTGAGGGATCCACCATGCCCATCGGCCAAGTGTGACTCCCTGTCACATTTGGTTCCCACAGCAACTATCGTACAGAGCTCATCGACTTCGATGTCGCGCACATTGGGCTGCCCTATAACACCATCCTGGGTTTCCCTGCCCTCGCCAAGTTCATGGCGGTCACCCACCATGCCTACAACCTCGTCAAGATGCCAGGCTGCAATGGTGAGATCATCACTGTCTGCTGCGATGAGAAGGATGCGGTGAACTCCATGGCGCATGCTTACCGAGAGGCCGCTGCAGCCTTCCCGGTCAACGAGGATGTCATGGAACATCTTGGAGGCAGTGAGAGGAAGAAGCAGATGCTTTCTTAGGCGCGTGCCAGAACAAGAAGGGCAGCACACGCCGCTACCCTCGCCGAGGCCATGGCCACGGCTACCCTCGGCGAGGACCGGTTGGGAAATCTCCAAGGCACTGGGGGCTCGGGGGCTCGGATCACTCTGAAAGGCAATTCCTCCAAATAGGAAGGCGCGCTCGATGCCTCCCCGAAGAAACTCCCAGACATGGCTCACCATACACCATCAAGGGTGCAGGAGTGCAATAGAGAGGTGATCGAGCCCCATCCCGAGGAAGGATCTGGAGTGGAGTACTCACGGCACATGACCAGCAGAGCAGAGAAGCCACCCAGGTCCCTGGATAATTGCGAAGGCAAAGCAAGGGTGTCAGCCGACTGGCCTACGCATAGCGATCGCATGGCATCAGGAGTCTGCCGCGCTGGGGCTAGGAACTCCTTCGACAGATCTCCCTCGGTCCTTCTGGCACCTTGCAGCTGAGAGGGAGCTATAACCCTCCAAGAAGAAATCCCAAAGGCAGTCACCCACAGCAGGTTGTTTGCTTTTTGAAGATGCCCGGCCCTGCTCTCACATCTTGAAGCAAATTCTCTAAGGGTCACTGATTCAGCCGCGGCAGCATGTAATGGGACTTCTTTAGATCTTTCTCAACGCGCACCCGCGCTGATTGGAATAAAAGACTCTGGACTTCATTCCTAAGGAATTCAAAAACTTGTCTCAAAGCGTTCCCTGAGTTCTCGATTGTGTGCGCCGTGCGAGCGGGGGCTAGGCATTGTGCCTTAGTCGGGGTAACCCATCAGTCCTACACTTGGGTACTGAGCTCTGGCAGCGGGGTCGCTACCCGCACTAAGCCACCTCACCAAGTCACTTGGTGTCTGATCTCCTCGCACAACAACACATCCGAGAAACACATCGCACGAGCAAAACAACACACAGAACCTTACGGTTACCTCCCCGAGGAACCAACAAGGAGTCACGGTAAAGCCTAAGGCGCAAGTCTACGGTTGCCTCCTCGAGGAACCAACATAATCCGCTGACAGGATACCTCTTTATACATGTGCAAACCTTACGGTCGCCTCCCCGAGGGACTTACAAGGAGACACATCAGAGCCTACATGTGAATCTTATGGTTACCTCCCTAAGGAGCCATCAAGAGAACGCATACAGGACACCCCCGACGTGCAGAACCCTATGGTTACCTCCTCGAGGAACCAACAAGGAGTCACGTCAGAGCCTACATGTAAAGTCTTACGGTTACCTCCCCGAGGAACCAACAAGAATAGGCATACAGGACACTCCCCACGTGCAGAACCCTATGGTTACCTCCTCGAGGAACCAACAAGGAGTCACGTCAAAGCCTACATGTAAAGTGTGACGCCCCGAGACCGGTACCATGAGGATCCCAGCGAACCCGCTGAAATCCGCACGATATCGATTCTGAGACGCCCTCCGACACGACGTGCGCGACGAATCACACACGTGATGCCAGAGGAATTACCCCGAGCGGTAACATTACAACAGGATTACAATAGAGCCCACAAGAAACAGATATATTCCAACAAGGACTCCAACGAGTCAAGATACAAATAGATACAATACAAAGATCCAAATCATACATAAAACCAAATACATCCGAGTACGGATAAGAATACAAATGGGACTAAGAGTCCTGAAGATAATCAAGTGGCGTCCATAACCCTGCCTAAGCCAAGACGGAAGGGTAACCTCGCTAGCGTCGTTCTTCATCGTACCAATCTTCATACCTGCCCGGTTATGTCCCAAAGCAGCAATAAGTACGAGTTCGTACTTAACAAGACTTCAAGACATATAAGCATTCATCAACCAGTCGTCCTTTGTACTTGAGGCACGCAGGGACTTAGAGGACGCAAGATGAACGTCATAGGCAATATGGTGGGGTTAAGCGGCAGCGCGCAAGCACTAAAAACCTATAGAGACACTCTACAACATTCATCTACCAGAGAAGGGGAGAGAGCGCATAACTAACAGTTCTATACTCTGCAAACATAACACAGCCGATGCATTCCCCCCTCGCAAGGAAGTACTTACAAGGGCACTCACACGGTTGACAAGTATTAACCAGTTATTATTTAAGTTATTCTATCTTACTATGCAAGTTATTAGTATTGAAACAACAGGTGTAAGTTGTCTATGGTCGAGTCATACAGCTCCAAGTCGTCCATAACCGCGGACACGGCTTATCGATAAGATTGTAACCCTGCAGGGGTGCCCAAATGTGCCCACACGCATGATCAACCCACTTGCGACAGGTGGATATCACGACTCGCACTCTCCTTCACGACAACAATGTCCAGGAAGCCACCTAACCAAGTTGAACCCGTATCGAAGTCCGGCCGAATCTCCGAAGCAATAGGCTGGCATGCACGCAAACAACAAAAGGTAAAACATTACGAAACTAGTTGTGGCCACTGGACAAAGCTGTAGATTCCGGCAGTGGTCGAGGGGAGACCCAATAAACATACCCACGTGTGGTTAGAGCGCTCAGTCTCGGAACAGATAACAGGAACTCGGGGTCCTAGATTTTAAAGAAACACAAGTGAGCCGTCATAAAACGATCAGCTGACCCACCGATGCCTCCACTAACAACTATTAACAAGTAACCATGATACCCTCAACAGATATATCCATAAACCATGTGTCATGATCTCCAACAGATAACCCGATAAGATAGCGATAACGGTAACACGATAAAACAGCACTAGCATGCACTACGACTCGCAAGGCAGACCCGATAACCAAACAACAGCTGTAGGAGGTTGGTGGAGGCAATATATGCTGCTTGAGGTAACAAGTGGAAGGGACACGTGACAAGAACGCAACTTAAGGATAGCATAAGGGAGGAGGCAAAAAAAATAGGTGAGCGACTCCAGCAGAGACAGGAGTTTAGGAAATGCTTGCCTGTTAAAGCTTGCCGAGGGACATCCGGAGAACTTGGCGTAGCTCGCATCAACTCAACGTCTTATCCGGGAAGAAGCAAAGCGCTACAACAAACAATGGGTGCAACACTTACTACTACGGCAAAGAAGCAGCATGATCATGATGCAGGCATGCATGACATGGCAACGATGGTGCAATGCAACTTATCCATATTAAGCGGGATCGGAATCCCGACAATTAATTAGGTTCAAGTTATTTATCTACCCCGCATATTAATTGTTGATTAGCATGGCAAGACATGGCATGGGTGAGCTACGCAATTTAAATGGAACCGGGATAAGAGATAAGCATTCCCGCACAATTCCATATTTAATTATTAGGTGTATCACTATTACCGAACAACCACATATGCAATGTGATGCAACATGTAAGATTGATGCAACAAGTTATATATAGCATTTAGGAAAATAGGGACAGGCTAGGGTTCACACGTTGGGTTTTGAGGCCGGAAACTCCAGGGTCGATGAGGAAGAAGATGAAGCCGGGTCTCGGCCTTCGGATCCGTGAAGAGTGAAGAAGAACTTGGAGTTCGCCTTCTTGCTTCGGTGTCGGTGGCGAACTAGACAGAGGTCTTCGGCTGCGAAGGAGATCTTGTGGTTCCACCTTGATCGTCGATGGCAGGTTTGACGTTGACACGTTATCTCATTGGAACAGCCAACACATAGATCGTGAGACACGGAATCAAAAACAAAAGGAGTGGAGGCAAGAATACACCGTAGTGTCAAGAGCAACCTGCAGAGCAACACAACAGCGCCACGTTCGGATTCATCACGATTTGGGGTTGTGTCCATGCGGGAAAACAGACGATGCAACGGTGCACTTGGGGTCGATGTCAACAGGAGGACCGTGTCCTTGTAGCAGTGACAAAACGAAGAACTTGAAGTGGAGACCCACGCTACGGGAGCCTGCAAGGGCACGCGGGGCAAAGCGGCCGAGAACGAGGAGCTACTGGCCAAGGCGGGAAGCAGCGCTGGCGTCGCGGTAGTTCATGCTGCCGCGCGCGAGCGGTAGAGGGTATCCGTGGCGATGCACTTGATGCGGTGAAGGGAAGGACGATGGGGCGACGAGGAGCCAGGGAGGTGGCGACCGAGACGAGCAAGGGATGACGCAGGACGGACGTCGTGCTCGAGGTAGCGGTTGACAGCGTCGGGACGAGCCCGGCACGGCTGCGGGGTTGGGGACGAACAGTGGACGGAGCCGGGAGGACGGAGGCAGAGGCGCGGCTTGGCTCAGACGCAGGCGTCCAGGAGGAGGCCGTCGACGCGCGGCCATGCGAAGGGAAGGCGGCAGCGCTTGGAGAAGGAGGGGAACAGGGGCGGCGCCGGCGGCGTCTGGTGGCGAGGAGGAGAGGGGCGCGCGGCCGTGGGCTTGGCATCGATTCAAGCTCGGGAGCGAGAAGGGATGCGAAGAAAGCGTGCGGGGCGACGGGGTGCGTTAGGTGGAGGGACTAGAAAAGGAAAAAGAAGAAAGGCAGGGGAAAAGAGAAGGCTGGCGGCGGGGGTGTGGCTGCAAAAAGCCAAGGGGAGTCCTGGATGGGAGGCTAGGGTTTCCTAGGGTGGGCCGGTCGGGCCTTAGGTGGGCTGCTCCGGCTGGGCTGGGAGTTGCCTGGCCGGTCGGGCTGGGAGGCTCTCTCCTTCCCCCCTTTTTTTTATGAAACCCTTTTTTCTGTTTTATTTTCTGTTTGTTTTAAAACCATTTCCAAAATAGTTTTTATATAGGAAAATAAGCAGAGTAAAATATATTTTCATTTGAGATAAAAAGAGGAGATTAATTTTGGCAAAGAATAAGGTTTAATAAAATATAATTTTAGGATCCAAAATATGCATGATGTCATGTTGATGCAATAAAAGAGAAACAACAAACAAATCTGATATCGGGATTTTCCTGGGCCGCTACATAAAGTCTTACGGTTACCTCCTCGAGGAACCAACAAGAACATGCATACATGACGCCCCCTACGTGCAAATCTTGCGGTCACCCTCCACGAGGAACCTACAAGATGTCACGTTAGAGCCTACATGTAAAGTCTTACGGTTACCTCCTCGAGGAACCAACAAGAACATGCATACAGGACGCCCCCAACACGTGCCTGTCACGTGGAACCCTGTGCATCAAGTCTTACGGCCGCCTCCCCGAGGGGTCAACAAGAATACGCGCACATGAAAAATGCCTATGTGTCAAGCTTACGGTGTCTTCCATGAAGAACCAACAAGAAGGCACAGAAAGCATTCACAAGAACCAAATTAAAGTTCTACACCTACCCCGCAGGCAAAGTACGAGCTAAATAGACCACCTGGTCTAGGTTCAAAGTCTTACAACAAGGACTTAAAAACAAGGACTTCACAGATAAGGACCTCCCGACAGGCAGCGGAGCAGTTAGGCGTGCGGCAGAGAGGTGGCATCGTCTCGGGGAGCTTCTCCGGGTGAGCTTGCATCCACCGCCGAGTCACCACCCTCGGTCTCATCCTCCTCGTCGGTGGCTGTATCTGAAGACTCTGGGGAAGGCTTGGCCTCGCCTTGAAGCTTGTACCTCTCAAGTAGCATCGCCAGGCCCTGCTAGATGTTCTTTTCCGTCGCGACTCCGCCATCTATCTTCACCAGATCCTCGGCCTTTGGTGCACTCCTCACGAGCTCCTGGAAGTCAACGGAGATCCCGAGCCGCTGGAGGTGGTAGAAGATGCGGCGCCCTGCGGAGCGCAGAAGGTTGGCACTGTCCTTCGCGATCAGGTCACTGATCAAGGGCTCCATCTTCACAAAGGCAGTGAACATCAGGCGGAGGTGCGCGGCCAGAGCCTCGCCGTCATCATCCTCTGGCACCACGAGGGCAGGAAGCGGGTTCAGGCCAAGACGCGGGAACAGAGATTCCATGTCGGCCACCAGCGCAACCAGCTCCTTGGACCTCTGGGCATTAACAGAGCGCATATGGTCAGCACGCCTTTGCCGAAGCTTCGTCGCTTCGCTGAGCTCAATTTGCAGAGTGGCAATGGACTCTTTGAGCAAGGTGACCTCGCCTTCCGCTGTGGAAAGGGAGGCAGAGACCTCCTTGAGCTTCTTCGCTTGGCCCTCGGCCGCGTCCAGCTTCGCCTGAAGAGAGTTTCGCTCCTCCTGAAGTCGAGTGCGGTCGGAATCCAACTGAAGGGCGCGAGCGTCAAGATCCCTGGCTTTTGTCAAGGCAGCCCCTTCACGAGCCGCAACCGCCTCCTCTTTGAGCTCGACCACCTTCAGCCTCTCGGCGACATCTTCGTCGGCATGGTCACGCAGCTTGCGGAGGTCTTCTCGAGCAGCTTCCTGGGCCATTTTGAACTCAAGCTGCTCCTCGCGGAACAGCTCCCGCTTCGAGGCCAGGGCTTGGATTTCAACAACCAGGTTGCTGACGCACTCGTCAAGGGACCGTTGAAAGGCGGCACGTGCCGCCACCAGGCACTGCTGCAAGCCAGGAGGAGGCGTTGGAAGCACAGGACCGACATTGACGCTCTCCTCGCCGGAGACGGGGGACCCATGCGAGCGGCGGCCTGACTCCTGCTCGCCGCCTTCAGGAGAGGCTCTAGGCGTCGGCCAAGATGGCGACGGGGAGCGTCCGACCTCACCGGCATCAGCCGAGTCAGGGGCAGGGTGCTTAAGGGTTGCCTGGTCCTCGCCAAATGCTGCCTCACCAGCCAGAGGCCCCTCTGCCGTCAAGGTCTTCTCCAAGGGCGCACCTGTCCCCCTTACTGCGTCATGCGCCTCCACTCCGCGAAGCAGGGTCTCCAGCATCCCCTGGCGACCACCAAGGGATGAAGGATCTACTAGCATTGGATCCGCAGAAGGCTCGGGGGCTGCAGCCCAGAGGATAGCGGCGTCTACAACAGCGTCCTGGGCGCCCTGTCCCCCGCCAGGAATGATGGGCTCAGGGCGCGCAAACGGTTGAAGCTCCTTAGGCATGGAGGACTTTGTCCTCCTCCGCGGCTTCCCCTTCTTCCTCTCGACCATCTTCGGTTTCTTCTTCTTGGGGCGCCTGGCAGCCCTGAAAGGAAAACCAGCAGGTTGACAAGAGAAGAGCGGGGGAAACTTACATCCAAGGCATGAAAGGGAAGGGAGGACTTACTCGTCCTCGTCAAAGGCCTCAGAGACCCACCCCGTGGACAAGGGCGTACGCCCCTCGGCCGCTGGCCGAGGGCCTTCCACAGCTACGGCGATGGAGGATGGGCCTGTCTTGACAGGATGGGTTTTCGGGTCCTCCTCTTCCTCTATGGCGTGGCTGCTCTCGCCGTCGCCCTCAACTTCAGCGCCCTGATGGGCGGCGACTATCGCCGATGGAGCTAAGGCCTCCGGAAGCTCGGAGTCAAGGCTCTCGTCCATGGGCGCGGAGTTGAGCAACCCCTTGCCACCGAACTCAGGAAGCTCCTCGAGGATGGAGGCTTTCTGGGGGTCGTGGTACAGGGGTAGGACATCCTCCAGGGGATCCACCGGAATGCCCGTGTGAATGAGGTGGTTGAGCTCAATGCCAACCATGTCATCTTCCAAGGGGCCCCGCCCCAGGGACATGTTGGAATGAAGGTCGAAATCCTGCAGCCCGTGTCGATGCTTCTGAAGAGGCGCGATGCGCGCGCTGAGGAACTCCGTCGCGACCATCACGCCGGAAAGGCCGCTCTTGTTCAGGGCCTCGATTCGATCCCAAAGCTTGGAGCAGGCCGGGCTTTTCAGCTTGCAAGCCGCCAACGCATCATCGTTCCTAACCACGGGATGATGAGGAACTGCAAAGCACGGATTCACCTCGCCGAGGTCCATGAAGATCCAGCGTTAGCGGAAGTCATTCACCTTCTTCTCCCAGTCCATGTCGATCCACCTACTCTCAGCGTAGAAGGTCACGCATCCGGCTCGAAGGCCGCCGTTGTTGAGCCTGGCGCTGTAGAAGTGGTGGAAGAGGGCCACTGAGGTCCTCACCCTGACAAACGCCTCGCACCAGAAGGAAAAGATCGCCAAAATGGTAAGAGACCTAGGGTGGATGTGCAGAACCGGGACTTCGAGGTGCGAGAGAAGCTCCGGGAAGAACGCTGACAACAGCGGAACAAGCCCGGCAACTATGCCGTGGTACAGGACGGGGAATGCCTCCGCCGACGGTGACTCCCAGGACACCGAACCAGGCTATGTCTTTGAGGCCGCATGCTCATTCCACTCTGTAGCCAGCATGTGGCTAAACTTCACAACCGCAGCCGGCGTCGAAGTGGTCGAAAGTAGCAGGGGGGCCGTCAGGTTCACCGCCGTCGTAGCAGCAGCCTGACTCCCCGCCGCAGCAGGGTCTTCCGCCCGCTGGGATCTCCTTCTGGGGGCCATTGTGCCGGGAAAGGGGGCTCGACGCGGGGGTAGATTTGGCGGTGGAAAAGGAGGCTGAGAGGCAAAGCTTGGGCGACGGAGAAGGAAGAAGATGCAGTAACTCCGTATGGAACCACCCTCACACCGTTTACTAAGAGCTGGACTCCTGCCAGAAACCGCGGTAACCACATTTGACGGCGCCCCAAGGCCCGCCATTTGATAAGCACGACCATGATGCGAGCCCGCTCGGTCAAGGCAAGACGCGTGTCTAGCAAAGTCTTAGCAACGGTTAGGGCGCGTGTCCCTTCCGACCTCCCTCAGAGGGCATGCGGGGCACGTGCCCGGGGGCTGCTGTGGGACTACCGGCAATCGGGGTTCCACGTACCTTATGTCGCTGAGAACAAAGGACTGACAATCACTCCGGGAGGAAATCCTGGAGTGAGGCTCCACGAGGGCCGAGCCCTTGCGGGACATCAAGCACCTCTCCAAGAGAATCTCTGAGAGGCATCGAGCCAAATAGGCCTTGGATGCCAACCACTCGGGCCCCGCCCATGAGGGGTATCCAAGGCCACCTTTCCGGACCACCAGACAAACCAGACAGGCGTCGGACACGTCATGGCTGAGCTCAAAAGCTCCGTCCCGAGGAGGTGAGATGCCATTACCTCTTCGGTGCTAAATCGGACTCGACGAGGACCAAAGCGCCAAGACCCTGTCTTGACCACTTTGGTGCAAGGCCGGATGGACGGCACAAACGGCCACAAGAGGCGTCATCGACGACCTCAGCCTCTGCCATGGACCGGCACTTTAATCGACCATGGACTATGTCCATCCTGTAAAGGGCAAGGGCATTTCCCGCCCTCATTTTGGAGATGTGGCAACCCTTCCCCCTCAAGATATTTCGGGGGAAGAGTACCATCTCCCCTATATAAGGACTAACCTTGCTATCGTATAAGGGGACGATCCCAAGCGATCACAAACCCTAGGTACATGTACGGTCATCTTCTCCATTGTGACTTGCAATATATCCACCAAAGCAGGACGTAGGGGTTTTACCTCTCTAAGGGCCCTGAACCTGGGTAACTGCTATGTCTCTCTATCTACAGTGCCCATCGTCGGCAAGGCGACGACATGATCTTGAGTCCCCTGTGTTTGAACCTCTCGGGTTCGGTGACACCCGTGTTCCTACCCGGACACGAATCTCCGGCAACGGGCCATGCCCACAATCATATGGTTGCATTGCTCGACAACATCTTTTTGCTGCGGGGAGAAAAGAGCCGTCAGGTAACGCTTCACTCCGAGCTCTGCGCAGTACGTTGTGAAGGATCCGGAGGTTAACTCGCCTCCACGATTCGTCCTTAGCTTGCGTAGCTTGCAGCTGGACTACGACTTGGCTCCCGCCTAGAGTCGGATGATGGCGGCTGCGGCCTCGTCCTTCATCGTGAGAAGGGCGAGCCATGTGTACCACATCAAGTCATCGATGACGATCAGGAAGTACCTCTTTCCGCTTGGGGTAGCTGGCTTGATCTGCCCGTAGAGGTCGCTGTGGACCAGCTCGAGTCAGTCCTTTGCCCGGTAACATGCCTGCTATGCGAACGAGGCTCGCCGCTGCTTCCCTGCTAGGTAGGCGTCACAGACCTGGTTCACGTACTCCAATAGAGGAGGCCATGCACCATGCCGCCTTTTGATAGTCGGCGCAAGCTGTCAAAGTTGAGGCGCCCAAATCGAGCATGCCAAGTCCAGGCCGAGTCAACACCAGTGTCTATCTCTAAACAAACCGGCTGGGCGAATTGTGCTATCAACTTTTACATACGGTTAGCCTCACGCTTGACCTTCACCATTAGCTTCTGCTGCCGGTCCCGCACACGGAGGAGTCCATCCTCGATCAGCACCTGGCAGCCATTCTTGTAAACTGGCCCAGGTTGATGATGTGCGTGTTCAGCCAGGGTATGTAGTATACCCCATTGATGGCCCGGTGCTCGCCCGACTTGCAGACGAACAACACCATCCCTTGCCCGCAGATGTTGACTATGGAGCTGTCTCCGAATTTGATGGAGCCGGTGACGCTCATGTCGAGCTCAGTGAACGTGGCGCGATCACCAGTCATGTGATTCGTCACGCCCAAGTCGATGTACTAGACGCTCTCCTTGGCGCTCCCTTTTGCGCCAGGTGGACGCGCAACTTCCCCTCCAGCAGGAAGATGGTCAACTTAGAGGAACCCTTCGACTAGGTGTCACCTCCGTCCCCGTGAGTCGATGTGACTCCAACTCTTCTTGAGTCGGCAGATCGCACTAGGTTGTCCATCAGATCTGGGAGTGCTCCTTCGGAGGAGTCGGCTCGCCCTACGACTCTGCCACGGTCATCGATGACTCTGCCACTGGTCGAGAGTAGGGTGCAACCTCTGACGTGCCTGACCCCGCGCTCTGGCGAGTCAGCATTGGGAGCTGAGGGGTGGACGCCACTGTGCATGCCTACATCATGAGCAGTGTGTCATCGTTGTCGGCTCTACCTCGCACGAGGTGAGCTTCCTCGCACTTCTTCTTGCGGCAGTCCCGCGCCCAATGGCTGGCTACTCCACAGTAGCGACACTTATCTCTCGACGTGTCACGGTTCCCGGTGCCACCTTGCGCACCTAGATTGCCTCTGCCGTGCCCGTGGCCTCGCAGCTTCATCCGGGTGAACCACTCCTGTTCATAGAGGAGCAGCTTGCCAGCCGGCTTGACCTCCGGCTCCTCCAGCTCGTAGCGCTCCTCGGCTGCCTTTAGCTGGCCGATGTGCTCCTCTAGGGAGAGTGTGTCGAGGTCGACTAGGGTCTCGATGGAACATGCCATATGCGAGAACTTCTTCAGGACAACGGAGAGGAACTTGCGAATGACATCCGGCTCGCTGATCTTCACGCCGAGCACACCAAACTGTGACACGAGGGATGAAAGGCACATGCCAAAGTCATCGATGTCCTCATCATCATTGAACTTGATGGCCTCCAGCTGCTTCTTCAGCACCGGCGCCTTTGAGTCTCGCATCTGGGTTACCCCGAGCCGCATCGTCTTCACCGTCTCCCAAGCTTCCTTCGATGTCACCTTGATAGCGAGGGTGGAGAGCATCTCTAGCGGGATAGATCGCAGCAGGCACTCCATGGACGTGTGGTCTGTCTCACGCTTCGGCATGCCGTCGTTGATGGCGATCCAGAGCTTTCGCACCTCCAACATGACTTGCATGAGGAGGGAACAATCCGCGTAGTTAGTGCGATTCAACATCAGCCACGAATCACCGGTTTCGCGGACCACCTGCTGGATGACCAGCAAGCTCCCGCTGTCTGGCTTCCCGTCGATGATGGCCACAACCTTGCCGCCGGTCATCTTCGATGGTTCTCAAGAAGTTAAGCTCTGATACCAATTGATGGCCCAAAACAAGAGAGAGCGACGGGGAAGAAGGGGAGGCAGAGAAACACAGTGATACTTGTCCGGTAGTGTGCAACCAAGTGAGAGCCTTGCCCTTTAAGGACCAACGGAATAATTTCAAAAAGACAAAATTTAGCGATAATTCCTTTTATTTAGCAGTCCTGCAAAGAGAATCAAATGTTGATAAATGCAGTCTAGGGTCTTCTCCTTCTTCTCCTGCAAAAGCATGATGCTGCACTTCTCGGATAAGACCGATACTGATGCAATATTCATTACTACCTCCGTTTCAAGGAATAAGGCGCCCTCGTTTTACGTGTTTTTTGTTTGACCAAGAATAACTCCAAATAGATAAAGGTTGTTTGCATGAAATTAGTATCATTGAAAAGTGTGTTTCAATACGAAACCAACGATACTAATTACATATAATATAATTAAGATTTTGTTGCTCAATTTTTATGGTCAAAGTTCGTCTTGAAATACGCGTGCGCCTTATTCCTTGAAACGGAGGTAGTATCATGTACTTCTGGGATAACTATAGGAGTTTTGATGACTTGTTTAGATGCAACACCATACTCCTTTAAAGTATATTCAGGCTTAGGTGTGATGGTTAAGTTTTCCATCATTGAGTTTAAGTCAATAGTTTTTGACTTCTGAAAATTTTCTATGAACTCCTGACGTCTTTCGTCAAGAACACGCTCCAAATATCCAGGAAAATAAGTTTTCCCGGAGCGAGTCGACCCTCTACCGTGAACAGAGAGCATGGGCGATCCCAACACTTACTTGTGTCAAGAAACATCACTTGGAACTTAGCTCCCCGCAACGGCACCAGAAGATAGCTTGATGGCCTGCAAGAACACATGTTCGTCAGAGCATATATTCGCGGAAGTATTATTCTAGTTTTATATCGAATCCCAATGAAGAAGCGTAAGCAAGTGCTTATTATGGATGTTTCTATCGCACCCAAGGTGTCACTAGTCTTGAGTAAATTGACTGCAAGTATTGGAAATAAAAGTGGTGAGTCGTTAAGATGTTCTGGAACTCCAGTGATGATTCTTCCAGATAGGAAGTTGCTTGATTTCCTCCAAATCTTCACTTAATGTCCTGATTTCGTGTAGATGTTTTTTCATATAAAAAACTTTTCCATCCGATGTCGTATGCAAAATCTACAGCCGTTTTACCGAAACATAACATTTTTTTGCAAAATATCTCGAAATTCATGTTTGTTATTTTTCCTAACAACTAGATTACGTAACAAAACTACATCTTAAAGGATTTTAAAATTTGAAGGTCTTATCATTTTCTTTTATTTTTTCCAAAACTGAAAAGGCCATGGCGGCGCCACGGGTAAGTTGCTGCCCGTGGCGCACCCCAGCCCGGCCCAAATATACCCGTGGCACACCATGCGCCACGAGTAAGGAACCCACCTATAGATGTTTTCCTAGTAGTGACACAGACAACAAAGTCAAAAAGCAAACATCCCATCGGGCACCGATGTGGCTCGTCGATGACGTCTACCACGTTCTGGCCACTATAGATAACGTCTAGCATGTCGCCACAGTGGATGAGGTTTAGCACATCCTATCTACCTACTCTGAACTTTCTGTACTGGTGCTGACGCACCACTTCGGGGAGAGCCGACTTGCTCACACCCGGAACACACACACAGAAGACTTTCGTTCCTCTTTCCTTCTCTACAGTAGAGAGAAGCGAATCCGGAGGCGACTCTTCTTCCCCTCGATTTTCGCCGGCGAGATCTTGGGTCTCTCTCCCCTCCGGCAGTCGCCTCGGCGGCGGGAGGGTGTGGGGACCCAGGATCTTCGTCTCCGGCATGTAAATAGGTGTGGGATAGGTGTGCGTGCCGCCGGTCTTCCGGTGGCGGCGAATAAAGTCTCCGCCGTTGGGATTCGAGATCCAGACGTGCGAGCGTTGTGCCCTGGCGGCGGTGTCGAAGCAGCTGTGGCATCGCCGCGTTGGGATTTTGTTCTCCCCGATCTGCTGCTCCCGCGGCGGTTTGGCTCCAGCACCGCCCGGGAATCGGGGGAGAAGTGGTTTGGAGATGGCCGGCGGCGTGCGCCGGCTTCGTCCAGGCGGCTGCTTCACAGGAGCGGGATGCGCGGTGTGAAGGATGTGGCGACGGTGTTCTTCCTCGACGACGTCGACGGGAGGCAGCGAGGCCATGCGCGGAGGAGTGACGGGGAGTTTCCCCGGCCGACGAGCCCCAAAGGTATAGGCGGTGCTGTTCGCAGCAGGCTTCTATTGAGGTCCACAAAGGAGCAGGTCTCCGATGGTATCTCCTCTGTGCTGGTATCCTGTATTGTCCATCTTCCTTCTCTCCGGCGGCGACGACGGAGGTTGGGGACGGAAGCCGTGTGGTGGTGCTCAGGGATTCCAAGGGCTTATGTTGTAATTTTCTTTTTTTCTGGGGTCCTTTGTGCAAATTCCTGTGTGTGTTGTGGTCTGGACTCTTCCAGAGTTGTGCCACGTCTGCTGTAATTCCCAAATCTTATATTAATGGTAATGCGTGGTTTCCTCAAAAAAAAAAACACACACCGCCAAATCCAGTAGCCGGCTAACACTGTCACGACCCGGAACACACTCCGGAGTCAGAAGAAACACAACTGGACCCGGGACACTCCACGAGTCGCCACACCGTCAACACACCCAACTATTCTGAGTCGCCATGAGTCGACTCGGAACACAAACTTATACTAACACTTATCTGGTACAGCTGGATTGATAGTGGTGCTTATAATACTACTACAATTAATTAGTGGTCTCAAAATAAGTCAGATAGATTCCCGTGGCACTTATCAAGCTAAGCTACTAGTAATAGTTTGCTGGACCTATGTGCAGCAGGACTGGTCGATGTCGTCCATCACGCTAGTCCCAAGTAGCACAGCTAAACGATTCATGCATGTACACTAAGGTCTAGTTATGCTGGCTATAAAAATTAATATAATATATTTGTGTCTAGTTGGAGGAGAGAGAATAGGAGAGAGACTGTGAGTGGGCTCTTATGCAAAAGCTAGCTCTAGCACGTGCTACTAGGCAAGATGTGTGAATGAAAGGTGGGTCATCCATTGAAAAAGTAGTACATTCTTATCACTACAAGAAATATGCTAACTAATGACCTTTATCTTAAGGACCATGATAGTGTTGGTCATATATCTACGACCATCTCCAGCCAGTTGGTCAGAAGCCATATGGGAGAGTACAATCCTATAGCATTATGACCTTCTCTATCAGGAAGGACATAATTTTCCTAGACCAGTTGGTCATAACATATACAGAGATAATCCACGACCTTAATTCCAGACTATTGCAACCAATTTAATTGGTCATGATCGCATGATCCAATAATAATGTCTTAAATTGTAATGTGTTGTCATGACTAAGCAGACACCTCAGCAATCTCGCCTATGTGTCACTGCCTATGTGTCTTTTTTTGCTTACGTGTCACCATATAGACTTGCTTTGAACCCACTGACATGTGGGACCCTATTGACAGGCTATATCTACTTATTGGGCCAATGTTTTTTTTCCACTGATTATTTTCTGAGCTGACATTATCCTCAACCGAATGGGCCAGCCCATACATGACAGCATAGGGAGGGTGGAATGGGCCAGCCCACGACCTGACAGCACAGGGAGGGTGGATTTTATTTTGCAAAAATATGTGCGCGGAGCGGGGACTCGAACCCACGACCTGGCGATGATGCTGTGTAGTCCTACCACTGCGATAGGACGGTGTGTTTGATGTTTCAGCGTAAGGTAGGGATAATATAGGTTCTTTCTGCCTTCTAACATGTAGGGTTCGAATCCCCATCTCAGACCCATCTCAAACCGCGACATGTAATTCGAATCCCCATCTCAGACCCACGACCGGCGGCGGCGGCGGTGGTGGGCGTGGCATCGGGCGGCGGCGGTGGGCGTGGCGTCGGCCGGCGGAGGGGACGCCGGTGGTACTTCCGGCGCAGCGGTCGAGCAAGGTGCGCGTCGTCGTTCGCCTCGGCCACGGCAGGAGCCAGCGGCGGTCACGGCCACGGGAAGGACTCCTCGTCGTCGTTCGCCTCGGCCACGGCAAGGACTCCTCTTCGTCGTTCGCCTCGGCTACCCCTCGAGGTCTGCACCCCTCTCCTGTCATCTCCTCTCTCCTCTCTCCCCTCTCATGGACATGAAAAAAATATGCATTTTTGGATCGGGAACGATGGAACTGCATGGATATGTTATGATTTAGTTGTTACAAGAATATTTTAGGTACTATAAGATTTATGTAGATTTAATTGTCAGGTTTCTTCACTGTCCCGTTGTTTTAGATTTCAGCCCATGTTCTTTAGTTTAGTGGCCTAGCTAGCTTGTTTGGTAGGAGCTGCAGGTTATTTTAGGAAGTTGCATAGATGAATCATACTCATATTTGCTGGTTGTGAGCAAAATTATACTACCATGTCAGTGCAAGCTTAGCTACTGAAGTTTCTGGTTTGGTTTGATTCTTAGTATCTTCGATTGAATCCTAACAATTTTCTGGTCCTTTGCATGCAGATGGACAGAAGCTGGATTACAAAAGGAGTTAGAAGGCTTTCCTATGAACACCTAAGGGGAGTGGATGAGTTCATAGTGTTTGCTCGCAGAAATGCTGCGGGGGCTGCTGAAATTCTTTGCCCTTGCCCCAGCTGTAATAACCGTACTCGACAAACTCTACAAGATGTACAGTCTCATCTGCTGTTGCGTGGGATGGCAGCCACCTACGATAGGTGGATCCATCATGGGGAGCCTTTACATGCTGAACCTGGACATCAACCTGATGCACACCATGCTGATGAAGGCGGCGAGCATCTAGAAGATGATCATGTTGTGCTAGAGAATTCTTTTAATTTGGTGGAGGAGGATGGGGATGAGGATGACAGGATCCCTGACCTGTTTAAGGATCTCTACGAGTCTGAACCACAAGGTGATGGACAGAATACAATCTATGCCGAGCTAATAGAGGAAGCGAAGCGGTCAGCTAGTGATGGTGGGACAATATCCAGATTTGCTTTCACCGTGAAGTTACTCCATGTCAAGTCCTTCTACCGGATGAGCAACGCCGCCTTGAACGGAATACTCCATCTCTTGGCCATCCAATACCCCAAAAGCTCAATTCCCAAAAATTACGATGAAGCATTGAGTATCATCGGCAGATTGGGGCTTGGTTATGAATCAATCCATGTCTGCCCAAACAACTGTGTCTTGTTTCGGAAGACGTATGCCAAGCTTGACAAGTGCCCTAAATGTGATGCCTCTAGGTGGAAAGATGGGGATGGCAGGAAGCAGATACCGGAGAAGGTATTGAGGTACTTTCCAATTATTCCAAGGTTGCAAAGGATGTTTATTTCAAAGAAACAATCTGAAGAAGTGCAATGGCACAAGCTGAAGCGGAAACCTGTGACTAATGAGCTTAGCCATCCAGCGGACGGAAAGGCATGGAAAGACTTTGACAGTCAACATAAAGACTTTGCCGCCGATGCGAGAAACATAAGACTCGGCCTTGCCACAGATGGCTTTAACCCCTTTGGCATGAGCAGGAAGTACAGCATGTGGCCAGTATTCATCGTGCCGTACAACCTGCCACCATGGGCATGTATGGATCGGTCCAACTTCATGATGGCTTTGCTGATCCTGGGTCCAGATTCTCCAGGAAAGGATTTTGATATCTTTATGGAGCCCCTCGTTGAAGATTTGTTCAAGCTATGGAATGGTGTGCAGACCTATGATGCCCTGAGTCCCGATAAGTTCAATCTGCGTGCTGCGGTTATATGGTGCATCCATGATTTCCCGGCGCTGCACACTTTGTCGGGTAGGCTCACGGCTGGTTATCAAGCATGCGTGCGTTGTGACAAGGACCCGTGCTCCGAGAGAATAAGAAACAAGTTATGCTGGATAGGGAGCCGCCGTTTTCTTCCTCTGGACCATCGTTGGCGAAAAAGCAAAGGGTTCAATGGCAATACTGAACCACGTGACCCTCCGGCAGAGTTTACTAAAGAGGAGCTCAAGCAGCAACTTGACAAGGTGAAAGATGTCAGACCGGGAAAGAATCAAAAGAAAAGGAAGCGGGAGGAAGGTCAATGTTGGGACCGGAGGTCTATTCTGTGGGACCTCCCATACTGGGCAGATCTGAAGTTGAGGTACAATCTGGATGTAATGCACATTGAGAAAAACATATGTGACAATCTGCTTGGGACATTTATGAACATCGACGGGAAGTCAAAGGACACACTTAACTCGAGGCTTGATTTGGAAGATATGGGCATAAGGGAAGCTTTGCACCTACGGCCTGTTGATGGGGGAAAGTCGTTTGAGATGCCGGAAGCATGGTATACAATGACTAAAGAAGAAAAGATTGCATTTTGTGAGTTTATAAGAGCGGTGAGGTTTCCAGATGGGTATGCCGCTAACCTCGCAAAGTGCGTGTCTCCCGATGGATGCAAGCTCCAGGGGCTGAAAACCCATGATTGCCATATCCTCCTCCAAAGGATCTTACCGGCTGGACTCCGTGGAATAATGGATAAAGAAATATATGAAGCGGTCGCTGAGTTGGGAAATTTCTTTAAAGAGTTGTGCTCCAAAACACTGAAGCTGTCTGTTCTTGAAAGACTCGAAAAAGAAATCCCAATTATCCTCTGCAAACTTGAAAAGATCTTTCCACCAGCCTTCTTCACCGTGATGGTTCATTTGGCGGTTCATTTACCCAAAGAGGCAATTCTTAGAGGCCCCGTACAGTACGACTGGATGTATCCCGTGGAAAGAAGGATGCTTACATTTAAGCGCTATGTGCGAAACACGGCCAGACCTGAGGGGTCAATTGCTGAGGCATATATTGTTGACGAGTGTCTGACTTTTTGCTCTCGGTACTTCGATGATCTGGAAACTAGATTTAATCGGCCAGGCAGAAATATAGAGCGGGATGATTCGCATAGTGGTGATGTATCCATTTTCAGCCATGGTGTCAAATTTCTTGGAGGGGCACAATACTTGGAGGCAGGGGATGACTACGAGAAGATGCATTGGTATGTGCTGAGAAGTTGCCTAGAGGTCCTACCATTTTTCGATTTTTTTTGAATTACTTATGCCGTTTTCAAAATGTGGTCGAAACGGCCGGCGCTGCCGTCTTAGCTAGGGTTGGAACCTATCAAAACTAAAAGTGTATCTCCGATGAAATCACATGTTTTGAACCTAAAAATAATTTTTTCCAAAAATAATGAGCAACAAATGAAGCACCTCCAGTTCAACTGTCTCGGTTTTCCTGCTGAATCGGCGGGGATTTGCCTTTTTTGCCGGGAGTGCCTAAAAAGGTTGGAGTTCTCAACAGTTGCTTAGTTCTACATAAAATAGGTCCTATTATTTAAATAAAATGTGTTGGCCCATTTCCGCGACATGTTATGGGTAGCTCCTTCATAAACCGCCGCCTTTCTGATGCTTAGAAAATAGAAAATGGCTTTTTAATATGGTAAAGTCGAAAAGTTCGTGCGACGACATTTGTACTCCACGACAAGGGGCACACGTGTGCAAAATTTGGGGTCAATCCGACAAACCATGCAACAGAAAATATCAAAATTATTTTGAATCCTTCTAAAATTTTCCAAAGTTGCAAACACTCTACTGAAATTTCCCTGAGCCAAAAATCTCCCGCCTTCCCCTCCCGCCTTCCCTTCCCAAAAAATTTCAGACAAAAAGAGAAAAAGGAAAAAAGACCAAAATGCCACACCAAAAGAGAAAAAGACAGAGGCGTTTTGGACAAATCCTCCTGGATCCCCGCGCCATCCAATTCCCCATCCCCATCCACTCCGCGCCCAATTCCCCTCCCCATCCACTCCGCGCCCAATTCCCCTCCCCATCCACTCCACTGACGGCGAAGGCGAGCGACGAGGAGACGGCCACGGGAGGACGACGGCGAAGGCGAGCGACGACGGGCGGGTAGCTGCGACGCCGACGACGAGCACAGGCGAGTTGATCTTCTCTTCTTCCATGCCATGGTTAGGGTTAGGGTTTTGTGCTGCCATGGTTAGGGTTTTCTGCTGCCAAAAGTCTATCCCTTCCGCCACTCGCCCTTCCACCCCACCTTCGCCGCTATATAACCGCGCCCTCCCCGCCGCCTCCGCCACCGGACACCAGCCCCCTCTTCCAAGATGTCGAAGCGTTAGATGTTTTCCTTCTACTCTGGTTAGATCGCGCGGTGATGTGCTTCGATTTGGACTGCGCAGCTAGTGATCACGATCTGTATTTCTCGGATCGCGTCGTGAGGGTCCGTGGGTGGTCTTGTTTGGTCCGCTACTCGCTATGGGGTGGTGGACGCTTAGTATAATTTTAGGATTTTTGGTTTTGTTCTTGGTGCGGATTGGTGTTAGTATCATTCATCGGAGGTTAGATTGGGTGTAAAGGTACTTAGGAATGGAGTTTTATCAGTGTTGTTACACCCGCGTAGTTGCTTTGCTGTTCTGATGTTTGAGATCGATCGTTGCCTTGACGGTGTTTAGATCCACTCTAGGACCCTGGGAAGTGAACATATCTGTACCGATTATATGCTCTCATCCTTTGTTAGATGCCTGTTGCTGTAGCTTCGCATCATCAAAATGGCCTGCACACTTCGTAGATGTTTATTAGTTGATATGTGGTACATGTTCTCTTCAGTATGGAAGTTATTGTGCGTGGTGCATGTTTACTAGTTCAATATGTAGTAAGTTAGTGTTCTGGTTTAAATTTTTATCTGTTGAATGTTCTCTTCAGTTGAATGGTACATTTAGTTATTGCATCAGAATTGAATGAAGCATTCAGTTAGTTGCATCTCTCAGGCCAAGTATATGTATAAGTGTCTAACTAGAAATTGATCTTGTTCTTTTTTCATTTATATTGTTTAGCTGTGAAGTTGGCACTAATACATGTGTATATGGTCAGAGGTGGTAATGCAGTATTTGCTGAGTCCATTAAGTGTATATGTTCACATGTTGTGCTCTTTCAGTGCATTGTGCTACTGCTATCTGACCACATATTTATTGCAGGAGCCAGTCCAACCACTTGGAGATCAGCAATGACAAGGAACACGAGGAAGAAGCAGCCCGCAGGTATGCAAATTGTTCCTCGTGCATTGCTGCAAGTTATCTTTTTGTCTATGTGCTTAGTATAGCTTGTTTTGCTTATCTGCCATGTTTCTTACCTGGGAGTTGTCTTACTTGCTTTTGTATAGCCTCAACACATGCTGAATACTTGTTAGCTTTTAATTTGTTCACTAAGTTTTTATTTTCAGTATAGAAATCTGCCTGTTAATCCACTATAATTAAATGATACTAAAAGCTGATTTAAATACCTTGGCTGATTGTGTTGTCTTGCCCCCTATGCATTTCAACCATTCATCTAATGGTTATCTGTTTTTTTATTCATGTAAAGAGGAACCTCTAACCGAAATCGAGAAGGCTAGGGCTAGGACAATGATGAGGAACAACAGCATGTTCCAATCCCTTGGTCTCCCTGCGTTAGTATCAATGTTTAGGAAGGCTGGTGGTAAAGAAGGTAGTGCAACTACTGCTGCCTCCTCTGCATCTGCCATAACACAAGCTGAAAGCTCAGACTACGATCCTAGAGATGAGGAAGTCATTGACGAAGAAGTCGATGACAATATAGTGGACAAGACTGTTAAGGTGCAAAACTCTTATCTTGTTTGGATGGCTAGGGTCACTTGTTTGCTATCTTTTTCCTTGTTTTTTTCCCTTCATACTGTTCTTACAAAATTTTATTACTTGTGATCTAATGTTGTTGTCCCTGCTGTTTGTACGAGGCCCTGAAGGTTACTAAGAGGAAAAAGAAGTCAGCTGTTAGGAAGAAGAACAAGAGTAGGAAGAGTCCAGAAGATACATCTAGTCAAATGGGCCCAGGAAGGATCTTTGCGGTACCTCCAGGAGGGTCAAAGAGACTGCTAGAACTGGAGACACCTGCTCCTGCTAGAGTCACTAGACAGAAAGCCAAGGCGGTTGCTGCAGCCATCCATGAAGACAATGATGAGGAGGAAGGAAGCACTGTCCGCATGGAGCCCAGCCATGTCGGAATGGAGCTCAGCTCTGTCCGCATGGAGCCCAGCCATGTTGGAATGGAGCTCAGCCCTGTCCGCATGGAGCCCAGCCATGTCGGAATGGAGCAAAGCCCTGTTGCACCTTTCGTGGACAGGAACACCTTTCCTGAAGAAACTGAGCAGGCTACTGGTGATGAAGGTAAGTTCATCTTCGATTGTTTTCTTGTACACTTGCATTTGCTTCTGTTCGATTAAATGCTACTGTTAGCAACATGTTTCCATGTTTGGTTGCTTGTATTCATTCTGTTTGAGAAAGAATGTGAAATGTTAGGTACTAATCAAAGTTTGTGTCCTATTCAGACGATGCGATTGTGGCTGTCAAGCGTATAAGAAAAGGCAAAGGGCTAGAAAGGATGACAAAGTCAATGGGTAGCAAGGTGACCATTGAAATTGCTGAAGGGATGAACGGGCCTGAGAAGCCTTTGCAGGCGGCAATGTTTGCTTCGGAGTGTGGATACAACGCAAGAACCCACACACCAGTTCTTCCCCACTTCAAGGACTACAAAAAGAAACCCAACCTAATTAAGGACTACATTGGCAAAGTTGCAGTAAGTTAATTTCTTCTTTTCTTAATTGTTTTTCTTTCTTCCTGTTACAACTTTCATATGACTGCTAATCATGCCCGTTCATTGTTTTCTTTCTTTGTAGGGAAATTTTGATATGGACACCAAATCGCCGGCCATCAAAAAAGCGTGCACCGAGAAGCTGCAGAAAATATCAAAGAATAGGCGGCACCAGATCAAAAAGGACTTCTTCGACAACGCTGCACCTGGTGAGCTCAGCATCAAGTCTCCCGTGGAAGGCTTGCCGGATGATCAATGGCAGGAGCTGCTGAAGTTGTGGTCAACAGAGCGACACAAGGTATGTTGCCCTTGGTCTCATTGCATGCAGTCCTTGATGTATCTGATGCTGTTTGCATGTACATGCTCTCAGCTTTTGTTCACATCTAAGTGATCATCTAGTCTTCCTTGATGTATATCTGTGGCATGTGTTTTTTAGTGCTATCCCATGGTAACAGTCTTCTTTTTGTAGAAAACCTGTGAATCGAACAAGGCGAATAGATTGAAGGTGAAATTTCAGCAGAAAACTGGTTCTAGGTCCTATGCAGCACATATCTATGCCACTGTAAGGACAATTCATATTTTCTCTTTATTAGGCCCAATATCTTTTCTCTCGAAATCTTGCCGTTTGACTCTTGTTCAATAACATTTCAGAAGGAGGAGCGCAATGGTGAGGAGCTGAGTGCGCTTGACTTGTTCAAGGCCACACAAAACAGCACAAAGAATGGGTTTTCAGAAACAGCCAAGATTGCTATTGTAAGTCATTTCAAATGCTGGTCATGTACTTCTGCCTTAAAGATTGTTGGCAATGCTCAGGGATACTTGCTGTTTGTGTCAGCTTCTTTAATACACTGTTTTTGTAAACACTTGATTGAAACATGTGCCTTTCTAGTTTAACTTGGGCGCTTGGTTTGGTTTTCTTAATTACTGATGGTCATGTAATTGTGGCTTGTTTGATTCATACTATTGCATCTAATATCTATTCATGAAGGCTGAGATGGAGAGGAGGATGAATCAGCCAGTACCTGAAGGTCAACATCCCATGTCGGATGTCCAAGTTGTTGGCCAAGTGCTGAAGGAGAAATGCCCTGCAAGCACATTCTTGGTGAATGTCGGGCTGGAGTCAAGGTCATCCGCCACCAAGTCTACTGCCATGTCTGCCCATGTTCGTGACCTCAAGGACAAGTTGGCAAGGTCTGAAATGCAAGGTGAAGCTATGCGAGAAGAGGTTGCTGCTTTGAAGAAGAAATCGGAAGAATCTGATGCCGCACAAGCTGCCCGCGACGCGCAGTATGAGCTGCTGCTGAAGAAGACACAGGAGCAGGAAGAGAAATTTAATCACTTCATAGCTCTTTTTGGAGCTAGGGCTATTGGTAACTAGGCTTGAGCTGCCATATGTGATGCTTAGTTCTGTGAACAAGTTTGCCATCGGTGGACTAGTTCACAGAACTATTTGTTCAACTTCTGTGTTGGCTCTCTTTTTTGTTCAACTTCTGTGTTGGTTCTGAACCTGTGAGAATTTTGAATCTGTGAGATGAATGTGATAATGTGAACCTGTGAGATGAAAGTGATAATGTGAACCTGTGAGAATTTTGAACCTGTGATATGAAAGTAAGATGGAAGTGATAATGTGAATGTGTGAGAAGCTGAAGTGTGTCTTATGTTATTGTTGAGTTTATTGTGGTATTTGATAAAATTCTAAATTCTGAGTTCAAATCTTTATGTGAATCTTGGCCATGGCCCAAATGCTGGAAGTGGTTAAATAGGCCTCGGCCCAAATACTGGTCAAGTAAATGGGCTGTGAAAGTTGTAAAGGATAAATTCTTAAAAACATTTTATATAAATCTAAAAAACAAAACTGGTTGTTAAAAAGGCCAAGATCTGAAAAACAGTTGGACTGTAAAAAGGCCAAGGCCCAAAGGGAAAAAGGCTGCGGCCCAGGAAAAATTGAAAAAAACTAGCTCATATGGACCTGGAAAACACAACTCACTAGGCTGAGTAATTGGGCTCGGCCCATTTAGAATGCTGAATTGGACCGGGCTGAATCTGCTGCCACGTAGGATTGGCTGACGTGGACAGGGCAGATAGACTTTGACCAAAATAGTTGGTCATAGGCCCATGACCTTCTGTTTTGGTCGTAGAAGTCCATGACCAATTAGAAAAAAAGGTCGTGACTTGCGATTACTGACCCTCAGTATGTGACCTACTGTTTTTGGTCAAGAAAAGGTCATGAAAGGACTACTAAGACCTTTTCTACGACCAATAGGGTGGGTCACCAGTCAGCATATTTCTTGTAGTGTATAGCCAACTATTGTACTTGTTGGCTACATATTGACTATAGATGACATGGCATCTTGCTTATAGTCAACAACCGGATATACTATTGGAGTTGCTCTTAGAGACCTACGTGCGCTAATCAGCTCAGGCTGGTCATAGTGGGGAGTAACTTAGACTAGTAACATATGCCATGTTACTAGTCTAGGTTACTACCTTCATAGTGGGTAGTAACTTATATGTGGTGTCATGCATTGTATCATTTATTATGTTGTAGACTTATCTTGCCTTGAGGTGTGTGATGTTATGGTAACATAGCTAGTTACCACCTCACTTTTTTTTTCATTTATTAGCATGCCATGTCACCAAAATGTCTTGATGATGTGTGATGTTACTAGCTATGTTACTCTCACTATGAGCAGTCTTAGGTTCAGCAAAATCCTTAGGTAGTAAAGGGCCACACGAAAATCAATGTTTAGGCACTATATTAATGTTACTCTAGTAGCAAATGCTATTTTACACTTTGGGAATCAGTCTGGTGCATGAGAAAAGAAAGCTAAGCTAAGTAGCACAGACATCATTGTAAAATTTCGTTGCTTCTTTTTCCAGCGCTCAAATTTTGGGAAAACCGTGTATACTTTTTTGCATATCTAAGGCACAGTCTGGATATATATTGCATCAAGTACTTATCTAAAGAACTTTCTCTATAAAAACTTTTCGAGAACGAATTTTATCAAGTTCTTTCAATTAACTTTGTTGGATTCATTCTTGTACTCCATGCATATCATAAATATATGACGTTCTAGCACCAGTGGAAAACGGGGCTTTTGCACCTGTTGGTAAAGCCCATATTTACCGGCTGACCAACCGGTGCAAAGCATCCGGTGCTAAAGCCCCCCCCCCCCTTAGCACCGGTTCAGTTGCAAACCGGTGCTAAAGGGGCACCACGTGGTTCGTAGCCGAGCGCCCGGGCGGAGGACCTTTAGCACCGGTTCGTTCTGCCGCGGCAGCATTTTGGAGTGCCGCGACAGGGAATTTCACTAAAACGCTGCCGCGGCAGGGAATTTCACCAGAATGCTGCCGCGGCAGAGAATTTCACCAGAACGCTGCCGCGGCAGAGTCTGCCGCCACGCCTCCATTTGAAACACGTTATAATGCACACATATATAGGAAACCATTATATTACATAAAAAACGTTATGAATATATCGATCGAAGTGACACACGTTCATGCATATATGTCGACATCAACTTCCAAAATAATTTCTATGGATCAGCAACCTCCAAAATTGACTGGGCGCTGATGGTATTCTCCGTTTGGATCTATGACTTGCTCAAGTAAGAAACCCGCGAATTCTTTTTGAATTGCTCGTACATGCTCGGTTGCTAGAAGACCGTCCCGCAACCGTTGGATCTAATAATTTGAAAAAGGTGGTCAGTATATATATATATGAATGAAGCACAAGGTGATAAAATAAAATTATGAATGTTGTTTACGTACTTCAAGTTGATCTAAAATTTTGTCCACCTGGTGGGTCCTCTGGCGAATGAACTCGCAAACGTAGAATCCGCATAAATTATTCCCGTCTGCTTGCCTCAAGCACTTTACGAGAACATAGTTTAATCAAAATAATAATCAAGGATGGTAATAATGGTATTGAAACTAGAATCAAAGAGATGCGCGGGCCTAGCTAGTAGTACTTACCGGTACAGGTCTAAGTTCAAGCTCTTTTTTCCACACACCCGGAGCCTTATTGGTGAACCGTTTCTAAGCCCTCTGGAGCATATCAGCCATGTCCCCCCACGTCTCAAGGGGTTTACTTTTCGAGTCCATGACTTCTACTACTCCGGCGTTAGGTTCAATGACTAGCAGGATAAAGTGAAACCTACGCACATATGTGTAACTCATCAATTACACTTAACATGGAGTAAGCGAAAAAAATTTAATGTGTTCCACAGTAACACTCATGAGAAGTTGTAAGGAAATAGTATTTTCCTTTTGTATGAGTTGTTCCTTAACGCTTGTACCAAGTTATTCTCCGTGTCCTTGGGATAGCGTGTGACAGCATACTCATGCACGGTATATGGGTCAACGAACCCAATGTCATAGATTTGAACAAGTCGGTATTCGTGGATCTTCATTCTGCATAATATAGTGAGTATAGTTATATGCATGCAATGGACGAGCCGCGGTAGAGACTTAATTACATAAATAATACTTACAGACAATAGGCACTCATCATAGATTTGTCGAGGGCATCTTGATTGAATAGCTGAAATAATTCAGGAAATTCGATGTTTATCACGTCATTTCCACGCCCGTAGTGCTCATCTTTGATTGCCAGCATGATCCAGTTCTGACTGTCCTGACATGCATCCAAGTACCACTTATGCAGTTTTCGCGGTTGTGTTGATAGATACGGCAACTCCTAAGGTCTGACAAGAGGTTGCACGTACTGGTACTTGTATGCTAATTGGACATCACCCGTGGGCATTTCGACGCGGCTTAAGTACTCAGGAATACTCATACCGAACGCATCTGCCTCATCTTTGTATAGTGCTACCAGCGTCGGATCAAGGTATTCCACGACATCGGGATACACTTGGAGCGGGGGGCACGAGTTTTTCTATTCTCCAAGCTGGGGAACTAGTTTCCCTTTTGCCTTACTTCTTCTCGACCGCTCCTTTGCTGCCACATTTGACTTGCGAATAGAGCGGTCATAGTTTGATGAAAGACTTGGCTCAGGTTGATGAAGGTACTTCAACTTTTTCATCAGTTTTTCCTTAGGTATAGGTGGCTCGGGCTCAGGCTGGGGCTTTTTCTTGCCAAAATTGGATTTCATGTACTGTTCCTTTGCGATCTTCTCATTTTCCTCTTCTGTATAGTCGTAAGGTCTCTTGGGAGGAACCTTAGGTACTATTGGGAGGGGCTCTTATCGGCATTTCGGTGATCGGTTAAGACTCATTGCCGGAGCGCTCCGCTTTTGGCTCTTAGACTTAGTGGGCTGCGGCGGCGGAGAAGGCTGACGCGGCGGCGGAGAAGGCTGACGGGGCGGCTGAGAAGGCTGGTGCGTTGGAGACGGGAGAGGCGACGGAGACGGCTGACGCACTGGAGACGGCTGCAGCGGTGGAGAATGCTAGCTCGGTGAAGAGTACGGGATAGGCGACGGAGCCCTTGATGGCACCCTCCAGTTTGGAATCACAATGAATTCCTTTCGCCATAGAACTGTAGTGTTCTTGGCTTCTCCCAGCTCTAGCAAATCCCCGCCACCGGCAGGGTAGTCAAGCTTCAGCGGCGCATACCCATCCATAATTTGATCCACCCCGGCAACAGCGTAGCCATGTGGAACCGGTCCAAAGTGGTATCTTTGATCAGGTACAACGGGTAAGACATAGCCGACCGCCGCCTTGAGCGATAAGTTCATCACTTTGACATGTAGCTCACAAGATGTCGACTCTGTGATATGATCCACAGGGTAGCGAGAAGCCATCGACGGATCCACATCTGCATCATCACCCGGCAGCTCCGTGGAAGCCACGCTGCTTTTCCGTTGAGATCCCTGGCCGGTAGCATCGAATGCAGCTTCTATCTGCGGATTAGCTTGAGGTTGGCTGACCATTTGGGAGCTTGACATTATCTGCCTCACTTGCTCTTCTAGCTTAGAAACGCGTTCTTGAACCACATCCTTTTGCCTCTGACGGCTTCTATCGGGATATTTCTTCATTTCTGCAGGAAACCCAATATACCATGGTTTGGAACCTGGTATGGTTCGTGTTCGTCCTGGGTGTTCAGGATTCCCAAGGGCATGTGCGAGCTCGTCCTTCTCTCTGTCGGGATGGAACTTCCCCTCTGCAACTTCCTTTGCAACATTTCTAAAGGCTTCGATGGGAAGTGGGTTTTCCTTATGTCTTTGTGTATATATATAGTTCCCTTGTGAGTCCAACGTGCCCCCATGCGCGTAAAACCAATCCCTTGCCCGCTGGTTCCATTTCAATACCTCTGGCTCGATCCCCTTAAGAATTAGGTCTTCCTCCATTTTCTTCCACTTAGGCCAGCCAGCCTTGTAGCCTCCTTGCCCCAAGATATGGTAGTATATCTTCTTAGAAGCATTTTTCTTATTGGTTTCTGACCTTCTCTTTGCTCTCTTAGATGTCTTGTACGCCACAAATTTGTCCCATTGGTCTTTTATCTTCTCATAGGCTCCATTGAAATCCGGAGTGTTTTTTTTCTTGACAAACAAGCTATCCAATTTTTTCTTGTAGCTGTTGAACTGTGTTGCCATCTTCGAAAGAGCCCACTTCTTGACTGTTCGATGTACGATATTCAGCTCGGGATCCTCAGGGTCTGGCCTGTCATTCTCACGTTCAGCCTCAGTTGGCTCCGGTAAGGTGAAATTTACCAGGAGCTTCCTAAACAGCGTAATTTTGGATCTCGTGTTGACATAAGTAACTCCTTCCATATTTGCAGGTTTATCCCATTCTTGAGTGGTGATCGGGATGGTGTCCCTAACAAGAACTCTGCATTGACTTAAAAACTTTCTTGCGTGAGACATGGGAGCAATTGGTTCGCCATCTTCAGTGATTTCCGTGATGGTGCACCTTTCATGGTCTTCCATCCTTATGGCTGCGCCTGGTTTACTTGCAGTAGATTTGCTTGATCGGGGGGTCTAAAAGAAGAAACAACGTTAATATATGTATATACACAAATCTGGAGGCTTAGTTAATTAATATATATACACCTCACCGTCAACTTCTCCCTCATCGGAGTCATCGCCATCTCCATGGTCTTGCTCATCTCCCTGACCAGAGCCATCTCCACGGTCTTGCTCGTCTCCCTCACCGGATTGGTTCAGATAAAGAGAGGTGACATCGTCATCATCATGGATAATGTCCTCGATGATGTATTCCTTTTCTAGGTCTCGTTCCATAGTTTCTGCAAAGACTTACAAGTTATTCTAATGCTCAAGACATGATCAAAGATTAGAGTTACACATATACATAGCTACTGATTTAGGATAATGCTCAATACATGATCAAAGATTGGAGTTACACATATAGCTCGGGTCCATTTTTTATTTAACCCTAATACATCGCTACAACAAGAGTACTCCTCTCAACGTCGACTGGGTGCTGAGCCCCTCCTGGTGGTCATCCAAAGATACGGAACAGCAACCGGATCATAGCTGATATGAGATCCCTGCATAACCGCCCATCCGCCCCTATACATGGTGTCCAACGCATACATGTAACGGCGGACGTGCTCGTCCTCCTCTCTGATACGCTGCTATACCACCTCCTCGGGGGCCGGCTCCCTCCGCACCGATCGTGGCCCACGCGACCGCTACCAAAGAAGATCCGGGTCAATGACGGGACCCGGATTCCTCACCAAGTTGCGCACCCCGGAAGGTAACACCTCCCAGTGCCAGCCTGGCGGAGCCCAGTCCCGGACATCGCCGGTCATTTCCTCCAAGATGGTGCCACGGCCCAGTCCAACTCGATGCGGGTGTGGTATCGACATCGTAACTATACTAATAAAATTATAAATATAATTGTAACAACTAAATAAAAACTATGCATTATAAACTAATAAACTAATAAAATTACACTAACTAAAATTACACTAACAAATAAACTACCTAATATACTAACAAATAAACTAACTAATTATACAAAGAAACTAACAAATAAACTAAAATTATTCATTCAACTAAAATTATTCAACTAATATTATTCATTCAACATATATATATATATATATTCTACTATATTCAACTAACAAATTAGTTAGTGTATATTCAACTAATAAATTCATTCAACGTATATATATTCAACTAATAAAACTAATTAAATTATTCAATTAATATTCAACTAATATTGAACAAATATTATTCAACTAATTAAATCATTGAACTAATATTCAACTACTTAAACTAACTAATTATACAAAAAAAAATTATTCAACCAATATTATTCATTCAACTAATTATTCAACTAACAAATTCATTCAACATATATATATTCAACTAAAATTATTCAACTAATAAAACTAATTAAATGAAACTAACAAATAAATAAATAAATAATAAATAAAAAAGGTGAAGATGGCCGGCCGGTGGCTCACCTTGCAGAGTATGCTGGGCCGGAGTCGAAGAGCGGGCGTCGACGGAGGCGCAGGCGTCGACGGAGGCGCGGAGAGGCGGCGCGACAGTGACGGTTGCGGCCGGAGACGAGCGGGCGGCGGCGCGCGGACGCGGAGAAGAACGGGCGGCGGCCGGCGCGGGGGAAGAGCGGAGCGGGCGGTGGCGCAGATGGGCGATGGCGCGTGCGACGGCGGCGGCGAATTTTGGCAGCCTGCCGACGTCAAAACTTCTCCGCGTGCGTAGTCCTTAGCCGTTTTCGTTTGTGATCTGTTGGGAAGAAGGGGGGCGACGAGCATATTTAAGGGGCAGGAGCTTTAGCACCGGTTCGTGGCTGGAACCGGTGCTAAAGGGCTGTGTGACTCGAAGGGCACCCTTTAGCACCGGTTCCAGCCACGAACTGGTGCTAAAGGTCAAATTTTCAAATTATTTTTGTTCTTTCAATGTTTCCCACCTTTTTAAATAAATAAAATTATAGCCACTAAATTATAACTAATGCAAATAGTAAAAACTATACCTAAAAACCAATAAAATTATAACTATAACTAATAAATAACTATAAATTATAAGAAATAATAAAATACTATTATAAATAGCTCCTACGTCCCCGTCTCCCACTTCACTCACTGAACCCTAGCCCATTTCACAATGGCCCCACCTCCGCACCCGCCGTCGGTGGAGGTGGACCCGCAGCTCGCGGAGATAGAGGAGTAGGAGGCGGCGGTGCTAGCGGCTACCATAGAAGCATTTAAGAGGTAGAGTCTCCAGGAGCTGCATAAGCGGCGGCGTGTGGCGGAGCTGGATAGTGAGGAGATGCGTAAGCGTCGTCGTGAGGAGGAGCTGCAGCAGCTGCTGCGGCAGGAGGCGGCAGCCAGGAGGGCAGCAGCGGATGCGCGGAAGAACTAGTCGAAGTCGTTATTTTAGTTTAAATTTAGTTAACGCATCTAGTTAAATTCCAATAAAGTCGTAGTCGTTATTTTGGTTCAAATTTAGTTAAAGTAATCTGAGGGAGCCTTATCTGGGGTGGTGGCTTCGACCGAGATGGTGGGTTAGTTTATATACCCCTTTTATCCCGGGTGGGGGGTCAACCCGGGACAAAAGATGGGGGGGCTTAATCTGGGGGAGGCTTATCTGGTGTTTGCCTTATCTGGGGGGGGGCTTATCTGGGGGGAGGGGATTATCTGGGGGCACGCCGCTATATATAGCTCCTCCGGGGAGAGCAGAGAGAGCAGCCCGGGAGCAGAGAGAGGAGGCAATGACCAGGAAGGAAAGAGCCTCTCCGGCGAAGCTTCTCGAAGATATCTTAGATGGCCGGCTAGCTTAGACAACATCCCGATCACCACTCAAGAATGGAAGAAGACAAAGATAGAAGGAGTTATTTATGTCGACAAGAGATCCAAAGATACGCTGTTTAGGAAGCTCATGGTAAATTTCACCCTACCAGCGCCAGATGAGGATGATCCTAATAATGACAAGTCAGACCCTGAGGATCCCGAGCTGAATATCGTACTGCGAAGAGTCAAGAAGTTGGCTCTTTCGAAAATGGCAACACAGTTCAACAACTATAAGAAAAAATTGGACAAGGATTTTGTCAAGAAAGAAAAGACTCCGATGTTCACTGGACCCTTTGAGAAGATAAAGGACCAGTGGGATGAATTTGTGGCGTACAAGACATCGGAGAGAGCAAAGAGAAGGTCAGCAACCAATAATAAAAATGCTTCTAATAAGAAATACTTCCATATTTTGGGGAAAGGAGGCTACAAGGCTGGCAGGCCTAAGTGGAAGAAAATGGAGGATGAACTAATTCGTGATGGGAACATTCCAGAGGTATTGAAATGGAACCAGCGGGCAAGGGATTTGTTTTACGCGCATGGGGGCACGTTGGACTCACAAGGGAAGTGTATATATACAGTAAAACATAAGGAAAACCCACTTCCCATCGATGCCTTTAGAAGTGCAGCAAAGGATGTTGAAGAGGGGAGGTTCCATCCCGACAGAGAGAAGGATGAGCTCACACGCACCCTTGGGAATCCCGAACACCCAGGACGAACACGAACCACACCAGGCTCCAAACCGTGGTATATTGGGTTTCCTGCAGAAACGAAGAAATATCCCGATAGAAGCCGTCAGAGGAAAAAGGAAGTGGTTGCAGACCACATTTCTAAGATAGAAGAGGAAATAAGGGAGCATCAGGAATTATTCTCCTAGTATAGCCATCACTTTACCGGCCCACCTCAAGCTCATCCACAGATAGAAGCTGTATTCGATGCTACCGGCCCAGGATCTCAGCGGAAAAGCAGTGTGGCTTCCACGGAGCTGCCGAGTGATGATGCGGAGGAACCGGCGATGGCTCCTCGCTACCCTGTGGATCATATCACGGAGTCCATACCTTGTGAGCTACATGTCAAAGTGGTAAACATAACGATCAAGGCGGCGGTCGGCTATGCCTTACCCATTGTACCTTATCAAATATACCATTGCGGACCGGTTCCACATGGCTATGCTGTTGCCGGGGTGGATCAAGTTATGGATGGGTATGCGCAGCTGAAGCTTGACTACCCTGCCGGTGAAGGGGATTTGCTAGAGCTGGGAGAAGCCAAGAACACCACAGTTCTATGGCGAAAGGAATGCATTGTGATTCCAAATTGGACGCCAGCAAGGTCTCCACCGCGTCACCCGTCTCCACCGCGTCAGCCATCTCCGCCGCCGCAGTCATCTCCAGTGTGTCAACCGTCTCCGTCGCCTCTCCCATCTCCAGCGCGTCAGCCTTCTCCGGCGCCGTGTCAGCCTTCTCCGGCGCCTCCGCCCACTAAGGCTGAGAGCCAAAAGCGGAAGCATACCATCGCCGCTCCAGCGATGAGTCATAACAACCGATCACCCAAACGTCGATGGGATCCCCTCCCAAGAGTACCTAAGGTTCCTCCCAAGAGACCTTACGACTATACATAAGAGGAAAATGCGCTGATCGCAAAGGAACACATGGAAAAGCAATTTGCCAAGAAAAAGCCCGAGCCCGAGCCGCCTATAGATAAAGAAAAAATGAAGAAAATGATGAAGAACCTTTATCAACCCAAGCCAAGGCTTTTATCAAACTATGACCGCTTTGTTCGCAAGTCAAATGAGGCAGCAAATTGCGGTCGAGAAGTAGTAAAGCAAGCGGGAAATCAGTTCCCCAGCTCGGAGAACAGAAAAACTCGTGCCCCCCACTCGAAGTGTATCCCGATATCCTGGACTGCTATGATCCGGAGATGGTAACACTATACAAAGATGAGGCCGATGCTTGCGGTATGAGTATTCCTGAGTAATTAAGCCGCCTCGAGTTCCCCAAGGGTGATGAATTAGCATACAAATACCGGTACGGGGAACCTCTCGTCAGATCTGAGGAGGTGCCGCATCTACCAACAAAAATGCGGAAACTGCATAATTGGTTGACATAGGTATACCTAAGGGGTATGTCGGATAAGTATCCCTGGTTCACAGAAAGGCGAGAAGGCCCATGGACTCGAAGCTTCGGGAGCCCAGAGACGATGAAGAAGTTCGGGTAGGAAAACAGAGTCATTATAGGAAACTTTTAATCAATATAGAAAGAGGCCTAGTCCGGCCCGATAACTTGTACTTGTGCGACACGAAAAAGGCTTGGCTTCGCCTCCTATATAAAGGGGAAGCCGAGGACGAAATAAAGGATCGAATTTTTGTGAAACCCTAGATTTTGTACTTTGTCGAGTTAGACGCCTTGTTCGTCTGACAACCTTCGAGATCTACTTGCCCTCTACTTTCTACGAAACCCAAGTCTACAACTTGCAGGCATTGACAAGTTAATCCCTTGTCAATTTGCGCCGTCTGTGAGAATTGGAGGTCGCAAGGTCCTGATCTCGATGGCATCATCAACATCATCGTCGACAACAAGCAACGCAATGGAAGGAGGTAAACGAGTCCAACCTGATCTCGTCGATTTTGTTCCTCACCCGCCCGCCCGTTTGCATGCATATGCCGATCTGGAGGAGTCGACGGACATGACTTTCGGGAGCTTCCGCTTCCTCGTCGGGAAAGAAGGATCACATCATCTTGTGGCACCGATTTTTTTGGGACCGTTGGCGGTCGAGCCCGATTACTCAGGATCGTCAACATCATCTGTCGAGTCAGGCGACGAGGAAGTTTCGCCGCCACGCTTCACCAAGCCCGCCGATGGCGGGGCACTCGCTGATCTGTTCAGTGACATGACTTTCGGGTCATTCACGGAAACCGATCTATCACAAGATAGCGACTCGGAAAGCTTCACCAATTTTGACTTCACCAACACCAGCAACTATACTGCTAGTAGGAAGGTCTTCGCCGATCGATACGATGGTGTCACCTATCCTGAACCAGACGAAAACACAACTGCAACATATCACCAGATCTGTGTAATCACGAGGTCAGGCCGTGAAGCTGATGAAGGGTCCGAGGCTTTCGACGATTTGGGTAACCCTTACGTCGATCCAGCAGATCTTACACGCGGAAGAGGAAAAAAATATATCGGGGCTGAACCACGAGAGAAAGTGCAACTGTCACAGGAAGCATGGGACAGAGCTACAAGAGCTATGAACGGCACGGAGCCGATGACTACACAAGTTTCGGCAGCAGCACTACAAGCATATCAATATAAACTTAGTTGTTCCAGACGCGAGTTTGGAAAAACTACAACAAAAACTCGATGTAAGAAGGGCTGCAGCAGATGCCTCCAGCGAACGTAGGGGTAACTTGAGTCAACACTCGAGGAATTCAGCTGACAATCATAGAGATGCCCGTGGAAGAGCAAGGTCTCGGTTGGTAGGTATACCCGAAGGTGAACGGGAGAACCTAATTCAAAACCTCGATATGTCCTTCATGTCAATAGATACGAGGGGAAACATAATCCCAAAGACGCCAGAGGCAGGATATATGGCGACACACGCGTTCCTCATGGCATCCAGGCCACCTCAAGGAGATCCTCGATCATCATTGTATCAGATGGCTATGGCAGGAGTTGGCGTTATAGGCGCAGCAATAGCAGGAAGAGAAGTGGTACCGCAACCTGAAAGTGCTCCGCGCCGAAACAGCCCAAGACAAAATAGTCCCCGACGAACTGTGGTAGCAACTCGAGATCCTCCAAGAGAAGGCGACGCGAGGGATACAGTAGCTCAAGCTCGAGTCGACAGGGCACGCGAGGAAATAGGTCAAAAAAATAGAACCCGCGAAAGTTAGCGAACAACGGAAGATAGTGATGAGGACTTGTGTGGACTCCCTTGCTTTACCCGAAGGGTTCGCAAAACTCGAGTGCCCACTAGCTTCAAGTTACCCGATGCTGGCGTGCGACAGGGATTGCAACGGCGCCAGAAAGTAGCTTCCTTGTGACGGTAAAGCACTCGTCCGTTGGGAACCCCAAGAGGAAGGTGTGATGCGTACAGCAGCAAGTTTTCCCTCAGTAAGAAACCAAGGTTTATCGAACCAGTAGGAGATGAAGGCCACGTGAAGGTTGTTGGTGAAGGAGTGTAGTGCGGCGCAACACCAGGGATTCCGGCGCCAACGTGGAACCTGCACAACACAATCAAGATACTTTGCCCCAACTTAACAGTGAGGTTGTCAATCTCACCGGCTTGCTGTAAACAAAGGATTAAACGTATGGTGTGGAGAATGATGTTTGCTTGCAAAGAACAACAAAGAACAATGATTGCAGTAGGTTGTATTTCAGATGTAAAAGAATGGACCGGGGTCCACAGTTCACTAGTGGTGTCTCTCCAATAAGATAAATAGCATGTTGGGTGAAAAAATTACAGTTGTGCAATTGACAAATAGAGAGGGCATAACAATGCACATACATATCATGATGACTAATATGAGATTTACTTAGGGCATTACGACAAAGAACATAGACCGCTATCCAGCATGCATCTATGCCTAAAAAGTCCACCTTCGGGTTAGCATCCGCACCCCTTCCAGTATTAAGTTGCAAACAACAGACAATTGCATTAAGTACTGTGCGTAATGTAAACAATACAAATATCCTTAGAAAAAGCATTGATGTTTTATCCCTAGTGGCAACAGCACATCCACAACCTTAGAACTTTCTGTCACTGTCCCAGATTCAATGGAGGCATGAACCCACTATCGAGCATAAATACCCCCTCTTGGAGTTACAAGTATCAACTTGGCCAGAGCCTCTACTAGCAACGGAGAGCATGCAAGATCATAAACAACACATATATGATAGATCAATAATCAACTTGACATAGTATTCCATATTCATCGGATCCCAACAAACACAACATGTAGCATTACAAATAGATGATCTTGATCATGATAGGCAGCTCACAAGATCTAAACATGATAGCACAAGAGGAGAAGACAACCATCTAGCTACTGCTATGGACCCATAGTCCAAGAATGAACTACTCACGCATCAGTCCGGAGGCGGGCATGGTGATGTAGAGCCCTCCGGTGATGATTCCCCTCCCCGGCAGGGTGCCGGAGGCGATCTCCTGAATCCCCCGAGATGGGATTGGCGGCGGCGGCGTCTCCGTAACTTTTCTCATATCGTGGCTCTCGGTACTAGGGTTTTCGCGATGGAGAGAATATATAGGCGAAGGGGCAGAGTCGGGGGACGCTCGAGGGGCCCACCCCATAGGGCGGCGCGGCCAGGGGTGGGGCCGCGCCCCCCTAGGGTGTGGACGCCTCGTCGCCCCTCTTCGTCTCCTCTTCGGACTTCTGGAAGGCTCCGTGGAAAATAAGACCATGGGCTTTTGTTTCGTCCAATTCCGAGAATATTTCCTGTGTAGGATTTCTGAAACCAAAAACAGCAGAAAACAGGAACTGGCGCTTCGGCATCTTGTTAATAGGTTAGTGCCGGAAAATGCATCAAAATGATATAAAGTGTATATAAAACATGTGAGTACTGTCATAAAACTAGCATGGAACATAAGAAATTATAGATACGTTTGAGACGTATCACCCGACAACTATAAAAAGTTCGACGGGTTGCAAGATCCAGATGATTGGTTGATTGATTACCTGGAAACAGTAAAGTTGATGGGTGGTACACGGGCAACAGCTATGCAAAGCATTCAGGTCCACCTTAGCGGAGCCGCAAGATCCTGGATGAAGAAGCTACCAGAGGGATCCATAGACAGCTGGGAAACTTTCGAAGACCTGTTCGTGAGAAATTTTCGATCTGCTTGCAAAAAACCAGCATCAATAGAGCAGCTAAGAACTTGCAAGCAGAAGTCGGATGAATCGATGGGAACGTACATCCAACGGTGGAGCATCATCAAAAACTCGGCTGAACACGTGTCTGATGAAACAGCAATCGACGCGTTTGTCGCTGGGATACGAAGGAGACACCTAATCGAAGAGTTGGGGAGATCCAACCCAAGAACAATAGCAGAACTCATGGAAATAGCGAATCGGTGGGCCGACAGAGAAGATGATGTCCACAATAAGAGGCAAAGGTCACCCGAAGAGGATCACAATAGAAACAGCAATCAAAATAGGCGACGCTTCCGCAACTTTGCGGAATATGACGGTCCTGGCCAAATATCGGCTGGCTTCCAAGGAAACAATGGAGGAAATCATCGTGACAATCATCACAGGAGCAATGACCAGCGAAGCAATCACAGAGATGCACCAAGTTCCAGCAGACAAAACAATCGACCAAGGTTTCCAAGGCCATACAACGTGTCACCCGAGGATTTGCTGAACGGGCCGTGCCAGATGCGCTTCTACGTCGACTCTGACGGGAGAAGACAGTCAGGCCATCTCCAGAAGGACTGCCGAACTTTCCAAGCTTTACGAAGAGCGACAGAAAGCTCACATGCAGAAGCAGTAAACAGAGGATATGTGCAAGGACCAAGGAGCGAAGTACATGTGCCTCTGTCACCGCCACCCGCAATTACTAGTGCAAATAAGCAGCAATTGCAAATTGCGGGACCTCCAGACAACAATGATGAGTTCACACGCTCAAGAGGAGCTATCGATGATCCAGAAGGGCAGATCGTCGAATAGGTCACAGAAGCTAATTTTAGTAGTTTGCTGGACCTATGGTGGTGCTTTTAGTGTACTACTACAATTAATTGGTGGTCTCAAAATGAGTTAGATGGATTCTCACAACACTTATCAAGCTAAGTTACCAGTAATAGTGTGCTGGACCTCTGTCCAGCAGGACTCGGTCGGTCGCTGTGGTCCATAACGCATGGGGATATGCGTCATTTGTTATGTCCCATGTAGCATAAGGTCTTCCTCAATGCTTGTCTCTTAGCACGGTATCATAAAGTCTCGCAACATCTGGTTCACATTATCTCTTTATTCATGTGGCTCGCCCTTGTGATGTGTGGTCATCTTTATGAACCTCTTGCTGTCGGGGTTATGCCGAATAGGGTATACCACGGCAGAGGCTTAAACTAGCAAGCCCGGGTGGTCCACTTGGGTGGAGAACCCATCAAGGTTGCCGGGCGGCCCAGTTGCTAGAAGATGGAGTCCCAGTCGACTAAAGAGGACCCAAGACGGATTCCAAAAGGTTCAGGAAGAAGACTTGTAACTCAAGACACGGCATCCTTGCCGACATAGTCTAGGACTCCGTAGACGGTTAGGTCTTTACCTCCATAAAACCCTAGGTCCTGGCGCATATATAAGCCGGCCTAAGGGGCGCCTTTAGCGCAAGTACGAAAGGAAACTTAGGTCACCATTATAACTTGTACTTTGTGCTGTTATAGTGAAATTCTAGCAGGACGTAGTGATCCTCCATCGAGGGGACATGAACCTAGGTAAATCTCCGAGTTACACCATCCCAAGCATCCCGGCGTCTAGTTCCACCGTAGACCCTAGCCGTGAGAACCCCATCATGGCACTATCGTTATCAAGGCAATAACAGTTGGCGCCCACCGTGGGGCTAGCGATATCTGGAGTCCAGTTTCAGGCGGCAGCACTTGGAGGCATCGACGATACCATGGCGGGTGGCCATGTTGTCTATTCCGGTGGTTCTCCGTTCATCACAACAGAATCATACAAGCCGGCTTCCCACAACATCGCCGCTTACACGATCATCCCGATCGGCGGCATTGACATCTTCGCCGACTTCACTTCTGTGCAGGTGGCATATGAAGCAATTCCCCCCAACCCGCCCTTGATGTGGAAACCGTGGTGGAAACCGAATCTGGATCTACGCTCTCAGTTGATGCTGCCGAGTTGCAGATCGAAAAATTTTCTACCCAGGCCATCTCTACCCTTGAGGAGGAGATCGTGGTTAAAAATAGATCTATGTCCGTTCTCCAGGTCGAGGGTCCCGACTATGATCAGTGCCACTTCGTGGGCCATGTCGACTCCATCGCGGGTTCGCCCGAAGACGGCGAAGACCCCGAATCCGTGCTCCAAGCCATAAATGAAGAGTGTGGAGATAGGTACTCGGACGTAAGTACTGGGAATACTCCTATTTGTCAGGAGAAAGGTAATGAGGAGGGTGTATTTGCACCGTCTGATGAAGACGCACTAGTAGAAAACATGCCTTTTGTCCAGCACCCCTGAGGGCATTGGTCCCGGTTCGTTTGGCGCGGGGCGACCCCACCCTCTAGTCCCGGTTCGTTTGGGGCCTTTGGTCCCGGTTTGTAATACAAACCGGTACTAAAGGGGCTGCAGCAGGCCGTGGCAGGCCTCGGAACCCTTTAGTCCCGGTTGGTATTACCAACCGGGACCAAAGGCGTACCCTTTAGTCCCGGTTCGCTTTCCCGGTTGAACCGGGACTAAAGGATTTCTAGGTTTTCTAGGTTTTTTGGCTCTCCACGCACCTCCACACCCCCCCCCCCCCCCGTGGATCACCTTTTTTAGCTTTGTAAAATATAAAATAAAATTATAGAAAATTAAAAAATAAAATCTTTTGAGATTCCTGTATGTTACGCAACCTACTATTAGGATAAATTAATAAATTTGAATTTCAACTTTTTTTCCCATAAAAAGCTTAGAAAATGGTAAAACGGTATTAACTTTTGCATACGACATCGGAAAAAAACGTATAATATATCAAAATGATCGCGGAAAAAAGTTACATCCGAATTCACAGGGGATTACCCGGTTAGCCATTTTTTTGATTCTCAAAATTCCAAATAAAAATATGAAAGCAGGAAGATTTTAGTTTTTGCCAAAAATTCAGGATTTTATATTTTTATATTTTTTAAATTAATAATTGCATCCTGCATAAAGATTAACCATAAAGTTAGCCAATTTTTAGATTTTCGAATTTTCAGGTTTGGCAAAAAATATATTAAAAATATTAAAATTAAAAAATAATTATAATACAAATTAAAAAGTTAATATTTAAAAAATTTGAAATTATAATACAAGATTATTATTACATCATTAGTTTTGTTTATTAAAAAAATTATTTGGAATTCAAACAATAAATTGATGTGACATCGACCAACATGTTAATAGGATTGATATGATACTAGTATCACAACATGCGCGCGAAGCACTTGGAAGCGGGACGGGAAATGAACTTAGAAGTTAAGCGTGCTAGTTCTAGAGTAGTGGGAGGATGGGTGACCGAGCAGGAAGTTTAACCACGGGTAAACAATTTGACTAGAGATTAAGTGTAGTGTAGTTAGAGGCTAAACTTGTCAAATAACTGAAAATACTAGAAATTCTGAAAAAAATAGAAAAAAAGAGGAAGCGAAAAATAATTAGAAAAACAAAAATGGATAAAAAAAATTAACGAAATAGACTTTAGGCCCGGTTTGTAACCGGTTGATGTTACAAACCGGGACTAAAAGTCATTTGCCTCGACGCGCGCCGGCAGCCCACGTGGCGGGACCTTTGGTCCCGGTGTACATTTGAACCGGGACTAAAGGGTTGAGCCTTTAGTCCCGAATGTCTAGTCTCGGTTGCAAAACCGGGACTGAAGGCCCGTACGAACCGGGATTATATGCCCTTTTTCTACTAGTGGCGAGGACCCAGCTCACTTTGAGCGTCAAATCTGGTCATGACCAAACAAGTTCCCTTGGAAACAGTGGCGGTTGTCATCACGCATAGGAGTGGAGGAAAATCCACCTGTTGCCCAAGAGACCCCTGCTGCAACACTCCGAGCACCCAAAGCAGCATTAATCTTCGCTAAGGATAGATCACCTGAAGCCATAGCCCAAGTTCACATACTTATGGCAAAAGCTCTGGAACAGAACGAACGTGCTACGTCCTCTGCGATCGGCCGACTAGCCTCAAATTGGACGATTGTCGTACTTTTTTGCCAAAAAATACCATCACGTGGCAAATCACCAATATGGTCTCCCACCGGTGAAAACCGCCACAAGCACCGGTGACAGTACGATGAGTCCATAACCGGCCCGCCCACAGAAAGGCGTTGGCGCAATGCTCTTCAGCTACCACCGCCCTCGCCTTCCCGTAACAACCGGAATATGCCGTCTCCTGGCAAGCAGCGTAATTCCCGTAGGGGTGAAAATCATCCATGCAACGCTAGCCGTAATAGTTGCCGTGATGATTTACCCCAACCACCTCCTCCTCCACCGTCAGGCGGTGGCAGCAATGGTAGTCAGAGTAGCAAAGGACATCATCCGCATGGAGGCAATGGACCGCCTCCCCCTCCTCCACCATCATCAGGTGGCGGCAAAGGTGGTGGAGGTGGCGGCAGCCATTTCTCAGGTCGTTACCATAACAACGGACGCTCTCCTGGTCAGCGCGACACTATGATGATAAGCTGGCTATGGAGATAATAATGGAAATCTGGCGGCGTATCATGTAAACAAGCCCGACCTGAGGAAAAAGCTTGATCGAATCCAACAAGATAAGGACGAAGCCTACATGGGACCTAAATGCCACGGCCCAGACGTCCGTAAATAGCCATACCCGTCTATGTTTTGTCTACCTAAGCATATTTAGACTTACGATGGGGTAGCTAAACCACACACCTCTGTCGAAATTGCCAATGGCAACAGCTTAGTACCAGCCAGATATCTCCCGATTATGCTAACAGGAACTGCCAGGGCTTGGATCAAAACTTTGCTAGAAAAATCCATCAACAATTGGAAGGATATGAAAGATGACTTCACCAGAAAATTTGAGGGCACGTACAAACGCCTGCATACAGCTGTGGATCTTCAGTGCTGCATTCAGCAAAAGGATGAATCTTCCCGACTTTTGTTAGCCAGATGGATCACCATGAAAAAGGGATGTGAAAACGTGTCAGAAGAGACGGCTATCCTCAAAATTTGTTCAAGGACTCATCCGGGGAAGTACCTTAAGGCATAAGTTTCATAGGGAAAATCCCACTAATCTTGGCACGATGATTGCTATTGTCGACCAATGGGCAGATGCAGACGACGATGCTAGAGGCACTAGTAGAAAAGAAGCCTTCCATCCTAACCCATTAGTCCCCAAATACTTTGATCCGGAATTAATGGGGTCTTTAGTCCCGGTTAATAACACCAACCGGGACTAATGGTCCGGCCGGGATTAAATGGTAGATCTTTAGTCCCGGTTGGTGTTACCAACCGAGACTAAAGAGGCCTGCGCCGGCCGTAGCCTGCCATAACCCTTTAGTCTCGGTTGGTGTCCCCAACCGGGATTAAAGGTTTTTTCGGGTTTTTTACTCCCCACGCACCCTTCACCACCCCCCCCCCCCCCACCCACCCGTGGATCGCCTTTTTTTGCTTTGTAAAATACAAAAGAAAATGATAGAAAATTCAAAAAATAAAATAATTTCAGATTCTTGTATGTTATGCAACCTACTATTTGGCAAAATTAAGAAATTCAAATTTTGACTTTTTTTGCAAAAAATGTTTGAAAAATGGTAAAACCGCATTAACTTTTGCATACGACGTCGGAAAAAAACGTATAATATATCAAAATCATCGTGGGAAAAAGTTACATCTGAATTCACCTGGGTTTACCCGGTTAGCCAATTTTTAGATTCTCAAAATTCCAAATGAACATACGAAAGCAGGAAGATTTTAGTTTTTGCTATAAATTACGGATTTTATATTTTTTTATTTTTCAAAAAATTAAAATTAATAATTGCATCCTGCATAAAGATTACTATTACTTTTACCCAACTTTTAGATTTTCAAATTTTTAGGTTTTAGGTTTGGCAAAAATAGAATTATTTAAAAAATTTAAAAATTTAAAAATAATGCAAATTAAAAAGTTATGTTTATTTATTTATTCAAGATTATTATTATATCATTACTTTTGTTTATTAAAAGAATTATTTGAAATTCAAACAATAAAGAAATGTGACATCAACCAACATGTTAATAGGATTGATATGATACTAGTATCACATACATGCGCGCGAAGCACTTGGATGCGAGACGGGATGGAACTCGGAAGTTAAGCGTGCTAGTGCTAGAGTAGTGGGAGGATGGGTGACCGAGCGGGAAGTTTGACCACGAGTAAGTAATTTGACTAGAGATAAGTGTAGTTAGAGACTAAACTATGCAAATAACTGAAATAATAGAAATTCTGAAAAAAAAGAGTGGAAAAAAATTATAAAATAAAATAAAATAAAAAACTTTTACATGGAGGCAATTTTGCCCCGACGCACGCAGCCCACGTGGATGGACCTTTAGTCCTGGTTCGTAAGCAACCGGGACTAAAGGGGGTGAGCTTTAGTCTCGGGTATTTAGACTAAAGCATCTTTTTCTACTAGCGAGGCACTGAAGACCTGGCTATCGCAGCAGCCAAGGAAGGTGGAAAGCAGAATAAAAAGCGAAAAAAATAATAACGATGAATAGCCCCCTCCCGAGTTGGTCGCTGCTACATTTGGCCAAGGCTCCCAAGGTGGCAAAGGCGGAAGAGGTGGCCAAAATTCCGGCAAGCGAGGCTGCGGAGGCGGCCGAGGGACGTGACGTGTTTCTTCTGCAAAAGGGTCTAGTTACGAGGAGTGGCGTGATATGCCTTGTGCTTAACATACTATGCTCTTAGGAACGCCAGCCACTCACTCCAACCTCCACTGCCAGAAGCCGGCTTCAAGGGTAAAGCCAGTAAAGACAAGAATAAGCTGGACAAAGAAGCCAAGGAGCCAAGTGACTCCGAGGAAGGAGATAAGCCGCCAGCTAAAGAGCAGACATAAGGAAAGAAACCATATCCGCAAAAGAGAGACGCTTTCCATGTCTTTTTAGGATCAGAATCTGTGAAGGCCCGCAAGGAGGCCCTTCGAAAACTTAACGCCACGGTACCTGCTGTTCCACAATACCTTGATTGGTCAGATACAACAATAACTTGGGACCGTACAGATCATCCAAAGCATGAAGCGCGTCCGGGAAGATATGCCCTGATAGTTGATCCTATGATTGACGGCTATGGCTTTTCCAAGGTCCTTATGGACGATGGCAACAGCATAAACACACTCTATGTAGAGACGCTACAACGTATGAAACTATGTACAATGCTGCTCAAGCACAATAATGTGGTCTTTCATGGTGTTGTACCTGGAAGACAAGGCCAATCACTCGGCAGTATCACCTTGGATGTTGTGTTTGGCTAATTACCGCCTTGAGCCCCTCACTTTCAAGGTCGTGCCCTTCAAGAGCATGTATCACGCCATATTTGGCCGTCCGGCGTTTGCCGCCTTCATGGCAAGGTCTTCCTATATCTACACCAAGCACCACCGTCGAGCCTAACATTAAGAAGGCTCACGAGTGCGAAGTTGGTGCAGCCGCCTTCGCTGATGTTGTCCTCAATACGGACAAATATAAGCAACTAGTGAAGGAGTTGAGCCCCATGGAGATGCCGGCCACAAAAAAGCAGATTGTTGAGCCCGCCCTAGCCTTCAAGGCATATGGAGAAACCAAGGTGGACCTTGTCAAGTTTTTACGTGCAAATAGGGATATCTTTGCATGGCAACCTTCTGATATGCATGGTGTCCCTAGGGAATTTGCCGAGCACTCCCTAAACGTCTATCCTGATGCTAAGCCGGTTGAACAAACTATCCCGGTTAAACAAACTATCCGGTGCTTTGGTCCTGAAGGACGGCGTGCCATAGGCAAGGAGATAGCCCGGCTCCAAATTGCCAGCTTCATTAGATAAGTCATACATACAGAGTGGCTAGCAAACCTCGTACTTGTCCCTAAAAAGGACACTACTGAATTAAGAATGTGCATTGATTACACGGATTTGAATAGGGCTTGTCCCAAAGATCCGTTCCCTCTCCCCCGCATCGATCAAGTTATTGATTCAACAGGCGGGACAGAAGTTCTGCATTTTCTCGATGCATACTCCAGCTACCACCAAATACATATGAGGGAGTTTGATAAACTCAAGACATCCTTTGTCACCCCTTACGGGAACTTTTGCTATGTTACCATGCCTTTTGGGCTAAAAACCGCAGGTGCCACGTATCAGCGTTGTATGCAATGCTGTCTACGCGGCCAAATTGGTCGCAATGTCCACACTTACGTCGACGATATCGCGGTGATGTCGAAAAAGAAAGATGATTTCATTGCTGACTTGCAAGAAATGGTTGATAACCTGAGAAATTTCTGGATGATGCTAAACCCCAAGAAGTGTGATTTTTGGTGTTCCAGCCGGCAAACTTCTTGGCTTTATCTTCTCTCATCGAGGCATCAAAGTTAACGGGGGAAAATCAGTGTGATTCTTGATATTACGAGGCCCACATGCCTAAAGGACGTCCAGAGCCTAACCGGCTGCGTCGCCACCGTTAGTCGGTTTGTCAGCCGTCTTGGTGAGAAGAACTTGCCTCTCTATCGGCTCCCGAAAAAGTCCAACAAATTTGTCTTGATAGACGAGGCGGATGCCGCCTTGGCAAAATTGAAGCGTACGCTTTCCACTGCCCCATACTCGTAGCACCAGTATCCGAGCCTATGCTGCTATACGTCATATACGTCACTGCATCCAACAGATTTGTTAGCATCGTCCTGGTGGTTGAGCGTAACGAGGAAGCCCAAGAATACCCACTACAGCGGCCGAGTTACAACCTCAGTGAAGTTTTAACAGAATCCAAGTAACGTTACACTCAATACTAGAAGCTGGCTTACATCGTAGTTTTGACGCCAGAAAACTGAGACACTATTTCTCAGAACACTCAATTACAATGGTTAGCGAGGCTCCCCTGTCTTCTATCTTTGGCAATTGGGGTGTTGCCACAGCCGAGTAGCCAAATGGGCAATTGAGATAGCCACTTTCGAGATTAGCTACAAACCCCGGCTAGCGATCAAATCTCAGGCTCTAGCTGACTTTTTCGTCGACTGGACAGAGTCAGTCCAAAATACGAATATACCAGATCCACACTAGTGGACATTGTACTTCGATGAATACAAGCAAGCTGGGGGCTCGGGGGCTTGTGTCGTTGTCAGATCCCCTAAGGGCGATAAATTGAAATACGTACTGCAGATACACTTCAATATCACCAATAATATATGGCAGATTAAGAAGCTCTTATGCATGGCCTCCGCATCACAAAGGACTTGGGTATCAAGCAAATCCAGTGCTTCGGAGATTCCGATTTGGTCACCCAACAAGTCTCTGGAACGTGGGACACCAAAGACCCACATATGATCGCCTACAAGGTGGTTGTAGATGAGTTCGCCAAATGCTTTAAAGATACGAGGTCAGGCACATACTAAGGGCCGACAATGATGAAGCTGATGCTCTCTCCCACCTTGGATCTGGTGGTAAACCAATCATGATAGGTGTCTTCCTTGAAAATCTATGGGTTCCTTCAATTCAAGGTGCCGACCAGGACAACCCAGACAAGTTCGACTCACCTCTACACCCTGTAATGGTCATAATCCCTGAGCATCGCCTTACATTGACTACCTGGTGGATAAAAAACTACCACAAGATGAAGTACTTAAGCGACAGATCATCCGACGAGCCAAGGCATACACTGTTATCAACTATATAAACGGAGCGTCACAGGTGTCTTCCAACAATGTGTTTCTCCGGAAGAGGGAATAGAAATCCTAAGAGAAATCCATATCGGCGATTGTGGCCATCATGCCTCCGCCAGATCCCTTCCTGCCAAAACCTTTAGGCATGGTTTTTACTAGCTTACCGCCAAGGCGGACGCCCAGAAGATAGTCGAAACATGCGTTGGTTGTCAATACGACGCTACTAAACCATGTTCTAATGAACGTTTCCGCTTTTGATCTTCAAGGGTATGTAGATGCGTACTCTCCCTCTCGTTGCTTTGCATCTTGTAGATTAGATCTTGGCTCTCGTAGATTAGATCTCGGTTTTTTGTCGTATCCGTAGAATTTTTTTTGTTTTCTATGCTACGAATCCCATAAGGCTGATGCCACGTAGAATTAAGCCGTTCATGCGCTCGACTTTCCCATTGGACTGGGGGTGCGCGACTGATTCTATGTCTAGCCGAATTCCCATGTAGTTGCAGTATTGCTCTGAGTTCTCCTTGCGATAGGTTATTTCCATTATCAGTAATAATACTATGTGGAAGACCATACCTGACGACGATATCCTTGATGAAACGTGTGGCTGTTTCATCACTGAGGCTTGCAATGAGTCTAGCATCAACCCATTTGGTGAACTTATCCACTGCAATGAGGATTTGAGTGTATCCAGACGCTGATGTTCTAAACGGACCAACCATGTCAAGCCCCTAGACGGCAAAAGGCCAGGTCATGGGGATGGTGTTCAGTTCCAAAGCCGGCTTGTGCGCCTAGCCCATGAGATCTAGGCCACTCCCTCTTGGTTCCTTGCAGGCCTCGCGAGAATGTGGGCCCTAGTGGTAGCCCTCCGGAACCTTCTAGAAACCCTCCGATACAATACCGAAAAATTCCCAAACTTTTCCGAAACCCTAAAATTGACTTTCCATATATGAATCTTATTCTTCGGACCATTTCGAACCTCCTGGTGATGTCCTGGATCCCATCCAAGGCTCTGAACAAACTTCGGTCTTCACCATTATCCATTTCTCATTACTACCCTAGCGACATCGAGCGTTAAGTATGTGACCCTACGGGTTCGAGAATTTGCGGACATGATCGAGACATCTCTCCAATCAATAACCAATAGTGGGATCGTGGATATCTATATTGGCTCGCCGTATATTCAACGAAGATCGTTATCGGTTGAACCACAATGTCAGGATTCAAATAACCCCGTATCCAATTCCCTTTGTCTCTCGATATATTACTAGCCCGAGACTAGATCATCGGTATCACCATACCTAGTTCAATCTCGTTACCGGCTAGCACTCTTTACTCATGCCATAATATAATATCCCTGTGACAAACTCATTAGTCACTTGCTTGCAAGCTCTTTGGATATTACATTACTGAGTGGGCCCGGAGAATATCTTTCTATCACATGGATGGACAAAATCCCAGTCTTGATTCATGCAACCCAACAAGCACTTTCCGATACACCCAAAGACAACTTTATGATCACCCATTTACGAACTGACGTTTGATGCCCTCAAAATATTTTTCCGGTACTAGGGAGTAACACAATCTCATGGTGTAAGGAATAAGTTATTTGACATTTAAAATCAGCTTAGGCAATTTAAACATAGTGACTTGATCTTATTGCTTTGCTAAATTGGGTCTGTCCATCACATCATTCTCCTAATGATATGACCATGTTATTAATCGACAACTCATGTCTATGGTTAGGAAACCATAGCCATCATTAATCAACAAGATAGCTAAGTAGAGGCTTGCTAGGGACTTAGTGTTGTTTATGAAACCACATGTGTATTATGTTTCTGGTTAATACAATTCTAGCATGGAGTATAAATATTTATCATGAACAATGAACAATGACAATAAATAACTTTATTATTGCCTCTAGAGCATATTTCCAACGGTCTCCCACTTGCAATAGAGTCAATGATCTAGTTTACATTGGTAAAGATTTAGCACCCATGGCCTTCTGGTGCTGATCACGTTTTGCTCATACAAGAGGTTTAGTCAACGGGTCTGTTACACTCAGAACCATATGTACTTTGCAATTAATTTTTGTCTCCACGCATCACTCATCTCGAATGTGTTTGTATGGCATTGTATAGGTTTGGTCTCCTGGTGGAACCTTAATTCCACGGTCTAAAATATGTTACTAATATTGTCACACACACAATATAGCTTTTTAGTTCTGACACGCTCGGAACTACACAAAGTTCGAAAAGAACTTCTTGACTCAGGTGCCCTCCTTAGTCATTGTAAAAAGAATGATATACTCAACCTTCGTTCTAGAATCTGCCATAATGTTAAGCTTTAGAACTCATCTAAATCTAGCATAGAATTCTTCTAGCCCACGGTACTACCTTTTAATAAAAATTTAGCCTAATTGAGATTGAAATTCATTCGTATATGTGATGAAACTAGTATTGGTGTAACATATTACAACGATTTGTTTGTCACTACCTCATACGAAACCATACCCTTAGTTCTTCTAAAGCACTTAGGAATACTCTTACTGTTGTCTAGTGATCATCACATGAATCACTCTGGTACATGCTCGTAACACTTAAGAGCATTGGATATCTGGTTGTGTACATATCATGGACTTCATGATTTAAAATCACTCATGTGTTTTACTCATCAAGTGTCAAACATACTCAAGTCTTGCTAAAACTCCATACGACAAGAACACTTTCTTGACGTTTCCATATTGAACTACTTCAATATTTCTTATACATACTTTGACTTAACCTTATTAGGCACCTCAATCTATCTTTATAGATCTTGATGCTCAATATGGTTTTAGTCTAGGTCCTTTCATTGAAAAATTATTTTCAGTGAAACTTTAATTGTGTCAAGTAAAGATATACCAGTTTCAATCAACGAGATGTCGTCCACATAAAGTATTAGAAATGTGTCTTAGCGCTCCCACTTAATTTCTTGCAAATACAAGCATCTTTGCCCTTCCTGATGAAATCAAAACTCTTTGACTATTTCATCTAGTGAAGATTCCAACTCCGTGATGTCTAATTCTTTTATTGAAGTTTGCATACCTATCTAGCATTCTATGGATTTAACAAAACCCTCTATTGTATCTTGCATACACCCTTATTATACACTCATGTTAAGGAATGCAGTTTTGCTATCCAACTATCATATCTCAAAATTGAAATATGAAGTGATTGCTAGAATAATCCACATAGACTTTAAGCATCGCTACGGAAGATCTAATCTCATCGTAGTCAACTCCTTAAACTTTGTCGCAAACAATCTTTCGACAAGTCGAGACTTTTAAAGGATATGACATCCACGTCCAATTATTTATAGATCCAAGGGTCTACCAAGTTCCAAACTTGATTCTCGTATATGGATACTATCTCGGATTTTATGGCATATGGCCATTTTGACGGAATCAGGGCCTGATGTCTACTTCCCCCTCCTTTTCCTGTAGACAGTGTTGGGCCTCCAAGAGCAGAGGTTTGTAGAACAGCAGCAAGTTTTCCCTTAAGTGGATCACCCAAGGTTTATCGAACTCAGGGAGGAAGAGGTCAAAGATATCCCTCTCATGCAACCCTGCAACCACAAAGCAAGAAGTCTCTTGTGTCCCCAACACACCAAATAGGTGCACTAGTTCGGCCAAGAGATAGTGAAATACAGGTGGTATGAATATATATGAGCAGTAGCAACGATGCCAGAAAATAGCTTGCTGGCGTGTAGTTGATGGTGGTAGTATTGCAGCAGTAGTAACGCAAAGAAAACAAGAAACAAGCAAAGAGTAACGCAGCAGTATTTAGGAACAAGGCCTAGGGATTACACTTTCACTAGTGGACACTCTCAACATTGATCACATAACAGAATAGATAAATGCATACTCTACACTCTTGTTGGATGATGAACACATTGCGTAGGATTACACGAACCCTCAATGCCGGAGTTAACAAGCTCCACAATTAGATCTTCATATTTAAGTAACCTTATAGTGTAAGATAGATCAAAAGACTAAACCAAGTACTAACATAGCATGCACACTGTCACCTTCATGCATATGTAGGAGGAATAGATCACATCAATACTATCATAGCAATAGTTAACTTCATAATCTACAAGAGATCATGATCATAGCATAAACCAAGTACTAACACGGATGCACACACTGTCACCATTACATCGTGCAGGAGGAATAGAACTACTTTAATAACATTGCTAGAGTAGCACATAGATAAATTGTGATACAAACACATTGCAATCATAAAGAGATATAAATAAGCACCTCACTATGCCATTCATCAGTGAATAAGTATTCTGTGAAATATAGCCTAAGAGACCCACACGGTGCACACACTGTCACCTTTACACACGTGGGACAAGGAGTCTCCGGAGATCACATAAGTAAAACTCACTTGACTAGCATAATGACATCTAGATTACAAGCATCATCATATGAATCTCAATCATGTAAGGCAGCTCATGAGATTATTGTATTGAAGCACATAGGAGAGAGATGAACCACATAGCTACCGGTACAGGCCCGAGCCTCGATGGAGAACTACTCCCTCCTCATGGGAGCAGCAGCGGTGATGAAGATGGCGGTGGAGATGGCAGCGGTGTCGATGGAGAAGCCTTCCGGGGGCACTTCCCCGCTCCGGCAGCGTGCCGGAACAGAGACTCCTGTCCCCCAGATCTTGGCCTCGCGATGGCGGCGGCTCTTGAAGGTTTCTGTGGTTTTCGTCGAACGTATCAGGGTTTTCGATCCAGGGGCATTATATAGGCGAAGAGGCGGCGCAGGAGGGCTTCTGGGGGGCCCACACTATAGGGGGGCGCCCCCCCCTTGGCCGCGCCGGGGTGTGGTGTGGGGCCCCCAGGGCTTCCCTCTGGCGACTCTCGGGTGTTCTGGATGGTTCCGGGAAAAATAGGAACCTGGGCGTTGATTTCGTCCGATTCCGAGAATATTTCGTTACTAGGATTTCTGAAACCAAAAACAGAAAAACAGAAGCGGCACTTCGGCATCTTGTTAATAGGTTAGTTCCAGAAAATGCACGAATATGACATAAAGTGTGCATAAAACATGTAGATAACATCAATAATGTGGCATGGAACATAAGAAATTATCGATACGTCGGAGACGTATCAGCATCCCCAAACTTAGTTCTGCTCGTCCCGAGCAGGTAAAACGATAACAAAGATAATTTCTGGAGTGACATGCCATCATAACCTTGATCATACTATTTGTAAAGCATATGTAATGAATGCAGCGATCAAAACAATAGTAATGACATGAGTAAACAACTGAATCATAAAGCAAAAGACTTTTCATGAATAGTACTTCAAGACAAGCATCAATAAGTCTTGCATAAGAGTTAACTCATAAAGCAATAATTCATAGTAAAGGTATTGAAGCAACACAAAGGAAGATTAAGTTTCAGCGGTTGCTTTCAACTTATAACATGTATATCTCATGGATATTGTCAACATAGAGTAATATAATAAGTGCAATAAGCAAGTATGTAGGAATCAATGCACAGTTCACACAAGTGTTTGCTTCTTGAGGTGGAGAGAAATAGGTGAACTGACTCAACATTGAAAGTAAAAGAATGGTCCTCCATAGAGGAAAAGCATCGATTGCTATATTTGTGCTAGAGCTTTGATTTTGAAAACATGAAACAATTTTGTCAACGGTAGTAATAAAGCATATGTATCATGTAAATTATATCTTATAAGTTGCAAGCCTCATGCATAGTGTACTAATAGTGCCCGCACCTTGTCCTAATTAGCTTGGACTACCGGATCATCACAATGCACATGTTTTTACCAAGTGTCACAAAGGGGTACCTCTATGCCGCCTGTACAAAGGTCTAAGGAGAAAGCTCGCATTGGATTTCTCGCTATTGATTATTCTCAACTTAGACATCCATACCGGGACAACATAGACAACAGATAATGGACTCCTCTTTTATGCATAAGCATGTAACAACAATTAATAATTTTCTCATTTGTGATTGAGGATATATGTCCAAAACTGAAACTTCCACCATGGATCATGGCTTTAGTTAGCGGCCCAATGTTCTTCTCTAACAATATGCATGCTTAACCATAAGGTGGTAGATCTCTCTTACTTCAGACAAGACGGACATGCATAGCAACTCACATGAAATTCAACAAAGAGTAGTTGATGGCGTCCCCAGTGAACATGGTTATCGCACAACAAGCAACTTAATAAGAGATAAAGTGCATAATTACATATTCGATACCACAATAGTTTTTAAGCTATTTGTCCCATGAGCTATATATTGCAAAGGTGAATGATGGAATTTTAAAGGTAGCACTCAAGCAATTTACTTTGGAATGGCGGAAAAATACCATGTAGTAGGTAGGTATGGTGGACACAAATGGCATAGTGGTTGGCTCAAGTATTTTGGATGCATGAGAAGTATTCCCTCTCGATACAAGGTTTAGGCTAGCAAGGCTTATTTGAAACAAACACAAGGATGAACCGGTGCAGCAAAACTCACATAAAAGACATATTGAAAACATTATAAGACTCTACACCGTCTTCCTTGTTGTTCAAACTCAATACTAGAAATTATCTAGACCTTAGAGAGACCAAATATGCAAAACCAAATTTTAGCATGCTCTATGTATTTCTTCATTAATGGGTGCAAAGTATATGATGCAAGAGCTTAAACATGAGCACAACAATTGCCAAGTATCACATTACCCAAGACATTAATAGCAATTACTACATGTATCATTTTCCAATTCCAACCATATAACAATTTAACGAAGGAGAAACTTCGCCATGAATATTAAAAGCTAAGAACACATGTGTTGATATGCAACAGCGGAGCGTGTCTCTCTCCCACACAAGCATGATGTAATCCAATTTATTCAAACACAAACAAAAATAAGAAACATACAGACGCTCCAAGCAAAGCACATAAGATGTGACCGAATAAAAATATAGTTTCAAGAGAAGGAACCTGATAATGTTGTCGATGAAGAAGGGGATGCCTTGGGCATCCCCAAGCTTAGATGCTTGAGTCTTCTTGAAATATGCAGGGGTGAACCACCGGGGCATCCCCAAGCTTAGAGCTTTCACTCTTCTTGATCATAGTATATCATCCTCCTCTCTTGACCCTTGAAAACTTCCTTCACACCAAACTTCTCATAAACTTCATTAGAGGGGTTAGTACATAATCAAAAACTCACATGTTCAGAGGTGACACAATCATTCTTAACACTTCTGGACATTGCTCAAAGCTACTGGAAGGTAATGGAACAAAGAAATCCATCCAACACAGCGAAAGAAGCAATGCGAAATAAAAGGCAGAATCTGTCAAAACAGAACAGTCCGTAAAGACGAATTTTTAATAAATACTTCCGTTGCTCAGATCAGAAAACTCAAAACTAATGAAAGTTGCGTACATATCTGAGGAACACGGACGTAAATTGGCATATTTTTCTGATTTTTCTACAGAGAAAACAGCCCAGATTCGTGACAGATAGAAATCTGTTTCTGCGCAGAAATCCAAATCTAGTATCAACCTTCGATTAGAGGCTTCACTTGGCACAACAAAACACAAAACTAAGATAAGGAGAGGTTGCTACAGTAGTAAACAACTTCCAAGACACAAATATAAAATAAAGTACTGTAGCAAAATAACACATGGGTTATCTCCCAAGAAGTTCTTTCTTTATAGCCATTATGATGGGCTCAGCAGTTTTGATGATGCACTCGCAAGAAATTATAGTTGAAGCAAAAGAGAGCATCAAGAGGCAAAAATAAAACACATTTAAGTCTAACATGCTTCCTATGCATAGGAATCTTGTAAATAAACAAGTTCATGAAGAGCAAAGTAACAAGCATAGGAAGATAAAACAAGTATAGCTTGAAAAATTTCAGCACATAGAGAGACATTTTAGTAACATGAAAATTTCTACAACCATATTTTCCTCTCTCATAATAACTTTCAGTAGCATCATGAGCAAACTCAACAATATAACTATCACATAAAGCATTCTTATCATGAGTCTCATGCATAAAATTATTACTCTCCACATAAGCATAGTCAATTTTATTAGTAATAGTGGGAGCAGATTCAACAAAGTAGCTATCATATATAGGAGGCATATTGTAATCATAATCAAATTCACTCTCCATAGTAGGTGGAACCAAAAGACCACTATCATTATAATCATCATAAATAGGAGGTAAAGTATCATCAAAGAAAATTTTCTCCTCAATGCTTGGGGGACTAAAAAGATCATGAAAACCAGCTTCCCCAAGCTTAGAACTTTCTATATCATTATCAACAATGGTGTTCAAAGCGTTCATACTAATATTACTACCAGCATGCAAATAAGATTCCATAGGTTTTTTAATTTTCGCATCAAACAATCCATGTTTTAAATCAGGAAATAGAATAAGAAGCTCATTCTTGTCCATTATGCCAAACTAGTGTAAACAAGAAACAAAAAGATGCAATTGCAGGATCTAAAGGAAATAGCTTTGAGTACTTACGGCGCCGGGAAATAGCTTAGTAGCCGAGGTCCGGAGTGTGAGTACCTTTTACCTTTCCTCACTGCAACGGCGCTTAAAAATAGCTTGATGTCTACTTCCTCCTTTTCCTGTAGACAGTGTTGGGCCTCCAAGAGCAGAGGTTTCTAGAACAGCAGCAAGTTTTCCCTTAAGTGGATCACCCAAGGTTTATCGAACTCAGGGAGGAAGAGGTCAAAGATATCCCTCTCATGCAACCCTGCAACCACAAAGCAAGAAGTCTCTTGTGTCCCCAACACACCAAATAGGTGCACTAGTTCGGCGAAGAGATACTGAAATACAGGTGGTATGAATATATATGAGCAGTAGCAACGATGCCAGAAAATAGCTTGCTGGCGTGTAGTTGATGGTGGTAGTATTGCAGCAGTAGTAACGCAAAGAAACAAGAAACAAGCAAAGAGTAACGCAGCAGTATTTAGGAACAAGGCCTAGGGATTACACTTTCACTAGTGGACACTCTCAACATTGATCACATAACAGAATAGATAAATGCATACTCTACACTCTTGTTGGATGATGAACACATTGCGTAGGATTACACGAACCCTCAATGCCGGAGTTAACAAGCTCCACAATTAGATCTTCATATTTAAGTAACCTTATAGTGTAAGATAGATCAAAAGACTAAACCAAGTACTAACATAGCATGCACACTGTCACCTTCATGCATATGTAGGAGGAATAGATCACATCAATACTATCATAGCAATAGTTAACTTCATAATCTACAAGAGATCATGATCATAGCATAAACCAAGTACTAACACGGATGCACACACTGTCACCATTACATCGTGCAGGAGGAATAGAACTACTTTAATAACATTGCTAGAGTAGCACATAGATAAATTGTGATACAAACACATTGCAATCATAAAGAGATATAAATAAGCACCTCACTATGCCATTCATCAGTGAATAAGTATTCTGTGAAATATAGCCTAAGAGACCCACACGGTGCACACACTGTCACCTTTACACACGTGGGACAAGGAGTCTCCAGAGATCACATAAGTAAAACTCACTTGACTAGCATAATGACATCTAGATTACAAGCATCATCATATGAATCTCAATCATGTAAGGCAGCTCATGAGATTATTGTATTGAAGCACATAGGAGAGAGATGAACCACATAGCTACCGGTACAGCCCCGAGCCTCGATGGAGAACTACTCCCTCCTCATGGGAGCAGCAGCGGTGATGAAGATGGCGGTGGAGATGGCAGCGGTGTCGATGGAGAAGCCTTTCGGGGGCACTTCCCCGCTCCGGCAGCGTGCCGGAACAGAGACTCCTGTCCCCCAGATCTTGGCCTCGCGATGGCGGCGGCTCTGGAAGATTTCTGTGGTTTTCGTCGAACGTATCAGGGTTTTCGATCCAGGGCTTTATATAGGCGAAGAGGCGGCGCAGGAGGGCTTCTGGGGGGCCCACACTATAGGGCGCGCCCCCTTGGCCGCGCCGGTGTGGTGTGGGGCCCTGTGGCTTCCTCTGGCGACTCTCGGGTGTTCTGGATGGTTCCGGGAAAAATAGGAACCTGTGCGTTGATTTCGTCCGATTCCGAGAATATTTCGTTACTAGGATTTCTGAAACCAAAAACAGCAGAAAACAGGAACTGGCACTTCGGCATCTTGTTAATAGGTTAGTTCCAGAAAATGCACGAATATGACATAAAGTGTGCATAAAACATGTAGATAACATCAATAATGTGGCATGGAACATAAGAAATTATCGATACGTCGGAGACGTATCAGGGCCCATCATAGCTTGTTTCCATTTAGTTGGTTCATCATTGTTCAACAACAATTCTTTATCCTCAAATCTTTTATTTGATTACAAATTCAACCAGACTATGAAGTTCAATAGGTACTTCGATCATCGGGACTACAACACCATGTAGACACGGGAGCAGTGAGAGTCGTGGCCGCCTCCGGAACCATTTCCGATGCTGCGCTAGTTTGCTCATTTTTCTCAAATTCAACAATCATATCGAGTTCTATTGTTCTCCCACTAAACCTTTTGCGAGAAACTCCTTCTCGAAAAATATGCCACTATGGGCAACAAACACTTTTGCCTTTGGTTCTTTGGTGAAAGGATTACCCAGATTTAACCCTGGGATAACCTACAAAGATATTTATCTGTTTTTAGTTGTAAACTTATTTACTTATGCTTCGCATACCAAAATTACAACAGATCATGATGGTGCTCTATTTAGTGTTAAAGCGGTAGTCTATAAAGTATATTACTCAATATAATGGCAGTTTTGGATCAATGATTTCACCATGTACTAACAAGGTTTGATTACGTCTCCCAAACAATTCATACTCCTGTGGAGTTTCGGGAGGCGCAAGTTGCGGAATAATTCTGCAACACTTAGATGTTCGTTAAACTCGCAAATCAGATATTTTCACTACGATCCAATCATAGATATTTGATTTTTCTTGTTACGATGATTTCCACTTCGTGCTGAAATTCTTTGAACCTATTGATAGCTCCTAAAAATGACGTGTTTTTTGAGGTGTTTTTATATGGTTTTTATTTGGATTCCTTGGTTTTCACTTTCTAACTAATAGGCAAAGTGCCAAAATACAATGAACCTTACATTTCCTAGTGCTTTATGATACTTTCAGGAAATGGTCAATTTAGGAAGAAAATCAAGTCATAAATGTAGACTTGGAGGAAATCAAGCAAGTCCTTAATTGAAAAGATTTACATCCTAGGCAGCAGATGTTTTAACGGGCACTGGTACGGTCATCCTGACCGTACCACGTGACCGTACACTACTGCAGAAATGCTTATAGCCTCCAGGTTATCAGTGACTGGCAAAATATTGCCTGTCACTAATAAATGTACCAGTGACAGGCACATATAAGCCTGTCACTAGTATTAAAAAGGATGTCACTGAGTTTTTTTCTAGAGGCGGGCCGGGACTAAAAAATTGCTAGTGACATGCCCACAAAAGTGCCTGTCACTAGGGTCTGATGGAAAGCCTTGTTAGATCCCACTTGGCCCGCTTGTTCTCCTGGCCTGCCCAACTCGCTTCCTACTTGGGCCGATTGCATCCTCCGTGTACGAGGCCGACTCTGCCTGTACGATCGATCGATCGGATGTGGCCGGAGGAGATTCGTGGTCGTTTGATTCGTATTGTAAACCAACTGCAGCCAAAGTCGGACCATTTTCTTCGCATAAAAGCGCGCTATATCATCCCTATTTGCAGTACCAAATAAACCGAGCTTGATCGCGGGTGTTCTTAAACTCCAGCAATTTGACCAACGAAATAAAAGAGATTTGGAGACGAGTTGAAGGAGTTGGGCGACCCAAAAGAAAATTACGCGCTATTATTCATATATATCCTGGTTCCACGAACGTAGAAAAAATAGTTTACTATTTTTAATGGCGACCACGTTAGATCCCTCTCTGCATTTCATGAAGTCCAGGTTCAAGCCGTGTTTGACAGTTTTTTTTTTTACTTTGCTTTTTTATTGCTTCACAAATTGAGAGGCATAAAAAAAGGAAAATATATGCACGGGGCAGGATGGATGGTTATAACGTGTTTCATTTTCCGTTTATCTTGAGTTGCCTTTCAAATTAATTTTAATTTACATATAATAGTACCCCATTACCCTGAGAGCTCTCCAAACCCCAACCGCAACCGCCCTTCTCCCGGTCGCGCTCGAACGCCGTCGCGCCGCCAGCCAACGCCAACGCCGCGGCGCCGCCAGCCCACGCCGCCGCCGCCGTCCGACCCGTGGCCCTGCATCCCCAACGCCGTTGCCCTTCATCTCCAACGCCGCCGTCTGACCCATGGCCCTGCATCCCCAACGCCGCCGCCTCCATCTCCAACACCGCCGTCCGACCCGTGGCCCTGCATCCCCAACGCCGCCGTCCTAGGACGCAGCCCTGCATCTCCAACGCCGCGCCGCCCGTTCACCCGACGCGAGAACTCCTCTGCCTGAAGCGAGGACACCGGCGCCTTGCACCACAGCTCCTCCAAAGCAGGTTAGTACACCACAAGCCTGATCTGCTGCGTGCCCCACCTATTCCTTGCAGCTCTACTAATTTTTTTGCCGGTGTGGCACAAGTCTGGCTCTTCACATCCAGGTAATTTCCTTTTGTATGTTACCAGCACAAATCAATTGCCACAATCCTTTTCCAATCCGGATGCTACATAGTATATATGTACATAGAACTGCTAATGTGTAGGTCGAGCGAAGTCACACACCACAAACGGATTAAAGCCGAGAGTTCATTTCAAGTACAGACAAAGCAATTTATATTGTAGCATATATTCTGTCTGATGTCCAGTTAGTCATGTTGTTTTCTTTCTATCCCTTCTGCAAATAGCACATCAGGTTGCTTTGTGTCTGTTCCATTGGATTGGTTGTGAAATTAGTGTGTCAATTCTAAGTGACATAGCTGTTGAATTGCTTTCAACTTTCAAAGCTTTTAGGATATCAGGGAGTTAAATCAATTGTCTGCTGCTCCTAGTTTACATATATATTATATATATATCAGAGCATGACCAACATGAACATTTAGTGTATATTCCTGAATAATCACTCTGATATCATGCTTGGAAATATATTATCAAAGCAAATATATCACTCCCCTCAGATTTCTAAGTTGTCGAAAACATATAGCTAATACTAACATCTTTGTGTAGGAATGGAAGAATCTATGGCAGTGATGGCTTGCCGGAGGTTCATGATTCACGCACAAAGTCTGCTGCCATCCAATTGAACAAGCATGCATGATCACCGGATGAGGTATCGGGTATTTTATTCATCATATATTTGGTCAGCTTGAAATGCACGTTCTTCATGATTAATGCTGCAACCCAAAGCGAACTAGGAATGCGGTTGTAAAAATGCAGTAGGTAAACAAAGGCTTGCAGTTTGTGCGTATAGATTGCTTCTATATTTTTTTGATCTAGGATGAATTATTATTTCTTCTCTTTTATGGATCTCAGCAGATGCTTTTTTTGTTTGTAATATAAATATCAAGTAAATTTGCCACTTCAAATTTAAATGCTCACATGTAAAAAGCAGACCCAAATGGAGCTTATACTCAATAGTATACACGATTGTTCTCTTAATGTACGTCACATTTGTAGTCTCTCTGAAAGTGTCTTTGTTACTAATCAAAATCAGTGTAATACTCTTAAACGCTGTTAGACGAACGTGTACAGTTTGGTCTTTGTTAACCAAATGATTTGAGAAAATGCATATGCGAGGCAAATGTATGTGCCTCTGTTGCAATGTGCCAATAAAAACTAGTTATATCTACTGAAGACCCCTTTGCCGTTGTGTAAATAATTCGAGCTGAATCGGAAACATATGACCAAAGTTGATGTCATTTTAGCATAGTAGATTTAGTTAAATGCACATCTCTGAATTTATAGGCCAAAGTGTGCATTGTTTGGTAACTTCAAAATTTTGTGGGGTTGCTTTGTTTGTAAGTGAATTGCTGCACTTTATCGAAAAAGGTGCATTGTTGCATATATACGGAGCCCCGATTAGTTCCTTCTACTGTTCTGGCTACATGTGTGCTCATGTGTTGCCAGGGGCGGAGCTGCGGCCGGTGCTAGTTTAGGACACTCTATATGCATCTCGTGGTTCCTGAACATTTCTTTCTTATTTTCCAAATTAGTTTCATGCCATTGCCGATTTTGTTCTTCCTGTGACAGGGTGCGTTGAGGTTGTGGGCTGCGTGAGGTCCGAAGAGCTGGTCTGCTGGGAGGACGTGCCTGAATCAGTAATGCCCTCGTCTCTCCTGTCCATTACCTGAATTTTCCCTGTTATGCCACTCATATATTTCTGAACTTTGTTCATTGGATTGATGCAGGCCAGGCTGGAAGGCTTGAGTGACTTTTGCTGGCTTTGCGAGAATCCACAGGTTTGCCAAATCTCCCCAAGATCACGTTAAGGTGTTTGAATTTGTTGGTCGTTATTAGTAGGAATGTAGCAGCTTTCTTTGGCTAGTTTCAAATCCCACACTTGTTAATGTCTGCTGCCATCGCACTACATGAACCTGAAGCATGTAGCATCTGTGTCATCGGCTTACTAGCTTGACAAAGTGTTCTGCTCTATAAATCTTGGAACGAACTCATTTGTGCTACCTCGGCTGTAGCACTGGTCCAGCAGATCAGCACAAGGCAGTAGTTACTGTGTATTCAGCATTGGACGAGAGAGAGGCAAGCTAGCTTTTGCTCGTTTCTTTAGTCCTGCACGATCGATCGCTTCTGTCTGTCTCCTATACCGTTCTTTGCATGCCTCGTTTGACTTTTTTGTCTCCCCAACTTAATCTCCATCTTAAGAAATACTCCCATGGACGACACGTACAAGGGAAGCTTGTACTGAATGCTTGTTTGAATCTGCTTAGACCGTAACATGGTGGTATTTAGTAAACCGATGTAAAGTTTATGCCATTTTTTAATTTTTGTTTTCTACTAGGCTATTTATGTTTTTGTGAGTGGGAATTTTATACTAGGGTGTATTTTGCATGACACAATTTGGCAAACTTAGCACCTCCCTTGATCCGTTACAGAGCTCCGCCACTATGTGTTGCTCTACTCTGTCTAAGCTATTACGGAGCCAGTGAATTTCTTTTAATTTTCATTATCTACGATTCTTATGTTCCCTTTTGCCATTATAGGTCTGATCAAGATTCTCAAGAAGTATGACAAGAGAACTGGTGCCATTCAAAATGTGATGCTTCAGTGTTGAAGTTCTTCAACACTGAGCTCCTGTACCACCTTGTGGAGGAGTGTGAGGCCATGCTCAACCAAGTCCTACCATATTGAACAAACCATAATCCTAGTTCTTCCTTGAATAGCAGCGGATGCATTCCAGTGATATAACTGCTCTGATAATATGTTTCCAAGCATGATATGAGAACGAGAACATGTACATGACTAGCTTGATGAAATATATTGTAACTTCTATGCACATGTTATGTCATATTGGGTGATCGATGTGAACGTATCATTGGTACACATCTTATTGTGCAATCTGAAAAATATGGAAAATTTATGTAAAAACAATTTATTTTTTTATTACGGAAATTACCAGTGACAGGCACTATAACAAGCTAGTCAGTACAAAAAAACCCCAGGCCCGCGGCCTTCTATCGCACTAGTGACAGTCATCTATTTTTGCCTGTCATTAGTATGTACACACTAGTGACAGGCACATGCCGGTCACTAGTAACCTGATACCAGTGACTAGTCATTAGTGACAGACGCTTTGCCTGTCACTAACATGCCTTTTGTGCCTGTCACTGGAGGCCTATTCTGCAGTAGTGGTACCACCCGGTGCCCCCTCCGCCTCTTGAAAAGGAACAATTTCTGTGAAGGCAACGAGGAGGGAAAAAACATTCACAACCACCACAGTTCATCCACGAACAAAGAAGAAGAGATCTGGAGAAGAAGAACTCAGCCTTCGATCTTCGCCTCGATCCTCCTCCTCCTCAAGATCCTTCATTCCACCATCATCAACACCACATAGAGAGAGAGAAAGATTCATCGTTGTAAACTCTATTCGCATTCGAGACTCTTGAGATTGGATTTGGTTTGATCTTATTTGTGGTTTGCTATGGTAATATCGAGATGAACTCTATTTATAATATCATTATGTCTTTGTGCAATTCTCATCTTATGTGCGAGTAAATCCCCCTTGGCGTGAGAGATCTAGGGGATTGGTGAGCTGTGATGTGCCTATTATTATTATCATTCACAAGGAAGGAAACATGCCCGTGCATTACAACGGCAAGAAAAATCCGGCTTCTCAATTATGGACAAGTAATTTGTCGTCGGTACAACCATGACATGTCACAAAAACCAGACAATTTTAACAAGTCATCGGTGCGCTCCGCGGCTGGACACGCCACCACTTCCTACTCCGTCGGCTGACTCACCCATGCCACCATATTTGATATTTCATCATGTAGGTACCCTCCTTGGTACATCAGCTTTTTCAAGTTATATTTTGAGAGCTCGTGAGGGTTATCATGAATATCATCATTGCCAAACTATGCAATACGAATCTGTTGTGCATTGCTATGGGTTATTTTTAGTATTCCGCTTCTTTAAGAGAGAAAGACCCTATACCCTATAGGCAAAAACTCTCTCTAGGTACCGCCACATCTCTGGGAGAAATATCGCTTAGACGATCATCTGTTACACCGTCGGCGGCCTGGTTTGCCAGACCTCGGTGCATGTTGCCTTGCCATGCATGCAATCGTATGTGGCCCTGTTTGGCTTGTCTTCTTGCATGTGCACCTATGGAGTGGGTCTCAACCCTATGTATGTGTCCCTTGCTTTTTGGACGGCAACGACCAGGAGAAGGACAACAAACAAATTTTCTTGCCTAATTATTAAATCAGACGAATTTGTTGGTAGAAATTCATGTCCAACCGCCATCTCCACGGAAGACACATCCAATGAACTCCCTAAATCGAAATAGGAACAACCCTCTGCCTAGTAAAATCAAGTGGGCAAAAGCTCATATTGTAGGCAAAGTCATCACTATTTCACACCGCAATCAAGCTGCAGAGATTACCAGATCCATAGAGGTTGGTTTACTGATCCCATCTGTATGGGAGTTGAACGCGAACTTGAGAAGTGTGTGCACGGTGAGCATGGCCGCAGGTGTTCCCAAGAAGCATCCCACGCGGACCTACAACATTGTGTTTACTCTACAACATTGTGTTTACTCTTAACACAAGTAGAGCGAAAGACGAACGGGACTGAAGTGAGCGCGAAGCCGAGCAAGGTGGCGGATCTGGGCCCCGGACAGCCCGGGCTACAGCCGGGGTCTTGGCCCATCTAGTACCTGTAATTCCCTTGTAAATTTCAGAAAAAAAAAAGATAGCCCGTGTCTTTGGGCCAGAATAACCCGGGCTAGTAGACTTAAGAAGGCCCAGCAAGGAAAACCAGAACCACGCCGCACGCACGAATGCATGAGCATGACTGCTTCCAGGCGATACTGATCAAGCGCTCCGGAATCCCCGCCTCACTTCATCCTTTGGTAAAAAAAAAAAAGGGAAACTGTTTGTCTGTTCGTGTCCTGATCAAGCGCTCCGGAATCCCCGCCTCACTTCATCGCGCCGCCCACTCCCAGGACTGAGCCACCACGGCACCACCGGTCCACCGCCATGACCGGACTGCAGAAGCAGAACGACGCCCTTTCGCTGCCAACAAATCACCACAGCGGCGCTCGGCGGTTGCTGATCATTATCGACTCATCGCCTCCAGTTCCAAACGGCCTGCTTCTTCCCTCTGTAATTGGTAATTTCTCTGTTTAATTGATTCGAAATTCCAATACAATGTATGAAATCTGACGAACCAATGCTAGTACAGTAGTACTTCTATAATAATTATGTTTTTCTGATTTTGAATTGTCTACTCATTTTATTTAGTCTGATTGCATAGAGGATGAATGGAATAAAGAGATCAAAGACCTGCTCATCAATTAGACCGGCGTCAGCTTATTTTCCATCACTGTCACAACTTGCCAATTCGAATTTCGAACCAACCTGCTGCGTCTGCGGCGGAAGAAACTGATACAAATGTGGATGGAACAGCTAGTACCACCCAGCAGTCCCCTTCCCAGCACTACAGGAATGGCGCGCTGCGCCGACGGCCGTGGCGTACGCCGACGGCCAAATGTCGGGGCCGTCGGCGTACGTCCGGTCCAGGGCAGCGGCCCAACGAGCCCCTCGGCGTAGACATCCCCTCGGCGTAGAGAAGGATACGCCGACGGCCACCCTCGGCGTACCCAAGGCCGTCGGCGTAGCACGAGCATCTGCTCCGATCCCGCTCCGGCCGTGACGGCCCGGTCACGGCGTCAGCGAGGCGCCGAGGGCCACCCTCGGCATAGGGCATCACCCGCCTATGCCGACGGCCACCCTCGGCATACATTTTTTTTTTCTTTTTTTCTTTTTGGTCATTAACTTTATATTATGTTTGTTTTATTTATGTAGTAGTATGAATTATGTAAAAATAGTTACTTTTTTAAAGAAAAAAATGGTAGATGGCTTATGTAGATCCCACGAGTGACGCTCTTCGTAGACGGGTCGACGGGATCCAGTAGGCCCAACATCTGCTATCGATGTACATATGTCCTAAAACAAAGGAAAAAAGTCCATTGCTAACCCTAACTCTAACCCTAACCCTAACCCTAGGGGTAGATTTGCGGGGTCCCCGCCCCCTAGGGTTTCCCTAGATACAAACCACCGGAGCGTCCGAATCGCTGGAAACTCCTGCTACGGCTCATCCGGGGCCTATTTCATTCCAAACCTATGGTTTCCATGTGCATATGTCCTAAACAAAGCAAAGAAATTAAAAAAATCCATTGGTGAACCCTCGCACGAAAAAAGCTATAGGGGTAGATCTGCAAGGTCCCCGGCCTAGGGTTTCCCAAGATACAGATCACCGGAGCGTCGGAATCGCTTGAAAACTTGCATTTGTCCCTAACATATGTGTACAAGTGTGATGTAAGGTTTGTCTAACCTTGCATGTACCCCGCGTTGACGATTTCCGCATACATGGGCCGACACTTGGTAAAATCCAGGATTTGTATGTGGAAACTCCTGCTACGGCTCATCCGGGGCCTATTTCATTCCAAACCTATGGTTTCCATGTGCATATGTCCTAAACAAAGCAAAGCAAATAAAAAAATCCATTGGTAAACCCTCGCACGGAGAAAGCTATAGGGGTAGATCTGCAGGGTCCCCGCCCTAGGGTTTCCCAAGATACAGATCACCGGAGCGTCGGAATCGCTTGAAAACTTGCATTTGTCCCTAACATATGTGTACAAGTGTGATGTAAGGTTTGTCTAACCTTGCATGTACCCCGCGTTGACGATTTCCGCATACATGGGCCGACACTTGGTAAAATCCAGGATTTGTATGTGGAAACTCCTGCTACGGCTCATCCGGGGCCTATTTCATTCCAAACCTATGGTTTCCATGTGCATATGTCCTAAACAAAGCAAAGCAAATAAAAAAATCCATTGGTAAACCCTCGCACGGAGAAAGCTATAGGGGTAGATCTGCGGGGTCCCCGCCCTAGGGTTTCCCAAGATACGAGATCACCGGAGCGTCGGAATCGCTTGAAAACTTGCATTTGTCCCTAACATATGTGTACAAGTGTGATGTAAGGTTTGTCTAACCTTGCATGTACCCGGCGTTGACGATTTCCGCATACATGGGCCCACACTTGGTAAAATCCAGGGATATGTATGTGGAAACTCCTGCTACGGCCCGTTTCACCACATAGTTTGTCGGAACGGGGCCATATTTGGCACGTGCGTGGGCCTTAGGATGGAAGCAAGGCCCCGGTCGCGATTTCCAATCCGAACCACGGGCGACGGTTTTTCCATTTTCGGGTGCCGGAAGGGCTTTTTTGTGAAGCAGCTACATGGCGCGCATTTCAAGATCGCGCGGGACCTCCGCGCGCGGCGGTAGGATACCTCCTACGCACCACCTATCACATGCCATATGCGCGCGGAAGCCATCTGGGAATCCCACCCGCTTCCTGCGGTGCCCCGCCGAATCCGCTGGAAACTGTCCGGATTTGAACTGGGGCGACGCTTTCCTTCGCTCAATAAATGGAGGGAAAAATGTTTTTAGGTCTAGGACGCGTCATTTTATGTGCTAAATGTTTTCCGTTTCGCGCGTTGTCGGACGGGTGCACGCGCGCCTCGCACGGCCATACCGCATGTCCCGGCGGCCCCGTTTTGCGCAGTTGGCAAAGCAAACGGAGCCAAAAAATCGAGCGGAGCCGCGTGGCGTCATTTTATGTGTCCTAGTGACCACTGCAAAAGACGGAACTGGGATACGGCAATTATCTTGGAGAACCCTTCACGAACAGGGCTATCTCGTCCGGAGTTCTATGGCTTTTAGGGGAAATGAGTAGGAAACGCCCGGTTCACCACATAGTTTGTCGGAACGAGGCCAAATTTGGCACGTGCGTGGGCCTTAGGATGGGAAGCAAGGCCCCGGTCGCGGATTTCCAATCCGAACCACGGGCGACGGTTTTTCCATTTTCGGGGTGCCGGAAGGGTTTTTTTTGTGAAGCAGCCTACATGGCGCGCATTTCAAGATCGCGCGGGACCTCCGCGCGGCGGTAGGATACCTCCTACGCACCACCTATCACATGCCATATGCGCGCGGAAGCCATCCGGGAATCCCACCCGCTTCTGCGGTGCCCGCCGAATCCGCCGGAAACCGTCCGGATTTGAATCTGGGCGACGCTTTCCTTCGCTCAATAAATGGAGGGAAAAATGTTTTTAGGTCTAGGACGCATCATTTTATGTGCTAAATGTTTTCCGTTTCGCGCGTTGCCGGACGGGTGCACGCGCGCCCGGTGCGGCCATACCGCATGTCCCGGCGGCCCCGTTTTTGCGTAGTTGGCAAAGCAAACGGAGCCAAAATCGAGCGGAGCCGCGTGGCGTCATTTTATGTGTCCTAGTGACCACCGCAAAAGACGGAACTGGGATACGGCAATTATCTTGGAGAACCCTTCACGAACAGGGCTATCTCGTCCGGAGTTCTATGGCTTTTAGGGGAAATGAGTAGGAAACGGCCCGTTTCACCACATAGTTTGTCGGAACGAGGCCATATTTGGCACGTGCGTGGGCCTTAGGATGGGAAGCAAGGCCCGGTCGCGGATTTCCAATCCGAACAACGGGCGACGGTTTTTCCATTTTCGGGGTGCCGGAAGGGCTTTTTTTGTGAAGCAGCTACATGGCGCGCATTTCAAAGTATCGCGCGGGACCTCCGCGCGGCGGTAGGATACCTCCTACGCACCACCTATCACATGCCATATGCGCGTGGAAGCCATCTCGGGAATCCCACCCGCTTCTGCGGTGCCCGCCGAATCCGCCGGAAACCGTCCGGATTTGAACCGGGCGACGCTTTCCTTCGCTCAATAAATGGAGGGAAAAATGTTTTTAGGTCTAGGACGCGTCATTTTATGTGCTAAATGTTTTCCGTTTCGCGCGTTGCCGGACGGGTGCACGCGCGCGCCCGTGCGGCCATACCGCATGTCCCGGCGGCCCCGTTTTGCGCGATTGGCAAAGCAAACGGAGCCAAAAATCGAGCGGAGCCGCGTGGCGTCATTTTATGTGTCCTAGTGACCACCGCAAAAGACGGAACTAGGATACGGCAATTATCTTGGAGAACCCTTCACGAACAGGGCTATCTCGTCCGGAGTTCTATGGCTTTTAGGGGAAATGAGTAGGAAACGGCCCGTTTCACCACATAGTTTGTCGGAACGAGGCCATATTTGGCACGTGCGTGGGCCTTAGGATGGGAAGCAAGGCCCCGGTCGCGGATTTCCAATCCGAACCACGGGCGACGGTTTTTCCATTTTCGGGGTGCCGGAAGGGCTTTTTTTTGTGAAGCAGCTACATGGTGCGCATTTCAGTATCGCGCGGGACCTCCGCGCGGCGGTAGGATACCTCCTACGCACCACCTATCACATGCCATATGCGCGCGGAAGCCATCTGGGAATCCCACCCGCTTCCTGCGGTGCCCCGCCGAATCCGCTGGAAACTGTCCGGATTTGAACTGAGGCGACACTTTCCTTCGCTCAATAAATGGAGGGAAAAATGTTTTTAGGTCTAGGACGCGTCATTTTATGTGCTAAATGTTTTCCGTTTCGCGCGTTGCCGGACGGGTGCACGCGCGCGCCCGGTACGGCCATACCGCATGTCCCGACGGCCCCGTTTTGCGCAGTTGGCAAAGCAAACGGAGCCAAAAAATCGAGCGGAGCCGCGTGGCGTCATTTTATGTGTCCTAGTGACCACTGCAAAAGACGGAACTGGGATACGGCAATTAGCAGGCCAAGCTGAAATTGTAGTCCGGTCGTTTTCTTTCGCATCTCCTGGCCCGCGAGCGAATACTCCGTACATCGCTCGGACACTTAATATAACCGACGTCCGCGTGCGTTTTTCTTTACGGTTTACTTTTGCGATCGCCGCGACACAATTTTTTTACCGATGTATGAGACGTACCACGGTCGCATCGCCATTTAATAGTAAAGATTATATTCAGAAAAATAAATGAAATGAAAAAAAAAAATTTGGGCTATGCCGAGGGCCACCGTCGGCGTAGCTCCGGCCCTCGGCATAGACACCTAAACCTAACTTAACGCACGCGGAGCTCCCCATCCCCATCCCGAGCCCGACCCGCGCCCCTTTGCTCTCACCCGCGCCGCCGCCCCTGCTCTCACCCGCGCCGCCGCCACCCGCCGCTCCTCCCGCGCCGCCGCCACCCGCCGGCCCCCGCCGTCCCCACCCCTCCCGAGCTGCCGCCGCCCCGGCCCCTCCTCCCGCCGCCCGTCGCCCGCCCCTCCCACAGCCGCCGCCGCCCCTCGTGAGCCGCCGCCGCCCGCCTCCCGAGTCGCCGCCGCCGCGCCACCGCCGCCAGCCGCCGCCCGCCCCCCGGCCCCTCCTCCCGCAGGCCAGCCGCCGCCCGCCCCCCGGCCCCTCCTCCCGCAGGCCAGCCGCCGCCCGCCCCCTCCTCCCGCGCCGCCCCGGCCATCTCCTCCCGCAGGTATGTGTACGTTAGTGTTAGGATTTTTAGTTAGTTAGGTAGTTAGGATTAGTTAGTTAGTTAGTTAGGTAGTTAGGATTAGTTAGTTAGTTAGTTAGTTAAGATTTGTTAGTTAGTTAGTTAGTTAGTTAGAAATAAAAATTTGTTAGTTAGTTAGTTAGAAATACAAATTTGTTAGCTGTTAGTTAGTTAGTTAGGATTTTTTTGCTTAGTTAATTTGTTAGCCTCCATCGGATCCGTAGATTGTGTAGTAGAAATATGTCTAATAATGTGAATTTGTAATAGGCCATGCCGTGACCGCCTCGTCGTGAGCACCCCGGCGTGACGATCCCGGATCTTGACGCGCTTCTCGCCGGTTGTTCCACTACTTCCTCTACAGCCGAGGGTGAGCAAAATTTCGAACTTCTTCTCCGCATTTTATTTATGTCACTAGATTCATTTTCCAAGTCAAGTTGCATCACCTAGGTGTCACTTCCCGTCCTCAAGCGTTACGCGGATAAATATGCATTAGTGGTCGGCATATTTTCAACCGTAACGCTTGCGGCATTTACGGGACAGTCGGCGGATCCGTAGTTGGGTACGTTCTCCATGCTGCTCCGGTCCGAGTCAGGATTTCGGCAGCGCTCACCGTTGTTCTCCGGATGCACATCCTCTTGTCTTTTTGGCGAGACGTGTATCGGGAGAGCAGCGGGGAGGTGCTGCCGAAATTTTGACTCGGACCGGGGTAGAGCATGGAGAACGTACTCAATCTACGGATCCGGCGGCTGCTAGGAGCCCACCTAGTAGAGATGTAGGTTGATGCATTCGTTTTGCCTGTTAAAAAAATTAAAATATGATGCATTTTCCTATTTGATATAAATGCTATGCTTGTCGTTTGGCTTCCAATAGAGCAGAGGATGGCTGATAATGGATGGATGTACACCGGCCGTGTTAGTGCGACTAATAAAACAGATGAGTGGATAAGGAAGACTTGGCATTTAGTGAAGGAGTTGGCGCGTGGTACAAAACAGAAGGTTCAGCCACTTTGCCCGTGCAATCGTTGCTTGAAGCATCACCGTCGTGGAAAGGATGACATGTTTAAACACCTTACGCAATATGGGTATATGCCTCGTTACGTCACGCAGATCGACTTTGATGAGCACGAACGTGACAGAGGTGAGGTGATGCGGCAGCGGCTCAATGGCAATGAGTACGATGGGGTTAGAGACTTTCTAGATGATCTTGTCGATGCCCACATGCCAGTAGTCGCCACCTTCACGGGAGGAACCGCGAACCGGAGGAACCTCCAGAACCGGGAGGAACCAGAGCCAGCCGCGAAGGCCTTCTATGATATGATAGCCGCTGCTAAGACGCCTCCGTACGATGGCGCCGAGATTTCTCAGCTCGATGCCATCTCCCAATGTCTAGCCGACAAGACCCGGTACAACACCACCCGTGACGGCTTCGAAGCAAGTCTGAAAACAAGCTGGTAACATGTTGCCCAAAGGGCATTGTCCGCCTAAAAGCCTGCACGAGACGAGGCAACTCATGTCGGCGCTCAACATGGATTATCAAAGGATAGACTGTTGTGAAAATGGCTGTGTTCTCTTCGGAAGAGCTTTTTGCGGAGGACAAGTACTGTCCCATTTGTAAGGCCTCTAGGTATGAAGAGGTAACGGGAAAGGATGGTCAGGTGAGGCAGTCAAAGATCGCAAAGTCGATTCTTCGGTATCTCCCATTCATAAAAAGAATCCAGCGGCTTTACTTGATCGAGGAGACCGCCAAACAGATGACGTGGCACAAGATGGGGACTCGAATAAAGGACAATCAGGGGCGGACGAAGATGGGACATCCATCGATGGCAATGCATGGAAGAACTTTGATAGAAAATACCCCCATATGGCAGCAGATGCTCGGAATGTCGTAATTGCGATAGCTACGGATGGCTTCAATCCATATGGTATGTCGAATTCCAATTACAGTTGTTGGCCCGTGTTTGTAATTCCGCTCAATCTCCCTCCCGGAGTCCTAATGACGAGGAAGACCATGTTTGTCGCTGATCATTCCAGGGCCCCATTACCCGGGAAGAACTTGAGTGTCTACATGCAGCCGATTGTGGAAGATTTGAACCTCTCTTGGCACCACGGGACGTTGACGTACGACCGAGCATCGAAGACAAACTTCTGCATGAAAGTTTGGTTGCGTATACCATGCATGACATGCCCGGGTACGCCTAACATGCGGATGGTGTACACTGGTAAATGGCCATGCCCGGTGTGCAGGCATCGACTTGAGTTCCTTTGGCTAAATAAGGGTCGCAAGTATGTTGCGTTTGACACGAATCGGCAAGTACCTCAAACGGAGGCATCCGTTCGAGAAGACAAAAAGAACTTCAAGAAAGGCAAAGTTGTGCATGAAGTAACGAGAGGTGCCAAAGTTCGATGGTATAGCTGTTGATGCCGAGCTACGTGCTCTCGTGCCAGCGGCATCGGAAGCTGGCCATCAATTTGAGGGATATGGTGTAACGCACAACCGGACTCACGAGGCAGCCTTAACGAAGCTCGAGTATTACAAGGACCTCGAACTTCCCATAACATCGATGTGATGCACACCGTAAAGAATGTCGCGGAGTCCTTATTTCACACGTGCCTAAACATTCCCGGGAAGTCAAAGGATAATGTCAAGGCTAGAGTCGATGTTGAGAAGCTCTGTGATAGGAAGAAATTACACATGCAACGTCCTACTGGCCGTCGAAAGAATTGGTTCAAGCCGCACGCCGACTTCTGTCTTGATTCCATCCAAAAGAAGGAGGCATTCAAGTGGCTAAAATACGTTGTGATGTTCCCTGATGGTTATTGTTCGAATATGAGCAAGGGAGTCAATCTTTCGACGGGAAAAGTCACCGGGCTCAAGAGTCACGACTATCATATATGGATTGAGCGGCTGATGCCGGTGATGCTTCGAGGGTATCTCCCCGAGAAAATATGGCGAGTGCTCGCGGAGTTGAGCCATTTCTTCCGCACGCTCTGTGCTAAGCAGATATGTCCTAAGGTTATTGAGAAGCTGCAAGTTCAAGTGCCGGAGTTGCTATGCAATTTGGAGATGATCTTTCCGCCAGGCTTCTTTACTCCGATGGCACATCTCATTGTGCACCTCGCAAACGAGGCACTATTGGGTGGCCCGATGCGGTTTCGGTGGCGCTTTTGTATTGAGAGAGAGTTCAAGTATATTCGGAAGATAACGGAAACAAAGCCAAGATTGAAGCATGCATAGCTGAGGCAACGTGCCTTCGGGAGATGGCAGATGCCGCAACAACGTACTATCCTGATGAAGTTCCCACTCTGCATAACCCGGTCTCTCGTTACAATGTCGACGTGCCCATGGATGACCCCAAGCTTCAACTATTCCAATGTCCCGGTGGCAAGGCTGGTAAAGGACAAAAATATAGATTGGAGAGGGAAGAGAAGGATTGCATAATGCTCTATGTGCTTATGAACATGAAGGAAGTGGTGGGGGGGGACGACGACGATGGCGGTCACGATTTCATTAGGTAACATGGTGTAATGCTTATTGTATCTAGTTTCGATCACCTACACTCAACTCGGTCTAATGCTTATTGTATCCTTTCAGCGAATTCACGGATGAACAGTGGTGGCTTCCGCGCGATCCCACGGGCGCGGAGTTGGAGACTCTACTGAAAGAGGGTGCTCCCGAAGTAAAAATAAACTTTGTGTCTTGGTTCATGAAAAAAGTAATGTCTAAGCTGTCCCTCTTACCTACCAATATGTGACTTGTCCCTGTTATTCCACGTAACTAATGCACACAACAAATTTGAACCGTGCTTGTAGGGAGCTGATGCAAACGTTGAGATGACAGATGAGTTGAGATGTGTTTCCCAAGGTTGTAACCGTGACGTCATGAAGTATGAGAAGTATGACGTGAATGGGTTTCGATTCCATACAGAGACACACCAGAAGGGCCGGGCGAATCCAAAAACGATAAATACTGGTGTCTTCACTAAAGGATCCGATACATTTGATTACTACGGGAGGTTAGAGAATGTATACGAGCTGACCTTCAACCGTACAAACAAACAACTCAATCTCGTTGTGTTCAAGTGTCATTGGTTCGACCCAAGAGGTGGACAGAGAATTACCAAGTCCATTGGGTTAGTTGAAGTTAAGCCTTCCACCACCTATACCGGAGCCGATGTCTATATTGTTGCTCACCAAGCCAAGCAAGTTTATTATTTGCCGTACCCATGCCAGAAAGCGGCCCTCAACGGCTGGGAAGTCGTGTTCCAGGTATCGCCACATGGTAACCTACCGATTCCCTCCGAGGACGATTACAACAACATTGACCCTGTAACATACGAGGGAATTTTCTATCAAGAGGAAGAGGACTTCGGGCACTTTGAGTTAGAATGTGTTCTTGAAGAGGACCTCAGGAACGATGCAGAAACTCGTGGTGAGTCAGTGGTGGATCTAAAGGACATAGATATGCTCGAGAAGTTACAAGTGGAAGATGATAGCGATGATGAGCCTCCACCCGTCTATCAAAATCCAACTTACTACTCAAAAGATAGTGATAGTGATAGTGGCAAGGAGAAACAAAATGAGATTGACGATGAGATTGATGACGGCTGGTGAGGGTCTTTTATGTGTTTTATATTTCAACATGCTTCTTTATTGTTTAGTATCTTTATGCTTAGTATTTATATATTTTTGAACATGCTTCTTAATTGTTTAGTGTCTTTATGCTTACTATTTATATATTTTTCAACATGCTTCTTAATTGTTTTCTCTTTCTCAATGCAGGTGATTGAACAATATGAGCGGCGGCAAGGAGGACTCGTCGAGCTTGCTTAAGAAGATGCAACAACGCAAGAACAATGTTAGAAGGAGTGAGAGGGAACCGCGTCGCAATCCGCGTTACGAGGACTTTGCGGTAGGAGGAGGAGGACGAGGACGAGGACGAGGACGGGGACGAGGTGGTGGAGCTGGAGGTGGCTTGGGAGGAGGTGGAGGTGGAGGTGGAGGTGGAGGTGGTGGTGGAGGTGGCTGGGGAGGACCGGACTTTGAGCCACCACCCTCGGCTTCAGGCGACGTTGCTTCCGGGTTCTTTTTGGAGGGGACGTCTAGAGAGGAGGCGGAGACGGAGTCTAGAGCCGAGGAGGACTCTAGCCGCGGGTTTGTGTCTACTGAGGAGGATGGGCGGCCGAAGGCACTGAAGATTCGTGGGGAAGCGAGAGTCCCCGACGAGAGGAAGGAGCCTAAGACCCATGAGGCGAAGACCCTTATAATTCCTGCTGGCACTGAGTAAGTGTACTAATTTGGCAATTTCGATTTTCATGTACTAATGTTTGATTTTCATGTACTAATGTTTGATTTTCATGTGCTAATGTTTGATTTTCATGTGCAGCAATTGGATATTTCCTCCGGGGGTCAAGGGGCGCCTGCCTAGCAGCATGATTGGAGCTTTGCTTAGGAAGTTCTGGCCGGGCAAGTACTATCCCCTCGGCACTGTCCCAGCTGGCGAGATGAAGCTAGCCACTACTTGGACGGACTACGAGAGTGCCCCTGGCGTAGGCTTCCCGACGGCTGCTGAGGCCGTGATGAGAAAGTTTTGGGTAAGACATATTTTCTCGAGCTTCGTTCATATTTGATGACCCCAATGTTCTAACTCATGAATCTCACAATTGTTTTTTGCATGATTGAAGTGTTTTTATCGTGTGGCGCCCGAGGTTGAGGAGGCGGCCGCGAACAGGACTTTGCGGGCGACTTGTGAGAGGTTGACACCGCAGGTGTGGTACAACCAAAGGATCACGTCCGCGGGTCACTTCGGGCAGAGAGAGGCGAGAGGGTCCATAAGCCGGACATTGTCGGTAAGAATGCTAAGGCCGAGTACGAGATGACGGTGGAGGACTACATGTCGGTGAGTAAAATGTCAATGAGATTCTACATTGCTACTAAGTTGCGATTGCATTAGATTGAGTTGAGTATTGCATTTTCAGGTTATCCCCGATTGGGCCGAGCCGCATGCCGAGGCATGGGAGGAGATGGTTAGGACGAGGTGGCTCAAGATGGACGAGGACTTTGCAGCCGTGGCGAGGCGGAACGCGGAGAACCGAGGCGACGGTGGCACTCACTGTGGGGGAAACCTCAGCTACGAGCGCTACAAGGGGAAGACGGTATGTATACATTTCATTTTCCTTCAGGTTCAAAGTTGGTACTCACAACATTTCCTTTCGCGATGCAGAGGGCCGCGTTAGGACCCGAGGAGGAGATGTCTGACCTCGAGATATACAACAAGATGCGGCTTAAGAAGCCCGATCTCTCGCAGCCTCAGCCCTCGCTCCCTGAGTACTTCGGCACCTACGCCGAGGACGTCGAGAACTACTGCGAGATGGTGAGGCATCGTCACCCGGAGGTGGATGACCCCATGAGCGCGGAGGTCGACGAGGAGTCGTTGGTCCTGTCGTCCGGAGGGTTGCCGCATGGCCGTCTCGCCATGCTGAACAAGGCCGTCAAGCATACCCTCACCACGACCTTCACGCGTCTCAAGGCGGGACTCACCAAGGACAGCCCCCCTCTCCCGCCTCGTCGCCGGGCTCGGCAACAACCCGCATACGACGTAAGTTTCCCTCATTTCCATCCTCTTTCCGACTTTCATTCATACATTGCTAAGTGCTAACGAGACATGAATTTGTGAAATTGTAGCCTGACTTCGAGGCCGCCTACGTGGCCGCTCATCAAGAATATCAGGTGGCCTTCAACCAGCACCAGCAGCACTTCATGGAGTACATGGCATATATACATGTAAGTTCCAACCTTTGTTTTCGCAAATGATGACAAGTCCCACTTTCCCCTAGTTTGATGCTTCATTTCTGCAAAGACTGACATGTAAACTATCTTGCAAGCGTCGATGGTGGCCAATCAAACTGGACAGACAGTGGATTTAGGGCCGATGCCTCCCTTTCCGGGGCCGGCGCCAAACATGCCATCGAAGGAAAATTTCGCTGCGGAGTACTATGGGAGAACAACGGTAAGTTCTTCGCCAAACCGAATACTACGGCTTTCCTTTGCCTCGCAAATTGCTAACATCTCGGGAACATGTGTGTAGGGAACGGGATGTTCGGAAACCAGGGTGGTGGGAGGGAGATCACACCGGTTCATCATGGTGGTCCTTCTCCCGGTGCTACACCCGGTACTTCTCCCGGTACTTCTCCCGGTCCTTCTCCCGGTGGTTCTTCCGCAGCTTCTACCGGAAGGAATCGGCCGGTGTTTAGCGGCGACGAGCTCCTCTAGTAGTCCCATGTATCTTATGCACACTATGGCACCATGCATGTATGCACACTATGGCACTATGTATGCATCCTATGTCACTATGACACTATGTATGCAACCTATGGCACTATGACACTATGTATGCACTTGATGTTATATGTATTTGCACTTCATGCCTATGAATTTCATGTGAATTATATGTGCTTGTGTATCCTGCCAAATCTGGAAAACGCGCGAAACAGCAAAATACGAAAAATTTGTACCAAATGGTAACCTCTACGCCGACGGGTTCCCCCTCGGGGTAGCTCCCAGGATCACCCAGGGCGCGCCACGCGTCCAGTAATGGACCAAATGGTCGAGCCTACGCCGACGGGGAGGCCCTCGGGGTAGCGGCCGTCGCCCAGGGACGCCCAGGCCGCGCCACGCGTCCAAGTACGCCGACGGGGAGGCGCTCGGCGTACCGGCGCCAGGATCGCCCAGGCTGCGCCACGTGTGGCGGTACGCCGACGGTGAGGCCCTCGGCGTATCGGGAGGTAGGAGCGACCAGGCGGCGCCACGCGTCCAACTACGCCGACGGGGAGGCCCTCGGCGTATCGACCGCCAAGGTCGACCAGGGCTCGCCACGCGTCACCGTACGCCGACGGTGCGGCGCTCGGCGTAGCCGTAACGGCCGTCACCTTGACGGTGCCGGTTAGCGACCTGCGCCGACGGCCACTACGCCGAGGGGTGGAGCCAGCCGTCGGGCCACTTCGTCTACGCCGACGGGCGGAGCTACGCCGAGGGTCAAGTGGCATGCGCCGAGGCCCACCTTCCCCGAGGAGCTACGCCGAGGGGCCCCGTCGGCGTAGTGTACGCCGAGGGCGAGGCGGTGATACGCCGAGGGCTGGAGGCCGTCGGCATCTTGGCAGATTCCTGTAGTGCAGCAGCAACAACAACAAGATAATCCTGATACTCACATTAATTATTGTCAATCCAGAAGTGGATAACACTAGCACCCATAGTCAGGAGACTGCCCATAGTGAAAATGCTAGTGTTGAGCTTAATCCGGATGACATTGTTGCGGATCCTGGGCTTCGGAAACCGATTGAGGAGCTAGATGTGAACTTGAGAGATGCTGCTACAAGAGAGTATTTGGTAAAGGGTCCATTCCAACCAGCGGGTCACAAATTTCCTGCAAAATTAATTGCAGGCCAAATGCAGAGATTTCAGAAGAAATGGTTTAAAAGGTATGACTGGTTGGAATATAGCATATCTAAAGACGCTGCATTTTGTTTTTACTGTTTTCTCTTTAAGCAACCACGGGCAGAAAATTTTGGTAAAGAATCATTTACAAGGGTTGGTTTTAGTTATTGGAATAATGGAATTGAAGCTTGTGATCAACATGTTGGTAAGAATATGAATAGTGCTCACAATAAAGCTAGGAAATATTGTGAGGCTTTTAAAAATCAGCGGCAAGGTGTGGATTATTTGTTGACGGCTACAACCAAGAAGGGCGAGGAAGAATATAAAGCTTGCATGATGATTATGATAGGCATTGCAAATTTTTTGCTATTGCAAGCTCTTGCTTTTCGTGGTCATGACGAGTCTTCTGGGGAATTTTCTTGAGATGCTGAAATGGTATAAAGGAAAAGATGAAAAGGCTGCAAAACAAATTTGAGAGAATTCATTTGCTAATTTTGATAATGGTAAGTTAGTTGAACTTGCAAGAATGTATGCCGATGACTTCACTTAATATGATTGTATAGTCCTTAGGGACCAACTCGCCACATTTATTGTTGATGCGAGAGATGATCCAAACTTCGCAAATTGTATTGATCTTGGGAACCTTGCTCTCAAGATGGTTCCAACGGAGAAACACAAGACATTTCCATTGGTATATCGTCTTATTGAGTTAGACTTGATTTTGCCGGTTGCAACGGCAACAGTGGAAAGAGCTTTCTCGGCAATGAAGATTATCACGACAGATTTGAGGAACAAGATGAATGATGACTGGATGAATCATAGTATGTTGTGCTATATTGAGAGAGACATATTTGCAAGCATTGAAGATGACAAGATTTTGGATTGTTTTCAAAGTATAAGGTCACGCAAGAAACAAGTACCACGTGTAGCTAGTGGTAAGTTACGTTTTACCAATAAAACTTATGTATCATGTATTCATCCATACTATTTCTGATTATTTTTCCTATTTGTAGGTTCTGGTTCTTCTCCTATGATTGATGAGGAAATGCCGAAATGGTAGGCTAATATGAGAGCAAAGCTTCGTTATTAGGTACTAAAAATGCGTCTTGATTATACGATTAGACCACCGCACTTTTTTATGCAATTGTTATTGTCACTTGGATAAATATTGAACACATGTTTCATGTCAAAACTCAACTTATGCGTTTTTACTGTGCTTAGTCTATTATGTTGTTATTGAGAGGGGATTCGAAGATAAAAAAAATTCATAGTTTTGGGGTATTAGAAATTAGCCCTGGCCTTTCTTGAATTCTCGGTCCCCGCCACTGCGTACCCAGTTCAGCTTGGCTCGTGGAGGGGGATCCCGTCGCCGTCGGACCGGCTTCACGGACTGGGCGAGCAGGAAATCAAGCACGGCGGGCGCGTGTGCAAGCAGCTCGCGTGTGTACCTGCACCGAACAAGATCGTGCTTGGCTGGAGGCCAAGCCAGCGACTCCAGAGTCCCGGTTCCTGAGCAGTATGTAGCCGTCCAGGCAACACTCTATGGCCTCGCTGTGGGGGCACCTCGTCGTCCGCCTGCTTTTAAGTCTGCCTCCGTGGGACTCTCATGGCTGGAGTTGAACAGGTTTAGGGCACCGCGGCCAGCATCTTCGCCAGGGTAGTTTCTGGTCGATCTAGTCTCATGGATCTCGTCTCGTCCTTCTCGTCGATCTGACGTGCCTCATAGATCTCACGTGTATATAAGGGGAATCACTAGATGGGAGCTAGGAAAGGCCTAAACCGGATCGACTTGGAGCTGTTTCCTTCGACGAAATGGATGGAGCGACGTACTATGAAGGAAACTGTCTCAAATCCTGAACCCCCCCTTCTCTCCCGGGTCGCTCTCGCGCGGGGCGACTCCGGAGAGCCCAAACCATAAAACAAAAAGGCCCCAGACCCACCCCGCCCCTGGCCGCTGCCGCCGCCGGCAACGGCGGTGGTGGCGGCGCCCGGCCGCCAAAGGCGGAGGGCCGCGCAAGTTCCCTACACCTCCTCTACGCGCGATGTTGCGGAGGCTCCGGGGGTTGTACACCGGGGCGGCGGCCCTGGGAGGTGGAGGCGAGGCCGGCTCGGCGGCGGGCGGCGCTCGCGGGTGCTGACCGATCTGCTCGGCCGCAGGGGCGGCGAGCGGAACGGTGGGGGCGTCTGGGAAGCCTCGGCGACCTAGGCGTCAGCCCTATGGACTAATGGTTGCATTCAATTATATGTGTAGGAGTTGTTCGTAAGCAATGCTTGAACGATTAGTTGGCATCAAGGTTGCAATACGAAGAAATGAGTGGAGTATGGAGGAGCAATCCGCAAGATCTCATCTTCATCAAGCAAGCACAATCAAGAACGGCGTTTCATCTTGTTGCGGTCAAGATCATCATCATCGAGCTCAAATGGAAGGCGCAAGGTTAAGGTTTGCTCTTGATAGGGTTTCATCTTTATAGGCTTAGTGTCGTTCTATCAAGGTGCTCTCGAGTAAGTAACTCGTTCGTATCATTCGGAGTGCGGTCAAACCTTTGCATCCTTGCATCGTATCTCTTGGTTGTTATTTGGATCTTATCCATGTGGTGTATTAGAACTTGTGGTTACTTCCATGACAAGCTCTAGTTCATCGAAAACGGATTTCGCATATATCATTTGTTGCGTTTTCGTATTTGGAGTTTTTCTCGGTTCTCCGGGTTTTGAGGGTCCACTCTAAAAATTATAGAAAATCATCCCTGGCTAGTTTCCATATTTTCAACAAAATTGGTTTCGTCTCAGGATTTTCCAAGCTCAAGTTATTTGCATTTCAAGTTTGAGTTTAAAAGAAAAGAAAAATATGGAGAGGAGGGGCCAGCAGCCGGAGCTACCGCCGGCCACGGCTGGAACCACCGCCCTGCCCTGGCTGGAGCCTCCAGGCAAGGTACCGCTCGCGGTACCGCTAGTGCGGCCTAGCTCTCAGTAAGTGTCCAGGGGGGTTGGGGGCTTCGGCGGTACCTGGGCCGGTACCTTGGCCGGAGCCTCCGGTCTACCCCTCCCGGCCTGCGGCTCACCCTCTCCCATCTCGCCACGTCGCCTCCTTCCCTGCGCCCCGCGCCGACCACAGCCAGTAGTACCGGCCCAACCTGGCCGGTACTACCGGTCACACCATCTCCAACGGGCAGATTTTTGGTACCCCTATAAAAAGACTTTTTCTCTCTCTCTCTTTGGCTGCACTTCTTCTTCAACCTCTTGCTCTCCACCATTGTTGCATCTTGAGAGCTCCTCCTCTCCCCCAATCCCTCCATGATTCTTGCTCAAATTTGAGGAAAAGAGAGATGAGGTCTAGATCTATATTTAAACCAATCAAATCCCTCTCTTTGTGAGGGAATCTCTAGATCTAGATCTTGGAGAGAAATTTTTGTGTTGTTCTTCCTCTCTTATTCCCCCAATAGCTTTGGTAGCTTTGTTGGAATTTGAGAGTGAAGGATTTGAGCATCTTTGTGGTGTTCTAGCCATTTCATTTGGTGCATCGGTTTGACTTCTCTGCGGTGATACGTGGAGGTGAAAGTTCGTGAGATATTCACTTCGAGAGCTTGTTCCCGGAGCTTGTTCCTCTTGGGTCTTTGGACCCTAGACGGCTTAGTGGTCTTTGTGGTCTTTGTGGTGTTCTTGGGGACTCCAATTAAGTTGTGGAGTTTCTTCAAGGGCAAGGCCTTTGTGGCGATTTATTGGGAGCCTTCAATTAAGTTGTGGAGATAGCCCCAAGCTTTGTGCGGGTTCGGTGACCACACCCAAAGGTTCCATAGTGGATCAAGGACATCCCTTTTGGTGGGAATTCTCGAGGAGAATACGGTGGTCCTCGTGCATTTGGAGTGACTTGTCCTCCACACCGCTCCAACGGAGAGTAGCACTCGCAAGAGTGTGAACTTCGGGATACATCGTTGTCTCCGCGTCACTTCGGTTATTCCTATACCCGAGCTCTTTACTTATGCACTTTACTTTGTGATAGCCTTCGTGCTTGAAGTTATATATCTTGCTATCACATAGTTGCTTGAATTGCTTAGCTTAAGTTGTTGGTGCACATAGGTGAACCCTAGCTATATAGGTTTTGTGCTTGACAAATTAAACGCTAGTTTTATTCCGTATTTGTTAAGTCATTTTCGTAAAAGTTTTAAACCGCCTATTCACCCCCCCTCTAGGCGGCATCCGTGTCCTTTCAGTTGCGCGCATGGGAGCCATCCGACCAAGGATTCTGGGCGAAAGCCTTGGCTGGCCATGTCCAGCCCGACGACGGCGACGCCTGCAGGCACCGTGGCCCTCCTTGGAGGCGTCATCGTGGTCTCCCTCAACTGGATGTGTCCCGGGTGAAAATCCTAGGCCCCTGGGCCGGACAGTGGCGGCGCTTCTGCGTCGCAAGCTTCCTGAAGCCTCTGTCTTGGGATGTGGTGCTCCTGTGTCTGGTGAGTTCGTCTTGTCTTGTTCGGCGGCGTGAGAGTTGGTCCTGCCTTGCATCCCGAGGAAGTTCTCGGCTCGTGTTTCTGCAGGCATTCTTTTGTGGTTGCTTGACGTTTGTACCCAGGGCTGCGCGGCTTGCCGGCGGTGCGGCGCCCTCGAGCCTGGGCGAGGGGATAGGGTTCCCCTCCGGGAGCCTGCGAGTCTTGTGTGGCGCCAAGGCCCGGGTCTTCTTCCCTGAGTGCGGGCTGCTCCTTCCCGTTCACAAAAGCAGGTGGCTTTCTTCGACCGGTGACATTCCTGGACAACCTTGTATCGGCGACAGTTGATGCCTGGCAGCAGTTCTGCACTCAGGGTTGTTTGTAGGAGCTGTGCCTCCCTGAGATAGTTTGATCCTCCCTGGTGCAGGTCCCTGGTGTTTGTGCTAGATGTTTGCTCCTCTCTGTTGTTCTTAGGGCGTTGTCTTAATCTTTGTGTCTGTTTCCTTTTTGTTTGCTGTGTTTCAGCACCCTTGTACTCGTGCCGTATGTGGCTTAATTAATTTTAAGCTAGGCTTCACAGCCTGATGTTTTTTAAAAAAAAACTGTCTCAAATCCTGCTGCGCCACAATTTGTTTCTCGTAGCTGGTAAAGCTGATGATGTGCCCTGGCCCAGCAGATGGAGCACGGGCTGAGGCCCAATATGTACGTGGGCCAGGCGGGAGGGAAGCGATGGATTCGTCGATCGGTAAACTGAAAAAGGACGGACGAAACAAACCAAGCGGTATGACTTATGCATGGCATGGTGGTTAGAGCATCTCCAACAGAGCTCTAAAATTTGGCGCTGTAAAAGTCGTTTACAGCGCGCGCGATCCGGATACAGCGCGCGGTGCCGGCGCTAGCTTCGCCGGGTGCTGTAAACCGCCGCGCCAAAATGCAACGCTGAAGTCATCCTTTTGCAGATGCGCTAAAATGTCGCGCGAAAAATAACATTTTCACACAATTGCATACGTAAAATAGATCAAACACAATGTAAAAATAAACTGGAAATATAAATATATTGCAAAGTTGAACCCACATTTGCTACAACCAAATTTATTTAAAAACTAGACTACACTACTCGAAATCCCAGTCGAAGTCGGAGGAGCCCGGTGTTGTCGATGACACCGGAGTCGACGTCCACTTGAAGGACGAGGAAGAGTCGACGATGATCGTCGACGGGCCGGCGCCATTTTTCTTCTCCTCCGCCCTCCTCGTGGCCTTCTCCTCCCTCTCCTTCTTCCTCGCTGCCGCCTTTGCCCTCCTCTCTTCCAGGTCCGCCTTCTTCGCCGCCTTAACCGCCGCCTTGGCCTCTTCCTTCTCGGCTTATAAGGCTTCTACCGCGGCGACGTCCTCCGGGAACTGGCGCGCCCACTCGAGGCGCATGCGCTCATCGTGCTCCGCGATGACGAGGCGCTGCTCGAGCTCGCGCTGGCGCTGCCTCTCCTCGCGCGTGACGGCCGGCGGCAGCGGCGCAAGGGCTGCCGCCTGCTGCCGCGTCCAAACATCGTCGAAGTTCATCGAGCGGCGGGAGCGGCCGAGGCGCCAGGCGACCGCGTCGTACGCGCGCGCCGTGCGCGGTCTCGAACGTCCCGAGCCCGATGCGCTCGTCGCCGCTCCGGATCTCGGCGTAGAAGGTGCCGTTCGGCCGCGCGCGGACGCCGCGGTAGCCGGAGCTCGAGCGGCGGCGGGGAGGCATGCCGTCGGCGTGGAGGCGGAGCAGCGCGCGAGCGAGGTGGAGCGCAGCGGGAGCGACGTGCGGAGCGAGGTGGAGGGGCGGCGAAGCGACGCGCGGCTGAAAGTTCCTGGCGGTTGGGCGCGTGCGCCGCGTTTTATAGCGCGTGCTGGAAGCGACGCAGTAGCTTTGGCGCGTAGGATGGCGCAAAAGCGCGCGGGGCAAAAAAATTAGCGCACGCCGCTTTTTCGCGCGCCCGCTCCCGCTGTATTTCGGCGGTTAATTTAGCGCGCGCGTGTTTTGTTTTGTTGCGCCTGTTGGAGATGCTCTTAATTTTGGTCAACTTTATGGGTAGTTTTAAGTTGGCTGGAAATTTCACGAGAAACATTATTTTCTTTATTATTTTCTTTACTATTAAATCTGAATACGACCGGTAAGTCGTACGTCGCATCCCGTCTGTGGTCTCCCGCGCGCTTACGATCGGAAAATCCAGCGACAGGAACCAAAGCGGTAAGTATATTATGTCCCACCCAGGTCTCCCATGTATGTAGTGATAAAAAACCAAGATCGCAAAGCCCAGTAGTAATTGAACAGCAACCCATGCACAGTCAATGGAACTCCACGAATCGATCGGCTCTCACGATCGAGCACGATCTGACTGCCTCAAAGAAAAAAGTTTCCGATTGCCTCTCAGGTCTCAACACGCCCATGTCCCGCCGTCGGCCGGCTGCAGATGAGGTCGTGGACGTCGTGGAATCAATGGAGGCGCCTGAGCAGCGCCTGCATCCATTGAGATCCTGCCGCTATCGCGTCCGTGCCTGAGTGCCTCCGTGGAGATCCTGTCGATGTTGCGTCTGTGGCTCTGTCCTCGCCGCCGTCAGCGCCGGGACACAGCTGTGTGAGATCCCACCAGTGTGGTAGCGGCTCCGCCACACGCAGAAGGCGGCGTCCCTACATCGACCGTGCTTACCATCCAGACCCACTTGATGAATGAGTTCTTCATCATTAGTTTGGCTGATTCTGTCTAATGCTTGAATCAAAGCTTCTGTGGATAATATAGAAAAAAAAGCTTCTGTGGTTGACTTGTGGAGGGTCTTTCATGGTTCATGTATGATGTGCACATGTTTTTGTTTCTGGAGGTTAAGAAGATCTCTAAATTGATATCTGAAATTCAAAAGTGAATTCTACAACCATTTGTAATCATCACACTTGTACGAGGAGAAAACATACAGTACGAAATTGGTGGTAGCGCGACAAATAATTTTATTTCAGTTTCATAAATCAATATATAAGAAATAAAGGAAACGCTTCGGCCCTCCTTGTCGCTCCCCGCGAGCGACGGGAGGGGGTCAAACCCTAGCGCCCAAGCGCCGCCTCTCCCCGCCCCTCCCAGCCACCGCCGTCGGCGCAAGCCGCCGGGCAAAGCCCGCGCGGTGCCGACGGCGGCGGGGCTTCCCCTCCCCGCGCACGTGTAGAGAGACGCGGGGTCTTCTCTGCAGGTGGCGGTGCTCCTAGGTCGGCGGGATTCCGGCGGCGGCGACACCTTCCAGGAGGCGCGGCGGCGGGTGGCGACGAGGCAGTGGCACAACTCCTTGGCCGTGGGACGGCGGGGTGACTCGGGCCCCATCTTGGTTCGGGCGGGCCGGCTCCCTGCCTGGCGGTGCACCTCTTAGCGGACGGAGGGTTGGCCCTTCCTATCCATGCGGACCCCGCTTCGTTGGTCACGATGAGACGGCGGGGGTGCCTGCAAGGCCGTGGTGGCACATGGTGGTGGGCAGCGAGTGTGCTGGAGGACGATGGAGCGTCCGAGGCGGGGTTGCAAGGTTCGGGAGAAATCCCTGTCGGCCTTGCTGACACGGACGTGGTGACGCCCGCGGGCGCCACCCTTCCTTCTTGAAGGGCGTTGGGTGAAGCCCTGCTCCGTTGTCCTTGCGCGTACCGGGGGAAACCCTAGGACCACTCCGGGCAGCAGCGGCGTCGTCGTTGCATCCCTTCTTGAAGGTGCTGCTTGGTACGCGGGGCTTCAGAATGCTAGGAGCGTGGTGGGAATTCTCCGGCGGGCGCGGCGGTTGCCAGGCTTTCCCGTTTTGATTGATCCGACCCTTTCGGCATTAGTTTCTCTTTTTTCTTTCTTTTGTGTTTCTTTTGGGCATGATTGTGTTGTTTGCCCCAGCAATGGCTACTATGTTGTATCGGTGTGTGCTATATTAATATAGCGGGGCGAAAGCCTATTTCGAGGAGGAATATATAAGAAATAAAATAGGTTTATCTAAACACTGTTTAGGGTAAGCAAATATCATCCAATCCTAGATAATATTACATCATGTGCAATTTGGCAATATATTAAAAAAAAAATCATACCTTAATATATTCTGATTCCGTAGCGAAGCACGGGCAATGTGCTAGTTAGGTATAGGTATAGATTTGTGAAAGCTATCTATTTTTATATTATTAAAACAACAAACAACCAACGTGGAGATTTGTCACACTAAAACTAAGATGTATAAACGGTGAGATTTAAAGCAACGCTAGAACCACCTATATAGGCAAGAATGGATCTACGGTTTAAAGCACTTATAGCCACGTATACAAAAGCAAGAAACCTATTTGGTTACTACTCATGGAGTCTTTTGTAGTCTATATACCCATCCGTGATGGCCGGCCAGTGGATAAAAATCATGATGCAGACCAGGGGCAAAGATCCCGCGCACGGCAAAAGGGCTGCCGCACGGCAACGTAGCGCGCGCACGGCAAAGGCCTTTGCCGTGCAGTTTTGTCAGGCGCACGGCAATGTCTTCTTTGCCGTCGATGTCGTTGCCGTGCAGACGTTGCCGTGTGTGGGCTCACGGCAAAGCCTTTGCCGGGCAAAATAGGCTCTTTGCCGTGCGATATGTCGCACGGCAACGACGACTTCTCCCGTAGTGATGCACCTGCGATACTCCAACGACGGATGGCTCATGCCCGGCGGATTCAAGGCACAACCCTTGGGCGCCCGGCAGTCGGCGGATGACGCTTCGCCCGGCCGGTGAATTCCGATGCAGACGAGCAGGCACCTGCGGCACTCCAAGTTTCCAACACCGGATGGCTCGCGCCTGGCGGATTCAAGGCACAGATTGAAGGCATGGCCCTCGGATGCCCGGCTATCGGCGGATTGAAGGCACGACGATTTGATCGGATCCCTCCCGGATTCATTACAACATAGCAACACATCTATTGGGATCTCACGACGTCACCGGCGTGCAGAGGACTGAAAACAGGCGGAAATCTTCTTTTTTCTTTTCTTTTTGCAGGATATCAACGCCCTCAACTTTCAGTAAGAGTATACAGTTCACACAAGAAATAAGCAAGAGTAATATCCATCCACGCGCCTCAATGAGCTTAAATGTTTCCATCTCAACAAGTATTGGCAGCTTCACTATTAATTTTTTTTCATGTGCATTTTCTGTATTTAAATCACTGATTTCTAATCAAAATTCATATGTGTCTTATCAATAAACAGCTAATTTCTGTAGTTCAAGGAAACAACACCATGAATCTGAGGAAATCGAGTGAGATGACCATAGGATGACAACCATGCAACATAAAAGTGAATGCAGCGAGGATGTTTGATTTGATTAATCCGTCTATTGTTAAACTACGACAGGGATTCAATTTTATTCTGCTATGAAGGCCGACACACTTCATGCTACTATAGATGAATGTTTAATTACAATTCTCCATATGTATCTGGCAATTTTATAGCTATAGATTATGCAAATATCGCTTGGTAATCAATGAGATGAAAATAGCTTATGTTCGACACAAAGGTGAAATGATCATTATATAAGTTGTTTTTTTGAATTTGCTAGGACCGATGGACTACAAGAAGAGTTAGAGAAAGAACAGCAATTCTCATGTACGAAAATAGTATTATTTATAACTTTCAAGTGATATTATCGTCTTTCAATTTATTGGTCTTTAAATTGCAGATGTATTGTATTAATTTTTCACAGTAAGACAATAGACCCAAAGACAGCAGTGCTAATACATAAATTTCTGATATCGCACGGTTAAAATTCAAATACCAAGTAAGTGTACATTTAGAGCTCAATTGTTTTACTTAAGACTATCATTAAATATATATTTTAGAATTAAACTTTTAGGGGTGATAAAGGCAGCTTAACCTCACGAACAGAAATTTGCTTATCATTTGGGTGAGGTATTAATAATAAGACACGCAATCCTTTATTGCTAGTTCAACAATGGTGCACACAGGCTTTTTGCTATTCCAGTAGAATCTACTAATATATTCATTGTTGATCTAATAGGCTACTGCCTAAAGCCATTTTCCGCCAGAAGAATATATTCATAATCTTTTATGCCCAGATATCCCCGATATTATTGGTGCAAATGTAGATACCCATTAATATTTTTAAAGACCACGCGTTGCTTCACATGAGGAAATGTTGCTCAGTCGCCTCACACTCAGCAGATAGGGATGTACATATCGATCAAAATTTTATTCAGGATGTCTAAACAATACCATTTGGACACATCACTACTATTAGTACAAAGAAATACGGCTGGGGTTGTGTTATGTGATGGAATGAGAAATGCGCATTTTTCAATGTCAAGTGGCAGTGGGTTACATAAATCTTGAAAGTGCATAGATGCACACACCAGTTCATCGTTAATTCCTAAGACTCGCTCTAATAAGACATCAAAGAACTTACTAATTTATAATTATTATCAAATCTAAACTGAAATAAATATGATGGAAAAGATATATGAATGCTAAAATCTAGCCGCGCAAAGGCGCGGGCAATCCCGCTACTTGTTATTATTACTTATGAGATTGATTATCTATGGTTGCTTAATGCTTGTTGTCTAATTAAGGGCCCGGACAACATGATCCAGAGATCTACATAGGTGAACACTGGTTGTCTAGCAACTCCGCGACCTCTTAGTGATAGTGGAGATATCAAAGAGAAGTGAACACAACTCGACGATAACGGGGAACCATTAACCTTAATGCGTTGGTCTGGTCTTACAACCTTAATAATTATGCTGGCTATTGCTGATGGCAACAGGTAATTGGACAATAGTGTCTATTGATCCCGGCATGGAGGAGACAGATGAGTCAAGGGTTGCTCGCCTACTTGTATCCTAATATGCAAAAATCACTTTCACATACCAACTGCATTTATATATCCATCCATATGGCAGACTCACTATCACCATGAACTGAATCTCTCCGTGCCTGACCTCTCATCTGCAGGAAACTCCAAACACAATCGGTTACTTTACTTTTGTTACTATTTACTCTTTATTTACGCTCAATTACTTTTCAACAATTACTTCCTACTCACCACCTCCACCTTCACACTTGCAGTCAATTCACTCAAGACACCATGACACCTTGGGTGCAACAGAAATGCCAACAATAATATTTGCCTTCTTGCTCTTCGTAGGGTTCGATATTAAACTGGAAAATGCTTCCACGAATTTATGCTCTGATCTTGTGTTCTTGCAGGCCATCAAGCTATTTTCTGGCACCGTTGCCGGGGAGCTAAAGTGCCAAGTATTGTTTCTTGACACGGTAAGTGTTGAACCATAAATGATCTATATTCAAGAAAGAGGCGCTACTCGCTCTGGAAGAAACTATGTACGTGAATATATTGAGCGTATACCCGATACTAGACATGATGAAACCATAACAAATCTATTTAGATCAAACGCTTTTGATATAAACTCTTTGATGTCGAGGTTAACTATCACCCAGGAAGAGGAGAAAACTCTTAGGGAGTACGGAGCTCCATCCATACGTGTTATTAAAGCTCCCATAGCTATGCCTGCGATAGGTGCTAGCGAGTTCAGTATAGTGTTCAAATTATCCGCCAAGCGCAAGCAACAGCCCTTCTCGGGAGAAGAAGGAGAGGATCCAAGTTTGCATCTAGACATGTTTTACCTTTTATGCAATACTTTTAAGCCTAAAGAAATTCCAATAGATGATAAGTTATTAAGACTTTTTCGATGGTCTCTGAAAGGTAAAGCTTATGCTTGGTTACGATCATTGCCTCATCGTTACATAAGAAGCTGGGAACAGTGTTGTAATGCATTTTTATTAGGATTCACTTCTATGGCTAAGAAAATGCAGGCAAGAAAAGACATAACTAACTTTAGCCAACAGGATGGCGAGAGCTTCTTGGGGGAGATTTTCTAAAATTCTCAAGTTCATACCCAATCATGGATTTCATAATAATGTGATTTATCATTCTTTCTATTATGGGTTGAACAGTGAATCCAAGCAGAAGCTTGACGGAAGTGCGTAAGGAGTCTTCATGAACCAAACTCTTGAAGAAGGAAGATCACAGATTGAGGCAATAGCTCTGAACGAAGAGCAATATTACAATGAGCCTCCAAAGGTAAAAGAAAGAGGTATACATCCTTTAAGTCCAGAAGATATGAATGATGCTAGAAATGCTATGATAACTCATGGTAAACCCTTGATGAAATAAGAAGCGTTAACCTTGCTGAACAATATGAAGAAGAGGATAGAATCCGCCTAGCTTTGCAACATTTTAAGTTCCAACAAGAAAAATGGAAAAGAGGCGTATATGAATGCTTAGAACGTTAGAATAAAGCTATAACACAGCTGGTAATTGAACTAGATGAGATTGGCCATACTACTAGACAATTAAAAGTGCATTCTCGTACGGTTAATACCTAATGTGAAAAAATAGCTAAAACTCAACCTCTTGTGCTTGACAAAGCGTATAGAACCGTATCTTCTAATGTTGTTACTAGAGTAGGTTGTCAGGTACACGGGCCACCAGGATCGAAATGGTGGGCTGAAGAGCAGGCACAAAAAGAGAAGGATACTCAAGAAATGAGTCAAGAAGAGGAGAATCTAGTTGATCCTCAAGATGATATCGAGCTACAGGCTCGTGAAAAAGAAAAGCTACAAGCTAAAGAGGTGCAAGAAAAAGAAACTGAGGAAGAAGAACTAAATGACTCCGACGATAAGACCGTTGATGAAAATCAAAAGGAAGATGAGCCCAACCATGAAAGGCAAGAAGAAGTAGCTCCCGCAAAAGAAAAGCGAGTCAAGCAACCTCAGAAGAAGAAGATGGGCCCCGACAAATCTCTACCACCACCAAAAGCAAAGGAAACATCAAAAGGTAAAGTTTCAGTCACTTATCCAGGACGTCTAGATAATCGTAAGGAGGAAGACTTATATAAATCTTTTGCTAAAGCATTACAAAATCTTAGTTTACAACTTCCTCTAATTGATGCTATTTGAGTCCCTACTTATCAAAAGTTTTTACGAGAGATCCTTAACAAAAAAAAGTCCTAGAGAATGTTGAAGTGATAGAAAATTATCCACCGGATTAGAAGATATCAGCCAAGCTTGATGATCCCGGTATACCCACCATCACTTGCGGCATAGGTAAGGATATTGTGCACAATGCTCTATGTTATTTAGGAGCAGGGGTAAGTGTAATGCCACTTTCTCTTTACAAGAAATTAGGAGTGCATGACTATGTACCCACTGTTGCAACTTTGCAAATGGCTGATAAATCAATGAAACAACCCGTTGGAATGGTGGAAGATGTTCTAATAAGGATAGACAAACATGTGATTCCCACTGATTTTATTATATTAGATATGCCTGAAGATGATAAACTATCAATTATTTTGGGAAGACCTTTTCTTAGTACTACAGGAGCTTATGTTGATTGCTCAGAAGGAAAGATCGTCTTCAAAATATATGATGAAGAAATCGTAAGGTACTTTCCTAAGAAGAATGGGAATAATGGAAGATATATACCACCAGGTAAGAGAACATATGTGGTGAGTGTTCCAAATAAAGGACACTCCGAGGTACGTTTACCAACTTGAAAATTATTTTCTAATAGTTGAGCTATGCAACTTTAAAGAATGCGCTTAATGGGAGGCAACCCATCATTTAAAAATTCTAGTAGAAATAAAATAAATTAATAATATTGATTTTAGATGTGCTGCGAGAATTTCTTGTTTCAGAGTGAAGAATATAACAAGAAGGAAGATTATTGAGGAAGAGAAGGAAGAAGGAATTAAGGAAAAGCAACAAACGTTTTAACGAGTAGTGGTACGGTAATCATGACCGTATGACAAGACCATACCAATGCTGCGGTGAAACGGCTAAGCATTCGTAAATTTCATAGAAGAGTTAACGACCGCTGGTACGGGGAGGTGCCCCCGTACCACGCGACCGTACCATACCCAGAATGGCGGCGAAAAATTCTAACTGAAAACTTACTGCAAGCTTAACGAGCAATGGTACGGGTGGACGTAACCCTACCATCCGACCGTACCAAAATCATGGAGGAATCAACATTTTTCACAAAAGAGTTAACGAGCCATGGTACGGGTATGCTGCCTGTACCATGCGCCCGTACCACCGACCGGCCCACGTATGGTACCCTAGATTGCTTCACATTTGCCTCTTAGCGAGAGGTGGTACAGGTGGGTGAGACCGTACCTCACGCCCGTACCACCCCTGTTTTCGCCTTAAATAGACATGGCGGCTGGTTTGGAGCTCAAACCAGGCACCATTCTCTCTCTTTCACTCTCAACTCTCAAACCCTAATCCCTAGAATCACCGATTCTTTGTCAATTTTGTTCATTCAAGTGGGGGAATCTTCACATCGGTACGTTTCTCACCCGATCCTTGTGTTATTTTCTTCGATCCATGGTGAAATCTCTCACATTGATCCCCTGGATGAACTACTATTAGTTGTCAATTCCCATTGATTATTAACGTTAGGATCAAAAGTTTTTGCGTGGAATCATTTATCAACCGTATAAGACTCATATTTTGCAGAACTTGCACCATGAGCTCATTATTGAAGAAGACCTTCGGGGGCGGCTCGAAGAAGAGGAGGGCCAATGATGCTGGAGATCTCATCAGCCCAGACTACGCCAAGGTCTCGGCGAGAGAGGTCATCCCCACGAAGTTGGTCGACGCGACCTTCCTATCTAGGACGGGTCTCGCAGGCGACTTCAGCATGATGGACAATCACGCGGGGCTTGGACCGTTCTCATGGCTGCGCTATGACACCAACACCAGCATCACCCACGAGTTCATCTCCACCTTCGAGGACAACATCCGCGAAGCTTCTGGATTACCTGGGTTTTAACCCAGAGGAGATGCGTGTCGAAAGGATTGCAGCAGGATGAGAGCTACCTCCCGCGGAAGAGGGAGAAGAAGACAACCCCTAGGAGCAACAAGCAGGGAACCAGGACTGGGCGCAGTTTGAGGCGTAGGTGTCATAGCGCAAAACCATCCAATCGCACCAAACTACCAGGCCCCCGACATTGGCCAAAAGTACGCTCCCTAAGCGCAGTTTGAGGCGTTGGCACACTGGCGTCTAGGTTTCCTGCACCAACACAGGGTTATTGCAGTACTTTACAACAAGAAGCATTTATTAAAAGATTGATCCCATGGGAGTTTTGCAGAATGGACACTACACAACCCCGCAACTGCATTGTCAGTGCATCCACGTTCACACCCAAATCGAGGTTTGGAAATAGCCTACTCTATAGGTTGCTACGGAACTACGGTACAACCAGATAGTTTAAGTAGTACGTGCATAAGAACAATAATGAAACAAAGTAAAACAAAGATTGAAAGTAAACTAAAATGGTTGTAGTTGTAGGATTGGATGGAATGAAAGGTAGTTGCTAGGCTTTCGGTCTCACAAGTACTAGAGCGGCGAAAATATGTGATCCAATATTTACAAGAGATTCCTTAGACAGATAAATGTTCCCCATTTGATTACGGCCTGTCACTCTGTATGCACTATGCATAATTCTCGCGTGTCACTCGCAAGGCGAAAGTACACTTCCGGACCAAAGGATCTCGTGAACTCATCTTCGTAACTCATGTACATGAATACTAGATCAATACCATATTCTAACTTGGCGCACTAGATTATACCTCAACCCAGAACCGGATCAATCACTAACACATGGATGAATAGAAAAACATAGATAAATAAGTTATTAAGATCACAACCATGTTCAATCTTACAAATACACAACTATGGAGAGAGATGGAGGCGTTGATGGAGAAGGTGGCGATGGCGGCGCGCATGCCCTAGGGCCGGCGCCCGCGGCTTGGGGTGGCGCCTCCTCCTCCTCTTCCTTCTCTTATCACTTCAATGATGTGGTGGTGGTGATGAAGATCTATGGAGGCGTCACAGTGGCAGGGCTCCACCGTGTGGAGATGTGAATGAATTGATGGTGGCTAGGGTTCCCCTCTCCTTTTATAGGCTCCCAAAGGTCAGTTTCACGTTCTGGGTAACCCCCGCACCAGATATGGTCTTTGGGCCTTCACAAATGTTGTTTGGTTTGATGAAACAATCCCGACGGTGGGTGGTATGGTCATCCATGGTCATCCGGTACGGTGATGACCGTACCACTAGTCGTTAAATATGCTGGATCCTGCAGTAATTTGGGCGCCATTTCTTCATACGAACTCCGATTGAGGTGTTCTTCAGCTTGTTGCATTCATATGGACGAGGGATACAACACCATGGTCTTCGATCTTTATTATCTTGTGATGAAAAAATCTCACTTTTTCCACCTTGAAATGGCTAAGTCCTGGTGCCTGTAACTCCTCCATATTGCCTCCCTTTGGCTCCTTTGCTCGTGCTTTGGCCATAAAGGTTCATAAGACCTACACACGCACCAAACACAAGGAAAAGTGATAAAATCCTACGAAAACTGCTAGTTGTGCAAATCTCTCATGAAAATGAAGCAGTACTCATAACCATGCATTTTAGGATATAGTCAGAGCTAGATAGTGCATGTAATGAGACAAAGAGTGTATGTTTATGTAATGAAAAACATGTTGCTTTTTGGACTCATCAACATCCCCAAGCTAAACCCTTGCTCATCCCAAGCAAGATGGTTTATAAATTCATGCTTTCATCTAGCTTACCAATGAAGACTGATGCCCCGTATCCTGATTTTTTTCTGCAAACTCAAAATAAGATTGCTCATATTTATACAAGGCATCACGAGCTTAGTTATATTTATAGAGATTCATCAAGACTTCTATGCCCCATGTCAAAGTTCAAATCTATCTTGCAAGAAAACTTGTGATCCTCTATTGCATTTTTATATCTCTATTTTTTTTAATATTCAAGACTTAAAACAATTAAGAGTGAGAGGACATGTCAAAAGAAGCATATGAATAGAGCAACTCATTTTCAACTCCCACATACTAAGTCATAGCTTTCCAATACCTTCTTCAGTTTATTGTCTTTCAAGAACTCACAATTATTAGTAATGAGATCATGCCAAAAAGTTGTAAATCTGGCTTTAGACGAATTAAGAACACTTGTGAGGAGCATTTGAATTTGTTTGCAAAGATTCTCATGTAGGTATTTTACCCATCAAAACATTGTTGTTACAGACGTTTAATCAACTCATAGCGAAAATCTGAGATTTCTCTCATGGTAGATCATTTAAAGGCCATCGGAGTTGTCCATGATATGTAGTGGGGTAAGACACGCATAAAGCAATATCTCATTTTATTTAGGTGTTTTTGGCATGAATCTCCATAGGGTTCAATCAAACAACTCACTTTGAAAAGTACCTTTAAGTCGATAATTAATTTCTATGGGGTTGAGTATACTTCTAAGACAATTACTACAACACTCTTGTCATCATTGAGAGATTCTTTCTCATGTTCTATTTTTATTTATTTATTTATTTTTTCGAAGTGTAGAGATCATGGCAATGCTTCTAAGAGAATCACAAATGATATCACAAGCTAGATAAAAGTTAAACAAGGTGCATCAAAATTCGAACTTGCCTCTTATGGGGTCTAACATGAGCAAGTGTATCCCTTACATAGATATGAACAAAACTTATCTAAGCAAGCATATTGAAATAGCGGGATACATGGTTGCATGAAAAGTTTACGACATAGAGAACATTGCACAAGACTCTACACATGCAAAAATAAAAGAGAAATTGCAGTTATCAAAAAAGAGTGTGAGAAGTGGTTACCTCCCCAAGCTTGATTAAAGCGAGGGCGATACACTTTTACCGTTAAGGCACAAATAACCTCTCCTTCAATGGACATGGACCTTTGCTTAAAATCAATGAAACAACCAAGTGGCTTATTTGGGTTTTTGCATGGCTGACACCATATTGTACATGTCTTCGCACAAGGTTCAAGTCGCTGCAAAAATAGCAAACGAAATAAAAGCGCTCAATTCGGTGTACGAACAGAGTTCGTTCACCCAACAGAGAAAAAGAAATAAAGAGAAAACACAAAAAGTACTGCAGAGGATTATAGGCTAGAAAGTTTCTAAGATAGCTAAAGTGAATAATGGTACCTTGCTGCTCGGTGTTGTCCTTCGGTATAGGTACTTAGCATGAGTGTATGCCCATGCTACACCTTGTCTTCTTCTCCGTTTTTTTTTGCTCAACTCCTGGATGGTACGGGCACGTTGTACGGGCGTGGGTGCCCATACCAGTGCTCGTTAAACTTCCAGTAGGCGAAGGTTAGTTTTCCTCCAGGTGGTACGGTCATGTGGTACAGGCGGGATGCCCGTCCCATCACTCATTAAAACTTCTGGATTTTACTTCGACTTCGGCTTCCACTTCGCGATCTCGGTACAGTCACGTGGTATGGATATGCCAGCCCGTACCAGTGATCATTAAACCTGATGATCTTGAAGTTGTTTTCACCATTTCGTTTAATAATGAAGGTACAGTCATGTGGTACGGGCGGGCTGCCAGTACCAGTGATCATTAAAACCACCGTTAACTCGAAAAGTCTTGTTTTCCTCGAAATTTTTGTAACGACCTGTCATGTTAGTTCAGCATACCAAATGGGCACATACATATATATTTATTAGAGAAGTTTTACTAAGTAAGACTACACATATTGAGCAACAAAATGAATACTATCTCTCGAAGGTTAGTCTCAAGCCAACTCTAATAGCAAATCATGCAAAAAATAAAGGTGTCAATGCAACATGAATGCAACTAAACTGAAAGACACAAAACTGAGAAAGATACCTACAAACTTCCAGGTTGCCTCCTGGAAAGCGCTTTCTTTAAAGCCATATAGCTAGGCATAGATGCTCCATATTGTATCCACCCGGATCCCAAGGGATGTCGATCCGAGGTGTAGTGATACATACCTCCGACTGTAGTGTGGAGCATCTCGTGGCAGACTTCGGTCGAAGTCATACCCGCTTGCGGTGCATCGGCATAATGTAGATAAATTTGTTCTCTCTCTCAAGCGAGTACGGATGCACCGGGCGTGGTGAGCATGTCTCCTCATATAACTGCAACGGGAGAGTTAGGGACTTATAGATAATTTTTAAACCTTTACATTGGCTATTATTGTAGGGGAACACTTCATAGTACTCGTCAGAGGATAAAGGAGTAGTGACTTCATTCTCTAGCTCATCACCCTTGATAATTGGTCCATCCTTACTAGAGTTCTCATACCACTCTTCTCCTTGCATATTAGTACCGCAAGATTCATAGCAAGGTTCTATCTCTAGTTCATCAATATTAACATTCCCAAAAATAGTATCTAGGCACATGGCCTCCTCAGAACAATTGTCATTCATTTGGGCATAATAAGAATCATCACTAAAGAGAGCATCATTAAAAACAAACATATTATTTGTAGTGTGCAACTCGTTGTCAACCTCACCTTCTTGGTGTTCCTCCTCTTTGTCTCGTGATACCTGCAAATGGTTATTTTTTGGAACAACGGATTTACGTTGTTCCTTACTCTCTATCACAAGTGCATTCTCACTAAGCTGTTCTTGACAATATTCAACAATACTTTGCAAGGTTTTATATGCAATTTGTAAAAACTCACTATGTCCACTCATCATTAATACCATGACTTTTCGGAGCAGCTCATGGGCACCTTTATAGAGTACAAACTCTAAGATTTCACTAGTAGCATCACCATTGTTATACGACACCGACGATTCAACATAAGTTTGCGAACATTGAAAATGAAATTGCCCCACAGAAATATAGTTGGGACATATTATTTGATATTAAGAACTTAATATATGCGCACAATAGTTTACTTGATAATACATCTCACTTACTTGCGCATCATCGTGGGATATGTGTTCTTCGTAGTGTGCATCTTCATTATTATTATCCCTTGTCTCCTCCACCGCAGGCTTCATTTGTTTAAATCTATTTATCTCGGAGGATATGGTTAGGAGCAAAAGTTTTTATAGATTTTTGTTTTAAATTCTTTTTGTTGTTTTGATATAAATGAATACAGTAAGACAAATAGCAACAAAATGGAAATAAACTATGTGTGAGTGGGAAGATAATGACCAAGCACTTTACTCCCCGGCAATGGCGCAAAGTTTGATGTCTGGGTTTCCTGCACCAACACAGGGTTATTGCAGTACTTAACAGCAACAAGCATTTATTAAAAGATTGGTCCCATGGGTGTTTTGCAGAATGAACAATACACAACCCCATAACTGCGTTGTCAGTGCAGCCACGTTCACACCCAAACCGTGGTTTGGAAATAGCCTACACTATAGGTTGCTACGGAACTACTGTAATCAACCAGATAGTTTAAGTTGTATGTGAATAAGAAAAATAATGAAACAAAGTAAAACAAAGATTGAAAGTAAACTAAAATGGTTGTAGTTGTAGGATTGGATGGAATGAAAGGTGGTTGCTAGGCTTTCGTTCTCACTAGTACTAGAGGGGCGAATATATGTGATCCACTATTTACAAGAGATTCCTTAGACAAATAAATGTTCCCCATTTGCTTACGGGTTGTCACTCTGTGTGCACTATGCATAATTCTCGCTTGTCACTCACAAGGCAAAAGTACACTTCCAGACCAAAGGATCTCGTGAACTCATCTTCGTAACTCATGTACATGAATACTAGATCAACAAAATATTCTAACTTGGCGCACTAGATCATACCTCAACCTAGAACCGGATCAATCACTCACACATGGATGAATAGCAAAACATAGATGAATATGTTATTAAGATCACAACCATGTTTAATCTTACAAATACACAACTATGGAGAGAGATGGCGGCGTTGATGGAGACGGTGGCGATGGCGGCGCGCACGGCCTATGGCCAGCGCCCGCGGCTTGAGGCGGCGCCTCCTCCTCATGTTCCTTCTCTTCTCCCTTCAATGGTGTGGCGGTGGTGATGAAGATCTATGGAGGTGGCATGGTGGCAGGGCTCTGTCGTGTGGAGACGTGAATGAATTGATGGCGGATAGGGTTCCCCTCTCCTTTTATAGTCTCCTGGAGGTCGGTTTCGCGTTCTGGGTAACCCCCGCACCAGAAATAGCCTTTGGGCCTTCACAGATGTTGTTTGGTTTGACGAAATGGTCCCGGCGGAGGGTGGTATGGGCAGCTGGTATGGTCATGGATGACCCTACCACTGGTCATTAAATCTTCTGGATTCTGCAGTAATTTGGGCGCCATTTCTTCATACGAACTCCGATTGAGGTGTTCTTCATCTCATTGGATTCGTATGGATGAGGGCTACAACACCATGGTCTTGGATCTTTATTATCTTGTGATGGAAAAATGTCACTTTTTCCACCTTGAAATGGCTAAGTCCTAGTGCCTATAACTCCTCCACATTGCCTCCCTTTGGCTCCTTTCCTCGTGCTTTGGCCATAAAGGTTCGTAATACCTACACACCCACCAAATACAAGGAAAAGGGATAAAATCCTACTAAAACTACTAGTTGTCCAAATCTCTCATGAAAATGAAGCAGTATTTGTAACCATGCATTTTAGGATATAGTCAGAGCTAGACAGAGCATGTAGTGAGACAAAAAGTATATGTTTATGTAATGAAAAACATGTTGCTTTTTGGACTCATCACACACCAAGTTGGGATGTAGAGGACACTCTACAACAAGTGGTCACCAATGTCGACGTCCTCTCCTAGAACTTCTCCAACTTCATGACCAGCTTCTACCCCAACTTCCAGTACGCGCCACCGCCACCGCCAGAAGACGACCAGTAGACCAAGTTAGGCCAAAAGCCTAAGCTTGGGAGAGGTTAAAATCCTCCACCTTTGCATTCATATTTTTTGTTTCTTCTATTGATTTATTTTTTTCTCTTTAGTTGCATGTTTACTTTCAGTTTTTGCATCAATTAAAGAAAATACAAAAAAATAGTAGTACTCTTTGTTTTTATTTTTGTGAAGCTTTCTCTAGTTTATCTTTGGATTTTCACTCGCTATTTGCTCCAAGAGAACTAGTAATGGGAAGAATAGCCGAGATGACAACTCAAGTTCAAGGCCGAATCAAAGTGAGAAGGTATAATATTCTCATCATCACTGCTCTCATAAGGTTAAACAAGATTATGAAATTATTTGTTTGGAAACGCAAGTGCAATGTCCCCACTGGCTTGTTATCATTTAATTTTTATTCCATGCTAGTCTTGTCAGATTAGCTTTGCCTATTGAATGGGATCTTAAGTTCAAAAATAAATAAGAAAAATAGAAAATCTCTTTTTAGAAAGTCTTATGAAAGAAATGGTTTGGGCGTTGAGTAATTGTTTTGTGAGATTTAATATTGGATAACTTGACCCCATAGAACTTGATGATAGACTGGACGGCACACTTGAAAAGAGTTGTTTGATAGAACCCCATTTTGCAGTAGTCATGACACATGCTAAAAATCGTTTTGTTCGAACATGTGCTAGATATTGCTTTATGCGTGACTCACATAAACCATGGATAACGTTAACACCTCCGCTGGCCTGTAAGCGATCTACCATGAGAGAGATCTCATATTTTGGCTATGAGTTGGTTGGACGTCTGTAACAGCAATGTTATGACAGGAAAATTTTAACTCCTCCATGAGCATTTTTACAAGGAAATCTTTATACTCCTCAAGGAATGTTCCTTCAAAGTCTATTCAATTCAATGTTCAACTTTACACCTTTTGGCATGATCTCAATTATCAATGAGCGCGAGTTCTTGAAAAACAAGGAAGAGAGAGTGTGTTGGAGAGCCTAGATTTGATTATATGGTAGAGAACCAAGTTGATCTAATGATTTATTTTACTTTTCATGCTCTCACACCATTTCATCCTATACAACTTGGAATACCATTGCTTTGCAACTCTCTTAGAGAAAGAAGAGAGGATTTAAGATTTGAATTTAACTTGCCTAGCTAAGCCTGAGACTTGTTTGGCAATAACAGTTTAATAGATGACAAGTTACATGTGGCTAGGAACTGACACTAGGTGCAACCATTGAAATATTTCTATGATCTTGTTTAAGGTTGCAGGATTTGTGAAGGCGAAAACTCTATAGCACCTCGACTTGATAAGATCTTGTAAATGCATCAACTCCTCGCTATCCTCCTTTATTTCTTGTGTCCCTTGAGGGCAAGTAACATTTCAGCTTGGGGGAGTTGATAGCTCCTAAAAATGGCGTGTTTTCCGAGGAGTTTTTACATGGTTTTTATTTGGATTTGTTGGTTTTTTGCTTTCTAACTAACAGGCAAAGTGCCAAAATACAATGAACCTTGCATTTCCTTGTGATTCTATGATACTTTCAGGAAATGGTCATTTTAGGAAGGAAATCAAGTCATAAATGAAGATTTGGAGGAAATCAGTCAAGTCCTTAATGGAGAAGATTTACATCCCAGGCAGCAGACATTTTAACGGGCACTGATACGGTCATCCTAACTGTACCACGTGACCGTACCACCCGGTGCCTCCACTGTGGGGCCCCAGACTAGCTGTCCGAAACACCCGTTATGCATACTCATTCATGATCCCATGATCAGTGTGTCGTGAAGGCATAACCGAACTGGTATCAAATACGTCATCCATTACAGTACCGAATAAAAACATTACAATAGGTCACATGACCAATACTTACATAAGAGCCGCAATGGCAGGAGATCAACAACCACACAGCGGAAATACTTCAGACGAAAGTGTTCGCAGGGCCCAAGTCATGCCATAACCCTACAGGCAACTGACTGGGAAGAGTGCCTAGCTCGCATAGACATCGTCGAGTCCTTCTTCATCTGTCGGACTCCACAAAGTCTGGCCAAGTAAATAGCCAAGGACAAAGCCATGAGTACATTATGAATTGTACTCACAAACCACCTTAGAGAGAAGTAAAGGATATGCAATTTGGCAGTAGCAAGGAATAAACACTATTCTAGGGCTACAAGGAGTGAGAGATAGTTTCTCTCGAGAATATGACATCTCTATATCTTTGTTGAAAAACCTCTTTGAAAATAGGTTTCCTTTAAGACTAATAGGTAACGGTGACCCATTTTCCTTTCTGGCCATCTCAGTATGACCAAAACAACTTTTCCAACTTTCCACCGTACCTCCCAGGTACATTTCCTCCAGACCCACTGGTTTTCTTTTCCAAACTCTTTTTGGAAAACTCTTTTATAAACCAAAAATCCTTCAATACCAAGAAACTTCCATTCCCACATCCATAACCATGGACACGGCTATTCGAATAGTTTTACACTCTTCAGAGGTTGTACACTTTCCCCACAAGATCCGATAAATCCACCGGGATCATCCCTAGTTCGCCAAACACTACAAATAAACGTTCCATAGAGACATTTTACTAGAGACACTTATTACTTTGCCTCTTTAAAAATCACATTGAGACACTTTGCATGTTGTAGTGACATTTTTTGGGATACTTCAGAAATAGTCTCAAATGTAGGGACGTTAGTTGATACATTTCTGTAAGGATTGCAATTGCCATTCTAGAGATAACTTATGAGACACTCCAAAGTGTCACGGATAAGTTATCACGAGGCAATTCGTGAGACACTACATTCTATGTCTTTACCTTTTATCTAGAGGCAATGTTTGAGGCATTTTTCTTGTTCCCTAGAGACACTACATTCTATGTCTTTACCTTTTATCTAGAGGCAATACTAATCAGAAATTTGTTCGAAGTATCAACATATACTAGTGAAAGGGTGAGATGGTTAAGGGAATAAGTCTTAATCTTTAAGGTCATGAGTTCGAGTATTGCTTTTCACATGGTTTCTTCACATTTATTTACTCTAGAGACACAATATAATACCTCTTTTATGTCTTCTAAAATGTAAAGATATTATCACTATTGTCCTTAGAACGTAGAGACACCGCCCGTAGTGACAATTTTATGACAATATGAAAAGTGCCTCTATAACCACGTAAGAGCAATTTAAGTGTCTCTATTGAACAAAAATAGTGTCTCTACATGCCAATTCTCTTGTAGTGAAATGTCAGAACGCGAGGCTCGGATAACCGATCGTAGTTTTTCGCTTGCTCGCCTTAGCCTAAGTCATGCCGCCTAGTGTTGTACCTCCCAACACCAGAGTCCGAGGGGCTTTTTGTCCAGGAATTGCAAAGTCCCCAGCTAGCTCGATCCTCCGGAAGGCCACGACCAACTGCGGGGCATATTTCAATGGGAGCTCATAGGTTGTACCCCTGCCATCTGTACGAAATGGAATACAAAATGGAAAGGCGTCCCCATAACACTGGGAAGGCCACGGTCGATGGGTGTCCATGCTCGGACTGCCCCTTACACTTGCAGCACCCAAACTAAGGCAAAACAAACTACTACGCTACGCCCCTTCCCACTTCAGGGTAATGTGGTTGTACTGGCTAGGTCCGGTTCAGGTACTCAGTCACCAAAGTTTTTCGAAAACATTTTTATCTCCACTTGCCTCCAGCAATTTTCTTCACAAAAACTTTTCTTTTTCATAAACTCTCACTTGGGCAGGGTTACCCCATTCCAAGGTTTTCAAAGAACTCCCTTTCTTTAAAACCTTTTTCACAAAACATTTTCGAAAGGGCTCCCAACCTATAGTCCATCCTTCTTCGAAAAGGGGCGACAAGGAGGATAATGTGTTAAGCACCATATCACTAGTTGGAGGGTCTAGTAGGTATCAACGAGGGGCAGCACCCGTAGGGGTGGAATAATAAAACTCCGAGTGGTAGAACCACTCACATAAATAAATAAAAGACATGCAATTTATAAAATTTCTAGTAATGCAAGAGTAAGACAAATAGGAATAAGAATGCATCAAGAGGAGGGTTGCCTTGGGTTGGCTATTTGTCCTTGGACTTCTTCTTCACGAATCTCGGCTCTTCCTTCCTCTTCGAAATCCTCACCAAGATCCTCTCCATCTTCTCCGATAGTGTTCACATTCTAACGTCGCAAAAAAAGACAAACAATAACACTCAATCAATCATGCTATTCCAGAACATATCACACAAAAATATGACAAAATCACAGAGGGTAAATCTTGTTTTTATAAAACTACAGAAACTGGATTCACTCCATTTGAGTTTTTAAATCAAAGGATATGATTTTTCTAATACCCGAAATGGCTTAGGTGCTTGTAAAAATGTCTAACAACTCTTTGTGCCTCACAAAAATACAAAATGGGTATCTACTAGAACCTAATAACAGAGGGGACACTTCCCCACTGGATTTGTTCAAAAATACAATCCTAATTAATTTAAAACATTTTAAAATTCAGAAATTAAGAAATTGCATTTTCATAGCATAGAATTTTCAGAGAATTGCAAAAATACAAAAAGCATGCTAATAGACAGATAATGAAACAAGGATTCACCCAAAAGTGGTTTGACAATTTTCTAAGCTATATAATAATTACTATAATTTTTATACTGAAAAAGGGCCCTGTTTTGGTTACAAAAATCCCAGATATTAATTATAGCTCACAAAAATAATCCCTCTGACCTAGGTACAGCCTAACATGATATCTAACAGAGGAACCTGGTTTAGTTGCAAAAACCATTTTATTTTTCAAACTAAAAATTATACAAGGACCTAATAGCCAGATCTAGATTTCTAAACAATACAAAATTCAAGAAACTCCGGCATGTGAAACCTATGCCAAAATAAAGCTACTGTGTTGTACTTTACCACAAAATTAGTTTCACTCCAAAATGATTGGCACATCTACCAAAATAAATTAATTACTACAAAGGCATCATTTCAGGAAAATAATTATCAGTAAATATTTATAAAGGTAAATCACATGAAAGCAACTTTAGGTGGTTAAGAATTAGTTAAGTAACATATAGAATTTTGAATCAAGGCATTTGGTCCAGTTTGGAATTTTTAGGGATTTAAAACCTACACAGATCAGGTAGCAGGGAAAATTTGACAGAAAAAGAAAAAGGGACACGGGCCGAAATAGATGGGGTCCGGCCAGTGGGCTGGCCCAGTTGTAGCCGTCAATGCGCGGGAGGGACGGGGTTTAAATGGCTCGGGGTGAGGCCTACCAGCCAGTAGCCATGCAATTGACCGGTGACCTGCAGGCATCGGATCGACATCCGACGACCCTCGTCGTGCTCTTCCGTGATGACGAGAAATCAGCGGCGTGGCCCCGCCTAGCGACGGAGCGGAACTGGGAGGAGAAGAGGAGCTCATCGGGGGTCTCAGGGGCGGCGGCAGAATGGCGCGAGGATGGCGTGGTCGAGCGGAGGCTTGCCATGACGCCTCGATCGGTGATAGGGCAAAGGTGTCCGATCTTTCGATGAGATGAAGATAGATCGATTTGTTGGTGGAGTTCGTGCTTGATGATCCGACTACACGTGCAAAGCTCGTGCGCCAATGCAATCGCTAGGACAATTCTCCGGGAGTTACTGATCTTGCGGGAGCACGATCAGCCTGACCAGAAGGTCTTAATTCCTACCTGAAATCGAGAACAAGTAAGAACTAAAGATGCAATCAGAATATTGCAAAAAAAGTTGAAAGCTTGATTGATAATGGTGGAATTCTGAATAGGCGGTCTTGTTCTGGGCGTTGGCCTCAAAAGAAGTACACGCAGTTGCAGCAATTGGCTAACTTTTAATCTAATCAAAATCCGAGTCTAAACGTGATGGCTATGGGGGTATTTAAAGGAGGAAAAGGTGGGGTTTTGACCAGCCATACGTATGGTGGCCGAACCAAACCCTAGAAGGTCTTCCCCCCTTCAATACGGACTCTAAAAAGTGGCTGACTTAATTCCTGCGAAAATGACATGGGGCCCAAAACTAAAGGTGACGTAGCACCATATTATGCTATGGAGGAAACTATGAAGTGGAAAACTCTATATTTCGTCCATGTCTTCATTTCTTCTTATGGTGGCTTCAAAGTTCTGAAATCTCCACTTGCGGCGTCCTCTTCAATCCTCAAATGCTTGATGCCATCTCCTCCATGTGTGATCATGCTCCAATGCTTGTCCTCCTCATCCATGCTAGGTCCATCATTCCTAAGAGTAACAAACATATCTGATTTAGGCAGCATCATATTCTCATGTATGTGAGGAATAGTTCCAAGAAACGAAAGTACCTGATAGTTAAGTTGTTTGGCACGAGCTCAAGTGATTGGTCGTTGTATTTGTGTGGCTGTAGGTACAGCGGTTGTATCAAAAGATAGGATGTCCTCATCATGCCCCCCTTCCTGAATTGAAGTCGTCCTCGACGAAAGCTCCTCTTCTTCACCAAAGTAAGGCTTCAAATCTGCAATGTTAAATGTAGGAGTAACCGGACCCAATTCTGCAGGAAGCTCAAGTTTATATGCATTATCATTAATTTTCTCTAACACCTTAAAAGGACCAGCAGCGCGTGGCATTAGTTTAGACTTGCGCAATTCAGGAAAACGAGCTTTGCACAAATGCAACCAAACAAGATCAGCAACATCAAACACAACATGCTTTCTTCCTATATCCCCAGCAATTTTATATTTAACATTAATGCGTTCTATGTTGTCTTTAGTAGTCTCATGCAATTTTAGTATCAATTCAGCACGGTCTGTAGCATCCAAATTATTTTGCACCGAAGATGGTAAAGGCAACAAATCAATAGGTGCACGTGGTACAAAACCATACACAATCTCAAAAGGGCACATCTTAGTGGTAGAATGCAGCGAACGATTGTAAGCAAATTCAATATGAGGTAAACATTCTTCCCACAATTTTAAGTTCTTCTTCAAAACAGCCCGCAGCATAGTAGACAATGTTCTATTTACTACTTCAGTTTGTCCATCAGTTTGGGGATGTCATATAGTACTAAACAGCAATTTAGTCCCCAACTTAGCCCATAAACATCTCCAAAAGTGGCTAAGAAACTTAGTATCACGATCAGAAACAATAGTATTTGGCACACCATGTAAACGAACAATTTCGCGAAAGAACAAATCAGCAACAAGTGTAGCATCATCAGTCTTGTGACATGGAATAAAGTGTGCCATCTTAGAGAACCGATCCACAACAACAAAGATACTATCCCTCCCCTTCTGTGTACGAGGCAAACCCAAAACGAAATCCATAGAAATATCCTCCCAAGGTACACTAGGAACAGGAAGAGGCATATATAAACCGTGTGGATTAAGTCGAGACTTAGCTTTTTGACATGTAGTGCAGCGTGCCACACATCTCTTAACATCTCGACGCATACGTGGCCCAAAGAAGTGTGCAGCAAGTACATCCTCCGTCTTCTTCACACCAAAGTGTCCCATCAATCCTCCTCCATGCGCCTCCTGCAACAACAAAAGACGAACGAAACTATCAGAGGAACCACAAACCCTACCTCTGCTGCCGCAAATCCATCCCAGCCACCACTGCTCCGGCCATGTCTCGTTGGCCGGCGCGGAATGGATCTTCTGCACCTCTGGGCACGCGCGGACAAGCTTCTCCGTCCCCAATTCCCGTCTATGCCCCCCACCGCCGGACTATGCCGGATTTGGCACCAGCGCCTGGCACGTTTGGTGGGACGGGTCTGCTGCTAGTAGCCCCAATATTTCTCCTCCAGCAGATTGGTAAGCCTCGCCTTCTGATCCTTGTACTCGATGTGTACATGTTCTCTTCATCTTGATTCACCCGGTTAATTTGGTGATGCACTGCCGTTCTCGTTTGGTTAACTGAATGAACACGCTGCTATCCGCAATCTCGATTTTGTAATCATTATTTCATCCTTGATACGAGTATAAAATAATGGATAGGTAGATGTCATGGATTGGTGGGCCATAGAACTAGAAAATATTAGATGTGTTTTAGATGCAATCTCTAGTGGCTGTGCTGTATTCGATCAGTCACATACAGATTATGCTCTACCTGACGAGAAGTATATGGCAGATGGAACAAGAGCATAATTTACTTTATGGAAGCAGCATTCTATCTGAGCTAACATCTAAGTTGCTTCTAGATACGATAACTAAATTAATAGAAATGTCCCTCATAATATACGGTGATATCTAGTATTGCAGTAGCCTGGTGCTGTTTCATCCTAAAAAAAAAATGAATTAGTGCTAGGAGGAACTAGACACTAAATGATATAGTAGAAGCGGGACCTCAGCGTGAGAATTCCAGAAATTCGTTCCTGACAGGATTCAAACTCTGGTCGTTGGGATGCGCCACTGCGACCCCAACCACTGGGCTATGCCCCCGTCCTCGTGCTGTTTCATCCTAGCTAGATGTTTCTCCTGCAGCTTGATATTCAGTACTAAATGATTATGTTCCATACCTATGTCCTGTGTTATTTTAACATTTGAATGGTTATCCTTGTGTAGGGTAAATGATGTTCACCCACCTAGAGGTTATGTGTAAAACACTGCGGTGCTAGAAGTACAAAAACGTATTTCACAGGATAAGGTTGAGGCATCACGGCTCACCCTGGAGGCAGCAAGGGAGAACAAGGAGGCCAAGACAAAAGCAAAAATGCTAGAGCAATACACTGAGTGGCGGAGCTACAACTTTTGGAACGAGGGTGCATGTGGAATGAAAAACTACAAGTGTGCTAAGAATTTTTTGTAGTGCTGGCTCTTCACTTCCAGGTCTCTTGAAACTTGGCTGCAATATCCAGTGGTTGTTGGTGCTGGACTACCTACTGCGTGTCTCCAGGAGTTTGAATTGATTTACACATGAAATTTGTAGCTGTGATCGTATCAGAGTTTATATTGAACAGGAATAATCCATATTTGTGTTGGTCTTAGACTAGGAATAATCCGTTGCCTAGATAAGTTTTAGCGTCCATTTTACCTAAATTCACGACAAATATTTAGGACCAAATGAAATAATATATACAACCTCTTGATGCTAAAGATCATTTGTATTTCGTACATGTACTAAACGTAGTACTTGCAATTATCATGTAACACAACGTCATCTACAGGGATACTAGTTACAGATGATTCCTACATTTTTGCAAGCATTAATGTGCTAGAGAAGACCCTAAGGGCATGTACAATGGTGATATCTTAGCAGTGTCACATAGGATAAATGCTGAGGTGGAGGAGAGAGAATGTTGAAAAAAGGGTTTGCCTTCTCTTAATTAAGAGATGATCTCTTAGCACAATCTCTCTCACCACAAATTTAGGATATCTGATTACTAGAGATAAGACTAAAAAATAACCCATTGTACATCATATTTTGTTGTTATATTTAAATTACGTGGCGCGCTATGATAAGACAGTCTTATCAACCATTGTACATGCTCTAAGCAACAAAGCATTGTACGACCTATTTTCTTGCCTTCTCTTGGCTGGCGTGGAAGGCACAAGGGAAGACTGCTTTCCCCACCATAGTACATGCCCTAAGGGGATGGACGATCGAAGGCGGTGAACCGTTACGCAACCTAAGCGGTGGCATGTTTTGTAATTACGATTGAAAAATGGGGGCAATTTTAAGTTAGACGAAAATTTTACCTCATTTATTAGTAGGTATTTATAGATTTACTATTAATTTGGAATCGGTCGTACTACAACGTACATCGCATTATTTTGCGTTTAAACATTATTAACCCACGGTCCCCGCTTTACGCCCCTGCTCGGCTTGGTCAGTAGGAAGGCCACGGCCTCCCCGCCACCGCCGCAGGGAACATGAGGACCGCCACGCGCAGTAGACGCGCGCCGGCGAGCGAGCAAGGAGGCGGCAAACGGGGAGCAGGCTAGGGCGTTGGAGGCCCGTGAAATGGCGCCGTCGGGCATCGGCGGCTGCAAAGCTGTGCGAGATTTTCTTTCTCGGTGCGAGGAGTGCTCCGGGCGAGCAGATGGTGTCCAGTTCGTGCGGGGTTTTTTTTCTCCTCGAAATCGTGTTTGCAAGGGATTTTTTTTCTAGTCATCAGATGAGCTGCTGGATTAGTACTAAAATATTTCAAACAGCACTGAATTCCCAAGCGAGGAGACAAAACTTGTTGTTTTTTTTCCAGATTGGCATTAGTGATCTCGCCTGAGCCACCATCTGTGCGCGATTTTCCGGCACCGATTTGCGTGGCCGCCGTTATTCCCTGTAAGCACTATTTCTCACACAAATGTCTCACCGATAAACCGGTCTCACATATCAATGTACACACAAAGAAATATAGGTATCCAGTTTTGGGTATGCTGGAAAGGCAGTTTTTTAATATCTAAATCTTCCCTCTCCTATTGCCAAAATTGTTATGGGTGGCAAAAAAATGGGGAATCTGGTGGAGATGTTCTTAGTATGTATTTATGCAACTATTTTTACTTAGCTCACAAAATGCAGCCAATACAAACAATGATATCAATTAATCATGGCATAATTATAATCTAGGCCACTTATCAAATTTAGGGACATCATGGACATTACACAACTCAACACAACAAGAAAGCCCAAATTCCAGAATGTAATAAGAAGGGGAAGAACAATTTTCGACCGGAGTTTCTCCCCACCGAAATCCATAAGCCGTCTTCTTCGTAATGTTAAGCCCAAAAGCACTAGAGGAAATTTAGCTGACTATAGTTGATGCTATGGGGACCACCTTATGGCCTCCATAAGAAATAAACATTGGAACACAAATCATCGCGCAAATGTTCATGACATGTATTCAGGAATTCTAATGATCATTTGTCATTGTTTACACGTGATGGGGAAAAGAAATTTAACTGCTCATGGCAACGCACGGGAATTCAACTAGTATATATAGTTTCTCAAAAAACAAACACTAGTAGAAAAAGGGCCTTTAGTCCCGGTTCACAACGGGCTTTAGTCCCGGTTGTGCAACCGGGACTAAAGGGTCGCGATTAAAGCCCCCCCCCCCCCCCCTTAGTCCCGGTTGCTTACGAACCGGGACTAAAGGTCCGTCTGCGCGGGTTCTGTGCGTCGGGGCGAAAATGTCTCCCCAGGTGAATTTTTCTAATTTTTTTCCACTCCATTTTTTTCTATTTTTTCAGAATTTCTATTATTTCAGTTATTTGCATAGTTTAGTCTCTATCTCTAACTACACTTATCTCTAGTCAAATTACTTACTCGTGGTCAAACTTCCCGCTCGGTCACGCATCCTCTCACTACTCTAGCACTAGCACGCTTAACTTCCGAGTTCCATTCCATCCCGCATCCAAGTGCTTCACGCGCATGTATGTGATACTAGTATCATATCAATCATATTAACATGTTAGTTGATCTCACATTTCTTTATTGTTTGAATTTCAAATAATTTTTTTAATAAACAAAAGTAATGATGTAATAATAATCTTGAATAAATAAATAAACATTAACTTTTTAATTTGTATTATTATTTATTTTTCTTTTTTTAATTTTTTTAATTTTTTTTTGCCAAACCTAAAAATTTGAAAATCTAAAAAATGGGTAAAAGAAATAGCAATCTTTATGCATGATGCAATTATTAATTTTAATTTTTGAAAAAATAAAAAATATATATAATTCCGAATTTATAGCAAAAACTAAAATCTTCCTGCTTTCGTATTTTCATTTGGAATTTTAAGAATCTAAAATTTGGCTAACCGGGTAAACCCGGGTGAATTCGGATGTAACTTTTTCCCACGATCATTTTGACATATTATACGCTTTTTTTCGATGTCGTATGCAAAAGTTAATGCGGTTTTACCATTTTTTAAACCTTTATTGCAAAAAAAGTGAAAATTCAAATTTGTTAATTTTCCCTAATACTAGGTTGCGTAACATACAAGAATCTGAAAACATTTTATTTTTTGAATTTTCTATCATTTTATTTTCTATTTTACAGTGCTAAAAAAGGCGATCCGAGAGGGGGGTGTGTGTGGAGGTGCGTGGGGAGCCAAAAACCAGAAAAACCCTTTAATCCCGGTTGGGGACACTAACCGAGACTAAAGGGTACCCTTTAGTCCCGGTTGGAGGTTTTTCCGCCGGCCGGCAGCCCACCGTAGCCCTTTAGTCCCGGTTGGTGAACATTAGTCTCGGGTCGCCTCCCGAACCGCGACTCCCCCCTTTAGTCGCGGTTCGAATATTTTGGGGACTAAAGGGGGCGTATGGAAGCCTCGTTTTCTACTAGTGAAAAACTAGTATATATAGATTTTGCCTTTTTATGGTATCAGAGGCAATGCACCCAACCTTTTTATGGTAATGATATTTTTTTTCCATCTGCTTGGGTAGGTCGTCGTACTAGAGATTCCGAAGCCATAGTCCTGTTACATAAAGATATGGAATCACGTCATCTGTGCTCCTTTCCAAGGCATTTGTATGTCGCTGCACAAAAGTTTGGATCACCAATTCTAGCCCCACCAGATCCATTCACCGTATGGTGCGTGGCAGAGATGTTAGGCTGCGTATGCCTTCTTAGCTACTTTGCCGAGTGTAACTTATGACACGGAAAAACAGCTGCACTCGGCAAAAGAAATTTAATGGACGGCCGGAAGACAGCGGCAGCGAGTTTGCCGAGTGTTTTCTAGGAGAAACACTTGGCAAAGGCTACAGCTAGTTCTCTTGGACTATCTATTGGTACAGTTACAAGATGACGGAAAAATGCAAGATTTCTTTCAAATATAGGCACTAGTGGAAACAGGGCCTTTTGCACCGGTTGGTAATAGCCATATGCACCGGTTGGCCAACCGGTGCAAACCATCCGGTGCAAAAGGCCCCCCCTTTTGCACCGGTTCACTTACGAACCGGTGCTAAAGGGGTCACCACGTGGCCGGTTGTGGGGCGCTCGGCGGGGGAGCTTTTGCACCGGTTCGTAATACGAACCGGTGCAAAAGGGTTGTGCCGTGGCAGCATTTTAGTCTGCCGCGGCAGGGAATTGCACTAAAACGCTGCCGTGGCAGGGAATTGCACTAAAACGCTGCCGCGGCAGAGACTCTGCCCCATTCGAAACACGGTATAATATTAATGCAGACAATTCAAATATATATATATAGGAAACCATTATATTACATATATCGATCAAAGTGACACACGTTCATGCATATATATATGTCTACATCAACTTTCAAAATAATTTCTATTCAATGTTGGATGTCGGGCACATAGTGTTCTCCGTCTGGAGCTATAACTTGCTCAAGTAAGAATCCCGCCAGTTCTTCTTGAATTGCCCGTACACGCTCGGTTGCTAGAAGACCGTCCCGCAACCGTTGGATCTAATAATTTCAAGAAGGTACGGTGGTCAGTATATATATATATGTATGTGAATGAAACACAAGGTGATAAAATAAAGTTATGAATGTTGTTTACGTACATCAAGTTGTTCCAAAATTTTGGTCATACGGTGGGTATTCTGGCGAATGAACTCGCAAACGTAGAACCCGCATAAATTATTCCCGTCCTCTTGCCTCAAGCACTTTACGAGAACAAAGTTCAATCAAAATAATAATCAAGGATGATAATAATGGTATTGAAACTAGAATCAAAGAGATGCACGACCTAGCTAGTACTTACCCGTACAGGTTTTATTCGAAGCTCTTTATTCTGTAAACCCGGAGACTTGTTCGCGAACCGTGTCCAAGCCTTCTGGAGGATATCAGCCATGTCCCCCCACGCCTCAAGGGGTTTACTCTTCGAGTCCATGACTTCTACTACTCCGGTGTCGGGTTCAATGACTAGCAGGATATAGTGAAACCTGCGGACACATATATATATGCATAACTCATCAATTACACTTAACACATGGAGTAAGCGAAAAAGATTTAATGTGTGAAGACAGTAACACTCACGCGAAGTTGTAAGGAAATAGTATTGCCCTTTTGTATGAGTTTTTCCTTAAGGCATATACCAAGTTATTCTCCGTGTCCTTGGGAGAGTTGTCGACAGTATACCCATTCACGGTATATGGGTCAATGAACCCAAGATCATAGATTTGCCCCTTTCGGCATTCACGGATCTTCATTCTGCATAATATAGTGAGAGTATAGTTATATGCATGCAATGGACGAGCCGCGGTAGAGACTTAATTACATAAATAATACTTACAGACAGTAGGCACTGAGCAGAGATTTGTCGAGGGCGTCTTGATTGAATAACTGAAATAATTCACAAAATTCGATGTTCATCACGTCAGTTCGCCCGTAGTGCTCATCTTTGATTGCCACCATGATCCAGTTCTGACCGTCCTTACATGCATCCAAGTACCAATTATGCAGTCTTCGCAGTTGTGTCGATAGATTAGGCAACTCCTCAGCTCTGACCAGAGATTGCCCGTACTTGTACTGGTATGCTATTTGGACATCATCCGTCTGAATGAATTCGAGGCGGCTTAAGTACTCGGGAATACTCATATTGTTCGCATCTGCCTCGTCTTTGTATAGTGCTACCAACGTCGGATCAATGCAGTCTATGATATTGGGATACACATTGAGCGGGGGGCACGAGTTTTTCTGGGTTCCAAGCTGGGGAACTTGTTTCCCTTCTTCCTTACTTTTTTTCCACCGCTCTTTTGCTACCACATTTGACTTGCGAATAGACCGGTCATAGTTCGATGAAAGACTTGGCTCAGGTTGATGAAGGTTCTTCAGCAGTTTCAACTTCTTTTCCTTGGATATAGCTGGCTCGGGCTCAGGCTGGGGCTTTTTCTTGCCAAACATGGATTTCATGTATTGTTCCTTTGCGATCTTGGCATTTTCCTCAACTGTATAGTCATAAGGTCTCTTGGGAGGAACCTTAGGCACTCTTGGGAGGGGCTCTTGTTTGCGTTTCGGTGATCGGTTACGACTCATTGCCGTAGCGGTCCGCTTTTTGCTCTTAGACTGAGTGGAGGCCTGCGGCGGCGGAGAAGGCTCACGCGGCGGCGGAGAAGGCTCACGCGGCGGCGGAGAAGGCTCACGCGCCGGTGGAGAAGGCTGACGCACCGGAGACGGCTGCATCGGTGGAGAATGCTGGCTCGGTGGAGACCTTGTTGGCGCCTTCCAACCCGGAATCACAATGAATTCCTTTCGCCATAGAACTGTAGTGTTCTTGGCTTCTCCCAGCTCTAGCAAATCCCCTTCACCGGCAGGGTGGTCAAGCCTCAGCGGCCCATACCCATCCATAACTTGATCCACCCCGGCAACAGCGTAGCCATGTGGAACCGGTTTGAAGTGGTATCTTTGATCAGGTACTGGCGGTAAGACATAGCCGATCGCCGCCTTGAGCGTTAAGTAGCCCATCGTTTTGAAATGTAGCTCACAAGGTGTCGACTCTGTGATATAATCCACAGGGTAGCGAGGAGCCATCTGCGGATCCACAGGGGAGGGAGGAGCCATATGCGGATCCACAGGGGAGGGAGGAGCCATATGTGGATCCACATCTGCATCATTACCCGGCGGCTCCGTGGAAGCCACGATGCTTTTCCGCTGAGATCCCTGGCCGGTAGCATCGAATGCAACTTCTTCTATCTGCGGATTAGCTTGAGGTTGGGTGACTGAGCCTGACATTATCATCCTCACTTGCTCCTCTAGCTTAGCAACGCGTTCTTGAACCACATCCTTTTTCCTCTGACGGCTTCTATCGGGATATTTCTTCGTTTCTGCAGGAAACCCAATACACCACGGCTTGCCACCTGGTATGGTTCGTGTTCGTCCTGGGTGTTCAGGATTCCCAAGGGCGCGTGTGAGCTGGTCCTTCTCTCTTTCGGGACAGAACTTCCCATCTTCAACTTCCTTTGCAACATTTCTAAAGGATTCGATGGGAAGTGGGTTTTCCTGATGTCTTGGTGTATATATACAGTGCCCTTGTGCGTCCAACGTGCCCCCATGCGCGTAAAACCAATCCCTTGACCGCTGGTTCCATTTCAGTACCTCTGGCTGGATCCCCTTTTCAATTAGGTCGTTCTCCCGTTTCTCCCACTTAGGCCTGCCAGCCTTGTAGCCTCCTCGCCCCATGGTATGGAAGTACATCTTATTAGCAGTATTTTGAGTGTTGGTGGCTGACCTTTTCTTTGCCATCTCCGATGTCTTGTACTTCACAAATGCCTCCCAGTGGTCTTTTATCTTCTCATAGGGGCCATTGAAATCCGGAGTCTTATTTTTCTTGATAAAGAAGTTGTCCAATTTCTTCTTGTAGTCGTTGAACTGTACTGCCATCTTCTTAAGAGCCCACTTCTTGACTCTTTGCTGTACGCTATTCAGCTCGGGATCCTCAGGGTCTGGCCTGTCATTCTCACTATCAGAGTCAGCTGGCTCCGGTAAGATGAAATTTACCAGGAGCTTCCTAAACATCAGATTTTTGGATCTCGTGTTGACATAAGTAACTCCTTCGTCCCCCTTTGCAGGTTTCTTCCATTCTTGAGTGGTGATCGGGATGGTGTCCCTAACAATAACTCCGCATTGACTTACAAACTTTTTTGCGTGAGCCTTGGGAGAAATCGGTTCGCCATCTACATCGATTTCCGTGATGGTGCACCTTTCATGGTCTTCCATCTTTCTGACCGCGCCTCGTTTAGTTCTGCCAGTAGAGTTTGTTGATCGGGAGGTCTAAAAGAAGAAACAACGTTAATATATGTATATGCACAAATCTCGAGGCTTGGTTAATTAATATATATACACCTCGGCGGCGTGAGCTTCTCCCTCGGAGTCGTCACCTTCTCCCTCACCGGAGCGATCTCCATGGTGGTCTTGCTCATCTCCCTCACCGGAGCCGTCTCCACGGGTTCGCTCGTCTCCCTCGCCAGATTGATTTAGGTAAAGAGAGGTGATATCGTCATCATCACGGATAATCTCCTCGACGAGGTATTCTTTTTCTAGGTCTCGTTCCATAGTTTCTGCAAAGACTTACAAGTTATTCTAATGCTATAAACACAACGAAGCAGTAATTAAGAATAATGCTCAATACATGATCAAATATTAGAGTTACACATATATATAGGTACTAATTAAGGATAATGCTCAAATACATAATCGAAGATCTGAGTTACACATATAGCTCGATCGAGTCCATTTTTATTTAACCCTAATACATCACTAGAACCTCTCAACGGCGCGGACCGGGTCCTGAGCTGCGCCGGCTGAACACCCAAAGCGACGGAACAATAACAGGATCATAGCTAATGTGAGATCCCTGCATAACTGACCATCTGCCACTATACCTGGTGTCTAACGCATACAGGTAACGGCGAACGTGCTCGTCCTCCTCTCTAATACGCTGAGCTACCACCTCCTGCGGCGCCGGCTCCCTCCGAAACGACCGTGGCCCACGCGACCTCCACCATAGAATATCCGGGTCGACGACGGGACCCGGATTCCGCACCAAGGTGCGCGCACCGGAAGATAACACCTCCCAGTGCCACCCCGGCGGAGCCCAGTCCCGGACCGACCCCATCTCCCGCATCTGCTCCAGAATGGTCCTAGCTCCAGGACGCGGCGGGCGCGGCATCGTATGCAAACTAACACATACAATTTTCTAACTTATGAATATGAATAAAGTACTTATGAATATGAATAAAGTACTTATGAATTTTTTTGTAAAGTACTTATGAATAAAGTACTTATGAATATGAATAAAGTACTTATGAAAAAAATTGGAACTTTCTAACTAAATAGACCTAACTAAATTTTCTAACTAAATAAACCTAACTAAATAAACCTAACTAAATTTTCTAACTACATAAAACCTAACTAAATTTTCTAACTAAAATCTAACTAATTTTCTAACTAAATTTTCTAACTAAAATCTAACTAATTTTCTAATTAGCTAACTACACAAAACTAACACATACAATTTTCTAACTTATGAATATGAATAAAGTACTTATGAATATGAATAAAGTACTTATGAATTTTTTTGTAAAGTACTTATGAATAAAGTACTTATGAATATGAATAAAGTACTTATGAAAAAAATTGGAACTTTCTAACTAAATTTTCTAACAAAATAGACCTAACTAAATTTTCTAACTAAATAAACCTAACTAAATAAACCTAACTAAATTTTCTAACTACATAAAACCTAACTAAATTTTCTAACTAAAATCTAACTAATTTTCTAACTAAATTTTCTAACTAAAATCTAACTAATATTACTAACAAAAAAATTCTAACTAATATTACTAACAAAAAAATTGTAACTTTCTAACTAAATAAACCTAACTAAATTTTCTAACTAATATTTTCTAACTAAAATTTTCTAACTAAATCTAACTAAATTTTCTAACTAAAATTTCCTAACTAATTAAATATAACTAAATTATCTAACTAAAATTTCCTAACTAAAATTTTATCTAACTTAATTATCTAACTAAATCTAACTAATAAAAGAAAAAAAGGAGAAGATGGCCGGCGGCGTCCTCACCTTTGCCGGCCGGGCCGGAGAAGAGGCCGGCGGTGGAGGCGGGCGGCGCGGGAGGAGGAGGCGACGGGTGGGCGGAAGGAGGAGGCGGCAGCGGGAGCAGGCAGCGGCAGGCGGAGGAGGGGGCGGCGGCGCGGATGAGCAGAGGAGGCCGGCCGGAGGGGCTGTGTGTGGCGCGGGAGAGGAGGAGGCGCGCGGGTGGACAGAGGAGGAGGCGGCGGCGCGGCGGGCGGTGGCGCGGGCGCCGGCGCGGGAGGCGGGCGGACGGTGGCCGGCGTGCACAATTTTGGCAGCCTGCCGGCGTCCAACTCTCCTCGCGCAAATTGGGGAAGAAGAGGGTGGGCGCGCGACAGTGATAGTCGGGACCTTTTGCACCGGTTCGTGGCTGGAACCGGTGCAAAAGACCCTTTTGCACCGGTTCCAGCCACGAACCGGTGCAAAAGGTCAAAATTTTGGCTGAATTTTTTTGCCTTCTTCCCGCCTTTTTTCTCTGTTTCGTGCGGGATCGAGTTCCCACCACGACGCTGCGCGGGTTCCCGCCACGACGCCGCGCGGGATATTTCCCGCGCCACGCGACGCCGTGCGGGATATTTTCCCGCCACGACGCGCAGCGCGGAGATTTCCCGCCTACACGCCCTCTATAAATATTACGCCCCCATCTCTCCCATTTCGCTCATCACAGAACCCTAGCCCATTGCACTATGCCCCCAAAGCCGCACCCGCCGCCGGTGGAGGTGGACCCGCAGCTCGCGGAGATAGAGGAGTAGGAGGAGCTGCAGCAGCAGCTGCTGCGGCAGGAGGCGGCGGCCAGGAGGGCAGCAGCGGATGAGGTGGACCCTCAACTCGCGGAGATAGAGGAGTGGGAGGAGGCGGCGCTAGCGGCTACCATAGAAGCATTTGAGAGGCAGAGTCTCCAGGAGCTGCATAAGCGGCCGCGTGTGGCGGATCTGGATAGTGAGGAGATGCATAAGCATCGTCGTGAGGAGGAGCTGCGGCAGGAGGCGGCAGCCAGGAGGGCAGCAGCGGATGCGCGGAAGAACTAGTAGAATTTGTTATTTTAGTTTAAATTTAGTTAATGTTAAATTTCAATAAAGCCGTGTTGTCGTTGTTTTAGGTTTAGTTAACGTATCTTGTTAAATTTCAATAAAGTCATTGTCGTTAGTTTATATACCCCTTTTATCCCGGTTCCTGGCTTGAACCGGTGCTAAAGATGGTGATACCCCTTTTATCCCGGTTCCTGGCTTGAACCGGTGCTAAAGATGGTGGATTAGTTTATATACCCCTTTTATTCCGGTTCCTGGCTGGAACCGGTGCTAAAGATGGTGGATTAGTTTATATACCCCTTTTATCCCGGTTCCTGGCTGGAACCGGTGCTAAAGATGGGGGGGCTAAATCTGGGGGGGAGGCTTATCTCGGTGTTTGCCTTATGCGGGGTGGCCTCATGCGGGGGGATTATCTGGAGGCACATTGCTATATATAGCCCCTCCGGGGAGAGTCCCGCTCGGAAGCTGCTAGTATACACCCAACAACATCTCCTCTAACAGTATTGGGGAAAGGGTTGGAAAATCTCCCGTGGCGCAACTTCTCGAAGATGTCGTTGGTGCACACGCCCTACGACATCTTCGGAAGTTGCGCCTCAGAAAAATTTCCCTGCAAGCCCATGAAGGACTACATCTCCTCTAACAGTATTGGGGAAAGGGTTGGGAAATCTCCCGTGGCGCAACTTCTCGAAGATGTCGTTGGTGCACACGCCCTACGACATCTTCGGAAGTTGCGCCTCGGAAAAATTTCCCTGCAAGCCCGTGAACGACTCTATAAATATGGTACAAAAAGCCAACCCATCTCCACTCACAACATGCTATTTCAATGTTGCACACATGTGTATCTTGGGATGTCTTACAATGTTGCAGGAGGAAGTTTTCCTTTTCATCGCACGAAAAATCCATTTTCCATTTTCGAGGTGCCGAATCGGCAGGAGGCCGGCCAGATTATGATCGCTTCGACCGTAACCATGGAGCATCTTCAGCATTCAACGCGATGGTTGGGTCAATGTTCACTATGAACGGCGGAATTTCAGCAAACTTATTATAATCTTCTGACATGTCTGTCTTGTCCTCGACTCCCACGATGGTTCTTTTACCTGAAAGAACTATGTGACGCTTTGGCTCATCGGATGAGCTCGTTTCCTTATGTTTTCTTTTCTTCGGTCTGGAGGACATGTCCTTCACATAGAAAACCTGAGCCACATCATTGGCTAGGACGAATGGTTCGTCTCTGTAACGAAGAGTGGTGAGATCCACTGTTGTCATTCCGTACAGCTGGTCTACCTTTACCCCTTTTCCATCCAGCTTGAACCATTTGCACCGAAATAAAGGGACCTTAAAAGAAGGTCCATAGTCAAGTTCCCATATCTCCTCTATGTAACCATAATATGTGTCCTTTTCCCCACTGCTAGTGTTTGTTGCATCAATGCGGACACCACTGTTTTGGTTGGTGCTCTTTTTATCTTGGGCGAACGTGTAGAAGATATTTCCATTTATCTCATACCCCTGGAAAGTCAGTACAGTCGAAGATGGTGACCCGGCCAACAAGTACAACTGATCTCCAATATCGTTGTTATTAATGAGATGTGCTCGGAGCCAACCGCCGAATGTCTGCATATGTTTATGTGTAATCCAGTCTTCGATCGCCGGATGTTGGGAGCGTACAATATTCTTGCGTTCACTGATATACGGGGCCACCAAGGTGGAACTTTGTAGAACTGTGTAGTGTGCTTGAGTGAAAGAAATCCCGTCCCTACATATCATTGATTTCCTTCCTAGCGTGCCTTTTCCACTTAGTCGACCCTCATGTCGCGATTCAGGAACACCAATCGACTTAAGGTCAGGAATAAAGTCAACACAGAACTCAATGACCTCCTCTGTTCCATAGCCCTTGGAGATGCTTCCTTCTGGCCTAGCACGGTTATGAACATATTTCTTTAAGACCCCCATGAACCTCTCGAAGGGGAACATATTGTGTAGAAAGACAGGACCGAGGATGGCAATCTCTTCGACAAGGTGAACCAGGAGATGCGTCATAATATTGAAGAAAGATGGTGGAAACACCAACTCAAAACTAACAAGACATTGCACCACATCCTTCTGTAACCTTGGAAGACTAGCTGGATCGATTACCTTCTGAGATATTGCATTAAGGAATGCACATAGCTTCACAATGGGTATTCGAACATTTTACGCGCAGAAGCCCCTCAGTGCAACCGGAAGCAACTGCGTCATAATAATGTGGCAGTCATGCGACTTCAGGTTTTGGAATTTTTTCTCCGCCATATTTACAATTCCCTTTATATTTGATGAGAATCCAGACGGCACCTTGATACTGTAAAGGACTTCAAAAAAGATATTCTTCTCTTCTTTGGTAAGAGCGTAGCTGGCAGGACTTAAGCGACTCCCTGTATCCATCTTTGTAATTCTGTTCTTGCTTCTTTTTTGGGACTTTCATACGATACTGGTCCTCCCGTGCTTCTGGTGTATCTTTTGTCTCCACATACACTCCTAAGAAGCCTAGCAGGTTCACGCAAAGATTTTTCGTCACGTGCATCACGTCGATTGAAGAGCGGACCTCTAGGACTTTCCAATAGGGTAGATCCCAAAATAGAGATTTTTTCTTCCACATGGGTGCGTGTCCGGTAACGACGTCATTCGGAACAGATTGACCGCCAGGACCCTTTCCAAAGATTACTTTTATGTCCTTGACCATATCAAGTAAAGCATCACCGGTACGGAGTTCATGCTTCACCCGGTGATCTGCCTCACCTCCGAAATGATTGCCTTTCTTTCTGACGGGGTGCCTCTTTGGAAGAAATCGACGATGCCCCAGGTACACAACCTTCTTACATTTATTCAAATATGCACCTTCGGTCTCATCTAAACAGTGCGTGCATGCATTGTATCCCTTGTTTGTCTGTCCTGAAAGGTTACTAAGAGCAAGCCAATCATTGATGGTCACGAAAAGCAACGCTCGTAGGTTAAATGACTCCTGTTTGTACTCATCCCATGCATGTACACCTGGTTTGCTCCACAACTGTAAGAGTTCTTCAAATAATGGTCGTAGGTACACATCAATATCGTTGCCGGGTTGCTTTGGGCCTTGGATGAGCACTGGCATCATAATGAACTTCCGCTTCATGCACAACCAAGGCGAAAGGTTATAGATACATAGAGTTACAGGCCAGGTGCTATGACTGCAGCTCTGCTCCCCAAAAGGATTCATTCCATCTGTACTTAGGCCAAACCTTAAGTTCCTCGCGTCATCTGCAAAGTCCGGGAACTCTCTATCGATTGTCCTCCACTGCGACCCATCAGCGGGGTGTCTCAGCATCTCGTCTTTCTTACGGTCTTCTTTGTGCCATCGCAACAACCTGGCATGCTCTTTATTTCTGAACAGACGTTTCAACCGTGGTATTATAGGAGCATACCACATAACCTTGGCAGGAACCCTCTTCCTAGGGGGCTCGCCCTCAACATCACCAGGGTCATCTCGCCTGATCTTATACCGAAGTGCAGTGCATACCGGGCATTTTTCCAAATTTTCGTACTCAGCGCGGTAGAGGATGCAGTCATTAATGCATGCATGTATCTTCAGCACCTCTAATCCTAGAGGGCAGAGAACCTTCTTTGCTTCGTACGTACTGTCAGGCAATTCGTTATCCTTTGGAAACCTCCTCTTCATTATTTTCAGTAACTTCTCAAATGGCTTGTCACATATACCAGCCTCTGCCTTCCATTGCAGCAACTCCAGGGTGGCACCGAGCTTTGTGTTGCCATCTTCGCAATTTGGGTATAACTTCTTTTTGTGATCATCTAACATGCCCTTTAACTTTCGCTTCTCGTTTTCTGTTTCTGCATCTCTGTGTGCATCAGCGATGGCCCGACGAAGATCATCATCAACGGGCTCATCTGATGCCTCTTCATCTTCACCTCCTCCTGCATCTTCATCTTCATCATGCCCTGTTGCAGTATCACCGTAGTTAGGGTACATATCATCATCCTCTTCTTCTTCGTCGTCGTCTTCCATCATAACCCCTCTTTCTCCATGCTTGGTCTAACAATTATAGCTGGGCATGAAACCTTGCCAAAGCAGGTGGGAGTGAATGACTTGCCATTCAGGGTATTGCTTCAAGTTCCGGCAATCAACACATGGACAACACATAAAACCATCCGCCTGTGGGTTTTCCTGAGCCACACGGATAAATTCTTTCAGGCCCGAAGTGAACTCGGGTAGACGTCGGTCAACGTACATCCATTGCCGCCGGTTCATCTACATCAAATAATTAATTAAGTTTATCAAAAAACTATTACAAAATATCATAATATTTATAAATAGTTGAAATTAGCACCGTACAAATGAAAGGGTAAAGTTGTAGCTTAACCTTGATCGAGGAGAAGAGGAGAAAGCTTAAGTGTCGCTCCGGCACCTCATATCATTTTTGTTTTGTGTAAAATCAAGCGGCATCATTCTCTCAGACATTTCATCGAGCACCTTATGTGCATGCCAAAGAGAAGCAAGGTAGCACTCAACACACACACCTTTCCCCTAGAAAAAATGAAGTGAGTTGGCTGGTTGGGGGTGAGCTGAATATATAGGGCAAAGGGCCCTTTTGCACCGGTTCGTATTACGAACCGGTGCAAAAGATACCCGCGGCTGCCACGTGCCTGGCGACGAACCTTTAGCACCGGTTCGTGTTACGAACCGGTGCAAAAGATAGCTCATTTGCACCGGTTCGTAACACGAACCGGTGCTAAAGGTCCCTGTTACGTCCAAAGGGCACGAACCGGTGCTAATGACCCCCTTTAGCACCGGTTCGTGCCAAATCCGGTGCAAAAGATCTTTGGAGCAAAAAACCAAAGCCCTTGTTTCTACTAGTGAGGATACGCCTGAATATGTCACAATGGTGGTCTGCCCTGTGTCATTATTAGCCTAGCACAACCCTTTCTTTCTTTTGCATTGGCCCGCCACACCTTATGTCCCATCTCTTCCTTTTGTGGATCCTTTTTCAGAACTTGCAGCTAAGTCTGATAAAAGAGGTCACACATGGCTGGCTTACTAACGATTTAACGCCCCCCCCCCCCCCCCCCCCCCAAAAAAAAAATAAAGCTCACATGCAAATGACTCAAGCACTTTTTCAAACTTTAAAAATGTTGTTCTATCTCCCCAGCTTTGTTTTTTCCCCTTGGACCTCAAATGAATAAAAAAATTCACAAAAACTTGCTGGCACATGACTTGCTCTAATATCTACATACCATATTTTTTTATTTTATGAAACTTTGCAACTCAATTTTGCATTTTCTGAAATAAAGGAAGCATGCGCTCAAGAGAGCAAAATAGTCCACACTGGTAAAAGTCTTCCATGTGTAGTAATGTACAAATAGGTATATATTACGTCGAATGTTCATAATTGTTTTTATGCAAGTTAGATAATATTGACACAACACATATCTACTATTCATGGCAATGGAACATAATTCAATAAGACTCAAATCATATGCTATGATATGCATACGGAGAGAAAGAAGCTGGGAAGAAAAAGGAGAAGATGCTCTTTACAAAAAGATGTATGTGACCACTCCATTACGCTAATTATCTATATAGCTTTTCCACTTTGTTAATTATTAATTAGGCCTCACCCCCACCCAGTACCAATACTCGTCCTAACCTCCTCAGCTAGCTCAGTTGCGATTACAACCAAGTAGCACACACAGCTAGCTCCCATACTGATTAGATATTTTGATGGGGAACACACACCAGGCCGGCATCAAGAAAGATGATCATGGCGGGAGCCAAGACCAGCAGCCACAGGCGGCCTCCGTTGCCACTGATCAGCTCCGAGCCGGCGTCAAGGGAGATGGAGGCTGCAGTCACGACCAGCAGCCACAGGTGGTCGACCTTGATCAGTTCCAGGCCGGCGCTGCAGATAGAGCACGAAACCAGCTGCAGCCTCTCGGTGGTGACGGCGGAGGGCATGACGTTGAGACCACCTCCATGGTACGTATGTACGTGGTAGACTAGCGTATGTTTATGCTACGGCCAGTCAGTTCCTAGTGGATTATACACTCCATGTGGTTTAAGTTCCTAGTGGACCTGATACAAGTTTTTCTTACCCTTTTTTCAACTGCTGGGTCCATTAGTTTTTACTACACTTCTGGAATCCATGCCGCCCCAATAGATTTTCAATTGTCTAGATTGTCTATATAAAAATTACATCATTATTTTTTTATAATACTATAATTCTAGTAGTATATCTTAATATAAAGTGGTGAAAAATATGAGTCAAAGTAACCTCTCCAAGACATTATAAAGTAAAAAATGTCATCGAACTAATAAAATTCACGTATCTAACATTGCAATTTGTAATTTTTTGTCCTAATGGTCTTCTTCTTATTCATTCAGAATATCTCAGCTATGGAGTCTACTAGGAAACTTAAAAGCATCACTGTAGGACAACAAAACTGCAGAGTCTTTGCACGTCTAATAAGACTTTGGGATGCAATAAACAGTAATCCAAGATATGGAGATGCATTGATCAGTATTGATGGCATTCTATTAGATGAAGATGTACGTACAGTTAAATAATTTTCTATTTCAATTTCTACACTCACATATTTTGTTAAAAATATTACTAATTTTCCATGTGTCATTTAATTCTCTCAACTATTTGCAGGGCACCATGGCACAGATCAGTGTGCCCAAGAAATTTGAAAGACAATTCCGCCGCTTACTAGCCCAAGGATCTGTCTACTTTATTTCAGATATTGCAGCTATTGATGCCAGAAGCAAATCATATGTCTACCAGCATCAGAACTATATGCTGCAATTTAAACACGAGACAAAGGTCATGAGATCCATTCAAGAGGGGCAAATATACCTGCACTTTCGTTTAACTTTTGTCCATTTGACCATATGCCAAGAAAAGCAATTCATTCCAAACCACTCCTGGGTAACAACGTGTGCTACCTTATTCATCTCCTAGCTGTTATTCTTTAATTCTTATTAAATTTTCATACAAGCTTGGCCCTTTCAGATATAATAGGAGTAATCAGTGATGTTGGTCCATATGATTATGCTAGCCCAACATCTCAAAAGAAACTTCGAAAGATTAAAATTCGCAACCTTGAGTACGCTTTCCCTTCTACTATTTTCACCTTAATTTTTCGTTATCAACCGTTCCTCCTCTGTTTGAATAAGTATACATTGCTTTTGCAGTAAACAAACGAAAGAATTAATTCTATGGGGAGAACATGGAGAATCATTTGATGAAGAATCAGTGCTTAAAAAATCTAAACAAGGAATTGTGATAGCCATTTTTGCTGGTATTACTGCATCAATACAGAAATTTACAGGTGCTTATCAAACAAGCTTATGGCAGTACTTACAACAATGCACTTTCGCTCAGCACATAAGGTCTCATACTTGAATGCCTAACTTCGAGAATCACGGGTCTATTTCTTTTGTTTTACTATTTCGATTCAAACCTGCATTTTCTCAAAAAATTGATGGCTATTTTACCTTAGTACAAATAAATAAATACAAGCTCACCTGATAGGTTTACATTAGATGAAGAGAATTGTATACTGAATGAACTAAAGTAGGGCCATCAAATATTGTATAATGTGCATAAATATTGAAGCTTTTGCTCTCATTGGCTGCAATAAATCACTCTGGCAATATGCTTACAGGTATGATACAAGGATCCTCAAGTTCTGCAACTCAAATATATCTTGACCTCGATATACCTGAAGTTCAAAAGTATCGCACTAGGTTCTCTCTCCCTCTCACTCTCTCTCTTTCTGCTGCTTGGTTTTTTTCCACAATACAACTTAATGATATTTTATATGAACAAAAATTCAAGCTATCAATGGAAATGTCCAGCTCTGCAAAAGCATCTCCCTCAAGTTACACAACTATCTCAACATGAAGCTGCAGGCAAGCTATACACCATTAAACAAATATCTACACTGCCAGCTTCATCATTTCAGGTCACTACTTTCTAAAATACTTCATTGTTTTTTACTCCGTAATCTCTTTTAAAATATATGACTAATGCTGCGACCTTTTGTGCCATAAGGGAGGAGCAGCCTTCAGTACAGTTGCAGAAGTAACATCAATTATACCGTCAGTCAAATGGTACTACAAAGGATGCATGTGTTGTGGAAAAGGATACAAGAAGATGTCAGATACCCCAACATGCACCTGCCAATTTCCAGTTCCAAGCCCGATGTACCATATATTTTCCTAAAATCTAATCCTTACAAAATTACTTTTCTATTAACCATGTCATTAACAACCATACCATGCTCCAGGTACAAACTTCCGCTTACAATCACAGATAGCTCAGGAAGTTTGGATGCAATAGCATTCTCTAAAGTAGCTGAAAACTTAGTTGAGCATCACGCTGACCAAGTTTCTATGAACATGAAGATTGATGCTACAGATCATGCGATTGCCCTTGAGAATGCCATTGGTAAAGAAAGATTATTTTATATTGGAATGAATAATGCTGGCAAGTACCCTATAAAGTATGTCCTAAAAAGAAGTTTCTCCATGGACAATACAAACTCAATGCCCATGCTAACTGTTCCAAAGGTTAGTAACTTATTGATAGTGATTACTTATATATATCCTTCTTATTAAGTTGACCCTGACATGTGAAACTTTTTCAGGCAACACACGATGAAAACCTACTTTCCATTCCAACGTCATCTGCCATAATTACACAAAGGTCCCCAATCATTTAGCAAATTTAATTCTCAAATTATATTCACACAACATTATCTCCAAACATTATGATGAATGTTATCTATATTTTTTTCCAGTCCAATTGCACAGCAACCAGATGACTCCTACAAAAGTACACCTCCAGTTGATGCGCAAACAACTATCCACATGAAGGAAAACGAAACCAGGTACTACTTAAGAAACCTGCATCCTTATTGAATTCCACTGTTCAAAATTGCTTTCCATCAATAATGTACATTTAAATCAGATCTGGAGCAAAAAGAAGCATTGATTTTAATGAAGAAGATACCGACAAATCAAACAGGTATCAAAAAACTCATGTGCCCTTTAATGTGCCATACATTTTATAATAATTATGTTTATACAGGTCAATTAATGAAAACAATGGCAAAAAACAAGACATCATCTTTGGCGAGAAATCAACAAATCAACTTCCTATCAGGTAAGTCCAACCATTCTCACGGATATATTTAATACAAAATTTTAGAATGCATACGCAAACATGACATAACCTTCCATGCCATACAATCTTCTCAAATGCAGCTCAACGGAACTGGATCATACTCCTACGAAAAAACACAAACAATGGTTTGTACCTTTTTTTCACAATCAATGTTTTTCCCCCAAACATTAATAATTTTCATGTCTTCTCCTTAACATCAATGCAGACGATACCACTGTGATAAGCTACTACAAAAAGCCGGAGTAAACCAAACATGCAGGCGATATGTCATTGGTAATTTATATGAAAAGTATAAACTTATTTCGTTTCAAACTTCAGTATTTTCTTACTTTCATTGCTTACATTTTTTTACCATGCTATGTTTTGCAGAACACGTAGGAGATCTTCCGGTATGCTTCCAACAAATAATAAGCTTCACTACCTAGAACCACGACCTTCACAGCCTATAACCGCAACGACACGGCATTGATCAAAATTTGTACCAGCTTCTATCGTAACCATGAAATGCGGGCCAATTAATGGTAATGGTCGCCAGTTGGGTAATAACTGGCAATCGTGAAATATTGCAACACGAGCAGGCCAACCGTACGTCGTTTAGTGGTTTGTTGGTGCTTGGTCTGTACTGATTCTACAAGCTTGCCTGTACTTCAGAATTTAGATAGTCAATTGTTGTTGCTTGTAAATGTCATTTGTTTGCATGTAAAAGTAACATTCAATGAGTTAATGTTGTAAAAGTACGTCGTTTGTACTGATTCTACAAGCTTGCCTGTACTTTTTTTCTTTATTTTTCCCTTTTTCTTTTCTATTTCTTTTTATACCAAAAAAAAGAGTTAATGTTGTAAAAGTTCATGTTATTTTTCAATTATGTTTTCTGAAAAAAGAGTCCTTATTTTGCGAAAATGTTCGCCTTTTTCGAAAAAAATGTACATGGGGTTCAAAGATATGTTAACGGGTATGTTCAGGATTCAAAAAATATTCACGGGTTAAAAAAATGTTCAAGGTTTAGACGAGTCCAATCCAATGCCACACAAGTATAGCAGGAATTAGACTGCTCATAGTGGGAGTAACATAGGTAGTAACATCACACATCCCAACACATTTTGGTGACATGGCATGACAATAAATGAAGAAAGAGAGTGGGGTGGTAACTAGCTATGTTACCATAACATCACACTTCTCAAGACAAGATGAGTCTACAATCTAATAAATATAACATGCATGATACCACATATATGTAACTACCCACTATAAAGGTAGTAACATAGGGTAGTAACATGCATCATGTTACTACTCTATGTTACTCCCCACTATGACTAGTCTTATAAGTCTAGCATTAAGCTAGTACCACAGCATAGTACTACTGGCTGCTACATTAGGAAAAGGGATGTACTTCAATCATGCGTGCTCACATCACTAATCCAACTTACTTTTTTTTTTTTTGAGAATCACTAATCCAACTTACTTGGATGTCGGCACGCAGCGCCCGCCAAACAAAATCCACTACGCTTGGATGGACGAATGGACGATGCATGCATGGGCCACACAAATGCAAACTAATAAGCAGCCCAACCCATCCGAGTTAAGTTGATGTTTACATAACGAACAATTGAGCCCACAGGAGCCTGCACGTCACTATTTGGGCCGTTTACCCACCCCAGATCTCGCACGGAAGGACTAGAGGGTGTGCGGCGGTAAAAAATTTAAACCGGGGATGGGGCGGCCGCCCCGTCCCTGCTGCCTCCTCCACTGGATGGGGTCCCTCCCAGCGTCCGGCCGCAGGTGAGGGGACAGCAGGCTGCTGCACCGGGGGATTTGGTGGCTGTGGAGACCAACCTTCCGCCACCTCCGGTTCGGCTCCCGCCCAATTTCAGGCCGGAGATGGTGGGGACGCCGTCCACTACGCCAGAAGCGTTGGTGCCTATGGAGAGGGTGTGGGAGGAGGTTGGAGGACGGTGTCACCAGCTGCCGGAAAAGGTGATGGCGTATGCTGCTCCTCCTGAGAGGAAGGAGGCTAGGCTGTCCCCCTCCTTCAAGCGGAGGACCTTCGGCCTCTGTTTTCGATGTTTGGCGTTGGACCACTTCTTCACCGACTGCCGAGGCTTTGTCCGGTGCTTGGGTTGCGGCCACTCCGGCCATCGCGAGCGGGACTGCAAGGCGCGCAATGCTCCTGGCCAGGCTTCTCGCCTCCGCCCCAGCGCGCCGCCAGGGCCTGCTGGTCGTCCGAGCGGCATGTCTGCTTGCCAAGCGCCGCTCCCTTCCAGCAGCTCGCCTCCGTGCCATCGACCTCCTCGCTCCTGGCCAGCGGTTGTTGCCCAGCAAGGTGACTCTGTGGCTGAACCTGACGTGCCTTCAACTGATCCGACCGTGGCTGCTGGTGTTTTGGGGCCACTCAAGCCTCTCCTTGCAGCTCAGGCAGAGGCACTAGTCGCCGAGTTGCAGGTGCTATTCGTTGCTCGCTTGGAGGAGGTGTTCCAACTGATGTGGGCATTACCCTTCGGGTACTCAACATTGGCCTACCTCCTCCGGCCCAACAAGGGGCTCATGAGGGTTGTCATGACCCAAGGTGGGCCCGTACGTTAGTTGCAGCGGAGAAGATATGGAAGAAGATGGATATTTGACGGACAAGGCAAGGAGACGTCGAAAAAGGAAAGGATAGATTAGATCTTAATGTAATCTAGCCGAGTTCGGGCAGGACTCTCGGGACCTGGCCTCCTATATAAAGGCCAGGAGAGGGCCTGCCAAACCTTACGCTTACACAACCAATACAACCTAGCATACACCAACCCTAGAAACCTTGCCTTCTGGCGAGTTCACCACAACGCAGTCTATTGGCTGCCCCATTGTAACCTTTTTCATCGATAAATCAAGATCAGAAAAGTAGGAGTAAGGGTTTTACCTCATCGAGGGCCCCAAACCTGGGTAAATCTCGCCTTCTGTTCGTTTGGTATCCGATGTTTCGTGCTAACTTGCAGGATTCCGTCAACCCTAAGCCCCTCATGGTGGGCATTGCCGAGGAGCCCCCTCGTCAATTGGCGCCATCTATGGGAAACCTGCTAGTTCAAGGCACCTCATCGGCTATTCCGATCCTGTCGGCTACATCTTCGTCGGCATCACCACCGCCATCGGCTCCGTCGTCGCTGATATCGGGGAACTCGATCCATTTCGGGTCCTTCGAGTTCACTCCTCACACCGACGCGTCGCGTTCGGCCTCCTCGGGCCTGCGCGGTGGGATGGACATGATGTTCAGGAGCGTCCACTTCCACATCAGCGCTGGTGGCGTTCTTCGGTTCCCGGACCCGATCACTTTGGGCGTTGCAGCAGCCGCGACTTCATCGACTGTTACGTCCCCCGCTTCATCACCAACCGTGGCCGATCTACCGGCTGCTACTTCGACAACCACTGCGTCACCAATGTTGACTCCGGCATCTTCATCATCATCATCATCGCGCCGCACCATGTCCGCCATGTCTGTCGGGTCTGATGACTCTGAGTCATCGGATCTGACATCGTACTACTGCCTCGACTGCGACACCAGACACGAACTTGGCTCGGACGCCTCTCCTTTCGTATGTGGCATCAAGTACTCCTCTGACAAAGAAAGTATCGCAAGCGCAACATCTCTCTAGCCACGGCACGACCGACGCAGTACCAGGTCTGCGTTACCTTCGGTTCGGAGAAGGGAACCGAAACTACCACGGCCGGCAACATCGTGCACGTCGGGGGCGACCAGCAGCAGGATGGAAGAGCTAGCGATGGCAATGCCAACACCATCATCTTAGTCTCTCAAACAGAGTGGGATGCAGCGCAAATGTGTGTTCGACTAGTCAGAGAGCAATCAGATCTCAACCGACATCGACTGACGGCTGATCTATCGAAGTCCATCACCAAACTGATGGAAACCACTAACAGCTGGGCTGATGGCGAAGACCACACGCAAAAAACCACGCCCGCCCAGCAACGACAGTGAGAGCACTCAAAGGCGCTCGAATAACCTCGGAAGCCGACAGGAGCGCCGAAAAAGGAGAAGATATCTCAACTATGAAGCGATCGATCACACCAACATGGTCACCATCAGTCACGCTGATCGGCACAGTGATCAGTACAGCGAGCGATATAATGAACGCCGTGCTGACGGCTGCAACGGACCCGGGAGCAGTCGACAAAATCACATTCCTCGGGTGCCCGACCTGCCGGCCATGGAGCAATTAAACGCTCCCTGTTATCTGCACGCCTACGTCGACCCAAAGGACAATATCAAGAAAGCATCCCACCTGCTTAAAGACTGCCGACAGTTTCTCGAGCTTCAGAAGTTGTGCGAAGCATTGAGATCATGCCCCAATACACAGGCGCACCCGACAATCCAGGGTACAGCCGCCTCTAGTCGGCTGCTCGAGTCACAGTCTCAACAGGACCAACCTCGCGTCCCAACCGAAGCTTTTCCTATACCGTGAGGACAGGTGAACATGATCCACAAGGCCGGCGTCTCCAAGAGGGAGTCCAAAAAATTCACGCGGGAGGTAAAACTGGCAGAAGTAGCCATGGCAAGCGTACCAGAGTACATCGACTGGTCAGAGCAGAGTATCGTATTCAGTAGGGCCGATCATCCGATGGTTGTTCCCAGGCCGGGTCACGCGGCCCTAATACTTGAGGCACAGATTGGCAGATTCAACATGAGTAAGGTGTTCATGGATGGCGGTAGCAGCCTAAACCTTTTGTTCGCGAGCACAATGAAGGCAATGGTCATTACAGTCGACATGCTGCAAGAATCCGACACAGGCTTTCACGGCATCATCCCGACCATGCCCGCATACCCTCTCGGCAAGGTCTCCTTGGACGTTGTCTTTGGTACGCCCGATAACTTCAGAAAGGAACGACTCGAGTTCGAGATACTGAATTGGGAATCATAGTACCACGCTATCCTCGGGAGACCAGTATACGCTAAGTTCATGGCAGTCCCTCATTATGCGTACCTGAAACTCAAAATGCCAGGCAATAATGGGACCGCAATAACTGTTCATGGAAGTTTCTCTCGGTCCGACAATAGCTTGTTAGCACAGAACACAAATCCATCATTGAGGACGAATTTGTTCCATGTTCTACCATCTCCACAATTCAGCAACACATCTTTAAAATCAGCATCATGCAAGTATTGTTCCTTTATAGTTTCCAATCCAAAAATCTTGAAGTCAAGTTGAGATAGCATAGTATAACAGTGCGACAAAGCATCAGCAATAACATTATCTTTACCCTTTTTGTGTTTGATAACATAAGGAAAAGACTCAATAAACTCAACCCACTTTGCATGGCGACGATTCAACTTAGCTTGACTACGAATATGCTTCAAAGATTCATGATCAGAATGTATAACAAATTCTTTATGCCATAAATAATGTTGCCAAGTTTCTAATGTCCGAACCAGCGCATATAATTCTTTATCATAAGTTGAATAGTTCAGACTAGGCCCACTCAATTTCTCATTAAAATATGCAACCGGTTTTCCCTCTTGTAATAACACACCTCCCAAACCAATTCCACTAGCATCACATTCAAGCTCAAAAGTCTTATTGAAATCAGGAAGTTGGAGTAATGGAGCATGTGTTAACTTATCTTTCAGAATCATGAAGGCTTCTTGTTGTGCATCGCCCCACACAAAGGGTACATCCTTCTTGGTAAGCTCATTCAGCGACGCAGCAATGGATCCAAAATCTTTCACAAAGCGCCTATAAAAACCAACGAGGCCAAGAAAGCTCCTCACTTGCGTGACCGTCTTGGGCTGCGGCCAACTCTCAATTGCCTCCATCTTGGCTGGATCAACTTCAATTCCCTGCGCAGTAACAACATAGCCAAGAAACGCAACTCGATTGGTGCAAAAGGTGCACTTCTCAAGATTACCATACAAACGTGCATCACGTAAAGCATTGAAAACAACACGTAAATGATCCAAATGGTCCTCCAAAGATTTGCTATAAATCAGAATATCATCAAAGTATACCACCACAAAACATCCAATAAAAGCACATAAAACTTCGTTCATCAGTCTCATGAAAGTACTAGGTGCATTAGTTAAACCAAAAGGCATTACTAACCACTCATATAAACCGAACTTAGTTTTAAACGTTGTTTTCCATTCATCTCCTAATTGCATACGAATCTGGTGGTAACCACTACGCAAATCAACTTTAGAGAACATAATAGAACCACTCAATTCATCAAGCATATCATCTAAACGAGGTATAGGGTGACGATATCGAATGTTAATATTATTAATAGCTCTACAATCAGTACACATGCGTGAAGAACAATCTTTCTTAGGTACCAAGATAATAGGAACAGCACATGGGCTAAGAGACTCACGAATGTAACCTTTATCTTGGAGAACCTGAATTTGTTGCTGAATTTCTTTGGTCTCTTCAGGATTGGTACGATATGGTGCACGGTTGGGCAGCGAAGCTCCTGGAATCAAGTCAATTTGGTGTTCTATCCCACAAATAGGTGGTAATCCAGGTGAAAGATCTTGTGGAAACACATCAATGAATTCCTGCAAAAGGTTAGCAACCGCAGGTGGCAAAGAAGGAGGCATATCCTCAAATGAAAATAGAACTTCTTTGCAAATAATAGCATAACATTGAGTAGTGTTCACATCAAGTTCAGCAATATCAGATTTGCTAGCAAGCAAACAAGGATTTTTCAAACGAATTTCAGTAGCATGGTTCGAATCAGATTTAGTATTAGTCTTATGTGGCACAAAATCTGCAGCAATAATCTGATTTTCACTCTTATGTTTCTCCTCGTTTTTTACTCTACTAGCTCTAGCAAGATCATCTTTTAATATTTGTTCAGGAGTCATAGGTTTGAGACCAATTTTCTTTCCATCATGCATAAGAGAATACTGATTAGTTTTACCATTATGAATAGATTCTCTATCAAATTGCCAAGGTCTACCAAGTAACAAAGAACAAGCTTGCATAGGTACAACATCACAATCAACAAAATCAGAATATGTACCAATAGTAAAATGCACACGTGTAGTTCTTGTTACCTTGAGCTTCCGAGAGCTCTCAAACCATTGAATGTAATATGTATGTGTGCGCTGTCTTGTAGGGAGAGAAAGCTTCTCCACCATATCAACGCTAGCCAGATTATTATAGCTCCCTCCATCAATGATGATCCTTATAGCTCGCTCTTTTACAACGCCTCTTGTTTGAAACAGATTGTGGCGTTAATCATGCTCAGATTTGCTCAATTGCACGCTCAACACACGTTGTGCAACTAAGCTCCTGTACTGATCAGCAGTGTCAGCTTCCATTACCTCCATCTCTCTCTCAGAATCAGAATTGGCGCCATCACATGCAGCAATAAGGGCCAATGTATCTTCATCAAAGTCACTTGCAGAATCATATTCTCCATCTTCACGAACCAACATCACACGCTTGGTTCTGCATTCTCTCTATGTGACCGAATCCCAAACATTTGCGACATTGTATGTCGCGCGTCTTCCCCGTGGAAGCCATCGAAGATGAATTCCGAGGAGGACCAGCAGATGGTGGTGGAGTAGCAGCAGGTGGTGCTCGTGATACAGGCGCGGTGTACTTGGAGGTAGTAGGTGCTGGTGCAGCCCCACGAGAAGGTGGCGCTGATTGTCGCGGAGACCATGACGGTGTACGACCTGCAGAAATATTAGCTCTTCTCCATGGTGGTTGACGATCCTGCACTTCACGTTCAGCTTTGCAAGCAAGATGAAACAAGCGAGTAATAGTGTTGTACTCCTTATAATCTAAAATATGTTGAATCTCTTTATTCAAACCACCAAAGAAACGTGCAAGCATAGCCTCATTATCCTCTACAATACCACAGCGAATCATGCCAGTTTGCAATTCTTGATAATAGTCTTCTACAGAATTTTTTCCTTGTTCTAAACGAGACAATTTTTTCAGCAAATCACGTTGATAATGTGGAGGAACAAAACGAGTACGCATAGCAAGTTTTAAACCAACCCAAGTAGTAGGAATATTAGCATGATGTACTCTACAATGCTCAGACCACCAAATAGATGCAAAATCTGTGAACTAACAAGTAGCAGCACTAACACGCAAATGATCAGGATAGCGTAAACATGCAAAACGTTGCTCTACTTCCAATTCCCATGTAAGATATGCATCAGGATTATATCTACCCTCAAATGGCGGAATATTCAATTTAAATTTAGCAACATGATCATCATTGTTGGAGATATGCCCAAAAGGCAATAATAAAAGTGTTTATTGTTATATCTTAGTGTTCATGATAAATGTTTACATCCCATGCTATAATTGTATTAACCGGAAACATTAATACTCGTGTGTTTTGTAAACATAAAGGAGTCCCTAGTAAGCCTCCTGTTAAACTAGCTTGTTGATTAATAGATGATCATGGTTTCCTAATCATGAACATTGGATGTTATTAATAACAAGATCATATCATTAGGTGAATGATGTGATGGACATACACCCATAGTAAGCGTAGCATATGATCAAGTCATTTAGTTCTTTGTGCTTCAAGCTTTAATATGCATAGTAACTTAATCCTTTGACCATGAGATCATGTTAATCACCTACACCAGATGGATGCTTTGATGACACCAAACACTACTGCGTAAAAGGGTTGTTATAAAGGTGGCATTAAGTGTTCGGAAAGTATAGGGTTGAGGCACTTGTATCAATAGTGGGATTTGTCCATCCTGATGACGGATAGATATACTCTGGGCCCTCTCGGTGTAATGATATCTAATTAGCTTGCAAGCATGTGACTGGTTCACAAGGGATATCATATCACGGTACGAGTAAAGAGTACTTATCGGTAACGAGGTTGAACTAGGTATGGAGATACCGACGATCAAACTTCGGATAAGTAAAATATCGCGAGACAAAGGGAATTGTTATTTTATGTGAATGGTACTTTCGATCACGAAGTCATCGTTGAATATGTGGAGCTATTATGGATCTCCAGGTCCCGCTATTAGTTATTGATCGGAGAGGAGTCTCGATCATGTCCACATAGTTCTCGAACCATAGGGTGACACACTTAAGGTTTGATGTCGTTTTTAAGTAGATATGGAATATGGAATGGAGTTCGAATGTTGTTCGGAGTCTTGGATGGGATCCAGGACATCACGAGGAGTTCCGGAATGGTCCGGAGAATAAGATTCATATATAGGAAGTCACTTTCCAAGTTTGGAAATGATCCGGTGCATTTATGGAAGGCGCTAGAATGTTCTAGAACCTTCCGGAAGAAATCACCATGGAAGGTGGAGTCCCGGATGGACTCCACCAACCCTAACCAGCCAGCCAAGAGGGAAGGTGGAGTCCATGGTGGACTCCACCACCTTGGCCGGCCAAGGGAGAAGGAAAGGGAGGAGTCCCACTTCCTCTAGGTTTCACCCATATGGTAAGTTTTGAGCTGGACTCTTATTCGAATCTTGGGCAAACTCTAGGGGGTTCCACCTATATAATGAGGGGGAGAGGGAGGGGCTGGCCACCTCTTGAGCCGCACCACCAAAGGGCACCCAAAGCCGGCGCCCAAGTGCCCCCTCTCCCAAACCCTAGCCACTCCCCTCCTCTATCCTCTCCCGCGGTGCTTACGGCGAAGAGCTGCCGGAGATCTCCACCACCATGATACGTCCAAAACGTATCTACTTTCCTGAACCTTTTTGTTATTATTTGCCCTCAAACTTGTGTGTTTTGAATGCAACTAACCCGGACTAACGCTGTTTTCAGCAGAATTGCCCTGGTGTCTTGTTTTTGTGCAGAAAATCAACTTTCGGGAAAAATCCCAGAAATATACCCAAATGCCTTATTTTCCCGGGGAACTCACGGAGCCAGAAGGTGAAGAGCAGGGGGGCCTGGAGCTGGGAGTACATGGCCCAGGCGCGGCCCAGGCCTGGCCGTGCCTGGGGGGTGTATTCCCGGCCCCTTCATCGTTTCGGCCTCCCCTTTCGGCTATAAGATCCTCGTCATGAGAAAACCCCAGGGGGTTCTAAGTTATTCCAGAGAAAAGTCCGTAGCGCCGCCGCCTCGCAAAACCCTATCTCGGAGGCAGGAACTCCGTTCTGGAACCCTGCCGGGACGGGGAATTGGAGGAGATCATCGCCATCACCGACGCCTCTCCATCAACCATCCATGATTCCCCCATCCATGTGTGAGTAGTTCCCTCGCTGTAGGCTGAAGGGGATGGTCGGGATTGGATGAGTTCGTTCATGTAATAGCATTAGAATTGTTCGGGGCATAGTGCCTAGTATCCGTTGTGAGTATTTTATGCATTGTTGCAACTTGTTATACTTAATGCTTGTCACTTTGGGCCCGAGTGCCATGATCTCAGATCTGAACATATTGTGTTTTCATGATGATGCTTTATATATTGTTCTTGATCATATCTGCAAGTTGTATACACATGTCATTGTCCGGAACCCGAGGCCCCGAAGTGACAATAATCGGGACAACCGGAGGGGGTGGCTTTGATGTGAGGATCACGTGTGTTCACGGAGTGTTAATGCTTTGCTCCGGTACTCTATTAAAAGGAGTACCTTAATTACCAGTAGTTTCCCTCGAGGCCCCGCTGCAACGGGCTGGTTGGACAAAAGATGTCGCGCAAGTTTCTCATTGCGAGCACGCGCGACTAAATAGGAACACACGCCTATGGTTATTTTATTCTTGGATACTTGTATCACTTTATCTGCAAATGCCCATGTTAGCTATTATATGAGTCGTCTCATTCATGCAACGCCCGGTTATCCATCCCTGTGCCTACAGTATTTTAATCCTGCTGTTTACCGCATCCACCACTGCTGCTGGTTTTACTTTATTTCCGCTGTTACTTTATTACTGCCACTGCTATAAAACTGTTGCTACTGATAAACCTCTGCGAGCTAGTCTATTTCCAGGTGCAGCTGAATTGACAACTCAACTGTCAAGGCTTATATTTATTCTTTGGCTCCCCTTGTGTCGAATCAATAAATTGGGTAATACTTCCCTCGAAGACTGTTGCGATCCCCTATACTTGTGGGTCATCAAGACTATTTTCTGGCGCCGTTGCCGGGGAGCATAGCTTTATTTATAAGTCAACTTGGAAGTGATCATGTTCGCTGCTATTCATTATGGGGAAGACTCGAGATGAAAGAGTCCCTATATTTCCGTCCACTACAAGTAGAGGTACAACTTTAAATACCTCTGCTGCTCTTGATCCGCCGTCTATGATGAGTAAGCTTCTTACTCCACCTTATGTTGATCATGCTACTACTTCTGCTGAATCTGAAAATTCTCCTGATGATTTGGATGGTGCCTCTACTGTGTTTGATGAAAGTGGTTCGTTAGGTCCTTTCCTAGACACCACAATTGCTAGGGCTAAGCAAATCGAAAATGAAAGAAGTACTTTTTCGCCCTCCGGTTCACCTGAGCCCGGAGAGCATGCTAGTGACGATTTTGATGAAGCTTATATTGAGCTTGATGATGATTTAATTGATGAATGTCACGCCGCTATTAATGCAAGAGCTGCTAAAAGCCTACTTGCAAGGCGCGCTATTAAATATACGCCGCCTATTGATCCTACTTTTGCCACATCTCCCATAGACATTCGGGATAAGGATTATGATTTCTCTCTAGATTTATCTTATATATCAATTGTTGAGAAGGAGCCTTTTTGTGGTACTGAAAATGAAAGTGCTATGAAGCATATGAATGAGCTCAGTGCTCTGAGTAATGTTTTTGCTGATGATAATAAAATGCGCACCTACTTTATTACTAAGATTTTCCCTTTTACTTTGAAAGGTGCCGCGAAAGCTTGGTATGATAGTTTATTGCCTGGGTCTATTAAATGTCCTAAGGATTTAGTTGGAGCTTTCTTTCAGAAATATTTCCCAGCTAGTGCTCAACATGCTGCTTTGCAAAATATTACTGACTTTGTGAAGGAGAAAGAAGACATATTGCCTGTCGCGTGGGCAAGGTTTTGCTCATTAATTAGAGGAGTAATGAATTATCCTTTTGCTAAAAATGAATTACTTGATATATTCTATAATGGACTAACCGATGAATCTAGGACACACCTGGATAGTTGTGCTGGTTGTGTTTTCAGGCAAAGAACTCCTACTGAAGCCGAAGAATTAATGGCTAAAATAAGCAAGAATTATGATGATTGGCATATTCCTGAGTCTACACCAACCCCGAAGAAAAGAGGGATGATTGAATTAAATGATGAAGTGATGAAGGAAGCCAAGAAATCTCTCAAGGAGAAGGGTATTAAATCCGAAGATGTGAAGAACCTCCCTCCTATTGAAGAATTATGTAAGCCAATTCCTCCTACCGTTGTCGAAGTACATGCTCTTTTCAATTCAACAGCGAAGACGTTCCTTATGGTAAGACTCCCGACCAATGCTTAGATGAGTTTGATAATTATTGTATTAAGCAAGATAATTTTAATAAGAGAGTTGAGAGACATTTAGAGGAAAATTCTAGAGCGATTAGTAATTTACATGATATTGTGGAGCGAACCTCCAATGATGTGAAGATGCTTGTTAAGCATTTCCAAATGGTTCAAACACAAATATATCAGCTCACCAAAGTGCAAAATGATTTTTTAGTGAATGCTTCTAAAGAGAAGCATGCTTATGAGATTAGAACTAGAGGTGGTGCTACTACCCAGGATCCTTTATATCCTGAGGGTCACCCCAAGAGAGTCGAGCAAGATTCTCAGCGCGCTGATGATACTAGGATTAAAGCTAAGAAAAAGAAGAAGAAGGAAAATAGAACACCTGTAGAATCTTCTGATCCCGCTGTAGATCCTAATAGTATATCTATTTCCGATGCCGAAACTGAAAGCGGCAATGAGAAAAGTGAGGCTTCGGATAAGGAAGAAGTAGAAGAAGCTGAGGTTGCACCTGAAAAGCAACCTAAAAACATGAAGTACACTAAGGAAGATTTCATTGCCAACAAGCATGGCAAAGAAAGAGAACCTTGGGTGCAAAAACCAATGCCTTTCCCTGATAAGAAACACAAATCAAGGGAAGAGGAACACTTTAACCGGTTTTGTGAATGGATGAAACCTATGTACTTGCAAATTCCTTTGACTGATGCTATTAAATTGCCTCCTTATTCAAAGTATATGAAGGATATTGTTTCTAACAAAAGGAAAATTCCTACTGAGGAAATTTCTACTATGCTTGCTAATTATTCCTTCAATGGCAAAGTTCCAAAGAAGCTCGGAGATCCAGATATACCTACAATTCCTTGCTCTATTAAAAATAGTTATGTTAAGACTGCTCTATGTGATTTAGGAGCCGGAGTTAGTGTCATGCCTTTTTCTCTTTATAGAAGACTTGATTTAGAAAAGTTGATACCTACTGATATATCTTTGCAAATGGCTGATAAGTCCACTACTGTTCCTGTTGGTATATGTGAGGATGTTCGTGTTCAAGTTGCTCATAATTGTTTAATTTTAACTGACTTTGTTGTGCTAGAAATGCCCGAGGATGACAATATGTCTATTATTCTTGGGAGACCTTTTCTTAATACTGCAGGGGCTATTATTGATTGCAATCAAGGCAAGGTTACTTTTAATGTTAATGACAAGGAGCATACCGTCTATTTTCCGAAGAAGATTAATGGGGCATATTGCCTAAATTCTATTATCAATATTGAGACCATTCAAATTGGTCAAATACATGTGCCTATGTCAAAGCCTCATAAGGAGTGTGATATTATTATGATTGGAGATATTCCTATTCAAATTGAGGTAACTTGATTATTTTGTGAAAATGCAAGGTTTTACTTCATATAAAATTATTTTTGATGTCAAGACCTGATCAACCTTGCCACCAAAGTGATTTTGATGAATGAAACAATGCTTTCATAAGTGCCACTACTGTTTACTTTTCATATTAGAATGTTTTAGAGCTACTGTAAGTTTTATTTGGTTTGGTCTTTCATCGTTGTTTAAATTTTTCCTGCGCTGAATCTTTTGTTTTAAAATCTGGAATTTGGTCAAAAATGAATTTTCTCGAAAAATTCCAGAAAGTTTACCAAAAAAATTTATTCATGAAATGAGGAGGATTGGGACCTGAGGCTGCTCAGGGGGGGCCCCAGGCCGGCCATACATGGACTAGGCGCGGGCACCCCCTGGCCGCGCCTGCTATGTGTATGGGGCCCTCCTGGCCCCACTCACTCATCCCTTCCACTCATTCCACTCTCTCTCCCGAAAAAACTCGTACCAGTTCGTTCTCACTCGTGTTTTCGCCCGAGAGCTCAGGATTTCTCGATCTCCTTGCTCAGCCCAGATTTCTGTCTGAAATTTGGCACATTTGCTCTCCGGTATGTGACTCCTCCGCTCATCCAAGTAGAATTTTGTTTGGTGGAGTATATCTTGAGTATTTTGCCATCTTAGGTGACAGGTTATGTGAGCTTGCATGCTTGATTTATGCTCTTAGAAGTAGTTTTGATGCATCTTTAGCCTTCCTACTTGTTGTTTTAGTGTTCTACCTTATTTGTTTGTCTCGAAATTAATTTTTATATTGTGGGCTTCAAATTTCAGAAAAGAGCATGAACCAGCACAACTTTGGTGAGTTCTTTGAGGGGGAACCAAGGAGGTCATCAAGACCTTCGAGGTCTTCCACTCGAATTAGGAGATCCTACAATGAAGATGACATCGCGCCAGACATCGGTGACAGGGATTTTGGTGATGCAAATGCAGGCACATATCCTTGCTATGATTTCTTGAACGATGCAGGGATTCGTGGAGATTTCCTACACCTTGTTGATAAAGCTGGACTAACCTCTTATATGAGGAATGAAGTCCCTCAATATGCATTGCTCACCAAGATTTTCACTAAGAGCTTCAAGCTCTGTCGTAGCCTAATCGACGGTACCTCGGAGGAGGGATCCTCACGAGGGGGAGAAGTAGGGGCCATAGGGCGGAGTGCACACGGGACGGTGGTACGCGAGTTACCCAGCTTCGGAACACCTGCACGATGACAGGGCCTACTGCTGCTTGTCTGGAATTATCTGGGCGCTTTCGCGTTGTTACAATGAGTTGTGGTTGTGCCTCTAGGGCTCCCGGGATCCGGCTTATAAAGGCGCACGGATCTAGGGTTTACATGGAGAGTCCTAGCCGGATTACAGATAGCCTAGCTACGGTACAATATCTTGCCGTGCACGCCACGGATCCGCCTCCCATACACGTCGTACTGGATCCGGGTTCCTCGTGGACCTCCATGGATCCGGGTTACCCCTATGTCGGTACGGATCCGGCCTGCTGATCCTGGGCTGGACTTCTTCCTTCATGATCAACAGCAACTGGGCCGCCCGATGGGCCACATGCCTCATCACCGTCTGTGGGCCACCCGGGCTTGCCGGATCTAGGCACTGTCGATGGTACATCCATGAAGTATACCCACAACAGTAGCCCCCAGAGTTCTCCGAGTTTCACCTGCAGTTTCCGCCATGCTTGTTCCTTAAGTTTCCGGCATCGTCGGCAACGCGGAGAAACTTGAAGAGCTTTCTTCTTTTTCCAACGTACAGCCGGAAAATGCTCTCATCCTGCGGGACTTCACCCATCGACGTTCCAAAGAACATTTCCGGGTTACTGTTGATCGCCAAAACCCACCGGCGGGCAGCGGCCTGTCAACACGGTAGAGCCGGGAAGAGCCTAGAGCTGCGGCTGGCTGAGACCCCTCCGAGCGACGGCCCGCAATGCTCTTCTGGTCACACGCGGCGATGCGAAGTGCAAGGGCGTGCCACCTGACCTATACCTGGTCAGGAAGGTGATGGGGATGCCTCGCTTAGTTCCTGCATGGCATACACGTAAACATTAAATACGAGCCTCGATCGGCTCTCAGGTTATCCTGTGAATCGGCTCAAAGAGCCGATCCACCCATGATTCGTACGGGGTGCACGAATACTTGGTGATCCTGCTTGATCAAGATAAAGCTAATGAGATCTACGACGATTTAGGGTTTTCACCGCATAATCGGATCATCCTACTCCAGGTTGGGCCTCGCGGCCACGCACGGTGCTCATAAGCCGATCCTAAACAAGGCCAAAGAACCAACAATGATGTTGATCCGCGGAACATCCTGTTTAGGACTTGCGAACGCCACCCTACGTGCCACTGGATCCTCCCCCCCTTTGTAAGGCCTAACTATTGCAGATATTAAACTAATCCTTGCATAACAAGGAGCAATCGTAACGGATCAGATCTACTAAATAAAGAACAAGCAGGGTGCCGCCCCCACGCCTGAGATAGGCGTGAGGGCGGCTAGACATGCAAGGGTTGCACTACGTAAGCATGTTTATACGAAGAGCTATGCTAACCCTAACACATCTATGATAACTACGTTGCGCGCCATCAAAGACGCTTCAGTACGCGCAACGCATGAACAACGTGGAGCTTGTGCTGCCTAGATCGCAAGATGCGATCTAGGCAGCATGTCGCTTACCTGATTGAAACCCTCAAGACGAAGGAGTTGGCGATGCGCCGAGATTGGTTTGTTTTTGGGGTGAACGTTGTGTTGTTGTTTATTCCATAAACCCTAGATACATATTTATAGTCCAGCGGACTTTCTAACGTGGGAATATCCCACCGTGCACAGGTAAAACTCTAACTTCTAACTTAAGATACGATCTAATAAATTACAGATAAATGGGCAATCTAGCCCAACTTTGCATATAAGGCCGATCTTCGTATTTTCTCCATATATAACCTTCAAGCTTGTCTTGATCGTGGCCCACCTCCGCCTTGGTCAAATTCTGGTGATAACACATGCCCCCCTGGTTTTGGAAATGACATTTCCAAAATCATTATGCTTTTCCCGTCGGGTCATGTCGTGGCAGAGCAGAACCATTGCAGTATTTTTCGTCATGATACCCTGTCTTCTTGGCTGCTCCGCATGATTTGACCGTTGTCTATGGCCACTGCCTCCTCGAAAACTGCTGTGGCATTGAATTTCACCATAGCCCCCTTTTACTTAACCGCTCTGAGCAGTTCGCCACTTCACCATCCTGCTCTGTTCTGGCCATCGGCACCCAAAAACCCCAATCTCCCACAGCCATGTCTTCCTCTTCTTCCCCTTCCTCGCCGGTCTTCCACGACTCCTCCTCCGAGCTTTCCTACGGGTCCCCCTCCTCCCGCGAGACGCCGCCGGACATCCGTGCCCCAGAAGCATGGGATCTGGAAGACCATGCCTCCTCGGTTTGGTCCGAAGACGACCAGTCCCTGACCAGCGGGGACGAAGATCTTCAGTTCCTCGCCGTCGGGGAACTGGAGTCGGAGAGCGAGGACGATCAGTTCCCCTGGGACGGCTGCCCCACCTCTGAAGAAGAGGAAGAGGAAGACGACGATGACGACGACGACTCCCTCGAGGGCTACCCGCCAGCGAAGCGCCTCCGCATGTGGTGGGACGACGACAGCAGCGACGATGAAGACGAAGATGAAGCTCCCGTAGAGGGCTATGGGAGCAGCGACGAGGAACCCATCGGCAGCAGTGCCGATGAGAGTTCCGAGGATGACGACGAAGGAAGCAATGGCCCGTAGATTAGGATCTACTAGTGTAGGCCTAGCAGTAGTAGATTGGTCAATAGACCCTTCTTTTGTTCTTCCTTCTTAAGAAATCGGCTCTTTCTTTGTAAGAAATCCCCTTATCAATGAAGAAAATCCCTTAATTAATTTCGCTCCCTTGCCGATTGTCGAATGGAGTCGTCGCACAGGGAGCCGATAGCAGAACATCGGCTCATATCGCTGCCTGAAGCCAAGCTGTTGTATAAACTTATTTCGCTAAAGTCGATATCAGCGTATCGGCTTTGTTTTCTGAAGTCGATGCCCACGCATCGGCTGTACTTTCATACTGTTAATCTCCATATGTCTTCTCAAGTCGATGTCTGTACATCGGCTGTGATTTATCTTATTATATTTTTCTTACTGGCCGATTCTGAAATCGGCCCCCACATCTTACTGTCCATCATCCCACATGCTTGGGAAATATTTCTTGAGGTGTTGACCATTTACAGCCACCGGGAATTTTTCGCCGCTCAACTCCTCCAAAGCATGTATGCATTACCCTTCAAGGCCTGGACAACTTTGTACGGACCGTGCCAATTAGGAGACCATTTGCCATACGCCTTATCCCTGGTTCCCAATGGCAACACAGCTTCCCACACAAGATCACCAACTTGGAACTCCTTTGGCCTAACCTTTTTGTTGTAAGCACGAGCCACCCTGGCTTTGTTCTCCTTAATCTTCTCCAACGACCAAAGCCTGAGTTCATTGCGTCCTCAATAGTGTCGCTCATCAAAGCTGCATATTCTTCAGCTGTCAGATCATTCTGAAACGTGACACGTCTTGATCCAGCCGTAATTTCCCAAGGCAATACGGCTTCCTGTCCATAGACAAGTTGGTACGGCGAAGTTTTTATGGCTCCATGGCACGACATGCGGTAGGCCCATAATGCTTCTGATAACTTCTCATGCCAATCCCGAGGGTTCTCGTCGATTTTTCTCTTGATCAACTTGATCAGACTCTGATTGGACGCCTCAGCCTGCCCGTTAGCTTGAGCATAGTACGGGGATGATCGGATCAATTTAATCCCTAAGTCATCACAGAACTTCCTGAATTCTTTAGAAGTAAAGACCGAACCTCCATCGGTCGTGATAGTTTGGGGAATCCCAAATCTATGAATGACGTGTTCTTTCACAAATTTGATCACATCTTCTGATTTCACCTTTTTCATAGGGACGGCTTCCACCCACTTAGTGAAGTAATCTGTGATAACCAATATCCATTCATGTTTTTTACCTGACGCCGGATGGATTTTACCGATCATATCCATTCCCCACCCCCGAAACGGCCAAGGTTTGATGATTGGGTTCATCGCTGATGCTGGCACCATCTGAATCTTTCCAAACATCTGACACGCTTGGCACCCCTTATAATAATTGAAGCAATCTTCAAGCATAGTGGGCCAATAAAACCCTGATCGCCTGATCAACCACTTCATCTTATGAGCCGACTGATGCGTTCCACAGGCACCTTCATGTACCTCATGTAAAAGCCGATTAGATTCAGTCGGTCCTAGGCACTTGAGTAGCAACCCTTCCAATGTCCTGTAAAACATGTCGTCTCCTATAAGGACATACTTCATGGCTTTGTATCTTATCCGTTTGGGTGCCCCCCGAGCCGAATCTTTTAAATAATCGAAGATCTCGGCTCTCCAATCATTCTGTTCCAGGAATTGTATCTGAACTTCCGATCCGTCGGCTATATCTATGTAGCCTGACGCCATCTGTGCGAGATTGTTGGCATCGGTATTCTGGGATCTTGGGATCCAATTAAAGTTGATGTACCGAAACTGTGTCATCAACTCACGGCATTCCATCCAATATGGGAAAAGCGATTCACTTTCGCAATTATATTCATCCGTGAGCTGGTTAATCACCAACTTTGAGTCTCCAAAAAGCTCCACAGCTTCCGCTCCAGCTTCCAATAGCAATTCCATTCCCTTGCGTATTGCCTCATATTCTGCTACGTTGTTGGTGCAAGGGGTAGATAATCTGATGGAGAAGGAGTATTCTGCCCCCCGAGGCGACACAAGCAGAATGCCGATGCCACAACCACCGTCACAAACCGATCCATCAAAGAACATAGCCCATGCTCGTATAGATAGTGCTGCTATATTGGTACTGATCCGTTCAGCGATGAGATCGGCCAACGCTTGGCCCTTGACTGCCTTCGCCGGCTGGTACCGGAGATCAAATTCTGACAGCGCCAACATCCACTTACCGAGTCGGCCTTTCAAAACAGGAGCCGACAACATGTGCTTGACAACGTCTGATTTGCAGATGACGGTGATTTCTGCCGTCAGAAGGATGTGATGAAGCTTGGTGCAGGTAAAGAACAGGCAGAGGCAAAGTTTCTCGACCTCAGGATATCTTGTCTCCGCGTCCAGCATCCTTCTGCTGAGGTAGAAAACGACTCTCTCAACGCCCTCGTAGAGTTGCACCACTACCGAAGCAATGGACGTGTCAGCTACTGACAGGTAGATGTAGAATGGCCTGTCTTGCTGGGGCGGAACTAATACAGGCGGTGTCGTCAGATATCGCTTAATTTCATCAAACGCCCGTTGCTGTTCTGCCCCCCAGTGAAACTCGTCGTCAGATTTAGTCTTCACCAACGCCATGAACGGCTCGATTCGTCCTGATAAATTAGAGATGAACCGCCGGACGAAATTGATCTTGCCGATGAGGCGTTGGAGCTCCTTTTTCGTGGTGGGCGGCTGCATGGTACGCACCGCCTCCTGACTTTTCAGGCCGATCTCAATTCCCCGCTCATGAACCAGAAAACCTAGGAATTGACCAGCCGTCACGCCAAAGGCGCACTTCTTCGGATTCATTCTCAGCCCGAATTTCCGAGTTCGGTCTAGGACGCGCCGTAAATCGTCCAAATGCCCCTCCATGGAGACCGATTTGACCACCACGTCGTCGATATAGACCTCCACCAACTTGCCGATCAGATCATGAAATATATAATTCATGGCTCGTTGGTAGGTTGCACCAGCATTCTTCAGTCCAAAGGTCATGACCACGTACTCAAACAAGCCTACTGCCCCTGGTACTCTGAATGCGGTCTTGTGTATATCTTCCGGAGCCATGAAAATCTGGTTATAACCGGCGTTGCCATCCATGAAGCTCAACACCTTGTGGCCAGCAGCAGCGTTTATCAATGTTTCTGCCACAGGCATTGGATATTCGTCCTTTGGGGTGGCTCTGTTAAGATCTCGGAAATCGATGGCCACGCGCCATCGGCCATCCTTCTTCTCCACCGGAACGATACTGGAGATCCACTCAGCATACCTGCATGGCCTGATGAATCCAGCGGCCAACATTTTCTCGATCTCCTTCTTGACTTCTTCCAGGATCTCGGCCCTCATCTGACGTGCTCGCTGTTGGAACGGCCGAAATCCTTTCTTAAGGGGGAGCCGATGCTCAATGATGCTCCTGTCCAACCCAGGCATCTCCGTGTAATCCCATGCAAAGCAATCTGGGTATTCCTTCAACAGGGCTATCATCTGTCCCCTGAGCTGTGGATCTAACTTCTTGCTGATAAAAGTGGGTCGAGGCTTGTCCCCAGGACCGATGTCGACTTCTTCTAGCTCATCAGCTGATGTAAACCCGTACCCTAGCTTTCCGTCACCTGTGAGGTCGACGCCACATACCGGGAGAGCATGTGATACGGATACTACGGGCCGATCGCTAGCATCGGCTTCTACCTTGATCATCACCAAGATGTTTTGGCGGTGTCGGGGCCGATCGCATGGAGCAGCCTCCTCCTTATCTTTGCCACGAGAGCAGTTGCCCTCGCCTTTTTCTCCATCCAGGGGGTGTCCCAGTCCTATCATGTTGATGTTGAACGAGTGCCCTGGTTGGCACCTCCCAAGGCAAGTACCGTTAATCCTGTCAACGGTGCGCGACGGTGAATGAGGTACTCCTGGTGCCGCCGATGTGCACGACAACGGCAGACGGGGCTGGAGTGGCACTTCTCCTCGGTAGGTCCTGAGAGTTGGCTCTAATAGAGAGTGCTGATTCTTCATGACCTCCTTGACCAACCGAACGGCGACGTGCTCCAAAGTATTCACCAGGCTCTCGGAATGGAGACGCAACGAGTGAGCCACCATGCCACCAATCTCCTGGCGCACGGCCCTGGTACGTTCCTCTGACGGGACAGATAGATCCACTTCATCGAGTGCGCCTTCCGGTGAGAACCCCTTCCGCCTGACGCCATGTGAACGAGTTCTGTGATATGAGCCGATGAGGTCGGCTTCGAGGGTGGCCTTGATCTCGTCATGTTTCTTCTTGAGCTCAGCAGGCAGCTCCTCGTAGGTGACTGGCGTGCCGTCCGCCGCCATCTCAGATGTAGATGGCGATGTGGTTGATGTAGATGATAGTCCCACCGGGCGTGCCAGAATGTGTTGATCGCCAAAACCCACCGGCGGGCAGCGGCCTGTCAACACGGTAGAGCCGGGAAGAGCCTAGAGCTGCGGCTGGCTGAGACCCCTCCGAGCGACGGCCCGCAATGCTCTTCTGGTCACACGCGGCGATGCGAAGTGCAGGGCGTGCCACCTGACCTATACCTGGTCGGGAAGGTGATGGGGATGCCTCGCTTAGTTCTGCATGGCATACACGTAAACATTAAATACGAGCCTCGATCGGCTCTCAGGTTATCCTGTGAATCGGCTCAAAGAGCCGATCCACCCATGATTCGTACGGGGTGCACGAATACTTGGTGATCCTGCTTGATCAAGATAAAGCTAATGAGATCTACGACGATTTAGGGTTTTCACCGCATAATCGGATCATCCTACTCCAGGTTGGGCCTCGCGGCCACGCACGGTGCTCATAAGCCGATCCTAAACAAGGCCAAAGAACCAACAATGATGTTGATCCGCGGAACATCCTGTTTAGGACTTGCGAACGCCACCCTACGTGCCACTGGATCCTCCCCCCCTTTGTAAGGCCTAACTATTGCAGATATTAAACTAATCCTTGCATAACAAGGAGCAATCGTAACGGATCAGATCTACTAAATAAAGAACAAGCAGGGTGCCGCCCCCACGCCTGAGATAGGCGTGAGGGCGGCTAGACATGCAAGGGTTGCACTACGTAAGCATGTTCATACGAAGAGCTATGCTAACCCTAACACATCTATGATAACTACGTTGCGCGCCATCAAAGACGCTTCAGTACGCGCAACGCATGAACAACGTGGAGCTTGTGCTGCCTAGATCGCAAGATGCGATCTAGGCAGCATGTCGCTTACCTGATTGAAACCCTCAAGACGAAGGAGTTGGCGATGCGCCGAGATTGGTTTGTTTTTGGGGTGAACGTTGTGTTGTTGTTTATTCCATAAACCCTAGATACATATTTATAGTCCAGCGGACTTTCTAACGTGGGAATATCCCACCGTGCACAGGTAAAACTCTAACTTCTAACTTAAGATACGATCTAATAAATTACAGATAAATGGGCAATCTAGCCCAACTTTGCATATAAGGCCGATCTTCGTATTTTCTCCATATATAACCTTCAAGCTTGTCTTGATCGTGGCCCACCTCCACCTTGGTCAAATTCTGGTGATAACAGTTACTCCCTGCGCGCGAACGAGAGCCAACTTATCTTCACGCACTTTCCCGGAATCTTAAAAGACTCAAACGGTTCCGCCAATTCTGGCGCCATTTTTGCGCGATTCGTGCGGCAACTTATCTCTAGCCATTTTTACCGCTAGGGTTTGGGACACGTGTCACGCATCCAACGGCGCGACGCTTGCGTTCCGACCACAGGATGCGGAACACGAATCTTATCCCCTCAGCCTATAAATATCAGCCGTCGACCCCTTTACCCCATTCACCCCCCTATTCATCTCTCTGCCGAGCGCCGCCCGTGAGCCCTTCCTCCGCCGTGCTGGAACCTGCCGGAAAGTCACCGGAGCATCGCCGGAACGAGCCCTCCGCCGCAGTGTTCTTCGTGTTCTTAACTCCGGCGAACCACCGCACGGAAAACTCGCCGCCGATCAGCTCCGTCCACCGCACGCACCATTACGGTAACCTTCGAGCTTTACTTTCGCGCCGTAGTTGGTAGGGATGAACTTGGGGAAGACAACGTGGGATCCGACTAAGAAAAGTTTCCGCCAACCTTCTTCTTCAGATGTCTTCAACGACTCCGCCTCCGAGCTCGGAGCCAATCATGGCGACGCCAATCTCCTCCGCCCCTCCTCCCTTTGTCCCAATCAGGCTGGATCCTTCAAAGGATTCCGGCAAGGAGACTGAGGGGACCTCCGCTCACCCGGAGAAAACTTCCGGGGCGGGCCAGTCGGAGCAGCAAACAGAAGAAACTGCCAAGAAATCGAAAGCTCGGAAGCGCGACTCCGAAGCTAAGGGAAAATGGTGGCCCTGCACCACCACCGAGATGGAATTGAAGAATCTCGAGTCGGAGGGCTTCCTGCAACCCGGAAGCTGGAGGTCAGTTCCAAATGAACCTGCTCCGGCTCCAAGGGACGACGAGATGGTGCTGACGAAGGCACTGGTGGAGCGCGGATTTTCATTTCCGCCTTCGGATTTCTTCCGGGAGATTTTGAAGACGTATGGACTCCAACCCCACAACATATCTCCAAACAGCGTGCTCGCCATCAGCAACCACGTCGCTCTCTGCGAAGGCCACCTCCGGGTAACTCCAGAGCTTTCCCTCTTCCAATACTATTTCTCTGTCAAGAAGGAGAAGATCCGCCAAACTTCCGAGTTGGCGACTTGCGGATCTGTCACCTTCATCATCCGCCCGGGCCGCGTCTACCCCCCCACCGACCGCCACGAATCCGCGAGATATTGGTCTGGGGGTTTCTTCTATCTGAAGGACGTCTCCGACCCCGCGAGCGACAAGAAGCTACCACCTTTCAAGAACTGCCCCGCCACCGAGCTTCCGTCATGGACGCACTGCCCCCACTTCTCCGACTCGCCTCAGCTGACCCGCGCTGTCAGGCGGATCTGCAAGCTCACGGAGGAGGGGCTGACGGGGAAAGACCTAACCCTCTCCTGGTTCACGAAGCGGATCCAGCCGCTGCAACATAGAGACCGCCTGATGTTTGAATACACAGGGCGCGACGATCCGATGCGCGCCACCAAGGATAATCTCTCCGCCGACGCCATCGACAAGAGGATCCGGGTCCTCATCAAAATCCCTCGTGAACTCCACGTTCACGTATGCAACAAAGACATCCACACGGAGGGATCCGGAACTGCGGTACGTCGTCTTGACTTTGGTTTATCGTTTTTCTTCAAACTTTTGGCTAAGTGTAACTTTGAACTAGCTCGAGGCGCTTGAGGAAAATGAGCTTGGAACTCTCCTCCGAGTCCCATCCACCGGCCACGCGGATCCGGAAGCCATGTCAGAGGCGGAAGCTCCTGAAGCTCCACGTCCCGCGAAGAGGAAGAAGCCAGCCCCTTCCAGCCCTTACGCGAAACGCCCCCGCGAAACGCTCAGCATCGCGGCTACCCGGAAAGCTGAGGCGGAAAAGAAGCGCCTCGCGCTGATTAATACCAGCAACAAAGGGCAGCCTGCCATCCAGCACTTTTTCAAGCCTTCCGGGTAAGCGTCTTCTTCCGAGACCCAAGTTCTGGTTTAACACTCGCTCTTATATTTGTATGTTTTTCCTGAAGTTCCGGAAGCCAGCCTCCCAAGGCCCCAAGGGTCATCAAGAAGAAGGCCAAACCATCTCCGGCTTCTTTCCCTATCACTCCTGAGGTGGAAGTTCCACCCAAGGCTTCTTCTGCCAGCAAGCCGGATCCGAAGGACATCATTAACCTTGATGACCTTCCAGAAGACCCTGCTCACCATGGCGACTCCGCCCAGGGGACTTCCTCACCCATTCCTCCACCAGATCAACCAAGTTCCGCTTTCGCGGGGCCTACTGATGAAGAGCAAGAGCAAAAGGTCAAGCTTCTCCAAGTTACCAATGCGACCCGAGTCAGCCTCGAGCCAACTCCGTCCCTCCAAAAACTTACCCTTGCAGAGCGTCACGCGGAAGTTTCCGCCATGCTGAACAAGGTATGGGGGAAGCCGGAGGAGGAGGTGGGTTATCTCGCCGAGCTGGAAGACAGCCTGAAGGAATTTTTCGCCAAGCACAAGGAAGTGCGGCAGGTAATACTAGCCCCCAAGCATTGGGTGATATAGTTCCGTGTAACATGTATTAGCCAATGCTTTCTCAAAATGTACTGTTAGGCGGAAATTTGAAATTTTTACCCAAGTCTTTGAAATCTTCGCCAGCCCCCCAGATTTTAATATCCGACTAACTCTCTGCTGCTTCTCAGTCCACGCGGAAACTGCACGAAGATTTGCGCATACACGTGCTGGAGCAAATCACGGAGATCGAGGGGCTGCGCCAACACGCGGAAAATAGCCGAAAGGCTATCCAGCTGCTTGAGACCCGACTTCAAGGTACGAGATCCGGATCTTCACTTTTTTGTACTGACAGTTGTTCAGGGTGCATAATATGTTCAACTCTGCTTTCAGAAGAAACTGCCAAGCATTCCTCGCTTGATGAACTATCTGCCAAGGTCAAGGTGCTTGAGGCGGAGAACGAGTCCCTCAGAAACTTCATGAAAGAATCCTCAAGCAAAGAGACTGAGGCGAGGAAGGAGCTCTCCGAGAAGCATGCCCGTGAGCAGGCGGAGCTGATTGACAAGCTGGAGAAAAGCCAGGGCCGCGTGATCTCCACAATTGCCAAGAACAAAGCCCTGGAAGCGGAGGCGGAAGCCATTGACAAGCTTATCTTCCGTAAGCATTTTTCCGCGTCGTTGCTCCGACCACCTTGCATGTTTTCTCTGACGGAACTGAACCTCTTTCTTTCACAGCAAGCCTTGGCTTTGAGTGGACAAAAGATTCAAACCTGACGAGGACGGAGGCGTACGATGAAGCGCGGATGTCAATTGATGCGCTGTTTGAAGCCTGTCGCGGAATCGCCACGGCTCTGTCGCTAAAGAAGGCCAAAACCACAGTCATCGATACGATGACCAAACTTATGCGACAGGTGCCGGAGTTCATCAAGGACTGGCAGAAGTCTTCAGCGCGCGGAGCCGCCTCCTTAGTCCTGGCCACCTGCAAGGCTTTCTTCCCCTCACTCAACCTGGCGCAAGTTGCACGCGGAGCCCCCGAGAGTTCCGACATGAGCGCCCTCCTCGCGGAAACTGAAGGCTATGAAGAGCTGTTTGTCAGGCGAGTGGATCACTCGTTCTGGTACAACAAGCACAATCTGCCCGAAGGTTTTTCCGATGCAGAGGAGGAAGCAGGCGAGCCAGAGTATTATGGGGAAGGATCCGGGTCCAGCAGCGAGCACTCCGGAGAAAATTCTGGAGACGACTCTGAAGCCGGATCTGGTGGCAGCGACAACGGCTCCAGCTACCAGCAATCTGAAGAGGAGGACTCCGAGTAGAGTTCCTGTTTGAAACAATGAAACAAGTTGCATCATTTTGGCCCCAGCGAGGGTTTGTAATAAGACTAAATTCTTAAGTAGCTAGGAACGAAACGATTATGCATGGGGCGGAAACACTTATCCTGCTATCCGTTAAATATTATGTGCATGTTTCGTTTTATGTCGGAAAGCAAGTGCTGACTTCGTTATTTTCTGGCTTGCCCGCTTGACCTTCCACGAGCCGGAAAACCTTAGCCGGAAACGCTCGCCAGCGGCGACGAAGCCCAATGGCAGTCCGTCCATAACCGCGGAAACAAGCCCCCAGGCATAGGTGCCGGAAATCGCTACTAGGAATCCACGAGTTCGCAACAGATAACAACTTAATCAGAAAACTTAAGCTTACGTCCTAAAGGACGATTTTGAAAATCACAACTTTCATACACGCCTAGGCGGAAATATCCAGCTCTGCGGTTTTAGTCGGAAAAAACATACACGATCTAAAATGAACAAGTAAAGGAGGTAAAAGACTCAAAGAGTGAACCATAAGCTTTATTTCATTGATCATGTATAACTATTACAGAGTTTAGAACTCGGAAAATATATGCTAAGTGTAGAAAGGACGTAGCTGTGCAATGTTCCAAGGGCGATCTGTTTCATCGTAGATGTCATCCGGATCCTCGCGCTTGCGTTTCCGGTGCCAGTTAGCAGGTCTATCCCTTAGCTCACGGAAATCAACAAGGTAGTACGACCCGTTATGGAGCACTTTGCTAACGATGAATGGTCCTTCCCATGGAGATTGCAGCTTATGGTCTTTCACCTGTCGAAGGCGGAGGACCAGGTCTCCTGCCATGAAGGAGCGTTTCCGAACTCGACGACTGTGATAACGTCGGAGCTTTTGCTGGTAGATGGCGGATCTCTGGTCTGCTAAGTTCCGAGCTTCCTCGATCAGGTCCACAGATAGCTGTCTGGCCTCGTCAGCTGTTTCTTCATTGTAGGCGGAAACTCGCGGTGAATCGTGGATGATGTCGGAGGGAAGCACGGCTTCGGATCCGTATACCAGGAAAAAAGGGGTAAACCCTGTCGATCTGTTAGGGGTAGTTCGTAAACTCCACAGAACAGCTTCCAACTCATCAGCCCAAGCTCCAGCTGCTCGTCGCAGCGGTCCTTCAAGGCGTGGTTTAATTCCTGATAATATTAGGCCGTTAGCCCTTTCAACCTGACCATTGGACTGTGGGTGAGCCACAGATGCAAGGTCCAGTCGTATCCCCATTGTTTCACAATAATCCCTCAATTCTCCTTGAGCGAAGTTCGTGCCATTATCTGTGATTATGCTGTGTGGGATGCCGAATCTCATCACGAGGCTGCAGACGAATTTTAGTGCCGTAGCACCATCGGCTTTTCTCACTGGCTTAGCCTCGATCCATTTGCTGAACTTGTCAACAGCGACCAGGAGGTACTCAAAACCGCCAGGAGATGATCTTTTTAACTTACCAACCATATCGAGCCCCCAGACCGCAAATGGCCAGGTGATAGGTATGGTCTTCAGCTCTTGGGCTGGAGCGTTTGGTTGAGTAGCGTAGTACTGACAACCTCGGCAGGTCTTGACTATTTTATCAGCGTCTTCTTTAGCTGTAAGCCAATAGAAACCTAACCGAAAAGCTTTTGCAACGAGTGATCTGGGAGCGGCGTGATGCCCGCAATCCCCTGCGTGGATCTCTCTGAGGGATTTCAATGCCATCTTGATTGGAGACGCATTTAAGAAATACCCCTGCTGCACTTCGTTTGTAGAGCTGTCCATCAACTATTGTGTAGGTTCTTGCTCGTCTGACGATCTGTCGTGCGAGGACCTCGTCCTCTGGCAACTTCTGATCGATGAGGTAGTCCAGGAAAGGCTGTGTCCAAGCCGGAATGATAGCCATCACTTCCCTAGCCGGAGATACTGCCACCTCTGGGTTTTCCGGGTTAGCGCCCTTAACTGAGGGTATCCGGAGATGCTCCAGGAAAATGCCAGGCGGAATTGGTTTCCTGCCGGATCCGAGCTTGGATAGCATGTCTGCCGCTGTGTTATCGTCTCTCCTGACGTACTTGACTTCGTATCCGAGGAAGCTCTTGGCGATCTCGTCAACTTCGTCTCTGTAGGCCGCCATGACGGAATTTCTGGCGTTCCAGGTTCCGGCTACTTGTTGTGCCACCAGGTCGGAATCTCCACAGCATATGATGTGCTTGATCCCAAGTTCCTTAGCGATGCGCAGACCGTGTAATAGAGCCTCATATTCCGCCATGTTGTTAGTAGCTTCGAAGTGGATCTGCAGAACATACTGCAGTTCTTCTCCGGTAGGGGACTTCAGGGTGACTCCGGCTCCTGAGCCTTGATGCTGCTTGGATCCGTCGAAGTGCATGACCCATGTCTCTGGTTCCGGCTCCAGACTTGCATCCGGAGCTTCTGTCCAATCTGCAACGAAATCTGCCAGAACCTGGGATTTTACCGCAGTCCTTGGCTTGTAAGCGATGTCGAAGGCGGATAATTCGATGCCCCATTTAGCCGTACGTCCTGTTGCGTCAGCGTTGTTGAGAATTGTTGACAGCGGAGCCTTGCTCACGACTGTTACTGGATGCTCTTGGAAATAATGCCTCAGCTTCCGGCTGCCTAGGAACACGCCATAAGCTAGCTTCTGAAAGTGAGGATATCTCTGTTTTGATTCCGTCAGCACCTCGCTAATGTAGTAGACAGGTCTCTGGACGTCATATTCATGACCTTCTTCCTTTCGCTCCACCACGATGACGAGGCTGACGACTTTGTTGGTAGCTGCCAGATAAAGGAGCATTGGCTCTGACTCTACTGGAGCTGCCAAGATAGGAGGGGAGTAAGTATTTCCTTCAACCCTCGAAGAGCTGCGTCGGCTGCGTCATCCCAGACAAATTTGTCTGTTTTCTTCAGCAACTTGTACAGAGGTAATGCCTTCTCGCCAAGACGGCTAACAAACCTACTGATTGCTGCGACACAACCAGTTAGTCGTTGCACATCTTTGAGACAAGTTGGCCTTTTGATACACAGAATTGCCTTGATCTTTTCCGGGTTAACCTCAATGCCCCTGTGAGAGACTATGAAGCCAAGGAGTTTTCCGGCTGGCACGCCAAAGACGCACTTCAGCGGATTCAACATCATCTTGTACCTGCGGAGGTTGTCGAAGGTTTCCGTGAGATCGCTGATCAAGTCGGATCCTTTCCGGGTCATGACCGCGATGTCGTCGACGTAAGCGTGCACGTTCCGGCCAATTTGGTCCTTCAGGCACCGCTGCATCGTACGTTGGTAGGTAGCACCTGCATTTTTCAAACCAAAGGGCATAGTAACATAGCAGTAAGTACCGAACGGGGTAATGAATGAAGTCGCCTTTTGGTCGGATTCCTTCATCCGGATCTGATGATACCCGGAATACGCATCAAGAAAACACAGAAGTTCCGCCCCCGCCGTCGAATCAATGACTTGGTCAATGCGCGGCAAGGGGAACGGATCCTTCGGGCAATGTTTGTTCAAGCCAGAGTAATCGATGCACATTCTTAGTATTTCAGTGTTCTTTTTGGGTACAAGGACGGGATTCGCGACCCAATCGGTATGGATAACTTCTATTACAAAACCTGCCTCTAGTAACTTTGCTAGTTCCATTCCTATGGCGCGGCGCTTCTTATCTCCAAAGCGTCGCATAGCTTGCTTCACTGGTTTGGCCCCCGGATTTATGTTGAGGTAGTGCTCGGCGAGTTCCCTAGGTACTCCGGACATGTCAGAAGGTTGCCATGCGAAGATATCCATGTTAGCGCGGAGGAACTCGACGAGCGCGCTTTCCTACTTGGGGTCCATGTTGGCTCCGACTGAAACCTGCTTGGAAGAGTCACCTGGGATGAGGTCATGCTTCTTGGTTTCTATCGCGGGCTTGAAGGAGGTTTTCTGCTCGGAGATTTGCTTCTTGGTGGTCTGCATCTCAGTCGGATCCACCGCGGCTCTGTAGCCTTTCAGCTCTTCTCCGGATATCACAGACTCTGCGAAGGCGGCTTCACCTAACTCGCACTCATGAGCCTTTTTGTAGTCTCCGGATACGGTAATCATACCTTTAGGACCCGGAATCTTGAGCTTGTTGTAGATGTAGCACGCTCTTGCGTGGAACTTGTGGTAGGTGGGCCTGCCGAAGATGACGTGATAGGAGCTCTTGAAGGGCACAACTTCAAACGTGATCTTCTCTTCGCGGAAATTATGAACATCGCCAAAAGCCACGGGAAGTGTGATGCTGCCGAGGGAGTTCGCCTTCTTACCCGGAACCACGCCATGAAACTCAGTGTTGCTGTGTTTGAGCTGTTCCTTGGTGAGGTTCATCCGCTCTAGAGTCTCCAGGTACATGATGTTCAAGCTGGCTCCGCCATCCATGAGGCACTTGGAGAAGTCATACCCGTCTATGCGGGGACTTACAACCAAGGCGTAGCATTCTTTTGGCACAATTGCGGGGTGATCCTTCCTGTCAAATGTGCACGGGATTTCCGACCACCTGACGTACTGCGGCACAGCCGGAACTATGGCGTTCAGGATCCGGGTAGCTGACTTGGAGGCGCGTACTGTTGGGGTTCCGAGGAAAGTGTGGTAAGCCCCCACGCTCTTTTTGTCGAATGGATTGGATTTACCTGCGGCTCCTGCCTTGGGATCCGGCGAGTTATCATCCTCATCCATCGCCTCGGAACTATCGTCCTCCTTGTCTTTGTTCTTGCCCTTGCCACCTTTTCCGCGAGGGCGGTGCTTCCGGGCGCGCTTGTATCCGGCCTCCGGGTCGTTCTTTAGATCATTGACCCACTTGCAGTTGCGGTTGGTATGAGTGGACTTCCCTGTAACCGGATCCAGATGGGCCAGGCAGGGCATGTCTCTGTATTCCTCATAGGTTTGCGGGGCGCGGGATCCGGCAGCAGTGACCTCGGAGGTATGCTGCTGACCCCTGCCGGCTCCGCCTCCGCGTCCGCGTCCTCTTCCGCCTCCTGGACCTCCGCGTTGAAATGCCATGGCGACCATCTCGGATCCGCCACTCTTCTGGTCATCAGGGTTCTTGCGCTTATGGCTGCTGCTGCCGCCGTTGTCACAGTTCTTCTTTTGTTGATGCAGGGGGAGTGCTGTAGCTGCGAGATCACCGCCTGCGTCGTCATCGGCGGCAGTGTGATCGCTAGCGATGGTGATCATGTCATCCAACGTCAGTTTATTTGCATTGACCAAGCAGGTTAGCTTGTGTCGCAGCAATCCTCCTCGCTGCAAGCCCCCAATGAAGGCATGCATTGCTGTGCGGTTGTCAACGTTCTCGCACTCGTTTCTGCATGCCAACCATCGGGTGAGGAAATTCCTCGATGTTTCGCCCTTCTTCTGGATGCAAGCCTGTAGGTCGCTTGTTGTGGCAGGTCTCTTGTAGGTACCCCTGAAGTGTTTTTCAAAAGCGTTCTTCAGGTCGAACCAGCAAAAGATGGAGTTCTTCTCGAGGTCGCTGAGCCAGATCCGGGCTGGACCTACAAGGTACAACTGGAGCATGCGGCAGGCGATGTTAGGGGTTCCTCCAGCGAAGGTTACAGCATTGTAGTAATCCTCGATCCAGGTATCCGTCCTTTCGGTGCCATCATAATGCTTCAGATTTCCGGGTAGCTTGAGGTTCATCCTTGGCTTTGGTTCCTCTCGAATCATCCTGCCAAAGCACTTCGGGCCAATGTAGTCGGTTCTGTACTCGTTAAGGCGGTCCCGCGCGTCGCGCGAGCCGTGGCGAGGAGACTTTGAGCGAGAGCGAGATCTCCGGCCATTGCCTCCGCCTCCACCTCCGCCGCCACCGCTAGGTGGTGGTGAGGGAGACCTGCGAGGTGGGCGGTCTGACTTCTTGCTTCCGCCATCTGAATCTCCTCGGCCTTCCTGGTGCTGACTCCGGCTCCTGTGGCTGCCCTCGCCTTGGCGCTGGCTGCCCTGGTCGTTCCGGCGAGGCTCCGGGTCACGGCTCCGACGAGGCTCTGGGTCCCGGCTCGGGCGAGGTTCTGGGTCGCGGCTCCGACGAGGTTCTGGATCACGGTTCCGGCGAGGCTCTGGACCGCGGTCTTCATTCCGACTCCTCCTGGGCTCGGGCTCATGAACATTGTTCTGATTCCGGCGAGGTTCCGGCGAGCGCTCCCTGTTTCTGTTTCTTGGCAGCACGTTGTCGCGGATAACAAGTGCACCATGCCCTATGGGCCTGGTGTTTCCGGCTGGACTACGGCGGCGAGGGGGTCGTGGGTAACCGTTGGGCGGAGGAGAGGGGTTGCGGTATTTGTCTCTTCCGGAGTACATCGCATCCTTTCCCTTTCTTGGATCCGACGGAGGCGTCTGTGACGGAACGGGGATCGGATTTGGGTGCTCCCTGGCCCTTTTTTTGCGCTCCGAGGATCCGGTGTGCGATTCATCGTCCTTCTACGCGGTAGATACACAATTATCCGGATTGGATTCCAACCTGCGCGAAGTATCTGCCTTGCTCTGCTGCTGTATTGCTGAAGCGACAAGTGTGCGGAGATAGTTGATGTCAACTTCTTCGTCCTTCTTCTTCAGCAATTCCGCTGCTTTCTGCATGTTGTCCTTTGGAGTTTCCAGCGGCTGGTGATCTGCGGGCGTATTGAAGGGTATCCTGCGAGGCGGAATTGCTTCTCTAACAATACGATCGGCCTCCGCCTGCGCATGGATCATCTTTACTTCCCACTCAGCCCTCATGTTCTTGACCTGCTCGAGTGTGGCAGTGATCTCGCGGTCCTGTCTGTCGAAGTTCTCCAGCCAGGCTGCATGATCTGCCCTTCCTACCTTTAACGCAGCTTCGGTATGGGCGAGTCTCTTGGCTGTAGCCAGCATTTCCTTTCTGGCGGTCTCGAGAGCCTCCAGATCTGCGGCGTCGCCCGGGGCTATAGGTGTGTTAAGAACTGCACGCGCGGCAACCTCCTCTGCTGACAGGATTTCCTCCGAGGAAGAATCCCTTTGGGGTCGCACCCGAGACATTGGTGATCCTTGTTGGGACGGTTGAGGGTCAGATTGGCTGACTTGGTCTCCAGATCCAGTTTGTCCCAGCGCTGCCACCGTTGCGAGAACCTGCTTAGGCTGGGCGGAGTCGACTTCAGGCTGATCACTGTATCCGTATTCCCTTATCTTGCGAACGAAGTCATCAGACTCCATGGAGGAGGTGTCGCCGGAAATTGGGCTCAGATTGCCCAAAATCGACTCTTCAACCGGAGCTTCGCTTTCTCTGACAGGCTGAGCCTGATCCGGATCTGCACTGTTTTCCGGTGCCTCCACCTGCTCAGGTCCAGCTCCGTCTTCTTGAGGGGCGGTTCCGGCGGTATGGGCCAAGAAGTGTACGAAGTGGCACCTCTGCTTTTCTAACACCTGGGAGACCCAGGCGGATCTGCATTGGTCTTCCACCTTTGTTTCCTGCTCAGGGGCGGATTGGGTGGGCTTTGAAATTTCCAGATCTAAGGCGGAATCTTCCTTGGGAAGCTCCTGCATCTCAGATCGGATCTTCGCGACAGCGTCCAGCTCTGCGGCGGTCGCGTCTGCGTTACTTACCAATGGGTTTCCGTCGGAATCGATGGTTTCCCCGATGAAGATGTGAATGCCGCCTATTGGGACGACGGAGAGCTTGATGGGGTTTGTCCTAGCCGGAATCCAGCACTCATCCGGAGGGACGATCGGCAGATTCCCGGCGTAAAGGATGCGCCCCACAGCGATGGTGTCGTCGTAGCTTCCCATGGCGGAACCCTCCCGGTTCCGGCCTCCAGACGCCACAGGCCCCACGGTGGGCGCCAACTGTCGTAGCCTAATCGATGGTACCTCGGAGGAGGGATCCTCACGAGGGGGAGAAGTAGGGGCCATAGGGCGGAGTGCACACGGGACGGTGGTACGCGAGTTACCTAGCTTCGGAACACCTGCATGATGACAGGGCCTACTGCTGCTTGTCTGGAATTATCTGGGCGCTTTCGCGTTGTTACAATGAGTTGTGGTTGTGCCTCTAGGGCTCCCGGGATCCGGCTTATAAAGGCGCACGGATCTAGGGTTTACATGGAGAGTCCTAGCCAGATTACAGATAGCCTAGCTACGGTACAATATCTTGCCGTGCACGCCACGGATCCGCCTCCCATACACGTCGTACTGGATCCGGGTTCCTCGTGGACCTCCATGGATCCGGGTTACCCCTATGTCGGTACGGATCCGGCCTGCTGATCCTGGGCTGGACTTCTTCCTTCATGATCAACAGCAACTGGGCCGCCCGATGGGCCACATGCCTCATCACCGTCTGTGGGCCACCCGGGCTTGCCGGATCTAGGCACTGTCGATGGTACACCCATGAAGTATACCCACAACAAGCTCAAATCTAGAGAATATGGTTCTACTTTGTCCTTCAAAATATATGATAGACCTATTGTCATGCTCTTGACAGAATTTTGCAGCATTTTAGGTCTTGGTGCGTTTGGTGCAGACAAGAAGATTTCAAACAGTCCAGCAGAACTTGCAGAAGTCTACAGGGAAGTGACCGGTGACGACACTCGCAGCTCCCAGCGAGGGAAGATAAGAAACATCCAATTCCCTGCTGTTCGTTATTTTACCTATTTTCTTGTTACTAGTGTTTTGGGAAGAGAGAACACTAGTAATATCTCTAACCATCACTTGGCTTTTCTCGATGCGGCCATCAATGAAAGCCCCAAGTATAATCTTGGTGCTTTGATTGCTCGACGGTTGTCAGCAAAAGGTCCCGGTTATGGTGGGATTATTGCTACACGTGCTCTTCTCCACTATGATCTCCATGTGGATCCTACTGATACTTTGATGGTGTCGCCAAGGCTTGACCTTGCGGCAATGAAAATGCATCATTTTTTTACCAATGATTTGACTTTCGGAAAATTGATGTATAGATTGTTTTTCGCTGACCGTGAGGAAAGACACTTGCCTTTGCCTCGACAAAGTTTGTTCAGTGTTGTCAATAGGCCTCTCTTTGTTACATTGGAGAGAGTGGAGGATGAGCTCAGAGTACTTGGTTTCCATGAGCAGCACGACCCGGAACACCAGGAGTATCAGGAGGCACCCCCTGTCTACTACACGGTGTATTATCCTGGTGCATCCTCGAGCTCTCATCCGAAAGATGGTGCTACCTCGGAGTATATCCCAGCACCTACTACATCATGGGACCCTTGGTACTGAGCCTCACTTAGGCCAAAATCCTAAGCTTGGGGGGAGGTACGCCGGCATCACTCATTCATTGCATATTACAATTGCCGGTCATTTGTATATACTTGTTTCGCTTCTTTTGGTTGTTTCTCTTTCGGTTATTTTTATTTTAGTAGGTTCTTATTTTAGTTTTTGAAGGTTGTTACTACTGTAGTAACCTCTACTTTCACTTTTTTTTATTTCATTTGTGTGCCGATGGTTGCCTCTAATATGAGGAAGATGATATTTGGGGAAGTGCAGTCTAAAAAAACAGATTCTGGACTGATACTGGAAAAATTCCTAAAAATAGCCAGAATGTTATTTGGAGCTGCCAATTTTTGTGCATTTATTATCTAACTTTCATTAGTTGAGCACTTTTCGAGTTGAGCAGCAGAAGATTTTCTAAAAAATTCATTACTATACTGCTGTCAAGTTTTGGCAGATTTCTGCCACTTTGCTTTTGTGTGACTGTTTTAGTTTTCTTTCTCTTGTTTTTTGCTTTGTTTCTTTTCTAAAAAACACAAAAAGACCAAAAAAAATTCTGCTGTTTCTCTTTATCATTTGTTTATTTGGTTTCTTTTTCCTATTTTGCTTTATTTACTATCGTTGGTTTGCTATGAGAAAATCCAAAAAGATTTTACTTTCGTTCGGTGACTCTAATATCGAAAATCCAAAAATATTTGTTGTTCTTCTTTGGTTTTCTATAGTTTGATGCAGGGTTCAGTGGTCTCTCAAGGCTATATTGGAGCACGGTTTTCATTTTATATCATTCGAGCCACACAAGTATAGCAATAATGACGATCTACAACAATCTGCTTGTGGTGAGAGGCTGGTATGAACTCTATTTGTTTTCATTTTTGTACATATACTCATCTATGTGAAGGTACTTAGTTTATTCATGTGGGGTGTATGTTACTCAATTATATTCAGTAGTACCACTCTCTCACGACTGGTTTCAATTTACATTTGGTGGGTAACATTTTACATTCGCGTTTGCTTGCATTGCTCTTTTCATATAGCGGTATTGACATTGTGGTATCCTCCTCTGACTGTTTCATTTGAATCGACTTGGCACGTGCTCACGCATGCATATGACTGAACAATAGTCAATTAAGCCTTGATGATTTATTTTGCCTCGGAGTTCTTGCATTGCTTTTATGCCGTTTTTAATCGCGTTTTGTCGCAAGCATGATTCTGACCACCAATGCATTTTTGATTGTCGCTTCCCAGTCTTTTGCTAGCCTTCACCTGTACTGAGCAGAGTTACTGCTCGTGCATCCAACTACTGAACCAAAACATGCCAAATGAGTCCACCATATCTACCTACACATGGTATTTCATCGCCACTCTAAGCAAATTTGCATGTGCTACCTTTAAAACCTTCAAACAAATCCTCGTTTTGTGACACTATTTTTAGCTCATGAGGATGTGAGAGTTATTATTGTCGTCTTCCATGCTTTACTAAGTACCGCAAGACTCATGAGCTTCATCTCGCTTGTCAATAAAAAATGATAGATATAAAAAGAAGAAGAGCTGGTGTGACCACAACTTCCAAAAGGGGAAGAAAATAGGAAATTATAAGAAAGTGGCACTCCTCCATGGTTTGTGATTGTTGGTCGGCACCCGAGGATTCGGCTAGCCATGGTATGTGTAAGCAATGGATGGGAGGAGTGTCACAGTTTTATAAATAGCATAGATGAAAAGAGGCTTCGCCCAAATATTTCGGAACCGCTCTCAAACTTGTTTAGTATGGAAGATGACAAAAACCCTTTTACCGATTCGTTGACAAAAGCAACCACCACTCAAAAAGCAATTTTACCTCAGTTTTACAAATGAAAAGCTCTAGCACATGTTTAATCTCTGCTTTCCTTTGCAAAGGACCATTCAACCACCGCAATGTTGAGTCACCATTCTCTCTTTTAAAGCACTTTCCTAGAAGCATTGGCAGTCATTCTTAGTGTAATGTGCTTGTCCCAAGACAAGATTATTTATTGCATATTTGTGATGCTTGCATCTTTCGATATCTTTACTTCTAGTCTTCTTTTGGACTTCAGAGGTGCCCTGTGCATTTATGTTTTGCTTCCAAAAAGGGGCAAGCGAGATACCACTTTGTCTTACTTCATTATGACTATTGCAATCTTGCAAGTGTTTATGTTTCATGTTGCTTATCATTGCTATTGGTATCCATTCATGGTTTGCATTACTGCTGAATATGTTGTTTCACATGCTCCTTATTTATGAATTAGCTAAGTATTTGATCATCTGTGAGAATATATACATCTTATGGAACAAATAGGTTCGTGAAAGTCTTTTATCGCTCTCAGTTGTCACTGAATTGCTTGAGGACAAGCAATAAGCTAAGCTTGGGGGGAGTTGATACGTCCAAAACGTATCTACTTTCCCGAACCTTTTTGTTATTATTTGCCCTCAAACTTGTTTGTTTTGAATGCAACTAACGCGGACTAACGCTGTTTTCAGCAGAATTGCCCTAGTTTCTTGTTTTTGTGCAGAAAATCAACTTTCGGGAAAAATCCCAGAAATATACCCAAATGCCTTATTTTCCCGGGGAACTCACGGAGCCAGAAGGTGAAGAGCTGGGGGGCCTGGAGCTGGGAGTACATGGCCCAGGCGCGGCCCAGGCCTGGCCGTGCCTGGGGGGTGTATTCCCGACCCCTTCATCGTTTCGGCCTCCCCTTTCGGCTATAAGATCCTCGTCACGAGAAAACCCCAGGGGGTTCGAAGTTATTCCAGAGAAAAGTCCGTAGCGCCGCCGCCTCGCGAAACCCTATTTCGGAGGCAGGAACTCCGTTCTGGCACCCTGCTGGGATGTGGAATTGGAGGAGATCATCGCCATCGCCATCACTGACGCCTCTCCATCAACCATCCATGATTCCCCCATCCATGTGTGAGTAGTTCCCTCGCTGTAGGCTGAAGGGGATGGTCGGGATTGGATGAGTTCGTTCATGTAATAGCATTAGAATTGTTCGGGGCATAGTGCGTAGTATCCGTTGTGAGTATTTTATGCATTGTTGCAACTTGTTATACTTAATGCTTGTCACTTTGGGCTCGAGTGCCATGATCTCAGATCTGAACATATTGTGTTTTCATGATGATGCTTTATATATTGTTCTTGATCATATCTGCAAGTTGTATGCACATGTCATTGTCCGGAACCCGAGGCCCCGAAGTGACAATAATTGGGACAACCGGAGGGGATGGCTTTGATGTGAGGATCACTTTTGTTCACGGAGTGTTAATGCTTTGCTCTGGTACTCTATTAAAAGGAGTACCTTAATTACCAGTAGTTTCCCTCGAGGCCCCGCTGCAACGGGCTGGTTGGACAAAAGATGTCGCGCAAGTTTCTCATTGCGAGCACGCGCGACTAAATAGGAACACACGCCTATGGTTATTTTATTCTTAGATACTTGTATCACTTTATCTGCAAATGCCCATGTTAGCTATTATATGAGTCGTCTCATTTGTGCAACGCCCGGTTATCCATCCCTGTGCCTACAGTATTTTAATCCTACTGTTTACCGCATCCACCACTGCTGCTGATTTTACTTTATTTCCGCTGTTACTTTCTTACTGCCACTGCTATAAAACTGTTGCTACTGATAAACCTCTGCGAGCTAGACTATTTCCAGGTGCAGCTGAATTGACAACTCAACTGTCAAGGCTTATATTTATTCTTTGGCTCCCCTTGTGTCGAATCAATAAATTGGGTAATACTTCCCTCGAAGACTGTTGCGATCCCCTATACTTGTGGGTCATCACACCACCGCCACCACGCCGTCGTGCTGGCGGGATTCCGAGGAGGATCTACTACATCCGTTGCTCGCTGGAACGGGGAGAAGGACGTCGTCATCAACACCGTACGTGTGACCGAGTGCGGAGGTGCTGCCCGATTGTGGCACCGTCAAGATCTTCTACGCGCTTTTGAAAGCGACAAGTGATCGACTACATCCACCACGAGATTTATCTCGTTAACGCTTAGCGATCTTCGAGGGTATGTTGATCTTCACCTCGTTGCTACCATCTACTAGATTAGATCTTGGCTTGTTATTCGTTCTTGCGGTAGGAAATTTTTTGTTTTCTATGCTACGAATCCCTACAGTGGTATCAGAGCCAGGTCTATGCATAGATTGGTTGCACGAGTAGAACACAATGGTTTTGTGGGCGTTGATGCTTTTGTTGTCTTTTGTTATGTGTACTTTGCATCTTGCGGTATGGTGGGATGAAGCGGCCCGGGCTAACTTTACATGACCGCATTCATGAGACTTGCTCCACGCTCGACATGCAACTTGTATTGGATAAGTGGCTTTGCGGGTGCCTGTCTCTCTCACCATAGTTAAGATTCAATTTACTATTTCAATGGACAACACTAGTATCAATGTTGTGGTTCATGTTCGTAGGTAGATTGGATCTTACTCGAAAACCCTAAACCACGTAAAATATGCAAACCAAATTAGAGGTGTCTAAATTGTTTTTGCAGGGTTTGGTGATGTGATATGGCCATGATGTGATGATAAATATGTATGAGATGATCAATTGTATTGTGGCAACCGGCAGGAGCCTTATGGTTGTCTTTATATTTCATGTTGTAGTATTATTTCAAAGTAGTTGTAATAGTTGCTACACGTGGTGAACAACCATGAAGACGGCGCTATTGACCTTGACGCTACGCCGACGATGATGGAGATCATGCCCGTGCTTTGGAGATGAAGATCAAAGGCGCAAGATAAAAGGGCCATATCATATCACATTATGAATTGCATGTGATGTTAATCCTTTTATGCATCTTATATTGCTTAGATCGCGATGGTAGCATTATAAGATGATCCCTCTCACTAAAAATCAAGATAATAAAGTGTTCATCCTTAGTTAGCACCGTTGCTAAGACTCGTTGTTTCGAAGCATCACGTGATGATCGGGTGTGATAGACTCAACGTGTGCATACAATGAGTGCAAGCCAGATTTGCACATGTGGAAACTAGGGTTTGACTTGACGAGCCTAGCATGTACAGACATGGCCTCGGAACACGGAAGACCGAAAGGTTAAGCATGAATCATATAGATGATATGATGAACGTGTTGATGTTCGCCATTGAAACTACATCATCTCACGTGATGATCGGACTTGGTGTAGTTTATTTGGTTTGTGTAATCACTAAGACAATTCGAGGGATATTGTTTTGAGTGGGAGTTCACCTAGTTAATTTAAGAATTAATAGTAAACTCAAATTTATCCTGAACAAAGTCTAAATTGTATTTGAATTAAATTTTGTAGAATTGGCATCCATTTTCTACTTTGCGCTAGGCTTGTAATTGAGATAGAAATACTGTTAAATCTGACAAGTAACTTTAAGGACCGGTACCGTATTGTTAAAGAATCAAGAAATGATTAAGTCCTATAGCAAACTTTTGGTAATCCTCAAATTGCTGATTCAAAAAGCAATGGTTTCAATTAGTATCTAAAATTATCTTGTCTCCGTGAAACTTGATGTTCAAATCTGTTTGAAAAGTAAGGAGCTGAAAAGTTTGTTTTCAGAAATAAGCAAGGTGTGAGATATATGTGATATCTAAGACCTTATTACAAGATAATAGAATATAATTTAGTGAGACTACATAAACTCATAAGTTTTATGGTAATGTACGAAGGTTGAAGACGCTAGGCGTCCCGATCCTCCAACTAGTTGGGCACTAACATTATTCGCATATCCATGTAAGCCATAGTAGCTTCATCATGAAGTTCTCATGATTTGATGGATAAAATTATGAGTGAAATTGTTCATCACATTGAAAAGTTACTAATAGTGAAATCCGGAACACTTGTCATGTGATGATCAACTTCAAAGTGCGAACCTCAAGGTTATTGGTATTCGACCAACAAGCCTAGAAGTTATTGATGTTGAAGTGTTTTCAGAAATATGAGGAAGGTCGAAAGAGAAACTACAAAAGGATTTTGGCAGAAAGAAAGAAAAGACTAGAAAGTCTAGCTCAGGTGTATATAGATGATATACATGTTATGAATGTATTCTTTGATTGGTCACACAATGGAATTCTTGGGTATTTATACCATATTGGTTGGTATGAGATGTCATACAAGACAACCCAATACAAGAATACAATGGCCTAAGTGACTGATAAGGAATGTGGTAATAATGCACGTCAGGAACAAAATAAAGTGTTATTATGTTCGTCGTTGGCATTCTACCTAGCCCTTCAGATTTATAATAAAGAACTTAATAATTGTTATTTTTCTCTGGTCAAATGAAAACAATGAGTTGTTCAAATTATGACCCTACTCCATGTACGATGGATAAGTTATTATAAATCTTAATGGTGAAACACACATGCATAACACTGACGCTAAAATGCCATAAGGCAAATGATTTGAATTCCAGTTATTTGTGGCACCGCTATTTAGGTCATTTTAGAAAGGAACGCATGAAGAAACTCCATGCAAATGGATTTTTGGAGTCATTTGATTTTTGAATCGTTTGGCACTTGCAAATCTTTTCTAAAGAAAATGACTGAAATAACGTTCATAGGCCAGGAGTTGAACAGGCAACTAACTTAGTGGAAACATACATAATGCTGTATGTGGTTCATTGGGTATAGTTGTGTGCGGAAGATTCTTCTACTTCATGAAAGCTTCCAACAATGAATTGACTATATATATATGGATATATTTATTCAATGAGGAAGAAGTTTGAAACGTTTGAATAGATTCAAATAAATTTCAACATGAAGTGGAAATCATCGTAATAGAAAAGTCAAATATCTATGATTGGATCATGGTGGAAATATTTGAATTACGAGTTTTAGCGAACATCTAAGAGAGTTACGAAATTGTTCCACAACGCACGTTTCTCTGAACACCATAGTTATGATGGAGTATTCGAAAGACGTATCCAAACCTTGTTGGATTAATGATGAGATAAAATAAAATGATGCCATTATATTTTGTGGATTATGCTTTAGAGACTACCGCTTTTACACTAAATAGAGTGTCATCATAAATCCGTTGAAATGACACCATATGAGTTATGGAATGGGTATAAACCCTAATAGTCCTTTCTTAAATTTTGGTATGCATAGCATAAGTAAATAAGTTTACAACCAAAATCGTATGAATGTCTTTGTTGGTTATCCCAGAGAACAAATTGGGAATTCTTTCCACTATGAAGTCAAAGACAAAAGTGTTTGTCGATGTTTCTTGCTTATTTCTAAGAAATTGTTTCTAGCGAAGTATTTGAGTGGGAGGCCAATATAACTTGATAAGGTTGATGAACCTGAGCATGATGATCAGAGTAGCGCAGCATCAGATATGGTTCCAGAAGTGGCCACGACGATCATGGCTCCCATGTCTACAAAGTGTTATAGTCATGGAGATCGAAGTACCTATTGAACCTTGTAGGTATGGTTTACTTTGTGATCAAATAAATGATTTGTGGACAAAGGATTGATTTTGAACAACGATAAACCAACTACATACAAAGAAGCTATGATGGGCCCTGACTCTGTAAAATGGCTGAGAGCCATGAAATCCAAGATAGTATCTATAATCAAGCTTGGACCTTGGTAGACCTTTTAAAGGAATATATACTTTTTGAAAGCAAATGGATCTATAAAATTAATAGACTTGGATATAATATCCTTGAAGAAGCTCGACTTGTCAAAAGATTGTTTACAACAAAGTTCAAAGAGTTGACTGCGATAAGATTAGATCTTCATCAGCGATGCTTATAGTCTATGCGGATTGTTCTAGTAATCTCTACATATTTCTTTTGTGAGATATGTTAGTAGGATGGCAAAATACATTATTTAAAAGAAGTATGTATTAAAGGTGTATACAAGATACATCTGAGAGTTTTGCTAGTCCGTAGAATACTAGAAATGTATACAAACTTCACTGGATGAAGTGAGTATCACGGAGTTGGAATCTTCACCGGATAATCAAAGAGTTTTTGATTTCATCAGAAACGATGAAGATGCTTGCATTTGCAAGAAATTAAGTGGGAGCGCTGAGACATATTTATTATACTTTATGTAGATGACATATCGTTAATTATAAATAATGTAATCATGCTTGATATGATTAGAAGGTTTCATTGAAAATCAACTTCAATGAAAGGATATGGACTAAAAACATATTTAGCGTCAAGATCTATGAAGATAGATTGAAACGCATAATAAGTTTAAAGTCAAAATACATAGAATGAATATTGAAGTAGTTCAATATGAAAACGTTAAGAAGTTGTTCTTTTCCATGTGGAGGTTTAAACAAGACTTGAGTGTATTTGACACTCAATGAGTAAAAACACATGAGTGATTTTAGATCACGAATAATATGTACACAATCAGATGTCCTATGCTCTAAGGTGTTACGAGCATATATCAGAATGATTCATATGATGATCATTGGACAACAGTAAGAATATCCCTGAGTGCTTTGTCAAAGCCGAGGATATATATATATATAGTTTTATATGGGGTAATGACAAACAAATCATTGTAAAGTGTTACACCGATATTAGTTTGGTCACATATAAAATAAATTTCAATCTCAATTAGGCTAAATGTGTTCATTAATAGGTAGCACAATGGGCTAGAAAGAGTCTATGCTCTAAATATTGTGACGGATTCTACAAACGAAGGAAGAGTATCTCATTGTTTTGACAATGACCAAGGGTTTTTGAGTCGAAGAGTTCTTTGAGAACTTGGTGTAGTTCCGGTAGTGTTAGAACTATGAAACTATATTGTATGTGACAATATTGGTAACATATTTCAGACCACGGAATTAAGGTTCCACCAGAAGACCAAACATATACGATTGATGCCGACTCATTTTGAAAAACTGAGTAATGCGTAGAGATGCAAATGAATTAAAAAATACATACGTTTCTGTGTTTGTCAGATTCGTTGACTGTAACCTCTCCCATAAGCAAACATGATAAAGCACCAGAAGGCCAAGGTGCTATATCTTTACAAATGTAAACTAGATTATTGACTCTAGTGCAAGTGGGAGATTGTTGGAGATATGCCCAAGAGGCAATAATAAAAGTGTTTATTTGTTATATCTTAGTGTTCATGATAAATGTTTACATCCCATTCTATAATTGTATTAACCGGAAACATTAATACTTGTGTGTTTTGTGAACATAAAGGAGTCCCTAGTAAGCCTCTTGTTAAACTAGCTTGTTGATTAATAGATGATCATGGTTTGCTGATCATGAACATTGGATGTTATTAATAACAAGATCATATCATTAGGTGAATGATGTGATGGACATAAACCCATAGTAAGCGTAGCATATGATCAAGTCATTTAGTTCTTTGTGCTTCAAGCTTTAATATGCATAGTAACTTAATCCTTTGACCATGAGATCATGTTAATCACCTACACCGGATGGATGCTTTGATGACACCAAACACTACTGCGTAAATGGGTTGTTATAAAGGTGGCATTAAGTGTTCGGAAAGTATAGGGTTGAGGCACTTGTATCAATAGTGGGATTTGTCCATCCTAATGACGGATATATATACTCTGGGCCGTCTCGGTGGAATGATATCTAATTAGCTTGCAAGCATGTGAGTGGTTCACAAGGGATATCATATCACGGTACGAGTAAAGAGTACTTTTCGGTAACGAGGTTGAACTTGGTATGGAGATACCGACGATCAAACTTCGGATAAGTAAAATATCGCGAGACAAAGGGAATTGTTATTTTATGTGAATGATTCTTTCGATCACGAAGTCATCGTTGAATATGTGGGAGCTATTATGGATCTCCAGGTCCCGCTATTAGTTATTGATCGGAGAGGAGTCTTGATCATGTCCACATAGTTCTCGAACCGTAGGGTGACACACTTAAGGTTTGATGTCGTTTTTAAGTAGATATGGAATATGGAATGGAGTTCGAATGTTGTTCGGAGTCTCGGATGGGATCCAGGACATCACGAGGAGTTCCGGAATGGTTCGGAGAATAAGATTCATATATAGGAAGTCACTTTCCAAGTTTGGAAATGATCCGGTGCATTTATGGAAGGCACTAGAATGTTCTAGAACCTTCTGGAAGAAATCACCATGGAAGGTGGAGTCCCGGATGGACTCCACCAACCCTAACCAGCCAACCAGGAGGGAAGGTGGAGTCCATGGTGGACTCCACCACCTTGGCCGGCCAAGGGAGAAGGAAAGGGAGGAGTCCCACTTCCCCTAGGTTTCACCCATATGGTAAGTTTTGAGCTGGACCCTTATTCGAATCTTGGGCAAACTCTAGGGGGTTCCACCTATATAATGAGGGGGAGAGGGAGGGGCCGGCCACCTCTTGAGCCGCACCACCAAAGGGCACCCAAAGCCGGCGCCCAAGTGCCCCCTCTCCCAAACCCTAGCCACTCCCCTCCTCTATCCTCTCCCGCGGTGCTTACGGCGAAGCGCTGCCTGAGATCTCCACCACCACCGCCACCACGCCGTCGTGCTGGCGGGATTCCGAGGAGGATCTACTACATCCGCTGCCCGCTGGAACGGGGAGAAGGACGTCATCATCAACACCGTACGTGTGACCGAGTGCGGAGGTGCTGCCCGATTGTGGCACCGTCAAGATCTTCTACGCGCTTTTGAAAGCGGCAAGTGATCGACTACATCCACCACGAGATTTATCTCGTTAACGCTTAGCGATCTTCGAGGGTATGTTGATCTTCACCTCGTTGCTACCATCTACTAGATTAGATCTTGGCTTGTTATTCGTTCTTGCGGTTGGAATTTTTTTATTTTCTATGCTACGAATCCCTATAATCATCACGTACCGGTCGTGGAGGTGGGCAAGCGTTGCGGTTTAGTTGTCGTGGACGACCAGGTGCAGGTTGTTCGACTTCCTCGCCGTCCAGCATGTTCTCATCTACCTGCTCATCCTCTTCTCCTCCATAATCGTCATATCCGTCATCAGAAGGCACGTCAGGTCCGGCTGCTGCAGCAGGAGCGGTACCCGCAGGCACCTCCGCACGAGGAACACGGCGTGCGCGTCATCGCACGTTGTCGCGAGGTGGCGGCAACCGAATCAAGAGCTCCTGGAACTTGGCGTCGAGCTTGGAGTTGAAAGCTGTCTCGAGACCATCCAGCTTGTCCAGTGCGTCGGTGAGTTTGGCGTCCACATCACCAATGCGTGCATCGACGTCGCGTGCATGCCCGCCCAAAAGGTGGGTGAAGTGAGCATGCAACTCCTCACTCGTCATCTTGGCCGGGTCAACAGCGGCCGGTGTAGTTCCTGTCATGATTAGTACTCAAAAAGCACAAATGTATATGCCTACAAACTATGGAATATGGTGGTTCACGCGCAATTCTTCAAGCAAAATACAAAGCTCTTACAAGTTCTTACCAAACAGGAGGAAGGTGATAGGCAACCAACAAGGATCAGCGTCTCCCAAGATTGACAAAGCGATTACCAGGTGTCGACACAGAGCAAGTGGAGACAATATGTAGAGGTGTAGGAAGGCTAATATGGTAGCAAACAACAATTGTCAAAACAGCAATGCAGTATTGAAAGTATGCTCAACAGCGGTACTGTGCTGGTCCTAGGCTAGACCGTACTAGAGACGCGAGCCTAGTTCACCCACAAAGTCACGGTGCGGCACACAAGCAACGAGCAGCGATGAAGTGATATATGGTGGCGGGTGGCTCCAACAAGCACAAAGGAATAGCTCAAAAGCAAGATATAAGTGAAGAACACATGAATTTCCGGGTAGTAAACTTAAAGGTCAAAAATCTCAACCTTCCCGGCGTTTTTTGGAAATTCTGAGAGTTCGGAAAGGTGTACAACAAAGTTGTTGTGGCTAGATAGGACTTTTTCTCCCGGTGAGTTTGAGTGGTCGAACGTCGAAAACGGAGTTCGTATGCAAAAGTTATCCTCGGTCAAAGTTTGGTGTCCAAAACTGCCCAATTCGGACTAAAATCAACCTGACTAGTGGAAATCGTGGTCAACCCGACTTGGATGCGGATTTGACTTTTTTTTTGCAATTTGTTTTACAAGTCTTTACCGGCGACCGAAACTAAGAGGGAAAAACAATGAAACCTAATTCTACAAGGACTCTATCGCGGTAGAGAAATAACACGAATCTGTGTCGCGGTAGGAAACAGGGTATATGGTAGATGTATATGATGGTGGCGGAAACGATCTGGTGGGTGTATATGGCAGTGGCGGAAGTATATATGGTGGTGATGATCTGCGAGCGATGCGAGTATGCGGCGGCGGCGTAACTACTATGACCAGAACACGAAACTCTAAAGGAGCTAGACGCTAAGACCAGCAACTCGACACGAAGATGCAGACACAAATTCAACTATGCAAAACTGAAAAGACAATGCAAAGACGTGGCAGGGGGTTTATGGGACGATGATCTAAAACCCTAACAGTATTTTGGGCTTTTTCATGGTTTATGGGTATGAGGGCAGATGCAATCTACACTAGGAAAACAGTAAATTCTCACCGAGCAACCTGAAATCTGATACCACTTGATAGGGCAAAGGTGTCCGATCTTTCGATGAGATGAAGATAGATCGATTTGTTGGTGGAGTTCGTGCTTGATGATCCGACTACACGTGCAAAGCTCGTGCGCCAATGCAATCGCTAGGACAATCTCCGGGAGTTACTGATCTTGCGGGAGCACGATCAGCCTGACCAGAAGGCCTTAATTCCTACCTGAAATCGAGAACAAGTAAGAACTAAAGATGCAATCAGAATATTGCGAATAAAGTTGAAAGCTTGATTGATAATGGTGGGATTCAGAATAGGCGGTCTTGTTCTGGGCGTTGGCCTCAAAAGAAGTACACGAAGTTGCAGCAATTGGCTAACTTTTAATCTAATCAAAATCCGAGTCTAAACGTGATGGCTATGGGGGTATTTAATGGAGGAAAAGGTGGGGTTTCGACCAGCCATACGTATGGTGGTCGCACCAAACCCTAGAAGGCCTTTCCCCCTTCAATACGGACTCTAAAAAGTGGCTGACTTAATTCCTGCGAAAATGACATGGGCCTGGCCCAAAACTAAAGGTGACGCAGCACCATATTATGCTATGGACGAAATTATGAAGTGGAAAACTCTATATTTCATCCATGTCTTCATCTCTTCTTATGGTGGCTTCAAAGTTCCGAAATCTCCACTTGCGGCGTCCTCTTCAATCCTCAAATGCTTGCTACCATCTCCTCCATGTGTGATCATGCTCCAATGCTTGTCCTCCTCATCCATGCTAGGTCCATCATTCCTAAGAGTAACAAACATATCTGATTTAGGCAGCATCATATTCTCATGTATGTGAGGAATAGTTCCAAGAAATGAAAGTACCTGATAGTTAAGTTGTTTGGCACGAGCTCGAGTGATTGGTCCTTGTATTTGTGTGGCTGTAGGTACAACGGTTGTATCAATAGATGGGATGTCCTCATCAATCGGGCCTGAGCAGCTCCAGGGCGTCGACGCAGGCGAAGTCGAGGCCGGCCGGGTGCGAGCTCCGTCAACGACGATGAAGGAGGCGCATAGGTGGCAGTGTGCAGCGGTGCAGGGGAGATGCTGGGCAATGCAGGGGTACGGCTTGAACATGCGGACGAGCTCCCAGGCGACGACACGGTGCGCAGCAAGGTCGGCGATGCCGTAGTCGAACTTGACGACATCGGCCATCCTGGAAGGTTCCTGGGAGAAGGTAGGTGCGAACGAGAGTGAGGAATACAGAGAGATAGAGAGACAGAGAGAATAGAGACGGAGACAAGCTCCTCTCCGATGTTTCTTGGACAGGCTCCCGAGAGCGTGCCGAGCTCGTCCAGCTCAGTCCCGAAGAAGATCGAGGGGAAGAGCCTCGGCTCCTAGAGTGTTCTAGGAGAACGAGGAGGGGTGATTGTTGGAGATATGCCCAAGAGGCAATAATAAAGTGGTTATTATATATCTTTATGTTTATGATAAATGTTTGCATACCATGCTATAATTGTATTAACCGAAACATTGATACATGTGTGTTATGTGAACAACAAGGAGTCCCTAGTAAGCCTCTTGTATAACTAGCTTGTTGATTAATAGATGATCATAGTTTCATGATCATGAACATTGGATGTTATTAATAACAAGGTTATGTCATTAGATGAATGATATAATGGACACACCCAATTAAGCGTAGCATAAGATCACGTCATTAAGTTCAAATTGCTATAAGCTTTCGATACATATTTACCTAGTCCTTCGACCATGAGATCATGTAAATCACTTATACCGGAAGGGTACTTTGATTACATCAAACACCACTGCGTAAATGGGTGATTATAAAGGTGGGATTAAGTATTCGGAAAGTATAAGTTGAGGCATATGGATCAAGAGTGGGATATTGTCCATCCCGATGACGGATAGATATACTCTGGGCCCTCTCGGTGGAATGTCGTCTGATTAGCTTGCAAGCATGTGACTTGGTCACAAGAGATGACATGCCACGGTACGAGTAAAGAGTACTTGTCGGAGACGAGGTTGAACAAGGTATGGAGATACCGATGATCAAACCTCGGACAAGTAAAATATCGCGTGACAAAGGGAATCGGTATCGTATGTAAATGGTTCAATCGATCACTAAGTTATCGTTGAATATGTGGGAGCCATTATGGATCTCCAGATCCCGCTATTGGTTATTGGTCGGAGAAGAGTCTCGACTATGTCTGCATAGTTCACGAACCGTAGGGTGACACACTTAAGGTTTGATGTCGTTTAAGTAGATATGGGATATGGAATGGAGTTCGAATGTTTGTTTGGAGTCTCGGATGGGATCCAGGACATCACGAGGAGGTCCGAAATGGTCCGGAGAATAAGATTCATATATAGGAAGTCATTTTCTAGTTTTGAAAATGATCCGGTATTTTTTCTGGAAGGTTCTAGAAGGTTCTCGAAGAGTCCGGAAGAAATTACCATGGAAGGTGGAGTCCCGGAGGGACTCCACCCACCATGGCCGGCCAGCCTAAGGGAGGAGGAGTCCCAGGTGGACTCCTCCCAAGGTGGTCGGCCAGCCCCACCAAAGGAAGGGGGGAGTCCCACTCCCCCTAGGTTTGGCAATATGGAAGGTTTTGTGTTGGGGTCTTATTCGGAGACTTTTGACATAACCTTGGGGATCCACCTATATAATGAGGGAGAGAGGGAGGGGGCAGCACATCATTGGCCGCAGCACCCCTGCCCCCCTTGAGGCCGGCGCCCCAAGCTCCCCCTCTCCCAAACCCTAGCCGCCCCCTCTTCCACCGGCAACTCCAGCAGCGCTTAGGCGAAGCCCTGCCGGAGATCTCCACCACCACCGCCACCACGCCGTCGTGCTGTCGGGATTCCGAGGAGGATCTACTACTTCCGCTGCCCGCTGGAATGGGGAGGAGGACGTCGTCATCAACACCGAACGTGTGACCGAGTACGGAGGTGCTGCCCGTTCGTGGCACCGTCAGGATCTTCTACGCGCTTTTGCAAGCGGCAAGTGATCGTCTACATCCACCACGAGATCTGATCTCATTAACGCTTTGTGATCTTCAAGGGTATGTTGATCTTCACCTCGTTGCTACCATCTTCTTGATTGGATCTTGGCTTGTTCTTCGTTCTTGCGATAGGAATTTTTTTGTTTTCTATGCTACGAATCCCAACAGTGGTATCAGAGCCGTGTCTATGCATAGATTGGTTGCACGAGTAGAACACAATGGTTTTGTGGGCGTTGATGCTTTTGTTGTCTTTAGTTCGTGTACTTTGCATCTTGCGGGATGGTGGGATGAAGCGGCTCGGGCTAACTTTACATGACCGCGTTCATGAGATTTTCTCCACGCTTGACATGCAACTTGGATTGCATAAGTGGCTTTGCGGGTGTCTGTCTCTCCCACCATAGTGAAGATTCAATCTACTCTTTCTATTGACAACATTAGTATCACCGTTGTGGTTCATGTTCGTAGGTAGATTGGATCTTACTCGAAAACCCTAAACCACGTAAAATATGCAAACCAAATTAGAGGCGTCTAACTTGTTTTTGCAGGGTTTGGTGATGTGATATGGCCATGATGTGATGATGAATATGTATGAGATGATCATTATTGTATTGTGGCAACCGGCAGGAGCCTTATGGTTGTCTTTAAATTTCATGTTGAAGTATTATTTCAAAGTAGTTGTAATAGTTACTACATGGGAGCACAACCATGAAGACGGCGCCATTGACCTTGACGCTACGCCGACGATGATGGAGATCATGCCCGTTGATGATGGAGATCATGTCCGTGCTTTGGAGATAAAGATCAAAGGCGCAAAGACAAAAGGGCCATATCATATCACATATGAATTGCATGTGCTGTTAATCCTTTTATGCATCTTATATTGCTTAGATCGCGACGGTAGCATTATAAGATGATCCCTCTCACTAAATATCAAGATAATAAAGTGTTCATCCTTAGTATGCACCGTTTCTAAGACATGTCGTTTCGAAGCATCACGTGATGATCGGGTGTGATAGATTCTACATGTGCATACAACGGGTGCAAGCCAGTTTTGCACACGCGGATAGTAAGGTTGCCTTGACGAGCCTAGCATGTACAGACATGGTCTCGGAACACGGGATACCGAAAGGTAGAGCATGAGTCATATGAATGATATGATGAACACTTTGAGTGTTCGCCTTTGAAGCTACATCTTTTCTCGTGATGATCGGAATTGGTGTAGTGGATTTGGTTCGTGTGATCACTAAGACAATGCGAGGGATATTTTTTTGAGTGGGAGTTCACCTAGTTAATTTAAGAATTAAAATTTGAACTCAATTTTATCATAAACTTAGTCTAAACTCTTTGCAAATATGTTGTAGATCATGGCGTTCCCCTCCATCAATTTTAACCAGTTCCTAGAGAAAGAAAAGCTTAAAAGCAATGGTAGCAACTTCACCGACTGGTTCCGTCATGTGAGGATTTTCCTCACTGGTGGAAATCTGCAATTTGTGCTCGAAGCACCGCTAGGTTCCCCACCACCACCTGCAGTATCCGAGGAAGAAAAGAATGTTTTCGAGACTCGGGTAACTCGGTACTCTCAAGTTCAGTGTGCCATCCTGTGCAGCCTAGAGGCGGAGCTCCAAAAGCGTTTTGAGCACCATGACCCTTATGAGCTGGTCCATGAGCTAAAAGCTATCTTTGAAACTCATGCGGCCGTGGAAAGCTATGAGGCATCGAAACACTTCTTTTGCTGTATGATGGAAGAGGGTAGCTCCGTTAGTGAGCACGTGCTCGCTATGTCCGGGCACGCGAAGAAGCTCAGTGAATTGGGGGTAGTGATTCCTAACAAGCTGGGTATTCATCGTGTACTCCAATCACTGCCACCTAGTTACAAAAACTTTGTGATGAACTACAACATGCAGAACATGAACAAGGAGTTACCTGAACTCTTCTCCATGCTGAAATCTGCTGAGGTGGAAATATAGAAAGAGCACCAAGTGTTGATGGTCAACAAGACCACCAGTTTCAAGAAGCAGGGCAAGCCTAAGAAGGGCAACTTCAAGAAGGGTAGCAAGAAAGTTGCTGCACCTCCTGAGAAGCCTAAGGCTGGCCCTAAACCTGATACTGAGTGCTATTACTGCAAGGAGAAGGGGCACTGGAAGCGGAATTGCCCCAAGTACATGGCTGATCTGAAGAGCGACCTTGTCAAGAAAAAGAAAGGTATATTTGATATACATGTTATAGATGTCTATCTTACTGGTTCTCGTAGTAGTGCCTGGGTATTTGATACTGGTTCGGTTGCTCATATTTGTAACTCGAAACAGGAACTACGGAATAAACGAAGCCTAGCGAGGGACGAGGTGACGATGCGCGTTGGAAATGAATCCAAGGTCGATGTGATCGCCGTCGGCACGCTCCCTCTACATCTACCTTCGGGATTAGTTTTAAACCTAAATAATTGTTATTTGGTGCCTGCGTTGAGCATGAACATTATATCTGGATCTTGTTTAATGCAAGACGGTTATTCATTTAAGTCAGAGAATAATGGTTGTTATATTTATATGAATAATATCTTTTATGGTCATGCGCCTGAGATGAATGGTTTATTCTTGTTAAATCTCGATAGTAGTGATACACATGTTCATAACATTGATGCTAAGCGAATTAAATTAAATGATAATTCTACTTATATGTGGCAATCGCTGCCTTGGTCATATTGGAGTGAAGCGCATGAAGAAACTCCATTCTGATGGACTTCTTGAGTCACTTGACTTTGAGTCACTTGATAGATGCGAAGCATGTCTAATGGGAAAAATGACTAGGACTCCGTTCTCTGGTACAATGGAGCGAGCTACAGACTTATTGGAAATCATACATACCGATGTGTGTGGACCAATGAGTGTAGCATCGCGCGGTAATTATCGTTATGTTCTAACCTTCACGGATGATCTGAGTAGATATGGGTATATCTATTTCATGAAACATAAGTCCGAAACTTTCGAGAAGTTAAGGAATTCCAAAGTGAAGTAGAAAATCAACGTAACAAGAAGATTAAGTTTCTGCGTTCTGATCGTGGAGGCGAATATCTGAGTTATGAGTTTGGCATGCATTTAAAGAAATGCGGAATACTTTCACAGTTGACACCGCCAGGAACACCACAGCGCAATGGTGTGTCCGAACGTCGTAATTGAACTCTCTTGGATATGGTTCGATCTATGATGTCTCTTACTGATTTGCCGTTATCTTTTTGGGGTTATGCTTTAGAGACAGCCGCATTCACTTTAAATAGGGCACCATCTAAATCCGTTGAAACGACACCGTATGAATTATGGTTTGGCAAGAAACCTAAGCTATCGTTCCTTAAAGTTTGGGGTTGCGAAGCTTATGTAAAGAAGTTACAACCTGACAAGCTAGAACCCAAAGCGGAGAAATGCGTCTTCATAGGATACCCTAAAGAAACTATTGGGTATACTTTCTATCACAGATCCGAAGGCAAAATCTTTGTTGCTAAGAACGGATCCTTTCTTGAGAAGGAGTTTCTCACTAAAGAAGTGACTGGAAGAAAAGTAGAACTCGACGAGGTTACTGAACCTTCTCTCGTAGATCAGAGTAGCGCAGTACCGGAAGATGTTCATGTGCAGCCTGCACCGATAGGAGAGGAAGCAAATGATAATGATCATGAAACTTCGAACGAGAAAGCGACTGAACCTCGCAGATCGACGAGGGAACGTACCACTCCTGATTGGTATGATCCCTGTCTAAATATCATGATTGTGGACAACAATGATGAAGACCCTGTGACGTATGAGGAAGCAATGATGAGCCCAGATTCCAACAAATGGCATGAAGCCATGAAATCCGAAATGGGATCCATGTATGATAACCAAGTATGGACTTTGGTAGACTTACCTGATAGCTGCAAGGCTGTCGAGAATAAATAGATCTTCAAGAGAAAAACAGATGCTGATGGTAATATTACTGTCTATAAAGCTCGACTTGTCGCAAAGGGTTTCCGACAAATTCAAGGAGTTGACTACGATGAGACTTTCTCACCTGTAGCGAAGCTAAAGTCTGTGAGGATTTTGTTAGCAATAGCTGCATTTTTCGATTACGAGATCCGCGCATGGATGTCAAAACGGCGTTCCTTAATGGTGACATTGAGGAAGAGTTGTATATGGTACAACCCAAAGGTTTTGTCAATCCTAAAAATGCTGACAAGGTATGCAAACTTCAGCGTTCCATTTATGGACTGAAGCAAGCATCCCGGAGTTGGAACCAACGCTTTGATAAGGTGATCAAAGACTTCGGGTTTATACAGTGTCATGGAGAGGCCTGTATTTACAAGAAAGTGAGTGGGAGCTCTGTAGCATTCCTGATATTATATGTAGATGACATATTATTGATTGGGAATGATATAGAACTATTAAGCAGTGTAAAAGGTTATTTGAATAAGTGTTTTTCAATGAAAGACCTTGGTGAAGCAGCGTACATTTTAGGCATCAAGATTTATAGAGATAGATCAAAACGCCTAATAGGGCTTTCACAGAGTACATACCTGGACAAGATTCTAAAGAAGTTTAGAATGGATGAAAGCAAGAAAGGGTTCTTGCCTATGTTGCCAGGTAAGGTCTTGAGTAAAACTCAAGGTCCAGCTACGGCAGAAGAAAGAGAGAGGATGAATCAGATCCCCTATGCCTCGGCAGTAGGCTCTATCATGTATGCCATGCTGTGTACTAGACCGAATATCGCACATGCTGTTAGTTTGACCAGCAGATATCAAAGTGATCCAGGAATGGAACACTGGACAGCGGTAAAGAATATCCTGAAGTACTTGAAAAGGACTAAGGATATGTTTCTTTGTTATGGCGGTGACCAAGAGCTCGTTGTAACCAGTTACACCGATGCAAGTTGGAACACTGATCCTGATGACTCTAAGTCTCAGTCTGGGTACGTGTTTATATTGAATGGTGCTACAGTTAGCTGGATGAGTTCCAAGCAGTGCATGGTGGCGAAGTCTTCAACTGAATCTGAATACATAGCGGCTTCGGAGGCTTCATCGGAAGCGGTATGGATGAAGAGGTTCATTGTTGAGCTTGGTGTGGTTCCTAGTGCATTGGACCCATTAGTCATCTATTGTGACAACATGGGTGCCATCGCTAATGCACAAGAACCAAGGTCACACAAGAAGCTGAAGCATATCAAGCTGCGTTTTCATTCGATTCGCAAGTACATCGAAGATGGTGAAGTAAAGATTTGCAAAGTACACACAGATCTGAATGGGGCAGATCCGTTGACTAAAGCTCTCCCTAGGGCAAAGCATGACCAACACCAGAATGCCATGGGTGTTAGGTACCTTACAATGTAATCTAGATTATTGACTCTAGTGCAAGTGGGAGACTGTTGGAGATATGCCCAAGAGGCAATAATAAAGTGGTTATTATATATCTTTATGTTTATGATAAATGTTTGCATACCATGCTATAATTGTATTAACCGAAACATTGATACATGTGTGTTATGTGAACAACAAGGAGTCCCTAGTAAGCCTCTTGTATAACTAGCTTGTTGATTAATAGATGATCATAGTTTCATGATCATGAACATTGGATGTTATTAATAACAAGGTTATGTCATTAGATGAATGATATAATGGACACACCCAATTAAGCGTAGCATAAGATCACGTCATTAAGTTCAAATTGCTATAAGCTTTCGATACATATTTACCTAGTCCTTCGACCATGAGATCATGTAAATCACTTATACCGGAAGGGTACTTTGATTACATCAAATACCACTGCGTAAATGGGTGATTATAAAGGTAGGATTAAGTATTCAGAAAGTATGAGTTGAGGCATATGGATCAAGAGTGGGATATTGTCCATCCCGATGACGGATAGATATACTCTGGGCCCTCTCGGTGGAATGTCGTCTGATTAGCTTGCAAGCATGTGACTTGGTCACAAGAGATGACATGCCACGGTACGAGTAAAGAGTACTTGTCGGAGACGAGGTTGAACAAGGTATGGAGATACCGATGATCAAACCTCGGACAAGTAAAATATCGCGTGACAAAGGGAATCGGTATCGTATGTAAATGGTTCAATCGATCACTAAGTTATCGTTGAATATGTGGGAGCCATTATGGATCTCCAGATCCCGCTATTGGTTATTGGTCGGAGAAGTGTCTCGACTATGTCTGCATAGTTCACGAACCGTAGGGTGACACACTTAAGGTTTGATGTCGTTTAAGTAGATATGGAATATGGAATGGAGTTCGAATGTTTGTTCGGAGTCTCGGATGGGATCCAGGACATCACGAGGAGGTCCGAAATGGTCCAGAGAATAAGATTCATATATAGAAAGTCATTTTCTAGTTTTGAAAATGATCCGGTATTTTTTCTGGAAGGTTCTAGAAGGTTCTAGAAGAGTCCGGAAGAAATTACCATGGAAGGTGGAGTCCCGGAGGGACTCCACCCACCATGGCCGGCCAGCCTAAGGGAGGAGGAGTCCCAGGTGGACTCCTCCCAAGGTGGCCGGCCAGCCCCACCAAAGGAAGGGGGGAGTCCCACTCCCCCTAGGTTTGGCAATATGGAAGGTTTTGTGTTGGGGTCTTATTCGGAGACTTTTGACCTAACCCTTGGGGATCCACCTATATAATGAGGGAGAGAGGGAGGGGGGAAGCACATCATTGGCCGCACCACCCCTGCCCCTCTTGAGGCCGGCGCCCCAAGCTCCCCCTCTCCCAAACCCTAGCCGCCCCCTCTTCCACCGGCAACTCCAGCAGCGCTTAGGCGAAGCCCTGCCGGAGATCTCCACCACCACCGCCACCACGCCGTCGTGCTGTCGGCATTCCGAGGAGGATCTACTACTTCCGCTGCCCGCTGGAACGGGGAGGAGGACGTCTTCATCAACACCGAACGTGTGACCGAGTACGGAGGTGCTGCCCGTTCGTGGCACCGTCAGGATCTTCTACGCGCTTTTGCAAGCGGCAAGTGATCATCTACATCCACCACGAGATCTGATCTCGTTAACGCTTTGTGATCTTCAAGGGTATGTTGATCTTCCCCTCGTTGCTACCATCTTCTTGATTGGATCTTGGCTTGTTCTTCGTTCTTGCGATAGGAAATTTTTTGTTTTCTATGCTACGAATCCCAACAGTGATCGGGGAGGAAGTGAGGCCTAGAGTGGTGAGGAAATGCCAGGGCTCGAGTTAAAAGGGGTGAGAGGCGATGCACAAGGGCTACACGTGCGCGGATGCTAGACGGCAGGATAGCGGTGGTTTGGTGCAAGGCGTGAAGTCACGGGTGCCTTGCAACCGAAGGGATGGGGAGGCTCGGTCTGAAACGGTTGCGCTGAGGCCATGTTCAAGTGCTGACCCAGCTATTTGTTACGAAATAAACAATTAATGGATCAGAGGTAAGATGGGAAGGGTAGGGTGTTGGATAGGGTCGAGATGCGGTGTGGTATAGGTGCGTACCGATGGAAGTGACAGGAGAGGCTTGGCTTGTCGGGAACGCAACGCACGTCCACGATCGGGGTGACCACGGGATGGGTGAGCACGGATGAGAGGGAGGTGGGGCAGGGGCCACCTCGGGAGCAAGCATGATGCGGAGAGGGTGGAGAGGACGTCTCCCTAGCGTAGCCTAAGGAGCTGTGCTGCTTGCTTGCTCCTTGACCGAGAACGAGGTGATCACCGAGGAAAATGAGAAGGGAGAGAGAAGCTAGGGTTAGCTAGGTAGGCTTCCATGATGTCCTGGGGTGATGTGAGGTCTGGCTGCTCGTGCTGGCATTGAGTGGAGGGAGGAGGGGTAGGCTGCAGGCGAAGATCTTTCCAAGATCTTGCCACAAGCATGCACATGGGCATCTATCTTCTTTCCTCCTTCGCAAAGCCCAATCAGCAGGGAGAGCTATAGTGCATGGTTGACCAAAGGGTGGAGAGGAGGGTGGAGGGATCATATTTTAATAATATGAGAGGGAGAAGGGAGGATGCATGGCACAAAACCATGATCCACTTGGCCGGTCAGCTCCCTTGCTCATGCCAAGGTAAGCCAAGGTTTTGTCAAAATGGACCATGCAGATGAGTTAGATGATGGGGAAGATGACGACAAGACACAAGATTTAATTTGGGAAAGGTTCATAAGATTTTTAAAGAAATAGCGATGGAAAATAGGACATTAATCATTTGAAATGCTCAAATGATCAAATGATCATCTACTTGATAATGGATTGGTAGATGAGGGGATACTGTGTGATGGATCAGAGTGGTGCATTTGAGGTCCAAGGGTTGACATTAAAATTTGAATTCATTTGAAAGATGTTTGGATCACTTTCTAAGACATGGCCACAATTGCGAGAAATTTATTTGAAAATGCTTTTGAAAATGTTGAGAGTAGCAAGGTAGATTTTTCTCAAACAAAACTAAGCAAGAAAAGGGAAGAATTCACAAGAGTCCAATAACCATGCATTTTGTAAAAATGAAAATAGGATAAAGAAAATTATTTTATAGAAATTATTTTTGGGGTGGAAATGGGATGATGTAAAATACCACCCATGTTTCCTACTCCCTCCGATTCATATTAATTGACTTCAATATGGATCTATATAGAACTAAAATGTGTCTAGATACATTCATATTAGAGTCAATTATTATGAACCGGAGGGAGTATTTTATTTGAGAAAAAAATGAGAAGCTTTGATGAAACTAGAAATAGCTTTGTGGTTCAAAAATAGAGAAGAAAATAAAATAGGGTTTTGAGAATTTTGGAAAAGAAAGAGAAATAACTTTATTTGAGTAAAACTAAATTTGGGGAAAGAATTATTCCAAGAGTAGATGGTGAGTACATAGTGTAGCTATCATTTCCACTCTTGGTTTTGTGAAGATTAAACTTGGATTAAAGAAAAACTAGAGAATAAAGTGGGAGAAGGGATCTTGAGCTGAAACATTGGATAGGGTACAAGATCAAGTGGAAAATATGGGTTGCAAGGATCCCATGGAACATGCAGGACGTGGAAGTTGTAGAGTGAGTTGCATAGATAAGAACCATGCCCTTAGTTCACCTATAACAGGTGTGAGGGCTTAGGAAACAACTGCCAAAGTTTGAATCTTTTAACACAGCCAAAACAGATTATTGACTTGTCCTCAAAACCATCAAGGAAAAGTGGGTAGATGAGAGATCTGGTCCCAGGCATTGGTAGGGTTGGGAAGTGCACATGAAAAGGTAGGTCAAGGGCTAAGTGCATTGCCTCAGATGACAATGGATAAATAAAGCTAAAGGCTCTAAAATTGAATCTAATAACAGTGTTTGACTTAGCAAAATTTGGAGATGTTCTTAGGTTGATGTCTAGGGTACAAGGCATAGATGGATTAGAGAGTAGATAATCTTCGCTCATGAACCAAGGATAGGTTGATCTAAATTACATCACAAGGATGAATTCTAGTTAGGTGTATTCAAGGTTCCACAAGTGGGAAGGTTTGAGTTAGAGGTGTAAATGTTGGATTCAAACACAAATTTGGATTAGTCAAGACTTGGTTAAGAAGAAGTGATCTTGATGTGTTGAGGTCCTTAAGAGAAGACACCCAGTGAATGTGACAAAGGGGTTTTATGTAGTGGAAAGGAAAATAGTTTTCCTTGGCCACACTAGGGTTTTAGTTAGTAAGTTGCTAATTGGTTTTACCTTAAGAAGGATTTTGTTTTTGAGCTAGCTTAAGACAATCTTCTAGCAAGCAGATCAAGGCAATTCATCTTACTTTACCATTTAGAAAAAGTTTTTGTTCCCCCTGATTTTTGCACTCTGGACACTTAAACAATGTTGCAAAAGTTGGATTGTTACATCCACCTCTTCAAAAGGAACAACTTTTGTGAAGGCAACGAGGAGGAAAAAACATTCACAGCCACCAAAGTTCGTCCACGAATAGAGAAGAAGAGATCTGGAGAAGCAGAACTCTTCCTTCGATCTTCGTTGTGATCCTCCTCATCAAGATCCTTCATTCCTCCATCATCAACACCACATAGAGAGAGAGAAAGATTCATCTTTGTAAGAACTAGGGTTGTAAACTCTATTTGCATTCGAGACTCTTGAGATTGGATTTTGTTTGACCTTATTTGTGGCTTGCTACGGTAATATCGAGATGAACTCCATTTATAATATCATTATGTCTTTGTGCAACTCTCCTCTGATGTATGAATAAATCCCCCCTTGGTATGGGAGAAGTATGGGATTGGTGAGATGTGATGTACCTATTATTATTATCATTCATTTGTGAAAGCTATTGTTATTATTACTTATGGGATTGATTATCTATGGCTTGCTTAATGCTTGTTGTATAATTAAGGGCCCGAACAACATGATCCAGAGATCTACATAGATGAACACTTATTGTCTAGCAACTCGGCGACCTCCTAGTGATAGCGGAGATATCAAAGAGAAGTGAACACAACTCGAGGATAATGAGGAACCATTAACCTTAATGCGTTGGTTAATAATTATGCTGGCTATTGCTGATGGCAACAGGGAATTGGACAATAGTGTACCGGCATGGAGGAGATAGATGACTCAAGGGTTGCTCGCCTACTTGTATCCTAATATGCAAAAATCACTTTCACATACCAACCATATTAATATATCCATCCATATGGCACACTCACTATCACCACAAACTAAATCTCTCCGCGCCTGACCTCTCATTTGTAGGAAACTCCAAACACAATGGGTTACTTTATTTTTGTTACTATTTACTCTTTATTTACGCTCAATTACTTTTCAACAATTACTTCCTACTCACCACCTCCACCTTCACACTTGCAGTCAATTCACTCAAGATAGCGTGACACCTTGGGTGCGACAGAAATGCCAACAATAATACTTGCCTTCTTGTTCTCCATTGGGTTCGATATTAAACTGGGAAAATACTTCCACGAATTTATGCTCTGATGATCATGTGTTCTTGCAGGCCATCACCTATTCAAATGTTTCAGACTTCTTTCTCATCAAATAAATAAATCCATATATATCTATTCAATTCATCGATAGAAATTTGTGAAGTAGAAGAATCTACCGCACAAGACTAAAGATAATGGACTACATGCATCAGTATGTATGATTTCCAATAATTTAGTCGCTCGTTGAATTTTTGGCCTATGAACGGAGTTTTAGTCATTTTCTTTTTAGAAAAGGTTTGCAAGCGTCAAATGATTCAAAAAATCAAATGACTCCAAAAGTCCATTTGAATGGAGTTTCTTCATGCGTTCCTTTCTAATATGACCTAAACGATGGTTCCACGAATAAGTGGAATTCAAATCATTATCTTTAAGGCTTTTTAGCATCAATATTATGGATGTGTGTTTCACCAGCAAGATTTATAATATTTTATCCATCGTATATGGAGTGTGATCATAATTTGAACAACCCATTGCTTTCATTTAGACTAAAAAAACAATTATTAAGTTATTAGAACAAATCTCAAGGGCTAGGTGTGACACCACAAAACCGGTACCCTGCGGATTCCAGTGATCCTGCCAAAATCCGCACGATATCGATTCTGAGACGCCCTCCTACAAGATGTGTGTGATGAATCACACACGTGATGCAAGAGGAATTAACACATCGTAGTATTCATTACAACTAGTTCACGATGGAACCCACAAAAGAACATATATATTACAACAATGACTCCAATGAGCCAAGAATATGAATATACAATACAAAGATCCAATTCATACAGAAAATCGAATGAGCCCGAGTACGGACAAGAGTACAAATTGGACTAAGAGACCTGAAGATAACTAGTGGCGTCCATAACCCTACCCAAGCCAAGCCGGAAGGGTAACATTGCTAACGTCATCATCTCAAACCTATCAAAAAGAATCGGGCCGACGGTTGCCGACAAAAGGGGAAAGAAGACAAAAGAGGAATAAAGCAGAGCGTAAGTACCATGGAACGAACTATGGCACATACTTAGCGAGACTCGAACTAGGCTATGCTCACCGGGCTATATATTGTCGGGGCTATATGGTGGAGTTTAGCGGCAACAAAGCTTATACTAGAACTTATGGAGACACGCTACAAACTACCGTCTATTCAGAGAAGGTAAGAGTGATCAAAAGGTACCAACTAGATACTTCACAAACATAACCCAGCCGAATACACATATCCCCTTCAGACAAGGTGAAGAAGCAATGTACAGGCACTCACACGGTTGACAAGTTTATTAGATATTGGTTGTAGTAAAGCTATATTACTACGCAGGTTATCAGCAAATTATTAGCAGCAGGTATGAGGTGTAAGTTGTTCTATGATCGAGTAAAACAGCTCCAAGTCGTCCATAACTGCGGACACGGCTTTTCGAAAAGATTTACCCTCCAAGGGTGCTCAAAGATATACTCATACGCATGATCAACCACACCGAGCGATATTGCAGTCTCACAACAAGACCGTTCCCTGTTCAACAAGAAAGTCTAGGGGGGCCACCCCACTAAGCTACCCGTAACGAAGTTTGGCCGTACTCTGAAGCGGACTCAGGGTCTCTCCACTAGGAAAAGGCTTATCGGTGGCGCACTACTTTTCCTATCAGTGGTGCGCCACTGCTAATGGTTAGCAGTGGCGCACCCGCCACGGTAATCCAAGTACTAGTGGCGCATGGTGCGCCACTGCTAACCATTAGGTGCGCCACTGCTATGCCTCCATGGTGCGCCACTAGTATTATAAATGGTGTGCCACTGCTATTTTTGAAATTTTGATATGGATCTAGATCTGGATCTACCACGAATTTTTTTTGCTCGTTGTTGTTTTTTGAATTATTTGTCCCGTTCATCTAGCCCATTGTTTTGCTCGTTTTTGTTCTCTAATTATTTGTCTCGTGAGATATGTTGGGGGATGTAAGAGAGAAGAAGAGGATGGAGTATGGAGGAGAGGAATGGGAGGAGGAAGGAGGTGGTCGGATGGAGGAGGAGGGCGTAGCCGGATGGAGGAGGAGGGAGTGGTCGGAGAAGGAGAAGAGGAAGTATGGAGGAGGAAGGAGGTGGCCGGATGGAGGAGGAGGGAGTGGCCAGAGAAGGAGAAGATGAAGTATGGAGGAGGAAGATGGGAGGAGGAGGCCGGGCGTCGGAGAGGTGGTTGGAGTGGAGGAGAAGGAGGAGAGAATGGAGTGGAGGAGAAGGAGGAGAGAGTAGAAAATGGCCGGAGTGGAGGAGAAGGAGGAGAGAATAGAGTGGAGGAGAGAATGGAGAAGGTGGCAGTGGGGTAGGTGGTGGCCGGCCACATTTCAAATTTCGATGGAGGGAAGCTTAGCAGTGGCGCACCAAGGCATGGGTGCGCCGCTGCTACTTTTTGTTCTTTTTTTTGAAATTTCTGCCCGAAATCTAAAACCTGAAAAAAGTCCTATTTCCTTTTTGATTTTTGGGAATCTAAAAATTGTCTAAACGCCCGTGGGGCGTTGAAATAGAATAGGAAACTAGATTTAGATGTGCGCCTTGGCGCACGATCCCGTGAAAGTCGAACCGATCTACATCTAAATAGAAATATGCTTTATAGAATTTAGAAAACAAAGTAAATAAGGTGAAATTAGACCCAACCACACGAAAACAAATGGAACAAAAATACTTATATACAATCAGGAAAATAGTTAAATATAGTACTTCCACCGATCCGAAAAAATGCCAGATGATTAATACAATTGACTTTGACAATTAAACCCTTATAGAATCAGAAAATTCATCTTTGGTGACATTTCAAGTTCCTCGGCACTAACCGGGCGAGCAGGCGCTAGGCGAGCTCGACGTGGACGGGATCGGAGCCTCCATCGCGAGCGCCGGCTTCAGCTGCTGCTTGGGCTTTCTTCCGGTGCCGTACGGGTCTGCCATCTCGAGGAAGGCATAGCCACTGGAGGCCAGGGTCAACCCTATCACAGGCGTGGTCGCAATATGCATAAGCCGGTAGATGCAGAACATGATACGTAACTATATGCTTAGCAACACTGGCTTAATTGCTCCAAAACAGAACAATATAATAGGTGGTTTAGCCAGAACTTGTTTCAGTAGCTTGGTAAAGTTGTAAATATAGCTACTTGAATCAACTGGAAATTATACTTGGATCAGTCTAATCCAATCAACCAGAATCAGTGAATGAATTCTAACAGTAGATCGTGGTACCAAAACACCTAAAATCCATCAAAGACATTCCAAGGAAACATGTTTAACCAGATATCTGAAACTGGTATTAGACGGTTTAGACAGCGCAACAATCAAGTATCCCCGCAACTTTCAGTTTTTGCTAATCGTTTCAGCCATCTGCTTATGAAGATCAGGTTTGCATAAAAAGCTCACCGCTGAGATAGTTAGTACCTCTCATAGCAGCATGCCAACCTCATACACCCCGTTGCAGTGGAAGGTGAAGGTATCGTACATAGAAGATTAAGCTAAATCACATGGGAGTGGCTCCATACCTGGAAATGTCAATTTGTTATCATCATCTTTCAAAAAAATAGAGGTAATGAGCACATGCATGATTAGGACTTGGAAGGACAGAAGCAAGACAAAAAGAAATTAACAACTCTGAATCATCTTGTGAACATAAGAAAAATAATATCTCTTCTTTCAATAGCATGATATATTAAAGAAAAGGAGCGCACAAATATCGTACAATTTCAACCTATATGTGAATAAAATAAAAACTCGAAATTGTCCTCAGTATAACCTAAGGTGCCTTTCAACTTTCCCACTACTTATTCCATGCAAAGGATATAAAAGCATTGATAATTAGGATATAAAAGCATTGATAATTATCTAAGAGCAGGAATTTTATATGGTGAACAATCACAAAATCAGTTATCATGTAAGCACGGAAGCAACAATAAGCCAGCGCAAATCTGATATGAACTCATATATACGCGAGGAAACAATACTCACATAATAAATTAGCAGCCACCAGTAATACAAATATGAAAAAATAATGCTAAAAGGGAAGAAGATACCAAGCAGATACAAACTTCCACCATACAATGACTGAAATAAATAAAACACAAGCATCTATGTCTTCTTCCGCCTGTGCTAAAGCAAAAGACACAAGGAGTATTGGGAGAGGACAAAGCCGGAAGAAAAGGAGAAGAATCAATTACGCTCTACAGGAACTACTTTGGCCATCATTGCCTAGGCTGGCGAGAGGGTCAAGCCAAGCGGCCGATGGCAATAGGACAGTAGGCCAGCATGACAAACCTACGGATGAGCACCTAAAAATAACCAAAAAGAAAAAAAAAACAGTGAGGTTTCAAAAACACGTTACACATCTGAGAATTGCTTCTAAAGAGTCCAAAAAAAATATGCTCCAGAGTAGTAGGCAGTCTGAATAGCTGGACAGAAAATGCCTGCTTGTAACTGAGATGGATTTTAGGCATCATTTTCTGAAATAAATATTTGGCTGCAAGGGAACAATTATCTCATCATATCTCAAGCATCCAAATGGTGATATTATTCTTACACATAACTCATGCCTCATCTGAATCATGGTTTCTCTCCAAGTTGCAAGAAAAATTATATGCAACAATAGAAGGGGCTCCATGAAAAGATATACACATGTTTTCTAGAAATATGGCATACAGGGTTACAAATTAAAATAATTCATTCTTGTTCGGGCTACATCTAGGCATATTGGTAAGTTTCTTAATTGAGCAAGGTCAGGCGTCGCATGAAGTCGTGCATCAATATTTTCTTATGTCGTTACTCTTTACACCAAAAATATAAGGTTAAGCCATGTAAAGACAAAGGTACTCAAGTTAACAAATACTTTCTCATCTGGTACATATCAAAAGAAAAACAGAAAACACATCTTCCAAATATAATTGTGTATACAGTCACTACAAATTTAAATAATATAATTAATGAAATAACTTGTCTCACAAATAAGTCAAATGTTCAGATGAGACAAGCTTCTATAAATAGGTTTTATGCAGCAAAAAAACATAGACCTCTAGAAATGAAAAATAATAATCAGATGCATACTACTGACATGCATAGGAAGAAGTCAATAAGCCACGATAAGCATCATGGTATTTTCGTGGCCGGAGGTGAGGCAATGATATTATCATTCGCTTGTTTCTGGAGGTGTAGGAGAGGCAGAAGGAGACGGAGGCGACAGTGCAGTGAGGATGGCAAGCCGGTGAAGAGGCCCAGTAGGGCACCAAAAGTCAGAAAGATGAACCTCTCCCCTCAAGCTTCAGTAACAAGAGGCAGGTGATCAGAATCTGCAAACCATATTAACATTTTCTTTAATACCAGAATTTTGGGGCAGATTTACCCAGATGGCTTAAAAAGATAAGAGGCGGCACTCATGACTTGGGGATACAAGTGCCATAAATATTTCAAAAAAATGTTAACCGGAAAAAATCACTATACAGATACAGTATTAGTTGGTTTTGGGAAACGGGCAAATGCTTGTACTTTAATTTACTGTAACCACCAATTTGCAGTCAAGCAATGTGCTGCCTTGCTCTTGGGAATGTAGTTAGCTACGTGTATTGTCAAAGATAATCCTGACATGATCGTCCACAAAAGGTCCAAATAGAATACCTGAAGACATGATCATGCCATGCATTGCAGTGCCAAATCCAAGCAAAACCTTATTGAGTTATTGTCCTTCAAAGTGACTCAGATTCTAAGGGTGGTTTAAAAATCTAAAACCTAAAGCTAAGCAATTCTTCCCAGCTTATTTCCAAGGCTCGGACTTAGATTCTAAGGGTGGTTTAAAAACCAAAAACCTGAAGCTACGTAATTCTGCCCAGCTTATTTCCAAGACTCGACCACCGACACATTTAGCTATATAAGGAAAAGAAATTAATCAAGATTTGCAGCTAACATACTCCAGTCCTTTTCTTCATGCACAAAGGAAAATGATCAATGTGTGTTAGGTCACATCCCACAATAACAATAAAATGTATGCTTGGATAAGAAACTATTTAATGCCTACGTAGAAAAATCTAAAGAAAATTCAGGAAAACCAGAAAAATAACATTTTTACTACTCCCTCCATCCATAGAAAATTATCTTAGATTTGACTAAATTTAGTGTTACTTTTCAATGGTTTTGAACTGGAGTCAATAAGCAAGATTTCTACACTGTCTACTTATCTATACAAACAACTTCAGGATGAATAGAAGTTTTCTATTTGTTCAACAAAATTTCTCTCGCATGTATCAAATAAGTATCAAAATATTTTCATACGAACGATCCATATAGCCTAACACAGGTACATGATGCTTAATATCAATGCAACCTAACCATGCATGCTAGTAAATAACCGCAGATAGTTAACATCTCCCTACCATGTAATGAGTTACAATTCATATAACATTCTTTTTGTTTACAAGTAGCTCACCAAACGTGCCGCTCGGTAATTCATACAACATTCTGTCCAGGCCTTGAGAATATAATGTGCTATATGGTGTATTTTTTCATGTATGCCGGCTACCAAAATAATTCTAAAAAAAGATTCTTGCACTATGAAGAACTATGAACAAAAAGATTGTCCATGATTTAGTAGAAATAAATACCTCAGTTTTGTTTTCCTTATTCCCACCAACCATGTTTAGTCCAAGGCTACCTAGCACAAACTGCATGAGAAACGACATAACATGTAAGAAGCTCTGTCCCTCTCCCCACCTGCTCAGCGACGGTCTGATTCACATGTACTAAGCATGCTTTGATGTGTTTGGTCTTTTGCCCTTTCTCCAATCTAAAGATGAGTATCTCACCTCTAACAGGGGTGGTGCTGACAGAGAGGAACCAATCAGGTGCGGATGGCCTAGCAACAGTCAGATGCTCGTCCGCTTGCCTGTCAGCAAAACTGCATACTCAAACTCATATAATTACAACAATTTAATCTCCCTGTTCCATTTAGCCAAACTACTCAAACTGAAATAGCTGCTGCATACTCAAACTCAAAGCTGAATAACTATACCATATCCTTGCAAGCTCAATAGTCTGAGCATAAAAGTCAATGAGTGAATGGGAAATTTTGAAAGATGGTCCTGAAGTGTTGAATACTCAAAAAACTGAATGATGTCAAAGTTCCCGAATAAATCGATTCCCAAACAGCCCACGCTATACTAAATAAGTATGCTACAACTTATCAGAAGCAAAATAGCGAAGAACGACTCTTGTTCTACTAAAATGTGGGTTCGTAAGTCTAGATGATGATAAGATACAGGAAGAATCTGATCTGACTGAAAAATCTAAGATCATCAATGGTTACGTACCCATTGCCATGAGCTTAGTTCAGTTATGGGAAAAAAATTCCATACCGTGTTACAGTAGCAGCGTCAACTTTAAAATGCTTGAAATATATGGCATTAGTAAGAACTAAGGAAGGTTTACAAAGATAGCTATGGGAAAGTGATTAAGTGATACATGAAAATAACAAAACCACTGCTTGTAATGATTATACAGAGCAACTTACTGGCTACCACAAATAATCTGACCTTGTTCCACACAATCCATAATCCAGAATACCGGGCAGGGAGCTACATAAGCTACGCTGGCCATTTTTAGCCTATCTGGCAGCACTGCAATCCTAGATTTGCATGGATAACAGTTGGCAGAACAAAAGGAATTAATGCGAGTAGACCAAATATCTGTGTACCATCGAAAAATTTGGAGGTGTTTATTAGCACTACCACATCCATTAAATTCAGTAGCTGAAACTGGAAAGAGTATCTCAAAAAAAAAAAAACTGGAAAGAGGTACACAGCGAGAATCTAACCAGTTAATGAAGATATAATATTTCCTTTAGATGAAGTGTTGATCTCAAGTCTGAACACTCTCGCAGCCAAACAGCTCTTGTAATATGGAATAACATAAGATCACCCTATGCAAATGAAATAGAACACCAATGAATTTCATGCATCACTGGTGGAAAAACAGGCTTCGGGTGAGCCCCATAAGTCGCGATGCTGCAGGAACCGCGACTAATGGTACCTTTAGTCGCGGTTCGGGAGGCGAACCGCGACCAAAGGCCTGGGCCCAGGGCGCTCGGTGGCCAGCCGGTGCACGTGGGGGTCTTTAGTCGCGGTTGGCCAGGCCAACCGCGACTAAAGGTGCCCGAAGGCCTTTAGTCGCGGTTGGCCAGGCCAACCGGGACTAAAGCCCCTCCCCTATATATACCCATCCAGCAGCCAACACTTAGCCATTTGGTGCCATTCTCTTCACAAGCTTCACAAGTGGGTGTTAGGTTTGCTTTTGGTTCCTCTTATGCACATAAGGTGTTTGATGAAATGCCCCAAGAGCATGAAACAAACATGATATGAAGTGTTGGAGCCACACTTGAGCTTTCTCATTTATTTTTTCCTCCTCGATCGCGGTTAGCAACTTGAACCTTTGATGTGTCGTTGATAAAATGTGCATGTGTGTGTAGTTCATTGTTTAATTTATATTGTTTGTAGCTAGTTAGTTTAACAAATGCATGATGGTTAATTATATATTTTATATTATAATAATGCAGATGAATCGACAATGGATGTACGGTAACCGACTCTCCGGCGAGTTCAGTGCGGGTTTGAAAGATTTCCTCGTAGTGGCTAATGCGAACAAGCAGGGGGGTTTTGTTATCTGTCCATGTGTTAAATGTAAGAATCGGAATGGTTACTCTTCCTCAAGAGATGTTCACATGCACCTGCTTCGGCACGGTTTCATGCCAAGCTATAATTGTTGGACCAAGCATGGAGAAAGAGGGGTTATAATGGAAGAAGATGAAGAAGGGGATGATTTCATCGATGAAAGCTATCTTGCTCATTTCGGTGATACTTTCATGGAGGATGCTGAAGGTGAAGGGGAAGGTGAAGGGGAAGGTGAAGAAGAGGCACGTGATGATGATCCCGTTGATGATCTTGGTCGGACCATTGCTGATGCACGGAGACGCTGCGAAACTGAAAAAGAGAGGGAGAATTTGGATCGCATGTTAGAGGATCACAGGAAGGCGCTGTACCCCGGATGCGATGATGGTCTGAAAAAGCTGGGCTGCACACTGGATTTGCTGAGATGGAAGGCACAGGCAGGTGTAGCTGACTCGGCATTTGAAAACTTGCTGAAAATGTTGAAGAATATGTTTCCAAAGAATAACGAGTTGCCCGCCACTACGTACGAAGCAAAGAAGGTTGTCTGCCCTCTAGGTTTAGAGGTTCTGAAGATACATGCATGCATCAACGACTGCATCCTCTACCGTGGTGAATACGAGAATTTGAATGAATGCCCGGTATGCACTGCATTGCGTTATAAGATCAGAGGCGATGACCCTGGTGACGATGTTGAGGGCCGTAAACCCGTGAAGAGGGTTCCCGCCAAGGTGATGTGGTATGCTCCTATAATACCACGGTTGAAACGTCTGTTCAGGAACAAAGAGCATGCCAAGTTGTTGCGATGGCACAAAGAGGACCGTAAGTCGGACGGGGAGTTGAGACACCCCGCAGATGGAACGCAATGGAGAAAGATCGACAGAGAGTTCAAAGATTTTGCAGCTGACGCAAGGAACATAAGATTTGGTCTAAGTACGGATGGCATGAATCCTTTTGGCGAGCAGAGCTCCAGCCATAGTACCTGGCCCGTGACTCTATGCATCTACAACCTTCCTCCTTGGTTGTGCATGAAGCGGAAGTTCATTATGATGCCAGTGCTCATCCAAGGTCCGAAGCAACCCGGCAACGATATCGATGTGTACCTAAGGCCATTAGTTGATGAACTTTTACAGCTGTGGGGCAGACCTGGTGTCCGTGTGTGGGATGAGCACAAAGAAGAGGAATTTGACCTACGAGCGTTGCTTTTCGTAACCATCAACGATTGGCCTGCTCTTAGTAACCTTTCGGGATCACAAATAAGGGATACAATGCATGCACGCACTGCTTACATGAGACTGAAAGTGTACATTTGCCAAATTGTAAGAAGAACGTGTACCTTGGGCATCGTCGATTTCTTCCGAAAGGTCATCCAGTAAGAAAGAAAGGCAAGCATTACAACGGCAAGGCAGATCACCGGCCGAAGCCTGCGGAACACACTGGTGCCGAGGTATTTGATATGGTCAAGGATTTGAAAGTCATCTTTGGAAAGGGTCCTGGCGGACAATCAGTTTCGAAGGGAGCTGACGGGCACGCAGCCATGTGGAAGAAGAAATCTATATTCTGGGAGCTAGAATATTGGAAAGTCCTAGAAGTCCGCTCTGCAATCGACGTGATGCACGTTACGAAGAATATTTGCGTGAACCTCCTAAGCTTCTTGGGCGTGTATGGGAAGTCAAATGATACAAAGGAAGCACGGCAGGACCAGCAAAGTTTGAAAGACCTGATGACCGGCATCCGAACGGTTTCAAGGTCGTGCCGCTACGCTCCGACCAAAGAAGAGAAGGTCATCTTTTTTTTATGACTGAGCAGTATGAAGGTCCCGTCAGGATTCTCGTCCAATATAAAGGGAATAATTAACATGGCGGAGAAAAAGTTCCAAAACCTGAAGTCTCACGACTGCCACGTGATTATGACGCAATTGCTTCCGATTGCTTTGAGGGGGCTCCTGCCGGAAAATGTTCGAGTAGCCATTGTGAAGCTATGTGCATTCCTCAATGCAATCTCTCAGAAGGTAATCAATCCAGAAGTTCTACCACGGTTACAGAACGATGTGATCCAATGTCTTGTCAGTTTCGAGTTGGTGTTCCCGCCATCCTTCTTCAATATTATGACGCACCTCCTGGTTCACCTAGTCGATGAGATTTCCATTCTCGGTCCTGTATTTCTACACAATATGTTCCCCTTCGAGAGGTTCATGGGAGTATTAAAGAAATATGTTCATAACCGTGCTAGGCCAGAAGGAAGCATCGCCAAGGGCTATGGAAATGAGGAGGTAATTGAGTTTTGTGTTGACTTTGTTCCTGACCTTAAGCCGATTGGTCTTCCTCAATCGCGGCACGAGGGGAGACTAAGTGGAAAAGGCACGATCGGAAGGAAATCAATGATATGTATGGACGGCCATTCTCTCGATCAAGCACACCACACAGTTCTGACCAATTCCAGCTTGGTGGCTCCGTACTTTGAGAAACACAAGAATATTTTACGCTCGGATAACCCTGGGAAGCCTGAATCCTGGATTAGGAAGGCCCACGTGGAGACTTTCGGCAGTTGGTTGAGAAAACATTTAATGAGTGACAATAAGGTTGTTGATCAGCTGTACATGTTGGCCAAGACACCATCTTCGACTATAACGACTTTCCAAGGGTACGAGATAAATGGGAATACATTTTACACGATCGCCCAAGATAAAAAGAGCACCAACCAAAACAGTGGTGTCCGCTTGATGCAGCAACCGAGAATGGGCAAAAGGTCACATATTATGGTTACATAGAGGAGATATGGGAACTTGACTATGGACCCTCCTTTAGGGTCCCTTTGTTCCGGTGCAAATGGTTCAAGCTAACAGGAGGTGGGGTAAAGGTGGACCAGCAATACGGAATGACAATGGTGGATTTCAACAATCTTGGTTACCTTGACGAACCATTCGTCCTAGCGAAAGATGTCGCTCAGGTTTTCTATGTGAAGGACATGAGTAGCAAACCGAGGAAACGGAAAGATAAGAAAACGATCAGTACATCATGCGATGATCCAAAGCGCCACATTGTTCTTTCAGGGAAAAGAAACATCGTGGGAGTGGAGGACAAGACAGACATGTCAGAAGATTATAATATGTTTGCTGAAATTCCGCCCTTCAAAGTGAACACCGACCCAAGCATTAAGTTAAATGATGAGGATGCTCCATGGATACGGCACAATCGTAAGCAAGCAGGGACACAAGGGAAGAAATGATGTGTAATAATTTATTGTACCAAACTTTGTTGAATGAATCATGTGAATTATATTACCCGTGATGTGTTTGGTGTCCATTTTCGAATGATTCAATTGACTCGAGATAGCACCGATGATACATGAAATTTGGAGTGACTAAGTCATACTCCTGCATACATGAAATTTGGAGTGACTAAGTCATACTCCTGCATATATGAAATTTGGAGTGACTAAGTCATACTCCTGCATACATGAAATTTGGAGTGACTAAGTCATACTCCTGCATATAGGAAATTTGGAGTGACTAAGTCATACTCCTGCATACATGACCTTTGGAGTGATTTAGTCATACTCCGACCTAGGCGTTTAATATGCATACTCGTAGTCTTCATAGGCGCCGCGGTTGTACTGGTAGTCGTCGCCTTCTAAGTTGCCGGCGTCTGCCGTCGCTGTCGTCGCTGTTGCTGCCGGCGGCGCTCGTGGCTCGAATCGAGGGTAGCGCAGCGGGGATATCGCCGGCCGTGATGTAGTCCATGACGCTCCGCAGAGTCCGGCCGTACCACCATAGCCGACGGCCGGCCTCGTGGAAGTTTCCAGAGGCGCACCGTCCTCCTCATACCCAGCGAGCGCCCTCTCACGCCGATTGATGAAGAAGGCGTCCCAAGTATGCTGGTTATCGGGATGCCGCCGGGATTCATCCGCTGCTCCGGCGTGAGGTCGAGGTAGTAGTGGTTCGTGATGGCCGCCGCGCGCAAGACTCGAGGGATGGGAGGGACCGGCACGCCGCCGGCGCTTAGGCTCCAGCCGGCAGGGACGCGGTAGCCCGGAGGGCAAGGGTAGTTCGAGGCGCAAAGCTCCTCCACCTGCTGGTAGGTTAGAGTGGGTGCGGTGGAAGCCATGAGAGAGTGATGAGAGATTGTAGAGATGTGATGCTGGCCAAGGCGGGCTACCTATATGTAGTGACAAATGGCGGGAAAAATGGGAGCGGGAAGACAGGAGGCGGGAAGAAAGAGGCGGGGAGAAAGTGGCGGGAAGAAATTGGCGGGAAAAAATTGGCGGGAAGAAAGAGGCCGGAAGAAATTGGCGGGAAACAATTGGCGGGAAGAAAGAGGCGGGAAGACAGGGAAGAAATGGCGGGAAGACGAGGAGGGAAGAGAGGGTCGGCGGAAAGAGGCGGGAAGAGGGGGCCAACGAACTTTTGAATTGAATTAGTTTTATTTTTATGAATTTTTGATAATTTGTATTTTTAAAATTTTGAATTGAATTAGTTTTATTTTTCTGAATTTTTTGATATATTATTTGTATTTTTAAGATTTTGAATTGAATTAGTTTTATTTTTATGAATTTTTTGATATATTATTTGTATTTTTAAGATTTTGAATTGAATTAGTTTTATTTTTATGAATTTTTTGATATATTATATGTATTTTAAACATTTTGAATTGAATTAGTTTTATTTTTCTTAATTTTTTGATATATTATTTGTATTTTTAACATATTGAAATGAATTAGTTTTATTTTTCTGAAATTTTTTGATATATTATTTGTATTTTTAAGATTTTTAAATGAATTAGTTTTATTTTTCTAATTTTTTTGATATATTATTTGTATTTTTCACATTTAGAAATGAATTAGTTTTATTTTTCTGAATTTTTTGATATATTATTTGTATTTTTAAGATTTTTAAATGAATTAGTTTTATTTTTCTAATTTTTTTGATATATTATTTGTATTTTTCACATTTAGAAATGAATTAGTTTTATTTTTCTAAATTTGTTGATATATTATTTTGTATTTTTCACATTTAGAAATGAATTAGTTTTGTTTTTCTAAATTTGTTGATATATTATTTATATTTTTCACATTTAGAAATGAATTAGTTTTATTTTTCTAAATTTGTTGATATATTATTTTGTATTTATAACATTTACAAATAGGAAAAATTTCGAAATAGGCCTTTAGTCGCGGTTGGCCTGGCCAACCGCGACTAAAGCTCATTTCCGCGGGAACCGAAAAAACGGGCGAAAAAAGGGATTTAGTCGTGGTTGGTGTGGCCAACCGCGACTAAAGGTTACCCTTTAGTCGCGGTTCGGTTGGCCACACCAACCGCGACTAAATCGCCTCCCTTTAAATACCCGCGCCGCCCGCGGCGCTTGATTCTTCTTCCTCGCCCGCTCGTCTGCTGCCGCGCGCGCTCGATCTTCTCCGCGCTGTGCTGCCCGGCCGACCGTCGCCCGCCGTCCTCGATCCTCGTCGTCGTCAACCGTCGCCGCGCTCGATCCTCGTCGTCGCCGCGCGCGCGCTAGCCGGCCGGTGCCGCGCCCGCCGCCGCCACAGAGATCGCCGCCGCCCGAGACGACAGCAGAGAGCGTAAGGACTCGTCTCAGATCGCCGCCGCCGCTGCCGTGCCGCCGTCTCAGATCGCCGCCGCCGGCCGTGTGCCCTCGCCGCGCCGCCGTGTGTGTGCAAGAGAACGGAGAGAACGAGAGAGTGAGGAGAGAGAGAAAGGGCCAGGGGCGCCTAGCCGTCCCACTTTTTTTTTTTTTTTTTGTTTTTTTTTAATTTGTAACTAAGTACTTAACAAAAAAATACTTAACAAAAAATAGTACTTAAAAATTAAAACTTCAAAATTTGTAACTTACAAATTGTAACTTAAATGAAAAATAGTTTTAAGTAATTTGTAACTTCAAATTTTTATTCAACTTAAAAATATTGTAACTTTAAATGAAAAATAGTTTTAAGTATATTGCAACTTAAAAATAGTGTAAAATTTAAGTTTAAAGTTTGTGTAAAAGAAGAACTACAATTTGACTTAAAAAAAATTGTGTAAAAAGAACTAAATTTTAACTAAGTCAAATTTATGAAAAATCCCGTGCTCGTCGACTTTTCTTCCCCGTACGTCCTCCTTCCCCACCGACGGCGCCCACCTCGGCATGGGAACGCGCTTCCGCGGTGACCAGCTACCACCGCGCGTATACGGAGGGGGCCGGCAGCGCTCGTCGCCCCCTCCGTATACGCGCGGTGTTTTTTTTGGGATCGAGAGGGGGCGGCGAGGGTTATGTGTCGTCGGCACCGCCACCGCCGCGCCCTTTCGCCACCGGTTCGCCACCGCCACGCGGTCATTGCGAGGTCGATCGTCCGCATATAACACGCGTCCCCCCTCTCGCCTCCCGCTCGTCGCCCTCTTCTGTTTAATTATATGTAGAAGAGATGTGATAATGCATATACACAATTAATTTGTTTTTACTACATGTTTTCAGGACTGACATATGGCGGACGATAGAGCTGACCCGATTCTGGACAACTATGATCCGGACGCTGAAGACCATATGTTCGGCATCATAAAAGGCGATATTCCATATGTGCCGACCGGAGAAGAAGAAGATGATATCTCTTCTTATCTGAACCTTGAGTGTGAAGATGAAGGGCGCCGTCAGCAAGAAGCAGATGATGCCGAAGAAACGTCGATAAACGACGATCTTCAATTGGAAGTAGCAACCACCTCCGGCGCCGAGGTATATATATATACATATTGAGCGTCTGGTGATACAAACTAACTGATTTGAATAAATGTGTGTGTACTAACGCGCGCGACTCTCTTTCTTATTTTAGCCCTCGGCCGGATCGTCGAAAAAATCGAGTACGTCGTCAAAGCGTGGCGCAACCAAGACGATGAAACCAGGAGAAACATGCACCATCGATGTTGTCGACGAAGCAACCGGCAGGCCGCTGGAGCCCAGCAAGAACGCCACCAAGTTTGTCAGCCAATGCGGAGCCGTTGTTAGAGACAACGTCTCGATCACCCGCCATGAGTGGAATGAGCCAAAGAAGGCACGTGTTGGTTTCACTTTTGTCGATAAGAGAGAAAAAAAAGATTGCTTCAACAAGCTTATGGAACATTTCGTTCTACCTCCGGAATACCGCAAATACGATGAGGAGGGTAACAAGATTGCGGAAAACAAGAAGAGGCGCAAGCTAGTCAAACAGTTCGCTCTTTCTAGGATGGCCAACGCATTCCGGAAATACAAGCAAAATCTAGCCCATGACTTTGTCAACCAGGGCAAGACTCCGGATTTCAAAGGACAATATGAGAAACTGCAACATGATTGGCCAGAATTTGTGAAGCAAAAGAAATCGGAGCAGTTCCTTGAACTATCGAAAAAAATAAGGAAAATGCGGCCAAGAAGGAGTACAATCATAAAATGGGGCCAGGAGGGTATCGCTTTTGGCAGCCTAAGTGGGAGAAGATGGAGAACGAGCTGAGGGCGCGAGGAATCCGTCCAGGTACGGAGGGATGGGACCCAAGGGCCAAAAGCTGGTGGTACGGGCATGGGGGATCGCTGAACCCGGAGACAGGGGAGTGTGTTTACCAGGGCAAAATAATTACACCCACCAAAAAGCTTATTGAGGCAATGAGGGAGGCTCAAGAGGGGAGGATCAGGTTCAACAGAGAGAACGACGCCCTGACAAAAGCCCTCGGGAATCCTGAACACGGAGGACGTATACGAGGCATGGGGCCCATTCCGTGGAAAGTAGGGTTCCCCCAGAACGATGACCCGTACGGTTACAGAAGCCGTAAGAGAAAGATGGATCGGGATGCAGATGTTGTGGCGAAGTTGGTAACGGAAATGGATGTGATGAAGAAAACCGTGAGTGTACTAGTCGCCGAAAGAGATGCAGCTCGGGCGCAGCATGCTGAAGATCATCCAATGGATCTCGGAAGCCAGCAGCGGAGAAGAAGCAGCGTGGCTTCCACGGAGGCCTCACCGGCTGGTGCACCGACGATAGAAATTACTGCACCGGAGCCTCTGGTGGTCGAAATTACTGCACCGGAGCCTCCTCGCTACCCCGTGGACAATATAAAGGAGATGAAAGCATGTCATCTGTATTATCCTATCGGGAACATGTCCATGAAGGTAGCCATCGGCAGTGCTTTACCACCTGGAGCACTCCACCACAACAACCCCATTCAAGATGGCTATGCTCGTGTGACGGTGGAGGAGATAGTCCAAGGGTTTGAGGACCTGGACATTGACATTGCTACACCTGAAGGGGTGAAAAGACTTGGAGATGTCAAGCGCCAGTTCATTCTATGGCAGAAGAAGTTTATCAAGTTTCCAGGCGAGGCGCCAACAAGTCCACCCCCGTACGGTGGTGGTGGTGGCGGTGGCGGTGACGGTGGCGGTGGCGGTGGCGGTGACGGTGGCGGTGGCGGTGACGGTGGCGGTGGTGCTTCACCTAATACACCTCATTCACGTCAGCCGACGCCGCCCCCCAGTCCTCGTCCGGCGGGTGATCAGACACCGGTACCGCCCCCCAATCCACCTCCGGCGAAGAAGCAGAAGCAGTCCTGGGTTATTAACCCGGACCCTTATGTACCTAAGAAAACAAAGATACCAGAGCCATCACTGAAGCCTCTCATCCCGAGGCCTTGGGAACTTAGTGTCGAGGAAAATGCAGCGGCCGTGGCTGCTCAGCATGAGAAATGGAAGGAGGAGTGCAAGAAGAAAAGAGAGGGCGAGCCCAAGCCAGTATTTTCTGATGAGCAAAAGAAGTGGGCTATGTCATTTTTGAACACACCGTCCCAAGCCGCGAAGAATCTGCCTGACGACTATTTACGTGAACTTCGTAGGCAAGCACTCGAGTTCAAGAGGAACAAAGAGTTGGCGGAGAAGAAAGCCTTGGAGGACGAGGCCGAGAAAAAATTAGAAAGGGGGAAAGAAGTTGCCCAGCTCGGGGAACAAAGTAAACAATCGATCGCCCCGCTCATAGTGCAAGCCGCCGGTCCGGATGCCCCCGATATCATAGCAGCTGCGGCAGCACATGGATTGACTGTAACGAGTGCCAGAGAACAAGCGGCCGAGTTAGGTATCACTCTTCGTGCACTGTTAGGCCTTGATGAGGCGCCAATGAAGGACGTAGTATTTACATATGTGAAGAATGGCCCTCTCATCGAGCCTGCGCAGGAAGAGGATCTACCTCGACAAATGAAAGGTCTGCTAAATTGGTACAAGGGTTACATAAAACATAAAAACGCCAAAGACTATATCTATGCGGAAGTTAAATATGAGCATCACTTCAAACATTACTGGGTACAAATTCCTCTGAGTGAATTGTTCCAGCTGTTCAATCTGCGCGACCTCGACAAATCTATCATCAGTTGCTACGTTCTGTAAGTGATTTATTAATTTCTACCCCATCTCGTTCATTGCCGGCCTGCACTATATATATATATATATTGTCCTAACTATCTTGTTGTGTACGCTATATATTATGCAGAATGAAGAAGCGGGAAATGCGAATAAGGAACATCCATGATGTTGGGTTCATTGACCCACACATCGTTAATTCACATGTGTTAGAACACCACCCCGCCGACGTGGAGGATGACCTGTGGCGGTTTATTAGAAAACAGCAACAGAAAAGTGATATTCTATTTCCTTACCATTTTGGGTGAGTGTTTCTGTCTTGAGCACATTCTCTTTTGTTTACTCCATGCATGGTATGTGGCTAATCGATGAGTTATGCATGACTGTGCATGTATCGTGTCCGCAGGTTCCACTGGATTCTTATGGTAATTCAAGTTCAGACCTCCTCAGTTCTCGTCCACGACTCTCTGAATATGGATCCGGCGCTTTGGGCCGACATGAGAAAAATGATGCAAAAGTAATTATTTTCATTCATTTGCGCTCTATATCGATCGGCCTATTTCGTTCATCATTTCCTAATATCAAGTAACTAATTAATAACTCTCTTGTTTATTTAATTTTCTTTGCCTCGTAGGGTTTGGAGATGGTTCGTAGATACCAAGGTCGGTGAATTCAAAAAAGAGCTACATTTTAAAATGGCAGTGCAGACGACTGGGGATATTCAGCCACCGGGGACCAATCTATGTGGATACTATGTTTGTGAGAGGATCCGGAGATACTGCAATGAGCGGGACCAGAAGTGTGAGAACAACATCCTGAGGAATAACCTCCGGAAGACGCTTAGTCCAGAAGCTCGCTTCCGACCACTTCAAGAGGAACTAGCTGGATGGTTGGCGAGGGAAGTCATCGATCCTAGAGGAGAACACTATTACGATGACGTAGAACTTTATATGCACCAGAATTTGTAACTAACTTGTTCAAAATTGAATATGGTCATCCAATATTGAATATATATTGTATATGGTCATCCGATATTGAATATATATTGTATATTCCTCTTGAATTCTTTTTGGTTCTAATTTCAAATTTGTTTGAAATTGTACATTCATATGCATGTATGTAGTACCGTAGAATATGTGAAACTCCTTCAAAATTAAAACCCAAAAGAAATAAAATAATACAAATTAAAAAGAAACCAGATTTAGGGGGAGGGGGGGCTAAACCCTAAACCCTGCGGAGGCCTTTAGTCACGGTTGGCCAGAAGAACCGCGACTAAAGGTCCTCCGCCCTGGCGCTCGCCTGCGGCCCACGTGGACGGGCCTTTAGTCGCGGTTCGTAAGGAACCGCGACTAAAGGGGGGGGGGCCTTTAGTCGCGCTACTTTGGTCGCGGTTGCGCCACCGCGACTAATGGCAGTTGCCAACCGCGACCAAAGCCCCTTTTTCCACCAGTGCATCTTAATTAGGCTGGGCAGAAACTCCTAGTCAACAATAATTAATACTCTCAAGAATAGCATGATAAATAGGGAAAAGGACATGAAAGTAAGGTAGGCACATTTTCTGACACTACATCACAAAAAGTATTTAAACTAAAATCAATGTATAATTAAACTAATTAAGAATGTATGAGATATTTCTAAACATAGAAAACCATGTTCAGAGTAAAGCAGAGGGAGTTTTAGGCTACCACACTGACACCATATATTCATAGTTAAGCAGAGGAAGTTTAAGGCTACCACGTTGACATTGCCGCTTTCAGAGAGCAAATTCTTGAGGCCGGTGATGATATTGAGCCCATATCTCAAGCCGTCGTCTCTCCTACTGAAATGGCCGGCTCCTGAAAAGAAGAACAGGCTTAGTACATTAAGGTAGACATCAACTAATAATAATAAGAACCTATACAAACGCATCTATGCGTGCCCCAAAATTTCAGAACTGACCCAGACAAAGGCTGAGCTATAATTTGATGTGTGTCTCAAACAACCTAGCACAAATATATTTTGCATTAATCAATCTTTCATTTAGCAATACCGGAGAGAGGAAATAGACTGTATATGCAAGTCACATAACTGAGGGAGGTAATATAATGTAGTGACTATAGCTAATTTTTTTAAAGCTATTACATAGGTTAATCTTTCCTTGCAGGCCACTTGCCTTTTCTTTGAACACATTGTAGGCCTAAATCAAAAAGAACCTGGAAATACAAACATAAAAGATTATGGGGATTAAATTAAAAAAAGTGAGGTGAGGAAAATTAGTAGAAACAATTGCACACCTTGCTCCAACAACCTCCTACTCATTAGATCCCGCACTAGCAAGAAAGTCCACGCCGGGCATTAGAAACAATCTAGATGAGTACACCCAATTGCAGCAAATAAAATTTAGCTATTGAATAGCTCTGCACGAGATGGTTGGCGTGCTCCTTCTCTTCTTCCCCAAATCCATCTCATTATGTGAGTCCTCTTCCTCCCGGTTCTGGATGGGAGAGGCACGGTTGGTCTGACCACAACAAACACTACTAGGAAAATGTCTATAGATGGAGAAGACCTTGCCGGCGCACCAAGATTCTCCTGCGCCGGTGGTAAGTGGTGCCGGCGCACCAGCAGGTCGCCGCGCCGGCGATGATGACAAACTGCCGGCGCACCAGGCAGGTTGATGCGCCGGCGATAATATGAGGCCGTGGCTCCCCCCATCCGGGCCAGGCCCAGGAAGTACTGCCGGCGCACCGGCCCAGGGGCGCGCCGGTGGAATTTATCTATTGCCGGCGCGCCCCTGGCCCGGTGCGCCGGCTGGGCCTGGCCCGCACGAAATAAAGCCGGGTCGGCTTAATACTGCGGGCGCACCCAGGCCCTGGTGCGCCGGCAGTAACCTGGGCTCTTATTTCTGCCCAACAGCCACTCCCCCACTACCATTACTCCACTCCTCCCACACAAACCCGAGCCTTCTCCCAACCTAGCTATTTTTTGCCCATTTCTACCCCAAATTTGACCAATTTGACCAAACAAAACAATATTTTTTGAGCAAATCTTCCCTTCCTACATGCATCTTCCACATCCCTATGTAGATCTAGATCTATCCATCCCGCATTGACCGCTCAATCTAGATCTAGATCTATCCATACCCCGTGGTCGCGGCGCGACGTCTCGATCTCGTCGACGAATATATCAAACAAATAGGTGATTAATGAACAAATTGAGAAATGAAATCGACGTATATTGGACATTTGAAGCAAAGCTCGTGTGTGGCATATATGTTGTGTTTGTGCTTCTTTGTTGGCATTGAAAATGAGTTGCCAACGTTGCGCCGAAATGTTGATTCGTTAAGTTTCCATTTCGGCACATTTCTGGCGCTCCTATGTCCTACCGTGTAGGAAGATCATGCCAAAATTTTCCGTGAAAACTACCGACGGATGCATGGCTCTAATAAATTATATAATCTTGCTGTGCAGGCGATAATGGTTATCAAGATGAGTGAAAGCGTCGTGATGAGATATCTGAAACACGCGATCATCGACATGTATGAAAATAACCTCACGGAGGTATTGTGTCCGTGTCGAAGATGCAAACTAGGGAAATGGTTTGACCCCATATTCAGGCAAATTGTAGGGGCACCTGCCCACTAATGGTTTCATGCATGGACACACTCAATGGATGAGTGATGATGGCGCGGAGGTCAATGGGGCGACGACAACAGGTGGTAATGGACGGCAAGAAGGAGGGCATCATGATATTGATGACGATGAAGAGTTTGTCGCACAGGACAATGCAGATCAGTATCATGATGAACAAAATGTTGAAGACGCGGATAATAATCTTGACGACGACGAAGAGGTGCCGCTAGCTTCAGTCATGCGGGACCCTCATCTTCAAGATCTGCTTCTCGAAAAGACGAAAGGCGCCAAGTGGAAATCAAAGCTTGAGCAACTGGAAATAGACTCGAATACTCCGTTGTACGACTCAGGTCACGGGTTGGAGGAGTCCCGCTTGAGAGTAGCGCTTGATGTGCTTCAGATGAAGGCGAAACACGGATGGATGGACACAAGCATCGACGACATTCTGGAATATGTGAAAGATCTCGTTCCTGCCGGGAACACGTGTCCTGGTAGTCTTGCCGAGGCCAAGAGAATCACGTGCCCTCTCGACTTACCCCACGAAAAGTATCACGCCTGCATCAACGACTGTATCATGTATCGCAAGGAGCACGTGGATAAGACCAAATGTCCTGTGTGTGACGTTGAACGGTACAAGAAAGGGAAGAAGAAAGCTCCTCAGAAATTTGTGTGGTACTTCCCGCTCGCCCCCGGCTGCAACGGTTCTACGCGGACCGCAAGGAAGCAAAGCTCATGCGCTGGCACGCTGAAAGAAAGGAGGCAGTGCTGAATGATGTAGAGCGGATTGAACACCCAGTGCTGACACACCCTTCGGATGCAAGCCAGTGGAAAGCATTAGACAATGAATTCGGAAGTTTCGGGGCAGATCCAAGAAACATCAGGTTGGGTGCGAGCACGGACGGATTCAATCCGTTCGGAAACCAGAGCAGCACACATAGCACATGGCCCGTGTTTGTATGGATCTACAACCTCCCGCCCTGGCTGTGCATGAAGAGGAAGTACAGCCAGGAAACGATATCAACATGTATCTCGAACTATTAAAGGAGGAGCTTGAAACGTTGTGGGCGGAGGAAGGGGTAGATACATGGGACGCCGTCGCGGAAGAATATTTCCCTTTGAGAGCCGCGTTGATCACGACGGTGCAGGACTACCTCGGCTACAGTTATATTTCGTGCCAGGTGTGCCATGGACACAAGGCATGTGTCAGGTGCATGGAAGAGACGGTGTTTTTGCAGCTTGGTAAGGATCCCGGCTCTTCGAAAACCGTTTACATGGGGCATCAAAGGTGGCTACACAAGACTGACCCGTGGAGAAAGCGTGGAGATCTGTTCGATGGTACAGATGAACCCTGGGGACCTCCACGTAAGAGGAGTGATATCTACGCACGCTTCTATTCCTGTAGACAGTGTTGGGCCTCCAAGAGCAGAGGTTTGTAGAACAGCAGCAAGTTTCCCTTAAGTGAATCACCCAAGGTTTAGCGAACTCAGGGAGGTAGAGGTCAAAGATATCCCTCTCAAGCAACCCTGCAATTAAGATACAAGAAGTCTCTTGTGTCCCCAACACACCTAATACACTTGTCAGATGTATAGGTGCACTAGTTCGGCGAAGAGATAGTAAAATGCAAGTGATATGGATGAATATGAGTGGTAATAACAATCTGAAATAAATATGGCAGCAAGTAAACATGTAGCAGAACTTGTTGGAAACGGTGTTTCAATGCTTAGAAACAAGGCCTAGGGATCATACTTTCACTAGTGGACACTCTCAACATTGCAATCATAATTGAATATAAATATAAGCACTTCACTATGCTATTCTGAACTACTCTCTGGCGGGATAACGAACACTAATTCACCGTGTAGGGCTGCAAAAGCAAACCTTAAAGATGTATTCCCAAGTACTAATAAACACCCCACGCTGTCACTGTGAGCATTCATAGGAGGTACTAACACACCACAATTTCATAGAGACATCCAACTCAAATCATAACTCAGTGAATAAGTATTCTGTGAAATATAGCCTGAGAGACCCACACGGTGCACACACTGTCACCTTTACAGACGTGGGACAAGGAGTCTCCGGAGATCACATAAGTAAAACCCACTTGAATAGCATAATGACATCTAGATTACAAAGCTCATCATATGGATCTCAATCATGCTAGGCAAATCATGAGATCATTGTATTGAAGTACATGGGAGAGAGATTAACCACATAGCTACCGGTACAGCCCTTAGCCTCGATGGAGAACTACTCCCTCCTCATCATAGGAGACAGCAGCGTCGATGAAGATGGCGGTGGTGTCGATGGAGATGCCTTCCGGGGGCACTTCCCCGTCCCGGCGGCGTACCGGAACAGAGACTTCTGTCCCCCGAATCTTGGCTTCGCGATGGCGGTGGCTGCGTAACTTTTCTCGTCCCGTGGCTCTCGGTAATAGGGTTTTCGCGATGAAGGCTTTAAGTAGGCGGAAGGGCAGAGTCGGAGGAGGCACGGGGGTCCCACCCCACAGGCCGGCGCGGGCCCCTCCTTGGCCGCGCCGCCCTGTGGTGTCGGCCCCTCGTGGCCCCACTTCGTATCCTCTTCGGTCTTCTGGAAGCTTCGTGGAAAAATAAGACCCTGGGCTTTTGTTTCATCCAATTCCGAGAATATTTCCTGTGTAGGATTTCTGAAACCAAAAACAGCAGAAAACAGGAACTGGCACTTCGGCATCTTGTCAATAGGTTAGTTCCGGAAAACGCATAAAATCATCATAAAGTGTGAACAAAACATGTAGGTATTGTCATAAAACAAGCATGGAACATCAGAAATTATAGATACGTTGGAGACGTATCAGCATCCCCAAGCTTAGTTCCTACTCGCCCTCGAGTAGGTAAACGATAACAAGGATAATTTCTGAAGTGACATGCTACTATCATAATCTTGATCAATACTATTGTAAAGCATATGAGATGAATGAAGTGATTCAAAGCAATGGTAAAGATAATGACTAAACAACTGAATCATATAGCAAAGACTTTTCATGAATAGTACTTTCAAGACAAGCATCAATAAGTCTTGCATAAGAGTTAACTCATAAAGCAATAAATCCTTAGTAGAAAGTTTTGAAGCAACACAAAGGAAGATATAAGTTTCAGCAGTTGCTTTCAACTTCAACATGTATATCTCATGGATAATTGTCAACACAAAGTAATATGATGAGTGCAAATAAGCAAGTATGTAAGAATCAATGCACACAGTTGACACAAGTGTTTGCTTCTAAGATGGAAAGAAGTAGGTAAACTGACTCAACATAAAGTAAAAGAAAGGCCCTTCACAGAGGGAAGCATGGATTACTATTTTTGTGCTAGAGCTTTTATTTTGAAAACATAGAAACAATTTTGTCAACGGTAGTAATAATTCATATGTGTTATGCATAAGACATCTTATAAGTTGCAAGCCTCATGCATAGTACACCAATAGTGCCCGCACCTTATCCTAATTAGCTTGGATTTACATGGATTATCATTGCATAACATATGTTTCAACCAAGTGTCACAAAGGGGTACCTCTATGCCGCCTGTACAAAGGTCTAAGGAGAAAGTTCGCATTGGATTTCTCACTTTTGATTATTCTCAACTTAGACATCCATACCGGGACAACATAGACAACAGATAATGGATGCCTCTTTAATGCATAAGCATTCAACAACAGATAATATTCTCATATGAGATTGAGGATTGTTGTCCAAACTGAAACTTCCACCATGGATCATGGCTTTAGTTAGCGGCCCAATGTTCTTCTCTAACAATATGCATACTCAAACCATTTGATCATGATAAATCACCCTTACTTCAGACAAGACGAACATGCATAGCAACTCACATGATATTCAACAAAGGTGTAATAGTTGATGGCGTCCCCAGAAACATGGTTACCGCTCAACAAGCAACTTATAAGAAATAAGATACATAAGCGACATATTCATTACCACAATATTTTTTAAGCTACTTTCCCATGAGCTATATATTGCAAAGACAAGGAATGAAGTTTTAAAGGTAGCACTCAAGCAATTTACTTTGGAATGGCGGAGAAATACCATGTAGTAGGTAGGTATGGTGGACACAAATGGCATAGGTTTTGGCTCAAGGTTTTGGATGCACGAGAAGAATTCCCTCTCAATACAAGGCTTTGGGCTAGCAAGGTTGTTTGAAGCAAACACAAGTATGAACCGGTACAGCAAAACTTACATAAGAACATATTGCAAGCATTATAAGACTCTACACTGTCTTCCTTGTTGTTCAAACCCTCACTACAAGGAATCGGGTCTATTGCAACAAAAAAAATTGTCGCAATAGATGCCGTTTTGTGGCAATATGCACCTATTGCCACGAAATGACGTTCGTTGGCAAGCGTTGCAATTACATGTATGGTAATAGGCTATTGCAACGAAAACGCGATTGTGGCAACAAAGTGATCTATTGCAACAACCATGCGGGAAGTTGCCACATGTTTTCCCGTGGCAGCACTCACTTGTCTCCACAATTTGGTTTGTGGAGATAGCTTGTCGCAACATGCAGCCGTGTCGTGGCGTTTGCCAGTTTGTGGCAATAGACATTTGTGGCAATAACCTATGCCAACGCCCTAAGTTTCGTGGCGCACTCTCTTTCGTGGCGATAGCGAGTTGTGGCGATAACCTATGGCAACATCTACTGGTTTGTAGCATTAGCCATTTGCCACAAATCGGTACGCTCGTGGTATTAACTTATGGCGACAATTATTCCACTCGTCGCGATAAAAAGGTATGGCAACGGTAAAAAAATTTGTGGCGGGAAGGTGTTGCGACAATTATAACATTTCGTGGCAATACTCTATTTCAACAAAATCCAGTTTCGTGGCGCCAAATGCTTATCGCAACGGGGAAAAAGCTTGTAGCAAGAAGCTACTGCGACAATGTGAACTTTTCGTGGAGATACTTTGTTTCAACAAAATTCACAATTGTGGTGTTACATAATTTTTGCAGCATCCAAAATGTTTGTCGCAAGAAGTTACCGCCACAATTTAAAGGTTTTGTGGCGATACTCTATCTCAACAAATTTTTATTCCGTGGCGCCAAATAGTTATCACATCATTCATAAAAAATGTGGTAACAATTTATTGCAACAATAAAAAGTTCTTCGTTGCTACATCCTAACACAACAAAGCATGTAGTCATGGCGACTAGGATTTGACGCAACACTATATTTTTCGTGGTGCTAACCTAAGGCAACAAAAAGTGAGTTGTGGCAATAGCTTATCGCAACCATAAAAAAAATACAACCATTGAATTACAAAATTCAAATCCACGCGTATAATATATAGGTTCATACAAATCATAATTCTCATATCAAATATCCATCAAATGCAACTAATGTAAAATGTAGCAATCCAGCAGAGTTGAGTCGAGTTGAGTCCATTGCTACCATGCAAATCTGTCCAGCTAAGTCTTTGAGTCCTGCATTCAAAAAATGAAGAAAAAAATTAGTACAAGCCTATATTATGTAAAGCAAGTAAGTTGTGTCAACAAGCTAATACCTAATGAAATTATGTAAGGCAATATCTATGATGAACTACAATGTGAAAATAGTACAAAGATTCTATTTAAGTGAATGTTTTATAGATGGTGTGACCTATACAAGTGCAAACGACCTACAGTAGCAGAATTAAAACAACCACAAAATAACATGATGTGATCTACAGAAGTGCAATCAAGTATATGCTTTCAGTATGTGCAATCAAGTATTCTGCTAGTTGCAATCAAGTATATGCTTTCAGTATGTAATTTCAAGAAAATACTAAAATATTATATGTATTAGAGTCTTGATGGTCTCCAGTTAGTACTAGTATTAACATATTTGGCAAGAATGCAATCTGTATAACTTATGAGATAAATAAGACTAGTGCAATCAGGTTATGCCAAGAAAGGTGCATCATGGAGGCATTATCTCAATAAGCAATGCGGCAAAGCACTTGAACATGCATCAGCGGAGGACCCATTCTAGCAAGGTATGGCTCGTGCCATAGCTAGCTTTGGCTGTGCATACTACTACAAATGTTATCTTGTAAGATATTAACTCCGCCATAGCAAAAAAATTGTTCGTCCTCCGCCACTGATGCCATATATACATCTCACAAATGCATATGAACATAACAAGGACAAAATCAAATGTAGAGGAAGAGGTTGTAGGGAAGTATTGTTATGCTACTACAAAGTTATATTTTTGAGCATACTAGAAACGGTTATAGAACTGAGCAAGCATTCAGACGAGTAAAGCATGAAGCACAGATAAGTGATCTTATTCATAGAAGTGAGCAAGGTACTGTTGTGACTTACCATTGCTTTGTACATTCGAGAATTCAATGTTGCAGCTTGTAGGAGTGAATTTGTAGAAATCAAATTTGACTTTGGTCCTAGATTTCTGTTAGGACTAGAGCTCTTTAAAAGAGTGGTTTGCAAATTTGAATTAATATTTTCTTTTTCATTCCTCTTCTTAAGCACCTGCGAGTAAAAGTGCACTTTCAGCAAGACAAGTTAGCAAAATAAACCTTACAAGACAGGAAGCATATGACCGTAATTACCTGTTGGTTTCCCATCTGTTGGCTAAATTTAGCCATCTGTTGTTGGAACTTTGCCATCATATTTTTTTCAAATTCGAGCCTTGATCTTCGCTCCTCTTCCACCATTTTTTCTCTTGCATCACGCTCTTCTTGCAACCTCACCTCAAGTTGCTCTCTCTCAGAGCGCTCGAAGTCAATACTCTGCTGCATGTTTGCACGCTCAACTTCTAATTGTTCTTCTAATTCGCTAACATGCTGGCTGAGCTCGGAGTTTCGCTGCAGGGTTTCAGCTGCAACACGAGCTTGGTCCTCAATCTGCATCCGAAACCTTTCAGAACCAGTTTTGGGCTTGGCCATGTACCCGTAGCCACGAGGCTGCGATAACTTGCATTGAACTGTATCTTTATATGCAGTCTGAAAAACATTGTTTCTCTACTCAGTTGATAGTGGACCTTTTGTTTCAGTTTCTTTGTTCTACACCGCTTCACGTGCTTTGTCCTAAGAACGAAATGAACAATTATAGTTACGACATCAATATTGATCTATAAAAGCTGAAACAAGAATAACACAATGATGTTTTTCTTTCTTGTGTTCCTGCTCAAAGTCAAGACTCAAGAGGAAATTTGTGGTCCTCGCTGGTGAATCAGTAAGAGGTGGATTTTTTTTGGTCTATGCTGATTTCTGTTTTGGAAGATCAACCACGATTTGTAAGAATGGCAGCTCGGTTTGGAGTTACAAACTAGGCTCTGGCGGAGAATATGTGTTTCTCGGGTAGCTTTCGATGCCTTTGTGAACTGATTTATCTGAAGCAACATGGTTAAATGCGGCTTCAGGGGAGTTTACTTGTCAACCACTTAAATAAGATGTGCAGAGATGTTACCAAGGTCAGCTTCTATGCACACCCTGAGCAGCACCAACACATTGAGCATGTCAAGTATGTCTAGTCAGATGTTTCGAACTCTCACAGGTTAAGTGCAAAAGTTACAAGTGTTTTGGGTTCTTGCTCTCCTCACAAGTTGTGTGCAATGGAGATTGTGAAATAGTGGTAGTGAACCCTGCCAACTTTTTTGCTAAAGCACTGTAGGTACATAGCCAGAGCTAAGTACTACTACATACATGTGACAATTTTTTGGTCCTATCCTGCACTTATGAGGCTTTTCTCTATTCTTACTGATAACTCCAGCTAAACGGTGACAACCGGAAATCTGAGGAGACATTTGTTCTTAGCTACTGGAGATTTAACAATGGGTAAGAAACTCTAGAACTTACAGTTCTGTTTGAAGGGAGGTGTTTCACTGAGAGTATTCTTTGAATCCATTAACACAAAAAGCAGCAACTTCAAACAACAGAACAGAACATCTAATGTTGTAATAAAAGAACACTGGTTTTCTAAATCCTAAATAAAAATGGAGAAAAGAAAATTCAGATGGTGTTGGGAGTTGTAAGGAGATTGTTATAATTGCACGATTGATCTGCTAATTCCAGGAAAATTAAGGCCCTATGCATGGAGAGATGGGCTACAGAGCGGCGCGGCATCATCCTCAACAGGCCTGATCCCCAGACGCACTCGATTTTGTACAATACCTGCGTCTCGAAGGGTGGCGGCGTGGGGCAGCGCGGGGCAGTGCGGCAACGGACTGGAGGGCAGGGCGGCGGCCATCCCCGACAATACTCGGCGACCATTCCCGGCGTGGGGCAGCGCGGGGCAGCGCGGGGAGGGCGGCGGCATAGCGACGATGTGGGGCAGCGCGGCAACGGCTGCGCTGGTGGCAGGCGGTAGCGGCGGCGCTGAAACGCGTGGTTGGTTCTACGATGGGAGGGGATTGGAAGAAAATGGGGATTGGAAGAACCTGAGACTGAGAGTTTGTACTCCTGGACGGCGGTGGTGGATTAACGCCGCGATGACGCCGTGAGCACGGACGAAGAGACCTCAGATCCAATCGCCACCGTGATGACTGTGATTTCGTTAGAGTACTAATCAGGAGTAATTGTGAGGTGCTTTTACGGGGAAGGTTAAATAGGCAATTTTTTTGGTGGGAACAAAAATATTCGGAGGCGTTTAGCGGGAGGTTTGATTTTTTAGGCGTAAATTCTAATTAGGTGGTGGGAAAGTAATTCTTTTTGGAGGGAATGTTTACATTAAAAAAATTGAAAATTAATATTTCCGAGCAGTATAAAATATATATGTTGTTGAAAATAATGTTACTAAAATAATTGTCGGCGGTGTCGTTCCCTGTGTTAACGCCGTCATGATCCTATAAGGTTGGAAACGCTTCGTGTCGTCACGCCGTCCTCTTGATTGGCTTCTCTCCCTCTTCCCAACCGTTGTTGCGTGGTTTCGGCGGCAGCGGACTGGCCTGTACCGTGTTAACGGCAGTGCATATCAAGAAGCAATTACACATACAACCAACATCACATGCCACATTTACAACCTTGACGATGCCATTACCGATCAAATGTCGATGTATACATATCGACACCTTCGAACATAATGGCACCTTCACTTTGAGGCTACTATAGCTCATAGTGTTGCCTTGAAATGTGATTGTAGATGGGCGATGGTACAGTCGATCTTGTCAGTCCAGATGGACGATGCGCCATCGATAGCCCAAATCCATGCGCCGACGGTAAGGATTTTTGTACTAGTGTCTCTCTTCCTCCATCGCTGCCGCGCGGTTCTGGCGATGCGATGGTCCATCTATGCCGGTCCAGATGGGCGATGCAACGGTCCATCTAAGGCGATCGCCGCGTCGAGGTCACCCCTCCAGGCGTCCTTGTCATTCATGGACGCCAAGAACACCGCCCGCAGACCTGGGCAGTCCTCGGGGTCGTCGCTGCTGGCGATGAGCCGCTGCTGCCGCTCGTACTCCGCCAGCAGCGCCGCCTGCGACGCTTCCTCCGGCTCCTCCTTCACCTTCGGCTTCGGGATGAGGAGGGCGCCGCCACGCCTCCCTTGCTGCCGTCGGCTGCCGCTGCCGCCACGCCTCGTGTTGACGGGCGTCGTCGGCGCCTCCTTCACCTCCCGTTTGGGGACGGTGTACGGCGCTGACCGGTAAGACGAGGCCGGTGTCGATCGCGCCGGTCCTGAGGAAGAAGAGTGCGAGGAGGAGTAGTACGTCGTCCTCCTCGGCTGCCATTGAGGAGACGGCGGCGGTGACGACGGCATCTCCAGCCTTGGAGCGCCGTTGCGGATGCCGCGGATGACGTTCACGAGGGTGCGCCCCGGAACGCCCCAGAACAGGGCGCGTCCGTCCTTGTTCCAGCTATTGGGGCCACCGACGAGCCCGTCGGTGCTGTGCATCTCGACGTCGTACTTCGCCTGGAAGTACGCCGTCCACCAGGCGTCGTTGTTGTTGGCCACCCACGTCGGATCCAACCGCTCCTCGGCGGTGAGTTGAGCCCGACGGGCCTTGATGCCGTCCCTCCATTGGTCCGTGCGCGGCTTCGGCGGCGGCGGAACGCCAACGCCGTTCACGGCCATCCTCCAGCCGCCGCTGCTTGGCAGCCGCATGTCCGGCGGGACTGGATATCGGGCGTTGTACAGCGCCCACGCCTCCGCCACGGTGAGGCTGCCGCGGCCGAAGCCGTTCGCCGCGGCGATCTTGCGGGAGGACGACCTCGACATTTTTGGAGCGGCGAGGAGAAGATCTGGGAGGAGGGAGGCGGCGGCGACGAGATGGTTTGTGAGCGGTGAGAACTGCCGAGCGTCTTTAAACAGCGGCGGCAGCGGGTGGTTGCACGCAATAACGCCGGCGCGGACGGCCACGTGGCCATGCACGACGAGATGCGTCCCTGCGTCGCCTGGGAAAACAGGGACGCCATTAACGTCGCTTGACCAATGGTAGGCGACGTGGTTTTAGGCTTCAACGGTTTTTTTGTCCGGCGCGCCCCAAATCCCTTTGGGGGACGCTTTGGGGGACGCGGCTGGAGATGCTCTAACGGTTTGTATCGAGAAGTATTTGTACATACACAAGGGGTCATCATGTTGATCATGGAACCGAAATGAAATGCCGCCACATATGTCGACACTTTCCAACTTGAAAAACCCTAGGTGTACTTGATGTAGGGTAATGGAGGTGATGTGGGGGGAGGGGGGCTACGCTCATTGACAGAAACATAATGGCACCTTCACTTTGAGGCTACTATAGGTCATAGTGTTGCCTTGAAATATGATTGTAGATGGGAGATGGTACCGTCGATCTATGTCAATCCAGATGGGGGATGCGACGGTCGATCTATGCCATTCCAGATATAACGGTATGTATCGAGAAGCATTTGTACATACACAAGGGGTTATCGTGCTGATCATAGAACCAAAATCAAATGCCGCCACATATTGGCGACACTTTCCAACTTGGAAAACCCTAGGTGTACTTGACGTAGGGTAATGGAGGTGATGTGGGGGGGGGGGGGGGCTTGGCTCATTGAAAGAAACATAATGGCACCTTCACTTTGAGGCTACTATAGGTCATAGTGTTGCCTTGAAATATGATTGTAGATGGGAGATGGTACCGTCGATCTATGTCAGTCTAGATGGGCGATGTGACGGTCGATCTATGCCATTCCAGATATAACGGTATGTATCGAGACGCAGTTGTACATACACAAGGGGTCGTCGTGCTGATCATAGAACTAAAATCAAATGCCGCCACATATGGCGACACTTTCCAACTTGGAAAACCCTAGGTCTACTTGACGCAGGGTAATGGAGGTGATGTGGGGGGCTACACTCATTAAGGAAGTTCGATGGTACATCGACATTTATTTGAAACTACCCTAATCTACTCCGAGTCCCAGTCGAAGTCCGAAGAGTGGGTGGTGTCGGACACCGGAGTGGATGTCCACTCGAAGGAGGAGGATGAGAGGAGGAGAGGACGATCGTGACCCGGCGCCGTTTTTCTTCTCATCCACCTTCCTCGCGGCCTTCTCCACCCTCTCCGCCTTCCTCGCCGCCGACGCCGCCTGGCTCTGCTCGCGGTCCGCCTTCTTCTTCTCCACCGTCGCCTGCTCTTTGATGGAGCCGTTGCTGCTCACGCGTGACGGCCGACGACGGCGGGGCGAGCGCCGGCGCCCGCTCCCACGTCCACACATCGTCGAAGTTCATTTGCGGCGGGAGCGGCCGAGGCGCAAGGCGATGACATCGATGACCCCTGTTCTCTTTCTTCTCCTTCTATTGGGGAATTTTATTTTTTGCCCCTATTTACTTGGTACATCTACAATTTGCCCTCAATTAGTTTGAGCTTTCCTTTTTGCCACGCTTTAGTTTGGTAACCATATTATTTGCCCTCTAACAGGCGTGCGGTTCCAGATGACTTGGAGATAACTGGAGATATCACTGTTCGATTCTATCCAGCTGGATCATACAAGGTGCTCCTTAATGATGATGGACGTGTAAAGATTGATTGTTGGAAGGACTTCATCAAGGAGGCCGGCTGGGAAGTCAATAGGAAGATAGTGATGCTGTTTTGCCGCGGCAACGGTTTCACCTGGCTGTTTGCTAACCCTCTCCATGGTTAGGATGTGGAAATCTAGCTTCTATGTGTTAGACTCAACTGGTGTCTTATGTCATTAGTAAGTGTTATGTTAAAGTTCTGCACTTGGACCTGGTTTAAGTTACTGCAAGCAAGTGCTAGCAGTGGTGTCTTAGTTTGTCAAGTTTGATGCACTTGGACCTTCTTTATGTTGGAGCTGTGCACTTGGAACTTGGTTTAAGTAAGTGCAACCAAGTGGTTGGTGGTACCAATTAAATCACTTTTGATGCTGTATAACTGTATATAAAGTATGCTTGCTATCTGTCCTTGTGGGCATATCATATGCAATATGCAAGTTTGAAACTTCATAACTGTTTGAAACTTCATAACTGTTTTGGATGAATCACAAGTTTGAAATTATATTATCGGCGTGCTGGATCCGGCTGGATCCCATCGCTAGTTTTAGTGTGAAAAGGCAGAATGGTTACAGCCATAGTTCATATCAGGGATTACATGGTGGCAGGCAGATCTCAATTCTTTCCTTTCATTTTTGGCGCTGTCAAGGTTCGAGTGTTACCGTCAAACACATTCAGAGAGAGTAATGCTTCTTTCTCAAACACTCGGAGAGAGCAATGTGAGATGTTCAAGAGGGTCCTGAAGTTCAGACGATGCATGATCAGAGATGTCAGGACGAGTGTGAGTCTTCTATTTTTATGGAATGTCACACCGGGCAGCACTGATATTGCTGTTGCATGAGAAAAAAAAGGACACAGCAATTGGTGAACAGGCTCTACGAGCTGTCTGTCTCAGAACCAAAATGTAGTTTCGACAAGAATACGCATATTTGAAATTTTGCACAGACTTATGAATACTGGATCACAAAGTCATAGCTTTTGTAAAATTTCCCTTCCTGGACACACAAGCAAACCGTCCAGAAACCATCTGTGTGTTGGCACTTCTATTTATAACCATCGTTATTGGTGCTGCAGTTTTCATTCTGGAAAAAAAAACTCTATATTAATTTTGGGCTAACAGTCTGGGCCTCTAAATTTTGGGCTGAAACGGTGAGTCAAATTAGACAGTTACGAAAAAAAAGCCAACCTAAGACAGCTTCTCCCGTCCTTCGTCTTTCACGCCGCCGTGACCGCCCTTCTCTCGTCATGCAGCGCCGCCGCTAGGATCCTTCAACGGCGGTGCGTCCTCCTCACCCCCAACGGCGGTGCATCCTCCTCATTCCCAACCGCAAGGTCAGCCCCCGTGTGCAATTTGATCAACTTCTGGGACGGATTTCGTTTTTTCCTGCATCCTACTCATCGATTTTGATTTGGCAGATTTGATGTGAACAACACCAGGGCAAAAATAGGGACGAAGTGAATCAGGTATTGCATATACGTCTCAATCCCAATACTCCCAATAGGGGCACACACATGCAGTGGTGATTCTTGAACGAAAACAGAGGGTAGGCTCATGCTAAATTAAATTGCCTTCAACAAAATTAGTCTTGTGCAATTTTTTTCCTTTTGAACCCGTCTTGTGCAATTCAGATTATGTACCAATGCATGTGTATGCGTGTATGCTGGGCAAGTCATCCCAAAATAGTAGCGATATAATTTCCTTATGTGTTAGTACTATAGTTTGGCTCAGTACTAGCGCACCATAAGGCCCAGGTGGGAGCTAAGCAGCAAAAATACAGTTCGTTCATACATTGAATCTTGGATGTGAACTGTCCACGTTGCTAAAAATGCTTCATTACTGACAGTAAGGCTTGCCAATAAATCGATAAACATTAGTTTCCATGACTCATGAGCTGACATTGGGATCGTAGACCTTGACCCCTGTCACAAGGGACAAAACCCTTTTCCCAAAAGGTAACTAGAAGTTTGGTATTTTAGCTCCAGATTTGATCAATGTCCCTTGCTCTTTATTTGGCATGCAGTGTTTCATGAGTCCTATCGGTTCCTTAAATTATTATGGTGTTTTTTCATTCTTAATTTTTTTTGACAGCTTCTGCTTGGACCCCTGTCTCGGCTTGTGTTTTCTGGAGGGTTTTTAACGAGTTTCGGACAAATTCATCATATCACCAAACAATACGAGGTGTGCAAGTTTTGCCTTTTGCACTGTGCCATCTTAGTATCGAATCAAGATCAACTGAAGATTCATAGGCTGGTTACAGTTTTGCAATGTGGTCTTATAGAATTGCTTGAGAAAAGATTGTTGATTTAGACTGATAGGAACCTTGAAGCATTTTGAGATGCTGTATTGTTTTCTGCTAATGGCAAAAGATAGAATCCATGCTTTAAATTAATTAACACCATTTCTATAAGCTTATACTCTAATGCTGACTCGGATCGTGGAAAGGCTGTCATGTAATTCTGGAAATCATGTAAGTTGGAAAGTTCAAGTACACCTTAATCCATGTGTTTCTTAGTTGTAAGAGAATTTTTATGCCCGAACCTGTTCGAAATACTTTCATGTTTTTACCTATGGTAGTTAATATTCCCCAGTACTGTTTTTTTGCATGCTTTCCCATCATGTGAGATTCATGCAATCATGGGTTATTATTTGTAATTATGTACGGCCCCGGGCTAGGTTTTATTTGTTGATTTAATCCCATGCTAGTACTATATATTGTGTGCTCCATAGAAGTTATTGGCCTGACGATTGCTGTTGCCCTTCTCTGTACGACTGTACCCTCTGATAGCACCAAGGGTGGGGCTCGAAACTGCCTCTTGTGTTTCAGATTCTGGAAGCACAAAGTCCTGCATCACCCTTGACATCAGAGATACATCACATGGCATCTCTTTCGAAAGGACTTGTGAAATATATTACTGCTTTTGGTTGCCACCTTCTAGACGCCCAAATCAATGTCATTGAGCCACATTTTCACCAAGCTTAATTAGAATTTCTGGTAAACCATTCGCCACAAAAAGATGTTCAGTATAGTTCTATAACTGAATATTAATGGTAACTGAAAAAACCTTGGAGACTGGTACTGATGATGCCCACATCTTTGACTTGCATATTGTCCTGATTTTCATCTTGTTCTACAGTTATATCTGTATGTAATAAAGCCTATGCAATCTGAAAAAACAAAATAGAAACAACATTTTAGTCTTCTGAATTTTGGGCAAGTTATATCTGTACTTTTTCTTTATTTTACATCAGCTGCACCTCAGACTAGTTTTGAGTCTGTTTCCTGCCTTGTCGACGCATGTAAGCTGCAGCTGTGCGTCGCCGTCCAGGTTCAGTTTGGGGAATTGGGGGCTTGGAAAAATATATAAGCGTCTACTCATAAGTGGTACTAAACTTTCTTAAATTCTAAAGTTCAAGCTTTAGAATTTAAACCAACCTGGGAAAATATATAAGTTTCCTACCCTTTTCTCCCTTGTACTGAATGTACTTATAAGAACATGATGAACAACATGTGGTCAGTCATCTAGTTTAATTATTTTTGGGGATGCTGGGATCTGCTTTGTTTTCCTTTCTTGGGATATTCTCTTAAAATACTTGATCATAATGCATAGTGATGATGCTCACTGTAATTCAGCCACTAATGCAGCCGCTATGTTTTTTTACAGGACTGACTTTACGAACACAAGGAAAAATGACAGGAGATAAGAGCTGGATGGATAAGGATAGAGATTCTGCTGAGTGGCAAACTGGCCTGAAGGATTTCTTGAGGCTCGCTTTTCCTGATGCTCGTCCAAATTCAACTGCCCCATGCCCATGTAGGAAATGTCTGAATAATGCTCGGAGAAAAAAGAGGGATGTTCATAGTCACTTGCTGCACAATGGTATGGATCCGGCCTACACTAATTGGATATACCATGGTGAGCAACCAGATGAGGGCAACATTTCTGATGATTCTGATGATGAAGACGCCGTAGACGATGGTGCTGGGTTGTGTGACATGCTCAATACTCTCATTAGGGGCACCAACATGGAAAGCAATGCAGATCATGATGAAGGTGCAGGAGACATTCATGTGGATGATTCTGGCAGTGAAGGAACGAGCCAGGAGCCAAATGCAACAGCCAAGGTATTCTTCGAGCTATTGAAAGAGGCAAAAAAAGAGTTGTACCCAGGTTGCGAGGATGCCACAAAGCTATCTTTCATTGTGAAGCTTTACCAAATCAAGTGCGTGACTGGGATGACCAACAGAGCATGCGACTTGATTCTCCAGATGTTCACGCAGATGCTGCCAAAGGGTCACTGCATTCCTACTAATCTCGCAAAAGTAAGGAAGGTGATCCGCGATCTTGGGCTTGACTACAGGAAGATACACGCATGCATTAATGATTGCGTGCTATTCCGTGGTGAGCATGCTAATGCAGAAGAATGCCCTGTCTGTCATGCTTCACGATGGAAATCTACTCCTACAACTGACGAAGACAATGTATCAAGACATAAGAAGCCAGTGCCACAGAAAGTTTTATGGTATTTCCCACTGATTCCAAGACTGCAAAGGCTGTACATGACAGAAGCTATGTCATCGCATATGAAATGGCATCATGAGGGTCGTCTGGATGATGGCGTAATGAGGCACCATGCAAATTCGAAGGCGTGGAAGCATGTTGATAAGAAATATCATAAGAAGTTCTCAAAAGATGCTCGCAGTGTTCGACTTGGCCTTGCTTCGGATGGATTCAACCCCTTTGGGCTCATGAGTATATCACACACTACATGGCCTGTCATTCTTATCCCTTATAACTTGCCACCTTGGATGTGTATGAAACAACAAAATTGGATCATGTCAATGATTATTCCAGGGCCAAAGTCAGCAGGAAATAACATAGATGTGTACTTGCAGCCTTTGGTGGATGAACTGAATGTTCTATGGGAGGATGGTGCTTACACATATGATGCTGCAACCAAAGAAAATTTCAGGCTGTATGCATGCTTGTTGTGGACCATCAATGACTACCCAGCTTTCGCAATGCTGAGTGGTTGGAGCACAAAAGGAAAGCTAGCATGCCCTTATTGCCACAGACATACAGATTTCCTATGGCTCAAGTATGGTCGAAAGCATTGCTACATGGGACACCGACGTTTTCTCCGCAGGAACCATAAATGGCGTCGAAACAAGTGTTTGTTCAACAACAAAACATATGATAGGGAAGCTCTGGTACCACTTACAGGTGAAGAAGTTGTACAACAGCTTGATAGCATTCAGCATGCACCATTTGGGCGATCAAATAAGAGAAAGCGACCGGAAACTAATAGCTGGCATAACTGGCGGAAGAAAAGTGTATTTTTCCAACTCCCATATTGGAAGCACTTGCTGGTTAGGCACAATTTGGACGTTATGCACATCGAGAAGAACATCTGCGACAGCGTTCTTGGGACTTTGCTTGAGATGGATGGGAAATCAAAGGATGGTGTGAAGGCTCGTCTTGATTTGGAGTACTTGAAAATTAGGAAGGACCAGCATCCAAAGCCTGGTAAGAACAAGTATGAAATAAAGAAAGGTTGCTATGCTTTAAAAAAGGAAGAGAAGATATTGCTCCTCAAATTTTTGCAGAGCATTAAGATGCCCGATGGATATGCTTCACACATTAAACGATGTGTGGTCCTCGATCAGTGCAAGATTACTGGACTCAAAACTCATGACTGTCATGTTATATTTCAGAAACTTCTTCCTATTGCATTGCGCAAGCTTCTGCCAGAGAATGTTCTTAACCCATTGCTTCAACTGAGTAAATTCTTTTCTGATTTATGCTCCAAGGAGTTAAAGGATGAGGATTTGGTGAAGTTGAGCGAAACAATCCCAGAAACTCTATGCCAGCTCGAGATGATCTTTCCACCTGCATTCTTTGATATTATGATGCATCTGCCAATTCATCTCGCTGAAGAGGCACGATTGGGAGGGCCTGTCTTGTACAGATGGATGTATCCAATTGAGCGATACTTGCGTACGCTGAAAGGGTATGTGCGTAACAAGGCTCACCCAGAGGGTTCTATTGCAGAGGGGTACATACTCGAAGAGTGCATGACTTTTTGCAGTCGATTCGTTGATGGCATGCCTACAAAGATAAGTCAGTCCGAACGCCATGAAGATGGACGTGCAGATGAACCACCAACAGGGATTATTATAATGAGTACAGTTGATTACTCCAAGAAAGGTTTTGCTCTTGAACAACTATCTTTGGCTGAGGTTAATGACATGAGGCATTTCATACTAACAAACTGCGGGGACACCGCGCCATGGGCTAAGTAAGGATATAGCTATGTATTTATATTATATCATTCTTATGTGCATTAATAATGTCGTGTTGAACTAACAATCATTTCTCTTTGTAGGGAACATCTCGAGGAGCTGAAAAGGAACAATTCTCGTAATCCTGATAAGCAACATAGGCAAGAGTTTGTTGGCTGGTTTGAGAGAAGGGTAAGTTACATTCACATTTTCACTTATGTTCGTAGTAATGACGACGTACCAGCGATGCACATTTCACTGACATGTACACTATTCCATGAAACAGATCACTGAACTCCACAAGGATGGGAAGGTCCACAAGGATGGGAAGGTCAGCAATCTTATTTATGCACTAGCCAAAGGACCTGACCATCTAGCTCGTGTTTACAACCGTACAGTTCTGAATGGATACTTCTTTCGGAATTCCTACATAGAGCAGGACTTGAGTACCCAAAATAGTGGCGTCGTAGTCAAGGGCGATAAAGCCACAGGAAATATTGATTATCATGGGGTGATCAAGAAAATCATATTTCTTGACTATCCACCTGATAAGGAGGTTGTACTATTCCAGTGTGACTGGTTTGATGCGCCTCCTGCTAATAGAACTCAGAGCAGGGGTTATAAGAAGGATAAATATGGAATTATTGACCTTCGCACTACTGCACACCGATTCAAGGAAGACCCTTACATTCTAGGTCTCCAGGCTCAACAGGTTTTCTATGTGAGAGATGTGAAGAACCCTGATTGGGCAAGTGTTATTAAAATGAATCCACGCAATTTGTTTGCTCCGTCTGTTTTAAATGGTGTCGGCCTTGATGAAGCTGCTGAAGCCGATGAAGGCGGTGACGCAGACGTACTGGATGTTGTCGATGCGGAAATTATAGTCCCAGAATTTACTGTACCTGAAGAGATCACTAGCTGGTACAGAAATGATGATGAACGATCCAGCGTTGATGCTTCTGTTATCAAAAATATAAAACCTGTTGAGTTTGAAGATGTTCACTTCGATTCTGATGATGATATCGATGATGATGAGGCTTACATAAATGATGGCCATGTTGCTCCTTTGGGACAAGAAGAATTGGATGATGACCACGGGTTCTTTGTGTAGTTTCAAATATCTTGGTAAGATTTTCCACATGTTAAGCCATGAATACAGATTCCTGAAGTTTTTTTCATTTTAAGAATAGTATCTCTCATATCCACATGTTAAGCTATGGATGCATGCCCGTATACTTAGCTATGGAGAAATTATAATGATCTATCTTACTTGTTCACTCGTCATTGCAAGTTAATAGTCAAGCTTTTGATTTATTACTCCAAGATCTTCTACATGCCTCTCTTTTATTTGTTAGAAGACTACTGCCAGTGTGATCTTTTGTTTCTTTAATGTGTGAGCTTCAACCGTTTTTTCTGGAATGTATGTGCTGCCAAAACTGATGTATGGTACTAATTTGCAGCCCAAACTGAACAAATGCTATTGATTCGGCAGTAATTAATTCCATTCATATATTGTGTGTGCTGCTCTTTTTTTTTTTTTTGATGAAGTTGGGCACCCTGACTTAACTGAACTGCAGTACGCAGTTATTTTCATTGGTCATCTGAACAGGGTGCTATGTTTCAGTAAACATCTATATATCCTAAACTCACATAAGCATGTGGTCCTATATCTATAATGATTGCAATCCAATTCCTGAGATTAATCTTTGGTCATCCATTTAGCTATTGGATGGCGTTTAGTTCCCAGATTTCTATATTGCCATCAGTATCATGGAGTTGACTGTACTTTTTGCTCAATACAGTACACTTATGCAACATGCCACCCCTTGGGTAATTGTTTTAATCATTCATTGCTTAACCGTGCCCAGATTTCTGTATTGCCATCAGTATGATGGAGTGGACTATACTTTTTGCTGCTGAATACAGTACACTTATGCAACATGCCACCCTCTGGGTAATTGTTTTAATCATTCATTGCTCAATCTGATGCTTCGAGTGGCATGAACGGATCTACAATTGGTCATGTGTGTTCAACTGAACACCCAAGTTTTTCTGTAAGAAAATTCATGCATATAGTGTATAGGAAGCACATGTATACTAGTGGAAATCATAAGCACATATACGTACGATTTTGTCCAAAATAAGCTCAAACTTTGAATTATCAAAGAGAAGGGTCTGGTTTCCACATCCGTGCCGCTCAACTAGCTGAGAGCAACCATGCCTCAGCCCAACCGAGGCAAGTAGCAAAGCGACCACCCACCGACATGAAGCCACTAGCTGAAATCGAAAAAATAACAGCGAATAAAGCCTCCAAATCCTTCCGCCAAAAAAACAAAGCCTCCCATATATGAGTACCTACCAAATAAAGGTGGGCAACAAATCCCATAAATCTCTCTATGCCTTAATCTCCCTAGATTAATATCCGCTCCCTAATCTAAGGTATCGGGAGCAAGTAGTATTCCTAAATGCAAGCTTAGTGTTTTGGAAAAAATTCTCCTGATTCTAAGCAATCATTCGGCTGCTCCAAACCAGGATGTTGCATCCGGCAAGGCTATTGCATCGAGGGGTAAACTTGTATAGAAATCGCTATATACCTTATATTTTGACTTCTTTCAAAGAAAAATATACACCCTATATCAAGGAATGGAGGAAGTAACATTAATCCGGTTTGACATGTGGGCCTTCTAAAAACATTGCAATAATATATCCAATATCGCAACAACACACTGTTGTGGCGATAAGTGTGAAATATTACCACACCTATGTTTTCTATTGCAATATCTATTTTCTATTGCCACAACTAAAGTTCTTCTAGCAATGGAATGAATTCGTGGCAATATATCTAGGCACTTGCCACACATAAAATTTTAGTTGCAATAGTTAATTCCTATTGCCACAAAGGGAGGACCTTCTGGCAATGGAATTAATTTGTGGCAATATATCTAGATAATTGCCACAAATAGGAATTTTGGTGCAATATCTATTTTCTGTTGCCACACAAAAAGACCTTCTAGCAACGGGACAAAATTATGGCGATATATCCAGAATATTGCATCGAATTGTCGTTTTGTTGCAATAACTGTGTTCTAGTGCCACAAAAGAATACCTTATGGCAATGGAACAAAATTGTGGCAATATATCTAGACTGTTGCCACGAACTTGCATTTCGTTGCACTAAATAGCCTCTATCGCAACAATTTGATGGGTTAACGCAACACTACAAAATTTGTGGTAATACACGCTCCAATTACCACAAAACAAAACTTTGTGGTAATACTGTGAATTATTGCAACAAAAACTCGGCGTGGAAATAAATTTTGTTGCAATAGACCGAATTTCCTGTAGTGCCTCACCAGAAAATATCTAGATTCTAGAGAGACCAATCATGCAAACCAAATTTCAACAAGCTCTATGGTAGTTATTCATTAATGGGTGCAAAGTACATGATGCAAGAGCTTAAACATGATCTATTTGAGCACAACAATTGCCAAGTATCAAATTATTCAAGACATTATACCAATTACCACATGAAGCATTTTCTGTTTCCAACCATATAACAATGAACGAAGCAGTTTCAACCTTCGCCATGAACATTAAAAGTAAAGCTAAGAACACGTGTGTTCATATGAACGAGCGGAGCGTGTCTCTCTCCCACACAAGCATGAATTTATTCAGAGAATGAAAATAACAAAACGAAAATAAAAGCACACAGACGCTCCAAGTAAAGCACATAAGATGTGACGGAATAAAAATATAGTTTCACTAGAGGTGACCTGATAAGTTGTCGATGAAGAAGGGGATGCCTTGGGCATCCCCAAGCTTAGATGCTTGAGTCTTATTGAAATATGAAGGGATGAACCACGGGGGCATCCCCAAGCTTAGACTTTTCACTCTTCTTGATCATATTGTATCATTCTCCTCTCTTGATCCTTGAAAACTTCCTCCACACCAAACTCAAAACAAACTCATTAGAGGGTTAGTGCATAATCAAAAATTCACATGTTCAGAGGTGACACAATCATTCCTAACACTTCTGGACATTGCACAAAGCTACTGAAAGTTAATGGAACAAAGAAATCCATCAAAATAGCAAATCAGGCAATGCGAAATAAAAGGCAGAATCTGTCAAAACAGAACAGTATGTAAAGACGAATTTTTCTGGGGCACTAAACTTGCTCAGATGAAAATGCTCAAATTGAATGAAAGTTGCGTACATATCTGAGGATCACGCACGTAAATTGGCATATTTTTCTGAGTTACCTACAGACGGGGCGACTCAATTTCGTGACAGACAGAAATCTGTTTCTGTGCAGTAATCCAAATCTAGTATCAACCTTACTATCAAAGACTTTACTTGGCACAACAATGCAATAAAATAAAGATAAGGAGAGGTTGCTACAGTAGTAGCAACTTCCAAGACACAACAAAACAGTGGCAAAATAAAGACATGGGTTATCTCCCAAGAAGTGCTTTCTTTATAGCCATTAAGATGGGCTCAGTAATTTTAATGATGCACTCGCAAGAAATAAGAGTTGAAGCAAAAGAGAGCATCAAAAGCAAGTATGAAACAAATTTAAGCCTAACCCGCTTCCTATGCATAGGAATCTTGTACACAAATAAATTCATGAAGAACAAAGTGACAAGCATAGGAAGATAAAACACGAGTAACTTCAAAATTTTCAGCATATAGAGAGGTGTTTTAGTAACATGAAAATTTCTACAACCATATTTTCCTCTCTCATAATAATTTCCAGTAGCATCATGAACAAACTCAACAATATAACTATCACATAAAGCATTCTTATCATGAGTCTCATGCATAAAATAATTGCTACTCCCAACATAAGCATAGTCATTCTTATTAATTGTAGTGGGAGCAAATTCAACAAAGTAGCTATCATTATTATTCTCATCATCAAATATAAGAGGCATAGTATAATCATAATAAACTTTATCCTCCATAGTAGGTGGCACCAAAATATCACTATCATTATAATCATCATAAATGGGAGGCAAAGTATCATCAAAGTAAATTTTCTCCTCCATGCTTGGGGGACTAAAAATATCATGCTCATCAAAACCAGCTTCCCCAAGCTTAGAATTTTCCATAGCATTAGCAACAATGGTGTTCAAAGCGTTCATACTAATATCATTGCTACTAGCATGCAAATAAGGTTCCATAGGTTTTTTAATTTTTGCATCAAACAATCCATATCTTAACTCAGGAAATAGATTAAAAAGCTCACAGTTGTTTTCCATTATGCCTAACTAGTGTAAACAAGAAACAAAAAGATGCAATTGCAGGATCTAAAGGAAATAGCTTCGAGCACTCACACACCGGCAACAATGCTAGGAAACAGCTTAGTAGTCGGAGGATGTGAATACCTTTTACCTTACCTCCCCGGCAACGGCGCCAGAAAATAGCTTGCTGTCTACAACTGGCGCGTGGTTGACGTGGGAGGTAGAAATCTCTGTGGTGTAGCTTTTCTTCGTTCTCCGGCAACGGCGCCAGAAAATAGCTTGATGTCTACGCACGCTTCTATTCCTGTAGACAGTGTTGGGCCTCCAAGAGCAGAGGTTTGTAGAACAGCAGCAAGTTTCCCTTAAGTGAATCACCCAAGGTTTATCGAACTCAGGGAGGTAGAGGTCAAAGATATCCCTCTCAAGCAACCCTGCAATTAAGATACAAGAAGTCTCTTGTGTCCCCAACACACCTAATACACTTGTCAGATGTATAGGTGCACTAGTTCGGCGAAGAGATAGTAAAATGCAAGTGATATGGATGAATATGAGTGGTAATAACAATCTGAAATAAATATGGCAGCAAGTAAACATGTAGCAGAACTTGTTGGAAACGGTGTTTCAATGCTTAGAAACAAGGCCTAGGGATCATACTTTCACTAGTGGACACTCTCAACATTGCAATCATAATTGAATATAAATATAAGCACTTCACTATGCTATTCTGAACTACTCTCAGGCGGGATAACGAACACTAATTCACCGTGTAGGGCTGCAAAAGCAAACCTTAAAGATGTATTCCCAAGTACTAATAAACACCCCACGCTGTCACTGTGAGCATTCATAGGAGGTACTAACACACCACAATTTCATAGAGACATCCAACTCAAATCATAACTCAGTGAATAAGTATTCTGTGAAATATAGCCTAAGAGACCCACACGGTGCACACACTGTCACCTTTACAGACATGGGACAAGGAGTCTCCGGAGATCACATAAGTAAAACCCACTTGAATAGCATAACAACATCTAGATTACAAAGCTCATCATATGGATCTCAATCATGCTAGGCAAATCATGAGATCATTGTATTGAAGTACATGGGAGAGAGATTAACCACATAGCTACCGGTACAGCCCTTAGCCTTGATGGAGAACTACTCCCTCCTCATCATAGGAGACAGCAGCGTTGATGAAGATGGCGGTGGTGTCGATGGAGATGCCTTCCGGGGGCACTTCCCCGTCCCGGCGGCGTACCGGAACAGAGACTTCTGTCCCCCGAATCTTGGCTTCGCGATGGCGGCAGCTGCGTAACTTTTCTCGTCCCGTGGCTCTCGGTACTAGGGTTTTCGCGACGAAGGCTTTAAGTAGGCGGAAGGGCAGAGTCGGAGGAGGCACGGGGGTCCCACCCCACAGGCCGACGCGGGCCCCTCCTTGGCCGCGCCACCCTGTGGTGTCGGCCCCTCGTGGCCCCACTTCGTATCCTCTTCGGTCTTTTGGAAGCTTCGTGGAAAAATAAGACCCTGGGCTTTTGTTTCGTCCAATTCCGAGAATATTTCCTGTGAAGGATTTCTGAAACCAAAAACAGCAGAAAACAGGAACTGGCACTTCGGCATCTTGTCAATAGGTTAGTTCCGGAAAACGCATAAAATCATCATAAAGTGTGAACAAAACATGTAGGTATTGTCATAAAACAAGCATGGAACATCAGAAATTATAGATACGTTGGAGACGTATCAAGGAGCGGCGAAGAGATTGATACATTACTGAAAGGTTGGAAGGAGTGCCCTGCGCCGGGAAAGATTCGTCAAAAGCCCGGAGAGAAGAAGAAGAAAAAGGCAACGACGCCGCCCATTGGTGTATGGAAAAGGAGGTCCGTGTTTTGGGACTTGTCGTATTGGAAAATTCTCGATACACCTCACTGCCTTGATGTCATGCATATCACAAAGAACGTGTGCGAGAGCTTGCTTGGCACTCTTCTCAACATGCCGGACCGGACCAAAGATGGGCCGAAAGCAAGACACGACCTGAAAGTTTTGGGCATCAGGGAAGAGCTTCAGATCCCGCCGACCCAAGACGGATAGTCGGAGGAGGAGACGGACGGCAGTCAGAAGTGCAAAAGGATTAAGCAGCCAGACTATTACGGCCCCCCCTCCTGCTTCACTTTTAGTCCAGCTGAGGTCGATCAATTTTTCAATTGCCTTCTAGGAGTCAGAGTGCCCTTCGGTTACTCCGGGTTAATAAGCAGATACATGGACCCCAAGAAATGAAACTTCAGCGGCATGAAGTCTCATGACTGTCACGTGATGATGACGCAGATTCTTCCGGTTGCAATCCGAGGTATAATGGATGACCATGTCCGTGCAACGCTGACTGGGCTCTGTAACTTCTTCGATGTCATAACTCGGAAGTCGATAAGCGTGAAGAAACTCGCAAGGCTCCAGGAAGAGATCGTGGTGATCCTATGTGAGCTTGAGATGTACTTCCCGCCTGCATTCTTTGACGTGATGGTCCATCTATTGGTCCATATCATGGATGATGTCACCAATCTAGGGCCGGCATTCCTACACAACATGATGCCGTTTGAAAGAATGAATGGGGTCATTAAAGGATACGTTCATAACAGGTCGCATCCGGATGGAAGCATCGTCCAGGGCTGGCTCACCGAAGAGTGCATCTCTTTCTGCACGAACTATCTAGACATCGAGGACCCTGTTGGTTTGCCTCAAAACAAGCACCTCCGCAGGTTCGAGGGAGTAGGACACAAAAATGGAAGGAAGGAACTGCACGTGCACATGTCTGGTTGAACTTCCGACTTTGACAGGGCCAACGTAGTAGCGCTACAACATATTGACTTGATCGATCCTTGGTTGAAAGAGCACAAAACCATGATAGAAAACAGTGGCAAGCCGATGACGGAAGCAGAAATATTCAGAGAGCACAACTCCTCTTTCGCGCGCTGGTTCAAAGACCACATTGATGCTAATCCCCCACCAATGTATTGTGATGAGGATAAACTAGTATTGGCCTTGTCACATGGCCCCGCGCCCAACATCATGACTTACCAAGCGTACGATATCAACGGGTACACATTCTACACGGAAGAAAAAGACAAGAACATCGTTTACCAGAACTCAGGGGTAACGATGGATTCCTATACGGGTGACGTAAAGACTAGATACTACGGAAGGATCGAGGAAATCTGGGAGGTTAGCTACGCTGGGGAGAAAGTGCCGATGTTCCGTATCAGATGGGCTAAGAGCGTCACAAAAAAAGACCGGTATTTCACCACCATGTTTCTACCCGAAGCCAACAAATCAAAGTCCACGAACGCCACCGCGCAGAATGAGCCATGGGTATTGGCAGAACACGTGCACCAATGCTTCTTCATAACCGACCCATCCAGGCCTAGCCGTGTTATCGTGAGGAGAGGCAAGAGGACCATCGTCGGAATGGATGGAGTCGCCAACGAGGAAGACTTCGAAGGACAGGTCGGAGACCCAATGATGGAAGAATCTGAGGACGAAGACACAACATACACCACAAGAAGAAGCAGGACCACGCTACCGAGGTCAGGTCGACCCTTCAAAAGAATAAGTCACGACACGGGGCTAAATTATTCAACGACGAGCAAGAAAAGCAAGAAGAAAGTGAACCACTCTTCTCGATCGATGACGTAAAACTTTATTTGCAATGTATAACTCATATTTTGTGTAATACATAACTCATATGGTGTTGGCCAATATTTTATGTATAACTAATATTAATTGTGTTGGTCAATATTTTATGCATGTATAACTCATATTTTTTTGTAATGCACTCATATTGCTTGGTTATTATCTTGAAAAGAGAAGGAAATAAAATAGTATAGGATTTGGGGGAAAAGAAAAAAATCATAAAAGAAAGTGAAAAGAAATAAACAAATGAAAAAAAGAAAATAAAAATAGAGAAGGAAATGGGGCTGGGGGACAAGTCCCAGGTATAGCCGGACCCATCTTACTGCCGGCGCACCAGGTCCCTGGTGCGCCGGGGGTACACTTGTCGCTGGTGCGCCGGGGGTACACTTGTCCCCGGCGAACCAAAGGGGTAATGCGCCGGCAGTAATATGGGTCCGGCTATAGTGGGGACTTAACCGCACGCGTGTGTCGATCCCCTTCCCTCTCCCCAATCATTCTCTTCCCTGATAACCGCACGAACCCTAGCACGCCGGAGCCGCCGCGCCGTCATCGACCTCTCTGCACGCCCCTGCGCCATCGTCGACCTTGCTGCACGCCGGAGCCGCCGCACAAGGATGAGCAGGGCGTCGTCGCGGAGAGGAGGGGGAGGGCGTCACGCGCCGGCCACCGTCGCCACCGTCGCCGAGAGGAGGAGGAGGGCGTTGCGCGCCGGCCACCATCGCGGAGAGGAGAAGCAGGGCGTCGCCACCATCGCCGTTGGTAAGAACCCCCTCCTTCCCCTCTTCCTTCCCCTGTCCCTCCCCCTCTTCCTTCCCCTCTCCCGAATTCCCCTCTCTGCAGTTGGTACCGTGTAGTGTTGTTGAGAAGAAAGTGAATTTCTCCCGAATTCCCCTCTCTGCAGTTGAATTTGGTAGAGAATTTGTTAGAGTATTTGTTAGAATTTGTAATGTAATAAGTATGCAACGAGACTCTCCAAGGGCAAGAGTAGAGCAGATGCATTTGACAGATTTGTTGTCTGCAAATTGATATGTATTGAACTCAGCATAGTACCTAGCACAAGTCTAATCAGATCAACACAAATAATCTTCTACAGTTGTAATGAAAAAGCAAGAATTTGTGGAGCTCATTTGCAACCTGTGGTGAATAAATAAATTGGAAGAGCGCAATAACTAAAATTTCTGGATAATCTTGTTGGCAGAGCTCAACTTTTCACCCATGAACCAGATAGTTGTTGACTAGATTTCTTTGTATGCTAATGCAGAGTTCATTGTATTCATCTTAGTGGCATGATAAAGTTACTTATATCTAGACCTTTTGAGGTAACTTTGTAGAGCTTGTTATGCATGTTACTTTTATATCATCATCTTTGGGTATAGGTAGGGACACATAGGTTACAGTTTGTTGATAGTTCAAGACCTTGACTCTCTGGAGTTTATAGGTACTTTCTAGATCCATACTTGGAGACAGTAAGATGCTTTGGAGCTGAGTATAGATCAACAAACCTTGGTGTGGCGATGAAGATCCAGAAAACATCTGATTCGGCCATAAATTAGTCTAGCTCTTGACTCTAACTGATGTATTTAAGCATGGCTCTGTTTTTGTGTACCTCTTAATTCTACCTTTTATTTTCTGGAAATAAAAGAGCTTGCTTTTAGTGCATGCCAGCTTCTACTTTGTGTGCACATTCTCATGCTACTGCATAGTAATGATACCTTTAAAAAAAATCTTATTAGGGTGCCTCCGTAATAATTATCTCCACTGTGGACAAAGTAGTTATATTCTTTAGTATGCAGAGATCAATAAGAGGCTGCCAGATCGTTGCATCTACTAGATATAGGTTATTATTAACACCAGGACAATTGGATGGTAGAGGTCAGACTGGAGCATAGTGAAGTTGCTAAAAGAAAGAAGTTAGTTTTGCACATTATTCATTTTCTGTAATGCCTTTCTGCCTTCTCTTCAGAGGTTGGAGATAGGTTGGATGTATCCGCGATCTCCCCATTGCTTGCTGCCTGACAAATGGTCGTAGTAATTGGAGCAATAATTTTTTTCATTGTATTCATGCTAATGCCTTTAGCAGTTATTTTTATTTGTTAGCTGCGACAAAGTGAGGTAGTTGAAGCTAGTCTACAACCTTCTGGCTTTCAGTTTATTTTAACACAAGACTTTCAGTTTATTTTAAAACAACACCTTGAATTTATTTAAGGGAAGAGTTATCTTTTAGTTTATGCCTCGGACATGATTACATCTCTGTTGATCACACGAACTGTGTTGGAACAGTCTGTAGTTTGTGCTAGGATCTTTAGATTGACAGTGATATATATTGCTTGGTGTTGTAGAATAAGAAATGGTGCATGAGGAAATGTTTTACAGTTTTTTGTGAATTAGCATATTTTACAGATTTAAGGCTCACACCAGTAGTTCGCATTGTCTCACATTCTGTTAGAAGGATGCACTGGCCAAAAGTTCCTGAGCTAGTGCAGATGTGGTTGAGTTTTGTCAATGGGGTGATTAGTGTATCTGTACAGGCTGAATTATTCCATTTCAATGTATGCGGAAGAGCCGTCGTTAATTAATTTGAGGAGCCCATAGTGTACTGAACAAGTTGATAACTCTGCATAGAGTATTATGCTGTTGAAATGCTGCTGTGTTATGCTGTTGCTGGTTGGAAAAGAAATGAAAATGAAGCTGCTGCTGTGCATGCTGCTGTTAAGTTGCTGCTGTTCACGGAAAATTTTGCTATGTATGATATATATGTTTGCATTTCTGTTACGGATTGAGTTGCTATTGAGTACCGGAATGTTGATTCATTTCCGTTCCGGTAATTCTAGCACTCCGCATGACCAATTTTTAGCAAAGGTCATGCCGAATTTTTCCGTGAATTCTAACTCTTTTCATCTTCTATTAGTGCAGGCCACCATGTCATCCCAAGAAGACTTAGAGGCGCACTACAATAAGTTCTTCTTTAGGGCGGAGGCGGATGCCGCGGCCGCTGGGAGTAGTGGCGACGAGGACCATGAGATGGAGGATGCCGCTGGGGGTAGTGGCGACGACGAGCCAAGCGGCGATGAGACAAGTGCCGCCGCCAGGGGTGGCGGCGAGACAAGTGACTACGAGCCAACCGGCGCCGCCGGGGGTGGCGGCGAGACAAGTGGCGATGATCCAAGCGGTGCCACCGGGAGTAGTGGCACGGGGACAAGTGGCTCCAAGAGGCCGCGGAAGGCAAGGCGCCAAAACACGGTCGCCACCGGCAGAGACACAATCACAGAGGTGGACCCTGCCAGTGGTTTGCCGGTGGAGCCTAAGGATGTTACCAAGGGGTACGGCAACCAACTGGCAGCAATCCTCCAAGAGGTCATCAATCTCAACGAGACGGACCTCCGAGCCGAGAACAAAGCACATTTGCGAGTCCAACTCATTGCGAGGTTGCACTCACGATACAAGTTCCTAGGCGACTACTCCTCCACTCATGAAACCGAAAACATTGTGAACTCACAAGCCCTCCTGAAGTTCACCAAACACCTCAGCAGCTATAAGTACATGGTGCGGAAGCTGATTGCTGACGGCAAAGGTTTCGAAGAGGTCCACTCTTCCTTTCCGCATGTTACGCAAGCAGACTTTGATGCTTTTGTGGCCAATGAAGAGCTCCAAGCGACCAAGAATCGCAAGGTGTGGGGGAAGGAAATGCGGGAGCTTAACATCGGCAACCACAACCTTGGGAGCCGTGGGAACGAGGGAAAGGAGCCCTATTGGGCGAAGGAGGACGAGGCGTATATAAATGCCGGCATTGAGAACCCCTGGCTAAAGTACAAGGACCCGCTTGAAAGAAGATTTATCAGGTCCCGGTACCATAAGAAGAAACTAACCGGGGAACTTGTCATGGACCCCAAGGTGGTAACCGACATAATTTGGTTCACGAACGACAAGAAGGTCCTGACGTTGGAGAAAACACTGGTAAGCAATTTACCGGTTTAATTAGATCAAGTATCGTTCATATAATAGTAGCAACATTTTTAAATGGTTCACGTTTCTTCTGCATGAAGAAGAAAGACAAAGACTTTCTCAATGTGACGAAGGCTCCTCGTCCCAGGCGTCGACGGGTAGGGTAGCCTGGGACAAGCCTCTCGTACGGGCGCTAAACCTCGTTAATGAGCATTCACCTACGAGAAGGCCGCATAGAGGCCGTGTGGCTGGCGCTGGTACATGCCACAAGCATGGTCACTACGGCTTGTCGTCTGCGGCCGATAAAAATACGCGCAATGAGAGGAAGCAGCAGGAGGCGGAGGAAATGAGGGACTCAATCCTAGCCCAAGTCCAAGCTGGTTTGGTACCGCAACTCAAAGCTTCACTCGTACCTGATATCAAAGCTGAAGTCAAAGCTGAAGTCGCCGCTTCAGTCCAAGCAGATTTCAACGCTGTCATCACGTGGTATGAGGGTGGTAAACAAGCCCCCCCCCCCGAAAATGCAAGTGGTTAGCTTCGGCGCCAGCAACTCGATGGCGCCGCCGGCCGCCGGCAATGTTGCAGGTGCTAGGGATTCACCGGCCATGCCGGGTAGCAGCCCCTCTGTCACTTGCACGCCCGCCGCCGCATGTGCTGGCCCATCGACATTAGCCGAGCTCAACGCCCTCACGGTAATTAAGCTAGTGTATATCAAGTTAATATATTAGTTTCGTCATCCTTGCCCTCTCTCTAACGCCGTACACATGTTCTCGTAGGCGCTCTCAACGCCATGCACCTTTCTGATGAAAGTGAACGATGAACTCAAAGACGCCGCGAGGGGGTCCATCATTCGGCCTCTGGATAAGAAGTGGCACACACGAGATATGACCGATGACGTTTACCGGGTTGAAATGGATCGGGCGTTACCGGGCTATGAAGATTTGCTTCCTCCTAATCAACCGGAAGGTGCCGATAGCCCGTTGAAGCTGACCTCACTAAAGGGTTGGGTACTGCAATGGCCAAAGACCCTAATTAGGATCAACACCTCCTCGGGGTCAACGGCAAGCAAAGGAAAGCACCTTGCGGCGCCACAGGTCAATGTCCCTCCACAACAGCCAGCGGCGCCGGTGGTCAGCGCCCCACCACAACTGCCAACGGCGTCGGTGGTCAGCACCCCACCACAACAGCCAGCGGTGCCAGAGGTCAGCGCCCACCGCAACAGCTAGCGGCGCCAGATGTTGAGGCGTACGAACGTGACGACTTCCAATGGGACATTCCTACGTCTTCACAAGTTGCCCCGGTGGATCCGAACGTGGCGACCATGAAATATCTGTGCTCCAAGAAGCTGTTCAATTCTCAAGAAACAGCTGAGGAGGAAACGCCTGAGGAGGCCGCCACCGTCGCCGCCAAAAACATGCTGAGCCCAAACACACTCCGTGCTATGGCCACTACGGCGATAGATGGTGGTACAATACAACCCAAGAAGCGGAAGAGGCCAGCGAAGAAGGACACCAAAGCCAAGGAGGCGGCCAAATCCAAGGACAAGGTCCGACACCTTGACAAGTTGCCAAACAATTGGCGACCTGAGCATTGGATGGGTGAACCGATGCTGCCGGAGCATGTCCTCAACGTACTCTCCCCGGATATGAGGAGCTTGCATAACTCTGTCCTGTATGTGGAGAAGCAGCTTCTCAATGCAAAACATCCTGGTTAACCTTTGTACGTGGTGAAGGTGCCAACTGGCATGAACTTTCTCGAAAAGTACCCTGCGGACTTGTGCTTCATCAGGTTCAATGACATCTTCGACGTCTTTCGCATGAAAATGCTCCACTTTTCTGTGGTTCGGCTAGTTGCTCTTAGCATGTCTGCCCAAATCATTAAGGAGGGGACGCCGGGCATTGCAATAATGGACCCCTTCTATATGCGGGAGAGCATCATCTGCAACGCTGGGGATCGGGCGATTGCCACCAAGCAGGTCGAGGAATTCATGGTGGCGAACATTAAAAAGAGCGGCATTCTCATCCCTTACTTCCCCGAGTAAGTGATCACTCGCTAGTCCCCATTACCATTCTATCCTATATCTCCATTTGCATTTGCAAAGGTTAATCCATGTGTTTTCTGCAGAGACAAGTTCTGCACCCACATCGTCGTGCACCCGCAACACTCGGGGGCAATCTATCTCGACTCGGGTAGGGACAAGAAGAAAGACTACAGCCACATCAAGACCGTTCTCAATGATGCTCTCACCGGCTTCGCCTCCAGGACATGCCCCCTCAAAGTACAGAGGAAAGTACAAGGAGGCTTGGCCTTAACCCACACAACCAACTTCGCCAGCCTCAAGCAGTCGTCGGAAGACAATGGGATGGACGCGTGGTACGCCATCCTTCAGATGCAGGATTACATAAAGTACGCAGATGACATGTTGCTGCCAGAGAGTCTTAGAAACAGGTTTGCAAACATGGCGGATGTCAACGATAGAGAGCTGAGAACAAACTGGGGTCGCATCCAGCAGTTGATTTGCACGATAATCCTGCACGATGTCAACAATAGGTCTGGCGCGTTCTTCTACGGCTACGGTCTACCACCTAATGACGAGATAGAACTCCGCTTGGAGATGTCGCATGATGACATGCCATTCAACATGCTGAAGGGCTGCCGTCCATTCCCCCCTAAGCCTACGACCTGATCCTACGACGGCAACTCTTTTGCTTAAGCTTGAACGATATGTCCATGAACTTCCGTATTGTAATTGATATATATTCCGGCCCGATCGACTTGTCGCTTTTATTTAGTTGTATGGATGTGCATGTGAACCTGCGTCTATAATTACATTTACTTTGCTATATATTTCTAGGTTATGGCGTGTTTACCTTAATAATTATTTGCATTTACTCGACCCTTACTTGCCTCGTATTTGGAGTTCGCCGATGATTAGAATGTTCGGTCACTCGTACACTCGGGGGTGGAGCGAGTGAGCCTTGGTGTGATGGCCACAAATATCAATCTATTGTGCATCCTACCTAGCCTCACTGACTCCATCCCTGGATGTTAATATTTGTTTCGACCGACAAAGTATGAGGCACGCTATTTACTTCGTACTACTTGTCTTTTATTTGAGTTGGCACTTCTTAATTACATTGGCCGATGATTAGAATGTTTGGTCACTTGTACACTCTGGGGTGGGGCCAGTGAACCTGGTGTGATGGCACAAATATCAATCTCGTGTGCGCCCTACTTGGCTTCGCTGACCCCATCCCTGAATGTTAATATTTATTTCGACCAACAAAGTATGAGGCACATGCTATTTAGTTCACACAACTTGTCTCTTATTTGAGTTGGCACTTGTTAATTGTGTTGGTACTGATGTTTTATTTGTCTTGTGCATAGAGATGCCGACGACATATGTCGTGTACAAGGGGAGGGTTCCTGGAGTCTACGACGACTGGGAGGACTGTCAGAGACAGGTGCACCGCTTCAGCGGCAACAACTACAAGGGATACCCCACTAGGATGGAGGGCGGAAGGAAGATACGCGCGTTATCTAGCGGGAGAGATGAGGGACATGAGTAGGAACCGGATGAAGACCATGGCCTTCGTGATAATGCTCATCGTGACCATGGTCATATTTTATGTGATTGTACTTTAGGTTAGTTGCTACATTGTGAGGTGTATGACGACACTTGTGATGACTATGTACCGAGACTTCTAACTTTGTGAAACTTCGTCGTTCGGTGTTGCATGTGTGGTGTATGAATCAACATTTGTGTATTGATACCGAAATGAGACTTGGATCTCTATGTGCTTCTCATATTGCATAAACTGCTGTATAAATATGAACTGCTGTGTAAATATAATATTGCTGTAAATATAATATAATACTGCTGTAAATATTGTATTTTCGAATGGTACCACCGGCGCACCTCTATGACCTACTACCGGCGCACAACACATTCGCCACTATTGGCAGCTATACTGCCGGCACAGCACAGCGTGCGCCGGTGATACAAACAATTGCCGGTGAAGCAGGACAGGCGCGCCGGCAGTAACAGACACCGGCGCACTGGGAGGAGCGCCGGCAGTAGGCAGTTATCACCGGCCCGTTCGCACCGGCGGGTTCACGTGCGCCGGCAGTAGGCCATTATGGTGCGCCGGCGGTGATGCTTTTCCTAGTAGTGAAAGGGGTTAGATCCCCATGTAAAGGAATGAGTAGAGGATGCAGAGAAGGAGGCTCACCTTGGGCTGACGTCCACTTATGTGGTGCGGCGGCGCCCCGTGCGCGAGGTGGCGGAGCTGCGCCGGCCACCACGTGCGAAGAAGATGGCGGAACTCAGCGAGAAGGAGGCTGCACTTCGCCTGCTCCTCATGCTCTTGTACACCTCAAGGAGGCTGCCATGGCATGTTAGTTACATGGACATGAATCTTTTCTCAAACATTCTTGTAATCCATGCCTAGGAGAACAAAACAAAAATAACAACACATTCACTATCAGTGAAATAGGAACATAAACGCATACAAAATCTCTCTCCTTAACATCATGGTACCTTAATGGGAAAACTGCAAACAGCTAGATGGAGCCTAGATATTACATACATTAATTAATATTAGGTCAGACTTTCATCAAACACTTTGCACGCTTGGATAAAACGGATCTGCACAAACAAAAATGACTTGTTCTAGGGGCTATATCAAAGAGGAATATTTTGTCTCCCCTTTGACCTGAGCCTCGAGGAGAGAGAGAGTGAGAGAGGCAGCAAGAGAGAGGGAGAGAGGAAGGAGAGAAAGAACTTGTAGGTCTTTGAAAAAAAAGCGGCAGAGGAGGGCCGGCCACTATGCTGCTGGCCGGATTTTTCAGTAACGAAAAAGATGCGGAAGAGGCCACGTACATGCGCCGGCCAAACTGGAGCCAAGCACTACTCCTCGAGGATCCCCAAAGTTATGTGTAACATCCCAAGTTTTCAAGCAATGACTAAAATAGAATTCCTTTATTCAAATTTTGGAAACAACAAAAACTTTTATAGAATTAATGTGTGTGCATAGTGTTTATGCATGATCCTTGTGTTATTGCCATGATGGGTGTTTGAAATACTTGACATTGTGCTAAAACCCTAAACTATGCCAAATGGAATCAAAGAGGGACAAAGAAGAAAAAAGAGAAAAGGAAAATAGCACCCCATATGTGCTTATGGCCATTTTTGCAAATATTTAACCTAGGCCATTTTCCTTGGTTTAGATGATTTGGAAATGTTACTAAACACTTAAGAATCACTTTTGAATCAAGGGAATACAAAACAAACCAAAGAAAATAGCCAAAACCCTCTCACATAAGATAATGGTCAAATCTGCCAATTATATCAGGGTACCCACTTTGAGCCCTTATATTAAGAAATTATTAAACTAAACTCTCTCAACTCTTTGCACCTCATCCAAGAACTCCTCAAGATGAACAACTTTGGTAAAAACCAATATAGCAAATTCTTTCTCAATTGCTTAATATAATCAAGCAAAGTGGCAACACCAAATCAGATTTAAGATCATACACAACTTGGATTTTCTCAAACCACCACCATTTTGTAAACCAACACCACCATTAGAAGCCAAACATTATTTGAATCATACCCATGCAAAAGTTTGGCAAAATTTGAATTTAAATCCCATGCGGCCATTTCATCGAACACCTGGCAGGCAGTAATCTTGTTTGATCACACATGCTAATATCCACTGGATTTTGGCCTAAACTAGAGATCATCTGTGATGATTACGGTACTTCTACACCTCCTGGACCAAACCATGCCCTTGCCCTTGATGATTAAAGCAAGGAGAGGACCAGACCTGGCCATGCCATGGTACCCTGCCACCCTCCATGCCATTCCTCCTCTCTGCCCTATCCTCTCACTTTAAGCATGTCCAGCAGCCACCCCTCTCTTCCCTGATCATGACCACGCCGGCCCTTGGCACAGGAGAGGCTCACACTGGCCAGCCCGTACGCGCCCAGAACGCCCAGGCACGCCGGCGCGTGCACACGCGCGACGCACGGACACGCCAGAGCGCGAGCTCGCCCCGTCGCCTCAGTACTCCCCTTGACCCCTGCCTCTGCACAGCGCATCACCACACCACCAGCTAGCGCCTAGACATGCCCAGCTGCTCGCGGAAGCCCTGTCGCCGTCGTCCTCTTCAAAACTTTCTGCCGGACCCGTGGCAGACGACGCAGCCGCCCGAGCCGTCCCGTCTCCTTTTCTCTGCGCCAGCACGCACTCGAGGATCGCCATGATGCCAGCAAGCTCACGCCATCCTAGCCTTGCCCCTTCGTGTCCCGGAGAGCCCTCGCCATGGACGCCACCGTGCACCCCCGCAGCACTCCCTCGCCGCTATAAATAGAGGCCTTCCCCTCTCCATTTCTTCACACCATCCTCCTCGCCTCTCATCCTTGATCCTCCTCGAGCACAGCCACGCCCCAATTTAGCTAGTAGCTCGCCAATTTGTCGCCGGAGCACCGCCAGTACCGCAGCAAGGGCACCGTCGATTGGAGCCACCTCAGGCGACGCCACCAGTACCAGGAGCCTCGCCATCCTCGACAACCTCGCCCTTCGTCAACGCCGATGACCGCCCGACCTCCGGTGAGCCGCCGACCCCCTAGCCTCGCCGCCAGTGCCGCGGGATCTCGTCGGAGACGACGATGATCCACCGCCGTTAGATCTTGTTCTAATCCAACGCCCCAGGTTCCTCGTACCGATTCGCTGTTTAAGTGCCGCTGACAGTGGGTCCCACTATCAGGCAGCCCACGCGTGAGAGACGCGCAGATGGGCTGGCCCATTTCTTTTTCTCCCCCTGGCCCAAGTTCTTTTCCTGCGCGAGCCCATCAGTTTGAATTCGATATTTCCGTTTAATTCAAATTTCAACACTGGTGCTTTACTAGAAATTGAATAACTTCAAATCTACAATTCCAAATTGAGTGATTCCAATTGTGTGTGAAAGTAGATGAAATTGTCTAGCAAACCAGTAACTTTTCCAAATTCAAACAATTATTAAAAATCAATCATAGTGAATTTTGAGGTGTTTCCAACTCTCATAATTCACATTTCAAAAACTCTAATTGTTTATGCAAAAATATGATATAGTTGTTGTAGATGATCATGGGCTAGAATCAAATAATGGCTATGTAGTCAATACTAGCCCTTTTAAATTATTTTCAAATTTAGGATTTTAAATCTATGAGGTGTAGCACCTCATTTAAATCCTCTTCCCAAGTAATGTGAGGTGAGGTGATGACCTTAGCTACATTGCCTCATACTTGCTTATTTGTGGATATTAAATCTTAGTATTTATAAATGAGAGGAAATTATTTTCCTAACCGTAATGATGTAAAACCCTAGTGATTAAGTGGAGTGATGATGCTAGGTCATCTTGAGTGAGCCATTAGGGCTAAGTAGCCTCCTTAAGTATTGATTGGTGTTTGTTACCTCGTATCTGTTTATAGACGCTAGTACCGAAGGCTACGAGGAGGAGGAGGTCTTCTACGAAGAGGAAGAAGAACACTTTGACCAGTACTCCAACCAAGGCAAGCTAGCCTAATACAAGCTCTACCATGCCAAGTTACTAGCCATGGCACTAGAATTGGTGTTTCAAGTTTTATTCATCCAAACCCAAGTTTTTACCTTGCTTTACTCTTTACTTCATTTACCAAGGTTTACTTATTGTATTTTAATTTGTGTCTAAGTATAGAGTATCACAAGAAGTTTCACACTTAGCTTAGCAAGCAAAACTATGGTAGCACCCCTCATGATTAGTTACTAGTGCTAAACTAAATTGACTACTCTAGATGGGAACTTGTGAAACAAATGATTTTTTTTAAAACCTTGGAATGATGAGTCATTCTATTGAAAGTTTTGAAGGTGAAGGTGAATCTTGAATGACTTGGTGAATTTGATAAAAACTGATGGTTGGGTTCGGATGCGATACCATTCCAATTTTAGAGTACCCCCACAATACCTGATTATGGGTAAGGCTTTAGCTGGAAATTTATGTATCTTAGTATGGGTTCCCTCTAAACAAGCGTCATAGAGGTTATGCCGAGGCTGCCTCCGTTGAAAGTGAAATGATGTGAAAAGAGTTGAATGTCCTACCCAAGCCCTGTGCAGTTCCCAGGATGACGGTTTGTTATCACTGGGAGCCCAAGCTCATGGGGGAGGTGCCTATACTAGGGTATGTAAGTGAAAGGTTAATGGTTGATGATCCGCATACTGAGTTATGATGATTCAGGGCTATCCCTGACGGATGAAATCAAAAGTTGTGGCACAAGAGTACAACCTCTGCAGAGTTTAAACTATTCGAATAGCTGCGTCCGCGGTCATGGACAGTTGGAAAGGTCATACTGTTCCATCATCAGAACTTTTCCAAATATGGCTCGTAACTTGTGAATTGAACTTGAATGGTGACCTGGACTTGAATCACAACAGAGTTGTGGGAATGACACTAATGTTCCCACTTGGGTAAGTCTAGGTAAATAAAGAGTCTTAACTAGTAAGTGCTTATGAAATAAAACTAGCTTTATGCAAATGAACCTAGAGCTTAGAACCGACTTATAGCTATTAGTACTTCTATTAGTATAGTTTGCGAGTACTTTAAAAGTACTCATGGCTGTGTCCCTGCCTATTCAAATGGCCAGACTATGAAGAGGAGAACCAGTACCCGGAAGGTGGACAGCAGGACGTCTACGATAACTAAGACTACCTCCTGACGTCAAGCGTTGCATGTGGAACAGATAAACCACTACTACGTATCTTCCGCTGTGTGTTATGTATTTGATCTCTAGATCAATTGTTGTAATGAGACTGGATCTTGTGATCCTTTGTTGTAAGACAATTATGGTTTGTAAGGAATGATGTGCTATGATATGAACTTATTATGTCTCGCAAAAACAATCTTCCTGGGATTGCGATGTATGGCATAATAGGCATCTGGACTTAAAAACCCGGGTGTTGACAAGTTGGTATCAGAGCCATTGTTTGACCTTAGGAGGCCCTAGTTAGAATGGACTCTGAAAAACTAAGTTTCAAAACAAAGGAAGTAAATATTTATGAAAAACATATTCTCACTCTTACCTTTGAGATCGGTTAAAAGAAGAAATTCATGCCCTATGTTTTCTTGTAATTCTACATAAAATTTTGACACACTTGCACTTCTCTAACTTACTCATCCAATTCATCTACAGATGGAACAGTTCACCCAGACCAAGTTCTACAAGCTGGGCAATGGAGGAAGCCTGATCTTTGAGAAGGACTTGAAGGACTTAGCTGAGTACCTCGAGCGCCCGCACCCGGAGTTCTTTGGAGGACAAGTCAATGATCAGCCTAGAGGGCAACTGCAGTGGGTCATCATTGCAGACCTACGAGGGAAGATGGAGCCACCCATGTCCGAGAGGATCCAGTTCTCCTTGAGGGAGAACAACTGGGCGGACGGACTAGCTCGCGCCATGCAGGAAGCACCTGCCCGTCTGTGTGGGCAGAACCTGCCCCACATCCGGGGAACCCGCTTCGTCCACCTTGCAAGGCATGACTCCATGGGAGCACCGATGGATCTGTCACCTCACCACGAGGTGAAGTACCATGTGGAGCACCTTGACTTCATGCTGTGCGAGACCCGCATGGAACTGGACAACTCCCACGCCTACGCCAACCACACCTACCTCCAGCAGGCACAGCAGACCGAGACCATCAAGATCCTTGCCAAGGAGCGCAAGACTCTTCGCCGTCAGAATGCGAAGAAGGACTACACCATCGCTCGCCTCCGCGCGAAGATAGCCTCACTGAAGGAGACTGTCCAGGCCCAGGAGAACCAATTGAAGGACCTGGAAGGAGAAGGAGAAGACATCCAGGGAGATGGATACTCCTACGTGAGCAATGACAATGACTTTGAGGAGGAAGAAGATGAAGACCTGGCCTTCCACCCCTATGTGGATGGCTATGAGTTCATGGAAGCTGGAGTGGATGATTTCATTCCGATAGATGTTGATGAGGAGTAGTATCACTTGTTCACTTGTGTAGGTGTGAGTTTGTATCGTAGAATGATGAAATGGTTCTTAAAACCATTGGGTGTTAGTTTGTAATGTTGCTTGGAATGAATGAATGAAAGTGTGTTTGAATTCAACATGTCAAGTACTCAAGTTTTAAACTTTTTTGAACTTTACCCAAAACAAGCCATAGAGAATTCCCTCTCATCTCATGATCTATCTCGATGTTCAGATAGCCCCTCCAACCCGCAACACCTCCCAAGATGCAATGCTGCAGATTCTACAAATGAGGAGGGCAGATAGAGAAACTGAAAGAGCTGAGCGGCAAGCTAACCTTGCCATACTACAGCAGATAGCTCAGAACAATCAGGGACATGGACATCATGATCATCCTGGATCCAAGTTGAAGAATTTCCAGAACACTAACCCTCCAATGTTCAGCAAGACTGAAGAGCCGTTAGATGCCGATGACTGGCTCCAAACAATGAAGAACAACTTGGAAGTTGCAGGAGTTGAAGCTGCAGAGAAAGTACTGTTTGCCACCCACTATTTGTCAGGACCTGCTAGAGCCTGGTGGACTAGTGCCCGCGCAATGAATGCGGGATAGATGATGACTTGGGAAGAGTTCAAGCTCAAGTTCAGCAGATACCATGAGCCACCGGGTTTGATCAAGAAGATGAGGGATGAGTTCAGGGAACTCAAGCAAGGAAGGATGTCGGTGGTGGAATACCGTGACAGATTCCTTACTCTGTCTAGGTACGCCCCCGATGAGACCGATACCAATGAGAAGAGGAAAGAAAGATTTCTGAATGGACTGCATGATGAGATGCAGACTGTACTGGTGAACATCCCGTTTGCTGATTTGGAAGCACTTGTGGACTCTGCCATTCAGATGGAAGGAAAGCTGCATCAAGCTAATGAGAACCGCAAGAGCAGAATGATGAACCAGAGTGGGCCCAGCAATACCCCAAGGTATCGCCCCAATTCAAGTGGAGGATTTGCCCCAAGACACAACAAACCGCCCATGCCGCTGTCACGTCTGAGTTTCCCCAATCGGAGTGGAGGACACCCAAGGCCAGGAGGCCACAACAACAACAACCATGCCAACAACAATCACTTCAACCGTGCCCCGATGAGAGCCCCCGGCAACCCCATAACAACACCAATACTGCACCAAGGACTAGGAGCAATGCTGTCCCCGTCACCCCAAAGGACAAGTCAACTGTGACTTGTTATGAATGTGGAATTGTGGGTCACTACTCCAATGAGTGCCCCAAGAAGTTAGCCAAGACTGCCCCCAATACCGCTGCACCTGCTCAACAGCAACGCCGTGTCTCAACCGGAAGGAAGTTTGCCCCAGGCAACCCGAACAACCGCAATGGCCGCCTCTTTCACATGACCGCCGAAGAAGCCCAGGAAGCGCCAGATGTCGTGCTGGGTATGTTTTCTGTTAATTCAGTACCTGCAAGAGTGTTGTTTGATTCTGGGGCATCGCATTCGTTTGTTACTGAAGATTTTGCATGCACTAGTAAGATTCAACCAATCAGTTTGAAGCATGTTATGATAGTTCAAATACCTGGTTCAACCACCAAAGCTAGAAAAATTTGCAAAGAAGTACCTATCAGAATACATGAAATAGATTTTTATGCAAATTTGATAGTTCTGGGAACAACAGGTTTGGAAGTAGTACTGGGTATGGATTGGATGTCAACACATCATGGATTGATTGACTGCGCCAAGAAGGCCATCACCATGACTAGTAGCACCGGAGTGTTAGTAGAACATGTGTCCGAAAGACTGCCCAGACAATTCACCTGCAACACAAGTATAGCCAAGCCAACCTTGGATCAAATCAGGATAGTGTGCAGATACCCCGATGTGTTTCCCGATGACTTACCCGGTATGCCCCCAGATCGGGATATCGAGTTTATCATTGAGTTAATTCCTGGAACAGGACCCATAGCTCAGAGAGCCTATAGCATGAACCCAACAGAGTTAGTAGAACTGAAGAAACAACTGGATGACATGCTTGTCAACACCCGGATTTTTAAGTCCAGATGCCTATTATGCCGTACATCGCAATCCCAGGAATATTAGTTTTGCGAGACATAATAGATTGATATCACAGAACATCATTCATTACATAACATAATCGTCTTACAACAAAGGATCACATGATCCAGTCTTAATACAATAGTTGATCTAATGATCAATTACAAAGCACATAGCGGAAGCGAAGTAGCGGTTGCGGTAAATCTGTTCCACAGGCAACTGTTGACGTCAGGAGTAGTCCTAGTTATCGTAGACGTCATGCTGTCCATCTTCAGGGTGCTGGTTCTCCTCTTCATAGTCTGGCCATTTGAATAGCCAGGGAGAAAGCCATGAGTACTTTAAAGTACTCGCAAACTAATACTAATGTAAGTACTATCAACTATGGTAAGGGGATGCTAAGCTCTAGGTTCATTGGCATAAAGCCAGTTTTATTTCATAAGCACTTAGTAGTAAAAGACTCTTTATTTGCCTAACTAACTCAAGTGGGAACATTAGTGTCATTCCCACAACTCTGTTGTGATCAAATCAAATTCACCTTTCAAGTTCAAGTCACCAGTCATAAGTCACCTTTTTGAAAATGGTCTAATGACGGAACAGTATGCCCTTTCCAATCATCCATAACCGTGGACACGGCTATTCGAATAGTTTTACACTCTGCAGAGGTCGCACACTTTTGCCACAACATTTGCAATAATCCATCAGGGTTAACTGGCCCTGATTTATCACACTCCGTGTGCGGATTACCAACCTTAACCTTTCACTTACATACCCTAGTACAGGCACCTCTCCCCATGAGTTTGGCCTCCCAGTGATGCCAATCTGCCATCCTCGGAACTGCACAGGGCTTGGGTAGGAAAGTCACCTCATTTCACTTCATTTCACTTGCAACGGAGGCAGCCTCAGCCTAACCCCTATGACGCTTGTTCAGAGGGAGCCCATACTAAAATACATAAGTTTCTAGTTAAGCCCTACCCAGATTCAGGTATTGTGGGGGTACTTTCAAATTGGAATGGTATCGCATCCGAACCCAACCATCAGTTTTTGTCAACTCACCAAGTCATTCAGGTCAAATTCACCTTCAAAATCTTTCAATAGAATGACTCAGTATTCCAAGGTTTTTTTCAAAGTTATTTGATTCACAAGCTCCCATCTAGAGTAGTCAATTTTAATTTTAGCACTAGCAACTAGTCATGAGGGGTGCTAACTAACTTGCAACTCTCTAGGCTAAATTTGAACCTCTTGTAATACTTCATATCTAGACCCAAGTGAACTATGAACAAAATAAACTTTGATAAACCAAAGTAAAGCTTGTAAGAATAAAACTTGGGATTGGATCCTTAAACACAAAATAATATGGTAGTGGTGCCTTGCTCAAGTAGAGCTTGCACTTGGGTAACTTGCAAGAGTATAGCTTGCCTTGATTGGTACAATGATCAAAGTTTTCTTCTTCTTCCTCGTAGAAGACCTCCTCCTCCTGGTAGTCTTCGGTACTAGCGTCTATAAACGGATACGAGGTAACAAACACCAATCAATACTTAAATAGACTAGTTAGCCTTAATGGCTCACTCAAGATGATCTATCATCATCACAATCATCAATTAATAATAACTAGGGTTTTCCTACTTAGTGTTAGGAAAATAGTTTCCTTTCATTGAAATATGGATTAGGGTTTCTATTTAGTTCTTTGGAGAAATAATTTCCTCTCATTGAATCTTGTTAAGATTTAATCTCCTCAAATAATAAAGTATGAACTCATGTTGACCAAGGTCAACACTTCGTATTCATCCATTTGAGAAATTGATTTAAATGAGATACTATATCTCATGCAATTTAAATAATACTATAGAAACAATTTAATATCACAAGGTAATTAAATATGAGATTCTATAAACTCAAGTGATTATCTTATAATGAATTACTTGAGACAAAGATTTAAATGAGAAAAATACCTCTCATAGTATTTAATAAATAATTTTGGGTAATTTAAATGGACTAGAAATGGCCACATAGCCATTATTTTGCTCTAGCCCATGATCCTTTGAAACAACTATGTCATCTTTTCGCATAAACAATTAGAGTATAAGAAATGTGATTTATGAGAGTTGGAATCAACTAAAACGCATTTATGGTTGATTTTTAATAATTGTTTGAAATCTGAAAACCTACTGCCTTGTCTTGTTTGTGGCAGATGATCTAGAATGAATTTGGGTTTGATACCAGTGGGGTGGGTTAGAGATATTCATCTACTTTCAGACAAAATTGGAATCAACTCATTTGAGTTGCTAGATTTTGTTTTATTCAAATTTGAATAGAGCATCAGTATTGAATTTAGACTGAAATGAATTAAATCGAGTTTGAATGGTGGGCTCGCGCGGGAAAATTAATGGGCCAGCGAGAGAGAGAGAGAGAAAAGGCCAGCCCACGGTGCGTCTCACACGCCCGGGCCACCTGACAGGTGGGGCCTATGCGTCAGTGTGTCTTAACCCGCACCGAAACGGTACGCAACGGCAACCGTTGGATTAAAACGCGATCGAACGGTCGATGTTCGTCGTCGTCGACGGCTAGCGAGGGAGCTACTGGCGGTGAGCCTAGGGGGGTCAGCGAGCTCACCGGTGGCCGGCGATCATCGGCGAGGGTGTGCGGTGGCGTTGTCGAGGGTGGCGAAGCTCCTGGTACAGATGGCGTCGCCTGTGGTGGCCTCAATCAACGGCAAGGTGCTGCGGGCACTGGCGTTGCTCCGGTGACGAATTGGCGCTGCTCAGGCTACAATGTGGCGAGGAAGAGGGTCGAGGAGATCGAGAAGAAGGTGGGGAGCGAGATGGTGTGAAGAGAAAGGCTCGGGGGAGGCTCTATTTATAGTGACGCGAGGGTGCTGTGGGTGCCCGTTGAGGTCGTCCATGGCGTGGAGTCTCCGGGCCGCGAAGAGGCAAAGGAGTGGGTGCGTGAGGTTGCAGACATCATGGCGAGCAGCGTGAGCATGACGACACAGCAAAAGGAGGACGAGACGGCTCTGGCGATGTCAACGTCTGCGCGTGTACCGGCAGAGATTGGCAATCATGGCGACGGCGACAGGGCTTCCGCGTGCAGGTTATCGTGTCTAGGCGCTAGCTGGTGCGTAGGTGCGTGCGTGTGCGAAAGGAGAAGGCGAGGGGAGGACAGACGCGATGGGGCGAGGCGGCGTACTGGCGCGTCCAGTATCGTGTCTGGGCGCGTCCTGGCATGACCTGGGCATCGTGGGCGTGTCTAGGCACGTCGGTTTCCAGCCAATGCCGTGCTTGTCTTCGGCCAGGGAGGGTACGAGCGTGCTTAGGAGGATGAGGTGAGCCTATGTGACAATGTGAGGGTGACCAGAGAGGGCAGGTGAGAGGGGTTGGCATGGGAGTGGCATGAGTGCTCGGCATGGCATGATTTTGATCATTTCTCTTCTTGTACTGTGGTACCAATGCGTTGCTTTGTTCCATTGGTGTAAGGAGTGGTCAATGATGATCTTTGGGGTGATGGTGTAGTCTAAAAACCAGTGGATATTAGAGAGTATTATCAAACCAGAAAATTGCACACAAGGTGCTCGACCAAATGGCCGCATGAAACTAAAGTTGGAATTTTGCAAAGATTTTTGGTGGAGTTGATTCAAATATGATTTGGCACACAAAGGTGGTGATGGTGTGCAAAATTGAGTTGGTTTGTGAAATTTCAAAATGGGCATAATCTAGAATCTGATTCAATGTCACCACTTTGCACTCTTAGATTAAGGAATTGAGAAAGAATTGGTCAAGGTGGTCAACACCAAAATTGTTCACTTTGATTAGGTCTTGGATGAGGTGCAAAGGGTTGGGGTGGTTTGGTTTAAGAATCTCTTAATCCAGGGGCTCAAAGTGGGCATCATGATATAAATGGTAGTTTTGACCATTATCACATGTGAGTAGGTTTTGCATTTTATTTTGATTTGATTTGAGTTTCTTTGATTCAAAAATGATTCTTATTAGTTTAGTAACATTACCCAACCATTGGCACAAGGTAAGATGGCCTAGGTCAAAGATTTACAAAAATGGCCATAAGCACATATGAGGTGATATTCTTATTTTTTTTTTCTTCTATTTTGTTTCACTTGATTCACTTGGGCATGGTTTAGGGTCCATTTAGGGTTAGATTGGGTTTAGTAATGGTTTCAAACCATTTGAGTAAAGTATGAGGGCATAGATCAAGATTTGTCATTATGGCTATATGCCACATATGCCTCTATGTATATTTTCATTTTATTTTTGTTTCACCTTTGAATTAGTTGGTAAGTAATAGGTAGGGTTGGTTGAGGTTTTTTCAAACCATCTAAACAAGGTAGAACATGGCATAGTTTATTATTTGCAAGAATAGCCATAAGCTCACATGAGCCTTTTCTTTTATTTTAATTTAACTTCTTTTCTTTGTTTTATTTTGGATGGTGAAAAGGATGAGCAAGGTTTAGGGTTTAGGAACATTTCAAAGTACTTCACATAAGCATCATGGCAATATCACAACATATAAGCATGAGTACTATGCACAACCTCTAACTCCATTAAAGTTTTTGTTGGTTCCAAATTTTGGAAATAGGGAAATTCATTTTCTCTTTGTTTTAAAATTTGGGATGTTACAATGCTGCACAAAGGTCTGATTCGACCAAGTGCATCGCCTTGGAGATCACCGGTACTGTTTGTGGATAAGAAGGATGGTGCCACTCGTTTATGTACGGATTATCGTAAGTTGAACGATGTCACCATCAAGAACAAATACCCTCTGCCAAAGATAGAAGACCTGTTTGACCAGCTGACCAGTGCCAGAGTGTTCTCTAAGATTGATCTTAGGACTGGTTATCATCAACTGAAGATTCGTGCAACGGATATTCCCAAGACTGCCTTCACCACCAGATATGGATTGTATGAGTACAATGTCATGTCATTTGGATTAACCAATGCCCAAGCTTATTTCATGAATCTCATGAATAAGATCTTTATGAACTTTTTGGATAAGTTTGTCGTTGTCTTCATCGACGACATTCTAATCTACTCCAAGTCAGAAGAAGAGCATGAGCAACATTTGGAAATTATCCTAGAAACCCTTAGGGAGCATCAGTTGTATGCCAAGTTCAGCAAATGTGAGTTCTGGTTAAAGGAAGTAGGATTCCTAGGACATATTCTGTCTGCAGGAGGAATTGTTGTCGACCCTGCAAAGATCAAGACCGTTGAAGAATGGAAAGCCCCAACCACTCAAACTGAAGTTCATGCATTTCTTGGATTGGCGGGATATTACCGCAGGTTTGTTGAAGGATTTTCAAGCATAGCTAGACCAATGACTCAGCTGTTGAAAAAGGACAAGAAGTTTGAATGGACTAATAAATGTGAAGAGAGTTTTCAAAAGCTCAAGAGCAGATTAACCACAGCCCCAATATTGATCATGCCCGATATTACCAAGCCATTTGACGTCTATTGTGTCGCCTCCAAGATTGGTCTTGGATGTGTGTTGATGCAAGAAGGCAAAGTGATATCATATCTGTCTAGGCAACTGAAGCAGCATGAGCAGAATTACCCAACCCATGACCTAGAGTTAGCAGCAGTGGTGTTAGCCTTGAAGGTATGGCATCATTACCTCATGGCTAATCGATGCGAGATCTATTCGGATCATAAGAGCCTGAAGTACATTTTCACCCAGAAGGAGCTAAATATGAGGCAGAGAAGATGGATTGAGTTAATCAAGGATTACGACATGGAAATTCACTACCACCCCGGCAAGGCCAATGTGGTAGCGGATGCCCTGAGTAGACTGCCGTGTCAACTAAACCCAATGATCGCAGAAGAGCAACCTAGTTTGCATCAGGAATTTGAGCAGTTTAGACTGGAGCTAGTTAGTGAAGGATTCCTAGCAAGCATGGAGCTCCAGCCTACCTTGATTAGTCAGATAAAGGAAGCACAGAAAGGAAATGCCAGCATTGATGGAATCAAGAGCCAAATAGCTGCAGGAAAAGCACCTGGATTTACCGAAGATGAAGAAGGAGTTCTTTGGTACAACGGACGCCTAGGTGTGCCGGCAGATTCGGAGTTGAAGCAAATCATTTTGAAGGAAGCCCATGACACCCTTTACTCCATTCATCCCGGTGGAACCAAGATGTACCAAGATTTGAAGGAACAATTTTGGTGGCATGGAATGAAGAGAGAGATTGGAAGCTACATAGCCAAGTGTGACATCTGTCAGAGAGTCAAAGCAGAACATCAGCGACCCGCAGGATTGCTGCAGCCCTTACAGATCCCAGAATGGAAGTGGGATTCTGTAGGAATGGATTTCATAACTGGATTGCCCAAATCAAGTAGAGGAAATGATTCTATTTGGGTAGTGGTCGACAGATTAACCAAGGTAGCTCATTTTATCCCCGTCAAGACCACCTACCAAGGCCCTAAGCTAGCAGAGTTATACATCTCAAGAATAGTGAGCCTGCATGGAACACCAAAGTCAATCGTATCAGATAGAGGATCCCAATTCACCTCAAGATTTTGGCAGAAGGTACACGAAGGATTAGGAACCCGGCTAAATTTCAGCACCGCGTATCACCCGCAGACTAATGGACAGACGGAAAGAGTCAACCAGATACTTGAAGATATGTTGAGAGCCTGTGTGCTAGAATATGGATCTAAATGGGAGGACTGTCTGCCTTATGCAGAATTCTCATACAACAACAGTTATCAAGCTAGTTTGCAAATGGCCCCCTTTGAAGCGTTGTACGGAAGAAAGTGTCGTACCCCTCTGAACTGGTCAGAAGTCGGAGATAGCCAAATCTTTGGACCAGATATTCTCCGAGAAGCTGAAGAGAAGGTTCACAAGATCCGTGAATACCTCAAGACTGCCCAATCGAGACAGAAGAGTTTTGCTGACAAGAGACGCCGAGAAATGACTTTCAATATCGGAGATTTTGTGTATCTCAAAGTATCACCCCTTAAAGGAATGCAGAGATTCCAACTTAGAGGAAAGCTTGCACCTAGATATGTTGGACCCTTCAAAGTTCTAAATCGCCGAGGAGAAGTATCATATCAGCTGGAATTACCGGAGGAAATGTCAGCGGTGCATGATGTGTTTCACATCTCATTACTCCGGAAATGTTTGGAAGTGCCAGAGAAGACCAAGGTTTTCAAAAACATCGATCATTGAGCTATGGATATCAACAAAGATTTGACCTATCGCGAAGTACCTATTCGCATCCTGGAAGAAGCTTTCAGAACCACCCGCACCAGGAGTATCAAGTTTCTGAAGATCCAATGGAGTAACCATACAGAAGAAGAAGCCACTTGGGAGCGAGAAGATTACATGAGGACTGAATTCCCAGATATCGTTAGTACCTAGTTTTTTTTTATGATCTCGGGATGAGATCTTTTGTAAGGGGAAAGGGTTTGTAACATCCCAAGTTTTCAAGCAATGACTAAAATAGAATTCCTTTATTCAAATTTTGGAAACAACAAAAACTTTTATAGAATTAATGTGTGTGCATAGTGTTTATGCATGATCCTTGTGTTATTGCCATGATGGGTGTTTGAAATACTTGACATTGTGCTAAAACCCTAAACCATGCCAAATGGAATCAAAGAGGGACAAAGAAGAAAAAAGAGAAAAGGAAAATAGCACCCCATATGTGCTTATGGCCATTTTTGCAAATATTTAACCTAGGCCATTTTCCTTGGTTTAGATGATTTGGAAATGTTACTAAACACTTAAGAATCACTTTTGAATCAAGGGAATACAAAACAAACCAAAGAAAATAGCCAAAACCCTCTCACATAAGATAATGGTCAAATCTGCCAATTATATCAGGGTACCCACTTTGAGCCCTTATATTAAGAAATTATTAAACTAAACTCTCTCAACTCTTTGCACCTCATCCAAGAACTCCTCAAGATGAACAACTTTGGTAAAAACCAACATAGCAAATTCTTTCTCAATTGCTTAATATAATCAAGCAAAGTGGCAACACCAAATGAGATTTAAGATCATACACAACTTGGATTTTCTCAAACCACCACCATTTTGCAAACCAACACCACCATTAGAATTCAAACATTATTTGAATCATACCCATGCAAAAGTTTGGCAAAATTTGAATTTAAATCCCATGCGGCCATTTCATCGAACACCTGGCAGGCAGGAATCTTGTTTGATCACACATGCTAATATCCACTGGATTTTGGCCTAAACCAGAGATCATCTGTGATGATTACGGTACTTCTACACCTCCTGGACCAAACCATGCCCTTGCCCTTGATGATTAAAGAAAGGAGATGACCAGACCTGGCCATGCCATGGTACCCTACCACCCTCCATGCCATTCCTCCTCTCTGCCCTATCCTCTCACTTTAAGCATGTCCAGCAACCTCCCCTCTCTTCCCTGATCATGACCACGCCAGCCCTTGGCACAGGAGAGGCTCACACTGGCCAGCCCGTATGCGCCCAGAACACCCAGGCACGCCAGCGCGTGCACACGCGCGACGCATGGACGCGCCAGAGCGTGAGCTCGCCCCGTCGCCTCAGTACTCCCCTTGACCCCTGCCTCTGCACAGCGCATCACCACACCACCATCTAGAGCCTAGACATGCCCAGCTGCTCGCGGAAGCCCTGTCGCCGTTGTCCTCTTCAAAACTTTCCGCCGGACCCGTGGCAGACGATGCAGCCGCCCGAGCCGTCCCGTCTCCTTTTCTCTGCGCCAGCACGCACTCGAGGATCGCCATGATGCCAGCAAGCTCACGCCGTCCTCGCCTTGCCCCTTTGCGTCCCGGAGAGCCCTCGCCATGGACGCCACCGTGCACCCCCGCAGCACTCCCTCGCCGCTATAAATAGAGGCCTTCCCCTCTCCATTTCTTCACACCATCCTCCTCGCCTCTCATCCTTGATCCTCCTCGAGCACAGCCACGCCCCAATTTAGCCAGTAGCTCGCCAATTTGTCTTCGGAGCACCGCCAGTACCGCAGCAAGGGCGCCGTCGATTGGAGCCACCTCAGGCGACGCCACCAGTACCAGGAGCCTCGCCATCCTCGACAACCTCGCCCTGCGTCAACACCGACGACCGCCGGACCCCCGGTGAGCCGCCGACCCCCTAGCCTCGCCGCCAGTGCCGTGGGATCTCGTAGGAGATGACGATGATCCACCGCCGTCAGATCTTGTTCTAATCCAACGCCCCAGGTTCCTCGTACAGATTCGCTGTTTAAGTGCCGCTGATAGTGGGTCCCACTGTTAGGCAGCCCACGCGTGCGAGACGCGCAGATGGGCTGGCCCATTTTCTTTTTCTCCCCCTGGCCCAAATTCTTTTCCCGCGCGAGCCCATCAGTTTGAATTCGATATTTCCGTTTAATTCAAATTTCAACACTGATGCTTTACTAGAAATTGAATGACTTCAAATCTACAATTCCAAATTGAGTGATTCCAATTGTGTGTGAAAGTAGATGAAATTGTCTAGCAAACCCCTCTGGTCTCAAACCCTAGTTCATTGTAGATCAAGTGCACCAAAAATAGCAAGTAAGTAACTTTTCCAAATTCAAACAATTATTAAAAATCAACCATAGTGAATTTTGAGGTGTTTCCAACTCTCATAATTCACATTTCAAAAACTCTAATTGTTTATGCAAAAATATGATATAGTTGTTGTAGATGATCATGGGCTAGGATCAAATAATGGCTATGTAGTCAATACTAGCCCTTTTAAATTATTTTCAAATTTAGGATTTTAAATCTATGAGGTGTAGCACCTCATTTAAATCATCTTCCTAAGTAATGTGAGGTGAGGTGATGACCTTAGCTACATTGCCTCATACTTGCTTATTTGTGGATATTAAATCTTAGTATTTATAAATGAGAGGAAATTATTTTCCTAACCATAATGAAGTAAAACCCTAGTGATTTAGTGGAGTGATGATTGTGATGATGCTAGGTCATCTTGAGTGAGCCATTAGGGCTAAGTAGCCTCCTTAAGTATTGATTGGTGTTTGTTACCTCGTATCCGTTTATAGACGCTAGTACCGAAGGCTACGAGGAGGAGGAGGTCTTCTACGAAGAGGAAGAAGAACACTTTGACCAGTACTCCAACCAAGGCAAGCTACCCTAATACAAGCTCTACCATGCCAAGTTACTAGTCATGGCACTAGAATTGGTGTTTCAAGTTTTATTCATCCAAACCCAAGTTTTTACCTTGCTTTACTCTTTACTTCATTTACCAAGGTTTACTTATTGTATTTTAATTTGTGTCTAAGTATAGAGTATCACAAGAAGTTTCACACTTAGCTTAGCAAGCAAAACTATGGTAGCACCCCTCATGTTTAGTTACTAGTGCTAAACTAAAATTGACTACTCTATATGGGAACTTGTGAAACAAATGATTTTTTTTTTAACCTTGGAATGATGAGTCATTCTATTGAAAGTTTTGAAGGTGAAGGTGAATCTTGAATGACTTGGTGAATTTGATAAAAACTGATGGTTGGGTTCGGATGCGATACCATTCCAATTTTAGAGTACCCCCACAATACCTGATTATGGGTAAGGCTTTAGCTGGAAATTTATGTATCTTAGTATGGGTTCCCTCTAAACAAGCGTCATAGAGGTTATGCCGAGGCTGCCTCCGTTGAAAGTGAAATGATGTGAAAAGAGTTGAATGTCCTACCCAAGCCCTGTGCAGTTCCCAGGATGACGGTTTGTTATCACTGGGAGCCCAAGCTCATGGGGGAGGTGCCTATACTAGGGTATGTAAGTGAAAGGTTAATGGTTGATGATCCGCATACTGAGTTATGATGATTCAGGGCTATCCCTGACGGATGAAATCAAAAGTTTAAACTCTTCGAATAGCCGCGTCCGCGGTCATGGACAGTTGGAAAGGCGATACTGTTCCGTCATCAGAACTTTTCCAAATATGGCTCGTAACTTGTGAATTGAACTTGAATGGTGACCTGGACTTGAATCACAACAGAGTTGTGGGAATGACACTAATGTTCCCACTTGGGTAAGTCTAGGTAAATAAAGAGTCTTAACTAGTAAGTGCTTATGAAATAAAACTAGCTTTATGCAAATGAACCTAGAGCTTAGAACCGACTTAGAGCTATTAGTACTTCTATTAGTATAGTTTGCGAGTACTTTAAAAGTACTCATGGCTGTGTCCCTGGCTATTCAAATGGCCAGACTATGAAGAGGAGAACCAGTACCCGGAAGGTGGACAGCAGGACGTCTACGATAACTAAGACTACCTCCTGACGTCAAGCGTTGCCTGTGGAACAGATGAACCACTACTACATATCTTCCGCTGTGTGTTATGTATTTGATCTCTAGATCAATTGTTGTAATGAGACTGGATCATGTGATCCTTTGTTGTAAGACAATTATGGTTTGTAAGGAATGATGTGCTATGATATGAACTTATTATGTCTCGCAAAAACAATCTTCCTGGGATTGCGATGTATGGCATAATAGGCATCTGGACTTAAAAACCCGGGTGTTGACATTATGCCTCACCCACGGACTGCTACGGCAGTACAAGCTCACCTATGAGGCTGAGGAGGGCGACGGTGGAGGCTGAACGGTCTGCATCTTCCCTGCCTTCTTCAGTGGCCCTAGTTGTGCGTCCGCCATCTCTGCACCGACGGTCGGCTGCATCTGGTGCCGCTGATGCGGCCACGATGGGGAAGAAACGGATGCCGGTGTTGGTGCAGAGGAAGAGCCAGAGCAGGAACCAGGAGACGATGTGGTGGCACTCGGCCAGAAAATGTTCGTGGCCAGTGGAGGAGAAGGGGAGCGGACAGGGATGGGATTTGGGAGAGAGACAAGCTGGAATTGGGGGAGGAGTAGAGACGGGAATTGGGGAGAGACAGTGAGGCGGCGCGGCTAGGGTTTTCAGCTGGGAGGTTGTTTTTATACCCCGCGCTGTAAAAATTAGACGGCCGAGATCCTCCATTTGATATCGGCTGAGAAGATCCAACAGCTCAGAAACGCAAATTGCTGTGAGGCCCCCTATGGGGGCATCAATTATACCTTTAGATTTCGCGTAGATACATTTTGATATAAAAAAGATTTTCATCGGAGGTCGTATGCAACCAGAAATCCCGTTTTGCCGATACATGACACAATTTTGCAAAAAAAAGTCAAAATTCATGTTTGTTAATTCTCATTAAAACTAGATAACATAATACATGGGCATCTCGAAGGATTTTATTTTTGAAATTTCTATCTATTTCTTTTATTTTTTTCAAAACCTAAACGGCGATCCAGGGGGGTGTGAATTTTGGGCAGTGGCGCACCTTTATGTGGTGCGCCAATGGTAACTTCTGCCTATCTATACCCACAGCCCCACACTTACCAGTGGCGCATCTCTTCTTGGTGCGCCACTGCTATGTGAGATAGCAGTGGCGCACCAAGAAGGGGTGCGCCACTGGTAAGTCTGGGGAGGGGGTGCCTTTCGCAGATCCTTAGTGGTGGCGCACTGCTCACCAGGTGTGCCACTTCTAACAAGCCTATCAGTGGAGCACCACTTTTTGGTGCGCCACTACCAGTAAAGTGGTGCGCCACTGCTAGCATTCTATGGCTAGGCCTTTTTCTAGTATTGTTTGCGTTAACAGCTAAGCTGGTATGTACAACCTGCTTTCGATAAACGTTGCGCAAGGTACAGTACAGAATATAAACACCTGAAGGCAACAGGAAGTAAAGGACCCGAAGGCAACAGTAAGTAAACATGGCATACATGATTCAGGCAAATAAAACCAAAGTTGTGGCCCCCCTTTTCAATAGACTTGAGAAAAGGTAGTGGGTGAGGGGGTCCCAGTAATAATCCCCACGTATGGCAGAGCTCTTAGCTCAGAACTGATAACAGGAACTCGAGTCCTAGGGGACACAAGCGAGACAAAGATCCGATGCTTTCGCAAAGGGGCCCACCGATGCCACTGCTGCAATTATTATCCCACATCAAATTTTAGTTGTAGCAACTTATCATGATTACCTTCACCAACATTATCCATAGATGAAACATATGTCAACCTCCTAGCATATCCTGAACAGATATCGAGATAACAACAGAAACCTAGCATGCGCTACGACTCGCAAGGCTTGCCAAACAACAGACAGCGGCGATAGGTAAGAAAGGGATACATATAGGCTCATTAGAGTAAACATGTGGAATAGGACACGTGACTCGATAAAGAATCGCAATATGAGGGTAGCAATAAGAGCGAGAGCAAAATGGAAAATAGGTTAAGAGAGAGGGCTCGCCTGTGAAAAACTGCAGAAGAACTGACGGAGAACTTGTCGTATCTCACATCAACACTTCATGATCCTATCCAGGAAGAAGCAAATGTTGGAACACACAGCGGATGCAAATCTTACAACTACGGTAGAAGAACCGGCATGATCGAGATATGATATGCATGGCGATGATGATGCAATGCAACTTATCCAAATTAAGCGGAATCAGAATCCCATCACACAATTATATGGTTCAAGTTATTTTTCTACCCCGCATATTAAATGTTAATTAGCATGGCAAAGACATGGCATGGGTGAGCTACTTAATTTAAATGGAACCGGGATAAGATAAACAATCCTGCACAATTCCATATTTAATTATTAGGTGAAGTGCTATTACCTGAACAACCACATATGCAATGCGACATGATGATATGATTTGATGCAACAAGATATATGTCACATTTAGAAAATAGGGCTGATGGTCGGGTTCTCACGTTTTGGGTCTGAGAGCGGTCTCCGGATTCAGGTTCGGAGAGGAAGTAGACACATCCAGGTAGAAGAGGAAGTAGACAAAGCAGGGTCTCGGCCTTCGGATCCATGAAGGAGATCTTCTCGTTCCATGACGGAGGTCTTTGGGTTCCGACTTCGGTTGTTGGTGTCAAACTCGAATCATTCTCTAAGCGGAAGTAGTCGAAGTAGCGGAATCTGGGTAGTAGACCTTATCGAAGGTTGGCGGCGTGTGGATGCGGCTTCGGTGCAAAAAAGCGAAGGGGCGAAGATCTGGTTGTTGTAGTAGCACGACGGAAGGACAACTGGTGGAAAACAATGGATAGAAGTTCGAGCGATGGCCTAACTCATGTGTTCAAAAAGGTTAACGGTTGACGGGCACACAAAACACCGAGCAACATGAAGGCTGATTCCTTGCAGACATATTGTCAAACACTTGGCATGTGGACCAGACACGCGTATGCATACTTGGTGGCTTCTCGCATGCAGGAGGTGTAGCGAGGCCGCAGGACGGCATGCGCGTGGTGGACGATTCAGACGACAGCAACCACAACCTAGTGTCGCAGATGTGCACGCATTGTGCTGCGTGAAGATGAGCGCGATCACAGGGGCACGAGGCTTCAATAACAACTCACAAAACATGCTCGTGAGATGACCAGGGTGGAGACGTACATGCGTGAAGACGATTCGATGGTGTCGGCGAAGGAAAAGAATGGGGAAGAGGAGGTATGGAAGGGGAAGCTCACCAGGAGGCAGAGAAGTGCTTAGGGTAGCCGGAGACGATGCAGAGAAGGAGAGGCGGCGAAGTTCGGGGTGGCGTGCAGCGGCGAAGATGGGTGGCTCGGGCACGGGCTAGGCGCGGATGCGCGCGTGCACGCAGGGCTCGAGCGCAGTCGGACGGCCGGGAACGGGTGGCGGCAGAGCTCGTGCTCGAGGAGGTGTGGGAGGCCGGCGATCGAGTTGCTGGAGACGAGGGCAGACATGAGCGGTCAGGTAGCAGGGAGGCGTCAGGGTCGACCGAGTGGAGGCGGGCGCGAGCTCACGCGATGGCGCGCAGGGTGGCCGCTGAGCAGAGCGGAGCGATGAAGAGGTGCGAACGGAGGGGGACGACACAGCGGCGGCAGCGGTTTAGGACGACGGGAGGAGGCGCGGATGCTCGGGAGTCAGAGGACGGCGGGGCTCGGCCAAGTGAGGGAGGCGGGGAGGGGAGCGCAAGCACGGGGAAGGAGGCAGGAGCACGGGCTTGGACTCGCAGCGGTGGCCGGAAAGCATGCTCGTGGGCGCGGGGAGAGCGCGAGTAGAGGGAAGAGGCGACGGGGACGGGAGAGAAGGGTGGAGGACCAAATCGTGTTTTCGAAAGAAGTGGAGGGGCGACTACAAAACGCCATGGGAGGAGCTGGCCTGGTTAGGGTTTCCACCAACGTGGTGGCTTGGGCCGGAAAGTCGGCCGCCGGTTGGGCCGACTAGGGCCTGGCCGGGTAGGCTGCTGCTGGCTGCGGGTTGGGGGCCTCTCTCTCCCTTTTTCTTTTATAAATCCTTTCCTTTTATTATTTTCCTGCTTTATTTCAAAACCACTTTAAAATAGTGTTATATATGAAAATAATCAGAGAAAATTATTTTTTGATTTGAGATAAAAGAGAGGGATTAATTATAGAATAAAATAGGGTTTAATAAAAATAATTTTTGGGTTCCAAAATATGCATGATGCGATGATGACTTAGGAACGACACGGAAAAACAAACAGCGGTGAAAAATCTAATTTTGGGTTTTTCCGGGTCGTTACAACTGACACCACTAACAAGGAATCTCGCCACGAGATTCCATGCCAGGGTACGGGGAAGAGAGGTGAAGCTATCAGATCTTGTGGCGCAGTGTTGATCTTCTTGACACCACTAACATGAAATCATTGCTCGCGTCGATGATGATGCGCTTCTGTGAGGATTCTCGGATTGCAGAAGATCAGGCTCCGTAGAACAAAGATGGAAGGAGTAACAATCCCATTGATCCACCAATTCAACGTAACAAGAGCGAATAATAAGAGTAGTGGTATGGTGATCAGTCCATCCCGCACTCAAAGTATTACTTTGTACATGAATAGGAGAATCGTGCAACCAACTCCCGGAATTCAGATTGGCGATTTTGACAAGCGTTGTCAGTGAAGGTTCGATGGGGCTGAAAGCACAAAGAATTAAAGAAAGATCACAAAAACAAAGAGGACATCAACAGATAGAGTAAAGGTTAGTCGTCGATGATGCTCTTTTGTCGAAATCCTCCGAAAATTGAACCTATTAGGTTAAAGGAAAGAACGTTCAACCCACGTGGAATCCTAAGACTCGTGAAACTCGGATAAGAGAGAAGACTCCGAAATTGCAAAGGTAAGATGAGAAAGAATAGAGGTAAGGAGAAAAATCAGAACTAATCGGATCTATCCAAGGAAGTTTTGGAAAATAGTTTTTGACATTAGACACAACAATGTCCGTTGGCAAGGTTATCCTGCAGTCAGAGCGAACTAGTGGGGTATCAAAAAAACCAGGGCTCTGATACTACTTTGTGACACCCCAAAACCAAGACCCTGCGGATTCCAGCAATCCCGCCAAAATCCGCACGATATCGATTCTGAGACGCCCTCCTGCACGACGTGCGCGACGAATCACACACGTGATGCAAGAGGAATTAACACATCGTAGTATTCATTACAACCAGTTCATGACGGAACCCACAAAAGAACATATATATTACAACAATGACTCCAACGAGCCCAGAATATGAATATATAATACAAAGATCCAAGTCATACAGAAAATCGAACGCGTCCGAGTACGGACAAGAGTACAAATTGGACTAAGAGTCCCGAAGATAACCAGTGGCGTCCATAACCCTGCCCAAGTCAAGTCGGAAGGGTAACCTTGCAAATGTCGCCATCTCAAACCTGCCAAAAAGAATTGGGCCAACGATTGCCGACAAAAGGGGGAAGAAGACAAAAGAGGAAGAAAGCAGAGCGTAAGTACCATGGAACGAACTCCGATACGTACTTAGCGAGACTAGAACTAGGTAGTGCTCACCGGGCTATATATTGTCGGGGCTATATGGTGGAGTTTAGTGGAAGCAAAGCTTATACTAGAACTTATAGAGACACGCTACAACTACCGTCTATTCAGAGAAGGTAAGTGATACGTCCCAAACGTATCTATAATTTTTGATGATCCATGCTTGTTTTGTTACAATTCTTATATGTTTTATGTGCACTTTTCCACACTTTTTAGCATTTTCTAGGACTAACCTATTAACGCAGTGCCGTAGTGCCAGTTCATGTTTTCTGTTGTTTTTGTGTTTCAGAAAAGTTGTACATGAAAGTTTCTCGGAATTGGACGAAACAAAAGCCCAGAGTCTTATTTTTCCGGGATGAAGATGGAGCCAGAAGGACACGCGCAGGAGAGCTGCCACGTGGATGTACAAAGGGCAGGCACGGCCCCACCCTTGGCCGCGCCTGGCCCATGTACTAGCGCCTCGTCGCCTTGTTTGCTCCGCCCTTCCGCCTATTTATTCCTCGTATCGGGAAAACCCCAGGGACCTGAGCCTCCATCCATGAAAAGATCCGACGCCGCCGTCAACCGAAAACCTAGTTTGCGAGGGTTCTGCAGTCCATCCCGGCACCCTGCCGGAGAGGGAAATCACCGCCGGAGGCCTCTACATCGCCATGTCTTCATCCGAGGTGATGCGTGAGTAGTCCTCCACGGGACCATGGGTCCATAGCAGTAGCTAGATGGCTGTCCTCTCCTTGTTGTGCTTCATGTATAGATCTTGTGAGCTGCCTAACATGATCTAGATCATCTATTTGTAATTGCTACATGTTGGTTTGATGTGGATCCGATTTATAGAGAGATTGCTTTGGTTGAGATTATGTATTATGTTATTATGATCTTGCATGCTCTCCGTTCTAGTAGATGCTCTGGCCAAGTAGATGCTAGCGACTCCAAGAGGGAGTATTTATGCTCGATAGTGGGTTCATGCATCTATTTAACCATGGGAAGTGACCTTGTTCTCTACGGTTGTAGATGTGCTGTTGCTACTAGGGAGAAAATAGCGGTGTTCTATTCAAGGGTAGTTTCATCGTTTACTTTACACACATTGCTTAAAGCGATAGTCCGTTGCTTGCAACTTAATACTGGAGGGTGTCGCGGATGCAATCCTGAAGGTGGATTATTAGTCATAGATGCAGTTGGATTACGGTCTATGTATATTGTTGTAATGCCCGCATACTTTCATAGCATGTACTCTGCACCAACCAATAGCGTAGAATCTCTGTTTGTCAATTTCCCATCTGTAATTTGTTTACCCAGCATATTTATTTTATTGGGGAGGCGCCTCTAGTGAACTTTGGACCCCGGTCCTTCTTCTTTTAATTGCAATCTTCTACAGCATTTTTCTGTTCTGTTCTCTACAAACAGTTCTTCTTCCACACGATTCGTTTAATCCTTTGTTTTCATCAAAACCAGTGAGCTTGACAACCCCGCTGAAAGTTGGGGACAAAGTACTTGGTTGTTTGTGTGCAAGTCTCCACGTTGCTGCTGACGCCGGCAGTGCGCCCTGCCACGAGTTGGTTCGCAACACCTCGGGAGAGAACGTTTTTCTCCTACTGGTCGATAAACCTTGGTTTCTTACTGAGGGAAAACTTCCTGCTGTGCTCATCATACCTTCCTCTTGGGGTTCCACTCAACGTTGCGCATAAATTCTCCTTCATCAACTCCGCGCTCAGCAAGACTTTTTCTGGCGCCATTGCCGGGGAGAAAAGTATCTCTTCTGCGAGGGGAGTCTCTCACTCTCAACTCTTTTACTTTGTTACTGTTTTGCTTGCATATTTTATTTTTATCTTGTTTGCATTTTATATCGAAAATCCAAAAAAATTAGTATAGCTTTTATTTCTGTTGCTTGCATTATTTTTATTAAATGGCTACTACTGAGACTACTAAGTTGTATGATTTTACTAGCACCAACAACAATGTTTTTATTTGCACAACCATTGCTCCACCTGCTCCTGAAGCAGATTTTATGAGATTAAGCCTGCCTTGTTGAACCTTGTTATGAAAGAGCAATTTTCTGGTGTTAGTACTGATGATGCTGCTTCTCACCTCAACAATTTTGTTGAGCTATGTGAGATGCAAAAATATAAGGATGTAGATGGTGATATTATTAAGTTGAAATTGTTTCCTTTCTCATTAAGAGGTAGAGCTAAGGAGTGGTTGCTATCTTTGCCTAGAAATAGTATTGATTCTTGGGATAAATGCAAAGATGCTTTTATTGGAAAATATTATCCTCCTGCTAAAATTATATCTTTAAGAAGTGATATTATGAAGTTTAGACAATTTGATACTGAGCATGTTGCCCAAGTTTGGGAAAGAATGAAATCTTTGGTTAAAAATTGTCCCACTCATGGACTGACTACTTGGATGATTATTCAAACCTTCTATGCAGGACTAAATTATTCTTCAAGGAACTTATTGGATTCAGCTGCTGGAGGCACTTTTATGTCTATGACCCTTGGGGCGGCTACAAAACTTCTGGACAATATGATGGTAAATTATTCAGAGTGGCATACCGAGAGAGCTCCACAGGGTAAAAAGGTAAATTCTGTTGAGGAAACTTCTACTTTGAGTGATAAGATTGATGCTATTATGTCTATGCTTGCAAATAATAATGCTCCTATGGATCCAAACAATGTTCCTTTGGCCTCTTTGGTTGCTCAAGAAGAAAATGTAGATGTGAATTTTATTAAGAGCAACAATTTTAATAATAATGCCTATAGGAATAATTTTGGTAGCAATAATTATAGGCCGTATCCTCCCAACAATGGAAGTGGTTTTAGTAACTCTTATGGTAATTCTTATAACAGCAATAGGAGTGCTCCCTCTGAACTTGAGGGTATGCTCAAAGATTTTATTAGTAAACAAACTGTTTTTAATAAATCTGTGGAGGAAAAGTTTAGCAAAATAGATGCTCTTGTTTCTAAAGTGGATAGCCTTGCTCTTGATGTTGATCTTCTTAAATTAAAGGTTGTTCCTCATGATAATACTGAGAATAAAACTTTTGCTTAAGCAAATGCTATTCAAGTTAGAATTGATGACAATATGAGGTTGTTAGCTAAATTGCATGCTAGGTGGGAAAGAGAAGATGAGATGGCTAGAGAAAATAGTTTAGCCAAGGTTTACACAATCACCACCAATAGTAATACTGAACCTTCGAATGATAGCAAACCTCCTACTACTACTAGCAAAATCGAAAATGTAGGAAAAGTCCCCACTCCACATAGAAAAGTGTATAAACCCATTAAAACTGTTCCCGACAAGCGTGCTGAAATTTTTAGAGGTGTGGGAGATAATTGTCCTTTTACTTTTGATAGCAATGATTTTGATTTTGAAAGTTGTACCATTACTGAAGTTATAAAGTTCTTGCAAAAGCTCTCTGAAACTCCCAATGCTAGTGAACAAAATGTTGCTCTTACAAAGCATATTGCTAGTGCTATTATGAAAATGAGGGAAGAGAAGTTGAAACATGAGGCTTCAATTCCTAAAAAGTTAGAAGATGGTTGGGAACCTATTATTAAGATGATAGGGAAGAATTTGATTGTAATGCTTTATGTGATCTTGGTGCAAGTATTTCTGTTATGCCTAAAAGAGTTTATGATATGCTTGACTTGCCACCGTTAGAAAAATGTTATTTGGATGTTCTTCTTGTTGATGTTGCTGCAAAGAAACCTTTGGGAAGAGTTGATAATGTTCTTATACAAGTGAATAATAATTATGTCCCCGTTGATTTTGTTGTTTTGGATATTGAGTGCAATGCTTCATGCCCTATTATTTTGGGAAGACCGTTTCTTAGAACTGCAGGTGCTATCATTGATATGAGAGATGGAATAATTCGTTATCAATTTCCACTGAAAAGAGGTATGGAACACTTCCCTATAAAAATAAAGAAGTCACCTTATGACTCTATTTATAGGACAACTTATGGTGTTGATGAGCCACCTCTTGACAATACTTGATTTGCACCCTTTCTGCGCCTAGCTCAAAGGCGTTAAAGAAAAGCGCTTATGGGAGACAACCCATGTTTTATTTCTGTTATTTTTTCTTTGTTGAGTCTTCGAAGTTATTGCTACTATAATAACCTCTCCTTATCGTTTTTATTTCGTTTTTGTGCCAAGGGTAGCCTCTAATAGAAAGAAAGCAGTGTTTGGGGTATTTGCAATTCTGAAACAGATTCTGTGCTGGTCACGAAAAACATTCTTAAAAATCGTCAGAACGTTATTTTGAGCTGAAATGTTTTTTGCTTATGCCCCAGTATGTTAGCTAACTTTCGTTAGTTTAGCATTTTTCGATTTGAGCAACAGAACTATTTCTTTAATTTCGATCTCTGCCTGCTGGTCTGTTTTGACAGATTTCTGCCATGTTTTGCATTTGCGTCTTATGCTTCGTCTTTTTGAGTTCTTTTGTGAAAAAGAGCTTTGGGAAGAAGTAGCTACAGTAGCATATGTTAAAATGAGTGTTTGATATGTGCCATTACTGAAGCCTTGCTGGTTTGATATATTTTTATTTGCACTAATGTTGCTAATCAATTGTGCTGAGTTTTGTGTGAAGGAAGTTTTTAGGTGTAGGGAGAGAAGAATGATGCAATAAGATGAAGCATGGACAAGAGCTCAAGCTTGGGGATGTCCCCTGGAACCCCCAAGAAATATCCAAGAAGTACAAGCGTCAAAGCTTGGGGATGCCCAAGGCATCCCCTCTTCATCAACAAAAAGCACCAGGTCATTTTTCAACACGCTATATTTTTATTCCTTCATGTGATATGTGTTATCCTTGGAGCGTCTTTACTTTTTGCTGTGTGTTTACTTTCAATAAAGTTGGATCCCATCATTCATGTTTACTTTGGAGTGAGACACGCTCCACCGCTTTGCATATTTACTTTGGAGTGAGACACGCTCCGCTGTTTTGCATGTTTATTTTGGAGTGAGACACGCTCCACTGTTATGCATTTTGCGTTGGAGAGAGACACGCTCCACTTTTACATTTATTTGAGTTTCAATAGCTCTCTGGAAATTTACTTGTTTTTCATATATGAGAGTTGTTTGGTTTCATTTGGTTGGCGTTGGAAGCATGAAAAAAGTTTTATGTGTATGTGATGCAAATGGAAGCATTTTTAGACTGTGTTATAGTTATTTTTGCGTATCTTGCTAGATGTTATTATCATGATGAGCTTGTTAATTATGTTTTCATTATGATTAGTCTCAAATACTGAGAGTGTTTAGTGTGCCATTGAAGGTTTCATGCATTGTTTTTAGCATACAATAGAAAAGCATAATATTGTGGTATATATTCTCCTGCGAATGTTTTTATTTGGGTCAACTTGGCACATGTTTTGCAACATGTTATGACTACATTCTGGTCAATTCTTGCCTCTATGATCATTTAGTTTGCAACTTGTGTATCATTTTATGCTTTGATTAATATATTTTGTCGCTATGCATGATTATGGCCATTATGCTCTCTTAGTTGGTCGCACCCGGTCTTTTTCTAGCCTCCATTTGTGTGAGTATTTTATTCATGCATCCAACCACCAAAAACTAAATATGCCAAAGTGTCCACCATATCTACCTATATGTGGTATTTCATTGCCATTCCATAGTAGTTTGCTCATGTGCTACCTTTAAATTTCAAAGTATTATATTTTTGTTGCTCATGGGAAAGTAGTCAAAAATGACTATTGTGCCTAGCGTGTGTTCCTTGTGTAACCGTAGCTCTTTTAAGTTGCTTGTTGTGTGATAACCATTGAAATACTGGGGACGCCTCAGCGTGCTTTGCCGCTGAATATCATGTGGGTTGCTATGCATGTTCATCTTGTCTGAAATGAAGGAGATTATCCATGCAAAATAGTTTGAGTATACATTTTTGTTAGAGAAGAACATTGGGCCGCTAACCGAAGCCATGTATCATGGTGGAAGTTTCAGTTGGACAAATCCTCAATCTCTTATGAGAAAGCTTCTACCAATAAAAAAAAAGAGGAGTCCATTTATCTGTTGCTTGTGTCGTCCCGGTATGGATGTCCCAAGTTGAAGATGCTTTAAAAATGAGAAATCAAAAGCAATGCATCTCCTAGGACCTTTGTACAGGAGGCACGGGGTACCCCTTTGTGATACTCGGTTAAAACAACTTGTATGTGATGAGAGCTAATGGTGATCCGAGGTGAGTAGGACGAGGTGTGAGCACTAGTAGCAATTATGCATGAGGATTGCGATTTAGAAGTAGCACTTTTGCACAACCCATATGCTTTGTACTTACCGTTGACATCATCCACCTCTCAAAAGTGCAATTTATACTCTTGTTGTTTCAATAAAAAGCACTAGCACATGAGTGATCTTACTTGCCTCTCAAAGATAGACCTTCTTTTACTTTTATGTTGAGTCTCCACCTTCTAGTTTATGCACCACTTATGAGAGCATAGTTGTCATTCTTAGTTTTATGTGCATGGTCCCAAGATTTTATTGATTGATTCATAATTATGGTATTGCTTGTTCAAACTTTTTGTTTCTAGTCATCCTTATAAACTTTTAAAGGTGTCCAAGCATTTATGGTTTGCTTCCACTTATGGGACAAGCTGAGTACCACTTTATTATGTATCTATGCTATGCTCTTGACAATCACTTTGCTTTCCATGCACGTTATACATTTTCTTTTGTTTGATTACTATTCATGTTTTAGCATGGTTATTAAGTTTCATTGTTTGATTATATCTATCATGCTTATGTTAGGATTCTATGATTCCAGCTATGTTTGCTTTTACACTTAGATTGATCAAAGTAGTGTGACAGCATGTCACCTAAAAAATTATTTCTTTGTTATCACTTACCTACTCGAGGACGAGCAGGAGTTAAGCTTGGGGATGTTGATACGTCCCAAACGTATCTATAATTTTTGATGCTCCATGCTTGTTTTGTTACAATTCTTATATGTTTTATGTGCACTTTTCCACACTTTTTAGTATTTTCTGGGACTAACCTATTAACGCAGTGCCGCAGTGCTAGTTGCTGTTTTCTGCTGTTTTTTGTGTTTCAGAAAAGTTGTACATGAAAGTTTCTCGGAATTGGACGAAACAAAAGCCCAGAGTCTTATTTTTCCGGGACAAAGACGGAGCCAGAAGGACACAATCAGGAGAGCTGCCACGTGGCAGTACATAGGGCAGGCGTGGCCCCACCCTTGGCCGCGCCTGGCCCATGTACTGGCGCCTCGTCGCCTCGTTTGCGCCGCCCTTCCGCCTATTTATTTCTCGTATCGGGAAAACCCCAGGGACCTGAGCCTCCATCCACGAAGAGTTCTGACGCCGCCGTCTACCGAAACCCTAGTTCGTGAGGGTTCTGCAGTCCATCCCGGCACCCTGCCGGAGAGGGAAATCACCGCCGGAGGCCTCTACATCGCCATGTCTTCATCCGAGGTGATGCGTGAGTAGTCCTCCACGGGACCATGGGTCCATAGCAGTAGCTAGATGGCTGTCCTCTCCTTGTTGTGCTTCATGTATAGATCTTGTGAGCTGCCTAACATGATCAAGATCATCTATTTGTAATTGCTACATGTTGGTTTGATGTGGATCCGATTTATAGAGAGATTGCTTTGGTTGAGATTATGTATTATGTTATTATGATCTTGCATGCTCTCCGTTCTAGTAGATGCTCTGGCCAAGTAGATGCTAGCGACTCCAAGAGGGAGTATTTATGCTCGATAGTGGGTTCATGCCTCTATTTAACCATGGGAAGTGACCTTGTTCTCTAAGGTTGTAGATGTGCTATTGCTACTAGGGATAAAACAACGGTGTTCTATTCAAGGGTAGTTTCATCGTTTACTCTACACACATTGCTTAAAGCGATAGTCCGTTGCTTGCAACTTAATACTGGAGGGTGTCGCGGATGCAATCCTGAAGGTGGATTATTAGTCATAGATGCGGTTGGATTACGGTCTATGTATATTGTTGTAATGCCCGCATAATTTCATAGCATGTACTCTGCACCAACCATTAGCGTAGAATCTCTGTTTGTCAATTGCCCATCTGTAATTTGTTTACCCAGCATATTTATTTTATTGGGGAGGCGCCTCTAGTGAACTGTTGTAACGGCCCCGGATATATCCCTATTAGATTTTGTTTGTTCTTTTCTTTTTTTTATGCATCATCATGCATGCATCATATCATCTACATGTTTTGCCAAACTAAAATTAGTTGAATAAACATTATTTTATTTTTACCTCTCATATGGTTTTATTAATAAATCTCCCCTCTCTTGTCAATTAACAAACCCTAACACAAAATTTTTTTTTTTATTTTTGCTATTAAACCTTTGGTTCTTATTTTGTCTCTATCTCTACCCTATATTCAAACTCAAACTTCTGGTGGTGCTGGTTCAAAACAATTTGCTAAAATAGGTTTCCTAAAATAAACAAAAGAGAAAAGGATTTGCTAAATAAAAAGAAAACCCCTTCCCTCTCCCCTGGGCCCTCTCTCTCTAGCCCACCTCTCTTATTCTTTTCCCCGCACCGCATCAGCCCAGCGCCTGGCCTTCTTCCCCTCTAGCCCGAGTCGGTCCGACCTAGCCCACCCTGCCACCGTACCGCTTCGAGGAGAGGCTCCTCCTCATGTTGTCGTCTTCTCCCGGTGCGGTCACGCATGTGCGTGAGGAGGCAGCGGTCCTCCTCGCCACCACCGCACCTCAACCACTCCCCCTCCCCTTTTTAATCCCTACAGCGCCACGGAAACCCTAGGCCCCTCTCCTCTTCCTCCCTCAGCGCCGCCAACCCTCTTCCCCTCACTTTTCTTCCACCACCGAGAGCATCCGCCACGGGTCCGCCATGGCGCCGCCGCTCTGGTCACCCCCTCATCGATCCGACGCCACCTCGAGAACCGCCTCTTCGCCCTAATCATACTCGTGGAAGGAATCGAGACGGGAGCTCTTCAATCCGTGTCAGTTTCACCAATACCTCGCTCTGGCCACCGCGAAACTTCTTTGATTCCGGCCACAGTGGCCTTCCTCCACCTTTTCCGAGTACATCTTGAGCTTCAGGGTAACCCCGTGCGTCCCCTAGACATCATCCTCCCCTCCCTGGCTTCTTGGTTCTTCTTCTCACCGTATGGCCGACCATCGCTGTTGCAGGTCTTCGTCACCGGCGAGCCTCCGTCGACCCCTTGTGCCCGACGCCTCCTCCTCTTGGTCCACGCCGACGAGGCACTTGGCACGCGCCAAGTCTCGCCTCCTGGGATGCGTCGAGTCGACCGCGCGCTTGCACGCCGCCCGCGGTGACCGCGTCCTCTGGAACACGCCCGGCATCGAGCACTTGGTGTGCAGCTGCGCAAGGTTCGCCAGCGTGGCCTCCACGTTAGCATCTCCGGTCCCACGCGTCAGCGACCGCGGGTACATCTCCCCTGGGTGAGAAAACTCTTCAGACCCAGATTTGTAGCCTTTGCATCTAGGCCCCTGCAAGTTTCTGCTAGCTAACCCGGCGTCCCTGCCCTTGTTAGTTTTCACCTGAACCCCCTGCAACTTTTCATAATGAACCCGGGGTCCCTCCCCTAGCCAGTTTTTGTTTTCGGGTCCTTACCCCAATAAAATAAATCTGTTTTCTATTTTAAATAATAATAAAACCAATCAGTTAATAATTTTTAATTGGTAAATCAAATAGAAATGTTTTACATATGAAAATTGATCAGAAAAATGAGAGGAACATGGATATGCCATCCATATCTCTGTTTGCATCTCGCATCATGTCGCTCGTGTTAGCTCGTGTATGTTTCACCCTAAGTACAACACCGGAGTATTTCGGACACCGACTAAGGTTTCCCCCGCTCCGTTTAACTTTGAAGTAGCGCACCCCTGCCATGTTACGCCATGCTAATCAACATTTAATATTGCCGGTAGAAAAATAACGTGAACCTAATAATTGTTTGTTCGGGGTTCCGATCCCGCTTAATTTGGATAAGTTGCATCGCCGCATCATGTTTGCCATGCCATGCATATCATATCATCATCATGCTGATTCTTTTGCCGTCGTTGTAAATTGTGCATCCGTTATTTGTTCTAGTGCTTTGCTTCTTCGCGGATAGGCCGTTGAGTTGATGCGAGCTACGACAAGTTCTCCGGATGTTCCTCGGCAAGCTTTAACAGGCAAGCATTTCCTAAACTCCTGTCTCTGCAGGAGTCGCTCACCTATTTTATTTTGCCTTCTCCCTTATGCTAGCCTTGAGTTGCGTTCTTGTCACGTGTCCTATCCACCTGTTACCTCAAGTAGCCCATATTGCCACCACCACCTCCTACAGCTATTGTTTGGTTATTGAGTCTGCCCTTGCAAGTCGTAGTGCATGCTAGTGCTGTCTTATCTTGTTACCGTTGTTGCTATCTTATCGGGTTATATGTTGGGAAGAATCATGGTTACTTTAGTTATTGATATTGTTTAGCGGAGGCATCGGTGGGTCAGCTGCTCGTTTTGTGATGGCTCACTTGTGTTTCCTAAATAACTTAGGACCCGAGTTCTTGTTATCTGTTCCGAGACTGAGCGCTCTAACCACACGTGGGTATGCTTACCGGGTCTCCCCTCGACCACTGCCTGAATCTACAGCTTTGTCCAGTGGCCACAATTAGTTTGAATGTTTTGTTTCTCTCGGGCGTGCAAGCATGTTTCTTTGTGGTCAGGTGATATGATGTTACTTTTGGGGAAGCCGTGAGTGCCTTGTAACCCCGTTGTCTCTTGCACGCTCGTAGGTGCGGTCCCCATTGTTAAGAGGTCATCCTCTAGTGGGCTCTGATCCTCTTAGCCGTTCTCGCAACAACTAGGTCCGTCTCGGAGAGTCGGCCGGACTCTGATTCGGGTTTAACTTAGTTAGGTGGCTTCCAGGACATTGTTGTAGTGAAGGAAAGTGCGTGTCGTGATATCCACCTGTCGTAAGTGGGTTGAGCGTGCGTGTGGGCACATTTGGGCACCCTGCAGGGTTACAATCTTATCGATAAGCCGTGTCCGCGGTTATGGACGACTTGGAGCTGTATGACTCGACCATAGACAACTTACACTTGTTGTTTCAATACTAATAACTTGCATAGTAAGATAGAACAACTTAAATACTAACTGGTTAAAACTTGTCCACCGTGTGAGTGCCTTTGTAAGTACTTCTTTGCGAGGGGGGAACGCATCGGTTGTGTTATGCTTGCAGAGTATAGAACTGCTAGCTTATGCGCTCTCTCATCTTCTCTGATTAGACGAATGTTGTAGAGTGTCTCTATAGGTTTTTAGTGCTTGCGCGCTGCCGCTTAACCCCACCATATTGCCTATGATGTTCCTCTTGCGTCCTCTAAGTCCCCTGCGTGCCTCAAGTACAAAGGACGACTGGTTGACGAACGCTTATACGTCTTGACGTCTTGTTAAGTACGAACCCGTACTTATTGCTGCTTCTACGGGATATAACCGGGCAGGTATGAAGATATGTTCGATGAAGATGACGTTAGCAAGGTTACCCTTCCGGCTTGGCCTGGGCAGGGTTATGGACACCACGGGTTATCTTCAGGACTCTTAGTCCAATTTGTATCTTGGCTGTACTCGGACGTACTCGATCTTCTGTATGATTTGGATCTTTGTATTGTATATGTGTATCTTGACTCGTTGGAGTCGTTGTTGTAATATATGTTTCTTGTGGGCTCTATTGTAAACTTGTTGTAATGTTACCGGTCGTGTTAATTCCTCTGGCATCACGTGTGTGATTCGTCGCGCACGTCGTGTCGGAGGGCGTCTCAGAATCGATATCGTGCGGATTTTGGCGGGATCGCCGGAATCCTCATGGTACCGGTTCCGGGGCGTCACAAGTTGGTATCAGAGCCTCAGGTTGACGGTACCCCACTAGTCCAGCCTGTAGGATAACCTTGCCAACGGACGTTGTTGTGTCTAGTGTCAAAACCTATTTTCTAAAACTCGTTGGATAGTTCTGATTTTTCTTCTTACCTATATTCTTTCTCATCTTACCTATGTGAGTTTTGAGTCCTCTTTCTTATCTGAGTTTTTCAGAGTCTTAGGTTCCGACGTGGGTTGGACGATCTTTGCCCCTCACCTTTAGGTCCGATCTTCGGAGGATCCCAAAGGAAGCGCATCATTAACATCAGAACAACGACTTCTTGTTGGTGGTGTCGCGGATCAAGCTGGAGCAAGACCTCTTGTTAGTGGTGTCGAGGAGATCGACACATCGCCAGAAGATCCGATAGTTCACCTCTCTCCTCCTTAGGTTGACGTGGGATCTCGGGGCGCGATCCCTTGTTAGTGGTGTCGTCTGTAACGGCCCCGGATATATCCCTATTAGATTTTGTTTGTTCTTTTCTTTTTTTTATGCATCATCATGCATGCATCATATCATCTACATGTTTTGCCAAACTAAAATTATTTGAATAAACATTATTTTATTTTTACCTCTCATATGGTTTTATTAATAAACCTCCCCTCTCTTGTCATTTAACAAACCCTAACACAATTTTTTATTTATTTTTGCTATTAAACCTTTGGTTCTTATTTTGTCTCTATCTCTACCCTATATTCAAACTCAAACTTCTGGTGGTGCTGGTTTAAAACAATTTGCTAAAATAGGTTTCCTAAAATAAACAAAAGAGAAAAGGATTTGCTAAATAAAAAGAAAACCCCTTCCCTCTCCCCTGGGCCCTCTCTCTCTAGCCCACCTCTCTTATTTTTTTTCCCGCACCGCATCAGCCCAGCGCCTGGCCTTCTTCCCCTCTGGCCCGAGTCGGTCCGACCCAGCCCACCTTGCCACCGTACCGCTTCGAGGAGAGGCTCCTCCTCGTGTTGTCGTCTTCTCCCGGTGCGGTCACGCATGTGCGTGAGGAGGCAGTGGTCCTCCTCGCCACCACCACACCTCAACCACTCCCCCTCCCCTTTTTAATCCCTACCGCGCCACGGAAACCCTAGGCCCCTCTCCTCTTCCTCCCTCAGCGCCGCCAACCCTCTTCCCCTCACTTTTCTTCCACCACCGAGAGCATCCGCCACGGGTCCGCCATGGCACCGCCGCTCTGGTCACCCCTCATCGATCCGACGCCACCTCGAGAACCGCCTCTTCGCCCTGATCATCCTCGTGGAAGGAATCGAGATAGGAGCTCTTCAATCCGTGTCAGTTTCGCCAATACCTCGCTCTGGCCACCGCGAAACTTCTTCGATTCCGGCCACAGTGGCCTTCCTCCGCCTTTTCCGAGTACATCTTGAGCTTCAGGGTAACCCCGTGCGTCCCCTAGACATCATCCTCCCCTCCCTGGCTTCTTGGTTCTTCTTCTCACCGTATGGCCGACCATCGCTGCCGCAGGTCTTCGTCGCCGGCGAGCCTCCATCGACCCCCTGTGCCCGACGCCTCCTCCTCTTGGTCCACGCCGACGAGGCGCTCGGCACGCGCCAAGTCTCGCCTCCTGGGATGCGCCGAGTCGACCGCGCGCTTGCACGCCGCCCGCGGTGACCGCGTCCTCTGGAACACTCCCGGCATCGAGCACTTGGTGTGCAGCCGCGCAAGGTTCGCCAGCGTGGCCTCCACGTCAGCATCTCCGGGCCCACGCGTCAGCGACCACGGGTACATCTTCCCTGGGTGAGAAAACTCTTCAGACCCAGATCTGTAGCCTTTGCATCTAGGCCCCTGCAAGTTTCTGCTAGCTAACCCGGCGTCCCTACCCTTGTTAGTTTTCACCTGAACCCCCTGCAACTTTTCATAATGAACCCGGGGTCCCTCCCCTAGCCAGTTTTTGTTTTCGGGTCCTTACCCCAATAAAATAAATCTGTTTTCTATTTTAAATAATAATAAAACCAATCTGTTAATAACTTTTAATTGGTAAATCAAATAGAAATGTTTTATATATGAAAATTGATCAGAAAAATGAGAGGAACATGGATATGCCATCCATATCTCTGTTTGCATCTCGCATCATGTCACTCGTGTTAGCTCGTGTATGTTTCACCCTAAGTACAACACCGGAGTATTTCGGACACCGACTAAGGTTTCCCCCGCTCCGTTTAACTTTGAAGTAGCGCACCCCTGCCATGTTACGCCATGCTAATCAACATTTAATATTGCCGGTAGAAAAATAACGTGAACCTAATAATTGTTTGTTCGGGGTTCCGATCCCGCTTAACTTGGATAAGTTGCATCGCCGCATCATGTTTGCCATGCCATGCATATCATATCATCATCATGCTGATTCTTTTGCCGTCGTTGTAAATTGTGTATCCGTTGTTTGCTCTAGTGCTTTGCTTCTTCGCGGATAGGCCGTTGAGTTGATGCGAGCTACGACAAGTTCTCCGGATGTTCCTCGGCAAGCTTTAACAGGCAAGCATTTCCTAAACTCCTGTCTCTGCAGGAGTCGCTCACCTATTTTATTTTGCCTTCTCCCTTATGCTAGCCTTGAGTTGCGTTCTTGTCACGTGTCCTATCCACCTGTTACCTCAAGCAGCCCATATTGCCACCACCACCTCCTACAGCTATTGTTTGGTTATCGAGTCTGCCCTTGCGAGTCGTAGTGCATGCTAGTGCTGTCTTATCTTGTTACCGTTGTTGCTATCTTATCGGGTTATATGTTGGGAAGAATCATTGTTACTTTAGTTGTTGATATTGTTTAGCGGAGGCATCGGTGGGTCAGCTGCTCGTTTTGTGACGGCTCACTTGTGTTTCCTAAATAACTTAGGACCCGAGTTCTTGTTATCTGTTCGGAGACTGAGCACTCTAACCACACGTGGGTATGCTTACCGGGTCTCCCCTCGACCAGTGCCTGAATCTACAGCTTTGTCCAGTGGCCACAATTAGTTTGAATGTTTTGTTTCTCTCGGGCGTGCAAGCATGTTTCTTTGTGGTCAGGTGATATGATGGTACTTTTGGGGAAGCTGTGAGTGCCTTGTAACCCCGTTGTCTCTTGCACGCTCGTAGGTGCGGTCCGCATTGTTAAGAGGTCATCCTCTAGTGGGCTCTGATCCTCTTAGCCGTTCTCGCAACAGCTAGGTCCGTCTCGGAGAGTCGGCCGGACTCTGATTCGGGTTTAACTTAGTTAGGTGGCTTCCTGGACATTGTTGTAGTGAAGGAAAGTGCGTGTCGTGATATCCACCTGTCGTAAGTGGGTTGAGCGTGCGTGTGGGCACATTTGGGCACCCCTGCAGGGTTACAATCTTATCGATAAGCCGTGTCCGCGGTTATGGACGACTTGGAGCTGTATGACTCGACCATGGACAACTTACACCTGTTGTTTCAATACTAATAACTTGCATAGTAAGATAGAACAACTTAAATACTAACTGGTTAAAACTTGTCCACCGTGTGAGTGCCTTTGTAAGTACTTCCTTGCGAGGGGGGAACGCATCGGTTGTGTTATGCTTGCAGAGTATAGAAGTGCTAGCTTATGCGCTCTCTCATCTTCTCTGATTAGACGAATGTTGTAGAGTGTCTCTATAGGTTTTTAGTGCTTGCGCGCTGCCGCTTAACCCCACCATATTGCCTATGACGTTCCTCTTGCATCCTCTAAGTCCCCTGCGTGCCTCAAGTACAAAGGACGACTGGTTGACGAATGCTTATACATCTTGAAGTCTTGTTAAGTATGAACCCGTACTTATTGCTGCTTCTACGGGATATAACCGGGCAGGTATGAAGATATGTTCGATGAAGACGACGTTAGCACGGTTAGCCTTCCGGCTTGGCCTGGGCAGGGTTATGGATGCCACGGGTTATCTTCAGGACTCTTAGTCCAATTTGTATCTTGTCCGTACTCGGACGTACTCGATCTTCTGTATGATTTGGATCTTTGTATTGTATATTTGTATCTTGACTCGTTGGAGTCGTTGTTGTAATATATGTTTCTTGTGGGCTCTATTGTAAACTTGTTGTAATGTTACCGCTCGTGTTAATTCCTCTGGCATCACGTGTGTGATTCGTCGCGCATGTCGTGTCGGAGGGCGTCTGAGAATCGATATCGAGCGGATTTTGGCGGGATCGCTAGAATACTCATGGTACCGGTTCCGGAGCGTCACAACTGTGGACCCCGGTCCTTCTTCTTTTAATTGCAATCTTCTACAGCATTTTTCTGTTCTGTTCTCTGCAAACAATTCTTCTTCCACACGGTTCGTTTAATCCTTTGTTTTCAGCAAAACTAGTGAGCTTGACAACCTCGCTGAAAGTTGGGGACAAAGTACTTGGTTGTTTGTGTGCAGGTCTCCACGTTGCTGCTAACGTCGGCAGTGCGCCCTGCCACGAGTTGGTTCGCAACACCTCGGGAGAGAACATTTTTCTCCTACTGGTCGATAAACCTTTGTTTCTTACTGAGGGAAAACTTCCTGCTGTGCTCATCATACCTTCCTCTTGGGGTTCCACTCAACGTTGCGCATAAATTCTCCTTCATCAACTCCATGCTCAGCAGTAAGAGAGCACAAAAGTACCAACTAGATACTACACAAACCTAACCTAGCCGAATACACATATCCCCTTCACACAAGGCGAAGATGCAATGTACAGGCACTTACACGGTTGACAAGTTTATTAGATATTGGTCGTAGTAAAGCTATATTACTACGCAGGTTATTAGCAAATTATTAGCAATTGTTATGAGGTGTAAGTTGTTCTATGATCGAGTAAAACAGCTCCAAGTCATCCATAAACGCGGACACGGCTTTTCGAAAAGGTTTACCCTGCAGGGTTGCTCAAAGATATACTCATATACATGACCAACCACACCGAGCGACAGTGCAGTCTCACAACCAGACCGTTCCCAGTTCAACAAGTATAGGGGGGCCACCCCACTAAGCTACCCATAACGAAGTTCGGCCATACTCCGAAGCGGACTAAGGGTTTGCGTTAACGGCTAAGCTGGCATGTACAACCTGCTTTCGCTAAACGTTCCGCAAGGTACAGTACAAAATATAAACACCCGAAGGCAACAGGAAGTAAAGCACCTGAAGGCAACAAGAAGTAAAGGACCCGAAGGCAACAATAAGTAAACATGGCATACATGCCACAGGCAAATAAAGCCAAAGTTGTGGCCTCCTTTTCAACAGACTTGAGAAAAGTAGTGGTTGAGGGGGGGGGGGTCCCAGTAATAATCCCCACGTATGGCAGAGCTCCTAGCTCAGAACTGATAACAGGAACTCGGGTCCTAGGGGACACAAGCGAGACAAAGATCTGATGTTTTCGCAAAGGGGCCCACCGATGCCACTGCAGTAATTATTATCCCACATCAAATTTTAGTTGTAACAACTTATCATGGTTAACTTCACCAACATTATCCATAGATGAAACATGTGTCAACCTCCCAGCATATCCCGAACAGATATTGAGATAACAACAGAAACCTAGCATGCGCTATGACACGCAAGGCTTGCCAAACAAGAGACAGCGGCGATAGGTAAGAAAGGGACACATATAGGCTCATTAGAGTAAACGGGTGGAATAAGACACGTGACTCGATAAAGAATCGCTACAGAAGGGTAGCAGTAAGAGCGAGAGCAAATTGTAAAATAGGTGAAGAGAGAGGGCTCACCTGTGAAAAACTGCAGAAGAACTGCCGGAGAACTTGTCGTATCTCACATCAACACTTCGTGATCCTATCCAGGAAGAAGCAAATGCTAGAACACACAACGGATGCAAATCTTACAACTACGGTAGAAGAACCGGCATGATCAAGATATGATATGCTTGGCATGGCGACGATGATGCAATGCAACTTATCCAAATTAAGCGGAATCGGAATCCTGTCACACAATTATATGGTTCAAGTTATTTTTCTACCCCGGATATTAAATGTTGATTAGAATGGCAAAGACATGGCATGGGTGAGCTACTCAATTTAAATGGAACCGAGATCAGATAAACAATCCCGCACAATTTCATATTTCATTATTTGGTGAATTGCTATTACCCGAATAACCACATATGCAATGCGACATGATGATATGATTTCATGCAACAAGATATATGTCACATTTACAAAATAGGGCTTATGGTCAGGTTCTCACATCTCGGGTCTGAGAGAGGTCACCGGATTCGGGTTCAGAGAGGAAGTAGACACATTCGGGTAGAAGAGGAAGTAGACAGAGCCGGGCCTCGACCTTCGGATCCGTGAAGGAGATCTTCTCGTTCCGTGACGGAGTTCTTCGGGTTCCGACTTCGGTTGTCGGTGTCGAACTAGAATCAGTCTCTAAGCGGAAGTAGTCGAAGTAGCGGAATCCGGGTAGTAGACCTTGTCAAAGGTTGGTCGCATCAGGATGTGGCTCCGGTGCGAAAAAACGAAGGGGCGAAGATCTAGTTGATGTAGTAGCACGACAGAAGGACAACTGGTGGTAAACAATGGATAGAAGTTCGAGTGGCGGGCAAAGTCATGTGGACAAAAAGTCGAACCGTTGGCTGGCGCACAAAATACCGAGCAACACGGAGGCTGATTCCTTGCGGACATATTGTCAAACACTTGGCACGCGGATCAGACACGCGGATGTAGACTTGGCGGCTTCGCGCGTGCAGGATGTGCAGCGAGGCCGCACGACGGTGTGCGCGCGGTGGATGATTCAGACAACGGCGACCACAACCGAGTGGCACAGATATGCTCGCGTTGTGCTGCATGAAGACGAGAGCGAGCACAGGGACACGAGGCTTCAACAACGACTCACGAAACATGCTCGGGTGATGACCAGGGCGGAGACGTACATGCGTGAAGACGATTCAATGGTGTCGGTGAAGGAAAAGAATGGGGAAGAGGCGGAATGGAAGCGAAGCTCACCGAGAGGCAGAGAAGTGCTTAGGGTAGCCGGAGATGATGCAGAGAAGGAGAGGCGGCGAAGTTCGGGGCGGCGCGCAGTGGCGCAGATGGGCAGCTCGGGCGCGGGCTAGGCACGGATGCGCGCGTGCGCACAGGGTGATGTGGGCATTACCCTTCAGGTAACCGGCATTAGTCTACCTCCCTTGGCCCAACTAGGGGCCCATGAAGATTGTCCAAGACCAAGGAGGGCATGTACGTCGGGTGCAACGAAGGAAACCTACCAGGAGACGAATTCTTGATGAACAAGGCAAGAAGGCGTCAATAAAGGAAAGACTAGAATAGATTTCGTTGTAACCTAGTCGAGTTCGAAGAGGACTCTCGGGACCTAGCCTGCTATATAAAGGCTAGGAGAGAGCCTGCCGAACGAGAGGACAACAGTACGCATAACCACTTTCTTGCCTTCGGCGAGATCCACAAAGTATTCTATCGGCTACCCCCCTTGTAACACCTTTTACTCGATAATCAAGATCAGACAAGCAGGAAGTAAGGGTTTTACCTCATCGAGGGCCCCGAACCTGGGTAAATCTCTCTCCCTGTTTGTTTGGTATCCGATGTCTCGTATTAGCCTGCAGGATTCCGTCAACCCAAAGCCCCTCATGGTGGCCATTGCCGGGGAGCGCCCCTGACAATTGGCGCCATCTGTGGGAACCCTGCGGGCGCAAGATACTTCATCGGCTGCTTCGATCATGTCGGCTACCTGTTCGCCGGCATCACCACCGCCATCGGCTGCTCCGATCATGTCGGCTACGTCATCGCCGGCATCACCGCCACCATCGGCTCCATCATCACCAAACTCGGGGAACTCGATTCGTTTTGGGTCCTTCGAGTTCACTCCACATACCGAGTGATGCGTGTGGTTGACACGTCCGTTGGGAACCCCAAGAGGAAGGTGTGATGCGCACAGCGGCAAGTTTCCCTCAGTAAGAAACCAAGGTTTAATCGAACCAGTAGGAGTCAAGAAGCACGTTGAAGGTTGATGGCGGCGGGATGTAGTGCGGCGCAACACCAGAGATTCCGGCGCCAACGTGGAACCTGCACAACACAACCAAAGTACTTTGCCCCAACGAAATAGTGAGGTTGTCAATCTCACCGGCTTGCTGTAACAAAGGATTAACCGTATTGTGTGGAAGATGATTGTTTGCAGAAAACAGTAGAACAAAGATTGCAAAGTAGATTGTATTTCAGTATAGAGAATTGGACCGGGGTCCACAGTTCACTAGAGGTGTCTCTCCCATAAGATAAACAGCATGTTGGGTGAACAAATTACAGTTGGGCAATTGACAAATAAAGAGGGCATGACCATGCACATACATATTATGATGAGTATAGTGAGATTTAATTGGGCATTACGACAAAGTACATAGACCGCCATCCAGCATGCATCTATGCCTAAAAAGTCCACCTTCAGGTTATCATCCGAACCCCCTCCAGTATTAAGTTGCTAACAACAGACAATTGCATTAAGTATTGCGCGTAATGTAATTAGTGACTACATCCTTGAACATAGCACCAATGTTTTATCCCTAGTGGCAACAGCACATCCATAACCTTAGAGGTTCTTGTCACCCCTCCAGATTCACGGAGACATGAACCCACTATCGAGCATAAATACTCCCTCTTGGAGTTACTAGCATCAACTTGGCCAGAGCATCTACTAATAACGGAGAGCATGCAAGATCATAAACAACACATAGACATGAATTGATAATCAACATAACAAGTATTCTCTATTCATCGGATCCCAACAAACGCAACATATAGAATTACAGATAGATGATCTTGATCATGTTAGGCAGCTCACAAGATCCGACAATGAAGCACAATGGGGAGAAGACAACCATCTAGCTACTGCTATGGACCCATAGTCCAGGGGTCGACTACTCACACATCACTCCGGAGGCGACCATGGCGGCGTAGAGTCCTCCGGGAGATGATTCCCCTCTCCGGCAGGGTGCCGGAGGCGATCTCCTGGATCCCCCGAGATGGGATCGGCGGCGGCGGCGTCTCTGGAAGGTTTTCCGTATCGTGGCTCCCGGTACTGGGGGTTTCGCAACGGAGGCTTTAAGTAGGCGGAAGGGCAGGTCAGGAGGCGGCACGAGGGCCCCACACCACAGGGCCGCGCGGCCAAGGGGGGGGCCGCGCCGCCCTAGGGTCTGGGCACCTCGTGGCCCCACTTCGTCTCCTCTTCGGACTTCTGGAAGCTTCATGGCAAAATAGGACCCTGGGCGTTGATTTCGTCCAATTCCGAGAATATTTCGTTGCTAGGATTTCTGAAACCAAAAACAGCAGAAACAAAGAATCGGCACTTCGGCATCTTGTTAATAGGTTAGTTCCAGAAAATGCACGAATATGACATAAAGTGTGCATAAAACATGTAGATAACATCAATAATGTGGCATGGAACATAAGAAATTATCGATATGTCGGAGACGTATCAGCATCCCCAAGCTTAGTTCTGCTCGTCCCGAGCAGGTAAAACGATAACACAGATAATTTCTGGAGTGACATGCCATCATAACCTTGATCATACTATTTGTAAAGCATATGTAGTGAATGCAGCGATCAAAACAATGTATATGACATGAGTAAACAAGTGAATCATAAAGCAAAGACTTTTCATGAATAGCACTTCAAGACAAGCATCAATAAGTCTTGCATAAGAGTTAACTCATAAAGCAATAATTCAAAGTAAAGGTATTGAAGCAACACAAAGGAAGATTAAGTTTCAGCGGTTGCTTTCAACTTGTAACATGTATATCTCATGGATAATTGTCAACATAGAGTAATATAATAAGTGCAATAAGCAAATATGTAGGAATCAATGCACAGTTCACACAAGTGTTTGCTTCTTGAGGTGGAGAGAAATAGGTGAACTGACTCAACATTGAAAGTAAAAGAATTGTCCTCCATAGAGGAAAAGCATTGATTGCTATATTTGTGCTAGAGCTTTGATTTTGAAAACATGAAACAATTTTGTCAACGGTAGTAATAAAGCATATGTATCATGTAAATTATATCTTACAAGTTGCAAGCCTCATGCATAGTGTACTAATAGTGCCCGTACCTTGTCCTAATTAGCTTGGACTACCGGATCATCACAATGCACATGTTTTAACCAAGTGTCACAAAGGGGTACCTCTATGCCGCCTGTACAAAGGTCTAAGGAGAAAGCTCGCATTGGATTTCTCGCTATTGATTATTCTCAACTTAGACATCCATACCGGGACAACATAGACAACAGATAATGGACTCCTCTTTTATGCATAAGCATGTAACAACAATTAATAATTTTCTCATATGAGATTGAGGATATTTGTCCAAAACTGAAACTTCCACCATGGATCATGGCTTTAGTTAGCGGCCCAATGTTCTTCTCTAACAATATGCATGCTTAACCATAAGGTGGTAGATCTCTCTTACTTCAGACAAGACGAACATGCATAGCAACTCACATGAAATTCAACAAAGAGTAGTTGATGGCGTCCCCAGTGAACATGGTTATCGCACAACAAGCAACTTAATAAGAGATAAAGTGCATAATTACATATTCAATACCACAATAGTTTTTAAGCTATTTGTCCCATGAGCTATATATTGCAAAGGTGAATGATGGAATTTTAAAGGTAGCACTCAAGCAATTTACTTTGGAATGGCGGAAATACCATGTAGTAGGTAGGTATGGTGGACACAAATGGCATAGTGGTTGGCTCAAGTATTTTGGATGCATGAGAAGTATTCCCTCTCGATACAAGGTTTAGGCTAGCAAGGCTTATTTGAAACAAACACAAGGATGAACCGGTGCAGCAAAACTCACATAAAAGACATATTGAAAACATTATAAGACTCTACACCGTCTTCCTTGTTGTTCAAACTCAATACTAGAAATTATCTAGACCTTAGAGAGACCAAATATGCAAACCAAATTTTAGCATGCTCTATGTATTTCTTCATTAATGGGTGCAAAGTATATGATGCAAGAGCTTAAACATGAGCACAACAATTGCCAAGTATCACATTAGCCAAGACATTTATAGCAATTACTACATGTATCATTTTCCAATTCCAACCATATAACAATTTAACGAAGGAGAAACTTCGCCATGAATACTATGAGTAGAAACTAAGGACATACTTGTCCATATGCTACAGCGGAGCGTGTCTCTCTCCCATAAAGTGAATGCTAGGATCCATTTTATTCAAACAAAACAAAAAACAAAAACAAACCGACGCTCCAAGCAAAGCACATAAGATGTGATGGAATAAAAATATAGTTTCAGGGGAGGAACCTGATAATGTTGTCGATGAAGAAGGGGATGCCTTGGGCATCCCCAAGCTTAGACGCTTGAGTCTTCTTGATGTATGCAGGGGTGAACCACCGGGGCATCCCCAAGCTTAGAGCTTTCACTCTCCTTGATCATGTTGCATCATACTCCTCTCTTGATCCTTGAAAACTTCCTCCACACCAAACTTAGAACAACTCATTAGAGGGTTAGCGACAATAAAAATTAACATGTTCAGAGGTGACACAATCATTCTTAACACTTCTGGACATTGCATAAAGCTACTGGACATTAATGGATCAAAGAAATTCATCCAACATAGCAAAAGAGGCAATGTGAAATAAAAGGCAGAATCTGTCAAAACAGAACAGTCCGTAAAGATGGATTTTATTAGGCCACCAGACTTGCTCAAATGAAAATGCTCAAATTGAATGAAAGTTGCGTACATATCTGAGGATCATGCACGTAAATTGGCTTAATTTTCTGAGCTACCTACAGGGAGGTAGACCCAGATTCGTGACAGCAAAGAAATCTGTTTCTGCGCAGTAATCCAAATCTAGTATGAACTTTTCTATCAACAACTTTACTTGGCACAACAAAACACTAAACTAAGATAAGGAGAGGTTGCTACAGTAGTAAACAACTTCCAAGACACAAAATAAAAACAAAGTACTGTAGGTAAAAACATGGGTTGTCTCCCATAAGCGCTTTTCTTTAACGCCTTTCAGCTAGGCGCAGAAAGTGTGTATCAAGTATTATCAAGAGACGAAGTGTCAACATCATAATTTGTTCTAATAATAGAATCAAAAGGTAACTTCATTCTCTTTCTAGGGAAGTGTTCCATACCTTTCTTGAGAGGAAATTGATATTTTATATTACCTTCCTTCATATCAATGATAGCACCAACAGTTCGAAGAAAAGGTCTTCCCAATATAATGGGACAAGATGCATTGCATTCAATATCCAAGACAACAAAATCAACGGGGACAAGGTAATTGTTAACGGTAATGCGAACATTATCAACTTTCCCCAAAGGTTTCTTTGTAGAATGATCAGCAAGATTAACATCCAAATAACAATTTTTCAGCGGTGGCAAGTCAAGCATATTATAAATTTTCTTAGGCATAACGGAAATACTTGCACCAAGATCACATAAAGCATTACAATCAAAATCTTTAACCTTCATCTTAATGATGGGCTCCCAACCATCCTCTATCTTTCTAGGAATAGAGGCTTCGCGCTCTAGTTTCTCTTCTCTAGCTTTTATGAGAGCATTTGTAATATGTTGTGTGAAAGCCAAATTTATAGCACTAGCATTAGGACTTTTAGCAAGTTTTTGCAAGAACTTTATAACTTCAGAGATGTGGCAATCCTCAAAATTCAAACCATTATAATCTAAAGCAATGGGATCATCATCCCCAATGTTGGAAAAAATTTCAGCAGTTTTATCACAGGCAGTTTCAGCTTTAGCAGTTTCAGAAGTTTCTCGCTTTGCATTAGAAGTGGAAACATTGCTAACACCAATTCTTTTATTATTAATAGTAGGAGGTGCAGCAACATGTGTAGCATTAGCATTACTAGTGGTGGTAATAGTCCAAACTTTAGCTACATTCTTCTCTTTAGCTAGTTTTTCATTTTCTTCTCTATCCCACCTAGCACGCAGTTCAGCCATTAATCTTATATTCTCATTAATTCTAACTTGGATGGCATTTGCTGTAGTAACAATTTTATTTTCAATATCCCTATTAGGCATAACTTTCGATTTCAAGAGATCAACATCAGAGGCAAGACTATCGACTTTAGAAGCAAGTATATCAATTTTCCCAAGCTTTTCTTCAACAGATTTGTTAAAAGCAGTTTGTGTACTAATAAATTCTTTAAGCATGGCTTCAAGTCCAGGGGGTGAACTCCTATTATTGTTGTAAGAATTCCCATAAGAATTACCATAGCCGTTGCCATTATTATAAGGATATGGCCTATAGTTGTTACTAGAATTGTTCCGGTAAGCATTGTTGTTGAAATTATTATTTTTAATGAAGTTTACATCAACATGTTCTTCTTGTACAACCAATGAAGCTAACGGAACATTATTAGGATCAATATTAGTCCTATCATTCACAAGCATAGACATAATAGCATCAATCTTATCACTCAAGGAAGAGGTTTCTTCGACAGAATTTACCTTCTTACCTTGTGGAGCTCTTTCCGTGTGCCATTCAGAGTAGTTGATCATCATATTATCAAGAAGCTTTGTTGCTTCACCAAGAGTGATGGACATAAAGGTACCTCCAGCAGCTGAATCCAATAAATTCCGCGAAGAAAAATTTAGTCCTGCATAGAAGGTTTGGATGATCATCCAAGTAGTCAGTCCATGGGTTGGGCAATTTTTAACCAGAGATTTCATTCTTTCCCAAGCTTAAGCAACATGTTCAGTATCCAATTGTTTAAAATTCATTATGCTACTCCTCAAAGATATAATTTTAGCAGGGGGATAATATCTACCAATAAAAGCATCCTTGCATTTAGTCCATGAATCAATACTATTCTTAGGCAGAGATAGCAACCAATCATTAGCTCTTCCTCTTAATGAGAAAGGGAACAATTTTAGTTTAATAATGTCACCATCTACATCTTTATATTTTTGCATTTCACATAGTTCAACAAAATTATTAAGATGGGCAGCAGCATCATCAGCACTAACACCAGAAAATTGCTCTCGCATAACAAGATTTAGTAAAGCAGGTTTAATTTCAAAGAATTCTGCTGTAGTAGCAGGTGGAGCAATAGGTGTGCATAAGAAATCATTATTATTTGTGGTTGTGAAGTCACACAACTTAGTATTTTCAGGGTTGGCCATTTTAGCAACAGTAAATAAAGCAAACTAGATAAAGTAAATGCAAGTAACTATTTTTTTTGTGTTTTTGATATAGCAAACAAGATAGCAAATAAAGTAAAACTAGCAACTAATTTTTTTGTATTTTGATTTAGTGCAGCAAACAAAGTAGTAAATAAAACTAAGCAAGACAAAAACAAAGTAAAGAGATTGAGAAGTGGAGACTCCCCTTGCAGCGTGTCTTGATCTCCCCGGCAACGGCGCCAGAAATTTGCTGCTGGTGCAAAGTTGACGTGGGAGTTAGAGATCTCTGTGGTGTAACTTTTCTTCAGTTCCCCGGCAACGGCGCCAGAAATTTGCTTGATGCGTGTGGTTGACACGTCCGTTGGGAACCCCAAGAGGAAGGTGTGATGCGCACAGCGGCAAGTTTCCCTCAGTAAGAAACCAAGGTTTAATCGAACCAGTAGGAGTCAAGAAGCACGTTGAAGGTTGATGGCAGCGGGATGTAGTGCGGCGCAACACCAGAGATTCCGGCGCCAACGTGGAACCTGCACAACACAACCAAAGTACTTTGCCCCAACGAAACAGTGAGGTTGTCAATCTCACCGGCTTGCTGTAACAAAGGATTAACCGTATTGTGTGGAAGATGATTGTTTGCGTAAAAACAGTAGAACAAGATTGCAAGAGATTGTATTTCAGTATAGAGAATTGGACCGGGGTCCACAGTTCACTAGAGGTGTCTCTCCCATAAGATAAACAGCATGTTGGGTGAACAAATTACAGTTGGGCAATTGACAAATAAAGAGGGCATGACCATGCACATACATATTATGATGAGTATAGTGAGATTTAATTGGGCATTACGACAAAGTACATAGACCGCCATCCAGCATGCATCTATGCCTAAAAAGTCCACCTTCAGGTTATCATCCGAACCCCCTCCAGTATTAAGTTGCTAACAACAGACAATTGCATTAAGTATTGCGCGTAATGTAATTAGTGACTACATCCTTGAACATAGCACCAATGTTTTATCCCTAGTGGCAACAACACATCCATAACCTTAGAGGTTCTTGTCACCCCTCCAGATTCACGGAGACATGAACCCACTATCGAGCATAAATACTCCCTCTTGGAGTTACTAGCATCAACTTGGCCAGAGCATCTACTAATAATGGAGAGCATGCAAGATCATAAACAACACATAGACATGAATTGATAATCAACATAACAAGTATTCTCTATTCATCGGATCCCAACAAACGCAACATATAGAATTACAGATAGATGATCTTGATCATGTTAGGCAGCTCACAAGATCCGACAATGAAGCACAATGGGGAGAAGACAACCATCTAGCTACTGCTATGGACCCATAGTCCAGGGGTAGACTACTCACACATCACTCCAGAGGTGACCATGGCGGCGTAGAGTCCTCCGGGAGATGATTCCCCTCTCCGGCAGGGTGCCGGAGGCGATCTCCTGGATCCCCCAAGATGGGATTGGCGGCGGCGGCGTCTCTGGAAGGTTTTCCGTATTGTGGCTCCCGGTACTGGGGGTTTCGCGACGGAGGCTTTAAGTAGGCGGAAGGGCAGGTCAGGAGGCGGCACGAGGGCCCCACACCACAGGGCCGCGCGGCCAAGGGGGGGCCGCGCCGCCCTAGGGTCTGGGCACCTCGTGGCCCCACTTCATCTCCTCTTCGGACTTCTGGAAGCTTCGTGGCAAAATAGGACCCTGGGCGTTGATTTCGTCCAATTCCGAGAATATTTCGTTACTAGGATTTCTGAAACCAAAAACAGCAGAAACAAAGAATCGGCACTTCGGCATCTTGTTAATAGGTTAGTTCCAGAAAATGCACGAATATGACATAAAGTGTGCATAAAACATGTAGATAACATCAATAATGTGGCATGGAACATAAGAAATTATCGATACGTCGGAGACGTATCACCGACGCATCGCATTCCGCCTTCTCCGGCCTGAGCGGCGGGATGGACATGACGTTCGGGAGCGTCCACTTCCGCGTCGATTCCGTGGGCGTTCTTCGGCTCCCAGATCCGATCGCTCCAGGCAAAGCAAGGACCACAACTTCATCGACAGCTACATCTGCTGCTTCGTCTCCAATCACGGTTGATCCATCGGCTGTGTCATCGATGTCGACTCCGACGTCGTCATCATCATCATCTTCTCGTTGTACCATGTCCTCCATGACCGTCGGATCTGACGATTCTAGATCATCGGATCTGATGTCGTACTACTGCCTCAACTGCGACACCAGGCTCGACCTTGGTTCAGACGCTTCACCGTTCATCTGCAGCGCCAAGTACTCCTCCGACAAAGGAAGTATCGACAACGTCATCCCCATAGCCGCAACACGAGCGGCTCATCATCAAATCTGCGTCATCATCAACCCTCAGACAGGAGTCGAGATCTCCGAGGGTGAGTGCACCCCATGCGCCAATCGCGAGAGGCGGCGAGATGCCGAAGCTAGTGGCAGCAATGTCGACAGCACACATACCATCACCAGGGAAGAGTGGGAAGCTGCCCGTAAAACCGTAGTCAACAATACTCGGCTCCCCATCGGAGTATCAGTAGGCACCCTCAATGCATACCATGTCATCATGGAGAAGAACCAAGTTCGGTTAGCTAATGAGCAAGCTGACCTTGATCGACGCCGGCAGGTAGCCGACCTATCGAGTGAGCGCAGAAGGGGGCTATCTTCTCTTGGAAGTGCCTCTAGAAGCAACCAAGGAACATGGAGGTTTCGGCCACGCATCCCTCGCCTCTCAGAAGCAGACGCAAGGGAGATTACGTCAAACCTCTAATTCTTTCATGACCATGGATACAGCGGGCATGTTCAGGCCCAAAACTGTCGAAGGTGCAACAGCCAACCTTGCCGCTTATCTGATCAATAATCAGCCAACAGCCGACAATCCAATGGCACCGGCTCATCAGGGCGCTCTGGAGAGTCTCGCAATCCTCGGAGACAAGCTCACCCCTAGGAAAGAGAAAACTACACACCACGGTAGCGGCTCTAAGCATCGCTCATCGTCAAAGGACGCCCGAGACGATATCACGCAAAATAAAATTGATAAGGCTCGCCGGCGGTGTGTTGCACATGTTGGCTTCGATAGTGATGACTCCGAAGAAACTCAAGAACATGATGGAGAGCTCCGTGGTGCTGATTGCCTGAGCCACAAAAGATTCAAGCCAACACCTACCGATGCTGCCAAATACGACGGGCAGCAGGAGCCGAGGTCATGGATAGACAACTATCTGCAAACTGTGATCTTGCACGAAGGAAACCAAGTGGCGGCAATGCAATGTTTGCAGCTGTACCTAAAAGATTCGGCACGAGCTTGGTTGAGGAGCCTGCCAAAGGGATCCATCAGATCCTGGGAAGACTTGGTCGATGCCTTCGTCAAGAATTTCCAAGCTACGTACAAGAGACCCGTCGGAATCGAAGAACTACGTCAATGCCACCAGAAGCCAAATGAATCAATGCGAGCATATATCGGGCTCTTCACTAAACTTCTGAACGCTGCCGAAGATGTCTCCGTTGATAGGGCAATCGACGCTTTCAGCGACGGCATACGACGAGAAGCCTATATTGAAGAGCTCGGCCGCAAGAAGCCGAAGACCATCACCAAACTCATGGAAATCGCCAATAGCTAGGCCGATGGAGAAGATCACGTACCAAAGCTGCGCCCACGCAGCGACGATGAAGACGATGATCAGAAGCAAGGAAACGACTCGAGTCATCGACGTGACCATCGCAAAAAGAGGAGAGACCGTGGATACGAAACCTTCGGCGATGCCAACATCATTGCAGCAGGCTACACTGATCGACGCAATGACCGGTATGATGATTGGCGCGGCGATGGACGCGATGATCGTCGGGACAGCAACCGTAGCAGGTTCGGTGGAAACCAAGGCAATTATAGGGAACGGCCACCGCGGGTTCCAGAATTGCCGTTTGCTGAGCAGCTGAATGCTCCCTGTTATATACATTCGTACATTGACCCGAAGGACAACACCAAGAAGTCAAGCCATCTGCTCAGGGACTGCCAACAGTTTCTTGATCTCCAGAAGTTTTATGAATCAGCTAAAGGGCAAACGTACCCGACGGTACCTGGAGTGCAACCTCCTAACCCGCCACCTCCATCGCAGCATCAAGTCTAGCAAATTCAGCCTCGCGCATCCAATGAAGCTTTTGCTCCGCCTCGAGGAGAGATGAGCATGATCCACAAAAATGGTATCTCTAAGAGGGAGATGAAGAAACTTACGCAAGAAATCAATCTTGCAGAAGTCACCATGGCAAATGTTCTTGAGTTCATTGACTGGTCTGCATAGAGCATCTTGTTCAGCAGAGCCGATCACCCGATGTCTATTCCGAGACCTGGCCACTCCGCTTTGGTACTCGAAGCACATATTGGCGGATTCACCATGAGCAAAGTATTCATGGATGGAGGAAGCGGATTAAATTTGATATTCACAAGTACGATCAAGGCGATGGGCATTACATCTGATATGTTGCAAGAATATGATACGTGTTTTCATGGCATTGTTCCGACCTTGCCAGCATACCCTCTCGGCAAGATCTCCTTGAATGTAGTCTTCGGGAAACCCGACAATTTCAGGAGGGAAAGGCTCGAGTTAGAGGTAGTACATTGGGAATCACAGTACCATGCTATCCTTGGGAGACCAGCTTATGCCAAATTCATGGTTGTGCCTCATTACGCATATCTAAAGCTCAAGATGCCAGGCAACAATGGGACCAATATCACGGTTCATGGAAGCTTCTCTCGATCCGACAATTGCGACCGAGAGTTCCAGAAGATTGCTGCCAAATTTGGGGATAAGCAGGAAGTCAAGACCTTGGATGTTCTCCCTAAACAATTGGCTCTTAAAGACCAGGAATCTAAACCCAAGGAGGTAGACAGCAGGAGGAAGTCGAAGAAACAGCCAGATGATCCTGCTACATCACTACCAATTATCAAGACTTCGGCAGAAGTTGTTAGTGCCTCGATAGAAGTCACTAATACTTCGGCAGCAATTGCCAATGCCTCAATAGAAGCTATCGGCACCTCAGCAGACGTCGGTCAAGCCAAAGAAGACCCTCCTCTTACTTAAGAATACGAGCGGTGGCATATATCTTTACTTTCCATAGCAGTTTTTATTTTCAATAAGGCTTTCTAAAGCCATAGCAGTTTAACTTATCTTATCGTTACAGACTTATTAAGAAAGTTCAAATTTCGTCTATGCAAGCATTCGATTGATTCGGGACACCCGACAATATTTTTTCAAGATCTTCGCACAATACCGCGAAACACTGACTTCAGAAATACCGTAAGCGAACCCGATAAAAAAGATCGGGAGCCGCTGTAACATCCCAAGAAGTTTCAAAATAAAACAAATGAATTTCACTAGTTCCAAATTTTGGAACCAACAAAAACTTTTATTAATTAAGTAGGATACATATAGATCTTGTTTAAATCTTGTGTTTTGCCATGATGAGTGTTAGTATGCTTATGTGCTAAACCCTAAAACCCTAAAGTGATCAAGTGAAGATCACAACCAAATAAAATAAAAGAGAAAGAAATCAAATAAGAAAAACCTTAAACCCTAATCTTCTCCAAAAATCATTTGGATCTATTTTTGAGAAACCAAAATAAAATAGAAGACATATGGGGGCATATAGCCCTAATAGGTAAATCTTGAACCCTACCTTTTTAATTATGCTAAATGGTGGTGAACCATTGTGAACCACACTAAACCCTAAACCTCATCCCTCTTTTCACCACCCTAGTTAAAATAGAATAAAAGGAAATTAAATAAGAAAGAGGCATATGTGCCTATGGCTACTTTTATAAATCTTTACCCTAGAACTTTCCACTTTGTTTAGAGGTTTGGAAAACCTTCACACACTTTACCTAGTACTTATCAAACCTAATCCAAGTGGTTTCCAAAGAAAATAAAAAGAAACTAAAAATGCCATAGAGGCATATGAGAATAAAATAGCAAATTTGGGAAACTAAGAATATTGACCCTAGGACTTGTTGTGAATGGTTGGATCACCTCCATATACCATTTCAACACTCAACAACACCAAAGGGGTCAAGTCAAGTCAAATTTAAAATGAAATGCAACATATGCATAGAGGCATATGTGGCACATAGCCATAATACCCAATTCTTGCCCTATGACTTTAAACCTTGACCAAATGGTGTGCAACCTTTTCTAAACTTCACATAACACTAAATTGACCCCAACCCATGTCCAAGCGAAGCAAGATCAACACTTTACAAAAATAATAAAAATTGACACATCACCTCTTATGTGTTATGGCCATTTTTGCAAATCTTTGACCAAGACCTTTTGAAATGGATTCAATGGTTTGAAAATGTTTCTAAACCAATAAGAATCACATTTGAGTCAACCAAAGTCAATTCAAATAAAGAGAAATCACATAGTGAGAAAATCCCCAAATTTCACTCACATACACTTAGGCCAAATTTGCAAATCCTCATTTGAGGCCACCATTGCTTGACCTATGGTTTCTAAAACTCTTATATAACAAAAACAAACACAAATGCATAAAAGAAACCAGATTCAAATCAAGGGAAATCTCAAAATTTACATACATGTGATAATGGTCATATGTCCCAATTTTATTTTCTTCACCACTTTGCACCAATTTTTCTTCTGATTTCTCAACCAACTTTGGTAAACCAAAGCCATGTCATCCAAGACCAAGTGATGGTGAACAACTTTCATGTTGACCATTAGTGCTAATGTTGACCAGGTTGACCAGTATAGATTTGACAAAATAGGACTTTGAAACAAAGTGTAGATAACCCCATTTTTGAAACTTTGCAAATCTTCACCAAATTGACCACCACCACCACCATTCTTTCTCTTTAATTATATCTTTGAGCTCCACCAAAAAGAAATCCAAAATTCCACCAAAATTTTCATGCGGCCATTTCAACAAACACTTGGCAGGCACCATTTCCAAATTTAGTTACACTCAATTGTCCACTGGTTTCTTCCCTAAACCACTTTAATCTTGTGATCATTAGCTATTTCTAGGACCCCTGCATCACCACAGTACCTACCCTGGTCGATTAAAGTGAGAGAGAGGGAGAAGAACACCCTAAACTATCCATGTCAAGTACCATGCCGGCCACTCTCCTCACTTTCTCTCTGGTCATCCCCTACCCATCTCACCTTGCCAACTAGTCTCTCTGCACTCCACCGAGCATGCTAGTACCTTCCCTACGCAAAGAGACACCAGCACTTGGCCGGAACGCGCGTGCCCAGACGCGCCAGGAACGTGCCAGGCCACGCGGTGAGCGCGCCCAGACGACGCCCTGGACGCGCCAGAGCACGCCGTCGCACGGCCGCCTCAGCCCTCCCCTACCTCTCTACTTCTGCATCACGCACCCTCACCCCTCCAGCTACACCCCAGACAAGCTCACTAGCTGGCGGAGGACCCGTCGACGTCGCCATGATCACCGCTCTGCCGCCACGGTACTGCCAGCACTCGAACGTCGCCAGCCTGCTATCGTCCTCCCCTCTGCTGCCCTTCACGCGCGGTAGCCTCTCCTAGACGTCGCCTACGCCCTGCGCCCCCTACCGTGCCCCTTCGCGCCCTGGAGCGCCATGGACGCCGGTGACCCTCCACGGCCTCTCACAGCTCTCGCGCAACTATAAATAGAGACCCCCTCTGTAACAACCCAAAAATTTCAAAACAAACAAAATGAATTTCCCTAGTTCCAAATTTTGGAACCAACAAAAACTTTTATTAAAATAAGATTGATACATATAGACCTTGTTTAAATCTTGTGTTTTGCCATGATGAGTGTTATTATGCTTATGTGCTAAACCCTAAAACCCCAAAGTGATCAAGTGAAGATCACCAATCAAATAAAATACAAGAAAAATAATTCAAATAAGAAAAACCTTAAACCCTAATCTTCTCCAAAATTCATTTTGGATATATTTTGAGAAACACAAAATAAAATAAAAGACCTATGGGGACATATAGCCCTAATAGGTAAATCTTGAACCCTATCTTTATTAATTATGCTAAATGGTGGTGAACCTTTGAGAACCCCACAAAACCCTAAACCTCACCCCTCTTCTCACCACCCTAGTTAAAATGAAATAAAAAGAGAATTAAATAAGAAAAAGGTATATGTGCCTATGGCTATTTTTCTAAAATTTTACCCTAAGCCTTTCTACTTTGCTTAGAGGTTTGGAAAACCTTCTTACACCTTACCTAGTACCTATCAAACCAAATCCAAGTGGTTTCCAAAGAAAATAAAAAGAAACTAAAAATGCCATAGAGGCATATGTAAGAAAAGTGCAAATTTGTGAATTTAAGGTTCTTGACCCGAGGACTTGTTGTGAATGGATGGATCACTTCCATATACCATTTCAACACTCAACAACATCAAATGGGCCAAGAACACTCAAATCAAAAATCAAATTAAACATATGCATAGAAGCATATGTGCCACATAGCCATTTCACCAAACTTTGACCTATGGCTTTAAACCTTGACCAAATGGTGTGAAACCATCTCTCAACCTAATATAACACTAAATTGACCCTAACCCATGCCCAAGTGAAGCAAGGTGAACCCTTTTCAAAAATAATAAAACTTAACACATCACCTCTTATGTGTTATGGCCATTTTTGCAAATCTTTGACCAAGACCCTTTTAATTAGTTTCAATGGTTTGAAAATGTTTCTAAACCAATAAGAATCACATTAGAGTCAACCAAAGTCAATTCAAATGAAGAGAAATCACATAGTGAGAAAATCCCCAAAATTCCCTCACATACACTTAGCCCAATTTGCAAATCTTCAACCAAGGCCACCATTGCTTGATCTCTTGCTTGTAGAATACTTATATATGATAAACAAACACATTTGCATCAAAGAAACAAGAATCAAATCAAAGGAAAATTCAAAACTCACATACATGTGATAATGGTCATGTGATCCATTTATAAAATCTTCCCTACTTTACACCCCTGCTTTTGACTTTTCTTCAACCAAACTTGGTCAACTATGACCATGTCATCCAAGACCATGTCAAGGTCAACAACTTCCATGTTGACCATCCCTGCTGAAGTTGACCAGGTTGACCAGTATAGTGTTGCCAAGTGGAGACTTTGGATTAAAGAGAAGATGAGCCCCTTTTTGAATTCTTGCAAACCTTCACCAAAATGAACCCCACCACCACCATTCCATCTCTATGAATATATGTTTGAGACCCACCAAGGGAATTTCCAAAATTTGAAACTTTTTCTCTTTCGGGCATTTCTACAAACACTTTGCAGGCAGAACCCATTTTGATGCCCATGCTGCAATTTTGGTTGGACTTGGTCCAACCCTGGCCCTTGCCTGCTGCTCTGGAGACTCACCACACCTCTGGGCACCAGTACAGGCCACTGCACCCCTCTCTCTTGGTCACCATGACCAAAACCCAACCCATGCCGGCCACCATTGACACCCACATGCTCACTTCCTCTCCTCTCACATCCATCTCCCCTCACCTTGTCAATCGACTTCCCCTGACCCTCCTGAAGCTGCCCCTGCAAGCCCTTGACCAAGTTGACATCGCCACCGGCCAGAAACTGACGTGAACCGACGCGCGCCCGAAGCGCCCATGCGCGACAGACGCGCATGGTGACGCCCGAGCACGCCAGAGCGCGTCGTCGCCTCGTCGCCTCCACCTCCCCGACCTCAGCTTCGCACGGAGCATCGCCACGGCACCAGTTAGCTCCCAGACAACCCCATCTCCCCGCTCGAGCACTGTCGCCGTCGTCACCATCGACGACTGTCCGCCACGGTACAACACGCGCGCGTCACGCTCCTGCTCGCTACAGACCCTCGTTTTCAGTGCCTTCAAGCGCGTCGTGATCCCCGTGACGTAAGGAAGAGAGCAACATCACCGCCCACTCCTCTCCGCCACTGTGCCGTCGTCGCCATGACCGACCAACCCATGCCGCGCTGCCCCTCCTCGCCCGCTATAAAAGCCGACGCTCCTCGGACGGTTTCTGCACACCAACGAGTTCTCCTCTCCCTCCTGAACCTCCTCGACCTCTTCCCCTCTCCGATTACACCCCACCTCGCCGGAATTTGGCCGGAGCCCGCCGCTGCAGCAGCTCAACGAAGCCGACGTTGCCAAGCACCCCTGGAGCCGCCGCGACCCTCCCTCGACTCGCCTTCGTCGACCAGTTCATTTGCCCGCCTCGCCGACCTCGCTGGACGTCGGTAAGCCGCCCATCTCCACCCTCCTGGCCGCCGGTAGGGTTAGCCCTCGCCGGAGCTCGTCGACGATGAGGACACACCGTAGCCGTCCGATCTCCTTAAATCCCACGGTCCACAACACAGCCTACCGGTTCGGTGTTTTAAAAAGAACTGACAGTGGACCCCCACTGTCAGGCGGCCCGCTCGCATCGCCAGCGAAGCTGGGCCGGCCCATTTCGTTTCCCGCCCGCGTTTGAAATTCAAACTGGTTTATTTCTTTTTCATTTAAATTGCAATCTGGTGACAAATTCAAAATTTAATAGATCCAAATCTACTGAGCCAATTTCAACAAATTTTATATTTTTGGAAATCTCATCAAAAACTCTATCCAATGCCACTGGATTCAAACCTAGATCTGTTATAGAATTAAAGTGAGAAAATAAACAAGGCAGGTACTTTTCTGCCTAAGAATAATTCTTAAAAATCAACCATAAACTATTTTGAGGTGGTTCCACCTCTCAAAAATCACATTTGATGTTGTCTATTTTATTATGTAATAAAATACTATAGTTGTTTCATATGATCTTGGGCTAAACTCAAATAATGGCTATCTGGCCATTTCTAGCTCATTTAAATTTTCAAAAATGGTATTTAAATTGTATGAGGTGTAGCACCTCATTTAAATCTTTGATCCAAGGGATTCAATGAGAGTTGATGACACATGTATTAATGACCCATAGGTTCTTGTTTGAAAATTTAAATCTTCTCATAGTAGCTTTCTAAATTGTTCCAACAAATAATTAAATCTTATGGGAGTGTTTCTCTCATTTAAATCTTGTCATGAATAATTCAAAGTGAGGTAGAGACTCTGGTCATTTAGGTCTCACATGAATTGTTGATGATATTAACTCTTTACCTGGTTAGGATTAAAAGGTATGAGGTGTTCACCTCATTTAAATCATTTCTCCAATGATAAGTATGAAGAGGTTGACTTTGGTCAACCTAGGTCATATATTGTTCATGAGAGAATTTAAATCTTAATAAGATAATGAGAGGAAATTATTTCTCTAAGTAATTAAAAGTAACACTTTATTTAGTATGAGAGGAAATTATTTTTCCTAAATAAGAAAACAACACCCTTACACACTTAATAGTAATGAGTGATGCTAGTTTACTTGTGTAAATTATATGAGGTGTTTCACTTCATTTAAATCTTGTCCCAAGTACTTTCATATGAAGTTTGAACCCCTGGTCAAATACTCTCACATGAAATACTTGGAGATTTTAAATCATAATAGTCACTATTAAATGGTATGAGGTATCCCTACCTCATTTAAATCATTTTCTCAAATGATGATGATGAATGGTTGACTTAGGTCAACATAAATTCATGTGTGATGGTTTGAGAAATTAAATCTTAAGAAGATTCAATAAGAGGAAATTATTCCTCAAGAACTATATGGAAACTATCATTTACATATAAAATGAGAGGAAATTATTCTTCCCCAAAGCAATACCACCAATGCACCAAATTGTATTAATTATGTGAATAGAATAGTTTGTGTGAATATATGTGATGTTGGGAAGAGCCAATGAATTGTTTGGTGATTGTATCCTCGTATTCGTAGTTTAGACGCTAGTACCGAGGAGTATCAAGAGGAGGAGGAAGTCTACTTCCAGGAAGAGGAAGACCACTTTGATCAGTACACCACTCAAGGCAAGCTAGTATTCTTGCATGCTATTACCAATGCAAGCTATGTTATTTGAAAGCTATTACCAATGCAAGCTAACACCCTTGCAAGCTAATAGTCTTGCAAAGTGCAAAGCTCTACTAGAGCAAGGCACACCCACCATTACTTTTTACTTTATGCTTCTGATCCTATTTCCCAAGTTTTATTCTTACAAGCTTTTGTTTTTAATTATTTATAACTTGCTTTTATAGTTAACTTTGGTCTAGAGATAGAATACTACAAGAGTATCAAACTTAGCCTAGACGGCTATAAGCTAGTTAGCACCCCCCCCCATGACTAGTTGCTAGTGCTCAATATCAGAATTGACTACTCTAGATGGGAACTTGTGAAATGAAAAGACTTTGAAAACCTTGGAATGATGAGTCATTCTATTGAAAGATTTTGAAGGTGAATATGACTGGTGAATGACTTGGTGAATTTTACAAAAACTGATGGTTGGGTTTGGATGCGATACCATTCCAATTTTGCAAGTACCCCCACAATACCTGATATGGGTAGGGCTTAACTAGAAGTTTATGTATCTTAGTATGGGTTCCCTCTAAACAAGCGTCATCGGGGTTATGCTGGAGGCTGCCTCTACAAAAGTGAAGTGATGTGATATGACGTGAAATGAGGTGAATGTCCGGCCCAAGCCCTGTGCAGTTCCCAGGCTGACAGTTTGTCTTCACTGGGAGGCCAAGCTCATGGGGAGAGATGCCTATACTAAGATATGTAAGTGAAAGGTTATGGTTGGTAGTCCGCACACGGAGTGTGGTAAATCAGGGCCAGTTAACCCTGACGGATTATTGCAAATGTTGTGGCACAAGTGTACGACCTCTGCAGAGTGTAGATCTATTCGAATAGCCGCGTCCACGGTTATGGACGGTTGGAAAGGCCATACTGTTCCGTCATCAGACCATTTTTTCTTTCAAAATGTGACATGTGAAGGGTGATTTTGAACTTGAAAAGTTGAATGGTGCCTTGTGATTTGAATTGAAAGGTGACTTTGACTTTGAATCACAACTGAGTTGTGGGAATGACACTAATGTTCCCACTTGAGTTAGTTGAGCAAATGAAGGTTTTTGATTATTAAAATGTTTATGAAATAAAACTGGCTTTCTGCAAATGAAACTAGAGCTTAGCATCCCCTTCTATAGTTGATAGTGTTTACCTTAGTATTAGTTTGCGAGTACTTTAAAGTACTCATGGCTTTGTCCCTGGCTATTCAAATGGCCAGACTATGAAGAGGAGTACCAGAACCCGGAAGAAGGACAGCAGGACGTCTACGACAACTAGGATCACTCCTGACGTCAACAGTTGCCTGTGGAATAGATGGACTACTACTACGCTACTTCGCTTCCGCTATGTGTTTTGTAATTGATCAATAGATCAACTAGTATTGTAATGAGACTGGATCATGTGATCCCGTGTTGTAAGACAATTATGCGTTGTAATGAATAATGTGTTGTGATATTAATCTATTATGTCTCGCAAAAACGATATTCCTGGGATTGCGATGAATGGCATAATAGGCATCTGGACTTAAAAATCCGGGTGTTGACAAGTTGGTATCAGAGCCATTGTTGACCTTAGGAGACCCTAGTTAGAATGGACGTCTGCAAAACTTAGCTTCAAAAACCAAAGAAGTGAATAATTGTGAAAAACTTATTCTCACTCTTATTCTTGAAATCTTTTTCGAAATGAGAAATTCATACTCTACTTTCTTTGTAGCACTATCTAAAATTTTGCACACTTGAATACTTCTCTAAAATTACTCCTCCTACTTGCTCACAGATGAAGTACCAATGGGAGTCCTATAAGCTTGGATCCGGAGACGACAAAAGTTTCGAAAAGGAATTGAAGCAACTGGTGGACTATCTGGGACATCCGTATCCCGAGTTCTTCGGAATACCCCTCAAGGCTCAGTCAGGAGAACCACCTCAGTGGGACGTCTCTACTGATCTACGACGGATGCGTGATGCCCCAAAGTATGGGAAACCATATGGTTTTCTCAGAACGGGAAACACTTGGAAGGAAGGACTAGACAAAGCTATGCAAGAAGCAATTTCCGTCTGTGGACAAAATGAGGACAAGATCAAGAACACTCGCTTCATTTACTACCCAAGACATGACTCCATGGGAAGATCAATGACCATGCCCCCACCACAACCAAAGATGAACCCCTATGAAGCACCTCAGGACTTCAGGCAGTACAAAACCCGCAGGGATTTGGACAACGCCCTCGCCTCTCGCCAAGCACCTCACCCGTGAAGACGAAGAAACCCCCCCCTGAAGAGTAGTATCACCCAAGCACTTAAGTAGGTGTGAGTTGTATCAGGATCCCCCTTGTATCGTAGAGCGATGAATGGTTCTTCAAACCAACGGTGTGTTAGATTTGTAATGTATGATGCTTGGTATGAATGAAAAAGTGTTGTTGGTTTTTACCCCCGCAACACTACTCAAGTTTTCAATTTTATGAACTTTTAAACTTAACAAAACAAACCATAGAAAATTCCCTCTTATCTTATCATCTACATCCATGTTCAGATGGCCCCTCCCAATCGCACCAACGACGCGATGATGCAACTGCTGCAGACAATGATGGCAGACCGAGAAGTCGAAAGAGCTGAACGCCAAGCCAACCTTGCGGCACTGCAACAGATAGCTCAGAACAATCAAGGCCATCATGATCACCCAGGATCAAAGCTAAAGAACTTCCAGAACACCAACCCTCCGGTATTCAACAAGACTGAAGAGCCCCTCGATGCTGATGACTGGCTCCAGACCATGGAGAACAACCTCGAAGTTGCGCAAGTTGAAGCCGCAGAGAAAGTGCTGTTTGCCACCCATTATCTGGCAGGACCAGCCAGAGCTTGGTGGACCAGCACCCGTGCCATGAATGCAGGACAGATGATGACCTGGGAAGACTTCAAGATTAAGTTTAGCAAATACCATGTGCCCCAAGGACTGATCAAAAAGATGAGAGACGAGTTCCGTGAACTCAAGCAAGGAAGAATGTCCGTGGTGGAATACCGCGACAGGTTTCTTACTCTGTCAAGGTACGCCCCGGATGAGACCGGCACCAATGAGAAGCGAAAGGAAAGATTTCTGAACGGACAGCACGACGAGATGCAACCGTGTTAGTGAACATTCCGTTCGCTGACTTAGAAGCCCTGGTAGACTCAGCCATACAGATGGAAGGAAAGCTGCATCAGGCCAACGAAAACCGCAAGAGAAGAATGATGAACCAGAGTGGACCCCACCATAACCAGAAGTATCGAAATAACTCCTCTGGAGGATTCACCCCAAGATACAACAAGCCCCTGCCTTAATTATCGCCCCAACTACACCAACAACAACGGAGGACCCCCGAAGCACGGAGGGAACAACAACAACAACAACAACCGCCCCAACAACAGCAACAACAATGGAAACAACAACAACCCCAATACCGCCCCGAGGACTGGAAGCAATGCTACCCCGTCAACCCCAAAGACAAGTCCACCGTCAATCGCTATGAATGTGGAGTTGTGGGTCACTTCTCCAAGGAGTGCCCCAAGAAGCTTGCCAGGATTGCCGCCAATACCGCAGCACCTGCTCAACAACAGCGCCGCTTTCTTGGAAGAAGGAACCAGAACAACAACAACGGACGTTTCTACCACATGATCGCCATCAAGCTCAGGAAGCACCCCAGAGACAATGCCAAGTATGTCCTCCTGTTATTAAAATGCTCAATCTCTCTTAGGAACCTAACTTTTCTTAAAATCTCGGGACGAGATTTGTTTAAGGGGGAAGGGTTTGTAACAACCCAAAAATTTCAAAACAAACAAAATGAATTTCCCTAGTTCCAAATTTTGGAACCAATAAAAACTTTTATTAAAATAAGATTGATACATATAGACCTTGTTTAAATCTTGTGTTTTGCCATGATGAGTGTTATTATGCTTATGTGCTAAACCCTAAAACCCCAAAGTGATCAAGTGAAGATCACCAATCAAATAAAATACAAGAAAAATAATTCAAATAAGAAAAACCTTAAACCCTAATCTTCTCCAAAATTCATTTTGGATATATTTTGAGAAACACAAAATAAAATAAAAGACCTATGGGGACATATAGCCCTAATAGGTAAATCTTGAACCCTATCTTTATTAATTATGCTAAATGGTGGTGAACCTTTGAGAACCCCACAAAACCCTAAACCTCACCCCTCTTCTCACCACCCTAGTTAAAATGAAATAAAAAGAGAATTAAATAAGAAAAAGGTATATGTGCCTATGGCTATTTTTCTAAAATTTTACCCTAAGCCTTTCTACTTTGCTTAGAGGTTTGGAAAACCTTCTTACACCTTACCTAGTACCTATCAAACCAAATCCAAGTGGTTTCCAAAGAAAATAAAAAGAAACTAAAAATGCCATAGAGGCATATGTAAGAAAAGTGCAAATTTGTGAATTTAAGGTTCTTGACCCGAGGACTTGTTGTGAATGGATGGATCACTTCCATATACCATTTCAACACTCAACAACATCAAATGGGCCAAGAACACTCAAATCAAAAATCAAATTAAACATATGCATAGAAGCATATGTGCCACATAGCCATTTCACCAAACTTTGACCTATGGCTTTAAACCTTGACCAAATGGTGTGAAACCATCTCTCAACCTAATATAACACTAAATTGACCCTAACCCATGCCCAAGTGAAGCAAGGTGAACCCTTTTCAAAAATAATAAAACTTAACACATCACCTCTTATGTGTTATGGCCATTTTTGCAAATCTTTGACCAAGACCCTTTTAATTAGTTTCAATGGTTTGAAAATGTTTCTAAACCAATAAGAATCACATTAGAGTCAACCAAAGTCAATTCAAATGAAGAGAAATCACATAGTGAGAAAATCCCCAAAATTCCCTCACATACACTTAGCCCAATTTGCAAATCTTCAACCAAGGCCACCATTGCTTGATCTCTTGCTTGTAGAATACTTATATATGATAAACAAACACATTTGCATCAAAGAAACAAGAATCAAATCAAAGGAAAATTCAAAACTCACATACATGTGATAATGGTCATGTGATCCATTTATAAAATCTTCCCTACTTTACACCCCTGCTTTTGACTTTTCTTCAACCAAACTTGGTCAACTATGACCATGTCATCCAAGACCATGTCAAGGTCAACAACTTCCATGTTGACCATCCCTGCTGAAGTTGACCAGGTTGACCAGTATAGTGTTGCCAAGTGGAGACTTTGGATTAAAGAGAAGATGAGCCCCTTTTTGAATTCTTGCAAACCTTCACCAAAATGAACCCCACCACCACCATTCCATCTCTATGAATATATGTTTGAGACCCACCAAGGGAATTTCCAAAATTTGAAACTTTTTCTCTTTCGGGCATTTCTACAAACACTTTGCAGCAGAACCCATTTTGATGCCCATGCTGCAATTTTGGTTGGACTTGGTCCAACCCTGGCCCTTGCCTCGCTGCTCCGGAGACTCACCACACCTGGGGCACCAAGACAGGCCATCGCACCCTCTCTCTTGGTCACCATGACCAAAACCCAACCCATGCCGGCCACCATTGACACCCACATGCTCACTTCCTCTCCTCTCACATCCATCTCCCCTCACCTTGTCAATCGACTTCCCCTGACCCTCCTGAAGCTGCCCCTGCAAGCCCTTGACCAAGTTGACATCGCCACCGGCCAGAAACTGACGTGAACCGACGCGCCCAGAAGCGCCCATGCGCGACAGGACGCGCATGGTGACGCCCCGGAGCACGCCAGAGCGCGTCGTCGCCTCGTCGCCTCCACCTCCCCCCTGACCTCAGCTTCTGCACGGAGCATCGCCACGGCACCAGTTAGCTCCCAGACAACCCCATCTCCCCGCTCGAGCACTGTCGCCGTCGTCACCATAGACGAATGTCCGCAACGGTACAACACGCTCGCGTCACGCTACTGCTCGCTCCATAACCTCGTTTTCAGTGCCTTCAAGCGCGTCGTGATCCCCGTGACGTAAGGAAGAGAGCAACATCACCGCCCACTCCTCTCCGCCACTGTGCCGTCGTCGCCATGACCGACCAACCCATGCCGCGCTGCCCCTCCTCGCCCGCTATAAAAGCCGACGCTCCTCGGACGGTTTCGCACACCAACGAAGTTCTCCTCTCCCTCCTGAACCTCCTCGACCTCTTCCCCTCTCCGATTACACCCCACCTCGCCGGAATTTGGCCGGAGCCCGCCGCTGCAGCAGCTCAACGAAGCCGACGTTGCCAAGCACCCCCGGAGCCGCCGCGACCCTCCTCGACTCGCCTTCGTCGACCGGTTCATTTGCCCGCCTCGCCGACCTCGCTGGACGTCGGTAAGCCGCCCATCTCCACCCTCCTGGCCGCCGGTAGGGTTAGCCCTCGCCGGAGCTCGTCGACGATGAGGACACACCGCAGCCGTCCGATCTCCTTAAATCCCACGGTCCACAACACAGCCTACCGGTTCGGTGTTTTAAAAAGAACTGACAGTGGACCCCCACTGTCAGGCGGCCCGCCGCATCGCCAAAGCTGGGCCGGCCCATTTCGCTTTCCCGCCCGCGTTTGAAATTCAAACTGGTTTATTTCTTTTTCATTTAAATTGCAATCTGGTGACAAATTCAAAATTTAATAGATCCAAATCTACTGAGCCAATTTCAACAAATTTTATATTTTTGGAAATCTCATCAAAAACTCTATCCAATGCCACTGGATTCAAACCTAGATCTGTTATAGAATTAAAGTGAGAAAATAAACAAGGCAGGTACTTTTCTGCCTAAGAATAATTCTTAAAAATCAACCATAAACTATTTTGAGGTGGTTCCACCTCTCAAAAATCACATTTGATGTTGTCTATTTTATTATGTAATAAAATACTATAGTTGTTTCATATGATCTTGGGCTAAACTCAAATAATGGCTATCTGGCCATTTCTAGCTCATTTAAATTTTCAAAAATGGTATTTAAATTGTATGAGGTGTAGCACCTCATTTAAATCTTTGATCCAAGGGATTCAATGAGAGTTGATGACACATGTATTAATGACCCATAGGTTCTTGTTTGAAAATTTAAATCTTCTCATAGTAGCTTTCTAAATTGTTCCAACAAATAATTAAATCTTATGGGAGTGTTTCTCTCATTTAAATCTTGTCATGAATAATTCAAAGTGAGGTAGAGACTCTGGTCATTTAGGTCTCACATGAATTGTTGATGATATTAACTCTTTACCTGGTTAGGATTAAAAGGTATGAGGTGTTCACCTCATTTAAATCATTTCTCCAATGATAAGTATGAAGAGGTTGACTTTGGTCAACCTAGGTCATATATTGTTCATGAGAGAATTTAAATCTTAATAAGATAATGAGAGGAAATTATTTCTCTAAGTAATTAAAAGTAACACTTTATTTAGTATGAGAGGAAATTATTTTTCCTAAATAAGAAAACAACACCCTTACACACTTAATAGTAATGAGTGATGCTAGTTTACTTGTGTAAATTATATGAGGTGTTTCACTTCATTTAAATCTTGTCCCAAGTACTTTCATATGAAGTTTGAACCCCTGGTCAAATACTCTCACATGAAATACTTGGAGATTTTAAATCATAATAGTCACTATTAAATGGTATGAGGTATCCCTACCTCATTTAAATCATTTTCTCAAATGATGATGATGAATGGTTGACTTAGGTCAACATAAATTCATGTGTGATGGTTTGAGAAATTAAATCTTAAGAAGATTCAATAAGAGGAAATTATTCCTCAAGAACTATATGGAAACTATCATTTACATATAAAATGAGAGGAAATTATTCTTCCCCAAAGCAATACCACCAATGCACCAAATTGTATTAATTATGTGAATAGAATAGTTTGTGTGAATATATGTGATGTTGGGAAGAGCCAATGAATTGTTTGGTGATTGTATCCTCGTATTCGTAGTTTAGACGCTAGTACCGAGGAGTATCAAGAGGAGGAGGAAGTCTACTTCCAGGAAGAGGAAGACCACTTTGATCAGTACACCACTCAAGGCAAGCTAGTATTCTTGCATGCTATTACCAATGCAAGCTATGTTATTTGAAAGCTATTACCAATGCAAGCTAACACCCTTGCAAGCTAATAGTCTTGCAAAGTGCAAAGCTCTACTAGAGCAAGGCACACCCACCATTACTTTTTACTTTATGCTTCTGATCCTATTTCCCAAGTTTTATTCTTACAAGCTTTTGTTTTTAATTATTTATAACTTGCTTTTATAGTTAACTTTGGTCTAGAGATAGAATACTACAAGAGTATCAAACTTAGCCTAGACGGCTATAAGCTAGTTAGCACCCCCCCCCATGACTAGTTGCTAGTGCTCAATATCAGAATTGACTACTCTAGATGGGAACTTGTGAAATGAAAAGACTTTGAAAACCTTGGAATGATGAGTCATTCTATTGAAAGATTTTGAAGGTGAATATGACTGGTGAATGACTTGGTGAATTTTACAAAAACTGATGGTTGGGTTTGGATGCGATACCATTCCAATTTTGCAAGTACCCCCACAATACCTGATATGGGTAGGGCTTAACTAGAAGTTTATGTATCTTAGTATGGGTTCCCTCTAAACAAGCGTCATCGGGGTTATGCTGGAGGCTGCCTCTACAAAAGTGAAGTGATGTGATATGACGTGAAATGAGGTGAATGTCCGGCCCAAGCCCTGTGCAGTTCCCAGGCTGACAGTTTGTCTTCACTGGGAGGCCAAGCTCATGGGGAGAGATGCCTATACTAAGATATGTAAGTGAAAGGTTATGGTTGGTAGTCCGCACACGGAGTGTGGTAAATCAGGGCCAGTTAACCCTGACGGATTATTGCAAATGTTGTGGCACAAGTGTACGACCTCTGCAGAGTGTAGATCTATTCGAATAGCCGCGTCCACGGTTATGGACGGTTGGAAAGGCCATACTGTTCCGTCATCAGACCATTTTTTCTTTCAAAATGTGACATGTGAAGGGTGATTTTGAACTTGAAAAGTTGAATGGTGCCTTGTGATTTGAATTGAAAGGTGACTTTGACTTTGAATCACAACTGAGTTGTGGGAATGACACTAATGTTCCCACTTGAGTTAGTTGAGCAAATGAAGGTTTTTGATTATTAAAATGTTTATGAAATAAAACTGGCTTTCTGCAAATGAAACTAGAGCTTAGCATCCCCTTCTATAGTTGATAGTGTTTACCTTAGTATTAGTTTGCGAGTACTTTAAAGTACTCATGGCTTTGTCCCTGGCTATTCAAATGGCCAGACTATGAAGAGGAGTACCAGAACCCGGAAGAAGGACAGCAGGACGTCTACGACAACTAGGATCACTCCTGACGTCAACAGTTGCCTGTGGAATAGATGGACTACTACTACGCTACTTCGCTTCCGCTATGTGTTTTGTAATTGATCAATAGATCAACTAGTATTGTAATGAGACTGGATCATGTGATCCCGTGTTGTAAGACAATTATGCGTTGTAATGAATAATGTGTTGTGATATTAATCTATTATGTCTCGCAAAAACGATATTCCTGGGATTGCGATGAATGGCATAATAGGCATCTGGACTTAAAAATCCGGGTGTTGACACCCTCAGCCTTCTCCCTCCACACCAAACTCGCTCCACTCTTCCTTCTGAGCCTCCTCAACCCCTCTCTCATCCACATTGCGCAGTAGAACTCTCCAATTGAGACGTCACTCACCGGAATCCGCCGCAGATCGAAGCCGCTGATCCACGCCACCCCGAGCTCCGCCACTGTGCCAGGCGCCTATTCACCCTCGCCAACGACGCCTCGACACCCTCCCTCAACCGCCGCCGACCTACAGCGCCCTCCGACCCCCTACCTCGCCGGAGCAGCACGTTCCTCTCCACCGTCGACGACGACGAAGCTCCACCGTAGATCCTCGATCTAATCCAACGGGCCAGGTTAGCACGTACCGATTCGGTGTTAAAGAGAGACTGACATGCAGGCCCCACCATGTCAGGCGGCCCGCGGCGTGGTCAGCGCTAGTTGGGCCGGCCCAGTCTGTTTAGTCTGTTTGGGCCGTTTCGTTTTCCCGCGTGGCCCAGAAATTCAAATTCAATTTAATTCTTTTGGTTCAAATCCAATACTGCTGCCCACTTCAAATTTGAATAGTTCAAATTCTACAAATCCAAATTTAGCAAATCAAAATGTTCTGGAAAGCTTATGAATTGCTCTAACTAACTCCACTGGATTCAACCCTATGTGTGGTGTAGTTTTTGAATAGCAAAAATAACAAAACAGAGACTTTTCAGTATTCAAATAAATCTTAAAAATCAACCACTTTGAATTTTGAAGTGAATCCAATTGCAATAATTCACATTTCACAAAACCTAATTTACTATGTAAAAATATGATATGGGTTCTGTACATGATCATGGGCTAGAATCAAAATATTGGCTATGTAGTCAATACTAGCCCATTTAAAATATATCCAAATTTTAGAATTTAAACCAATGAGGTGTAGCACCTCATTTAAATCATTCTCACAAGTGGTAAAGTAATGTGTTGACCTTTAAATGCTTAGGCTCATACTTGCTCACTTGTAGAATTTAAACCAACATAGTTTTTAAATTGCACTAGTGATTTAAATCACATGAGATGATGAATCTCATCTAAACCCATTTTCTCAAATACTAAGTGTGAAGTGTTGACCTTGGTCAACATGGGATCATCCCTGGTTGTTTGAGAATATTAAATCCCCTCAATAGTAGTTTGTATTAAATTAGTTACAACTATGTGTTAAATCATATGAGAGGTATTCCTCCCATTTAAATCTTGTTCTCAATTAATTCAACATGAGGTAGTGACCATGGTCTAATAATCTCATGTTGAATTATTTGGTGGCATTAAATCACTACCATGTTAGTATTAAAATTGCATGAGGTATGGAACCTCATTTAAATCATCTTTCTCAAATAATAAGTATGAAGAGGTTGACTTTGGTCAACCTAGGTCATATATTATTCATAAGAGAAATTAAATCTTAAGAAGATTCAATGAGAGGAAATTATTTCTCCAAACCAAAGAGAAACCCTAATTTCAACTTTCAATGAGAGGAAATTATTTTCCTAATATTAAATAAGGAAACCCTAGACTAATTGTTGGAAAAATGTTAAGTATTGATGCTAGATCAATTGTGTGAGCCATTAAGGCTAATTAAGAATACTTAAGTGTTGTTTGGTGATTGTATCCTCGTATTCGTTTATAGACGCTAGTACCGGAGACTATCAAGAGGAAGAGGTCTTCTACCAAGAGGAAGAGCAAGAACACTTTGATCACATCACCAATCAAGGCAAGCTAACACTCTTGCAAGGTTCCCTTGTGCAAAGCTCTACAAGAGCAAGGCACCATTACATTTTACTTTATGAACCTATCCCAAGTTTCTACTTTACAAGCTTTACTTGTTTTTATTTATCAAAGTTACTTTTGATTTATGATTCACTTGGTTGAACTATAGAGTAGTACAAGAGCATCACACTTAGCCTAGCAAGCTCCAAGATACTTAGCACCCCTCATGACTAGTTGCTAGTGCTCAATATTAAAAGTGACTACTCTAGTTGGGAACTTGTGATTTGAAATGACTTTGAAAATCTTGGAATGATGAGTCATTCTATTGAGAGATTTTGAAGGTGAATATGACTGGTGAAGGACTTGGTGAATTTTATCAAAAACACTGATGGTTGGGTTCGGATGCGATACCATTCCAATTTTACAAGTACCCCCACAATACCTGAATCTGGGTAAGGCTTAGCTGGAAACTTATGTATTTTAGTATGGGTTCCCTCTGAACAAGCGTCATAGGGGTTATGCTTGAGGCTGCCTCCGTACTGGTGAAGTGATGTGAAATGACGTGAAATGAGGTGAATGTCCGGCCCAAGCCCTGTGCAGTTCCCGGGGTTGACTGCGGTTTTCACCGGGAGGCCAAGCTCATGGGGAGAGGTGCCTATACTAGAGTATGTAAATGAAAGGTTAGGATTGGTAGTTCGCGTACTGCGTACGATAAATCAGGGCCAGTTACCCCTGACGAACTATTGCAATTGTTGTGGCACAAGTGTACAACCTCTGCAGAGTTAAACCTATTCGAATAGCCGCGTCCTCGGTTATGGACAGTTGGAAAGGCCATACTGTTCCGTCATCAGAACTTTTCTAAAAATATGAATGGTGACTTGTGATTTGAATTGAAAGGTGACTTTGACTTTGAATCACAACTGAGTTGTGGGAATGACACTAATGTTCCCATTTGAGTTAGTTAAATGAAGAGGCTTTGATTTTTTTTAAGTGCTTATGAAATAAAACTGGCTTTATGCAAATGAAACTAGAGCTTAGAACCCCCTTACTATAGTTGATAGTGTTTACCTTAGTATTAGTTTGCGAGTACTTTAAAGTACTCATGGCTGTGTCCCTGGCTATTCAAATTGTCAGACTATGAAGAGGAGTACCAGAACCCGGAAGAAGGACAGCAGGACGTCTACAACAACTAGGATCACTCCTGACGTCAACAGTTGCCTGTGGAATAGATGGACTACTACTACGCTACTTTCGCTCCCGCTATGTGTTATGTAATGAATAATTAGAACTTCTATTATTGTAATGAGACTGGATCATGTGATCCTTTATTTGTAAGACGAATATGTGTTGTAATGAATGATGTGTTGTGATATCAATCTATTATGTCTCGCAAAAACAATATTCCTGGGATTGCGAGGAATGGCATAATAGGCATCTGGACTTAAAAATCCGGGTGTTGACAGCCGCCTATACTGATTCTATGTTCGCGCAATACCGCGAACACAGAGCGAACCCGATAAAAAAGATCGGGAGCCGCCTATACTGATTCTATCTTCGCACAATGCCGCGAACACTGAGCGAACCCGATAAAAAAGATCGAGAGCCGCCTATACTGATTATATCCAATGATTTCATCTAAGCCTCAGGGAACATGCGAGTGCTACAATCGATGATAATCAAAGGACCCTTGAAAAATATGACAAAATACAAATTGATTTCGTCAAAGCCTCAGGGAACATACGAGTGCTGCGATTGACGGAAATCTCTATATAAATAAAAATACAAACACTTCGGCAAAACCTCAGGGAACATGCGAGTGCTGCAATAAGTCAGAAATAATGTGAAGTGGAAGGGTACCTTTTAAAAAAGGGGGTACTAAGAGCTACATAGTCAATAGTGCACATGGTTCCCTCGATTCGCTCGGGGGCTGCGGCCGATAAAATTCAAAAATACACCTTCGGTTTTAAGCAAAGTTGCGATTACTTCGGGTCCCTTGGGCCTGCAACATGAGCTAATCACTCAAAAAAATTGCTGCCGATACTATACAAATTACAAAGCATCATAGTACCGATGCCGAAAAGACTAGCACGCCAAAATATGTGGCTTAGTCAATAAATATTCCAAATATTGCCACCAGCACCTGAAGACAATTCTGTAGAACAATAACGCTTTATCAAAGCAAGAAAGTCATCGACTTAGAAGATTTGCTCGACCCATGAGCATCGATTCAAATATGAAGAAAAGTCCAAGATTGTGCAAATAAGTTACATCGTGCACGCGAATAACTTGTATTCAAGATACTCAAGTATCTTGGCATCATCAACGAAGTATTCTACAACAATTATCTCATTTACAATAGAGGATCAATAGCATCAAAAGCTATTCATAAGGAGATTCAGCTGCATAGTTTGCTTTGTAACTGATCTCTAATCTAACAACTACAATAGAGGCAGGGTTTCTGATGGCAGGAAAGTACCAATTTACATTGCCGTCGGCCTTTGCAATTGCTTCCAAGTCCAATGAAGGATGCTGAGATCGCACAAAAGCGAAAGCTGTTTCTGCTCCAGCAAGAAGTTGGCTGCGAACCAAAGCACGAACTCTCTTGGCATTTCTGAAGTTTGACATCAAAGCCAGCAACGTTGGCGGAACTTGATTGAGAGGGAACATTGCTTTCCATATCATCCTCAGGCCTGCGTGACATTTATCAAAAAATTGGTGCACTTGTTGCACCCGATCTTGTAATTTTGCAATAGTGGCAGCTTTTGACTTGCTGCTCCAGAAGACTTCATTGAATTGCGACCAGATTCATCAAAGCTTCGACCCACTCATGGACTCGCTTGTTTTCTTCGGACAAGTTCAGAGCTATGACTGATAAAGATGATAAATGCAAAGTTCAGGAACCTAGGACAAAGTACCCTCAAAATTGAGGGAGTCGAAGGATTATATAGAGTACTTACAGTTCAAGCTGTCTGTGGCCTTCTGCAATTCATTCAGTGTATACCGCTCTGCTTCCACAGCCATCTCGCCTTTCTTCTTTATTACAGCTACCATGGCATGAATACCCAGCAGATCTTTTTCCATCTGAGATATTTGGGTCCTCATCTGTTGAAGAAAGCCGGTCTCAGAACCAGCAGCTGAAGTATCTTCGACAAAAGCGACCACTGGAGCCACCTGCAGATACACCATCAAGTGCGCATCATAAATATATACAATATCAAGAATTCCAATCACTCCCATCGGGAGCATGCAATCAAAGCTAAAAATGTCACAGTTACAAAGGAATAGTTGGCAATGTTGCCAGCTCAAATTTCATTACAAAACAGGGCTAGAAAAAAGCCATTGTTCGAAGCAAAGTTTCAGTTACAAATTTGATAGGAAACATTCAAGGAGCCTGGGTCTGAGTCAACGAGCTTGGGGCGGCTCCACCGGCAGCTAGTTTATTAGCCTCGACCAGATCAAGAAGTTGCCGCGCGCATTGGGGCGCGGGCACTCTAAAAGGGCTAAGATCAATATCCAGCCCATCTTAATCCTTCGGCAGCTCCTTCGTCAGCGATTCCACATCGGCTTTGAAGCCGTACCCCATCAGAAGCTGGAAGGCAAGAAGAGCGCCGTAGGTACGCGAAGTACATTTCAATACCTCGATGATGCCTTCGGTGTCGATGGAGAAAGTATCCACCAGCTGCCCTAGGGTCTTATTTTAATCTGCCTTCGGGAAAATCATGGCGTGAAATCTCGACAAAACCGCCTTATTCTTCTGAAGAAGAACTCGGACAAGCTCACCGGATTCGACCGCTAAGGAAATAGCGTCAGCAGCAGAATCAGTTGGGAGCTTGCTTACAGTATTTGCAGGAATATCGGCAGCTCCTACAAAAATGAAGACAAGGACAAGAAATCAATAAAGACAAATGAGAAAGAAATAGTTGAAGATATTGCAACAAAGTTACCTAGCAGGGCCGTGATGGAATTGCAGAGCAGATCCTCCTTCTGCTTCGCCTGGACTCGGGCCTTCGTCCTCTCCTTCTCCTCCTCCTTCAGCTTCTTCTTCAGCTGACCAAGCTCTTTCTTCAATGAATCAACCTCTTGTCGAGCAGTGGCCGCTATTTTAACTGCCTCATCAAGATGGGCAGACTTTGATTGGGCGTCTTGTTGGAGCCGGGCATTTTCAGCTTCAAGGAGAGTAAATCGGGAGGCAAAATCCCTTATTACTGTTACTGCAGCTTGGATAGGCTGTGACATAACACAAGACAAATACCTTATGATTATACAAAAACTTCCTTTGAGTCTACATTCGACTGCAAGCAGCCGAACATAGACTCGGGGGCTGGAAGAGGGAGAATCATCATCAAGAATAAAGAAAAGCGGCGATACTTACATGCTCTACAGGAGCCGAAGGGGAAGAGACAGCTATCAAAGGAATTTCTTTTGTTGAAGCTGCAGCTGGAGCTTCGGATGCGGTAGGAGTTGGCCTACTAAAAGTAGTCTTCGCCTTCTTCGAAGGAGGCTCTGCAAAACCTTCATCACTACAAACAAGCGAATAACTACGTTAACATTACGAGAAAGGGAATACGAATCAACTTCGGGAGAAACAAAAAGTACTTACAAGTCGGGAAGCAAATCGTCCTCATCGGCAAAGCCGCCGGATGGCCTCTTTGGCGGCTGGGCGCTGGACGTCTCCGGAGCTGCAGTGACAAAAGGAACACGATCAGCATCATTGTCATGTTGACTCGACTCTGCTGTATTGGTTAGTTCATCATCAAGGATTTTATGTTCGGCAGAAGGAGCTTCAGGATTGAAAGGATTATTGTCTTCCTCCCTAGAGGTCTCGCTATCCTCGGCTATTTCTACATGAGATTCTACATTGGCGGTAGAATCACCATCTTCGGGATCATCTTCAACTTCGGACACAGTTGGGAAATACTTAACGGTCGCAGGGACCTGTCGAAGCAAATGACAGCTTAATAAACTGAAGCAAAAGATATCAAATGCAAGTATCGGCATAAGCATAAGGAAGTTAGAAGTTAACCTCAGGTGGTTGGTGAGTAAGATCATATGGTTCATGAAGAGCCAACAGAGGGATAGAATCCTCTTGGCTAAAGTGGGTCAAGCGCCTGACTTCATCCAACAGCTCTTTTCCTGACAATTCTGCAACATTGATTCGAGTCTCATCTTTGGGATCCGAATATAACCACATCTGGTGCGCTCTGGACATAACTGGCTGGATGCGACGCTTCAAGAATACAGCAGCAACCTCAGTGTCGATCATCATTTGACCATCGGTGCTCTTAATCTCTAATATTCTTTCATATAACTTGTCGGCTACTATCTTTTCTTCGGCTGTCGGTATGTTCTTCCAGAATTTCTTCGGCACATCTTCGAGAACATCAACGAACTTCGGCAGGCATGTGTTGCTACCAGCTGTCGATGGATCTCTGATATAAAACCACTTCAACCTCCATCCCTGGACAGATTCTCTCACTGGGAAGTTGAAGTAGTTCACTTCCTTTCGGACAACAAAACCAACTCCACCGGTGATGAAGGGTCCGTTGCTGCTACTATAACGTTTAATGAAGAAAATCTTTTTCCATAAACCCCAATGAGGGTCGATACCAAGGAAAGCCTCACAGACGATGATGAAGATTGCAAGATGAATGTGCTGGCAGGGATAACCCCCGGTACAAGAACGGGGCGAACATTACAGTAAAACTAGCACGAGGATTGGGACGTGAATCTGAACCTGGTAGAAGGACGTCTTCCTCCTTGTCGGAGATCAGGCCAAGACTCCGCGCCTTCTTCTCGTCGCGCTTCGTCATTGTGGATGCGGGCCAATCGCCTGGAGCATCCCTGGTAACGGCGGTGGAGGTCTCCGATGCAACCTTCTTCGATGCGGCCATGGCAGCCTTAGGGCCGGTGGCGCTCGTGGCAACACTGACTGCGACGGCAGTGCCCTTCTTCTTAACAATTCTGGCAAGGTTTCTTAAGAACTTTGGTGATTTGAGCGCGGCGGCAAGATGCAGGAGCGAAGGAAGAAGAAGAAGATGACAGGGACAAAGAGGAGTAAAATCTTTAGTTTCCGTTTATAAAGGAAAAATTACTCAGGATCTGGGCCGGTGGATTCATGCCGTAAAAATTGGGTGCAGATTTGGCTCACCACGTGTCAAAATAACAAGCAAGCCAAAAGACTATTACCTCCACTACGCGCGGAAATCGAAGAGACACCTTGGATAGAACGCAATGTTCGGTCATTTCCAAATCAGACTGCTCAGAACAGGGGTAGGCCTATCAGGCCACGTCCCCTCAGACTCGCTGATGCAGTTATGATGTCACTGATGATGTCATCCAAGTTATCGGTTCTTTATACCCAAAGCACTCGAAGGAAAGCAACATCTGAAGGAATCTACTGCATTCGACTACTCGATTTTAGTCTACGCATGGTTGCAAACATCCATCCCTAGACTCGTGGGCTACACCCATCGGGAGCGCTGGACGCGCACCCGATAAAAACTTTTGACGCCGAAGAAGAACGGACCCGAAGGTTCCAACAAATCCAGGATCGAGCCCGGGGACTTGATTATGCGTAGGGTAACGTTGTTTTGCCGGCAGTTAACCAGCATCGATTTATCGAATAAGGCTGGGCTCGTTAGTTTTATCCCTTACGTACAACCAAACTGCATGGCTTCACCCGAAGTCTTTGAAGACCCGATACACTAAAAAGTATCGGATGACGAAAAAGCTCAGAAAACATCGATAGAAAAATCTTCGAGTAGTACAACTTGAGCCTACGCACGGTTGCAAACATCCGTCCCTAGACTCGGGGGCTACTCCCATCGGGTGCACTGGACACGCACTCGATATCAAGCAATTTCGACTTCACAACAAACCAGGAGATTCAATTTTCTTCGGCTGATCAAAGTATTCGGATGAAGAAGACTATAGTCCCTGCTCGAAGCTTCGCTTCGGCCAGTCACTCGGGGGCTACTGATGTGGGCATTACCCTTCGGGTAACTGATACGTTGCAAACGTATCTATAATTTTTGAAGCTCCATGCTTGTTTTACACTAATTTCTACATGTTTTGTTTACACTTCATTTCACTTTTATACATTTTGCGGAACTAACCTATTGACAAGATGCCACAGTGCCAGTTCCATGTTTTCTGATATTTTTGTATTTCAGAAAAGTTGTACAGGAAATATTCTCGGAATTGGACGAAACAAAAGCCTAAGTTCCTATTTTACTAAAACAAAGACGGAGTCCTGAGGAGAGACGAAGAGGCGCCACGGGGCGGCCACACATGCCCTAGGCGCGGCCCCACACCTGGCCTCACCCTTCTGCCTATTTATTCACGATCTCGGGAAAAACCTAAATACCTAAGCTTCCATCCACAAAAAGTTCCGTTGCGGCCGCCATCGCCGACCCTAGCTCGGGAGGGTTCTGAAGCTCTTCCCGGCACCCTGCCGGAGAGGGAGATCATCACCGGAGGCCTCTACATCGCCATGCCCGCCTCCGAAGTGATGCGTGAGTAGTTCATCCCTGGACTACGGGTCCATAGCAGTAGCTAGATGGTTGTCTTCTCCAATTTGTGCCTCATATTTAGATCTTGTGAGCTGCCTATCATGATCAAGATCATCCTTATGTAATGCTACATGTTGTGTTTGCTGGGATCCGATGGATATTGAATACTATGTTGAGATCGATTATATACTTGTCATATGTTATTTATGATCTTGCATGCTCTCTGTTGCTAGTAGATGCTTTGGCCAAGTAAATACTTGTAACTCCAAGAGGGAGTATTTATGCTCGATAGTGGGTTCATGCCTCTAGTAATCTGGAAGAGTGACAATAACTTCTAAAATTGTAGATGTGTTGTTGCTACTAGGGAGAAAACAACAATGTTTTGTCTGAGGATAATTCTATTGTTTACTTTACACACATTGCTTAATGTGATAATCTGTTGCTCGCAACTTAATACTCAAAGGGGTTCGAATGATAACCGGAAGGTGGATTATTAGTCATAGACGCGGTTGGATTACGGTCTATGTATTATGTTGTAATGCCCAAATGAATCTCATAGTAATCATCTTGCCATGTATGGTCTTTATTCTGTCAATTGCCCAGCTGTAATTTGTTCACCCAGCATGTTATTTATCTTTATGGAGAGACACCTCTAGTGAACTATGGACCCCGGTCCTTTCATTTACATTGATAAAATCATCCTGTTCTGTTTACTTACTGCAAGCACTGTTCTCTTTTAATTCCACTGCAAACAAACATCTCTTTCCACACTATACGGTTAATACTTTGTTTTCAGTAAAACCGGTGAGATTGACAACCTCACTGTAAGTTGGGGCAAAGTATTTTGGGTGTGTTCTATGCAGGTTCCACGTTGTTGCCGACACCGGTAGTGCGCCCTGCCACAAGTCAGCTAGCAACACCTTCAGAAGTCACTCCTTTCTCCTACTGGTCAATTAAACCTTGGTTTCTTACTGAGGGAAAACTTGCTACTGTGCTCATCATACCTTCCTCTTGGAGTTCCCCAACTGCATCACCCTGCACAACATCAAGATTTTCTGGCGCCGTTGCCAGGGAGAAAGAGGATTTCTGCAAGGGGAGTCTCTCATCTCCAATCTCTTTACTTTGTTATAGTTTTACTTAGTTTATTTTACTTTGTCCTGTTTGCTTCATTATGTCAAAAACACACAAAAATTAGTTTCTATTATAGCTTTTATTTCTGTTGCTTTGTTTTAATTTTGCTAAAATGAGTATTCCTGAAGTTGAGGTTCATTCTTTTAAGCAACAAGGGGGATAAAGTTTGAAAGATGCTTGGTATTGGATAAGTGATGCTCATCATAGATGTACTAAAAAATATTCTACCATGATCCTTCTTAGGAATTTTTATGTTGGTATATCTAGCTGGAATAGGTATGTTTTGGATACTCTCACAGGGGTAATTTTCTGGGTACTCCTGCTTTGGAAGCCTGCAATTTAATTGAAAGCTTAGTAGGAATACCACCTACTAATGTTGTTAAAACTGAGATCACTTTGGAAGATGTGGTAAAAAGACTGAGCTCTTTAGAGAAAAGTTTGCCAAATTTCCTTGATAATGCTAGCCAAATTAATGAATCAATAGAAAGTATCAATAAAAGAATCACTATCGTAGAGGCTAGCAATACCCATGATAATAGAAACCTTAGAATTGGTAAAATAGAGGAAGCTATGGAAACTTTAAGTTCAACTTTTTCTTCTCTCGGGTTTAAGAAGGAGAAAGCTTTCGTGGGAAAGGAGCAAAAATTTATGTATGTCCCAAAGGTACCTAAACCAAAACCCCATAATATGTTTACAATTGATAAAACATTTAGTACAACTAAGAGTGATTTACATGTTGAATCATCTCCAGGGGTATCTAAACTGCCTATTTTGACAAGTTCTGTTTTAGAGGAAGTGATTGATCTTGATGCTTCTTCACTTGAAAATACTTGATGCGAACTCTTTTTTTGCGCCTAGCTGAAAGGCGTTAAAGAAAAACACTCTTGGGAGATAACCCATGTTTTATTTCTGTAATTTATCTTTTTTAAAGTCTTGGAAGTTATTACCTCTGTAATAACCTCTCCTTAGCATTTTTATTTCGTTTTTGTGCCAAGAATAGCCTCTAATAGGAAGGAAGACAGATTTGGGGAAGTTGCTATCCAGAAACAGATTCTGTGCTGTCACCATAAAAATTCGTATTCCTAGTCAGAACGTAATTTTGAGCTGCAATTTTTGAGCATATGACGGGGGTTATTATCTAACTTTCGTTAGTTTTGCACTTTTCGATCTGAGCAACAGAGGATTTTTGAAAAAATCAATCTTTACCTGCTGTTCTGTTTTGATAGATTTCTGCCACTATTTGCATTTGCCTCTTAATCTCTTTCTTTTTTAGTTCTTTTGAGAGAAAGAGCTTTTTGAAGAAGTTGCTACAGTAGCTAATGTTTTAATGGATGTTTGACACATGTTAGAACTGAACCCAAGTGGATTTGTTATTTTGATTGCACTAATGCTGCTAATAAGAATTGTGTGAAGTTTTGTATGAAGGAAGTTTTCAAGTGTAGGGAGAGAAGAATGATGTAATGAGATGAAGAATGGACAAAAGCTCAAGCTTGGGGATGCCCATGTCACCCCAAGAAATATACAAGAGGTACAAGTGTCAAAGCTTGGGGATGCCCAAGGCATCCCCTTCTTCATCAACAAAATATCAGGTCATCTTTCAAGACACTATATTTTTATTGCTTCATATGCTTGTTAGTTTTCTTGGAGCGTCTTTACTTTTGTTTTTAGTTTTTCTTTTGTTTTGTTTTCTGTAGTATATGGTTGGATCCATGCATATTTGTTTTGGAGAATGACACACTCCGTTTTAATTGCATAGAACACTCTAGTTTTCACTTCTATTGTTCTGCGAGTGTTCTATTTTGCTAGTACTGCGTTTAGCTCTGGTTTTCCACTCGTATTTTGTTCAGAGATTGTTAGTTTTCTTTAATTAGGTATGATTAGCTCTCTGGTATTTATTCATTATTATCTATGAGAGTTGTTTCAAATAAATTGATTGGTGTTGGAGACGAGTAAAATGTTTCATGTTTATAGTGATGCAAAAGGAAGCTTGTTTAGACTGTGGCGTAGACTTTGGCATGTCATGTTGGATGTTATTCTTATTATATGCTTAGTATTTATTGTTGTAGCATGACTTGTCTCAAATAGCTGAGAGTGCTTAATGTGCCATTGAAAGAATCATGTGTTGTTTCCATCATAAAAACATAATATTGTGGTATTCTCCTTTGATGCTTTATTGGGTTGACTTGGTGCATGTTTACATCATGTTATGACTATAGACCAGTCACCTAAAGCCTCTATGATCATTTAGTTTTTTACTTGTAATATCACTTTATGCTTTGATTAATAATGTTTTGTCGCTATGCATGATTATGGCCATTATTGCTCTCTTAGTTGGTCGCTCCCAGTCTTTTGCTAGCCTTCACCTGTACTGAGTATGAGCTCTACTTGTGCATCCAAATCCTAAAAACCAAAGTTTGCCAATTGTGTCCACCATACCTACCTATATGTGGTATTTCACTGCCACTCCAAAGTGAATTGCTTGTGTGCTACCTTTAAACCTTCAAACATTATTACCTGTTTTGTGTTCCTGTTTTAGCTCATGAGGAAGTGTTGAATGCTTTATCATCTCTTTCATGTTTATTATGGCTTCACACTTTAACTAGCATGCACAATGTTCTAGTCCATAATTTTGCAAAAGAGCAGGCACGGGTGCCCACCCACTAAATATAAATTGAACCAATAATCTAAATCTCCTAACACTATGTACTTGAGAAATCATGAACTTAGCTTGTTTAAACAAAGGAGAAGAGCAACTTTATTGTTCTCTCTATGGGAGCCGCTCTTGAAGCCATTAAACATGAAAGGATGATAGATCATTTGATGCCATTCGTTGACATAGACATACATACCTCTCAAAATATATTTTCAACACCTCTATTGCATTTAAAATAAAAGCTCTAGAACATGAGTAATCTTGCTTCCCTCTGCGCAGGGCCTTTCTTTTACTTTTACGTTGAGTCTTCATCTTCTTGCTTTATGCACCAATTAAGAGAGCATAGTTGTCATTCTGAGAATAATGTGCATAGTCCCAAATTTATTATTGTTTGATTCATGATTATGTTATTGCTTGTTCTTGAATTACTTGTATCTAGTCACCCTTTGAACATTAAAGGTGTCCTGGCATTTATGTTTTGCTACTTCATAAAGGACAAGCTGAATACCACTTTGCTATGTTTTCTCTATGCTCAGAAACAAATCATTGCTTTCAGTGCACTATTATTCATGATCTTTTGTTTGAGTTACTTCTCACGTTGTAACATAGTTGCTAAGTTCTATAGTTAGAATTATATCTATCATGTCTATGTTTAGAGTACTTTCATCCCGGCTCACAATGCTTTTACAATAACTTCATCAAGATTGTGTTGGCTTCATGTCACCTCAAAAATTATTTTTGTTATCACTAACCTACTCGAGGACGAGCAGGAGTTAAGATTGGGGATGCTGATATGTTGCAAATGTATCTATAATTTTTGATGCTCCATGCTTGTTTTACACCAATTTCTACATGTTTTGTTTACACTTTGTTTCACTTTTATACATTTTCCGGAACTAACCTATTGACAAGATGCCACAGTGCCAGTTCCCTGTTTTCTGCTGTTTTTGTATTTCAGAAAAGTTGTACAGGAAATATTCTCGGAATTGGACAAAACAAAAGCCAAAGTTCCTATTTTACCGAAATGAAGACGGAGTCCTGAGGAGAGACGAAGAGGCGCCACGGGGCGGCCACACAGGCCCTAGGCACGGCCCCACCCCTGGCCACGCCATGGGGTGGTGTGGGACCCCCGGGCACCCACCGACCTCACCCTTCCGCCTATTTATTCACGATCTCGGGAAAAACCTAAATACCCGAGCCTCCATCAACGAAAAGTTCCGTCGCGGCCGCCATCGCCGACCCTAGCTTGGGAGGGCTCCGAAGCTCTTCCCGGCACCCTGCCGGAGAGGGAGATCATCACCGGAGGCCTCTACATGGCCATGCCCCCCTCCGAAGTGATGCGTGAGTAGTTCATCCCTGGACTACGGGTCCATAGCAGTAGCTAGATGGTTGTCTTCTCCAATTTGTGCCTCATGTTTAGATCTTGTGAGCTACCTATCATGATCAAGATCATCCTTATGTAATGCTACATGTTGTTTTTGCTGGGATCCGATGAATATTGAATACTATGTTGAGATCGATTATATACTTGTCATATGTTATTTATGATCTTGCATGCTCTCCGTTGCAAGTAGATGTGCTTTGGCCAAGTAAATACTTGTAACTCTAAGAGTGAGTATTTATGCTCGATAGTGGATTGATGCCTCTAGTAATCTATAAGAGTGACAATAACTTCTAAAATTGTAGATGTGCTGTTGCTACTAGGGAGAAAACAACAATGATTTGTCTAAGGATAATTCTATTCTTTACTTTACAAACATTGCGTAATGCGATAATATGTTGCTCGCAACTTAATACTGAAAGGGGTTCGGATGATAACCGGAAGGTGGATTATTAGTCATAGACGTAGTTGGATTACGGTCTATGTATTATGTTGTAATGCCCAAATGAATCTCATAGTAATCATCTTGTCATGTATGGTCTTTATTCTGTTAATTGCCCAGCTGTAATTTGTTCACCCAGCATGTTATTTATCTTTATGGAGAGACACCTCTAGTGAACTGTGGACCACGGTTCATTCTTTTACACTAATAAAATCATCCTGTTCTATTTACTTACTGCAAGCACTGTTCTCTTTTAAGTCCACTGCAAACAAATATCTCTTTCCACACTATACGGTTAATCCTTTGTTTTCAGCAAAACTGGTGAGATTGACAACATCACTGTAAGTTGGGGCAAAGTATTTTGGTCGTGTTGTGTGCAGGTTCCACGTTGTTGCTGACGCCGGTAGTGCGCCCTGCCACAAGTCAGCTAGCAACACCTTCGGAAGTCACTCCTTTCTCCTATTGGTCGATTAAATCTTGGTTTCTTACTAAGGGAAAACTTGCTAGTGTGCTCATCATACCTTCCTCTTGGGGTTCCCCAACTGCATCACCCTGCACAACATCAGTAACCGACATTAGTCTACCTCCCTTAGCCCAACTAGGGGCCCATGATGATTGTCCAAGACCAAGGTGGGCCCATACATCGGGTGCAACGAAGGAAACCTACCAGGGGACGAATTCTTGATGAACAAGGCAAGAAGTTGTCGATAAAGAAAAGACTAGAATAGATTTCGTTGTAGCCTAGTCGAGTTCGGACAGGACTCTCGGGACCTAGCCTACTATATAAAGGCTAGGAGAGAGCCTGTCGAACGAGAGGACAACAGTATGCAGAACCACCGCAACTTAGAGCACACACCCTAGAATCCTTGCCTTCGGCGAGATCCACAAAGTAGTCTATCAGCTACCCCCCTTGTAACACCTTTTACTCGATAATCAAGATCAGACAAGCAGGAAGTAAGGGTTTTACCTCATCAAGGGCCCCCGAACCTGGGTAAATCTCTCTCCCCGTTTGTTTGGTATCCGATGTCTCGTATTAGCCTGCAGGATTCCGTCAACCCTAAGCCCCTCATGGTGGGCATTGCCGGGGAGCGCCCCCGACACAGGGCACGGGCTTGGTCGGACGGCCGGGAGCGGGCGGCGGCGGAGCTCGTGCTTGAGGAGGAGGGGAGGTCGGCGGTTGAGCTGCTGGAGATGAGGGCAGGTGTGAGCTGTCAGGTGGCGAGGAGGTGTCGGGGTCGAGCGGGTGGAGGTGGGCGCGAGCTCACACGGCGGCGCGCAGCACAGCCGCTAGGCGGAGCGACGAGGAGGCGCGGAAGGAGGGGGATGGCATGGCAGCGGCAGCGGCAGCGGTTGAGGACGACGGGAGGAGGCGCGGATGCTCGGGAGGCAGAGGACGGCGGGGCTCGGCCGAGCGAGGGAGGCGGGAACAGGAGCGCTAGCGCGGGGAAGGAGGCAGGAGCGTGTGCTGCGACTCGCGGCGGCGGCCGGAATGCGTGCTCGGGGGCGCGAGGCGAGCGTGAGCAGAGGGAAGAGGTGACGGGGACGGGAGAGAAGGGTGGAGGACCTGATCGCATTTTTGAAAGAAGTGGAGGGGGCGGCTACAAAATGCCACTGGAGGAGCTGGCCTGGTTAGGGTTTCCACCGTCGTGGTGGCTTGGGCCGGAAGGTGGGCTACCGGTTGGGCTGACTTGGGACTGGCCAGGTGGGTTGCTGCTGGGTGTGGGTTGGGGGCCTCTCTCCCCTTTTTCTTTTATAAAACCTTTCGTTTTATTATTTTCCTGCTTTATTTTAGAACCACTTTAAAATAGTGTTATATATGAAAATAATCAGAGAAAAATATATTTTGATTTGAAATAAAAGAGAAGTATTAATTCTAGAATAAAATAGGGTTTAATAAAAATAACTTTGGGGTTCAAAAATATGCATGATGCCATGATGACTTAGGAACGACACGGAAAAATAAGCAGCAGTGAAAAATCTAATTTTGGGTTTTTCCGGGTAGTTACACTAGGTAGAATTCCGATGATGAACACAATAACACTTTATTTGGTTCTCGATGTGCATTGCTACCACATTCTTTGCTAGTCACTCAGGCCATTGTATTCTTGTATTGCCTTGCATTGTATGACACTTCATACCAACCAATCTAGTACAAATACCCAAGAATTACATTGTGTGACCAATAAAGAATACATTCATAACATGTATATCAATTATATACACCTGAGCTAGACTTTCTAGTCTTTTCTTTCTACCAAATACTTTTGCAGTTCCTCTTTCGGTTTTTCCTCTCGTTGTAGAAAAAAACACTCAACACCAATAGTCAAATACCAGCACCCTTGAATTTTGCACATTGAAGTTGATCATCACATGATAAGCGTTCTTCCGGATTTCACTATTAGTAGTCTTTTAGTGTGATGAATAAATCACTCACACTATTTATCCATACCATGACATCGTCATGATGAAGCTACTATGGCTCATTTGGATTAGATACGAGAATAATGTTAGTGCCCAACTAGTTGGAGGATCGGGACGCCTAGCGTCTTCGACCTTTGTACATTCCCATATCATTATCAGTTTATGTAGTCTTACTAAATTATACTCTATCATCATTTAACAAAAACAAGGTCTTAGGTATCGCATATATCTAACACCTTGCTCATTTCTGAAAATAAACTTTTCAACTCCTTAGATCACCTCACTTCTCAAACAAATTTGAAAACTAGGTTTCATGGAGACAAGCATGATTTTTGACACTAATTGAAATCAGTGCTATTTTAGATTTTAAATTGCGTGTAGCAATTAGGGTTTACCGAAAGTTTGCAATAGGACTTAATCTATTCTTTGACTTTCTAACGATACGGTACCAGTCCGTCAAGTCATTTTCAAATTAAATAGTTTTCTGTCTCAAGTACAAGCCTAGTGCAAGGTAGATAACGGATGCCAATTCTACAACTATTAATGCAAATACAACTTAGACTATGTTCAGGATAATTGGTTCAAGTTAATCAAATTACTAATGAATTCCCACTAAACTCAACATCCCTCATAGTTGTTTAGTGACACATGATCCAAATCCACTACACCAAGTCCGATAAGCATGTGAGATGGTGTAGCTTCAGTGGTGAACATCAACATGTTGATCATATCATTCATATGACTCATGTTTAACCTTTCGGTTTGACATGTTTCGAGGCCATGTCTTTACATGCTAAGCTCGTCAAGACAACCCTAGTATTCTGCATGTGTAAAACTGGCTTACACCCGTTGTATGCGAACTTAGATTTTATAACATCCGATCATCACGAGATGCTTCAAAACAACGAACTTTGGCAAAGATGCATACTAAGGGAGAACACATTATTATCTTGATATTATTGTGAGGGATCATCTTATATTGCTACTTCCGTACTAAGCAATATAAGATGCATAAAAAGGATAAACATCACATGCAATTTAATATGTGACATGGTATAGCCTTTTCTTGCACCTTTGATCTCCATGTACAACGCACCGGGGTGATCTCCACCATCATGGCGCCATCTCCATGGTTTTCTCCACCACAAAAAGCAACTACTACTATAGCTAACTCATAGCGATAAAGTAAAGCAATTACATGGCGATTAAGATTGACATGCAGGTCATACAATAATAGCGGGAGAGACAGACACCCGCCAGCTGCTTATGCAATACTAGTCACATGTCGGGCGTAGAACCGGTCTCTCATAAGTGTACGAGTAAGGTTGGTCCGGGCCGCTTCATCCCACTATAGCGGGAGAGACAGACACCCGCCAGCTGCTTATGCAATACTAGTCACATGTCGGGCGTAGAACCGGTCTCTCATAAGTGTACCAGTAAGGTTGGTCCGGGCCGCTTCATCCCACTCTCCCACAAAACCAATCAGTACACATGGGGAGGTAGCAACAAGAAGATCAAACACCCACAAAAAACATTGTGTTCTACTCATACAAAACATATACGCATAGATCTAGCTCTAATACCACTGATGGGATTCGTCGCATAGACAACAAAAAAATTCCTACGGATGCGAACAAAAATCGAGATCCAATCTACAAGATGCACAGCAATGAGAGGGATAGTGCGCATCTACATACCCTGGTAGTTCGAAAGAAGAAACATTCGTTAGAACGTGGTTCGTGTAGTCGTACTTTCTTCGCGATCCAATCCGATCAAGCACCGCATGAACGGCACATCCGAGATGTGCACACGTATGGCTTGACATCGTCTCCTCCTTCTTGATCCAACAAGGTGGGAGGAGAGGTAGATGAGATGGATCCCCGCAGCATGATAGTATGGTGGTGGTGGTGAAGGATTTCTGCAGGGCTTCGCCAAGTCGGAGCAGTGGTGGAGGAGGAAGAGAGAGGGGGTGGCTAGGGTTTGGGGTTGTGATGCCTGGCGCCCCAGCCACCCCTATCTTTATATAGGAGGGTGTGCGGCCAGGGTTACCTTGGCCCCCCTCCACCCCCTAGGGCCGGCGCACAAGGGGGGAGGGGAGGGAGAAAACTTGCCCCCCAAGTTTCTCCTCCCGTCCCTTTTTACGGTTGCCCTACTTGGGCCGGCCAGCTAGGCCCTTAAGGGCTTGTGCGCCTGGACCTCAACTCCCTCTTGGTCCCATACAGGGCTCCCGAGAATGTGGGCCCCACTGGTGGCCCTCCAGAACCTTCTAGAAACCCTCTGATACGATACCGGAAAATTCTCGAACTTTTCCGAAACCCTAAAATTGACTTTCCATATATGAATCTTATTCTTCGGACCATTCCGAACCTCCTCATGATGTCCTAGATCCCATCCGAGACTCCGAACAAACTTTAGTCTTCACCATTATCCATTTCTCATTACTACCCTAGCACCATCGAGCGTTAAGTGTGTGACCCTACGGGTTCGAGAATATGCATATATGATCGAGACATCTCTCCGATCAATAACCAATAGTGGGATCGTGGATATCCATATTGGCTCCTGTATATTCAACGAAGATCATTATCGGTTGAACCACAATGTCGGGATTCAAATAACCCTATCCAATTCCCTTTGTCTCTCGATATATTACTAGCCCGAGACTAGATCATCGGTATCACCATACCTAGTTCAATCTCGTTACCGGCTAGCACTCTTTACTCATGCCATAACATAATATCCATGTGACTAACTAATTAGTCACTTTCCTGCAAACTATTTGGATATTACATTACTGATTGGGGCCAGAGAATATCTTTCCGTCACATGGATGGACAAAATCCCAGTCTTGATTCATGCAACCCCACAAGCACTTTCCGATATACCCAAAGAAACCTTTATGATCCACCATTTACGAAGTGATGTTTGATTCCCTCAAAGTATTCTTCCGGTACTAGGGAGTAACACAATCTCATGGTCTAAGGAATAAGCTACCTGACATTTAAAATCAGCTTAGGCAATTTAAACATAGTGACTTGATCTTTTTGCTTTGCTAAATTGGGTTTGTCCATCACATCATTCTCCTAATGATATGACATTGCTATTAATGGACAACCCATGTCAATGGTTAGGAAACCATAACCATCATTAATAAACAAGCTAGCCAAGTATAGGCTTGTTAAGGACTTAGTCTTGTTTATGAAACCACACATGTATTATGTTCCCGGTTAATACAATTCAAGCATGGAGTATAAACATTTATCATGAAATATGATAATAAATAACTTTATTACTCTAGAGCATATTTCCAACACCGCCCCCGAGCTAGAAGTTCCTCTACATCGAGTAGTAGGAGCCTGGGTGAAGGAATTGCCGGCTGTCCTTTGGAGTATACATACAACTCCAAATAGATCTACGGGATACACTAACTTCCTCCTGGTGTATGGAGCAGAAGCTATATTGCCGAGTGATATCTCTCATGATTCTCTAGCGGTTGCCGCCTACGAAGAAGAAAAGGCGGACCAAAAGCTACGAGATGCAGTTGATCTTCTTGATGAAGAAAGAGAGTTAGCTCTCGAAAGGTCTGCTATCTATCAGCAGAAACTACGTAGCTATCATAGCCGCAGGGTAAATGTTACACCCCAATCCAAGTGATTGAGACATCCCCCATTCACGCCCCAGGAACATGGACAATGGGACAACTCGATAAACAAAGACAAGACCAATATATATTATGGCCACGAAATCCAATAGGTTCCTTATCACAAGAGTCAGTGAGGCATCTTCTATCACGCATCATGTGCATACAACAAAATGTAAATGATCTAGAGGTGACCTTTACATGGCATCTATCAGAGGTTCATGGCAGCGGAGAGGTAAATAACTTGGGTAGCAGAAGACTTCGAGATCACAGGGTTCTGCTTGGGATACCAATTCCTAGCTCGCGGCAACAGGGACTCGGCGACAACTCTGCCAAGTTAATAGTAGCCAGCAAGGATGAGTATTTTTGCATGTACTCAGCAAGATATCAACGAAAAGAAAACAAGCAAGTTCTATCTATATGGCATGGCATAAGTACATAAAAATAAGTGTGAGTCCAAGCTTAATGGTTGGACTTAACTTACCTACTTACCTTTGTAGAGATGATACGAGAGATAGAAAACGAGAATTCTCATTCTCAACAATATCACAATAACAACTCATGTTTTCAACATCCCGCCATACGGCTCAACAACTACTTTGGTTGTGCAAGTTTTAGTTATTCCTCCATACTCGACATGACTAAACTTATAGTGTGACTAGACCCAAACTCGTCCCTTAACCCTGGGACTAGGCTAGACTAGATTGGACCAACTTGAGTGGCTACAATTATCACCCATCAAAATGTGCTTCAGGGTGCAAGTCTGAAGACGCTCGACAAGATACATTTACACACCGTTCCCACACTACCAAAGACATTTCCCCTAGCCACCATCTAAATCTAGACTTATGAAGAAGTGAAACCGACACGCCCTCCACCCACGGTCAGAGGGTCGCATAGCTCCGGGTCCTTCCCAAGGTCTTAGCCCCGACGGCGCTCTCTCGGTCACCAACTAACTTTGGCAAGTGGGTGGCATCAAAGAAGGCTTTATGTAGGGTACATAAGTGATGGCCTCCCATGGGCAGCGACGATAAAGCGGTGTGTTTGAAAAGTGGCACTACGTAACTTAATCAAGTCGATGAAGGAGATTATCTTCATTAGTCAAGATTAATGCAACTTCGTATGATGGATGCAATAAGACAAGGAACAACCATTAGTCCACGATAAATATAGTGAGCATGATGCAATAAAACAATATAGCATGAATATCATTTCCACAGTTGTATCAAGTTGGAATGGATGAATAAAGTTAGTACCATTGTTCGATGTTGGCACAGTTGAATATAGTTGGTATAATTGTTGTTAGCATATTTTAAGGTGGAGTCTGTTACACATCCCTTCACCACTCCTGATCTGTGGCGGCGTTACCGTCTAAACGTTGACCAGTATGTGTGTATGAGGGGCATGTACTCTCCATGGTTCGGCGAACAAGTTTCCATCAGAAAGCAACCAATAAAGCCAAATGATTCTCTGGCTGCGTGAGGAGGGGAGAACAAGAAGCAATAATGGAAATTCCCCCAACCCCGAGGATCATTGGCCGACATTCGTCCGCCCCTAGCCTCGGCAAAGAAGAAGTGGAGAAGCAAATAAAGGCAAATGCTCCAACGTCAAATATTAGCAGGCCGAGACAAACCAATACTTGAGGAAGGAAAACTCCAAACAATCATAGGAACCAGGGTTGTTATTATTGCATAAAATAAATCCACACAAGGTGCAAGCACCAAGCAATATGACAGGGTGATATGCACATAAAAAATAGTAACAAACCTATTATACCAAGATTTAAAGTGCAAGTACCATACAACAAGGCAAGACAACAGAGCAAGGTGATATACTAGATAATATAGCAATTTAATATGGCAAGATAAATTATTAAGATATTAAAGCAAGACAATGAGCAAGATAATAAGCACATGCAAATTTTAACAACAAGGTATATAAGCGAGATTCAAATTCCAAAAATACAGTTGACATGGGTACGCCTAATTGGGCCCATAGCATTGATACCCCTGGTGCATATTCGGGTGAATCCCATGAAGAATTGAAGGTTTGGAAATCTCTGAAGCCCACGAACCAGCTAAAGAAAGGTTCACTTGGGAAACCGGCATAGTAATAGCTGTTGTAATTGAACCCGACCAGGACTCTGAGACCGAGCCTCTTATATAAAGGCTAGGAGGAGCCGGCGGGGAGATATCGAAACTTTGATTTAAACATAGCTTTGTCTCATACTCAATACAATAATCGGACCGCCTTGTTTGTCTGATAGCCGACGAAATCACCAGCGCGCCTCTTTCCCAAAAACCATAAGTCCATATCCATGGACATTGCTGAGGTTAACCCTCGTCAATTGGCGCCGTCTGTGGGAAACCTGGGTGTTGGAGTCATGATTTCGGCGGTTTTTTCTTCTCCAAGCAACAACTCAATGATCCTCGCTGGCAAGATCCGCTTCGGCTCCACCGATCTTCGACCACAACCACCCGCCCCTATCCCGGCGGTCGACAACTTTGACCGGAAACCGATCTGACGATCGGGAGCTTCAACTTCTGCCTCGGGTCTCAAGGCATGACTCGTCTCTCGGATCCGATCTGTTCGGGTCTGTCGACAGAAATTTCCACATCAGCGGCAGTGTTGACATCTTCGATTGGCTCGTTAGGCGAGGAAAATTTTCCACCAATCGTCACCTCCACGGAAAGCGGAGGAGATCTAGTTGATCTGTTGAATGGAATCTCTTTTGATTCCGAAGAGGAAAGCCCATCAGATCTACTAGTCCAAAACAGCGGTGCCATGGACGCCATCGACTTCAACTTCACCGACAACAGTGACTTCACCGCAAGCAAAGATGATTTCGCCAATCTTTATGATGGTGTCTCCTATGACTCCGAGGGCGAGTGGTCATCTGGTCTACCGCTGCAAGATGAGGACCCAACGATCATCGACTTCCAGCTCGACAATAACACCAACCCCATTACCAGGAAAGTTCACCCATACTCTGATGTTTGCACTAACAAAGTTCGTTTCACACGTCATCAGATATGTGCGGCTATAGAGAACACATCGGGAGCAGAATCGGAGGATTTCGACTCCACTGGCAATCCATTCGTCAATCCTGCAGATCTCACCAGAGGAACCAGGCGCCAGGCAGCACCCGAAGCTGGCGACAATCCAAACGGAGATGAGGGCATGCATGCTGACCAAGTTCAAGTCCGGATCTCAGTGGCAGCTTGGGATAAAGCGAGGAAAGCCATGAGTGGCGAAGTCCCCATGGTAGAAGATGCAACTTGACAAGAGCTCATGGTGTACCAGTACTTGCTCCATCGTCAGAAGCGTGAACTCATAAAAATCCAACAAAGGCTCAATGAAAGAAGGGCAGCAGCCGACGAGTCGAGTCGACGTCGAGCACAGTTAAGTTCTACAGGAGGCACCCACGGAGGAGGACACCCGAGGAGATCTGCCTCTCGGTTGAGTCACGTCCCCGGAAATGAAAGAGATCATCTAGTGCGGGATCTAGATCTCTCCTTCATGTCGGTAGATGCGCAGGGAAACATAGTACCCAAAACACCGCAAGCAGCACTCGTGGCCACGCCAACCTACCTGATAGCCACCCAACCCACGGCCAACGACCCGAGGGCATTCATCCACCGTTCTGCCCTCGTAGGCCTCGGCATGATAGGAGCCTCACTAGCTGATAAAGAGGTCACCCCACGACCCGAAAGATCTCCACATCGTCGCGATAGCCCTCGACGTGGAGTAGCAACTCAAAGATCCAGGTCACCACGTCAAGTATAGGTCAACGCACATGAAGGAGACGCCAGGAATAACATTACTTAGCAAAGAGTCGACAGATCCTGGCAGGAACGCGACGAGCGTGAGTATGACGATGATGATGCCAAGCTATGCGGTGCAAGCTGCTTTACCCGTTGGGTTCGCAGAACACCCATACCCAAAGATTTCAAGTTACCTCACGATCGACAGAAGTTTGACGGTCTCCAGGAACCCGAATCTTGGCTCAGTGATTATCTGCAAACTGTCAAGATACTGGGGGGTACGAAAGCTACCACAATGCAGAGTTTGCAGTTGCACCTAAGTGGAGCCGCAAGATCGTGGCTAAGGAAGCTACCAAATGAATCCATTAGCAGTTGGGACAACTTGACAGATCAGTTCATCCGAAACTATAGATCCACGTACTAACGACCCGCGTCCATTGAGGAGGTGAGGGCGTGCTTGCAGAAATCTGGAGAGCCGATGCAGGCGTACATCCAGCGTTGGAACATCATAAAAAACTCAGCCGAAAACGTTTCAGATGAGAGGGCAATCGATGCTTTCGGTAACGGGCTGCGTCGCAAGGATTTCATAGAGGAATTGGGTTGAGCCAACCCGAAAACAGTGTCTCAGTTGATGGATATCGCCAACAGGTGGCTGATGGTGAAGACGCTTTTCATAATAAGCGGGCTAGGTCACCCGAAGAAGATCGCTTCAGGCGCAGTAATAACCAAAAGCGGAGGTACCGCCACTATGATGACTATGAAGGACCCAGTTAAGTGGCTGCGGGTTTTAGGAGTGATAACAGTCAAATAGATGAGTACCGCAGCGGCGGATACCGCAACGACAATCGAGATGTGCCCGGTTCTAGCAAGCCGACATATCAGCCTAGACCCCCATGAGATTTCAATCAATTGCCAGACCAGATACTTAATGGGCCTTGCAATATGCACTTTTACATCGACTCAAAAGGAAAAAAGGCAATCTAACTATCTCACGAAGGACCGCCGCACCTTTTTGCGGCTGCATGAAGCTTTCGGTTCAAAGCAGAAAGAAGCGACAAATCTCGGGTTCGCGGGAACTCCCAGAACTCTAGCACTCAATGCACCACCACCTCCTCCGCTGCCAGCGCACGGAGCTGCGTCAAACCAGCAACAACTCGCAGCCAATAGGAACCCGAGTGAGGTGTAGCAGCCATCCAGGGGAGCAATCAACATGATCCAGAAGGGAAGATTGTCCAATAGGATTCAAAAGTTGATCACCCGACAAGTAAGCTTAGCAATCAAGTCACCTCCACCAACACCAGAATATCTCAACTGGTCTGCTCAAACTATAGAGTTCAGCAGAGAAGACCATCCTCCTTGAGTACCTCGGCCAAGACACGTGCCCTTGGTTCTTCAAGCTCAGATTGGAGGATTCGATGTGGGTAGAGTTTTCATGGACGCTGGAAGCAGCATCAATCTTATATATGCTAGCACGCTGAGAACAATGAACATATCATTAATAAACCTTGCAGCTTTGGATACTTGTTTCCATGGCATAGTCCATGGGAAACCCAATGTCCCTTGGGAAAAATCGCACTTGACGTAGTTTTCGGATCACGGGAAAACTTTAGACGGGAGAAGATGGAGTTTGAAGTCATAGACTAGCCATCACAATACCATGCAATCCTTGGACGACCCGCATATGCATGGTTCATGGCAGTTCCTCACTATACTTATCTCCTGCTGAAAATGCCAGGACCCAACGGAGTTATTATGGTCACAGGAAGCTTCACTCTTTCAGATAATTGTGACAGGGAACTCAGTAAAATTTCCGAGTCCTTTGGGATGGCAGCTGAATATGCAGAACTCAAGAGCACCACTGATTACAATGTGCTGCCAGAAGCAGGTCTATCCTTGCAGATCAAGCTTTCGAATCCACCAAGGACACGCGGGAAATTCAGGTTCACCCAAGCGACCCAAAGAAAATGACCTTCATCGCATCTAACCTCGATGCTGCATAGGAAAGCGTGCTCGTTGAGTTCCTCCTTGAGCGCCGGAAAATCTTCACATGGTTTCCAGTAGACATGCCAGGTGTTCCCAGGGAACTCACCGAGCATGCACTCAATCTCGATCCCAAGGCTAGACTAGTCGGACAACCTCTCCGCCGATTCGTAGAGCCGAAGCACAAAGTTGTAGCGTCGGAGCTTCATCGGCTCGAGGAAGCCAAGTTCATTTAAGAAATTAAGAAATCGACTTGGGTCGCTAATCCAGTTTTGGCTCCATAGAAAAATATAAATGTACTTCGCATGTGCGTTGATTTCACAGCACTCAACAAACATTGTCCAAAGGATCACTTCTCGCTCCCGTGAATCGATCAAATCATCGACTCGACGGCAGGCTGCGAACGTCTTTCCTTCTTGGATGCATACTCTGCTTGAAATCAGATCAGATTAAAGGTAGAGGATCCAGACAAAATAGCCTTTATCACACCCTAATGCATTTACTGCTACGAAACGATGCCCTTTGGGCTGAAGAATTGAACGCGGGTGCCACGTACCAGCGAATGATGCATAAATGCCTTGGGAAACAAATCAGAAGGAATGTTCAAGTTTACATTGATGACGTAGTGATCACGATGAAACAAGAACCGACACTCATTGATGATGTACGAGAAACCTTCAACAACCTCGACAGGTATCGCCTCAAACTCAACCCGACAAAGTGTTCCTTTGATGTCCCCGCAGGGAAACTCCTCGGATTCTTAGTGTCGGCTCGAGGCATGGAAGCCAACCCCGAGAAAATTCAGGCAATTCTTACTATGAAAAAGCCCGTGAAGCTACGAGACATCCAACAATTGGTGGGTCGCGTGGTAGCTTTAAGTCGATTCATTGCTCGTCTAGAAGAGAAGGCGCTACCGTTCTACGCATTGATGAGGAAATCAGACAAATTCGATTGGAACGAGGAAGCTGAAAAAGCCTTTCAAAATCTCAAGCAAGTACTGTCGACACCACCAGTGCTGGTAGCACCCAGAGAAAACAAGCCGTTACTATTGTACATCGCTGCCACACATCAGGTGGTAAGTACCATTCTCGTCGTCGAGCGAAATGAAGAAGGCAAAGTTCACGGTGTTTAGCGGCCAGTCTACTACCTCAGCGAGGTGCTCTCGCCGTCCAAGCAGCGCTACCCGCACTATCAAAAATTAGCACGGGTTTTTATGACTGCACCAAAGTTATGCCACTATTTTTCGGAGCAACCGATTATAGTGGTCAACGAAGCCCCTCTATGCAACATCCTGAACAACCCCAAAGTAACAGGACGTGTCTCCCTGTGGGGAATTGAACTTTCTCCTCGGGACATCACCTACTAAAAGCGAAAGACAATCAAGTCGCAGGTACTACCTGACTTCACAGCCGAGTGGCTGGAACTCCAAAACGCTGGTCCTTTAGATCTATCAAGTGCTTGGACCATGTACTTCGATGGATCCAAAAGAGTTGGTGGAGCAGGAGCAGGAGTAGTGCTCATATTGCCGCAAGGAGACAAGATGAGGTATGTGTTGCGGATGAGTTTCCCGAATGCATCCAACAATGACGCTGAGTATGAGGCCATGTTGCACGGCATGCGAATGGCCAAAAAGCTTGCGGTGCAACTCGCCTAAAAATCTTTGGCGACTCAAACCTTGTTGCTCAACAGGTGATGAACCAATGCGACGCCATCAGCGACAACATGACCGCTTATCGGGATATGTATAATAACTTAGAAGGAACTTTTGATGGCTGCGAGGTCTCCCATATCAGCAGAGTAAGCAATGACGAAGCCGATAATCTCGCCAACATCGGGTCCTAGTGTTTGCCTATACCATCCGGAGTTTTCTGGGAAGAAATCAGCGAGCGTTCCATCAAAATCAAAAAGCCCGTTGGTACGATCAAGACGAAGGACTGCAAGGGAGACAAGTCGAAGCCTGAATCGAGGGCTGCGCCAGCCTCGGATCCATTATTAACAGCATCCGATGACGATGAAGAACCAGAAGAAGTTATGATGATCGAGATCCCGTGGATGCAACAATACTTGGCATACTTGGTAAACAAGGAACTCCCGAAGGACCCAATCGAAGCTCGACGAATTGCTCGACGGTCCAAAGCCTTTACGGTAATAAAAGGCGAACTCTACAAGAGAAGTATATCGGGTGTCCTCCAGCGATGCGTCACACCCGACGAGGGCAAGGTCATACTCAAGGATATACACGAAGGAATCTGCGGACATCATGCAAGCAGTCGCGCAATCGCGGCTAAGGCCTTCAGAGCAGGATTTTACTGGCTCACGGCCGTGCAGGACGCGAAGGATATTGTGCGCACTTGCGATGCTTGCCAAAGATTTGCATCCAAGCCACATGCACCTGCAGCAGAATTAAAACCCATACCTCTGGCTTGGCCCTTCGCTCAGTGGGGACTTGACATGGTAGGAAAATTACACAAGTCATGGCCAGGAGGGCATGATTTTCTGCTAGTCGCAGTCGACAAGTTCACCAAGTGGATTGAGGCAATGCCTATAACTAGTCAAGATTCTACTTCGGCAGTCAACTTCATCAAGTCCATTGTTTATCGTTTTGGAGTACCCAACAGCATCATCACTGACAACGGCATCAATTTCACCTCCAGAGAATTTGGTGACTTTTACCAAGAGTTGGGGATACAACTAAATTTCGCATCGGTTGCTCACCCGCAAACCAACGACCAGGTAGAGAAATCCAACGGGCTCATGTGCAATGGCCTCAAGAAAAGGTTGTTAGCACCACTCGAACGAGCAAAGCATGCTTGGGTGGATGAGTTACCCTCTGTCTTATGGAGCTTTCGAACAACCCCAAACGCAGCGACTCAAGAAACACCTTTATTTCTGGTCTATGGCGCTGAGGCCGTGCTTCCAGTCGAAATAACTCATGAGGCCCCACGAGTATCCGAATATGAAGAAGTTGCTTCCTCGAAAGCACTTGAAGATGACGTCGACGCACTCGACGAAGCAAGAGATGTTGCACTCACCAGATCTACAGCATACCAGCAGAATCTATGCAACTACCATGGTCGTCGACTGCATCCCAGGTACTTTGAAATAGGGGACTTAGTCCTCCGACTAAAGCAAGAAAGCCACAGCAAACCGGAGTCCCCATGAGAGGGACCATACATCGTCACTGAGGCGGTTCCTAGAGGAGCTTATCGCCTCAAGGACAAAAAGTCTGGAAAAGACCAAGGCAGAACGTCGCGCAGCTGCGGTGATTCTACGCTTAATAGTTAGCTTTAAGCTTTTACTTTCAATAAGGCTTGCAGCCAGGCTATTCAGCCAAAATATCGAGTTCGTCATAAACATAGGCCACCGGCCAAGCTCTCCAAGCCAAAACATGTACCTTTGCATTCGTCACCAACAAAAGCTAAGTTCTCCATACTAAGTTGTTTTTTACTTATTTTCCATATCCGCACGCCCGAGACTCGGGGGCTGTAGCATAAGAAATAGAATAAACAACCCGATACTTGGGGTTAGGATTACTCGAATATTATGGGCCATCGGCTTCAGGTGGCAAACACTTAAGCATATGTTTTGACCCGAATAGCTGATTCAGCCGCAGAAAGACATCAAGCTAATGAAATACGACTAACAAAAAATAAATATATATTCGAGTTCTCAAGCAAAGATCTTGCAATAAATTTTACGATACAATATATTGAATTTCATGTACTTTACATATGTTACATATTCTACTACAGGGTTCTATACAGGATCTGCGTAATGGAATTCTGTAAAGAATTCCGAGTCCGCATCCAGAAGTCGCTGGATCATCCGGATCGCTAGTTCGTGAGCAGTGTCGTAGTGGCGAGTCATGCGTACTCCCTCGTTACTTCGTCGGGCAGGAAAACCTCGGGAAATTGCGTCAATGTCAAGCGTTGGCTTATGAATGCGCACCCAAGCAAGAGCAAGCTTAGCTCCAGCAACCAGTTGAATTCTGACAAAGTTAACCCAAGGGCCAACAACAACAAGGCACATGCCGTCCGTAATTCACGGAGAGCCGTTACAGGAGAAACTTGGGCGATCCTGGGCGATCGCCGGGGACTCCGAGGATGAGGAGGAGGACGCCGGCGGTTCACCGCCATCTCTTCTCTCTGCCTCAACGACGGATTATCTCTGCGGGTCACCGACGCCGATCCAATGCGACTTACAGACTACTTCGTCTAGTTCTTTGAAGAGGAAGGAGAGGAAACGGAGGATGCAAAGGGAAACAGCAGTACTTATGCGAGGTATGGATTCATCGCCATTTAATTCTTTCACCCAGAATCTTTCTACAGGAGCATCGCCGGTGGAGAAGAGATTGCCGGTGTTATCTCCGACGACCTTCTTCCTTGAGACTTTCAACGCGAAGGAGTGGATCCAAGTTCAGAGACGACGAAGAAAGGTACGTCTACCACCATACCATCTATGTGGGCGGAGTTCCAAATCATCGCCGGCGTGTTCGCTGGCAGATCATACGCGAGTTGATCGCGTTCCTTTTCCAAACATTGGGCGATTGGGCCAAATGGGCTATAATCGTTCCAATTTTCTCTCAAGTGGCCAGATGGGCTCTACTTACCGATCTCGGAACGTCGAAGTTGATATCTCCTGTGCGAGATTACCAGGACGAATCAAACGTCAGATAGGGTTTCATAAACCCTCTGTGCCGCCGGCAACCGTGATATCCGCTCTTCCTTCTGGGGGTATTGCGGCCGAAGCGATGGCGAATCGTGGTGGTGGCATGAATCCAAACCGAGGTAGAGGGTACTCGGGAGGTGCTGGTCGGGGTTCTGATGGTGGTGGACGCTGGAATGGGGGCAGGGGGTTCGGCCCTGGTCGGGGAAACAACTTCTTTGAAGGCAGTTCTAGTGGTACTGCGGGAGATGATGCTGGATCACGCAATGGTGGAGATCTGCAAGGAGGTGATTTTGATGGAGTCTTCCGGGCAGGGAGTGGTTACCGCAATAATGGGACAGGTCAAGATAGGTTCAACAATGCTCCAAACTTTCATCGCGGCAATGATCGCCGTGCCTTCAATGGGCAAGGTAACTACAATAACAGAAGGTTCAATAATAGCTTTTCTGCTAGAGACTCAGGCTATAGAAACAATACTGCTGGGTTTTCTGCTAGAGCAAATGATACTGAGATGTTGCCAGATGGGCTATCAGCAGCTCAGATGTTGTTGGTGAAAGAGACAGCAGCGGCATTGGCAAAACAGCTCGCAGCGAGTCAGCCGCAGGGTGCTCAGGCGACTGCGACCATGGTGACACCTTCTTCTGGTGTACCGACGGCAACTGGTTCACTGGCTGTGCCTGGGGCTGCTCCTCGGCGACAGAGCGAAACTGAACAACGTGCTGAGGCAGTTCTGCTGTCAGTTGCTGGTATCTCAACGCCACAACAACAAGGTACAACGCCTGTCCTTCCGGAGGCTGCAGGGGATGCACATATGGCGAAAAAAAAGAAAGGATCTGGCTGTTTTCGATGTGGCAAACCAGGGCATTGTCTGAATGACTGTACTAAAAACATCTGTGATTGTTGTCAAAGCCCAGATCACTTGTCGAGAAACTGTCCGCTGATTTCTGCTCCTAAACCAACTATGGTTATGTATGGTCTGGCTCATGAGGATTTGATGTTCTGGGAGTTCCCTTTTTCAGGTATGGTTAGGCCAAGATTGGAGAACACTCGGATGGGTCGAGTTACTGTCTCTGGTGGGCAGCTCACAATCCCTGAAATAATTACTCAACTCCAGTGGATTGTACCTGAAGAGAATTATCAGTGGGATGTGGTTATCACTACAGGAAAAAGTCTCACTGCCGTGCGCGCCTCTTTGCCGTGTGCCTCTTCGACCCTTTGCCGTGTGGCAGTTCTTTGCCGTGCGCCGCGCGCACGGCAATGACAGCTTTGCCGTGCAGCAGGGGAACGACGCACGGCAAACAAAAGGCGCACGGCAAAGCTACAGCTCGGCACTCGGCAAAGCATACCCGCACGGTAAAGCAGCCAGACGGCGCACGGCAAAGTAACCCCCCACGGCAAAGAGGCCACGAAGGCGCACGGCAAAGCCGCGGGCACGGCAAAGATGCCTTTGCCGTGCGTGGCAACCCTTTGCCGTGCGTTTTTGCACGGCACAGAGGGCAGTTTCATTTATTTTCCTTCTTTTGTAGTATTCATATTTATATTAATACTTATATTTGTTGTAAAATTAGTTTTTACTTTTTGTAGACTGTTTGTTAGTGTTACTTAATACAATCTGTATACCGATAAAACAAGTAATCTACATCTTCATCGACCCCTCCCCCCAACATATCAGGGTTTCGGAGCAAATTAACGGGGGTTCGGTGTCTGCTAAGTGTTATCGCCCCCACATATTTGGTGCAATTTCTTGCAGCTTTACACCTTACACGACACTTCCAAACATATTCTTGGTCCACATGAAAGTTTGGCTGGGATTGAAAGTGCTCCGGAGGTCTCCCCCCCCAACACATCGGTCTATATATGGGCCCCGGTGGTCTACCCCCCCTAGATTTGGTGAATCACACATTCCAACACACTTTCACACATATCCTAGGTCCACTTGCAAGTTTTGGTGGCATTCCGGTGCTCCGGCGGTAGTTCCCCCCCCGAAAACGGCGGTCTGCGTGCATCGGGGGGTCTACCCCCCTAGATTTCACCGCGCGAGGTTCCACCAACATACTTTTTTGTAGGTTTAGTTTTGTTTAGGCCATATACACATGGAAAGCTAGGTTTGGCACACTTTGGCACATTGTAGCCACCGGTATACCCGCAGCGGGACACTTCAGCCTACAAGGCGAGGCATCTTGCAAGTGCTGTCGCCCGAAAGAGAGGAATCTCACACATGGGAGCAATGCCTTGCACCATTTGGTGAATCACACCTTCCAACACACTTTCACACATATCCTAGGTCCACATGCAAGTGTTGGTGGCATTCCGGTGCTCCGGCGGTAGTTCCCCCCCGAAAACGGCGGTCTGCGTGCCTCGGGGGGTCTACCCCCCTAGATTTCACCGCGCGAGGTTCCACCAACATACTTTTTTGTAGGTTTAGTTTTGTTTAGGCCATATACACATGGAAAGCTAGGTTTGGCACACTTTGGCACATTGTAGCCACCGGTATACCCGCAGCGGGACACTTCAGCCTACAAGTCGAGGAATCTTGCAAGTGCTGTCGCCCGAAAGAGAGGAATCTCACACATGGGAGCAATGCCTTGCACCATTTGGTGAATCACACCTTCCAACACACTTTCACACATATCCTAGGTCCACATGCAAGTGTTGGTGGCATTCCGGTGCTCGGCGGTAGTTCCCCCGAAACGGCGGTCTGCGTGCTCTGGGGTCTACCCCTAGATTTCACCGCGCGAGGTTCCACCAACATACTTTTTGGTAGGTTTAGTTTTGTTTAGGCCATATACACATGTAAAGCTAGGTTTGGCACACTTTGGCACATTGTAGCCACCGGTATACCCGCAGCGGGACACTTCAGCCTACAAGTCGAGGAATCTTCCAAGTGCTGTCGCCCGAAAGAGAGGAATCTCACACATGGGAGCAATGCCTTGCACCATTTGGTGAATCACACCTTCCAACACACTTTCACACATATCCTAGGTCCACATGCAAGTGTTGGTGGCATTCCGGTGCTCCGGCGGTAGTTCCCCCCCGAAAACGGCGGTCTGCGTGCCTCGGGGTCTACCCTAGATTTCACCGCGCGAGGTTCCACCAACATACTTTTTGGTAGGTTTAGTTTTGTTTAGGCCATATACACATGTAAAGCTAGGTTTGGCACACTTTGGCACATTGTAGCCACCGGTATACCCGCAGCGGGACACTTGACCTACAAGTCGAGGAATCTTCCAAGTCTTTGTCGCCCGAAAGAGAGGAATCTCACACATGGGAGCAATGCCTTGCACCATTTGGTGAATCACACCTTCCAACACACTTTCACACATATCCTAGGTCCACATGCAAGTGTTGGTGGCATTCCGGTGCTCCGGCGGTAGTTCCCAGCAGCGGTGCGTGCATCGGGGGGTCTACCCCCCTAGATTTCACCGCGCGAGGTTCCACCAACATACTTTTTGGTAGGTTTAGTTTTGTTTAGGCCATATACACATGTAAAGCTAGGTTTGGCACACTTTGGCACATTGTAGCCACCGGTATACCCGCAGTGGCACACATGACCCTACAAGTCGAGGAATCTTCCAAGTGCTGTCGCCCGAAAGAGAGGAATCTCACACATGGGAGCAATGCCTTGCACCATTTGGTGAATCACACCTTCCAACACACTTTCACACATATCCTAGGTCCACATGCAAGTTTTGGTGGCATTCCGGTGCTCCGGCGGTAGTTCCCCCCCGAAAACGGCGGTCTGCGTGCCTCGGGGGGTCTACCCCCTAGATTTCACCGCGAGGTTCCACCAACATACTTTTTGGTAGGTTTAGTTTTGTTTAGGCCATATACACATGTAAAGGTAGGTTTGGCACACTTTGGCACATTGTAGCCACCGGTATACCCGCAGCGGGACACTTCAGCCTACAAGTCGAGGAATCTTCCAAGTGCTGTCGCCCGAAAGAGAGGAATCTCACACATGGGAGCAATGCCTTGCACCATTTGGTGAATCACACCTTCCAACACACTTTCACACATATCCTAGGTCCACATGCAAGTGTTGGTGGCATTCCGGTGCTCCGGCGGTAGTTCCCCCCCGAAAACGGCGGTCTGCGTGCATCGGGGGGTCTACCCCCCTAGATTTCACCTTGCCGGCGCACCATGATTCTGCCGCGCCGGTGGAAAACACCTTGCCAGCGCACCATGATTCTGCCGCGCCGGTGGAAAGTGGTGCCGGCGCACCACTTTGTCGCCGCGCCGGCGATGATGGCACATTGCCGGCGCACCAGCAAGGAATGCTGCACCGGCGACAAAATGAATCCGTGTAGTTTCAAAATATCATTAAATAATACACATGTTAAAATACAGGTTTCATATAATTTTGAAATAGATTTGAATCTTTAAATGGTGAAGAAAAAAAATTTATTGTACCAAAGCGCACGGCAAAGGTGATTTTGCACGGCAAAGAGCTCTTTGCCGTGTACAGGCGCACGGCAAAGGTGGAGCACACGGCAAAGAGCTCTTTGCCGTGTACAGGCGCACGGCAAAGGTGGAGCACACGGCAAAGAGCTCTTTGCCGTGTACAGGCGCACGGCAAAGGCCAGCCCCACGGCAAAGAGCCAATCATTATCTGCCAGCTCGACCGGCCACAGGCCACTCTGAGCCACACACACGCACACGCGCCCGTCTCCCTCGCCCCCGGCCTGCTGCCCCCCGCGCGCGCCGCCGCCTCGCCCTGCCCACCATCGCGCCGCCGCCCCGCCGCCTCGCCGCCGTGCCTCCCGGCCACCGCCCCTCCCGCGCCTCGCAGCCTCCCCTCCTGCAAACCCGCGCCCCGACGCGCCTCCCGGCCACCTCCTACCGTCGCGCCGCCACCGCCTCGCCGCCCCGCTCGCCGGCCCCTCCTCCCGGCTCGCCGACGCACCGGCAGCGTCCTCCTCCCACCTCGCCGCCCCAGGCCAGATCCCCTCCTCCGGCACGCCGGCAGATCGAGTACGTGCACCCCGGCCCCGATTTCGTCCCTGCATATATGCAGCTTAGTTTAGGACCCGGCCTGCAGCTTAGTTTAGGATTTAGTGTATTTAGGATTGATTGGATTTAGTGTAGTTTAGTTTATGATTTAGTGTAGGATTTTTAAAATTAGATTTAGTGTAGGATTTTTAAAAATAGGATTTAGTGTAGGATTTTTAAAAATAGGTTAAAAATAGGGCAATGTAGAAAAAAAAAGATAATGTGCTGCAAGCAAATTATAAGTAATAGTTGTCAAAAAAAAATTTGTGTTCGCTTCCATTAGTAATTCATTTTCTCCATTTCAGACGATGCTTCGAGGAGGACACGGGGGGCAGCGTCGCGAGGGTCTCTGAGGGGGCGTCCCGGATCTTCTTCGAGGTGGACACGGGGGGCGGCGTCGCGGGGGTCTTTGAGGGGGCGTCCCGGATCTTCTTCGCCGATTCGCTCACGCGTCAAGGGTAAAAATCTCGCCCCTATGTACCTAGGTTTTTTTTTGGGTCCAGATCACCAAGTATGTCGCGATACCTAGGCGTCTTTTCCCGACCGTAAGGGTTACGCGGATAAATATGCATTAGTGGTCTCGCATATTATGAACCGTAACTCTTACGGCATTTATCGGGACAGTCGGCGGATGCGTAGTTGGGTACGTTCTCCCTGCTCTACCCCGATCCGAGTCAGGATTTCGGCAGCGCTTCCCCGTTGTTCTCCGGATGCACACCCCTCTCGGCTTTTTGGCGAGACGTGTATCGGGAGAGCAGCGGGGAGGTGCTGCCGAAATTCTGTCTCGGATCAGGGTAGAGCAGGGAGAACGTACTCAATCTACGGATCCGGCGGCTGCTAGGAGCCCACCTAGTAGAGATTCAGGTTGATGCATGCATAAAAAAGAAAAAAAAAAGAAAATGTGGATCATGTTTGATATAAATTCTAAGTTCGTCTGTTTTGGTGCTGATTAGAGGATGGATAACCGTGACTGGATGTACGATGGCAGAATCGGTCCGTGGAAATATACTGAGGAATGGGGAGAAAAGACCAAGCAGTTCGTGGACAGCGCGTTTGACATCCCTAGCAGACCCAGGACAGTTTTTTGCCCTTGTAGTAAGTGCGCTAACCAAAAAACACAGGACAAGGAAACTATGAGTCTTCACCTGATCAAGTCTGGGTTCAAACCGTCCTACAAGATTTGGACTTTTCATGGAGAAAAGGCGAAGAAACGTGCTAGGAAGGAGGTGCGGCAGATTCAGCCTAGGAGAGAATATGATACTGGGTTTGATAGGTGCCTAGAGAACTTGGCTAATGGTAATGTGCCTGAAAGCCCTCATGTAGAGGCGGAGACATCTAGGGATGCGGAGACAAGTGAGGAGCCGGAGGAAAACACAAAGAAGTATTACGAGGCTTTGTTTGCTTCGCAGAAACCCCTACACGTAAATACAGATGTCACCCAACTAGATGCCATCGCTCGCCTTTTGGCCTTTAAGTGCCACAGGAATCTGTGCAGAGATGGGTTCGATGAACTTCTGGTCCTCGTTGGCAGCATTCTGCCGAAAGGGCACCTCTTGCCGCAAAACTTCTACTATTCGAAAAAATTGCTCAGTGACCTCAAGATGTCATCTCAGCAGATACACGCTTGTCCAAAGGGATGCATGCTATTCAGAGAGGAGCATGCTAACACAAATTATTGCATCCATTGCAAAAGCTCTAGGTACTTTGAGGTTGACACCAATGGTGATGGTCAGAAGAGGCAGACCACGGTTGCCAAGAATATCCTCCGCTATCTTCCAGTCCTACCGAGGATCCAGCGGCTCTTCATGACCGAGGATACTGCCCAGCAGATGAGGTGGGCTGTAGAAGGGATCAGACCAGACAGTGGCAAGATGATACATCCGTCGGATGGTGCTGCATGGAAGAACTTTGTCAAGAAATATCCCACGAAAGCCGGTGACCCGAGGAGCGTAGCAATTGCGATATCAACCGATGGGTTCAATCCATATGGTATGTCGGCTGCGGTATACGATTGTTGGCCAGTGTTTGTTATTCCCCTGAACCTACCCCCTGGCGTCTGCACGAGATCAGAGTACATGTTTGTGTCGATGATAATCCCAGGACCGAAATACCCGGGTAAGAACATGAACGTGTATCTGGAACCACTGATTGATGACTTGCTTCTTGGCTGGGAAGATCGCGGGATCCGAACTTATGACGCGGCAAAGAAGGAACACTTCGATATGTATGTCTGGTACCACACGTCTCTGCATGACTTGCCAGCACGTGCTTTGTTCTGCGGGTGGTGTACACATGGGAAGTGGCCTTGTCCGGAGTGCAGGCAAGCCGTGACTTTCTTCTGGCTAAACAAGGGTGGCAAGTATTCCTGCTTTGATGAAGCTCGACAGTTCCTTGAGCAGAATCATGAATACAGGAGTGATGTAAAGAGCTTCAAAAAAGGCCGTGTTGTCCATGCACCGAAGCCAATTCCGAAGACCGGACAGGAAACCAAGGCCGAGTTAGACGCTCTCCAGCCTAACCCTGATGGGAATGGTTTCTTGGGATATGGGGAGACACACCAATGGACCCACAAGCCGTGCTTCTGGAAGCTTCCTTACTTTGAGTTTCTGGAGCTCCCGCATAACATTGATGTAATGCACACCGAGAAGAATATCAGTGAAGCCATTTGGAGCACCATAGTGGACACTGAGAAGACGAAGGATAACATAAAGGCTCGAATTGACCAAGAAAAGTTGTGCGATAGGCCAGAGTTGAACATGAAGCCACCTCATGGTGCCAAAAAAACTTGGACTAAGCCACACGCTCCGTTCTGCCTCACAAAGGCCCAAAAAAGGGAGGTCTTCCAATGGATGAAGGACTCCTTGTTTTTCCCTGATGGGTTCGCAGCCAACTGGATGAGGGGTCTTAACATTGAAACATTGCGAGTACAAGGACTGAAGAGTCATGACTACCACGTATGGATTGAGCGGATAATGCCGGTGATGATTCGAGGCTATGTCCCTGAGAAGACTTGGCGAGTGCTAGCGAGGTTGAGTTATTTCTTCCGCCAGATTTGTGCTAGGGAGTTAGACACTAAAGTGATTGAGAAGCTGGATGAACAGGCACCCATGTTGCTTTGCGATCTAGAGAAGATCTTTCCTCCAGCGTTCTTTAATCCGATGCAACATATGATCCTCCACCTCGCGAAGGAATGCTTAAAGGGGGGCCGAATTGGGGCCGTTGGCAGTTTGGTCCCGAGAGAGAAACACAAAAGCCGTCGGATGACTGGCAATAAATGCAAGATCGAAGCATCCATAGCCGAGGCAGTCCTGAACGTGGAGGTGGCAAACTTCACCACTAAGCACTATGATCCCAACATTCCCACAAAGCACAACCCGGTCCTCCGTTACAATGCCGCCAACAATGAAGATGTACCCAAGCTTAGCATCTTCATAGGGCTTGGCGGCAAGTCAAGTGGCTCGAAGCCGTACACAACAAATTTACATGAGCGGGAGTTGATCCACTCATATGTCTTGAACACCATGGTGGAAGTGAAGCCGTACATCAAGTAAGTGCTAACCATTTAGTTATTCGCAAACATTCATCGTATGTTCGTGGCTAACTCTTCCTCCGTTCATTCTTATAGACAATTCACGGCTAAATATTGGAGGTATACCCACAGGGATCCTACCTCGGAAGAATCCAAGGATATTTTCGATAAGGGCGGCGGTCACGGTTTCAGTAGCTGGTTATGTTGTTTGGTACTATCCTATCCAAATTTGTTTGTAGACTGTCGACATTTCGGCCGACATTTCTTGTTCTAAACTTGTCGTCCTAATCTTGTAGGCAAGAACTGACAAAGACATGAATCCCTTGCTACGAAAAATTGCTAGGGGCTTCAACCATTCCGTCGACTCGTTCAATTCTTATGACGTGAACGGGTATCGCTTCCGAGACTCCATCAATACACAACAAGCCGTCCAAACAAGAAGACAATAAATAGCGGGGTGGTATGTCAAGGTGATGATGGACTCCATTACTATGGAAGAGTCGAGGGTATATACGAGCTGAATTACGGGTTTGACAAAGGGCTAAATCCCGTCGTATTCAAATGCCATTGGTTCGACCCACGTCGCGTGAGACGGGATCCTGAAATTGGATTGGTCGAAGTTGAAAGAAGCTCTGTTTATAAGGGAGAGGACGTGTACATTTTGGCCACCCAAGCCTTCCAAGTATTCTATCTCCCGTACGCGTGCCGAAACCCGACCAAACGTCTACATGGATGGGATGTTGTGATGACGGTTCCTTCACGCATTAGGCCACCCCGCCAAACAAGGACGATTACCGCGCGTAGACCCCTCAACAAGGACTGTTGATTTTTATCAAGAAGAAGGGCTCCCCGGTCATTTCACTATCGACTTGTCGGCCGTTGTTGATAACATGGTCGTAGACGATGAGCAAGAAGAAGATGCGGTTATGGAGGAAGACAATGAAGAATATGAAGCTGAGGATGTGTGTGCCGTAGAAGACCTAAGTTTGCTCGAGGCGTTCAAAGCAGGCATTGACCTAGATCCAAATGGACCACCTCCAGGTTTCATCGATGATTATTGGTTCGCTGAGCCTGATGATGATGAAACATGTGGTCCAAATACGGATGTCGACATAGGCTACTGATCTATGTAGTTGTAATTCTGATGCTATCCTATATATGTACTTGAACTATGTGTTATTTGTAATAAACTATGATCTATGTAGTTGTAATTGTGAGGCTATCCTATGTCTTGAACTATGTGCTATTTGTAATAAACTATGATCTATGTACTGAACTATGTGCTATTTATTGTTGATTTCACTAATATTCATCTGTTTACATTGCATACTAATAAACCACTCTTTTCATTGTGTTTTAGGTGATTGAAACATGCCGCCAAGAAAAAGAAAGGGAGGTTTCAAAAAGAAGATCAAGGCCGTGGCTGAGCTTGTGGGACTTTCGAGTGGTTCGTCGTCGCAGACACGTCCTCCCTAGCGCTCCTCCTAGCCCTCCACCACGGAGGAAGAATGCCCAGCCACGGCGACTTCGTACCCCTTCTCCTAGTCCTCCCCAGCCGAGGATGATGACGAGGAGCAGTGGGGTGGGGAGGACGAGGAGGACGGTGAGGAGCACGGTGGGCAGGACGAGGAGGCCGGTGGGGAGGACGGTGGGGAGGACGGTGGGGAGGACAGTGGGGAGGACGGTGGGGAGGACGGTGGGGAGGACGGTGGGGAGGACCTCGAGGAGGATGAGGGGCTGGGGGGTATGCCGCAGGAGCTAGACCCGACCCTAGTTTGGTCTCCGCCGGTGGAGGAGGTGTACGTTGCAGCCGAGGAGAGGCTGGAACCACGGGACAAGAAGCCGTATAGGCGCGGGATTACGAAACTCCCCAAGCTAAAAACTTGGGCCTTCCGCGATGTTGTTCTCGTGCCCGCTGGAAAGAGGTACATGCTGATTTTGGCATTCCATTATTGAAATTTTTATCATTATACATATTTTTATCACATGCATACTGATTTTGGCATTTCGTTGTGCAGCATGTTCAAGTATGGCGACCCGAGGAGGAAGCCGACACGTGAGTACCCGAACATCCTTGGAGGCATAATTAGGAAGCATTTCCCTGGGATTGTCAATCTCCCTACTGGTGGCCGCGACGTGGCTTGGACTTGGAAGCACTACAGCTACGCGGAAGATCCTAGCGGCAAGTACGAAAACATGCAAGAGCGGGTTGTCCGCCACTTCGGGTACGTGACTTTTGGCTTCTTAGCATTCAAACACTTCTTGGCTACCAATAGTTGCTCTAATTCATCTTATTTTACCTATGTGCATGGTTGCGAGAAATACTTCAAGAGGGCTGAGGGCAAGGAAATTGCGTGCGACGTTATCTTACACGAGTTGTGCGGGGTGAGGGTGAGCGGCATGCACTACGAGGCACGTGTCCGGTGCGTCCGCGGCGGCACGCCGAGCGCAAAGTTTGGATGAGTAAGGCTGATTGTCGGGATACGCTCATGGCACCGTGGCAGTACATGCAGGTATTAGCATCGATGTGTTATTTATTTCCGCATTTTCATGTAGTTTATGTTCTAATAATGGGTCTATCTTGTGTATGTAGCACCCTCCTCAGTACGTCGGGGAAGACAGGGCGTGCTTTCTTGCGATGGTCATATGGTGGACATCCCGCGAGTACGCCGGAAGCACGAGGAGGGCAAGCAGAAGCGTTCGAGAGATGGGAGGTGGATCACATGTCCTGGGCAGCAAGAACTTGGCCCTTACCTTGCAGGATGAGGTGAGCAAGTGGTTTCTTCATTCTTTCGTTTTATGTTATTGCTAGCCCCGCAAGTGTCTCCCTCTTCACTTAATTGCATGTACTCTTTTGCGGGAAGTGAAGACGGGCGTGGCACCAAACTTGTTTGGCTTTTTCCAACAGTCGAAGACCAGGAAGGAGCCGCATCCTGAAACGGGGTCCTTGTGGGTCAACGACCTAGCGGAGGGCCAGTGTGGCGCGTACCGCTCGAAGTTCAAGGACAAGCACGGCGAAGACGCCGACCCAACCACCGAAGAGTTTGACGTTGAGGTTGCGGTGCTTGCGGGACAAGGCAAGAAGGGTGGCCGCCTATGGATTGCTGACGGGTTAGTCGACCCAAGTACCATTCCATCTCTACGCGGATCCGTCGTGGGCGTACGAGCGAGCAGCCTCGGGTAGAGACCCGCCCACGGGCTTCGGACCTAGCTATCGAGAAGTTACGGGTAAGTTCTTCGTCGATCCTCTACGCTTCATTACATGTTTTCCATTGCAATGTTACTGACATCGCGGCAACACAACGTAGGCGGAGATGGAAGAAAGGGAACGGAGGCACCAAGAGGAGCAGATGCAGATGCAGCAGCAGCTTAGGGAGAACATGCAGATGCAGCGGCAGATGTTGCAGCGGATGCAACAACGGCGACAGATGTTCCAAAGAGATGTTCATGAACCAGACCGTGCTGACTTCACCACCGGGGAGTAGTGGTCCTAGCACGTCGTGTCCTCCTATGTTCCCACATTTTGTAAGTGGTTAACTTAATATCTCCGTCTCAATCTTGTTTGTTGTCTAACCGAACTTTGGATATTGCAGATCCCCACGCCCGATCCGGCTGTGATGGCGCTCCTCCAGCAAGCGCCAAGTCAGAGCCCGCTGACACCTGGCTTGACCGTCAACAATACGGGCATCATCCGGAGCTGCAGCAGTTTCTAGGTGAGTTCTCCTACACTTCTAATTCTTCCATACCATGTCACTTGTGAATTTTAGCCATTCAACCATGTCAATTTTAGCCAGTATGTTCAATTTTACCTATTCCATGTTAATTTTAGCCATTCCATGTCATCCTTAGCCATTATGTTGAATTTTAGCCATTTCATCCAAATTCTAGCGATTATGTTCAATTTTAGCCATTCCATGTCAATTCTAGTTCTTCCATGTCAATTTTAGCCATTCCATGTCAATTCGAGTTCTTCCATGTCAATTTTAGCCATTCCATGTCAATTCTACTTCTTCCATGTCAATCCTAGTTCTTACATGTCAATTTTAGCCATTCCATGCCACTTATGCATCTATGAACTTGTAGGAGGACAAGGAGGTGGAGAAGGACAAGGAGGTGGAGAAGGACAAGGAAGTGGAGAAGGACAAGGAAGTGGCGAAGGTTGATGTTGCTTGTGTATGAACTTGTTGTGCGACTTGCCGCATTCTATGTTGGAGACTTTGTTGTTGATGTTGGACTACTTGTTGTATGAACTAATTATGTGATTTGGAACTATTGTATGGACTTTGTTGGACTACTCTTGTATGAACTTTGTTGTTGATGATGCAAATACTCTATATATTGTGCTATATGTGTATCTGGATGATTATTGCTATTTGTGAATTGCATATGCAGGGATTAATGGGGAAGCAGGGAAATTCTGGAATTTTGGCAGCATCTTTGCCGTGCATATGCACACGGCAAAGAAAAAAGCACACGGCAAAGGCCTTCTTTGCCGTGCACACACACACGGCACACGGCAAAGGCCTTCTTTGCCATGCACACACACACGGCAAAGAGCCTCCAGCTGTGCACTGCGCTGCGCCCTGTGTGCTGGTCTGTTTCTTTGCCGTGCGGGGTGTTGGCGAAGCACACGGCAAAGCCGACCCTGTGCCGTGCGGGTTGGAGGCGGAGCGCACGGCAAAGAACGCCGCACGGCAAACATTTCAGACGCACGGCAAAGAAATCTGCACGGCAAAATAGGGATAGCGCACGGCAAAGCATGGTTGCACGGCACAACAGTGCTTTGCCGTGCAGCCGAAACGCACATACCGTGTTAAATCTGCCAAACCGTGTTAATTTTCCTAGCAAGATTGATCTGGTATATTAAATCTGCCAAACCGTGTTAATTTTCCTAGCAAGATTGATCTGGTTAGGGTGCAACACTTTGGCAGATTTAATATACCAAATTCAGAGATGTTTATGACCTTTGATTTTTGGACAAGGTCAGTGGAACCTGCATGGACAGCAGAAGATGTTTGGGTTAGGGTGCATGATCTGCCAAGTCCTGTACTTGATGATTTTCTGGCTCTCTGGGCACTTGGGTCTCTTTTTGGAAAGACAAAAGATATAGATATGGCTTTTACTCGTGCTAATGACATTTTGCGTATTTGTATCACTTGCCTCAATTCAAGTCTGATACCTATTAGGATGGATGTCAGAGTACATGAACAATTCTATAGACTTAGATTTGAGGTAGAAGGACTTCAACCCAATATAGCTTCTGATGTGCATATGGATGATGCACCTAATGGGGATGGGGACATGGAACACGATGGACATAGGGAAAATCAAGAGGATGAGGCTAGCAGGCTTGGTTCACAGAATGATGAGGAAAAGAATACAACTACAGGTGGTACTGATGTCAATATACCTGGTGGTGCAAATAGGCTTGAGGTATCCCCAATAAAGTTTGGGCTACTACAGCCGTTGGAATTTATGGTGGAGTCTCCCATGGTTACTTTCAGTGAATCGGTTTATGAGCATATAAAAGAGACTCTAGGGTCGAGGCAGCAGGTGGTGTCTGTTTGTGATGTGCAAGAGGATTCACCAGATGAAGCAAATATGATATGTGCATCACCTGTGCTTTTAACTGAAGATTTGGTATCATCTGGTTTTCAGTCCGAGACACTTACTGGGCAAATTCTGCTGAAGCCAGTCCAGCCCGTTATGCATGAGAGTACGTCGATCGGAGAAGCAACGTCGATCACGCCTACTCAGTGTGCTACGGCATTGTCTGCCAATGCATCTCAGGCTGCAGTTTTGGATACGATGGGCAAAATTTCTATTGATGATGGAAAGGCATCTAGCCCTTCTCCGTGTATGACTCCTGTTGGAGTAAATAAGGTACCATGTTTTGGAATTTTTAATGATAATGATCATACAAACAATGCTTTTTCTTCTCCTAATATATGTTTTTCGTCCAAGGCTTTTGGTGCAACTCCAATTTGCAAACCTTCTATGACAGAGGTTATCAGCTTTGGAGGGATTACTCCAAATTCGATGAAGGGAATTCGGTCAAGTGCTAGGTTGAGTGCTCAACCAAATGCGGATGTGTCTCAGATGGAAAGGGCGATGATGCTTGCCTCTAAGCGTGATGACGTTCAGGCTCAAGGTACACAAAAATCAACGATCCCTTCCTTTTCTGCTTTTACTGATGAGCAAATAATTGATAAAGCTACTGCTATTGGGGTGTCAATGGGAGTTAACTTGGATGATAGATTACATGCGGCTAGATTAATTAAGGATATTGAAAAACAAAGAATGATAACTTTTCTAGATACTAGTAATAGCTCTGCAAAGGAGGGTCTTGACACTGTACCTACTTGTCTAGCAGTGAGCCGTGCTTCAAATCTTTGTGAGGACTTAGATGAGGAAGATCAATATTTTGGTGAAGATCATTCACAAATTTTGATTCCTCGCAAGGAAAATAAATGTCAACGTAAAAAAAGGTCTTATGACAAGACTAAAGTTAGGAGAAGTGACAGACTAAGGCTTAAAAAGAAAAATTATTTTTGATGGAGGGTTTAAGGGGTTTGACATGGAATAGTGAGGGGTTTCGTGATCCGGGGAAGCATATTTTTGTTAAAGAGGCGATTCGTGATCACCGGTTGGATTTTATTGCGCTTCTGGAAACTGGTCGTTCGAATTTTACTATTCCTTTCTTGTCTAACTTGGCTGCGGGTCAGAACTTTGTTTGGTTCTGTTTGCCACCGCATGGTAGATCTGGGGGCATCCTTGTAGGAATTAATACTCAAACACTTTCAGTTAAAAAGGTAGATAATGGTGATTTCTGTGTAAAGCTCCATATTAAATCTAAATTTGACGGTTTTGAGTGGATTTTAGTCCCTGTGTATGGTGCAGCACAAGACAACCATAAAGCGGAGTTTTTATCTGAGTTAGTCCGGTTATGTGAGGTCGAGACTTTACCAATACTTTTAGCAGGAGATTTCAATATTTTGCGAAGACCAGAGGATAAAAGTAATAATAATTTTAATGCTCATTGGCCTTTTGTGTTTAATGCAATCATTGAAAATTTAAATCTAAGAGAGATAACGCTCTCTGGTAGACAATATACATGGGCAAATAGGAGAGAAAATCCAACATATGAGAAATTGGATAGAGTTTTGGCGAGTGTTGAGTGGGAACAAAAATTTCCCTTAGTCACTGTGCGGGCACTCACACGAGCTGGTTCGGATCATACACCTCTGTTAATTGACTCCGGACAACATGCACATCGGGGCAACAAACCTAAATTTTCTTTTGAAATCGCTTGGTTTCAACACGATGGTTTTTATGAAATGGTTTCTACTGAATGGGCAGCTGTGGCCCAGGGAACCTCACCTATCCAAACATGGCAGAATAAAATTAGACACTTAAGACGTTATCTCAGAGGGTGGGCAAAGAACTTAAGTGGAAAATATAAAAAGGAGAAAGAGCGTCTTCTAAATATCATTGATACTTTGGATATACAGGCTGAATCCAATCCGCTGTCAACATTAGAAAGGGAAGAATTAAAACGGGCACATGAATGTCTTAATAAATTGAGACGTGATGAGGAGCAAAAATGGGCTCAGCGTGCGAAAGTTAAGAATATCCAGGAAGGAGGTAACAATACAAAATACTTTCACCTAATTGCAAATGGCAAGCATAGGAAGAAAAGAATTTTCCAATTGGAGCAAGACGAAGGAACTATAGTTGGTGATGAGAATTTAAAAACATACATAACTGAATTCTACAAACAACTTTTTGGGGCACCTGAGCATAACTCATTCTCTTTGATGGAGGAGCATGTGGCGGATATCTCACAATTGTCACAAGACGAAAACACTTTGCTCACAGCACCTTTCACTGAGGAGGAGGTCTTTGAGGCTATTTCTCAGATGGAACGTAATAAGTCCCCCGGACCGGATGGCTTTCCGGCAGAGTTTTATCAACATTTTTGGAATATAATCAAGGCAGATCTGATGGCTTTATTTATACAATTTCATAGTGGGGAGTTACCCCTCTATAAACTTAATTTCGGAGTCATTACGCTCTTGCCAAAAAAGGAGAACGCGGTCCAAATCCAACAGTATCGTCCGATTTGCCTTCTCAATGTGAGTTTCAAAATCTTTACTAAAGTAGCAACGGTGCGTACCTCTGGTTTAATTCATAAAGTTATCAAACCTACACAAACGGCCTTTATGCCTGGTCAACATATCCTTGAGGGAGTTGTCGTATTGCACGAATCAATTCACGAAATTAATCGAAAAAAATTGGATGGCGTCCTTTTCAAGATTGATTTCGAAAAGGCATATGATAAAGTCAAATGGCCTTTCCTTCAACAGGTGTTGAGAATGAAAGGTTTTGATCCTAAATGGTGTCATTTCATCAAACACTTTGTTCAAGGGGGTACTGTTGGAATCAGGGTCAATGATGATATTGGTCATAATTTTCAAACGAAGAAGGGTTTGAGACAAGGTGATCCTTTCTCACCCATTCTTTTTAATATAGTGGCCGACGTGTTGGCTATCCTTATATCCCGTGCGAAAGAAGAGGGTCAAGTTGGAAGTCTCATTCCTCATTTGGTAGATGGGGGGGTATCTATTCTCCAATATGCTGATGATACGATTCTCTTCCTAGAGCACGATACCGAAAAAGCTATCAACATGAAACTAATACTCTCCATGTTTGAGCAACTATCAGGTTTAAAGATAAACTTCCATAAAAGTGAGATTTTTTGTTTTGGCAATGCGAAAGATAAAGAGGGTGAATATAGGCAGATCTTTGGTTGTGAGGCTGGTGCCTTACCAATCAGATATCTTGGTATACCAGTTCACCATAGGAAACTTAGAAATTCTGAGTGGAATCCAATAGAAAGTCGTTTTGGGGCTAAGCTAGGTTGTTGGCGTAGCAACTTACTTTCTTATGGAGATCGATTAGTGTTAATCAACTCAGTTTTGACAAGTCTCCCTATGTTCATGCTTTCCTTTCTCGAGATACCTATTGGAGTGAGAAAACGGTTGGATTTTTATCGTTCGAGTTTTTTTTGGCAAACAGATGATACAAAGAAAAAATATAGGTTGACAAAATGGAATATAGTTTGTCGACCCAAAGATCAAGGAGGGCTTGGTATTGAGGTCCTAGAACTAAAGAATAAATGTTTACTGAGTAAATGGTTGTTCAAAATTCTTACTGAGGAAGGAATGTGGCAACAAATTTTAACTAATAAATATTTGAAACATCAAACGTTGGCACAAGTGGAGGCTAAACCCACTGACTCTCCCTTTTGGAAATGCCTTATGCGAGTGAAGAATGAATTTTTCCGTAGGGGGTTTTTCAAAGTGGGAACGGGGGATTCAGTTCGCTTTTGGGAAGATATTTGGTTAGGTAACACTCCTTTAGCACAACAATACCCGTCATTATATAATATAGTGCAACGAAAAAATATTATGGTGGCTACTATGTTAGCACAAACCCCTTTGAATATTACTTTCCGGAGATCTTTAAATGATTACAAATGGAATCAATGGCTAAATTTATGTCAACGTCTTATGGGAGTTGAATTATCCAATGATTCGGATAAGTTTGTGTGGAAACTTAATGAATCAGGTGTTTTTACGGTCAAGTCAATGTATCTAGATTTAATGCAGGGACATACTGTTTTTCTACGCAAATACTTATGGAAGCTAAAAATCCCTCTCAAAATAAAAATCTTTATGTGGTTTCTCAATAACGAAGTCTTACTCACCAAGGATAATTTACTTAAACGAAATTGGAAAGGGTGTCAAAAATGTTGTTACTGTAATGAATCTGAAACTGTACAACATTTATTTTTAACTTGTCCCTTTGCGAAGATTATCTGGCGTATGATCTACTTAACATATAATCTTCCCCCTCCCACTAATATCACCAATATGTTTGGTAAGTGGCTTAATGGGGTAGACATAGATGATAAAGCAAAAATAAGAATTGGAATTTCAGCTATGTGTTGGTCAATTTGGACCAGCCGGAATGACATTATTTTTAACAAACAAAAGGGAACTAATTTTTTCCAGGTTATTCGACGAGCCACATATTGGATTCATCAATGGGCCTTTCTGCTCCCGGAGGATCAGCGGGAGAGTTTGGATACTGGATGCAACCGTCTGCTAACGGTTACTCAGGACTTCTATTTGCAGGCTACTGGGTGGCGGCACACTAGTCGACTGAAGAATGATTAGCTTGAAGTTTTTCTCCATTTTTCGATGGTTGATACATGTCTCAACCCTCTCTGATCCGTGATGTAAAACTTATACTTTGCTACTCTTATGCTGAACTTTGAAATAAAGAAAAAAAAGCCGTGTGCATCATATTGATGCAGAGGCTGGGCGCTGCCCCTTTTCGAAAAAAAAAATCTGCGGCACGCTTGAACTTTCCCATCATCTCAGCAAAATCTTGGGGTGTAGGATTCCGAGGGAACATGCATGGTGCTATAAACCATCGCCAGAACAGATCGGCAGTGCTCGATGAATTCGTTGACTTGAGATACTCGATCTTGCAGTTGAACTGTAGTAAAGCACCACCGATGATCAGCCCAGAAGTCGACGCATGTCCCAGCGGAGATTTCCATGAGAGCATTCATATGAGCTTTGACTCGCTCTTCTTCAGTAGCAGAATTCAGTTGAGCACCTGTAGAAGAAGAAAAGAACTCAAATATTTGACTTCAAGACAATGACTCGTGGGCTTTGTGGAATTACATAGCATGTCACCTCTCACCCTCGAGATCAGTTCCAACAAGTAATCTTCATGTTCGGCGGCTCGTTTTACTTTCGAAAGAGCAACTAGAATTTGGTCCTTCAAAACCTTAATTTCGCTTTGTGGTTCTTCAAAGAAATGGGGTCCTCCGTATTAGGAAAAGGGCCACTCGATTGGTTTATTGGATCAATAGCCTCGGAAATAATGGGTTCCTCTAGCATTGATTCTGGCCGTGAAGGACCTGAGGCAGTTTCTGGTTTAACCAAATCTTCAAGTGAAGGCTGACAAAATAAAGAAAAGAAGACTCAAAAGGAGGCAAAATAGGAGCCATTGATATTTCATATCATTCGTTACATAAAAAGAGACGGGTCTTGCCATACATACGGCGGGTTCGTTACAATAGCAAAAAGAAAAATCCTAAGGAAATAAAAGGTATTCTACTACACCTCAGTGGGGGTAGCACTAACAGACGGGGTTCTCGTCGGGTGCACCAAGGAAATCATCTTCTTAGAGAATCACTTAGCATTCTTCAAGAAAGGCACCAACGATGTCGGCTGGCCAGCTTTATCTACTGCGTGGGAGGAGCTAACCTTGTCCCAGTCGACAACTTCGCCGTGTACCATCGCCATTGCCATCGAGATCTCCACACCAGTCTTCGTGGCTGCTCGGCGGTAGTTGAGTGTTGGATCTTCTGCAGCATTGAAGACATCGGCAAGGGCAAGGAAATCTTCGGGTTCCTTCTGTCTAGGGAAGAAATGCCCGAAGAGCCGCTTGAAAGCTCGGCGTGCATGAACTAGCATGTTGCGAACCCGCACACTGTTCGCCTCCAACACAGTCAGAGAGTCCAGCAGCGGATCCGTTTTCAGATTCTAGGGCATCTCGTAGGAGTGCCCAATTTTATCTGCTACATGGATAAGAAGAAGCACATAAGGATGATAAGATGGAGAAATTGATAGAATAGCAACTAGACAGTATTTATTCTTACTAGTGAAGGAGGCATTTAGAGTGTCTAGTCGCAGGCGAATATCCGCTTCGCGAGTAGCCATCGTCGACTTCTCTTCTGCCAGCTTCTCTTCTGCAGTTGTGGCCTTGGCACGAGCCTCCTCGAGTGCCTTTTCAGCAGCCTCAAGCTTGGCTTCAAGTTCGTCAGCGCGGTGTTGCGATTTCTTCAAGGAAACTGACAATGAAGAGTTGAAAAATGAGACTCCGCACCATACAACCTCACACCAAGAAGTTTAAAATAAACCTACCCTTGAGACTCTCGACTTCGTTCCAGAACCCGATATGTCTGATGGCCATGTCCATCATCTCACGGGCTATCGGCTGCAGAGTAGATTATCAAGGGGGAGTTGTACAAAATGCGACTGTTTTGCAATATGAAAAGAATGAAACAGAAGTCAAACTTACGTCGTCCATCGATGGCATAGGTGGGTTCTCGGAAATCTTGATGCCCTTGTTAGCATCGTGTTATTTGAGTTTTTTCTTGGGCGGCACCCAGGGGATGTCCTTCGCTCTGTCCAATTCTTCTAAGTTCACGGTTTCTTCCTGTGAACTCAGCATCTTGGATGGAGTCTTGACATAAGCCAACAGATTTTTGGCCGGGTCATCAGCAAGGTCCTCGAGAGCTTCCTCTTCGTCCCTGTGGATAGTATTATGAAGATAAATCAAAGAAGACGAAAAATGTGGTTGCGGCAGAGTAATGGCGAAATTATAACTTACGAGCAGAGACCCAAGGCCATGTCAAAAACGGAGAAACCAGATGTAGGAGCAGCAAAATTTGTTGGCACCGTAAGCTGTGGCTTGGATGCGTTTGAAGATTCGGAGTCTCCATCATCGGTTCGCTTCCTTTTCCCCTTGGTCTTCTCATCCTAGGAATTGGCAGGGGGAATAGAAGTTACCGTACGAGACGAATCAGATGCTCCATCCTCATCAAACTCAGCAGCATCTGGACTAGCGGCAGCTTCGGGTATTTCGCTCTGAGCGTCTGCGGCAACCTCAGGTACATCCCCTGCCTCTGGAAGAGGTGGAAGGGAAGAAAGGAAAACATGGCCCTACAAGCCAAAGATTTGAATACAATAAAAAAAAGCACAAGCGCAATGAAACGATGGAACAATATGAGAAAATCGAGAACTTACAGCTAGTGACGGATGTTTCTTGTCGAATGGAGTAACTCGACAAGAAGAAGGGATGGTGTCTGCACCAGTGAGCGTGGTGAACTGTCGAGCTATTTTCTCGAGTTCAGCGGTGGGTAGATCTTCCTTGGAAATCCTTGTCGGGTCCTTGGATCCCATGTAACTCCACATGCTATGAACTCTCGCCTGGATGGGCTGGACCCGCAGCCAGAGGAAGTGTGTCATGATTTGTAGACCCGAAAGTTCTTTTCCTTCGTCGGTCTGCAGGGTGTGAACTCGAGCCATCAGCGGCTCCGTTTCTTCGAGTTTAGCTTCAGTCAGAGGTTGGTCCCATGACTTAAGTTTCTTCACTGGCTTCATCAGGTCGAAGAGAGCTAAGCCGAACTTCTGCTCCTCGGCCTTCTCGTCCTTGATATAGAACCATTTCTTGCGCCGGTTCTGAACGGACTCGGCGATCTTGAAGTCAAAGTATTCGGCTTCTTGCCAAATAGAGATGATGGCCCCGCCCATGTCGTGGACGGCGGTCCTCGGCGACGAATGAAAAAGATGCTCCTCCATAGGCCCCAATGCGGGGGACAAAAAGAAGCCCGCAAAGATATTCGTGGGCAGGGATAGAGAGACCGCGAAAAAGGAAAGCGAGGAACATTACCAGCCAGCCTTCGTCGGGTCGGGGCACAATCTTGTCGCCGGGAAACTTCACCTCCGCCGTCGCGGGGAGCAGCCCGAACTGGCGCACCTTGCGGAGGTCGCCCTTGGTGAACTTGGATCACTCCCATCCGGCGACCCGAGATTTTTCGGAGGTGGCATCACCAGCGGTGCGCGAAGAGGTTTGTTTCTTCCCCATGGAAGAGGAAGGAGTGTTTGGTGGTTGGAAGAAGAGAGAGAAAAGTGGCTTGGGCTCTGGAAAGCAAGGGTGATGGCGCGAGGAGGAAGATGAACTTCGGCGGCGAAAACAGCGAATGAGCAGGCACAGTAAAAAAGAGGATCCCTTTATCTTAAGGGTGGATCAAGAACAACCGTTCCATCTTTGGGACGGGAGCTGCGGTGCACATCTACGGCAACCACGTGGTAGAAGGAAACGCAACGCTCGGCAAAATTTCTCCACTTGCGCGTAAATCAAGGGGCTTACTACGCGCCGTTTCGCCGGGCGCCTCGGTGAACGTGTGGCTGTTCGGTCAAATCAAGAGTCGTGGGCATCGCCATGCGTTCGTCAGCGTATGTTGGGGCCCACCAATGACATCTCAAATCAGAGCATCTGCTGAAGAACTCGAACACGCTATCATCGTCAGCAATGACGTCACGAGCGAAGTCGAAATAAAGTGGAAGGCTCACTCGATAAAACATTTGATAGGAAGATACTTTTTGAGCCTATGATCGGCTGCATGCACCCGACCATAGCCTCGGGGGCTACTCCCATCGGGAGCGCTGATCGCGCACCCGATAGATTAAAAGGCAAAGGTAAGTAAAGAATGAATATTAACAAGTCAATTGTGCAGCTCAAGAAAATTCGGAAGTATACAAGGTTTTGAGCCTATGATCGGCAACAAGTACCCGACCATAGCCTCGGGGGCTACTCCCATCAGGTGCGCTGATCGCGCACCCGACAAAAAATAATTTCGACCGGCAAATGCCAAAGGAAAAGATAGAAAATCTTCGAGTCCATTATTCGGTGGTAAACACCAAAAGCATAGACTCGTCATTTACACTCCCATCGGGAGCACCGGCTGCGCACCCGACAGGAATATTTGAGAACTCGACAACTTTGGCTATTGTAACAGCCAAACAAGGCAGTCCATGAAAATTCTCAGACCGCGTCCGTCGCGATAAATGTCTGAATGCCATGATTGCAAAGACATGAAGATAAGACCTCAGGATCCGTCTTGTGTGGCTTTGTACTCGCACAAGAATGCGCTCTGCTAGATATTTTCCATATCAACGATATGATGCAAAATCCCAACGGACGCGTTGGGTACCCAAAACTTAAACTGGAATTCAGAACTCGATAAGACGTCCGTGGCCCGAGCTGGATTACGCCAGTATACCGAATTCGAGTCCGGGGACTCGAGTTTGAAGTAGGTTCATGACGTTTTTGCCCAAAAGCAATTAATTGGTTCCTGATCCATCAGAAGCACCAGGCTCATTTACCAATATCCCCATGACAAAATATATGCCAAAAATAAAGTTATTTACTCGAAATATTGGGTTCGTTTCACAGAAAGATTTAAGTCAGGGTTAGAGATTCTATCCGACTCTGTGACTTGAATAGAATATCGGGGGCTACTGATATGGGTACGCCTAATTGGGCCCATAGCATTGATACCCTTGGTGCATATTCGGGTGAAGACCATGAAGAATTGAAGGTTTGGAAGCATCTGAAGCCGACGAACGAGATAAAGAAAGGTTCACTTGGGAAACCGGCATAGTAATAGATGTTGTAATAGAACCCGACCAGGACTCTGAGACCAAGCCTCTTATATGAAGGCTAGGAGGAGCCGGCAGGGAGATATCGAAACTTTGGTGTAAACATAGCTTTGTCTCATACTCAATACAATAATCGGACCGCCTTGTTTGTCTGATAGCCGACGAAATCACCAGCGCACCTCTTTCCCTGAAACCCTAAGTCCATATCCATGGACATTGCCAAGGTTAACCCTCGTCAATTGGCATCGTCTGTGGGAAACCTGGGTGCTGGAGTCATGATTTCGGTGGTTTTTTCTTCTCCAAGCAACAACTCGACGATCCTCGGTGGCAAGATCCGCTTCGGCTCCACCGATCTTCGACCACAACCACCCGCCCCTCTCCCGGCGGTCGACAACTTTTACCGGGAAACCGATCTGATGATCAGGAGCTTCAACTTCCACGTCGGGTCTCAAGGCATGACTCGTTTCTCAGATCCGATCTGTTCGGGTCCGTCGACAGAAATTTCCACATCAGCGGCAGCCTCGACATCTTCTGCGGACGACGTTGTGGCGCTGCTGCGGCCATAGTGTTGCACAGTGTAGCACTGTGTCGTGGGGCCATGTTGGGCGGCGCCAGCTGGGGGAGGATCTCGGATAAGGCTTCTAGAAGGGGTGCGGTGGAGTGGAGCATCAAATGGGCATGGCCTAGGGGTGGGGAGAGGCTTGGTTGGCGGCGACCATGAATGGGCGACACCGCCGTGCCGGTGGTGACCACGGCAGGGTCATGCTGACATCGGCATCAGCTAGTTAGGAGGGTTGTGCTGGTTGGATTGGAGTGATTCAAAGTGCTCTAAAACATCGACATCGCCAAATTTAATTTCCAATCATTTTGTAAACCAAAGTTTTTGCAAATTTGAAACTTCATAATCTAAAACATTTCAAAATTCAAATCTATAAAAACAGACATGGAAGCTTTTGATCTAGTTTTTTTTTAAAGCAAAAGAGATGGGGTTTGTTGCATTAGGGTCCAAAATGGATTTCCAACACTTGTGTAAACTATTGTTTTTTGAAAATCCAAACTTGGTAAAGCAAGAATTTTGAAAATCCAAAACAGACCAAATGGTCTTGGAAGCTTCTGCAGATGTAATTTAAGAGGTTTGAAATAAGGGTTTTTGCAGTGGATTCCCAATCCAAAATGCAACATTTTATCTATCTACCATTTTCCCAATTTCAAAACTTGGTAATGGATATATTTTGCAAATTCAAAATAGGGAAGAATGTTTTTGGTAGATTTTGAAGGGGTTTTTGAAAAGTAAAGGATCTAGGGTTTTGGTATGTTGTAGAGGGACACATGGTGCACCCAAAATGGGTGCTGGCCCATCTAGGAAAAATAATTTTGTAAAACATTTTAAAATAATTAAGAAAAGGGAAGAAATAGAATTGACAAATAAAAGGGTTTTGTCCAAAGCAAGTATGGGATATTTTTGTGAAAAATGGGTTAAAAAATCTAGGGATCACTCCATAATTTTTGCAGAATTTTTAGAGCAAGGTAAAATGGGATTCCTTTGTAAAGTGGGAAATAAAGGTTTTCTTTAAAATAAATATAGAAAATCATTTTGAGTTATTTTGGGTTGGGTAAATATGGAATGCATCACCTCATATCATAGGTTCATTTGCTACCCGCATGGGTAGCTACGCACGTCTGTGTTAAATGGTGATTCAAACCATATAAACCTATTTTAGCTTGTTTTCTTAGTAGAACACATATTTCTGGTGTACAAAAGTGGTTTCAAAATTTTGATATGAATATTTTTTGGTCAAAGTCAACTCACCAACGTATATTGTGCTGACTTTTTGAATAGTGAGTTAAATTTGACAAAAAAAAAGTTCAAATCAAAATTCGGAAACCACTTTTGTACACTAGAATTCCACGTTCTACTAGGGAACCGAGCTAAAACAAGTTAATATGGCTTGAATATTGGTATAATGCAGGGGTGCGTAGCTAACCATGCGGGTAGCAGGCTTCATCCCTAGGTTCAAAAGTGCAGGAGGCCAAATCCAAATATTCTCAAGCTTTGCTAACGTTTGAGAATAAAAAAAGGCATAGAAATTCAAATGCAATTTTGAAATAAGGCAAAAATGTTTTGTTTGGAATTTTTTTAAAGAAGACCAAAATTTGGGGTTTTACAGACCTTCCCCCATTATATGGAATCACGTCCCTGAGATTCAAGTTGCTGATGGGTTGACTCGGGATTCCAGACTTTAACAAATATCCATTTTCCCGGTGGCTTCTATCTCGGCTGACTAATTAATGTACTCAAACCTTCTGAAACTCTAATGAGGTGGCAGGGGTAGTGTACTACGTACCAAGCTTTGATCTTTTGACATGTTGGCTACACTTCTCCAAATGTACTAATTCGGCGCTCTTATTTGGAGTTAACAGGTTTACCTCATTTGTTGGTGACGGGGTGGCGGCTTTCACTTCTCTTGGCAGCTCAGGTTGAGAGGACCGTCTCCTCTTTTGGCTGACAAGGTAGACATATTTTCTCTTTCTGACTCTGAGAGCAGTGAGGGTTAGAGCATGGCTAATAGAAGAGCCGGCAGCCGGCTCTATTCCATTACCACGTCACCTAATAGCCTTCATAAGAGTAGACACGGTACAGTAGATTGACTACAAGCTAGCTACAAGGATGGCTATTGCACTAAATGCTTGTACATCGGGAGGCTGATTATTGGTAGGAGTTGGTAATCGTTAGCTAAAAGCTTTCACATCGGCTGCATGCTGCCTCTTATTTCTCGTTTAGTGTGTAGTAGCCGGGCTGTATGTATAGAGCCTGCTCCATTCTCTCTCTTCTCTTCTCTTTCCTCCACCTAGGATTTTGCTGATGTGGAAAACCATATAGCTAGCTGACTAGACACTATTATACTTGCTCTTAGCCGCGGACAAATATTGTACGGTCGAGGATTCCCTTTTGTCCTATTGGGTACGGCTTCTTGTCACCTTCTAGCTTGATTGCTTGTCGGCTTGTATCCCGGGGTTTCAGACTGTACCGAGGTTGTATCGTCCATGGTACGGATCGGACCTGGTTCCTTCCACTGCACGGAACACTAACGGTTGTCTTCCCTCATACGGAATCCGGCTGATTCCTTTCTCCGTATGGAACTCTGTCATTCTTCTCTCGTACGGATCTCTGACATTTCTTTTCCTGTATGATATACTGTAGCTCTTTTACCGAACTGCCGGCGGCGGAGCTGTCCATGTGGGGTTGACTGGGAAGATTATTGCGGCTTGCAAAGATCTCATCTCCTTTCTGAACTCGAGTTGGCTTCCACAATGTTGCGAAAACTCTTCGGAGAAATCCGAGGTAATTGGGTACCTTTACTTGAGAGGGTAGTCTCGAAACGGACTTCGGCAATCTAGCTCACCTCGCGCGGTGCAAACTTTTCCTTGAGCCATTTGGCAACAATCTTCATGTATTGGCTGTCACATCTTCATCCTTCTCTGGGGATGGTGGTGGCATTGTGGCGACCTTGAGGTTCAGCTTGGCAAGGCGGCATGCATCGCAACATACCATGGTAAGCGATCTTTTGTTCATTGGCTCACCAAAATATTTTGCTTCAAAACTTGAGCGATCTTTGTACCTCTTGGGTGGAGTAGTTCAGCTAACTTGCGGCTTCATTCAGGCTTTTGTTGCAGGAGTTTCTGATCGGGGCATGCAAGTGGGTACATCCTCAGAGTGCTCCTTGGCTATGCACGGAATATCTTGGCCTTTTCGTTCTGCATCTTGACCTTGAGTTCTTCTATGCTTGGTGACGGCTTGTTGGTCTTGATTTCTTGAGAACTCTTCTCCAGAATCTAAGTGTACCAAGTTGGGTCTTCGCCCTCACCTATCGACCACGACATTGGCCTGGCCGGGTGATGGTATCTCCTTTATCTTCGGTGGTTGGTGTAGCTTTCACTTTTTGACCAACGACATGGTGCCGCTAGGTCATCCGGGCGACTGTATGGTGGCTACCTCCACTTCATCAAAACCAGCATCGTTGCTCTTGACATACCATTGGGGTCTTGAAATCTGCTTGTTCCTTATTCCCATGAATATGCGAGAGCATGACCCACCAAATAGACATGCCGGGGTACTCGCATAATCTGCACCTTGATGTGGGTGTTGCTCCGGAAATATTATCTGCTTGAATCTTCTTGGGCACTTGGTAGTTGTTGCATGAGCGGAGCGGGTCGTCGCTCTTCTTCATAACTGAACGGTGATCGCACGGTGTGGTACTTTGCTGCAAGAACTTCCTCGGGTCCACTCATCGAGTTGTCTCTTCATCTTCATTATCTTGAACTTGCTATGTGGTCGCATTTTCTATTGCACCAAGTTGGCTTCCAGGGTCTTCATCGGCAAACTCGACTTTACGGGCGGGCGGTGTTCTGGGCAGCTTTTTTGGGCTTGTGAGAGTAACTATTCTGGCTTCACCAACTGTTCAGGCTGGGTCTTGAACCAACTTCATCCTGAGGTGGCCTTCAAACTGGGGTGTTGAGCTGAACTGGAATCTACTCTTGGTTGACGCTGATCGCCAAATCCTTGGGGACCACATTTTCTTTCACTTTCAATTTTTTCGTCAGAAGCCTCACGAGTTTCATGGCATCGATTTCTGCGGTACTAGAACTTTCTTCTGCGAGAGGTACACATGGTGTGATGCTCTCTCTTCTGTATTCAGCACTAGATTGGCGATAGCCTGAAAAATTTATGAGCGGCAAAATGTTGGGTTGTAGTGGCTGGTGTATTCCCTGATGGAATCTGACATTCTTCTTCAAACTTGATCTCATCACGGCATTGGGGCCAAAGTTGATGCACTTGCTCAAACATTCTCATACTGACATGCAACTACGGGTGGGGCAAGAAATCGCTGTTGCTTGATTTTCACACGGCTTGCAGAATAAGGAAGCCTTCCAAAAATCATCCATAAATTCTTGCTATGCGACAAAGGGTTTGCTGTACCTCGTACCTTTCTGACTTGTCCCACTAAGTATTGGTAGGGGCTTCTGAGGTAGGTGATGAAAAACAAGTCACACTTTCGGGACCATCAATGTGAGAGATCCCGAGTTTTTTGTCCCTAGGGCAGAGTTTTTTTTTTTTTTTTGCGGAATAAAGGAAGTGATATTATAGCCTCGATCTTACAGAAAGGTCCAGTACAAGATTGAAATTACACACAGGTCCCCAGGACCTCGATCCCCTAGACCCCGATGACGATGACGAAGACCACAAAGCCGCCGGTGGCGCGCCGCCGCCGTTGCTCCTCTCGATGGCTTGGATCAGGAGCACCCCTTCCGCGGACGGGAAGTCGCCGGTCGCCGGCTCCAAAGAACCTACCCCATGGCCACACATCTTCACCGCAAGGCCACACATCACCTCCACCTTATTCGTCTTCAAGATCCAGCGCAGCCGCCACGCCGACGCCGGAAAAGGGGGACCGAACTCGACGGATCCAGAGACCCTCAAGCTCGAGGACGTGGAGAGCTCGACCACAGCACCTCGAAGAGAGCCGTCGCCGGAGGGGAAGAGCTCCGCCACCAAAACGCTGCATCGGCCGCACCACCGCCTCCTGAGCGCCGCCGACCAGCAACCTAGATACCCTACACTATGTACAAGCCGTGAATCGTCGATCCCCCACCCTCCCGCCGCCGTAGCGGCCGCCGGAGGGGGAGAGATCGAGCGATTCGACGGCGAGCGAGGTGGGTTTCCGGGTGGTTTCAGAAAAACGCCTATCCCCTACTGTAGCGGGAGGATAGGGACGTCCCTAGGGCAGAGTTAATCATCAGCTTCACGGGACCAGTTGCAAAGAGGACTTGGGTGGCTGGACATGCTGAAAATTATTGAGCTTGGAATGTTTCTGTTGAGGCTGCATTGGGCTTGAAGGGGTGAACAAAACTCTGAAGAATCTTTGTTGTACTCTATTGGTGGCGTATTATGTCATCAGCAAACTCTGACTTGGCTCAGTTATTGGGGTTGAACTTGTTATTGGGGTTGCAGATGAGGAGGTATTCGCGGCGGCTAAGGATCCGCGCCAGCTCATCAGGTGATATGACGAACCGGGTTTCCATCGCTACTACTTGCACCAGTATTGGGCCTCATCTTTTCTTGCTGACCATGGGCGAGCCACTGGTAGAAAAATGGTCTTTAGTCCCGGTTCATAACGGGCTTTAGTTTCGGTTGTGCAACCGGGACTAAAGGGTCGAGACTAAAGGTCCCCCCTTTAGTCCCGGTTGCTTACGAACCGGGACTAAAGGTCCATCCACGTGGGCGGCTGGCGTGCGCCAGGGCGAAGGACGAACCGGGATTAAAGGCTATTTCGTTAATTTTTTTTAATTCATTTGGGTTTCTAATTATTTTTCACTCCCTCTTTTTTTCTATTTTTTCAGAATTTCTATTATTTCAGTTATTTGCATAGTTTAGTGTCTAACTACAATTATCTCTAGTCAAATTACTTACTCGTGGTCAAACTTCCCGCTCGGTCACCCATCCTCCCACTACTCTAGCACTAGCACGCTTAACTTCCGAGTTCCATTCCATCCCGCATCCAAGTGCTTCACGCGCATGTATGTGATATTAGTATCATATCAATCCTATTAACATGTTGGTTGATGTCATATTCCTTTATTGTTTGAATTTCAAATAAATCTTTTAATAAAAAAAATTAATGATTTAATAATAATCTTGAATAAATAAATAAACATTAACTCTTTAATTTGTATTATTTCTAAATTTTTAAATATTTATTTTTTTGCCAAACCCAAAACCTAAAAATTTGAAAATCTAAAAATTGGGTAAAAGTAATAGTAATCTTTATGCAGGATGCAATTATTAATTTTAATTTTTGAAAAATTTAAAAAATATAAAATCCGTAATTTATAGCAAAAACTAAAATCTTCCTGCTTTCATATTTTTTTTTTGGAATTTTGAGAATCTAAAAATTGGCTAACCGGGTAAACCCTGGTGAATTCGGATGTAACTTTTTCCTACGATGATTTTGATATATTATACGTTTTTTCCGACGTCGTATGCAAAAGTTAATGCGGTTTTACCATTTTTCAAACCTTTTTTGCAAAAAAAGTGAAAATTCGAATTTCTTAATTTCACCGAATAGTAGGTTGCATAACATACAAGAATCTGAAAACATTTTATTTTTTGAATTTTCTATCATTTTCTTTTGTATTTTACAGAGCAAAAAAAGGCGATCCAGGGGGGAGGGGGGGGGGGGGGGAGGGGGTTGGGGGGGTGAAGGGTGCGTGGGGAGTAAAAAATCCGGAAAAACCTTTAGTCCCGGTTGGGGACATCAACCGGGACTAAAGGGTAACCTTTAGTCCCGGTTGGCCTGGCAAACCGCGACTAAAGGCCTTCGGCCAGGCCTGAGGTAAAGCCCCTCCCGTCCACCAGCAGTCGATCGAGCCCGCTGGGCCCAGACCTTCGGTTGCGGGTCGCCTCCCGAACCGCGACTAAAGACCCCTTTAGTCGCGGTTCGAATATTTTGGGGACTAAAGGGGGCGTATGGAAGCCTCTTTTTCTACTAGTGAGCATTCCATAAGGTGGGTGGTATCGTAACATCCAAATAAATACAAATAAATCTTGTTAGCAAAAAGGGTTTTGAAAACATGGGTTTTTAAATAGCGAGTTAGGATATATGACACAAGCAAGATGCACATATTTATTAGTTTGTTAATATAGGGTGAGCTATATGTCGCATATGGCCTCACGGTAGCCTACACGATTGCATAAAAAACAAAAGTATGTCTATGGCACAAACAAGTAGAGAAACAATATAAGAACAAGCAGAGCAGTAAAGCTAATCTAGGACTCTCTACCTATAGCTTCCATTTGAACTAGGGGTATCCTACAGGCAGTCAGGCTCTGATACCAAGCTTTGTGACACCCCAATCCAAGTGATTGAGACATCCCCCATTCACGCCCCAGGAACACGGGCAATGGGACAATCGATAAACAAACACAAGACCAATATACTTTATGGTCACGGAATCCAATAGGTTCTTTATTACAAGAGTCAGTGAAGCATCTTCTATCACACATCATGGGCATACAACAAAATGTAAATGATCTAGGTGACCTTTACATGGCATCTATTAGAGGTTCACGGCAGCGGAGAGGTAGATAAATTGGGTAGTGGAAGACTTCTAGACCACAGGGTTTTGCTTGGGATACCGATTCCTAACTCGCGACAACGGGGACTCGGCGACAGCTCTGCCAAGTTAATAACAGCTAGCAAGGATGAGTACTTTTGAATGTACTCAGCAAGATATCAATGAAAAAAAAGCAAGTTATATCTATATGGCATGGCATAAGTACATAAAAATAAGTGCGAGTCCAAGCTTAATGGCTGGACTTAACTTACCTACTTACCTTTGTAGAGACGATACGAGAGATAGAAAATGAGAGTTCTAATTCTCAACAACAACACAACAACAACTCATGTTTTCAACATCCCGCCATACGGCTCAACAACTACTTTGGTTGGGCAAGTTTTAGTTATTCCTCCATACTCGACACGACTAAACTTATAGTGTGACTAGACCCAAACTCGTCGCTTAACCTTGGGACTAGGCTAGACTAGATTGGACCAACTCAAGTGGTTGCAATTATCACCCATCAAAATGCGCTTACCGACGCTTCAGGTTGCAAGTCTGAAGATGCTCGGCAAGATACATTTACACACCGTTCCCACACTACCCAAGACATTTTCCCTAGCCACCGTCTAAATCTAGACTTATGAAGAAGTGAAACCGGCACGCCCTCCACCCGCGGTGGGAGGGTCACCTAGCTCCGGGACCTTCCCAAGGTCTTAGCCCCAACTGCACTCTCTCGGTCACCAACTAAGTTTGGCAAGTGGGTGGCATCAAAGAAGGCTTTAAGTAGGGTACATAAGTGATGGCCTCCCATGGGCAACGGCGATAATGCATTGTGTTTGGAAAGTGGCACTACGTAAGTTAATCAAGTCGACGGAGGTGATTATCTTCATTAGTCAAGATTAATGCAACTCTGTATAATTGATGCAATAAGACAAGGAACAACCATTAGTCCACGATAAATATAGTGAGCATGATGGAATAAAACAACATAGCAAGAATATCATTTCCACAGTTGTATCAAGTTGGCATGGATGAATAAAGTAAGTATCATTGTTCGATGTTGGCACAGTTGAATATAATTGGTATAATGGTTGTTAGCATATTTTAAGGCGGAGTCTGTTACGCATCCCTTCCCCACTCCTAGTCTGTGGCGGTGTTACCATCGACCGTTGACCAGTATGTGTGTATGAGGGGCATGTAGTCTCCAAGTTTCGGCGGACAAGTGTCCGTCAGAAAGCACACAAAAAAGCCAAATGGTTCTTGGGCTGCGTGAGGAGGGGAGAACAAGAAGCAATAACACAAATGCCCCCAACCCCAAGGATCATTGGCCAACATTTGTCCGCACGTAGCCTCGGCGAAGAAGAAGTGGAGAAGCAAATAAAGGCAAATGCTCCGACGTCAAATATTGGCAGGCTGAGACCAACCAATACTTGAGGAAGGAAACTCCAAACAATCGTAGGCACCAGGGTTGTTATTATTGCATAAAATAAATCCACACAAGGTGCAAGCACCATGCAATATGACAGGGTGATATGCACATACAAAGCTATTATACCATGATTTAAAGTGCAAGTACCATGCAACAAGGCAAGACAACAGAGCAAAGTGATATACCAGATAATATAGCAAGTTAATATGGCAAGATAAATTGGTAAGATATTAAAGCAAGACAATGAGCAAGATAATAAGCACATGCAAATTTTAACAACAAGGTATATAAGCGAGATTCAAATTCCAAAAATATAGTAAACAAGTAGACAATGTGTTGATGCATTGCCTTTGGTGTCAGGTTGTTAACTAAACTAGTTTCCAAGTTTGAAGTTGAAGGTTTCATCTAAAAAGATTATTTCTATGTGTCAAAATCCTTTCCCAAGATATTAAATAAACTCCAAAGCAACAATTTGAAGTCTGGTTCAAAATCTGAAAATACCCATTTAATTATTTTTTATAGAAAACTGTTGGAAAAGGTTAAAAACCTGACGAGGGGAGCCCACCACTTAAACATCGCACATCACCAAAACGGTACGCGTGTGTTTGGTTAGCCAGCCCATGTCCGGCGATACATTAGATATGGGGCGTTGCCCGGGGACGATCTGGTGGCCAAGCAGGTGGCCCGCCAGGCCTAGATGTTTCACGTAATCGACGGGACTCTCTACCGACGTGGCGGCAACGGAGTCAAGCTTCGCTGCAACTCTCAGGAAGAAGTGAGGGCGTTGCTGGTGGATATTCACTCAGTTGTATGCTCCAGCCATGTCGCCTCGCGAGCAATGGCAACTTGTCAAGACCTGTGAAGCTTGCCAGTTTCATGCGAAGATACTTTCTCCAACCGGCCCAGGCGCTGCAAACCATACCCATTTCATGGTCATTTGCGGTCTCATGGCTGGACATTGTGGGAAAGCTCCCCCGGGCGGTGGGGGGCTATCAATACCTTATGGTCACCATCGACAAGTTCACAAAATGGGTGGAGGTCGAGCCCGTGCGAGCCATAACTGCACAGGCAGCCGTCAAGTTCATCAAGGGGATTGTTTGCTGCTTCGGTGTGCCTAACAGCATTATCACCGATTTGGGATCGCAATTCACAAGCGGACTCTTCATGGCATACTGCAGCAACTTGGGCACCAAAATCTGCTACGCTTCCGTGGCACACCCCCGTAGCAACGGGCAGGTGGAATGGGTCAACGCAGAGGTGCTCAGAGGATTGAAGACCAAGACCTTTGACAGGTTCAAAGGAAGTGGAAAAAACTGGATCGAGGAACTCCCGACTGTGTTGTGGTCCTTGCGCACCATGCCCAATCGTGTCACCAGAGAAACACCTTTCTCCCTGGTGTATGGAGCTAAAGCAATGCTGCCCTCGGAGATCAAGTACAGATCTCCTCCAGTGCGCGCCTTCGTCGAGGAAGTGCAGCGCTAGGAGAGGATTGACGATGTCAATTTCCTTGAGGAGGCTCGTTGCCGAGCTGCTGTGCAGTCTGCCCGGTATCAGCAGGGGTTGCGGTGCTACCACAGCAGGTGGGTCTGACGCAGGGAACTCCTGCAGGGGACCTTGTCCTGCGCCGCATCCAAGATGCCACAGGAAGCAAGAAGTTCGCTCCCAAATGGGAAGGCCCTTTTCGGGTAACTCAAGTCCACAGGCCGAGCGCTATCCGCCTGGAGATGGAGGATGGGAAAATGGTGCTGAATTCTTGGAATATCGAGCACCTTAAGAAGTACCACCTCCAGAAGTTTTACCCGTAAAGGTGCTGATGAAAATGGCAGACAGCTTTGCCCCGTTAAGGCATAGTTCCCTGGGGATTGCGCCTACAATCTAGCGTATGGGGGATGGCCCCATGTGTAAAACGCTTAAATGCGAAAAAGGCCGGAGACGCTTCTAAAATGATTGAAATTGAATTGTGTGAGCCCTTGTGCAGTGTCATGCTTCTCTTGAGTCGCGCCCTAGAGGTAGAAAGCGAGATTGCTAGTCCCAGACATGAGCAGGGGGCTGTTATGGAGCCGGCGAGCACCAGGCATGCAAAACAACAGGAAAAAAAAAGAGATTGCTCGTGTCCGATCCTACGATTCGCTTCTCGTGTTTGGGGGTCAGAATAGGGAACTGTAATGGTACGGCCTTGCGGCCAATACCCCTGGTGCGATCACAACCTTCTTCTGCGCCTGTCGGGTCGAGTGGAAGCGAGAATTCTTGGCGCAAAATGCAAGCACAACTTTTCATCTCGATGTAGTGTTGGGGCGTTCGAAGGAAGTGTAGTTCCCGTAAGTTTTCTTCGGCCGGGCCAAGAAATTTGCGCTTGGTACTAACTATCCTGAGGACCGGGAGCCTTGTGAGGTGTTACATTTCCCCGGACCCGGGTTGAGGACATGGCGCTCTCAGTCAAGTGCTCTCACGCTCACCATGTCAAGATAAACGCGGATGGAAAGAACTTGCAGCGCAGGGAATAACCTCAGTTACCCAAAAAGAAAAAAGAGAAAGAGAACGAGAAAAGGCATACATAATCATGATAATAAGTTCCTACAAAATATGGCTAACTTATTACATGACATGCTCCCTGTGCTGCTATGTCCAAGAATGCAGGCACCGAATGCCCGAGTAGCTACATGGGAGAGGGAGAAGCAAAACAAAAAGCCTACCCTAGAGGCGGCTGGGCTGTTCCCCTTCAGGCCTCGGGGACTCGGGCAGCCTCCACCGCCGCTCCAGAAGTATCGTACATCACGCGGCAGCGGCTAACACTGAACACCTTGACAGATACAAAGTCGCGCCCATCAAAGGTGAAGAAGAGGATGTCGCCGAGGTTCAGGTGGTGCTCGTCGGAGAACTGCGCCCAGCCGCGGCCGAGGAACAGGTCGCCTGCATCGTCATGGTAGATCCTCATGACGAAGGCGTCCCTGCAGCAGTCCTCAACCTTCACTAGCATGCAGTGGGGGCGGCGCCCCCTCATCGCCTGCGCGAACATGGACGGCAATTGTAGGCAGGTCCAGCCGGTGCAGAGGATGTTGACAAAGAACTCGTAGCCCTCCAGGCTTGTGGGGATCTGCCACTGCGGGGGAGTGGGCACCTGTGGCCCTCGGCGACCACGTCCGCGTCTCCGCCGTCCGCCACGGCCTCCGCCGCGCCCTACCCTGACAACAGGCGCCTTCGGAGCGTCGAGCTGCTCTGGGGAAGGAGCCCTCAACCTGGTGCCCCTCCTACCGCAGTTCCCACCACGGTCGCCGCGCTGGGCTAGAAAGGTTGGATCCATGGCGGGTGAAGGAGGAATGAGAGAAATGGAGTGGTGCGCTACGATGATGATCGAGGTGGCCGCGCTGAGGCCTTTTATAGGCCTGCGCTGGGAGCACGGGGCGGTTCCCCTTCGAAAACATTAACTGCCACGCACTTCCCATGATGCGGTGACGGGACAACTCCCCGCAGCGCTGCCAGTTCCAATACCTAGTTGGACCTAGGGGTGCGGTTAAGTCAACAATCACTGCACCCACCCCCTCAGTTCCCCCGCGCGCTCGAGCACCCGGTGCGTGCGCCCCTGCGCCCGCGAAGAACATCACGTGGCGGAAGATTCCCGCCTGGCGCTGGACCCACGCGTCTATTAAAGGGCGTAGCCCGGCAACTCACGCGCCTGGGCCTGGCGCCAGCTCAGAAGCATGATCCAACCGGAGACCAAGACCAAGGAGGTTGCCGGACCACGCCCGGTGGCTACTGTCAACGTAGTGGGAACGGGGTCCCCACAGCGCCGGACGTGTGGGTGGGGACGCTATTCAAGATGATAAGGCATGGAGCGCACGATGCCCTGCCAGGAGAAAGCGACGACAACAGGAGCGGCGCGCCTGGTATAAATACCCCCCAAGCTCGCTGTGCTCCATCATCAAGAAGAACGTGGAGACCTACAAGATTTACATCTTCGAGGGGCTCGCCCTAGGGGATGGCCCCGGGAGCCGCGTTTTGCGCCCAGCAGGCGGCCCAGGGACCCTTGGTGGAGTGCCTACTCGTAGCAAATCTACGAGACCCCGTCAGCGACGAACCGGCACAGAGAAGCGCTTCCTGAGAAGGCCCCGGCCCTACGCCTTGGTTTCCGTGTGCGGCGCGTTCCCGGAGATCGGAGACGTGTCCACCACTGGGTGTGCATGGGCGACACCTGGCGACATCTCCCTGGGAGGGTCGCAGGCGCATTTACTGCCCATCAGGAACAGTGCGCACTGTCACCCTGCGCGCGGAAGCAGGGCGACAGGATGGCGTGGAGACATCGCGTCAAGGCCGGTGGAGCGGCACGCGTGCTCGACGATGTCTTGGCCAACTTGCCACCCCACCCGGCAGTTTCCACCTATTAGAAGAGGCGTCGCACATGCAGCTATTCCCTGTGGTAACCCCTTGTAGTATAAAAGGAGGTACTTAGCTCGGGTGAAAAGGGTTGGCTAGTTCTAGAGCAGAAAAGCCATAAGGAGGAGAAGGAAGAGGGAGTCTCAGCTCCCTGTATACTGAGGAATTCATCCATAATCAGACAAGCAGGACGTAGGGGTTCGCATTTCGCGCCCTGGACCTGGGTAAAAATCGTGTGTGTCTTTATGTTGTGTTGGTCCAGGTTGCAGCGCCTGTGCCCACTTCCGAACAAAAAAGGGGGTTCGTTGGAGGTGCCGTTCGTTGCGGTGCTGATCGGATTGGATCGAGCAAATCTATATCAACCACGTTGCAAAACGTTTCCGCGTGCGTTCTTCACGGGTATGAAGTTCTAATCCCCTCATTACTTGCATCTCCCTAGATTAGATCTTGCCTTTTGTTCGCGCTCTTGTAGGAATTTTTTTGTTTTCTTTGCTGTGAATCCCATCATGCACCGCTTAGCCCGTTTAGATTCAGCTTGATAAGATTTTTTTTAGGAAATCGTTTAACTGTTTTGTTCAATCTGTGAACTTCAAATTTGAATAATTCAAATTATATAACCCCAAATGAGATGAAACCAATGACAGTAGTTTCTAATTTTAAATATCTTTCAAATGCCACTGGTCTCATATAAGTGGGGTTTTTCTATATTAAATGGTTATTTAATCATGTTCTATGTGTAGTTTAAATTCAAAAAATTGATATAAAATTATAGGAAACCTCTTTTTCTGTCAAACCAAGTTTGTTAACTTTGTTTTATCAGAACCCTACTGTAACACCTTTGTTTACTTATTGTTTGACCATAGAAAATTGGTTTTCTCAATTAATTGGAATCTACGCTTAGGGTTTGTTCTAAAATCCTTAACTTAAGTTTTAATTGTTCAAATGTCGTGAAACCACTTGCTGTAGTTTTATAAATATGAAAATAACTTTATGAACCCTTGTCTTGTTTATTTTCTTGTTGTGCTGTGGTGATTGTGTTGTATGTGTGTGTTTTTATTTTCGCGATGATAGATTCAAATGTTGCCGGGTTTGAAGAAGAGGAAGGACTTGAAGACTTTGAGGAAGACCAGGGACATGTAGCCAACCAAGGCAAGCCATCATTTTGAACTCATGCCTATGTCGTAGTTTTGTTTTTAGGCATACCTTTATTTATTTAAGCAAGTGCATCGTTTTCGTGCTATTATCTTTAGTAGCAAGTTTTTGTTGGAGATATGCCCAAGAGGCAATAATAAAATAGTTATTATTATATCTTTGTGTTTATGATAAATGTTTGCATCCCATGCTATAATTGTATTAACCGAAAACATTAATACTTGTGTGTTTTGTAAACATAAAAGAGTCCCTAGTAAGCCTCTTGTTAAACTAGCTTGTTGATTAATAGATGATCATAGTTTCATAATCATGAACATTGGATGTTATTAATAACAAGATCATATCATTAGGTGAATGATGTCATGGACATACACCCATAGTAAGCGTAGCATATGATCAAGTCATTAAGTTTGTTTTGCTTCAAGCTTTAAGATACATAGTAACCTAATCCTTCGACCATGAGATCATGTTAATCACCTACACCGGATGGATGCTTTGACGACATCAAACACTACTTCGTAAATGGGTAGTTATAAAGGTGGCATTAAGTGTTTGGAAAGTATAGGTTGAAGCGTGTGGATCAATAGTGGGATTTGTCCATCCAAATGATGGATAGATATACTCTGGGCCCTCTCGGTGGAATGTCATCCAATTAGCTTGCAAGCATGTGACTGGCTCACAAGGGATGCCATATCACGGTACGAGTAAAGAGTACTTATCGGTAACAAGGTTGAACTAGGTATAGAGATACCAACGATCAAACTTCGGATAAGTAAAATATCGCGCGACAAAGGGAATCGGTATCGTATGTTAATGGTTCTTTCGATCACGAAGTCATTGTTGAATATGTGGGAGCCATTATGGATCTCCAGGTCCCGCTATTGGTTATTGATCGGAGAAGTGTCTCGATCATGTCTGCATAGTTCGCGAACCGTAGGGTGACACACTTAAGGTTCGATGTTGTTTTAAGTAGATATGGAATATGGAATGGAGTTCGAATATTGTTCGGAGTCTCGAATGGGATCCGGGACATCACGAGGAGTTTCGGAATGGTCCGGAGAATAAGATTCATATATGGGAAGTCACATTCCAAGTTTGGGAGTGGTCCGATGAATTTATGGAAGGTTCTAGAAGGTTCTAGAATCATTCGGAATAATTCACTATGGCAGAGGGACTCCACCAGCCCTAGCCAACCTACAAGGTGGGAAGGTGGAGTCCATGGTGGACTCCACCTCCTTGGCCGGCCACATAACAAGGAAATGGAGGAATCCCTCTTTGTCAAGGTTTCCCAATTTGGTAAGTTTTGGAGTTAGACTTCAATGTGGTTTTTGGCTGAACCCTAAGGCTTTCCACCTATTTAAAGGGGAGAGGAGGGGAGGGGCCGGCCACATAACAAGGAAAGGGAGGAATCCCTCTTTGTCTAGGATTCCCAATTTGGTAAGTTTTGGAGTTGGACTTCAATGTGATTTTTGGGAGAACCCTAGGGCTTTCCACCTATTTAAAGGGGAGAGGAGGGGAGGGGCCGGCCACCACTTGAGCCGCACCACCCAAGGGCACCCTGGCCGGTGCTCGAGCCCCCTCTCTCTAAACCCTAGCGACTCCCTCCTCCACCTCTCTCCCGCACTGCTTACGGTGAAGCCCTGCCGGAGATCTCCACCACCACTGTCACCACGCCATCGTGCTGCCGGGATTCCGAGGAGGATCTACTACTTCCGTTGCCCGCTGGAACGAGGAGAAGGACGTCTTCATCGACACCATACGTGTGACCGAGTGCGGAGGTGCTGCCCGATTGCGGCACCGTCAAGATCTTCTACGCGCTTTTGAAAGCGGCAAGTGATCGACTACATCATCCACGAGATTTATCTCGTTAACGCTTAGCGATCTTCGAGGGTATGATGATCTCATCTCGTTGCTACCATCTACTAGATTAGATCTTGGCTTGTTATTTGTTCTTGCGGTAGGATTTTTTTTGTTTTATATGCTACGAATCCCTACAGTGGTATCAGAGCCGTGTCTATGCATAGATTGGTTGTACGAGTAGAACACAATGGTTTTGTGGGTATTGATGCTTTTGTTGTCGTTTTCTTATCGTGTACTTTGCATCTTGCGGCATGGTGGAATGAAGCGGACCGGGCTAACCTTACATGACCGCGTTCATGATACTTGCTCCACGCTTGACATGCAACTTGTATTGCATAAGTGGCTTTGCGGGTGTCTGTTTCTCTCACCATAGTTAAGATCCAATTTACAATTTGCACTTGACAACACTTGTATCAGCGTTGTGGTTCATGTTCGTAGGTAGATCGGATCTTACTCGAAAACCCCAAGCCACGTAAAATATGCAAACAAAATTAGAGGCGTCTAACTTGTTTTTGCAGGGGTTGGTGATGTGATATGGCCATGATGTGATTGTGATTATATTTGATGTATGCGATGATCCTTATTGTATTGTGGCAACCGGCAAGAGCCTTATGGTTGTCTTTAATTTCATACCGATTCATCATGTAGTAGTTTTATTTCAAAGTAGTTGTAATAGTTGCTACAAGTGGTGGACAACCATGAAGACGACGCCATGGACCTTGACGCCCCGCCGACGATGATGGAGATCATGTCCGTTGATGATGGAGATCATGTCCGTGCTTTGGAGATGAAGATATAAGGCGCGAGATAAAAGGGCCATATCATATCACATTATGAATTGCATGTGATGTTAATCCTTTTTATGCATCTTGTATTGCATAGATCACGACGGTAGCATTATAAGATGATCCCTCTCACTAAAACTCAAGATAATAAAGTGTCCGTCCTTAGTTAGCACCATTGCTAAGACTCGTTGTTTCGAAGCATCACATGACGATCGGGTGTCATAGATTCAACATGTGCATACAACAGGTGCAAGCTAGATTTGCACATGCGGGAACTAAGGTTCAACTTGACGAGCCTAGCATGTACAGACATGGCCTCGGAACACGGCAAACCGAAAGGTAAAGCATGAGTCATACAGATGATATGATGAACATGTTGATGTTCGCCATTGAAGCTACATCATCTCTCGTGATGATCAGACTTGGTGTAGTGGATTTGGTTCATGTAATCACTAAGTCAACGTGAGGGATGTTGTTTTGAGTGGGAGTTCACCTAGTTAATTTAAGAATTAATAGTAAACTCAATTTATCATGAACTTAGTCTAAATTGTATTTGAATTAAATTTTGTAGAATTGGCATCCGTTTTCTACCTTGCGCTAGGCTTATAAATTGAGATAGAAACACTGTTAAATCTGACAAGTAACTTTACGGACTGGTACCGTATTGTTATAGAATCAAGAAATGATTAAGTCCTATTGCAAACTTTTGGTAGCCCTCAAATTGCTAATCCAAAGAGCAATGTTTTCAATTAGTATCTGAAATTATCTTGTCTCCGTGAAACTTGATATTCAAATCAGTTTGAAAAGTAAGGAGCTGAAAAGTTTGTTTTCAAAAATAAGCAAGGTGTGAGATATATGTGATATCTAAGACCTTATTGCAAGATGATAGAATATAATTTAGTGAGACTACATAAACTGATAAGTTTTATGGGAATGTACGAAGGTTGAAGATGCTAGACGTCCCGATCCTCCAACTAGTTGGGCACTAACGTTATTCATGTATCCACATATAAACCATAGTGGCTTCATCATGAAGTTGTCATGATTTGATGGATAAAATTATGATTGAAATTGTTCATCACATTAAAAGGTTACTAATAGTGAAATCCGGAACACTTTTCATGTGATGATCAACTTCAATGTACGAACCTTAAGGTTATTGGTAGTTGACCAACAAGCCTAGAAGTTATTGATGTTGAAGTATTTTCTGAAATAAGAAGAAAGCCGAAAGTGAAACTACAAAAGATTTTGGCAGAAAGAAAAGAAAAGACTAGAAAGTCTAGCTCAGGTGTATATAGATGATATACATGTTATGAATGTATTCTTTGATTGGTCACACAATGGAATTCTTGGGTATTTGTACCATATTGGTTGGTATGAGATGTCATACAACACAACGCAATACAAGAATACAATGGCCTAAGTAACTGACAATGAATGTGGTAATAATGCATGTCTAGAACAAAATAAAGTGTTATTATGTTCATCGTTGGCATTCTACCTAGCCCTTCAGATTTATAATAAAGAACTTAATAATTGTTATTTTGCTCCGGTCAAATGAAAACAATGAGTTGTTCAAATTATGACCGTACTCGATGTATGATGGATAAGTTATTATAAATCTTAAATGTGAAACACACATGCATAACACTGACGCTAAAATGCCATAAGGCAAATGATTTGAATTCCACTTATTTGTGGAACCGCCATTTAGGTTATGTTAGAAAGGAACGCATGAAGAAACTCCGTGCAAATGGATTTTTGGAGTCATTCGATTTTGAATCGTTTGGCACTTGCAAATCTTTTCTAAAAGAAAATGACTGAAACACCGTTCATAGGCCAAGAGTTGAACGGACAACTAGCTTAGTGGAAACATACATGATGATGTATATGATTCATTGGGCATAGTTGTGTGCAGAAGATTCTTCTACTTCATGAAAACTTCCAACAATGAATTGAGTATATATATGTATGGATATATTTATTCGATGAGGAAGAAGTCTGAAACATTTGAATAGATTCAAATAAATTTTAGCATGAAGTGGAAATCATCGTAATGGAAAAGTCAAATATCTATGATTGGATCATGATGGAAATATTTGAATTACGAGTTTTAGCGAACATCTAAGAGAGTTGCGAAATTGTTCCACAGCTCACGTTTCTCGGAACACCATAGCTATGATGGAGTATTCGAGAGATGTATCCAAACATTGTTGGATTAATGGTGAGATAAAATAAAATGATGCCATTATATTTTTTGTGGATTATGCTTTAGAGACTATCGCTATCACACTAAATAGAGCGTCATCATAATCCGTTGAAATGACACCATACGAGTTATGGTATGGGTATAAACCCTAATAGTCCTTTCTTAAATTTATGAATGCGTAGAATAAGTAAATGAGTTTGCAACCAAAATCGGATGAATGTCTTTGTTGGTTATCCCAGAGAACAAATTGGGAATTCTTTTCACTACGAAGTCAAAGACAAAAAGGTTTTGTCGATGTTTCTTGCTTATTTCCAAGAAATTGTTTCTCACGAAATATTTGGGTGGGAGGACAATGGAACTCGATAAGGTTGATGAACCTGAGCATGATGAGCAGAGTAACGCAGCGTCGGAAATGGTTCCGGAAGCGGCCACGACGCTCATGGCTCCCATGTCTACAAAGTGTTATAGCCATGGAGATCGAAGTACCTATTGAACCTTATAGGTATGGTTTACTTTGTGATCAAATAAAAGATTTGAGGACAAAGGATTGATTTTGAACAATGATAAATCCACTGACATAGGCATCCCCAATGGGCCTGCCGAAGAAGGTACCCGGGGTTTACTGAATGCCCACGACCCGAAGATCACAAAGCCCGGAAGCCCAATAAGGCGTCGATATGGAAGATAGAGATATATTAGGAATAGAGACTTGTAATTATACGGGGCGAACTCAAAGAGTCTCCCGCTGTTTGTAACTTGTACATCACGAAATCCTCGGCTCCACCTCCTATATAAGGGGGAGTCGAGGGAGAAAGAAAGCATCGATTCATTGTCACCACAACCCTAGCTTTTAGCAGTCGAGCACCTTTTCGGCTGAAACCTTCGAGATCTACTTGTCCTCTACTTTCCACGAAACCCTAGTCTACAATTTGTACGCATTGACAAGTTAATACCTTGTCAATTGGCGCCGTCTGTGGGAATTAGAGGCGACAAGGAGCTGATCTCGATGGCACGTTCAGCATCGTCGACATCTTCGGTGGCAAGCAACGCGATGGATGGAGGTAAACAGATCAAAACTGGTCTCGTTGATTTGGTTCCTCACCCTCCCGCCCGTGTGGATGCATATGCCTATCTGTAGGAGCCAATGGAGATGACGTTCGGAAGTTTCCACTTCTGCGTCGGGAGAGAAGGATCACATCGCCTAGCGGCACCGATTTGTTCGGGACCGTTAGCGGTTGATTCCGATTTCTCGGGATCATCATCGTCAATCAAGTCAAGCGACGAGGAAACTTCGTCGGCAAGCTACGTCAAGCCCGCCGCCGGCAGAGATCTCGCCAATCTATTCGGCGGGATGTCTTTCGGGTCGTTCACGGACTCCGATCTGGACAGTGACTCGAAAAGCATCGACAGCTTCAACTTCATCGACAGATCTACTTCTATTCGGGAGGTCTTCGCCGATCGTCACGACGGTGTCACCGACCCCGAAGATGAACATACAATGCCAACATACCACCAAGTCTGTGTAATCGCCGAGACGAGTCATCAAGAGGATGAAGCATCATTGGCTTTCGATGATTTGAGAAATCCATACATCGATCCCGCTGACCTTACGCGAGGATTGGGAAGCAAGTATGTCGGGCCTACACCTCGCCAGAGGTTGCAACTTTCGCAAGCACCTTGGGACAGAGCATCAAGAGCCATGAATGGCACAGAGCCGATGACCACCACGGCTACGATGGAAGAGCTGCAAGCATATCAATATAGACTCGCGTGTGCTAACCGAGAGTTGGAAAAGCAAAGGGTGATACTCGAGCAAAGAAAATCTGCAGCCTCTGCGTCAAGCAGGCGAAGAGCTGAGCAAAGTCGACAATCAGGAACTTCGGGAGATAACCATAGAGCAGCTCGCGGTAGAGGAAGATCTCGATTGGCGCATATACCCGAAGGCGAGCGGGAGCATCTGATCCAAAACCTCGACATGTCCTTTATGTCAATAGATACAAGAGGAAATATCATCCCCAAAACATCGGAAGCTGGGTATATGGCGACTCAAGCCTATATATTGGCATCTAGGCCGCCTCCTGGAGATCCAAGAGAAGCGTTATACAACATGGCTATGGCAGGAGTTGGAGCCATGGGAACAGCGTTCGCAAGTACAAGCGTACCACCTGAAGGTGCCCCAAGGCGAAACAGTCCTCGACCCGCTGTGGTAACGCAAGATCCTCCAAAGACAGGTGACGCGAGAGACACAACGACGCAAGCGCGAGTCGATAGAGCACGCCAAGAAAGGAGGGAACGTCGGCACTAACCAGAAGTAGACGAGGAAGACATGTGCGGGCTCCCTTGCTTCACTTGATGAGTCCGCAAAACTCGGGTTCCGTCTGGGTTTAAATTACCCGACAACTACAAAAAAAATTGATGGTTTGCAAGATCCTGAGGACTGGTTAGTCGACTACCTGGAGACAGTAAAGTTGACAGGTGGAACCAAAGCAACTGCCATGCAGAGCATCCAGGTCCACCTAAGCGGAGCTGCAAGGTCATGGATAAAAAAACTACCAGTAGGATCCATCGACAGCTGTCAAACTTTCGAGGATATGTTTGTGAAAAATTTCCTATCCACATGCAAGAAACCCGCATCAATAGAGCAGCTGAGGGCCTGCAGGCAGAAGTTTGATGAGCCAATGAGGACGTACATCCAGAGGTGGAACATTATCAAAAATTCGGTAGAGAACATATCTGACGAAAGAGCAATAGATGCGTTTGTTGCGGGGATCCGAAGAAAGGACCTAATCGAGGACTTGGGAAGGTCTAACCCGAAAACAATAGCAGCGCTCATGGAAATAGCGAATCGCTGGGCAGATGGAGAAGATGCTGTTCAAAATAAACGGCACAGGTCACCCGACGATGACCGCAACAGAAACAATCAAAATAGACGATGTTTTTCTCGACAGTTCTCAGACTACGATGGCCCCGGCCAAGTAGCGGCTGGTTTCCGAGGAAATAGTGGAGGAAATCATCGAGATGACTATCAGAGGAGTAACGAGCAGCGCAGTGATTACAGGGATGCTCCCCGCTCTAACAGGCAAAATAGTGGACCGAGGTTCCAAAGGCCATATGTATCACCCGAAGATCTTTTGAATGGACCATGCCAGATGCACTTCTTTCTCGATAACACTGGGAAAAGACAGTCGGGTCGTCTTCACAAGGACTGCCGAACTTTCCTAGCACTGCATAGATACGAGGACATACCAATGCATAGGCAGCAAGCAGGAACCCCCAGGGGCCAAGGAGTGAGATTCACCTTCCACCCCCACCCACAATTACCGACAAAAATCAGCATCAGTTGCAATTGGTGGCAACCCCAGCCAACAACGGTCCTTATATTGACACAACAGGAGCAGTGTCGATGATTCAGAAGGGCAGACCTTCGAATAGGGCCCAAAAGGTGATTTCGCGACAAGTTTATATGGCAGAGAAGATGCCTCCACCAACGATCGAGTACTTGAATTGGTTGGCACAGGACATCTGGTTCACCCAAGCGGACCACCCGCCTCAAGTTCCACTACTAGGGCAGTCAGCTATGATTCTGCCAGTGGTGATTGCAGGATTCGACGTTTCACGTGTGTTCATAGATGGAGGGAGCAGCTTAAACCTTATGTACGCAGATACATTGAGGAAGATGAACATATCTCTGGCAAATTTAACACCAACTGACACACGCTTCCACGGCATCACACCCGAAAAGCCAAGCTATCCATTGGGAAAGATCAATCTCGACGTTCAGTTTGGAACTCGAGAGAATTACAGAAGACAGAAGTTGGAGTTCGAAGTCGTAGATTTTCCGTCACAGTATCATGCTCTACTAGGACGACCCGCTTATGCCAGATTTATGGCGGTACCACATTATACATACTTACTGTGGAGGCTCCCTGGACCCAAGGGCCCAATAACGGTAAAGGGGAGTTTCACCTTGGCAGATAAGTGCGACAAAGATTTCCACAGGATGTCAGAAACTTTCGGGATGCAGGCAGAATACATGGCGTCAAGGTTAACAACTGATTATGATGTGTTGCCTGATGGAGGGAGGCCGCTCAAGGAGTAAACTTTCGACACCTCCAAGAACTCAAAGGAAGTACAGATTCACCCGACGGATCCTAAGAAGACGACAGCTATAGCAACAAACATGGATAGCGTATAGGAAAGCGCGCTCGTCGAGTTCCTCCATGAGCGCTGGGAAATCTTCGCATGGTGTCCAGCTGACATGCCAGGAGTACCCAGGGAATTTGTCGAGCACCCCCTTAATCTGGATCCAACGGCTAGGCCAATTCGACAACCTTTGCAGCGTTTTTCAGAACCAAACCGCAAAGCTATGCTCTCAGAAATTAATCGACTTCGAGAAGCAAACTTCATCAGGGAGCTGCACACAGAGGCCACATGGGTCGCTAACCCAGTTCTGGTCCCGAAGAAAAACACTGATGTCCTTCGCATGTGCGTCGACTTCACGTGTCTCAATAAACATTGTCCAAAGGATCACTTTCCCCTCCCGAGGATCGATCAAATTATCGACTCCACAGCGGGATGTGAACATCTTTCATTCCTGGACGCATATTCTGGTTACAACCAGATCCGCCTAAAAGAAGAAGATGAGGTCAAAATAGCTTTTATAACCCACTATGGTGTGTTCTGCTACAGAACAATGCCTTTCGGGTTGAAAAACGCGGGAGCTACTTATCAGAGGATGATGCAAAAGTGTCTCGCCACACAGATTGGCAAGAACGTCCAAGTGTACATTGATGACATCGTCATAACAACAAAACAGGGGTTATCCTTGATCGATGATCTTAAAGAAACCTTCGACAACCTCGACAAGTTTCGCCTCAAGCTAAACCCGACGAAATGTTCCTTCGGTGTTCCTGCGGGAGAACTCCTCGGATACTTGGAATCAGCCAGGGGAATTGAGGCAAACCCCGAGAAAATACAAGCCATCGTGATAATGAGGAAGCCCATGAAGCTCAAGGAGATACAGCAGCTAACAGGACGTGTCGCAGCTTTAAGCAGATTTGTCGCCAGGCTAGGAGAAAAAGCGCTGCCCTTTTACGCGCTCATCAAGCAAGGAGAAAAGTTCGAGTGGAACGAAGAAGCAGACAGGGATTTCGAGCACCTCAAGCGTAGAATCTCGACACCCCCAATACTGGTGGCTCCAAAGGAAAAAAGAACCTCTCCTGCTGTATATTGCGGCCACACCTCAGGTGGTCAGCACAGTCCTTGTCGTAGAAAGGGAAGAAGAAGGGAAAATTCATGGAGTCCAAAGGCCGGTGTACTTCATCAGTGAAGTTCTATCACCATCAAAACAGCGTTACCCGCAGTATCAGAAGTTAGCATATGGAGTGTTTACGACAGCAAGAAAGTTGCGGCACTATTTTTCGGCACATCCGATAATAGTGGTCAATGAGTCGCCTTTATCAAATATCCTAAACAATCCAAAAGCTACCGGCCGTGTCTCCCTTTGGGGAATAGAGCTTTCCGCAGTGCCAGTTCCTGTTTTCTGCTGTTTTTGTGTTTCAGAAAAGTTGTACATGAAAGTTTCTCGGAATTGGATGAAACAAAAGCCCAGAGTCTTATTTTTCCGGGATGAAGACGGAGCCAGAAGGACACGCGCAGGAGAGCTGCCACGTGGCAGTACATAGGGCAGGCACGGCCCCACCCTTGGCCGCGCCTGACCCATGTACTGGCGCCTCATCGCCTCGTTTGCTCCGCCCTTCCGCCTATTTATTCCTCGTATCGGGAAAACCCCAGGGACCCGAGCCTCCATCCACGAAAAGTTTCGACGCCGCCGTCAACCGAAACCCTAGTTCGGGAGGGTTCAGCAGTCCATCCTGGCACCCTGCCGGAGAGGGAAATCACCGTCGGAAGACTCTACATCGCCATGTCTTCATCCGAGGTGATGCGTGAGTAGTCCTCCACGGGACCATGGGTCCATAGCAGTAGCTAGATGGCTGTCCTCTCCTTGTTGTGCTTCATGTATAGATCTTGTGAGCTGCCTAACATGATCAAGATCATCTATTTGTAATTGCTACATGTTGGTTTGATGTGGATCCGATTTATAGAGAGATTGCTTTGGTTGAGATTATGTATTATGTTATTATGATCTTGCATGCTCTCCGTTTCTAGTAGATGCTCTGGCCAAGTAGATGCTAGCGACTCCAAGAGGGAGTATTTATGCTCGATAGTGGGTTCATGCCTCTATCAAACCATGGGAAGTGACCTCGTTCTCTACGGTTGTAGATGTGCTGTTGCTACTAGGGAGAAAACAGCGGTGTTCTATTCAAGGGTAGTTTCATTGTTTACTTTACACACATTGCTTAAAGCGATAGTCCGTTGCTTGCAACTTAATACTGGAGGGTGTCGCGGATGCAATCCTGAAGGTGGATTATTAGTCATAGATGCAGTTGGATTACGGTCTATGTATATTGTTGTAATGCCCGCATACTTTCATAGCATGTATTCTGCACCAACCATTAGCGTAGAATCTCTGTTTGTCAATTGCCCATCTGTAATTTATTTACCCAGCATATTTATTTTATTGGGGAGGCACCTCTAGTGAACTGTGGACCTCGGTCCTTCTTCTTTTAATTGCAATCTTCTACAGCATTTTTCTGTTTTGTTCTCTGCAAACAATTCTTCTTCCACACGGTTTGTTTAATCCTTTGTTTTCAGAAAAACCAGAGAGCTTGACAACCTCGCTGAAAGTTGGGGACAAAGTACTTGGTTGTTTGTGTGCAGGTCTCCACGTTGCTGCTGACGCCGGCAGTGCGCCCTGGCACGAGTTGGTTCGCAACACCTCGGGAGAGAACGTTTTTCTCCTACTGGTCGATAAACCTTGGTTTCTTACTGAGGGAAAACTTCCTGCTGTGCTCATCATACCTTCCTCTTGGGGTTCCACTCAACGTTGCGCATAAATTCTCCTTCATCAACTCCGCGCTTAGCAAAGACTTTTTCTGGCGCCGTTGCCGGGGAGAAAAGCATCTCTTCTGCGAGGGGAGTCTCTCACTCTCAACTTTTTTACTTTGTTATTGTTTTGCTTGCATATTTTATTTTTATCTTGTTTGCATTTTATATCAAAAATCCAAAAAAATTAGTATAGCTTTTATTTCTGTTGCTTGCATTATTTTTATTAAATGGCTACTCCTGAGAATACTAAGTTGTGTGATTTTACTAGCACCAACAACAATGATTTTATTTGCACACCCATTGCTCCACCTGCTCCTGAAGTAGCTTTTTATGAGATTAAGCCTGCCTTGTTGAACCTTGTTATGAAAGAGCAATTTTCTGGTGTTAGTACTGATGATGCTGCTTCTCACCTCAACAATTTTGTTGAGCTATGTGAGATGCAAAAATATAAGGATGTAGATGGTGATATTATTAAGTTGAAATTGTTTCCTTTCTCATTAAGAGGTAGAGCTAAGGAGTGGTTGCTATCTTTGCCTAGAAATAGTATTGATTCTTGGGTTAAATGCAAAGATGCTTTTATTGGAAAATATTATCCTCCTGCTAAAATTATATCTTTGAGAAGTGATATTATGAAGTTTAGACAATTTGATACTGAGCATGTTGCCCAAGCTTGGGAAAGAATGAAATCTTTGGTTAAAAATTATCCCACTCATGGACTGACTACTTGGATGATTATTCAAACCTTCTATGCAGGACTAAATTTTTCTTCAAGGAACTTATTGGATTCAGCTGCTGGAGGCACTTTTATGTCTATGACCCTTGGGGCGGCTACAAAACTTCTGGACAATATGATGGTAAATTATTCGGAGTGGCATACCGAGAGAGCTCCACAAGGTAAAAAGGTAAATTCTGTTGAGGAAACTTCTACTTTGAGTGATAAGATTGATGCTATTATGTCTATGCTTGCAAATAATAATGCTCCTATGGATCCAAACAATGTTCCTTTGGCCTCTTTGGTTGCTCAAGAAGAAAATGTAGATGTGAATTTTATTAAGAGCAACAATTTTAATAATAATGCCTATAGGAATAATTTTGGTAGCAATAATTATAGGCCGTATCCTCCCAACAATGGAAGTGGTTTTAGTAACTCTTATGGTAATTCTTATAACAGCAATAGGAGTGCTCCCTCTGAACTTGAGGGTATGCTCAAAGATTTTATTAGTAAACAAACTGCTTTTAATAAATCTGTGGAGGAAAAGTTTAGCAAAATAGATGCTCTTGTTTCTAAAGTGGATAGCCTTGCTCTTGATGTTGATCTTCTTAAATGAAAGGTTGTTCCTCATGATAATACTGAGAATAAAACTTTTGCTCAAGCAAATGCTATTCAAGTTAGAATTGATGACAATACGAGGTTGTTAGCTGAATTGCATGCTAGGTGGGAAAGAGAAGATGAGATGGCTAGAGAAAATAATTTAGCCAAGTTTTATACAATCACCACCAATAGTAATACTGAACCTTTGAATGCTAGCAAACCTCCTACTACTACTAGCAAAATCGAAAATGTAGGAAAAGTCCCAACTCCACATAGAAAAGTGTATAAACCCATTAAAACTGTTCCCGACAAGCGTGCTGAAATTTTTAGAGGTGTGGGAGATAATTGTCCTTTTATTTTTGATAGCAATGATTTTGATTTTGAAAGTTGTACCATTACTGAAGTTATAAAGTTCTTGCAAAAGCTCGCTGAAACTCCCAATGCTAGTGAACAAAATGTTGCTCTTACAAAGCATATTGCTAGTGCTATTATGAAAATGAGGGAAGAGAAGTTGAAACATGAGGCTTCAATTCCTAAAAAGTTAAAAGATGGTTGGGAACCTATTATTAAGATGAGAGTAGAAGAATTTGATTTTAATGCTTTATGTGATCTTGGTGCAAGTATTTCTGTTATGCCTAAAAGAGTTTATGATATGCTTGACTTGCCACTGTTAGAAAAAATGTTATTTGGATGTTCTTCTTGTTGATGTTGCTGCAAAGAAACCTTTGGGGAGAGTTGATAATGTTCTTATACAAGTGAATAATAATTATGTCCCCGTTGATTTTGTTGTTTTGGATATTGAATGCAATGCTTCATGCCCTATTATTTTGGGAAGACCGTTTCTTAAAACTGCAGGTGCTATCATTGATATGAGAGATGGAATAATTCATTATCAATTTCCACTCAAAAGAGGTATGAAACACTTCCCTAGAAAAAGAAAGAAGTCACCTTATTTCTCTATTTATAGGACAACTTATGGTGTTGATGAGCCACCTCTTGATAATACTTGATTTGCACCCTTTCTGCGCGTAGCTCAAAGGCGTTAAAGAAAAGCGCTTATGGGAGACAACCCATGTTTTATTTCTGTTATTTTTGCTTTGTTGAGTCTTGGAAGTTATTGCTACTGTAATAACCTCTCCTTATCGTTTTTATTTCGTTTTTGTGCCAAGGGTAGCCTCTAATAGAAAGAAAGCAGTGTTTGGGGTATTTGCAATTCTGAAACAGATTCTGTGCTGGTCACGAAAAACATTCTTAAAAATCGCCAGAACGTTATTTTGAGCTAAAAAAATTTATGCTTATGGCCCAGTATGTTAGATAACTTTCGTTAGATTAGCATTTTTCGATTTGAGCAACAGAACTATTTCTTTAATTTCGATCTCTGCCTGCTGGTCTGTTTTGACAGATTTCTGCCATGCTTTGCATTTGCGTCTTATGCTTCGTCTTTTTGAGTTCTTTTGTGAAAAAGAGCTTTGGGAAGAAGTAGCTACAGTAGCATATGTTAAAATAAGTGTTTGATATGTGCCATTACTGAAGCCTTGCTGGTTTGATATATTTTTATTTGCACTAATGTTGCTAATCAATTGTGCTGAGTTTTGTGTGAAGGAAGTTTTCAAGTGTAGGGAGAGAAGAATGATGCAATAAGATGAAGCATGGACAAGAGCTCAAGCTTGGGGATGCCCCCTGGACCCTCCAAGAAATATCCAAGAAGTACAAGCGTCAAAGCTTGGGGATGCCCAAGGCATCCCCTCTTCATCAACAAAAAGCACCAGGTCATTTTTCAACACGCTATATTTTTATTCCTTCATGTGATATGTGTTATCCTTGGAGCGTCCTTACTTTTTGCTGTGTGTTTACTTTCAATAAAGTTGGATCCCATCATTCATGTTTACTTTGGAGTGAGACACGCTCCACCGCTTTGCATATTTACTTTGGAGTGAGACACGCTCCACTGTTATGCATTTTGCGTTGGAGAGAGACACGCTCCACTTTTACATTTATTTGAGTTTCAATAGCTCTCTGGACATTTACTTGTTTTTCATATATGAGAGTTATTTGGTTTCATTTGGTTGGCGTTGGAAGCATGAAAAAAAGTTTTATGTGTATGTGATGCAAATGGAAGCATTTTTAGACTGTGGCATAGTTATTTTTGCATATCTTGCTAGATGTTATTCTCATGATGAGCTTGTTAATTATGTTTTCATTATGATTAGTCTCAAATACTGAGAGTGTTTAGTGTGCCATTGAAGGTTTCATGCATTGTTTTAGCATACAATAGAAAAGCATAATATTGTGGTATATATTCTCCTGCGAATGTTTTTATTTGGGTCGACTTGGCACATGTTTTGCAACATGTTATGACTACATTCCAGTCAATTCTTGCCTCTATGATCATTTAGTTTGCAACTTGTGTATCACTTTATGCTTTGATTAATATATTTTGTCGATGTGCATGATTATGGCCATTATGCTCTCTTAGTTGGTCGCACCCGATCTTTTTCTAGCCTCCATTTGTGTGAGTATTTTATTCATGCATCCAACCACCAAAAACCAAATATGCCAAAGTGTCCACCATATCTACCTATATGTGGTATTTCATTGCCATTCCATAGTAGTTTGCTCATGTGCTACCTTTAAATTTCAAAGTATTATATTTTTGTTGCTCATGGGAAAGTAGTCAAAAATGACTATTGTGCCTAGCGTGTGTTCCTTGTGTAACCGTAGCTCTTTTAAGTTGCTTGTTTGTGTGATAACCATTGAAATACTGGGGACACCTCAGCGTGCTTTGGTGCTGAATATCATGTGGGTTGCTATGCATGTTCATCTTGTCTGAAATGAAGGAGATTATCCATGCAAAATAGTTTGAGTATACATTTTTGTTAGAGAAGAACATTGGGCCGCTAAACGAAGCCATGTATCATGGTGGAAGTTTCAGTTGGCCAAATCCTCAATCTCTTATGAGAAAGCTTATAGCAATAAAAAAATAAGAGGAGTCCATTTATCTATTGCTCATGTCGGCCCGGTATGGATGTCCCAAGTTGAAGATGCTTTAAAAATGAGAAATCAAAAGCAATGCATCTCCTAGGACCTTTGTATAGGAGGCACGGGGGTACCCCTTTGTGATACTCGGTTAAAACAACTTGTATGTGATGAGAGCTAATGGTGATTCGAGGTGAGTAGGACGAGGTGTGAGCACTAGTAGCAATTATGCATGAGGCTTGCGATTTAGAAGTAGCAATTTTGCACAACCCATATGCTTTGTACTTACCGTTGACATCATCCACCTCTCAAAAGTGCAATTTATACTCTTGTTGTTTCAATAAAAAGCTCTAGCACATGAGTGATCTTACTTGCCTCTCAAAGAGAGACCTTCTTTTACTTTTATGTTGAGTCTCCACCTTCTAGTTTATGCACCACTTATGAGAGCATAGTTGTCATTCTTAGTTTTATGTGCATGGTCCCAAGATTTTATTGATTGATTCATAATTATGGTATTTCTTGTTCAAACTTTTTGTTTCTAGTCATCCTTATAATCTTTTAAAGGTGTCCAAGCATTTATGTTTTGCTTCCACTTATGGGACAAGCTGAGTACCACTTTATTATGTATCTATGCTATGCTCTTGACAATCACTTTGCTTTCCATGCACGTTATACATTTTCTTTTGTTTGATTACTATTCATGTTTTAGCATGGTTATTAAGTTTCATTGTTTGATTATATCTATCATGCTTATGTTAGGATTCTATGATTCCAGCTATGTTTGCTTTTACACTTAGATTGATCAAAGTAGTGTGACAGCATGTCACCTCAAAAATTATTTGTTTGTTATCACTTACCTAATCGAGGACGAGCAGGAGTTAAGCTTGGGGATGTTGATACGTCCCAAATGTATCTACAATTTTTGATGCTCCATGCTTGTTTTGTTACAATTCTTATATGTTTTATGTGCACTTTTCCACACTTTTTAGCATTTTCTAGGACTAACCTATTAACGCAGTGCCAGTTCCTGTTTTCTGCTGTTTTTGTGTTTCAGGAAAGTTGTACATGAAAGTTTCTCGGAATTGGACGAAACAAAAGCCCAGAGTCTTATTTTTCCGGGATGAAAATGGAGCCAGAAGGACACGCGCAGGAGAGCTGCCACGTGGCAGTACATAGGGCAGGCGCGGCCCCACCCTTGGCCGCGCCTGGCCCATGTACTGGCGCCTCGTTGCCCCGTTTGCTCCGCCCTTCCGCCTATTTATTCCTCGTATCGGGAAAACCCCAGGGACCAGAGCCTCCATCCACGAAAAGTTCCGACGCCGCCGTCAACCGAAACCCTAGTTCGGGAGGGTTCTGTAGTCCATCCCGGCACCCTGCCGGAGAGGGAAATCACCGCCGGAGGCCTCTACATCACCATGTCTTCATCCAAGCTGATGCGTGAGTAGTCCTCCACGGGACCATGGGTCCATAGCAGTAGCTAGATGGCTGTCCTCTCCTTGTTGTGCTTCATGTATAGATCTTGTGAGCTGCCTAACATGATCAAGATCATCTATTTGTAATTGCTACATGTTGGTTTGATGTGGATCTGATTTATAGAGAGATTGCTCTGGTTGAGATTATGTATTATGTTATCATGATCTTGCATGCTCTCCGTTTCTAGCAGATGCTCTGGCCAAGTAGATGCTAGCGACTCCAAGAGGGAGTATTTATGCTCGATAGTGGGTTCATGCCTCTATTTAACCATGGGAAGTGACCTCGTTCTCTACGGTTGTAGATGTGCTGTTGCTACTAGGGAGAAAACAGCGGTGTTCTATTCAAGGGTAGTTTCATCGTTTACTTTACACACATTGCTTAAAGCGATAGTCCGTTGCTTGCAACTTAATACTGGAGGGTGTCGCGGATGCAATCCTGAAGGTGGATTATTAGTCATAGATGCAGTTGGACTACGGTCTATGTATATTGTTGTAATGCCCGCATACTTTCATAGCATGTATTCTGCACCAACCATTAGCGTAGAATCTCTGTTTGTCAATTGCCCCTCTGTAATTTGTTTACCCAGCATATTTATTTTATTGGGGAGGCACCTCTAGTGAACTGTGGACCCCGGTCCTTCTTCTTTTAATTGCAATCTTCTACAGCATTTTTCTGTTCTGTTCTCTGCAAACAATTCTTCTTCCACACGGTTCGTTTAATCCTTTGTTTTCAGCAAAACCAGTGAGCTTGACAAGCTCGCTGAATGTTGGGGACAAAGTACTTGGTTGTTTGTGTGCAGGTCTCCACGTTGCTGCTGACGCCGGCAGTGCGCCCTGCCACGAGTTGGTTCGCAACACCTCGGGAGAGAACGTTTTTCTCCTACTGGTCGATAAACCTTGGTTTCTTACTGAGGGAAAACTTCCTGCTGTGCTCATCATACCTTCCTCTTGGGGTTCCACTCAACGTTGCGCATAAATTCTCCTTCATCAACTCCTCGCTCAGCACTGGCGTGATACTAGTGTCACCCCAAGGCGACAAAATGAAATATGTATTGCGGATGACATTCCCCAATGCATCAAATAATGAGGCAGAATATGAAGCACTCATACATGGGATGAAGATGGCAAAGGCGTGTGGCGCGACTCGACTAAAAATCTTCGGCGACTACCAATTGGTGGCTCAACAGGTGATGAACAAGTGTGATGCAGTCAACGACAGCATGATAGCATACAAGGAGGTATATAATGAACTCAAGAAACTCTTTGATGGATGCGAAGTAAACTATATCAGCAGACTCAGCAATGATGAAGCCGATGTTTTGGCGAATATCGGGTCAACGGAGAGCTGTACAAACGAAGCATATCAGGAGTATTGCAAAGATGCGTCACACCCGAGGAAGGAAGAGTTATACTGAAGGATGTACACGAGGGAATATGCGGCCACCATGCTCGCAACCGAGCAATAGCAGCCAAAGTCTTCAGGGCGGGCTTTTATTGGTTAACAGCAATAGAAGACGCAAAAGACATAGTCCGCACCTGCGATGCGTGCCAAAGATTTGCGGAAAAACCTCATTCTCCGGTAGCAGAGCTGATGCCAATACCATTGGCTTGGCCCTTCGCACAATGGGGTCTCGACATGGTGGGGAAACTACACAAGGCTTAGCCAGGAGGATACGTATATTTGCTCGTGGCTGTCGACAAGTTTACCAAGTGGATTGAAGCAGTACCAGTAACATCAGCAGATGCAGCATCGGTGGTGAGCTTCATCAAGGGCATAGTCTTTCGATTTGGTGTCCCTAACAGCATACTTACAGACAATGGCAGCAATTTTACATCCAAATAATTCAAGGCATACTGCGCAGAGGTAGGCATCAAACTACACTTCGCATCGGTGGCGCACCCGCAAACCAATGGCCAAGTCGAAAAAGCAAACGGCATCATCTGCGATGGTATCAAGAAACGGCTGTTAACACCATTGGAGAAAGCTCGACTCACTTGGCCAGATGAGTTGCCTAGCGTGCTATGGAGTATACGGACAACACCCAACACAGCGACGCAAGAAACTCCGTTCTTCTCGGTCCATGGAGCTGAGGCAGTGCTTCCGATAGAAATAGAACATAACTCTCCAAGAGTGGCGGAGTATGATGAAGAAACCTCGAGAAAGGCGCTGGAGGACGATGTCGACGCACTCGATGAAGCCAGAGATGAGGTGTTGTCAAGAGTCACCACGTATCAACAGAACCTGAAAAATTACCATAGTCAACGTTTGCGACCGAGGTCCTTTCAAGTTGGTGACCTGGTTCTTCGGCTCACGCAGGATAGCCATGAAAAATTCGAGTCACCTTGGGTAGGGCCATACATCGTCACCGAAGCGATTCCAGGAGGAGCGTACAGATTGAAGGACAAGAAGACAGGGAAGGAAGAACCATACCCCTGGAACGTGGCGCAGCTCCGGCGTTTTTATGCATAGAAGCCAAAATGGAGTTACATATGTAAGCACACAATGTACTGAAAAGCTCGCGAGTTTTCAGACGCACTATTTTCCTTTCAGGGCACCGAGTGGGGCTGAAAGGTTTTTAATGAGGCGGGCTCGCGATGCTGCAATATAGTAAAAATATTGGTGATATATATCTCTTTCTTCGCCAGGCTCGGGGGCTTAAACCCGCAGAATCAACAATATATACTTTGCTCTCGCAAAATATAGTTCACAACTATTTGCCTTGGTTCACATACCTCGCGAATAATAAACATACATACGGCTACCGAAATACTCGGGGGATAGAGGAAAACAAAAAACGAATAAACTTGCCTTGACTATACATAAGTCTTGCAAATAATGTTTACAGTACAAGTGACCCGCAATATACAAACTTTACACTCTGACCCAGTAGTGAACACAATAGAAAGAAAAAACAAAATAGCTACAACAGGTCATCTATTGTTACTCTTTCACCCTCAGCAGGAGCATCCAAGACATCTGCATAATGATAGTCATGGAAGAAGACAGCGTCAACCCTTAGGAGCTCTTCGATCATCTTCTCAGCAACTGGCGTAACTGCATCGTTAAGCTTGTCGACGTTTCTTCTCCTCTGCTTTAACTTGGAGTAGCAGACTTCGATAACCTTATTTAGATCCAGTTTGGAGTGGCAAATCTTCAACTAGATCAATGCAAACCTGGCGCCAGCCATCAGTTGGGCTTTTACGAAGTTATGGATCTGATTAACGTTCTTGAACTTCTTCATCAATTCAGGAAGAGATTTGGGTTGAGGATTCCGAGGAAACATAGCGTTGTACACCATGGCTAAGGTACTAGTGCAGAACTCAAGAAATTCTCGGACCTGAGCAGCTCGATCCTGGAATCGAACGATTCGTCGGGTGCGATCCTCGCTAGCCCAAAAATCACTGTTATTTTGATTGGCAAGCCGGAGAAGGATCTCAACCTGCGAGTCAACGCGTTGATTTTCAGCAACAGCATCAATGAAGGAACCTAGGATCAAAAAAAGAAAAGCAACATATGACAAAATATATGAGCATTGACAAGGAAAAAGCAAGACGAAGTGTAACGTACCCGCCATATCTAGACTTGCGTCAGTCATTAGGTCGAGCATATAATTTTCTCGCGAGGTAGCCAATAAAGCTTCGGCCACTGCAGCTTCCTTCAGTTCCAGAGCTTCCTGAGCCTGATGAAGAGCCATTTTTTCGCGTTCGGAGGATTTGCGGGATTGGTCCATGACAGTGATGGCTTGTTTTTTCATGGCCTGAAGTTGTTGTCGAAGTTCAGCCAGTTCTTGTTGAATCGAGTCAGCACACGAAGTATCGTCCAACAAAACGTCGCCAGGAATCCGTTGAGAGCGAGACGCGGCAGGAGAAGCAGAGGATGGTCCACCAGCCTCAGAATAGTTATCAAATATGAACTGGAAGAAAGAAATATCGACATCAATCATTCAGCAAGAATCCCCCTTTTTTCATTGATAGTTGAGATATTTACATAATTTGGGCCCGTCACAAAAGCTGACTCCTAGGATAGTCGCAAATCATAAGGATAGCGACAACTACAAAAGGAAAAAGAAAATACAAAGGGGTAGGTTGGTCTACTTGACCTCTGGCTTGGCAGTGCTAGCAGATGTAGCAGGTTTGTGCCCCAGGAAGGTGAGGATTTTCTTCGAGTGAGGCTTTGCAGCCTTCACCAGGGTCTTCCATTTTTCCTTGTTCATCCCCTTGGGGTCGCCAACCTTCGCTCAGTCGACATCTTCGCGACTGTCAGCAACCAGGGCTATGGTTCCCTCGACTCCAACCTTCGAGTTCTCCTGCCGGTAAACCAAGGCAGGGTCTTCTTCACCTCGAAAGTGATGCACAAGCTCAGAGAAAATCTCGGGCTGTGTCTGCTTAGGAAAGAAGTGAGGGAATAGTCGCTTAAACGCGGCACGAGATTCAGAAATGTTGGTGCGTGCTGAGCGCGGAGTTGATGAAGGAGAATTTATGCGCAACGTTGAGTGGAACCCCAAGAGGAAGGTATGATGAGCACAGCAGGAAGTTTTCCCTCAGTAAGAAACCAAGGTTTATCGACCAGTAGGAGAAAAACGTTCTGTCCCGAGGTGTTGCGAACCAACTCGTGGCAGGGCGCACTGCCGGCGTCAGCAGCAACGTGGAGACCTGCACACAAACAACCAAGTACTTTGTCCCCAACTTTCAGCGAGGTTGTCAAGCTTACTGGTTTTGCTGAAAACAAAGGATTAAACGAACCGTGTGGAAGAAGAATTGTTTGCAGAGAACAGAACAGAAAAATGCTGTAGAATATTGCAATTAAAAGAAGAAGGACTGGGGTCCACAGTTCACTAGAGGCGCCTCCCCAATAAAATAAATATGCTGGGTAAACAAATTACAGATGGGCAATTGACAAACAGAGATTCTACGCTAATGGTTGGTGCAGAATACATGCTATGAAAGTATGCGGGCATTACAACAATATACATAGACCGTAATCCAACTGCATCTATGACTAATAATCCACCTTCAGGATTGCATCCGCGACACCCTCCAGTATTAAGTTGCAAGCAACGGACTATCGCTTTAAGCAATGTGTGTAAAGTAAACGATGAAACTACCCTTGAATAGAACACCGATGTTTTCTCCCTAGTAGTGATATGTCCAAAACGTATCTACTTTCCCGAACCTTTTTGTTATTATTTGCCCTCAAACTTGTGTGTTTTGAATGCAACTAACGCGGACTAACGCTGTTTTCAGCAGAATTACCCTGGTATCTTATTTTTGTGCAGAAAATCAACTTTCGGGAAAGATCCCAAAAATATACCCAAATGCCTTATTTTCCCGGGGAACTCACGGAGCCAGAAGGTGAAGAGCAGGGGGGCCTGGAGTTGGGAGTACATGGCCCAGGCACCGCGCCTGGGGGGTGTATTCCCGACCCCTTCATCGTTTTGGCCTCCCCTTTCGGCTATAAGATCCTCATCACGAGAAAACCCCAGGGGGTTCGACGTTATTCCAGAGAAAAGTCCGTAGCGCCGCCGCCTCGCGAAACCCTATTTCGGAGGCAGGAACTCTGTTCTGGCACCCTGCCGGGACGGGGAATTGGAGGAGATCATCGCCATCGCCATCACCGATGCCTCTCCATCGACCATCCACGATTCCCCCATCCATGTGTGAGTAGTTCCCTTGCTGTAGGCTAAAGGGGATGGTCGGGATTGGATGAGTTCGTTCATGTAATAGCATTAGAATTGTTCGGGGCATAGTGCCTAGTATCCGTTGTGAGTATTTTATGCATTGTTGCAACTTGTTATACTTAATGCTTGTCACTTTGGGCCCGAGTGCCATGATCTCAAATCTGAACATATTGTGTTTTCATGATGATGCTTTATATATTGTTCTTGATGATATCTGCAAGTTGTATACACATGTCATTGTCCGGAACCCGAGGCCCCGAAGTGACAATAATCGGGACAGCCGGAGGGGATGGCTTTGATGTGAGGATCACGTGTGTTCACGGAGTGTTAATGCTTTGCTCCGGTACTCTATTAAATGGAGTACCTTAATTACCAGTAGTTTCCCTCGAGGCCCCGCTGCAACGGGCTGGTTGGACAAAAGATGTCGCGCAAGTTTCTCATTGCGAGCACGCGCGACTAAATAGGAACACACGCCTATGGTTATTTTATACTTGGATACTTGTATCACTTTATCTGCAAATGCCCATGTTAGCTATTATATGAGTCGTCTCATTCATGCAACGCCCGGTTATCCATCCCTGTGCCGACAGTATTTTAATCCTGCTGTTTACCGCATCCACCAATGCTGCTGTTTTTACTTTATTTCCGTTGTTACTTTATTACTGCCACTGCTATAAAACTGTTGCTACTGATAAACCTCTGCGAGCTAGTCTATTTCCAGGTGCAGCTGAATTGACAACTCAACTGTCAAGGCTTATATTTATTCTTTGGCTCCCCTTGTGTCGAATCAATAAATTGGGTAATACTTCCCTCGAAGACTGTTGCGATCCCCTATACTTGTGGGTCATCAAGACTATTTTCTGGCGCCGTTGCCGGGGAGCATAGCTTTATTTATAAGTCAACTTGGAAGTGATCCTGTTCACTGCTATTCATTATGGGGAAGACTCGAGATGAAAGAGTCCCTATATTTCCGTCCACTACAAGAAGAGGTACAACTTTAAATACCTCTGCTGCTCTTGATTCGCCGTCTGTGATGAGTAAGCTTCTTACTCCACCTTATGTTGATCATGCTACTACTTCTGCTGAATCTGAAAATTCTCCTGATGATTTGGATGGTGCCTCTACTGTGTTTGATGAAAGTGGTTCGTTAGGTCCTTTCCTAGACACCACAATTGCTAGGGCTAAGCAAATCGAAAATGAAAGAAGTACTTTTTCGCCCTCCGGTTCACCTGAGCCCGGAGAGCATGCTAGTGACGATTTTGATGAAGCTTATATTGAGCTTGATGATGATTTAATTGATGAATGTCACGCCGCTATTAATGCAAGCGCTGCTAAAAGCCTACTTGCAAGGCGCGCTATTAAATATACGCCGCCTATTGATCCTACTTTTGCCACATCTCCCATAGACATTAGGGATAAGGATTATGATTTCTCTCTAGATTTATCTTATATATCAATTGTTGAGAAGGAGCCTTTTTGTGGTACTGAAAATGAAAGTGCTATGAAGCATATGAATGAGCTCAGTGCTTTGAGTAATGTCTTTGCTGATGATAATAAAATGCGCACCTACTTTATTACTAAGATTTTCCCTTTTACTTTGAAAGGTGCCGCGAAAGCTTGGTATGATAGTTTATTGCCTGGGTCTATTAAATGTCCTAAGGATTTAGTTGCAGCTTTCTTTCAGAAATATTTCCCTGCTAGTGCTCAACATGCTGCTTTGCAAAATATTACTGACTTTGTGCAGGAGAAAGAAGAAATATTGCCTGTCGCATGGGCAAGGTTTTGCTCATTAATTAGAGGAGTAATGAATTGTCCTTTTGCTAAAAATGAATTACTTGATATATTCTATAATGGACTAACCGATGAATCTAGGACATACCTGGATAGTTGTGCTGGTTGTGTTTTCAGGCAAAGAACTCCTACTGAAGCCAAAGAATTAAAGGCTAAAATAAGCAAGAATTATGATGATTGGCATATTCCTGAGTCTACACCAACCCCGAAGAAAAGAGGGATGATTGAATTAAATGATGAAGTGATGAAGGAAGCCAAGAAATCTCTCAAGGAGAAGGGTATTAAATCCGAAGATGTGAAGAACCTCCCTCCTATTGAAGAATTATGTAAGCCAATTCCTCCTACCGTTGTCGAAGCACATGCTCTTCAATTCAACAGCGGAGACGTTCCTTATGGTAAGACTCCCGACCAATGCTTAGATGAGTTTGATAATTATTGTATTAAGCAAGATAACTTTAATAAGAGAGTTGAGAGACATTTAGAGGAAAATTCTAGAGCGATTAGTAATTTACATGATAGTGTGGAGCGAACCTCCAATGATGTGAAGATGCTTGTTAAGCATTTCCAAATGGTTCAAACACAAATAGATCAGCTCACCAAAGTGCAAAATGATTTGTTAGTGAATGCTTCTAAAGAGAAGCATGCTTATGAGATTAGAAATAGAGGTGGTGCTACTACCCAGGATCCTTTATATCCTAAGGGTCACCCCAAGAGAGTCGAGCAAGATTCTCAGCGCGCTGATGATACTAGGATTAAATCTAAGAAAAAGAAGAAGAAGGAAAATAGAACACCTGTAGAATCTTCTGATCCCGCTGTAGATCCTAATAGTATATCTATTTCCGATGCCAAAACTGAAAGCGGCAATGAGAAAAGTGAGGCTTCCAATAAGGAAGAAGTAGAAGAAGCTGAGGTTGCACCTGAAAAGCAACCTAAAAACGTGAAGTACACTAAGGAAGATTTCATTGCCAACAAACATGGCAAAGAAAGAGAACCTTGGGTGCAAAAACCAATGCCTTTCCCTGATAAGAAACACAAATCAAGGGAAGAGGAACACTTTAACCGGTTTTGTGAATGGATGAAACCTATGTACTTGCAAATTCCTTTGACTGATGCTATTAAATTGCCTCTTTATTCAAAGTATATGAAGGATATTGTTTCTAACAAAAGGAAAATTCCTACTGAGGAAATTTCTACTATGCTTGCTAAGTATTCCTTCAATGGCAAAGTTCCAAAGAAGCTCGGAGATCCAGGTAGACCTACAATTCCTTGCTCTATTAAAAATAGTTATGTTAAGACTGCTCTATGTGATTTAGGAGCCGGAGTTAGTGTCATGCCATTTTCTCTTTATAGAAGACTTGATTTAGAAAAGTTGATACCTACTGATATATCTTTGCAAATGGCTGATAAGTCCACTTCTGTTCCTGTTGGTATATGTGAGGATGTTCCTGTTTGCGGTCAGAAACCCACCGGCGAGCAGCGACGGGCAACACAGGAGAGCCGGGAACAACTTAGGGCTGCGGCTGGCCCTGGTCCCTCCGAGCGACGGCCCGTAAAGATTCCGGCACGCACGTCCGATGCTGGTGCAAGGGCGTGCCACCTGACCTATACCTGGTCAGGAAGGTGATGAAGATGCCTCGCTTAGTTTCCTGCATGGCATACACGTAAACATTAAATACGAGCCTCGATCGGCTCTCAGGTTATCCTGTGAATCGGCTCAAAGAGCCGATCCACCCATGATTCGTACGAGGTGTACGAATATATGGTGGTCCTGCTTGATCAAGATAAAGCTAAAACGATCTACGACGATTTAGGGTTTTCACCGCATAATCGGATCATCCTACTCACGATTGGGCCTCGCGGTCACGCACGGTGATCATAAGCCGATCCTATACAAGGCCTAAAAACCAACACGAAGTTGATCCCCGGAACATCCTGTCTAGGGCTAGCAAACTACACCCTACGCGTCGCTGGATCCTCCAACCCTTTGTAAGGCCTAACTATTGCAGATATTAAACTAATCCTTGAAGAACAAGGAGCAACCGTAACGGATCGGATCTACTAAATAATGATCAAGCGGGGTGCCGCCCCTACACCTAAGATAGGTGTAAGGGCGGCTAGATGTCTAAGGGTTGCACTACGATAGCATATGATACGAAGAACAATGCTAACCCTAACACATCTAAGATAACTACGTTGCTCGCCATCAAAAAGGCTTCAGTACGAGCAACGCATGGCAACGAATAAACTTGTACTGCCTAGATCGCAAGATGCGATCTAGGCAGCATGATGCTTACCCGGAAGAAACCCTCGAGACGAAGGAGTTGGCGATGCGCCTAGATTGATTTGTGGTGAACGATGGTTGTTGTTTATTTCATAAACCCTAGATACATATTTATAGTCTAGGGGACTTTCTAATTTAGGCGTGCACCTAACCGTGCACGGGTAAAACTCTATCTTTTAATCTAAGATGCGATCTACTATATTACAGATACACGGGCAATCTAGCCCAAACTCTTCGTGCAAGGCCGCTTCAGAGATTTTCCACGTGTAATCTTCCAAGCCCATCTCCCTTACGGCCCATCTCCTGATTTGGCCAAAATCTGGTGATAACACATGCCCCCCTGGTTTTGGTAATGATAATTTCAAAACCACTCTGTTTTTCCTTCGAAGGGTCATGTCGTGGCAGATCAGAACCGTCGCAGTATTCTTCATCATGATGACTTGCCTTCTCAACTTCTCTGCACAATTTGACAATTTTGGCTCCACCTCCTCGGAAACTGCTCGAGCAATAAATCTCTATTCTATCCCCTTTTATTCACAGCATCGAACAGTTCACCTCTTCATCCCCCTGCTCCAAATTAGCCGTCAGCCAAAAAACCCTCTCCTTCCATAGCCATGTCGTCCTCTTCCTCCTCTTCCGTTTCTCTCCAGTCCTCTTCCTCAAGCGAATCGATCCCAGGGCACAACCAGATGGAGGCGTACAACAGGCGCGCTCCCAAGCATTGGGACGAGCGGGAGTGGGACTTTGATTTCGTGCCATAGGGCCTACCCGAGGACCTCGTCTGGTCAGATGGGGCCATGCCCCTGACTGACGGGGAGGATGACCTCCGGTTCCTGATTGACGGAGCACTGGAGGCGGAGAGCGACGACGACGACCCTCCCTTCCGGGGTAAATTCACCTCCATCACCAAAGAAGAAAAAGAGGATGACGAAGACGAAGACATCTCCTCCGACACGAAGAAGGAACAGGAGGACGACACCTCCTCCGACGAACCGCCGCCAAAGCGCATCCGTGGCTGGGCTTGGTCAGATGAGGACGATGATGATGACGAGGAAGAAGCCTCCGCTGAAGGTTACAGTAGCAGCAACGAGGAACTCGTCGACAGCAGCAATGACGGCAGCTACCCCAGCGACGGCGAAGACAGCAACAGCCCTTAGAGTAGGGACCTACTATCATAGGATTAGCAGTAGCAATCTGTTCCTTTTTGTTGAACAATCGGCTTCTCTTTGTAAGAAATCTTATTATCAATGAAAAACTTCCTTTGATTTTGCCGATGTCCTTTATGTTGATTTAGCCGATTTTTCCTCATCTGACTTTGTCGATTGTTAGCCTAACCAATGCTCAATGACCGGTGGCAACGCATTGGTCTCTCACGATAATCTGCGAGACAGGCCAATTCAGTCATCCCTCCAAGTTAGCCAGCTCCGCCGATGACGATAGCACTTGGTACAGCCGATCGCAGCAGGCCGGCGATTTGGTCTTGAGCGGACATCTTTAAGAGAGCCCTGGAACTGTTGCTGAATCAGCTTGGATGCTGAAACTGATAACTCTGTAACAAAAGCACCACTCTTCAGAACAGTTGCGATGTAGAGCCAGCCGATTCCAACAAAATCGGCTCCCCAGAGCCAAGAATCTTTCGGGCGAGTTGCCCCCCAAGCCTCATCCAAGGCGAGAACAGTAATGAATCAGCCAAATGTGTCACCATCGGCTTCCAAGTTATAATGCAGAACCAGCCGATTCCAACAAAATCGGCTCTCCAGAGCAAAGTTTTTTCAGGGCGAGCTGCCCCCCGAGCCTCTTCAGCTCCCATCAAAACGTGGCAGGCAAGCTTACGCCCAAAGAACCGACGCACTGAAAGGGTTCGGAAAGATCAGCAAATCCGTTCCTTGAACTAAGAAACCTCAAATATAATGGCTTTCCGACTCCTCCTAGTTCAATCCTTTGCGCCTTGCTGATCAGATCGGCTCATCATCTTTGGCAGATTGATGCAACTTCCGGTGAGGACGTTTTGAATTTCTGATGCCCTCCAAGAATCTGGACGTAACAACCTCTGAAAGTGACATCGAACAAGCCGCCACCTTGGTCCACGCCAGGCCGAAACACCATAGCCGCTTGATTTGTCATCGGCTGTGCTCACGCTCCTAGGATAGGTACGCTCCCTTTGTTGGACTCACCCTTAACCTGATCTGCATGCTTACACTGGTACTGCTGAACTTGAAGACTTGCAGACGGAACTGGAGGTCTTGAGAAGGAATTCGTCCAGTAGAGCCTCTCCTTGTAACTCAACAACTGCTCCATCGGGCTTCTGCTTATATCAGCTGTACCTCTTGAGTCGATGGCCATGCATCGGCTTTCTATTCTAAAGTCGATGTCTGTGCATCGGCTGTATACCCACTATGAGTATATATATATTTTTTTACTGGCCGATTTTTCTATCGGCCCCCAACATTTTTTTTTACTGGCCGATTTTTCTATCGGCCCCCAACATTTCACTGTACACATGTTCATCTGCACATGTTCATCTGATTAGGTGCCCCCCGAGCCGAATCTGTCAGGTAACTGCAGATATTGGCTCTGTAGTCTAGCCAAGGCACTGTATTTGCACGTCGGCTTCGGTAGGACGAATGTTGATTTTCCCTGACTCATCAGCCGACGTAAACCGCTGCCCAGTAGATCGACGTTGAATACAAGCAGAACATGTGGTGAGGATAATTTTGGCCGATTGCTGGAATCAGCCTCCATATTGATCGAAGCGCTCAAATGAAGGTTTTGTAATTTTCCTTCATATATCTTTGGGGCCGATCCCAAGGATCGGCCTCGCCACGTTTGCTCATTGGTTTGTTCTTGCTACACGGTCAGGCCAGTGGATAAGACCAGCCTAACCCTGCCCTTCGTCACGTTGATGTGCTCGCAGTCATCAAAATTGGGTGCCTCGTGTAATCCTGGAGCACTAAACTCCATCGGAAGGACGAGCACCATGTTTGTGCCAGCCGATGTCTCATCATCGGCTTTCCTTTGCTTGGGGCGCCACTCCATTTTTCGTGGTCGACCCTCTTCATCCAGGGTTCGCTGAATTTTCGCGGCCAGATCAGGCCGCGCCTTCCTTAGCGTGTGCAGGTATAACCTTTCGGCTTCCTCGAAGCCGCGCAATCGCTGAACCCTACGTTTTTGGGAACGGCTGAGTCCATCAGTGCACCACCTTGGCCGGTGGTACCTGTCTTCTTCTTCTTCTTCTCCCTCGTCTTCCAAATCCTCGAGATCTTCTACTCGAGGGGACTCAGCGTGCTTGTTCCGAGGCGGGAGAGGCCCTAAGCGTTGGAACACGGACACGTTGGCTGCCTCCTTCTTCTTCTGGTTACATTCTGGGCAATTGCCGATTGTAGGCAATCGGCTCATTCCTGAATCCCAGCAGTGTCTGAAGAAGGGACAGTCCCAGTGCCTATCTTCGTCGTCTTGCTCCCTTGATTTTTCTTTGGCACGGCGCTCGTACTCCTCCTCATCGCGATCATGCCGATGATGTCTCCTGGCGTCCCTAGCCAGACGGTCTCCATCATCATCGTCGCTGGATCGTCGGCGTTGGCTATATTGACTCACATACTTATTGAGGAGGTGATCAGAGAGAGGTCGCTGATATCTTATGTTCTTCACTTCTCCCTCTGTGACGTAGCGCTTGTCATCGTGGCGGAGCCGATCGCGTGGAGCGGCCTCCTCTGTGTCCTTGCTACGAGAGCAGCTGCCCTCATCTCCATCCTTGCCAGAGTGGTGTCCAGGTCCTACCATGTTGACGCTGAACGAAGATCCTGGCTGGCAACCTTCAGGGTAGGTGCACTCCACCATGTTAACGGCGGGGAAGGGGTGGGTGTCGACCTTCATGGCGTACTGGTTGAAAATCAGACGTCCTTGTTCTATCGCCATTTGGATCTGCTGACGCCACACCCTGCAGTCGTTGGTGGCATGGGAGAGAGAGTTATGCCATTTGCAGTATGGCTTTCCGTTCAGCTCCTGTACCGTGGGGATTTTGAGGCCTTCGGGTATCTTCAACTGCTTCTCCTTGAGTAAGAGGTCAAAGATTTTCTCAGTTTTGGTCACGTCAAAATCGAACCCTCTGGGCAGACCTGGTGGCTTAACCCATTTGCAGGACACGGGGGTTGCCCCCCGAGTCCATTCAGCCACTGCTACTTCCTGATCTCCCGCAGAGCCTTCGTCTTCATACGCCTCAACCAGGACTACCGCACGCTTGAATTTGTCCTGGTACAAGTTCGGTGGCGCTGTTCATATCTTGTGATTTACGAACCATGTGCGCCAGTGAAGGGTAGTCTGCTTGGGAGGCCATGTCCTTGATTGGTGATGCAAGGCCCACCACTGCCAACTCGACTACTTCTTTTTCAGTCATACGAGCCGAATAACATCGGTTCCTCAGATTTCTGAAGCGCTGGATGTATTCTGCCACGGTTTCTCCACGCTTCTGACGTATTTGAGCTAGATTGGCAATGCCAGCCTCGGAAGCTTCTGAGTGAAACTGCATGTGGAACTGTTCTTCCAACTGCTTCCAAGTCCGGATCGAGTCCGGTGGCAACGAAGTGTACCACCCGAAAGCCGATCCCGTGAGGGACTGTGCGAAGAACCTCACGCGTAGTGGATCCGACGCTGAGGCCGTTCCTAGCTGTGCCAAATATCGGCTCACATGCTCGATGGAGCTGGAACCATCTGATCCATTGAACTTGGAGAAGTCAGGAAGCCGATATTTGGGTGGTAGCGGGACCAACTCGTATTCGTCGGGGTACGGCTTGGAATAGCCGATTGTCCTCCTTTTCGGCACCATGCCGAACTGGTCCCTCAGGATCGTGCGATCGATCCGCGGTACGGCTGCAGAGTCGAATTCGAAGATTCGCCGGAGTGGCATACTTAGCCAGCCATGCTTGCTTTTCCAGCTACGAGCCAGCTGCAGGAGCTGAGCTCTGGAGGTTTGTCGGAGTGGCATATTTAGCTAGCCACGCCGCTTCTCAAGATACGCCGCCGACGTTCCTCCTGCTTTTCCGAAGTCCCTGCTTTGTTGCGGCCTGGTTTGTGAGCGCCTAGCTACGCGATGCAGCACGTATGTGCACGTGTATCCGTGAGGGATCTCCTTAGGCGCCTCGTACAAGAGCGCAGTCACTAGGGTCACCACCGATCTTGTAGACGACGAATGCCGGTGAATTCGACACTTCGGTGCTGCCAACGCGAATGGCAGCGGTGGACGGGACTGAGTGGCATCTCTCCTTGGTATGTCCCGAGCTGGTCCTGACGGAGAGTGCGGTGCCTCATGATCTCCTGGATCACCCGAAGAGCAACACGCTCCAAAGTGTTCACCGGAGTTCTCGAGTGGCGGTGTAGCGAGTGAGCCACCATGTAGTTAACCTCCTGACGCAGGGACCTGGTGCGTTCTTCTGACGGGGCAGACAGGTCTATTCCATCGAGCGCACCATCAGGCGAGAACCCTTTCCACCTGATGCCATGTGAACGGGTTCTGTGAAAAGAGCCGATGAGGTCGGCTTCGAGGATCGCTTTGACCTCGTCATACTTCTTCTTGAGCTCGTCGGTCAGATCCTCGTACGTGACTGGGGTGCCGTCCGCCATCTCAGATGTAGATGGCGATGTGGGTGATGTCGAAGATTGTCCCACCGGGCGTGCCAGAATGTGTTGCGGTCAGAAACCCACCGGCGAGCAGCGACGGGCAACACAGGAGAGCCGGGAACAACTTAGGGCTGCGGCTGGCCCTGGTCCCTCCGAGCGACGGCCCGTAAAGATTCCGGCACGCACGTCCGATGCTGGTGCAAGGGCGTGCCACCTGACCTATACCTGGTCAGGAAGGTGATGAAGATGCCTCGCTTAGTTTCCTGCATGGCATACACGTAAACATTAAATACGAGCCTCGATCGGCTCTCAGGTTATCCTGTGAATCGGCTCAAAGAGCCGATCCACCCATGATTCGTACGAGGTGTACGAATATATGGTGGTCCTGCTTGATCAAGATAAAGCTAAAACGATCTACGAAGATTTAGGGTTTTCACCGCATAATCGGATCATCCTACTCACGATTGGGCCTCGCGGTCACGCACGGTGATCGTAAGCCGATCCTATACAAGGCCTAAAAACCAACACGAAGTTGATCCCCGGAACATCCTGTCTAGGGCTAGCAAACTACACCCCACGCGTCACTGGATCCTCCAACCCTTTGTAAGGCCTAACTATTGCAGATATTAAACTAATCCTTGAAGAACAAGGAGCAACCGTAACGGATCGGATCTACTAAATAATGATCAAGCGGGGTGCCGCCCCTACACCTAAGATAGGTGTAAGGGCGGCTAGATGTCTAAGGGTTGCACTACGATAGCATATGATACGAAGAACAATGCTAACCCTAACACATCTAAGATAACTACGTTGCTCGCCATCAAAAAGGCTTCAGTACGAGCAACGCATGGCAACGAATAAACTTGTACTGCCTAGATCGCAAGATGCGATCTAGGCAGCATGATGCTTACCCGGAAGAAACCCTCGAGACGAAGGAGTTGGCGATGCGCCTAGATTGATTTGTGGTGAACGATGGTTGTTGTTTATTTCATAAACCCTAGATACATATTTATAGTCCAGGGGACTTTCTAATTTAGGCGTGCACCTAACCGTGCACGGGTAAAACTCTATCTTTTAATCTAAGATGAGATCTACTATATTACAGATACACGGGCAATCTAGCCCAAACTCTTCGTGCAAGGCCGCTTCAGAGATCTTCCACGTGTAATCTTCCAAGCCCATCTCCCTTACGGCCCATCTCCTGATTTGGCCCTCTTCATCCAGGGTTCGCTGAATTTTCACGGCCAGATCAGGCCGCGCCTTCCTTAGCGTGTGTAGGTATAACCTTTCGGCTTCCTCCAAGCCGCGCAATCGCTGAACCCTACGCTTTTGGGAACGGCTGAGTCCATCAGGGCACCACCTTGGTCGGTGGTACCTGTCTTCTTCTTCTTCATTGTCTTCCAAATCCTCGAGATCTTCTACTCGAGGGGACTCAGCGTGCTTGTTCCGAGGCGGGAGAGGCCCTAAGCGTTGGAACACGGACATGTTGGCTGCCTCCTTCTTCTTCTGGTTACATTCTGGGCACTGTTATCACCAGAATTTGACCGAGTCAGAGGTGGGCCGCGATCAAGATGGACTTGAAGAATATACATGGAAGAAATACGTGAATCGGCCTGTTATGCAAAGTTTGGGCTAGTTGGCCCGTGTATCTGTAATATAGAAGGATACGTGTCGGTTAGTTAGAGTTTGTCTCGTGCACGGTGGGGATTATTCCCACGTTAGAAAGTCTATGGACTATAAATATGTATCTAGGGTTTATGAAATAAACAACAACCATCGTTCACCACAAATCAATCTAGGCGCATCGCCAACTCCTTCGTCTCGAGGGTTTCTTCCGGGTAAGCATCATGCTGCCTAGATCGCATCTTGCGATCTAGGCAGTACAAGTTTATTCGTTGCCATGCGTTGCTCGTACTGAAGCCTTTTTGATGGCGAGCAACGTAGTTATCTTAGATGTGTTAGGGTTAGCATTGTTCTTCGTATCATATGCTATCGTAGTGCAACCCTTAGACATCTAGCCGCCCTTACACCTATCTTAGGTGTAGGGGCGGCACCCCGCTTGATCATTATTTAGTAGATCCGATCCGTTACGGTTGCTCCTTGTTCTTCAAGGATTAGTTTAATATCTGCAATAGTTAGGCCTTACAAAGGGTTGGAGGATCCAGCGACGCGTAGGGTGTAGTTTGCTAGCCCTAGAGAGGATGTTCCGGGGATAAACCTCGTGTTGGTTTTTAGGCCTTGTATAGGATCGGCTTACGATCACCGTGCGTGACCGCGAGGCCCAATCGTGAGTAGGATGATCCGATTACACAGTGAAAACCCTAAATCGTCGTAGATCGTTTTAGCTTTATCTTGATCAAGCAGGACCACCATATATTCGTACACCTCGTACGAATCATGGGTGGATCGGCTCTTTGAGCCGATTCACAGGATAACCTGAGAGCCGATCGAGGCTCGTATTTAATGTTTACGTGTATGCCATGCAGGAAACTAAGCGAGGCATCTTCATCACCTTCCTGACCAGGTATAGGTCAGGTGGCACGCCCTTGCACCAGCATCGGACGTGCGTGCCGGAGTCTTTGCGGGCCGTCGCTCGGAGGGACCAGGGCCAGCCGCAGCCCTAAGTTGTTCCCGGCTCTCCTGTGTTGCCCGTCGCTGCTCGCCGGTGGGTTTCTGACCGCAACACATTCTGGCACGCCCGGTGGGACAATCTTCGACATCACCCACATCGCCATCTACATCTGAGATGGCGGACGGCACCCCAGTCACGTACGAGGATCTGACCGACGAGCTCAAGAAGAAGTATGACGAGGTCAAAGCGATCCTCGAAGCCGACCTCATCGGCTCTTTTCACAGAACCCGTTCACATGGCATCAGGTGGAAAGGGTTCTCGCCTGATGGTGCGCTCGATGGAATAGACCTGTCTGCCCCGTTAGAAGAACGCACCAGGTCCCTGCGTCAGGAGGTTAACTACATGGTGGCTCACTCGCTACACCGCCACTCTGAGAACCTGGTGAACACTTTGGAGCGTGTTGCTCTTCGGGTGATCCAGGAGATCATGAGGCACCAGTACTCTCCGTCAGGACCAGCTCTCGGGACATACCAAGGAGAGATGCCACTCCAGTCCCGTCCACCGCTGCCATTCGCGTTGGCAGCACCAGAAGTGCCGAATTCACCGGCATTCGTCGTCTACAAGATCGGTGGTGACCCTAGTGACTGCCAGTTCTTGTACGAGGCGCCTAAGGAGATCCCTCACGGATACACGTGCACATACGTGCTGCATCGCGGTAGCTGGGCGCTCACAAACCAGGCCGCAACAAGGGACTTCGGAAAAGCAGGAGGAACGTCGCCGACAGATCTTGAGAAGCGTACGTGGCTAGCTAAATATGCCACTCCGACAAACCTCCAGAGCTCAGCTCCTGCAGTTGGCTCAGAGCTGGACAAGCAAGCATGGCTGGCTAAGTATGCCACTCCGGCGAATCTTCAGAATTCGACTCCTGCAGCCAGCACCGCGGATCAGATCAGTACGATCCTGAGGGACCAGTTTGGCATGGTGCCGAAAAGGAGGACAATCGGCTATTCCAAGCCGTACCCCGACGAATACGAGTTGGTCCCGCTACCACCCAAATATCGGCTCCCTGACTTCTCCAAGTTCAATGGATCAGATGGTTCCAGCTCCATCGAGCATGTGAGCCGATATTTGGCACAGCTAGGAACGGCCTCAGCGTCGGATCCACTACGCGTGAGGTTCTTCGCACAGTCCCTCACGGGATCGGCTTTCGGGTGGTACACTTCGTTGCCACCGGACTCGATCCGGACTTGGAAGCAGTTGGAAGAACAGTTCCACATGCGGTTTCACTCAGAAGCTTCCGAGGCCGGCATTGCTGATCTAGCTCAAATACGTCAGAAGCGTGGAGAAACCGTGGCAGAATACATCCAGCGCTTCAGAAATCTGAGGAACCGATGTTATTCGGCTCGTGTCACTGAAAAAGAAGCAGTCGAGTTGGCAGTGGTGGGCCTTGCATCGCCAATCAAGGACATGGCCTCCCAAGCAGACTACCCTTCACTGGCGCACATGGTTCAGAAACTGTCAGCATATGAACAGTGCCACCCGGACTTGTACCAGGACAAATTCAAGCGTGCGGTAGTCCTGGTTGAGGCAGATGAAGACGAAGGCTCTGCGGGAGATCAGGAAGTAGCAGTGGCTGAATGGACTCGGGGGGCAACCCCCGTGTCCTGCAAATGGGTTAAGCCACCAGGTCCGCCCAGAGGGTTCGATTTTGACGTGACCAAAACTGAGCAAATCTTCGACCTCTTACTCAAGGAGAAGCAGTTGAAGATACCCGAAGGCCTCAAAATCCCCACGGTACAGGAGCTGAACGGAAAGCCATACTGCAAATGGCATAACTCGCTCTCCCATGCCACCAACGACTGCAGGGTGTGGCGTCAGCAGATCCAAATGGCGATAGAACAAGGATGTCTGATTTTCAACCAGTACGCCATGAAGGTCGACACCCACCCCTTCCCCGCCGTTAACATGGTGGAGTGCACCTACCCTGAAGGTTGCCAGCCAGGATCTTCGTTCAGCGTCAACATGGTAGGACCTGGACACCACTCTGGCAAGGATGGAGACGAGGGCAGCTGCTCTCGTAGCAAGGACACAGAGGAGGCCGCTCCACGCGATCGGCTCCGCCACGATGGCAAGCGCTACGTCACAGAGGGAGAAGTGAAGAACATAAGATATCAGCGACCTCTCTCTGATCACCTCCTCAATAAGTATGTGAGTCAATATAGCCAACGCCGACGATCCAGCGATGATGATGATGGAGACCGTCTGGCTAGGGACGCCAGGAGACGTCATCGGCATGATCGCGATGAGGAGGAGTACGAGCGCCGTGCCAAAGAAAAATCAAGGGAGCAAGACGACAAAGATAGGCACTGGGACTGTCCCTTCTTCAGACACTGCTAGGATTCAGGAATGAGCCGATTGCCTACAATCGGCAATTGCCTAGAATGTAACCAGAAGAAGAAGGAGGCAGCCAACGTGTCCGTGTTCCAACGCTTAGGGCCTCTCCCGCCTCGGAACAAGCACGCTGAGTCCCCTCGAGTAGAAGATCTCGAGGATTTGGAAGACGAGGGAGAAGAAGAAGAAGAAAGGTACCACCGGCCAAGGTGGTGCCCTAATGGACTCAGCCGTTCCCAAAAACGTAGGGTTCAGCGATTGCGCGGCTTGGAGGAAGCCGAAAGGTTATACCTGCACACGCTAAGGAAGGCGCGGCCTGATTTGGCCGCGAAAATTCAGCGAACCCTGGATGAAGAGGGTCGACCATGAAAAATGGAGTGGCGCCCCAAGCAAAGGAAAGCCGATGATGAGACATCGGCTGGCACAAACATGGTGCTCATCCTTCCGACGGAGTTTAGTGCTCCAGGATTACACGAGGCACCCAATTTTGACGACTGCGAGCACATCAACGTGACGAAGGGCAGGGTTAGGCTGGTCTTATCCACTGGCCTGACCGTGTAGCAAGAACAAACCAATGAGCAAACGTGGCGAGGCCGATCCTTGGGATCGGCCCCAAAGATATATGAAGGAAAATTACAAAACCTTCATTTGAGCGCTTCGATCAATATGGAGGCCGATTCCAGCAATCGGCCAAAATTATCCTCACCACATGTTCTGCTTGTATTCAACGTCGATCTACTGGGCAGCGGTTTACGTCGGCTGATGAGTCAGGGAAAATCAACATTCGGCCTACCGAAGCCGACGTGCAAATACAGTGCCTTGGCTAGACTACAGAGCCGATATCTGCAGTTACCTGACAGATTCGGCTCGGGGGGCACCTAATCGGATGAACATGTGCAGATGAACATGTGTGCAGTGAAATATTGGGGGCCGATAGGAAAAATCGGCCAGTAAAAAAAAAATTCTCATGGTTGGTATACAGCCGATGCAAGGACATCGACTTTAGAACTTAGAAACAAAGCCGATGCACAGCCATCGACTCTAGTACATTTACACAAGATCTACCGGCTGCGTGTTCAAGACGCGGATGTGTGAGAGCTCCCTCAACTGCAATGAACCGATTGCAGCAGGACTGTCAGAAGTCAGTTTTGACGTACAAGGCGGCCTTTTTGCTCGTTAAGCCGTTCATGTTTGCAATATCGGCTTTCAACGGAGGAGGAGGCAATCGATGAGGTCAAGAGCGGCTGAATCGGCAGGGTGGCTGTCTCAGAATTACCTGAGTTCAAAGCCTTTTGTCTGATCTGTGCATCCTCACCAGTATTCTCGCCGTAGCTGAGGCTCGGGGGGCAGCTGGCCCGGTAGATGCTCTATTTTAGAAGCCGATTGAGGCGTCATCGGCTGGTCCTTCATTGCAACTTTCTTAAAAAATGATCTCAAGGTCATCAGTTGAAGAATTGAAGGATGAATTGTAAAGGACCGATGCGTTGCTATCGGCTCGTTAAGCATTGGCTAAGGGGACAAATCGGCAAAATCAGTATGAGGGGGAATCGGCTAAATTGACTCAAGGGAAATCGGCAAAATAAAATTGGGGAAATTCTTCATCGATAAGCAAGATTTCTTACATAAAGAGCTGATTGCTCCCAAAAGGAAGTACTAGGGGATACATTGCCCCGTCTACTACTACTGATCCTATGCTAATGGTCCTATCTACGGGCCGTCGCTGCCCTCATCGTCGCCGTCGTCGCCGCTGGCGGCGCTACTCCCGGCGGGCTCGTCATCGCTGCTCCAGCGGCCGCCGGCCGGGCCCTCATTGTCCTCATCTTCCTCGTCAGCGTCGTCGTCGTCGCTGTCGAAGTCGCTGAGGTTCCCCGGCCAGGGGCAGAACCGTTTGGCCGGCGGCTCGTCGGAGGAGGTGTCATCCTCCTCCTCTTCCTCCTCTTTCTCCTCCTCCTCCTCCTCGGGAGAGGTGAAGTCGTCGCAGGAGAAGCGATCGTCATCGCTCTCCTCCTACGTTTCCCCGTCTGCGAGGAAGCGGAGGTCACTTTCCCCGTCGGTCAAGGACTTGTCGTCCTCTGACCAGACGGAGAAATCATGGTTGGATTCCTCCCCGGCTTCGATGGCACGGCGGGTGTTGGCCGCATGGACCTCCGCCGGGTTCGGCTCCGGCGTCGGCTCGCGGGAAGAGGAGGACTGGGTGGAAAGATCCAATGAAGCAGAGGAGGAAGAAGACATGATGGCGCAGGAGGGCTTTTGGAAGTGCTAATGCGAAGGGGATGCGGAAGCAAACTGTTTGGAGCGGTTAAATAAAAGGGGATATAGTGGAAATTCAATGCCACAGCAGTTTCCGAGGAAGTGGTGCCTAAAAGAAAAAAAAACTGCCAGGTCGCGCGGAGAAGTTGAGAAGGCAAGGCATCATGATGAAGGACACTGCGACGGTTCTGCCACGACATGACCCGACGAAGAAAAAGCAGAGTGATTTTGGAATTATCAATTCCAAAACCAGGGGGGCATGTGTTATCACCAGAATTTGACCGAGTCAGAGGTGGGCCGCGATCAAGATGGACTTGAAGAATATACATGGAAGAAATACGTGAATCGGCCTGTTATGCAAAGTTTGGGCTAGTTGGCCCGTGTATCTGTAATATAGTAGGATACGTGTCAGTTAGTTAGAGTTTGTCTCGTGCACGGTGGGGATTATTCCCACGTTAGAAAGTCTACGGACTATAAATATGTATCTAGGGTTTATGAAATAAACAACAACCATCGTTCACCACAAATCAATCTAGGCGCATCGCCAACTCCTTCGTCTCGAGGGTTTCTTCCGGGTAAGCATCATGCTGCCTAGATCGCATCTTGCGATCTAGGCAGTACAAGTTTATTCGTTGCCATGCGTTGCTCGTACTGAAGCCTTTTTGATGGCGAGCAATGTAGTTATCTTAGATGTGTTAGGGTTAGCATTGTTCTTCGTATCATATGCTATCGTAGTGCAACCCTTAGACATCTAGCCGCCCTTACACCTATCTTAGGTGTAGGGGCGGCACCCCGCTTGATCATTAATTAGTAGATCCGATCCGTTACGGTTGCTCCTTGTTCTTCAAGGATTAGTTTAATATCTGCAATAGTTAGGCCTTACAAAGGGTTGGAGGATCCAGCGATGCGTAGGGTGTAGTTTGCTAGCCCTAGACAGGATGTTCCGGGGATCAACCTCGTGTTGGTTTTTAGGCCTTGTATAGGATCGGCTTACGATCACCGTGCGTGACCGCGAGGCCCAATCGTGAGTAGGATGATCCGATTACGCGGTGAAAACCCTAAATCGTCGTAGATCATTTTAGCTTTATCTTGATCAAGCAGGACCACCATATATTCGTACACCTCGTATGAATCATGGGTGGATCGGCTCATTTGAGCCGATTCACAGGATAACCTGAGAGCCGATCGAGGCTCGTATTTAATGTTTACGTGTATGCCATGCAGGAAACTAAGCGAGGCATCTTCATCACCTTCCTGACCAGGTATAGGTCAGGTGGCACGCCCTTGCACCAGCATCGGACATGCGTGCCGGAGTCTTTGCGGGCCGTCGCTCGGAGGGACCAGGGCCAGCCGCAGCCCTAAGTTGTTCCCGGCTCTCCTGTGTTGCCCGTCGCTGCTCGCCGGTGGGTTTCTGACCGCAAGTGTTATCACCAGAATTTGACCGAGTCAGAGGTGGGCCGCGATCAAGATGGACTTGAAGAATATACATGGAAGAAATACGTGAATCGGCCTGTTATGCAAAGTTTGGGCTAGTTGGCCCGTGTATCTGTAATATAGTAGGATACGTGTCGGTTAGTTAGAGTTTGTCTCGTGCACGGTGGGGATTATTCCCACGTTAGAAAGTCTACGGACTATAAATATGTATCTAGGGTTTATGAAATAAACAACAACCATCGTTCACCACAAATCAATCTAGGCGCATCGCCAACTCCTTCGTCTCGAGGGTTTCTTCCGGGTAAGCATCATGCTACCTAGATCGCATCTTGCGATCTAGGTAGTACAAGTTTATTCGTTGCCATGCGTTGCTCATACTGAAGCCTTTTTGATGGCGAGCAACGTAGTTATCTTAGATGTGTTAGGGTTAGCATTGTTCTTCGTATCATATGCTATCGTAGTGCAACCCTTAGACATCTAGCCGCCCTTACACCTATCTTAGGTGTAGGGGCGGCACCCCGCTTGATCATTATTTAGTAGATCCGATCCGTTACGGTTGCTCCTTGTTCTTCAAGGATTAATTTAATATCTGCAATAGTTAGGCCTTACAAAGGGTTGGAGGATCCAGCGACGCGTAGGGTGTAGTTTGCTAGCTCTAGACAGGATGTTCCGGGGATCAACCTCGTGTTGGTTTTTAGGCCTTGTATAGGATCGGCTTACGATCACCGTGCGTGACCGCGAGGCCCAATCGTGAGTAGGATGATCTGATTATGCGGTGAAAACCCTAAATCGTCGTAGATCGTTTTAGCTTTATCTTGATCAAGCAGGACCACCATATATTCGTACACCTCGTACGAATCATGGGTGGATCGGCTCTTTGAGCCGATTCACAGGATAACCTGAGAGCCGATCGAGGCTCGTATTTAATGTTTACGTGTATGCCATGCAGGAAACTAAGCGAGGCATCTTCATCTCCTTCCTGACCAGGTATAGGTCAGGTGGCACGCCCTTGCACCAGCATCGGACGTGCGTGCCGGAATCTTTACGGGCCGTCGCTCGGAGGGACCAGGGCCAGCCGCAGCCCTAAGTTGTTCCCGGCTCTCCTGTGTTGCCCGTCGCTGCTCGCCGGTGGGTTTCTGACCGCAACACATTCTGGCACGCCTGGTGGGACAATCTTCGACATCACCCACATCGCCATCTACATCTGAGATGGCGGACGGCACCCCAGTCACGTACGAGGATCTGACCGACGAGCTCAAGAAGAAGTATGACGAGGTCAAAGCGATCCTCGAAGCCGACCTCATCGGCTCTTTTCACAGAACCCGTTCACATGGCATCAGGTGGAAAGGGTTCTCGCCTGATGGTGCGCTCGATGGAATAGACCTGTCTGCCCCGTCAGAAGAACGCACCAGGTCCCTGCGTCAGGAGGTTAACTACATGGTGGCTCACTCGCTACACCGCCACTCTGAGAACCTGGTGAACACTTTGGAGCGTGTTGCTCTTCGGGTGATCCAGGAGATCATGAGGCACCAGTACTCTCCGTCAGGACCAGCTCTCGGGACATACCAAGGAGAGATGCCACTCCAGTCCCGTCCACCGCTGCCATTCGCGTTGGCAGCACCAGAAGTGCCGAATTCACCGGCATTCGTCGTCTACAAGATCGGTGGTGACCCTAGTGACTGCCAGTTCTTGTACGAGGCGCCTAAGGAGATCCCTCACGGATACACGTGCACATACGTGCCAGACTGCGGTAGCTGGGCGCTCACAAACCAGGCCGCAACAGCAGGGACTTCTGGAAAAGCAGGAGGAACGTCAGCGACAGATCTTGAGAAGCAGACGTGGCTAGCTAAATATGCCACTCCGACAAACCTCCAGAGCTCAGCTCCTGCAGTTGGCTCAGAGCTGGAAAAGCAAGCATGGCTGGCTAAGTATGCCACTCCGGCGAATCTTCAGAATTCGACTCCTGCGGCCAAAGACCGCGGATCAGATCAGTACGATCCTGAGGGACCAGTTCGGCATGGTGCCGAAAAGGAGGACAATCGGCTATTCCAAGCCGTACCCCGACGAATACGAGTTGGTCCCGCTACCACCCAAATATCGGCTCCCTGACTTCTCCAAGTTCAATGGATCAGATGGTTCCAGCTCCATCGAGCATGTGAGCCGATATTTGGCACAGCTAGGAACGGCCTCAGCGTCGGATCCACTACGCGTGAGGTTCTTCGCACAGTCCCTCACGGGATCGGCTTTCGGGTGGTACACTTCGTTGCCACCGGACTCGATCCGGACTTGGAAGCAGTTGGAAGAACAGTTCCACATGCAGTTTCACTCAGAAGCTTCCGAGGCCGGCATTGCCGATCTAGCTCAAATACGTCAGAAGCGTGGAGAAACCGTGGCAGAATACATCCAGCGCTTCAGAAATCTGAGGAACCGATGTTATTCGGCTCGTGTGACTGAAAAAGAAGCAGTCGAGTTGGCAGTGGTGGGCCTTGCATCACCAATCAAGGACATGGCCTCCCAAGCAGACTACCCTTCACTGGCGCACATGGTTCAGAAACTGTCAGCATATGAACAGCGCCACCCGGACTTGTACCAGGACAAATTCAAGCGTGCGGTAGTCCTGGTTGAGGCAGATGAAGACGAAGGCTCTGCGGGAGATCAGGAAGTAGCAGTGGCTGAATGGACTCGGGGGGCAACCCCCGTGTCCTGCAAATGGGTTAAGCCACCAGGTCCGCCCAGAGGGTTCGATTTTGACGTGACCAAAACTGAGCAAATCTTCGACCTCTTACTCAAGGAGAAGCAGTTGAAGATACCCGAAGGCCTCAAAATCCCCACGGTACAGGAGCTGAACGGAAAGCCATACTGCAAATGGCATAACTCGCTCTCCCATGCCACCAACGACTGCAGGGTGTGGCGTCAGCAGATCCAAATGGCGATGGAACAAGGACGTCTGATTTTCAACCAGTACGCCATGAAGGTCGACGCCCACCCCTTCCCCGCCGTTAACATGGTGGAGTGCACCTACCCTGAAGGTTGCCAGCCAGGATCTTCGTTCAGCGTCAACATGGTAGGACCTGGACACCACTCTGGCAAGGATGGAGACGAGGGCAGCTGCTCTCGTAGCAAGGACACAGAGGAGGCCGCTCCACGCGATCGGCTCCATCACGATGGCAAGCGCTACGTCACAGAGGGAGAAGTGAAGAACATAAGATATCAGCGACCTCTCTCTGATCACCTCCTCAATAAGTATGTGAGTCAATATAGCCAACGCCGACGATCCAGCGACGATGATGATGGAGACCGTCTGGCTAGGGACGCCAGGAGACATCATCGGCATGATCGCGATGAGGAGGAGTACGAGCGCCGTGCCAAAGAAAAATCAAGGGAGCAAGACGACGAAGATAGGCACTGGGACTGTCCCTTCTTCAGACACTGCTGGGATTCAGGAATGAGCCGATTGCCTACAATCGGCAATTGCCCAGAATGTAACCAGAAGAAGAAGGAGGCAGCCAACGTGTCCGTGTTCCAACGCTTAGGGCCTCTCCCACCTTGGAACAAGCACGCTGAGTCCCCTCGAGTAGAAGATCTCGAGGATTTGGAAGACAATGAAGAAGAAGAAGACAGGTACTACCGACCAAGGTGGTGCCCTGATGGACTCAGCCGTTCCCAAAAGCGTAGGGTTCAGCGATTGCGCGGCTTGGAGGAAGCCGAAAGGTTATACCTGCACACGCTAAGGAAGGCGCGGCCTGATCTGGCCGCGAAAATTCAGCGAACCCTGGATGAAGAGGGTCGACCACGAAAAATGGAGTGACGCCCCAAGCAAAGGAAAGCCGATGATGAAACATCGGCTGGCACAAACATGGTGTTCATCCTTCCTTCGGAGTTCAGCGCTCCAGGATTAGACGAGGCACCTGTGGCACAACTGGACTGCGGCCCACGGCCTGTTATCTTTGAGAAGCCACGAGAAAGAAGCTACAGACATCTGAAGGCCCTGTACTTGCGAGGTTATATCGATGGGAGGCTTGTCAATAAGATGCTGGTGGACACCGGAGCGGCAGTCAACATTATGCCATACTCTATGCTACGTCGGTTGGGACGCTCTAACTCGGATCTGATCAAGACCAACGTGACATTGAGCGATTTCAACGGCCAAGCGTCTGACGCACAAGGTGTTCTGAACGGGGATCTGACCGTAGGAAGGAAAACTATCCCTACGACGTTCTTCATCGTCGATAGCAAGAGCACCTATGCTGTTCTGCTAGGAAGAGATTGGATCCACGCCAACTGTTGCATTCCCTCCACGATGCACCAATGCGTAATACAGTGGGATGGAGATGAGGTAGAGGTCGTCCAGGCCGATGACTCGGCCGAGATTTCAACGGCTGGCATGAACGCTTGGGAAACAGCAGGCCAAGAGCCACTCTCAGGTATCAATTTGGACGACTGCGAGCACATCAACGTGACGAAGGGCAGCGTTAGGCTGGTCATATCCACTGGCCTGACCGTGTAGCAAGAACAAACCAATGAGCAAACGTGGCGAGGCCGATCCTTGGGATCGGCCCCAAAGATATATGAAGGAAAATTACAAAACCTTCATTTGAGCGCTTCGATCAATATGGAGGCCGATTCCAGCAATCGGCCAAAATTATCCTCACCACATGTTCTGCTTGTATTCAACGTCGATCTACTGGGCAGCGGTTTACGTCGGCTGATGAGTCAGGGAAAATCAACATTCGTCCTACCGAAGCCGACGTGCAAATACAGTGCCTTGGCTAGACTACAGAGCCGATATCTGCAGTTACCTGACAGATTCGGCTCGGGGGGCACCTAATCGGATGAACATGTGCAGATGAACATGTGTGCAGTGAAATATTGGGGGCCGATAGGAAAAATCGGCCAGTAAAAAAAAATTTCTCATGGTTGGTATACAGCCGATGCAAGGACATCGACTTTAGAACTAAGAAACAAAGCCGATGCACAGCCATCGACTCTAGTACATTTACACAAGATCTACCGGCTGCGTGTTCAAGACGCGGATGTGTGAGAGCTCCCTCAACTGCAATGAACCGATTGCGACAGGATCGAGAAGTCGGTTTGACGTACAAGGCGGCCTTTTTGCTCGTTAAGCCGTTCATGTTTGCAATATCGGCTTTCAACGGAGGAGGAGGCAATCGATGAGGTCAAGAGCGGCTGAATCGGCATGGTGGCTGTCTCAGAATTACCTGAGTTCAAAGCCTTTTGTCTGATCTGTGCATCCTCACCAGTATTCTCGCCGTAGCTGAGGCTCGGGGGGCAGCTGGCCCGGTAGATGCTCTATTTTAGAAGCCGATTGAGGCGTCATCGGCTGGTCCTTCATTGCAACTTTCTTCAAAAATGATCTCAAGGTCATCAGTTGAAGAATTGAAGGATGAATTGTAAAGGACCGATGCGTTGCTATCGGCTCGTTAAGCATTGGCTAAGGGGACAAATCGGCAAAATCAGTATGAGGGGGAATCGGCTAAATTGACACAAGGGAAATCGGCAAAATCAAATTGGGGAAATTCTTCATCGATAAGCAAGATTTCTTACATAAAGAGCTGATTGCTCCTAAAAGGAAGTACTAGGGGATACATTGCCCTGTCTACTACTACTGATCCTATGCTAATGGTCCTATCTACGGGCCGTCACTGCCCTCATCGTCGCCGTCGTCGCCGCTGTCGGCGCTACTCCCGACGGGCTCGTCATCGCTGCTCCAGCGGCCGCCGGCCGGGCCCTCATTGTCCTCATCTTCCTCGTCAGCGTCATCGTCGTCGCTGTCGAAGTCGCTGAGGTTCCCCGGCCAGGGGCAGAACCGTTTGGCCGGCGGCTCGTCGGAGGAGGTGTCGTCCTCCTCCTCTTCCTCCTCCTTCTCCTCCTCCTCCTCCTCGGGAGAGGTGAAGTCGTCGCAGGAGAAGCGATCGTCATCGCTCTCCTCCTCCGTTTCCCCGTCTGCGAGGAAGCGGAGGTCACTTTCCCCGTCGGTCAAGGACTTGTCGTCCTCTGACCAGACGGAGAAATCATGGCTGGATTCCTCCCCGGCTTCGATGGCACGGCGGGTGTTGGCCGCATGGACCTCCGCCGGGTTCGGCTCCGGCGTCGGCTCGCGGGAAGAGGAGGACTGGGTGGAAAGATCCGATGAAGCAGAGGAGGAAGAAGACATGGTGGCGCAGGAGGGCTTTTGGAAGTGCTAATGCGAAGGGGATGCGGAAGCAAACTGTTTGGAGCAGTTAAATAAAAGGGGATATAGTGGAAATTCAATGCCACAGCAGTTTCCGAGGAAGTGGTGCCTAAAAGAAAAAAAAAACTTCCAGGTCGCGCGGAGAAATTGAGAAGGCAAGGCATCATGATGAAGGATACTGCGACGGTTCTGCCACGACATGACCCGACGAAGAAAAAGCAGAGTGATTTTGGAATTATCAATTCCAAAACCAGGGGGGCATGTGTTATCACCAGAATTTGACCGAGTCAGAGGTGGGCCGCGATCAAGATGGACTTGAAGAATATACATGGAAGAAATACGTGAATCGGCCTGTTATGCAAAGTTTGGGCTAGTTGGCCCGTGTATCTGTAATATAGTAGGATACGTGTCGGTTAGTTAGAGTTTGTCTCGTGCACGGTGGGGATTATTCCCACGTTAGAAAGTCTACGGACTATAAATATGTATCTAGGGTTTATGAAATAAACAACAACCATCGTTCACCACAAATCAATCTAGGCGCATCGCCAACTCCTTCGTCTCGAGGGTTTCTTCCGGGTAAGCATCATGCTGCCTAGATCGCATCTTGCGATCTAGGCAGTACAAGTTTATTCGTTGCCATGCGTTGCTCGTACTGAAGCCTTTTTGATGGCGAGCAACGTAGTTATCTTAGATGTGTTAGGGTTAGCATTGTTCTTCGTATCATATGCTATCATAGTGCAACCCTTAGACATCTAGCCGCCCTTACACCTATCTTAGGTGTAGGGGCGGCACCCCGCTTGATCATTATTTAGTAGATCCGATCCGTTACGGTTGCTCCTTGTTCTTCAAGGATTAGTTTAATATCTGCAATAGTTAGGCCTTACAAAGGGTTGGAGGATCCAGCGACGCGTAGGGTGTAGTTTGCTAGCCCTAGACAGGATGTTCCGGGGATCAACCTCGTGTTGGTTTTTAGGCCTTGTATAGGATCGGCTTACGATCACCGTGCGTGACCGCGAGGCCCAATCGTGAGTAGGATGATCCGATTATGCGGTGAAAACCCTAAATCGTCGTAGATCGTTTTAGCTTTATCTTGATCAAGCAGGACCACCATATATTCGTACACCTCGTACGAATCATGGGTGGATCGGCTCTTTGAGCCGATTCACAGGATAACCTGAGAGCCGATCGAGGCTCGTATTTAATGTTTACGTGTATGCCATGCAGGAAACTAAGCGAGGCATCTTCATCACCTTCCTGACCAGGTATAGGTCAGGTGGCACGCCCTTGCACCAGCATCGGACGTGCGTGCCAGAATCTTTACGGGCCGTCGCTCGGAGGGACCAGGGCCAGCCGCAGCCCTAAGTTGTTCCCGGCTCTCCTGTGTTGCCCGTCGCTGCTCGCCGGTGGGTTTCTGACCGCAACAGTTGCTCATAATTGTTTAATTTTAACTGACTTTGTTGTGCTAGAAATGCCCGAGGATGACAATATGTCTATTATTCTTGGGAGACCTTTTCTTAATACTGCAGGGGCTGTTATTGATTGCAATCAAGGCAAGGTTACTTTTAATGTTAATGACAAGGAGCATACCGTCTATTTTCCGAAGAAGATTAATGGGGCATATTGCCTAAATTCTATTATCAATATTGAGACCATTCAAATTGGTCAAATACATGTGCCTATGTCAAAGCCTCATAAGGAGTGTGATATTATTATGATTGGAGATATTCCTATTCAAATTGAGGTAACTTGATTATTTTGTGAAAATGCAAGGTTTTACTTCATATAAAATTATTTTTGATGTCAAGACCTGATCAACCTTGCCACCAAAGTGATTTTGATGAATGAAACAATGCTTTCATAAGTGCCACTACTGTTTACTTTTCATATTAGAATGTTTTAGAGCTACTGGAAGTTTTATTTGGTTTGGTCTTTCATCGTTATTTAAATTTTTCCTGCGCTGAATCTTTTGTTTTAAAATCTGGAATTTGGTCAAAAATGAAGTTTCTCAAAAAATTCCAGAAAGTTTACCCAAATTTTTTATTCATGAAATGAGGAGGATTGGGACCTGAGGCTGCTCAGGGGGGGGGGGCAGGCCGGCCATACATGGGCCAGGCGCGGGCACCCCCCTGGTCGCGCCTGCTATTTGTATGGGGCCCTCCTAGCCCCACTCACTCATCCCTTCCACTCATTCCGCTCTCTCTCCCAAAAAAACTCGTACCAGTTCGTTCTCACTCGCGTTTTCGCCCGAGAGCTCAGGATTTCTCGATCTCCTTGCTCAGCCTAGATTTCTGTCTGAAATTTGGCACATTTGCTCTCCGGTATGTGACTCCTCCGCTCATCCAAGTAGAATTTTGTTTGGTGGAGTATATCTTGAGTATTTTGCCATCTTAGGTGACAGGTTATGTGAGCTTGCATGCTTGATTTATGCTCTTAGAAGTAGTTTTGATGCATGTTTAGCCTTCCTACTTGTTGTTTTAGTGTTCTACCTTATTTGTTTGTCTCGAAATTAATTTTTATATTGTGGGCTTCAAATTTCAGAAAAGAGCATGAACCAGCACAACTTTGGTGAGTTCCTTGAGGGGGAACCAAGGAGGTCATTGAGACCTTCGAGGTCTTCCACTTGAATTAGGAGATCCTATAATGAAGATGACATCGTGCCAGACATCGGTGACAGGGATTTTGGTGATGCAAATGCATGCACATATCCTTGCTATGATTTCTTGAACGATTGATGTCTACGCCCCCTCCCTTTCCTGTAGACAATGTTGGGCCTCCAAGAGCAGAGGTTTGTAGAACAGCAGCAAGTTTTCCCTTAAGTGGATCACCCAAGGTTTATCGAACTCAGGGAGGAAGAGGTCAAAGATATCCCTCTCATGCAACCCTGCAACCACAAAGCAAGAAGTCTCTTGTGTCCCCAACACACCTAATAGGTGCACTAGTTCGGCGAAGAGATAGTGAAATACAGGTGGTATGAATATATATGAGCAGTAGCAACGGTGCCAGAAAATAGCTTGCTGGCGTGTAGTTGATGGTGGTAGTATTGCAGCAGTAGTAACGCAGTAAAACAGTAAACAAGCAGCGGTAGCAGTATTTAGGAACAAGGCCTAGGGATTACAATTTCACTAGTGGACACTCTCAACATTGATCACATAACAGAATAGATAAATGCATACTCTACACTCTTGTTGGATGATGAACACATTGCGTAGGATTACACGAACCCTCAATGCCGGAGTTAACAAGCTCCACAATTCAATGTTCATATTTAAATAACCTTAGAGTGTAAGATAGATCAATTCGACTAAACCAAGTACTAACATAGCATGCACACTGTCACCTTCATGCATATGTAGGAGGAATAGATCACATCAATACTATCATAGCAATAGTTAACTTCGCAATCTACAAGAGATCATGATCATAGCATAAACCAAGTACTAACACGGATGCACACACCATCACCATTACACCGTGTAGGAGGAATAGACTACTTTAATAACATCACTAGAGTAGCACATAGATAAATAGTGATACAAAACTCATATGAATCTCAATCATGTAAAGCAGCTCATGAGATTATTGTATTGAGGTACATGGGAGAGAGATGAACCACGTAGCTACCGGTACAGCCCCGAGCCTCGATGGAGAACTACTCCCTCCTCATGGGAGACAGCAGCGGTGATGAAGATTGCGGTGGTGTCGATGGAGGAGCCTTCCGGGGGCACTTCCCCGTCCCGGCGGCGTGCCGGAACAGAGACTCCTGTCCCCCAGATCTTGGCCTCGCGATGGCGGCGGCTCTGTAAGGTTTTCTCTGGTTTCGTCGAACGTATCAGGGTTTTCGCGATGGAGGCTTTAAATAGGCGAAGAGGCGGCGCCAGAGGGTCGAAGGGGTGCCCACACCATAGGGTGGCGCGGGCCCCCCCTGGCCGCGCCGGCCTAGGGTTTGGTGGGCCTGTGCCCCCTCCCTGGTGGCTCTCGGGTGTTATGGATGCTTCCGGGCAAAATAGGAACCTGGGCGTTGATTTCGTCCAATTCCGAGAATATTTCGTTACTAGGATTTCTGAAACCAAAAACAGCAGAAAACAGGAACTGGCACTTCGGCATCTTGTTAATAGGTTAGTTCCAGAAAATGCACGAATATGACATAAAGTGTGCATAAAACATGTAGATAACATCAATAATGTGGCATGGAACATAAGAAATTATCGATACGTCGGAGACGTATCAGCATCCCCAAGCTTAGTTTCTGCTCGTCCCGAGCAGGTAAACGATAAACAAAGATAATTTCTGGAGTGACATGCCATCATAAACTTGATCATACTATTGTAAACACATGTAATGAATGCAATGATCAAAACAATGGTAATGACATGAGTAAACAACTGAATCATAAAGCAAAGAGTTTTCATGAATAGTATTTTCAAGACAAGCATCAATAAGTCTTGCATAAGAGTTAACTCATAAAGCAATAATTCAAAGTAGAGGTATTGAAGCAACATAAAGGAAGATGAAGTTTCAGCGGTTGCTTTCAACTTATAACATGTATATCTCATGGATAATTGTCAATGCAAAGCAATATAACAAATGCAATATGCAAATATGTAGCAATCAATGCACAGTTCACACAAGTGTTTGCTTCTTGAGGTGGAGAGAAATAGGTGAACTGACTCAACAATGAAAGTAAAATAATGGTCCTCCATAGAGGAAAAGCATCGATTGCTATATTTGTGCTAGAGCTTTGATTTTGAAAACATGAAACAATTTTGTCAACGGTAGTAATAAAGCATATGTATCATGTAAATTATATCTTACAAGTTGCAAGCCTCATGCATAGTATACTAATAGTGCCCGCACCTTGTCCTAATTAGCTTGGACTACCGGATCATCGCAATACACATGTTTTAACCAAGTGTCACAAAGGGGTACTTCTATGCCGCCTGTACAAAGGTCTAAGGAGAAAGCTCGCATTGGATTTCTCGCTATTGATTATTCTCAACTTAGACATCCATACCGGGACAAAATAGACAACAGATAATGGACTCCTCTTTTATGCATAATCATGTGGCAACAATTATTATTCTCATATGAGATTGAGGATATTGTCCAAAACTGAAACTTCCACCATGGATCATGGCTTTAGTTAGCGGCCCAATGTTCTTCTCTAACAATATGCATGCTTAACCATAAGGTGGTAGATCTCTCTTACTTCAGACAAGACGAACATGCATAGAAACTCACATGAAATTCAACAAAGAGTAGTTGATGGTGTCCCCAGTGAACATGGTTATCGCACAACAAGCAACTTAATAAGAGATAAAGTGCATAAGTACATATTCAATACCACAATAGTTTTTAAGCTATTTGTCCCATGAGCTATATATTGCAAAGGTGAATGATGGAAATTTTAAAGGTAGCACTCAAGCAATTTACTTTGGAATGGCGGAGAAATACCATCTAGTAGGTAGGTATGGTGGACACAAATGGCATAGTGGTTGGCTCAAGTATTTTGGATGCATGAGAAGTATTCCCTCTCGATACAAGGTTTGGGCTAGCAAGGCTATTTGAAACAAACACAAGGATGAAGCGGTGCAGCAAAACTCACATAAAAGACATATTGAAAACATTATAAGACTCTACACCGTCTTCCTTGTTGTTCAAACTCAATACTAGAAATTATCTAGACTCTAGAGAGACCAAATATGCAAACCAAATTTTAGCATGCTCTATGTATTTCTTCATTAATGGGTGCAAAGTATATGATGCAAGAGCTTAAACATGAGCACAACAATTGCCAAGTATCACATTACCCAAGACATTTATAGCAATTACTACATGTATCATTTTCCAATTCCAACCATATAACAATTTAACGAAGAAGAAACTTCGCCATGAATACTATGAGTAGAAACTAAGGACATACTTGTCCATATGCAACAGCGGAGCGTGTCTCTCTCCCACACAAAGAATGCTCGGATCCATTTTATTCAAACAAAATAAAAATAAAAGCATACAGACGCTCCAAGTAAAGCACATAAGATGTGACCGAAAAAAAATATAGTTTCAAGAGAAGGAACCTGATAATTTGTCGATGAAGAAGGGGATGCCTTGGGCATCCCCAAGCTTAGACGCTTGAGTCTTCTTGATATATGCAGGGGTGAACCACCGGGGCATCCCCAAGCTTAGAGCTTTCACTCTTCTTGATCATAGTATATCATCCTCCTCTCTTGACCCTTGAAAACTTCCTTCACACCAAACTTCTCATAAACTTCATTAGAGGGGTTAGTACATAATCAAAAACACACATGTTCAGAGGTGACACAATCATTCTTAACACTTCTGGACATTGCTCAAAGCTACTGGAAGGTAATGGAACAAAGAAATCCACCCAACACAGCGAAAGAAGCAATGCGAAATAAAAGGCAGAATCTGTCAAAACAGAACAGTCCGTAAAGAAGAATTTTTAATAAATACTTCCGTTGCTCAAATCAGAAAACTCAAAACTAATGAAAGTTGCGTACATATCTGAGGAACACGCACGTAAATTGGCATATTTTTATGATTTTTCTACAGAGAAAACAGCCCAGATTCGTGACAGATAGAAATCTGTTTCTGCGCAGAAATCCAAATCTAGTATCAACCTTCGATTAGAGGCTTCACTTGGCACAACAAAACACAAAACTAAGATAAGGAGAGGTTGCTACAGTAGTAAACAACTTCCAAGACACAAATATAAAACAAAGTACTGTAGCAAAATAACACATGGGTTATCTCCCAAGAAGTTCTTTCTTTATAGCCATTAAGATGGGCTCAGCAGTTTTAATGATGCACTCGTAAGAAATAGTAGTTGAAGCGAAAGAGAGCATCAAGAAGCAAGTTCAAAACAAATTTAAGCCTAACATGCTTCCTATGCATAGGAATCTTGTAAATAAACAAATTCATGAAGCATAATGCAACAAGCATAGAAAGATAAAACAAGTGTAGCTTGAAAAATTTCAGCACATAGAGAGGTGTTTTAGTAACATGAAAATTTCTACAACCATATTTTCCTCTCTCATAATAACTTTCAGTAGCATCATGAGCAAACTCAACAATATAACTATCACATAAAGCATTCTTATCATGAGTCTCATGCATAAAATTATTACTCTCCACATAAGCATAATCAATTTTATTAGTTGTAGTGGGAGCAAATTCAACAAAGTAGCTATCATTATTATTCTCATCATCAAATATAGGAGGCATATTGTAATCATAATCAAATTCACTCTCCATAGTAGGTGGAACCAAAAGACCACTATCATTATAATCATCATAAATAGGAGGCAAAGTATCATCAAAGAAAATTTTCTCCTCAATGCTTGGGGGACTAAAAAGATCATGAAAACCAGCTTCCCCAAGCTTAGAACTTTCTATATCATTATCAACAATGGTGTTCAAAGCGTTCATACTAATATTACTACCAGCATGCAAATAAGATTCCATAGGTTTTTTAATTTTCGCATCAAACAATCCATGTTTTAAATCAGGAAATAGCATAAGAAGCTCATTCTTGTCCATTATGCCAAACTAGTGTAAACAAGAAACAAAAAGATGCAATTGCAGGATCTAAAGGAAATAGCTTTGAGTACTTAAGAATGTGCCGGAAAATAGCTTAGTAGCCGAGATCTGGAGTGTGAGTACCTTTTACCTTTCCTCCCCGGCAACGGCGCCAGAAAATAGCTTGATGTCTACGCCCCCTCCCTTTCCTGTAGACAATGTTGGGCCTCCAAGAGCAGAGGTTTGTAGAACAGCAGCAAGTTTTCCCTTAAGTGGATCACCCAAGGTTTATCGAACTCAGGGAGGAAGAGGTCAAAGATATCCCTCTCATGCAACCCTGCAACCACAAAGTAAGAAGTCTCTTGTGTCCCCAACACACCTAATAGGTGCACTAGTTCGGCGAAGAGATAGTGAAATACAGGTGGTATGAATATATATGAGCAGTAGCAACGGTGCCAGAAAATAGCTTGCTGGCGTGTAGTTGATGGTGATAGTATTGCAGCAGTAGTAACGCAGTAAAACAGTAAACAAGCAGCGGTAGCAGTATTTAGGAACAAGGCCTAGGGATTACACTTTCACTAGTGGACACTCTCAACATTGATCACATAACAGAATAGATAAATGCATACTCTACACTCTTGTTGGATGATGAACACATTGCGTAGGATTACACGAACCCTCAATGCCGGAGTTAACAAGCTCCACAATTCAATGTTCATATTTAAATAACTTTAGAGTGTAAGATAGATCAATTCGACTAAACCAAGTACTAACATAGCATGCACACTGTCACCTTCATGCATATGTAGGAGGAATAGATCACATCAATACTATCATAGCAATAGTTAACTTCGCAATCTACAAGAGATCATGATCATAGCATAAACCAAGTACTAACACGGATGCACACACCATCACCATTACACCGTGTAGGAGGAATAGACTACTTTAATAACATCACTAGAGTAGCACATAGATAAATAGTGATACAAAACTCATATGAATCTCAATCATGTAAAGCAGCTCATGAGATTATTGTATTGAGGTACATGGGAGAGAGATGAACCACATAGCTACCGGTACAGCCCCGAGCCTCGATGGAGAACTACTCCCTCCTCATGGGAGACAGCAGCGGTGATGAAGATTGCGGTGGTGTCGATGGAGGAGCCTTCCGGGGGCACTTCCCCGTCCCGGCGGCGTGCCGGAACAGAGACTCCTGTCCCCCAGATCTTGGCCTCGCGATGGCGGCGGCTCTGGAAGGTTTTCTCTGGTTTCGTCGAACGTATCAGGGTTTTCGCGACGGAGGCTTTAAATAGGCGAAGAGGCGGCGCCAGAGGGTCGAAGGGGTGCCCACACCATAGGGTGGCGCGGGCCCCCCCTGGCCGCGCCGGCCTAGGGTTTGGTGGGCCTGTGCCCCCTCCCTGGTGGCTCTCGGGTGTTATGGATGCTTCCGGGCAAAATAGGAACCCGGGCGTTGATTTCGTCCAATTCCGAGAATATTTCGTTACTAGGATTTCTGAAACCAAAAACAGCAGAAAACAGGAACTGGCACTTCGGCATCTTGTTAATAGGTTAGTTCCAGAAAATGCACGAATATGACATAAAGTGTGCATAAAACATGTAGATAACATCAATAATGTGGCATGGAACATAAGAAATTATCGATACGTCGGAGACGTATCAACGATGCAGGGATTCGTGGAGATTTCCTACACCTTGTTGATAAAGCTGAACTAACCTCTTATATGAGGAATGAAGTCCCTCAATATGCATTGCTCGCCAAGATTTTCACGAAGAGCTTCAAGCTCAAATCTAGAGAATATGGTTCTACTGTGTCCTTCAAAATATATGATAGACCTATTGTCATGCTCTTGACAGAATTTAGCAGCATTTTCGGTCTTGGTGCGTTTGGTGCAGACAAGAAGATTTCAAACAATCTAGCTGAACTTGCAGAAGTCTATAGGGAAGTGACCGGTGACGACACTCGCAGCTCCCAGCGAGGGAAGATAAGAAACATCCAATTCCCTGCTGTTCATTATTTTACCTATTTTCTTGTTACTAGTGTTCTGGGAAGAGAGAACACTAGTAATATCTCTAACCATCACTTGGCTTTTCTCGATGCGGCCATCAATGAAAGCCCCAAGTATAATCTTGGTGCTTTGATTGCTCGACGGTTGTCAGCAAAAGGTCCCGGTTATGGTGGGATTATTGCTACACGTGCTCTTCTCCACTATGATCTCCATGTCGATCCTACTGATACTTTGATGGTGTCGCCAAGTCTTGACCTTGCGGCAATGAAAATGCATCATTTTGTTACCAATGATTTGACTTTCAGAAACTTGATGTATAGATTTTTTTTGCTGACCGTGAGGAAAGGCACTTGCCTTTGCCTCGACAAAGTTTGTTCAGTGTTGTCAACATGCCTCTCTTTGTTACATTGAAGAGAGTGGAGGATGAGCTCAGAGTACTTGGTTTCCATGAGCAGCATGACCCGGAACCCCAGGAGTATCAGGAGGCACCCCCTGTCGACTACACGGTGTATTATCCTGGTGCATCCTCGAGCTCTCATCCGGAAGATGGTGCTACCTCGGAGTATATCCCAGCACCTACTACATCATGGGACCCTTGGTACTGAGCCTCACTTAGGCCAAAAGCCTAAGCTTGGGGGGAGGTACGCCGGTCATTTGTATATACTTGTTTCGCTTCTTTTGGTTGTTTCTCTTTCGGTTATTTTTATTTCAGTAGGTTCTTATTTTAGGTTTTGAAGGTTGTTACTACTGTAGTAACCTCTACTTTCACTTTTTTATTTCATTTGTGTGCCGATGGTTGCCTCTAATATGAGGAAGATGATATTTGGGGAAGTGCTGTCTAAAAAAATAGATTCTGGACTGCTACTGGAAAAATTCCTAAAAATAGCCAGAACGTTATTTTGAGCTGCCTCTAATATGAGGAAGATGATTTTTGGGGAAGTGCATGCTCCCCAGGTTATCATCTAACTTTCATTAGTTGAGCACTTTTCGAGTTGAGCAGCAGAAGATTTTCGAAAAAATTCATTACTGTACTGCTGTCAAGTTTTGGCAGATTTCTGCCACTTTGCTTTTGTGTGACTCTTTTAGTTTTCTTTCTCTTGTTTTTGCTCTGTTTCTTTTCTAAAACACAAAAAGACCAAAAATATTTCTGCTGTTTCTCTTTATCATTTGTTTATTTGGTTTCTTGTTCCTATTTTCCTTTATTTACTATCATTGGTTTGCTATGAGAAAATCCAAAAAGATTTTACTTTCGTTCGGTGACTCTAATATCGAAAATCCAAAAATATTTGTTGTTCTTCTTTGGTTTTGTATAGTTTGATGCAGGGTTCAGTGGTCTCTCAAGGCTATATTGGAGCATGGTTTTCATTTTATATCATTCGAGCCACACAAGTATAGCAATAATGACGATCTACGACAATCTGCTTGTGGTGAGAGGCTGGTATGAACTCTATTTGTTTTCATTTTTGTACATATACTCATCTATGTGAAGGTACTTAGTTTATTCATGTGGGGTGTATGTTACTAAATTATATTCAGTAGTACCGCTCTCTCACGACTGGTTTCAATTTACATTTGGTGGGTAACATTTTACATTCGCGTTTGCTTGCATTGCTCTTTTCATATAGCGGTATTGACATTGTGGTATCCTCCTCGGACTATTTCATTTGAATCGACTTGGCACGTGCTCACGCATGCATATGACTGAACAATAGTCAATTAAGCCTTGATGATTTATTTTGCCTCGGAGTTCTTGCATTGCTTTTATGCCATTTTTAATCGCGTTTTGTCGCAAGCATGATTATGACCGCCAATGCATTTTTGATTGTTGCTTCCCAGTCTTTTGCTAGCCTTCACCTGTACTGAGCGGAGTTACTGCTCGTGCATCCAACTACTAAACCAAAGCATGCCAAATGAGTCCACCATATCTACCTACACGTGGTATTTCATCGCCACTCCAAGCAAATTTGCATGTGCTACCTTTAAAACCTTCAAACAAATCCTCGTTTTGTGACACTGTTTTTATCTCATGAGGATGTGAGAGTTATTATTGTCATCTTCCATTCTTTACTAAGTACCGCAAGACTCGTGAGCTTCATCTCGCTTGTCAATAAAAAATGATAGATATAAAAAGAAGAAGAGCTGGTTTGACCACAACTTCCAAAAGGGGAAGAAAATAGGAAATTATAAGAAAGTGGCACTCCTCCATGGTTTGTGATTGTTGGTCGGCACCCGAGGATTCGGCTAGCCATGGTATGTGTAAGCAATGGATGGGAGGAGTGTCACAGTTTTATAAATAGCATAGATGAAAAGAGGCTTCGCCCAAATATTTCGGAACCGCTCTCAAACTTGTTTAGTATGGAAGATGACAAAAACCCTTTTACCGATTCGTTGACAAAAGAAACCACCACTCAAAAAGCAATTTTACCTCAATTTTACAAATGAAAAGCTCTAGCACATGTTTAATATCTGCTTTCCTTTGCAAAGGACCATTCAACCACCGCAATGTTGAGTCACCATTCTCTCTTTTAAGGCACTTTCCTAGAAGCATTGGCAGTCATTCTTAGTGTAATGTGCTTGTCCCAAGACAAGATTATTTATTGCATATTTGTGATGTTTGCATCTTTCGATATCTTTACTTCTAGTCTTCTTTTGGACTTCAGAGGTTCCCTGTGCATTTATGTTTTGCTTCCAAATAGGGGCAAGCGAGATACCACTTTGTCTTACTTCATTATGACTATTGCTCTCTTGCAAGTGTTTATGTTTCATGTTGCTTATCATTGCTATTGGTATCCATTCATGGTTTGCATTACTGCTGATTATGTTGTTTCACATGCTCCTTATTTATGAATTAGCTAAGTATTTGATCATCCGTGAGAATATATACATCTTATGGAACAAATAGGTTCATGAAAGTCTTTTAGCGCACTCAGTTGTCACTGAATTGCTTGAGGACAAGCAATAAGCTAAGCTTGGGGGGAGTTGATACGTCCAAAACATATCTACTTTCCCGAACCTTTTTGGTATTATTTGCCCTCAAACTTGTGTGTTTTGAATGCAACTAACGCGGACTAATGCTGTTTTCAGCAGAATTTCCCTAGTGTCTTGTTTTTGTGCAGAAAATCAACTTTCGGGAAAAATCCCAGAAATATACCCAAATGCCTTATTTTCCCGGGGAACTCATGGAGCCAGAAGGTGAAGAGCAGGGGGGCCTGGAGCTGGGAGTACATGGCCCAGGCGCGGCCCAGGCCTGGCCGCGCCTGGGGGTGTATTCCCGACCCCTTCTTCGTTTCGGCCTCCCCTTTCGGCTATAAGATCCTCGTCACGAGAAAACCCCAGGGGGTTCGAAGTTATTCCAGAGAAAAGTCCGTAGCGCCGCCGCCTCGCGAAACCCTATTTCGGAGGCAGGAACTCCGTTCTGGCACCCTCCCGGGACGGGGAATTGGAGGAGATCATCGCCATCGCCATCACCGACGCCTCTCCATCAACCATCCATGATTCCCCCATCCATGTGTGAGTAGTTCCCTCGCTGTGGGCTGAAGGGGATGGTCGGGATTGGATGAGTTCGTTCATGTAATAGCATTAGAATTGTTCGGGGCATAGTGCCTAGTATCCGTTGTGAGTATTTTATGCATTGTTGCAACTTGTTATACTTAATGCTTGTCACTTTGGGCCCGAGTGCCATGATCTCAGATCTGAACATATTGTGTTTTCATGATGATGCTTTATATATTGTTCTTGATCATATCTGCAAGTTGTATACACATGTCATTGTCCGGAACCCGAGGCCCCGAAGTGACAATAATCGGGACAACCGGAGGGGATGGCTTTGATGTGAGGATCACGTGTGTTCACGGAGTGTTAATGCTTTGCTCCGGTACTCTATTAAAAGGAGTACCTTAATTACCAGTAGTTTCCCTCGAGGCCGCGCTGCAACGGGCTGGTTGGACAAAAGATGTCGCGCAAGTTTCTCATTGCGAGCACGCCCGACTAAATAGGAACACACGCCTATGGTTATTTTATTCTTGGATACTTGTATCACTTTATCTGCAAATGCCCATGTTAGCTATTATATGAGTCGTCTCATTCATGCAACACCCGGTTATCCATCCCTGTGCCTACAGTATTTTAATCATGCTGTTTACCGCATCCACCACTGCTGCTATTTTTACTTTATTGCCGCTGTTACTTTATTACTGCCACTGCTATAAAACTGTTGCTACTGATAAACCTCTGCGAGCTAGTCTATTTCCAGATGCAGCTGAATTGATAACTCAACTGTCAAGGCTTATATTTATTCTTTGGCTCCCCTTGTGTCGAATCAATAAATTGGGTAATACTTCCCTCGAAGACTATTGCGATCCCCTATACTTGTGGGTCATCAAGTAGCAACAGCACATCTACAACCGTAGAGAACAAGGTCACTTCCCATGGTTAAATAGAGGCATGAACCCACTATCGAGCATAAATACTCCCTCTTGGAGTTGCTAGCATCTACTTGGCCAGAGCATCTACTAGAAACGGAGAGCATGCAAGATCATAATAACATAATACATAATCTCAACCAAAGCAATCTCTCTATAAATCGGATCCACATCAAACCAACATGTAGCAATTACAAATACATGATCATGATCATGTTAGGCAGCTCACAAGATCTATACATGAAGCACAACTAGGAGAGGACAGCCATCTAGCTACTGCTATGGACCCATGGTCCCGTGGAGGACTACTCACGCATCACCTCGGATGAAGACATGGCGATGTAGAGGCCTCCGGCGGTGATTTCTCTCTCCGGCAGGGTGCCGGGATGGACTGCAGAACCCTCCCGAACTAGGGTTTCGGTTGACGGCGGCGTCGGAAATTTTCGTGGATGGAGGCTCGGGTCCCTGGGGTTTTCCTGATACGAGGAATAAATAGGCGGAAGGGCAGAGAAAATGAGGCGATGAGGCGCCAATACATGGGCTAGGAGCGGCCAAGGGTGGGGCTGCGCCTGCCCTATGTACTGCCACGTGGCAGCTCTCCTGCGCGTGTCCTTCTGGCTCCGTCTTCGTCCCAGAAAAATAAGACTCTGGGCTTTTATTTCGTCCAATTCCGAGAAACTTTCATGTACAACTTTTCTGACACACAAAAACAGCAGAAAACAGGAACTGGCACTACGGCACTGCGTTAATAGGTTAGTCCCAGAAAATGCTAAAAAGTGTGGAAAAGTGCACATAAAACATATAAGAATTGTAACAAAACAAGCATGGAGCATCAAAAATTATAGATACGTTTGGGGTGTATCAGTGCGCGCCAGGTCACCGTGCAGCTCAAGGATGGAAAGAGTGTCGAGAAGACGGTCTTCGGCACCCTCGTGCAAGGTAAAGTCCTCACCCATCCTCCCTGCTGGAGCAAAGCAGAAGTTCATCAATATTCAGAGAAGCAAGTAGAGATAAAAACAAAGGCAGGCGAAGGAAGATACTTACTAACGAATCATCGGTTCTGGGTTTCCAAACGATCTATGATGGCGTTCTCGCTCGCTATCTGTTGAGAAACCTTGTCACTCAGAGCATTTTCAGCTTTGTGGAGCCTCTGGCGAAGATCTTCAACAGTAGCGGCTTCTCGTTCAGCTTTCTCGCGAGCATTTTCGCTTTGCTCAAGCTTAGCAGGGAGCTCTTCAGCGCGTTTCTCGGCTCGGTCGATGTTTTCTGAAAGGAAAGTCCAAAGGTGAAAATCTGTCGTAAAATACAAAAAGAGGTTCACCGAGACAAACGGGGTAGGGTATTACCTCTCATATCTTCGGCTACGTCGCGGTACCCAATAAATTGGGTCCCAAGCTTGATGAGATGCTTCACCACAGGCTATAAAGAGAGCATCAGGAAACAAGTTCAGAAGGGGGAAAACTCGATAAATGATCAAAGATAGACTGGCAAAAGCAAAATAGTAAATAAAGAAGAAAAAGAAGACTTACATCGTCCAAAGGAGGAGCCGAGGAACCTCCCGCAACAATCGCATGGCTATCGCCAGCCCCAATCCTTGCTCTCTTCGGCGAGGGGGCTCGGGGGCTGGCTGTAGGAGTCGAGGTTTCCATGTTTTGTTGAGGGGGAGGCGAGGATTCCTCGGCAGCACGGCGTTCTTCAGAGAGAACCAAGGTCTGGGAGGTACTCGTGAGAGCCGCACCATGAACCTCGGGTTCCTCTTTTTCTTCTTTGTTGCCACTATCAACACAGAAAAATGAGTATGCCAATGAAAAAAGAAGTGGAACAACTAATAACAGTGTAGAAGCTTACGAGCTAACGGAGCCTGCGTTGTTGTAGGGGTTAAAGGCACCCTCTTCTTCGGGTGACGTTTCTTCGGCAGCAGGCTCCGTGGGCTTGGAGGTGCCAGAATGTTCGACTTCATCCCTCTTCCTCTTGCTCCTTGGAGAAATAGCGGAAGGAGGAGAGCGGCCTGATTCAGAAGGTTCCGATTCAGATTTTTCAGAGGAAGCCGCGGATTTGTGAGATCCTGCGACTTCGCTCTCAGGACGAGAGGGTTCTTGCGAGTCGTCAGTGACAACAGCTCGCTCGTCCACCTCTCCACCTTCAAGAAGGGGGGGGGGGGAAGAGAAGATAGAACTTGGTGGTTCTGCAAGATGAAAAAGCAAGATCAAGGTGAATATACAAAACAAATGAGAAAGCAGTCAACAAATAAAAGTACAACTCGAGGGAAAAAGTTGCTTACTTCGGGAAGGGCGTGGTTGCCGCTATACGGCTCCACGTGGCAAGAGCTTGGAACATAATTTTTCTTGTTTAACGAGGAAAAACGTCGGATGAGCTTTTCCAAGTCCTTCACGGAGAGATCTTTGGATAAGCGAGCAACGTCTTTCTCGCCAGCATACATCCAAAGGGGGTTTTTGCGAGCCTGCAGAGGCTGCACCCTGATCCTAAGGAAATACGCAGTGATTTGAACACCCGACAGTTCTTCACCGTGGGTGTTCTGGAGCTGGTGGATGCGCTTCATCAGAGCATCAGTAGCTGTCCTTTCTTCGGCAGTAGCCTCGGCGTCCCAGGATCGGCGCCTGAGGATTTTTGCGGCACCATCAAAAGGAGCGATGTTGTATTCCTGGGAGTTATTGTATTCCTCCTGGACGTACAGCCACCTCTTGCGCCACCCTTGGACTGAGTCGGGGAATTTGACGTCGAAGTAGTCGACTTCGGGTCGGACGCAGATGACAACGCCGCCCACATTGTAGGCGACATTGCGGGAGCTGTTGCGCCGGAGATAGAAAATGCGCTTCCACATGCCCCAATGAGGATGGGTCCCGAGGAAGGATTCGCACAAGGTTATAAAGATAGAGATGTGGAGGATGGAGTTGGGGGTCAGCTGATGCAGCTGAATCCCATAAACAAAGAGAAGTCCACGAAGAAGCTCGTGGATGGGGGTGGAAAGGCCGCGAATGAGGTGGTCGATGAAAGTTACCCGGTATCCAATCGGAGGACGCGGGAAGCTCTCGTCGCTGGGGAAGATCAGTGAGCCCTCCTTCTTGACTAGGCCAAGCCTCTTGAGGGTCTTCTGGTCCTGGTTGGAGATTTTGGATCTCTCCCATCCAGAGATCTCCGCATTCTCCATTGCTGTGTTGGTGCCTGGAGCGGTGTGTCTCAGTAGCTTGGTGCGCGGCGGCATAAAATAGAGCTCAAGTGAAGAAAGGGATTGGTTGGAAACACGAGTGTGAGGAACTTGGGGACAGCAATGGCGGAACTGGAGAAAGGAGATAGAAGGATGGCGCAGTGAAGGGGGAGAACGAGGACGAAGGGGCAGTTTTATAGAGAGGAACTGATCCGTCACACCGTTGGATGAAAGGAAAATGCATCTTACGCCTTACGCGTGTCAATAAGGGTATAATCATCTTTTCATCGAGAAGTTACTGGACAGAAGTTACTGCGCGCGTGCCGGTAATTGCGGAGGACGTGTGTCCCCCACTTGCGCAATGTGTCGACCGTGCAGAACTTTGGACCCACAATTCAGAGACGTGACAGGAGTCGTTGTTCTCAAGGAGGTGGTCATGGCTGTCGTCAGCAATGATATCATTCTGAAGAAAAACATCGAGTGTTTCTATCAAATATAGCGACAGGGAAAACAACGAGTCAGCCAACCAGAAAAACATCGGGTGCTTATGATCAAATACAAAGCATTTGGTCATACGCTCGGGGGCTACTCTTATCAGAAATATGGTTCATATTTCTGACAAGCGGAAGGCAGCAAAAGAAAATATCGAGTTAATACAAAATAGAAAAAATTGAGCCTACAACCAAGTACAAGTACTTGTCTGTAGCCTCGGGGGCTACTCCCATCGGGAGCGCTGGTCGCGCACCCGATAAAAATGAAAAAGATGGGAAGCTGACAAAATAGCGACAAAGACAACAAAAAAGGTGAGCCTACAACCAAGTACAAGCACTTGGTTGTAGCCTCGGGGGCTACTCCCATCGGGAGCGCTGGTCGTGCACCCGATGAAATATGAGGAGTAAAATTATGCATCTTCGAGTTAAAACATAACTCTTCACATACTCCCATCGGGAGGTCAAAAATAGTAAGTCATCATATGACTCGAATAAATATGCCATTCCAGCAGCCGAAAAAGGCACTCGACAATATATTCTCAGAGCGCGTCCGTCGCGAATAAATCTCTGAATGCCGTAATATTTTACGAAGGTAAGACCGCGGGATCCATCCTGTGTGGCATGGTATCGCACATGAATGCGCTCTGCTACTTTTTTCCGTGTCAACAGATGCGAAGAAAAATCCTAACGGACGCGTTAGGTACCCGATAAAATATGACTGGAATTCGGATCATGGTAAGACCTTAAGCGGCACATGTCGAATTACGCCAGTATACCGGGGTCGAGTCCAGGGACTTGACCTTGAAGTAGGTTTTTGCGGGATTGCCACAAGAGCAGTTAACTGGTACCTGATCCGTCAGATGAACCAGCCCCATTTACCATTATCCCTGCACAATATATGACTGTTCTATGAAAATTATTTAGTGACTCGAAGAAATTATGAGTTAAATGTAATGATGGAGATTTTACTCAATTCTACGATTCAAGCAAAATCTCGGGGGCTACTGACATGGGCATCCCCAATGGGCCTGCCGAAGAAGGTACCCGGGGTTTACTGAAGGCCCACGACCCGAAGATCACAAAGCCTGGAAGCCCAATAAGGCTTCGATATGGAAGATAGAGATATATTAGGAATAGAGACTTCTAATTATACGGGGCGAACTCAAAGCGTCTCCCGCTGTTTGTAACTTGTACATCACGAAATCCTCGGCTCCACCTCCTATATAAGGGGGAGTCGAGGGAGAAAGAAAGCATCGATTCATTGTCACCACAACCCTAGCTTTTAGCAGTCGAGCACCTTTTCGGCTGAAACCTTCGAGATCTACTTGCCCTCTACTTTCCACGAAACCCTAGTCTACAACTTGTAGGCATTGACAAGTTAATACCTTGTCACCCACTGCATACAAAGAAGCTATGATGGGCCTTGACTCCGTTAAAATGGCTAAGTGCCATGAAATCCGAGATAGTATCTATAATCAAGCTTGGAGCTTGGTAAACCTTCTGAAGGACTAAATACTTTTTGAAAGTAAATAGATCTATAAAATTAATGGACATGGATGTAATATCCTAGAACAAGCTCGACTTGTTGAAATATTGTTTACGACAAAGTTCAAAGAGTTGACTGCGATAAGATTAGATCTTGCGTAGCGACGCTTATAGTTTATATGGATTATTCTAGTAATCGCTACATATTTCTTTTATGAGATATGTTAGTAGGATGGCAGAAATACATTCCTTAACAAAAGTGTGTATTAAAGGTGTATACAAGATACAACCGAGAGTTTTTCTAGTCCGTAGAATACTAGATAGGTATACAAACTTCACTGGATGAAGTGAGTATCGCGGAGTTGGAATCTTCACCGGATGAAATAATCAAAAAGTTTTGATTTCATCGGAAACGATGAAGATGCTTGCATTTGCAAGAAATTAAGTGGGAGCGTGATACGTCTCAAACGTATCTATAATTTCTTATGTTCCATGCTAGTTTTATGACAATACTCACATGTTTTATATACACTTTATATCATTTTTATGCATTTTCCGGTACTAACCTATTAACAAGATGCCGAAGCGCCAGTTCCTGTTTTCTGCTGTTTTTGGTTTCAGAAATCCTACACAGGAAATATTCTCGGAATTGGACGAAACAAACGCCCAGGGTCTTATTTTTCCACGGAGCTTCCAGAAGACCGAAAAGGATACGAAGTGGGGCCACGAGGGGCCGACACCACAAGGCGGCGCGGCCAAGATGGGGCCCGCGCCGCCCTATGGTGTGGGGACCCCGTGCCTCCTCCGACTCTGCCCTTCCGCCTACTTATACTCTCCGTCGCGAAAACCCTAGTACCGAGAGCCACGATACGAGAAAAATTCCAGAGACGCCGTCGCCGCCAATCCCATATCGGGGGATTCAGGAGATCACCTCCGGCACCCTGCCGGAGAGGGGAATCATCACCGGAGGACTCTACATCATCATGCCCGCCTCCGGATTGATGCGTGAGTAGTTCATCCTTGGACTATGGGTCCATAGTAGTAGCTAGATGGTTGTCTTCTCCTCTTGTGCTATCATGTTTAGATCTTGTGAGCTGCCTATCATGATCAAGATCATCTATTTGTAATGCTACATGTTGTGTTTGGTGGGATCCGATGAATATGGAATACTATGTCAAGTTGATTATTGATCTATCATATATGTGTTGTTTACGATCTTGCATGCTCTCCGTTGCTAGTAGAGGCTCTGGCCAAGTTGATACTTGTAACTCCAAGAGGGAGTATTTATGCTCGATAGTGGGTTCATGCCTCCATTGAATGCAGGACGATGTGAGAAAGTTCTAAGGTTGTGGATGTGCTGTTGCCACTAGGGATAAAACATCGATGCTTTGTCTAAGGATATTTGTGTTGATTACATTACGCACCATACTTAATGCAATTGTCTGTTGTTTGCAACTTAATACTGGAAGGGGTGCGGATGCTAACCCGAAGGTGGACTTTTTATGCATAGATGCATGCTGGATAGCGGTCTATGTTCTTTGTCGTAATGCCCTAAGTAAATCTCATAGTAGTCATCATGATATGTATGTGCATTGTTATGCCCTCTCTATTTGTCAATTGCCCACCTGTAATTTGTTCACCCAACATGCTATTTATCTTATTGGAGAGACACCACTAGTGAACTGTGGACCCCGGTCCATTCTTTTACATCTGAAATACAACCTACTGCAATCATTGTTCTCTGCTGTTCTTTGCAAACAAACATCATTCTCCACACCAGACGATTAATCCTTTGTTTTCAGCAAGCCGGTGAGATTGACAACCTCCTTGTTAATTTGGGGCAAAGTATTTTGATTGTGTTGTGCAGGTTCCACGTTGGCGCCGGAATCCCTGGTGTTGCGCCGCACTACACTCCTTCACCAACAACCTTCACGTGTTCCTTGACTCCTACTGGTTTGATAAACCTTGGTTTCTTACTGAGGGAAAACTTGCTGCTGTACGCATCACACCTTCCTCTTGGGGTTCCCAACGGACGAGTGCTTTACCGTCACAAGGAAGCTACTTCCTGGCGCCGTTGCAATCCCTGTAGCACGCCAGCAGCTCTTTTACTGGCGCCGTTGCCGGGGAGATCAAGACACGCTGCAAGGGGAGTCTCTCACATCCAATCTCTTTACTTTGTTATTGTCTTGCTTTACTTTACTTTATTTTCCGCTTTGTTTGCTTTCTTTATATCAAAAACACAAAAAAATTAGTTACTTGCTTTACTTTATTTTCTGTCTTGTTTGCTTTCTTTATACCAAAAACACAAAAAAATTAGCTACTTGCATTTACTTTATTTACCTTTTTTTTATTTCATCATCTTTCCCCCTAAGTTCACTCTGAAAGATATATCAGTAGGGCATGGGTCTATCATTGGAAGAGATAATATAGAAGAATTTTTCACTGATGCTAGTACAGTTAAAAATTTTGAAGATAGATCCTTGGTAGAACTTGCTCCTACTTATGAAATTGCTACTGCCTCTTTAGTACACATGTTGGAAGCTAGATTTGTTAATCTTAAACCTATAATGCAACATATGTTTCTTACACTCTCTGATATGGAAGAAGGAGAGAAGAAAGATTTTGTTTTAGAAACCTTTCTTAAAGAATTTGGTGATGTAGCTAGAGAAGCTAGAAAAGTCTTTATTCAACATAAGATGCTTGGCTTTTATACCAATTTTGAAAATACCCTTGAAAAGATGGAAAAAGATAGACTAAAGTACACTAATAAAGCCAATTGTGAGGGGGAGATTAAAGTACCAATACCTTATAAACTCATAGGAATGCATGAGGCATTAGAAAAGAATTTTGATTGGATTGTTCCTGAAAATTTATTTGATGAGGATAGTAAGCCTAAAAATAATGAAAGAGGAGCCTCTGAAACTTACATAGATAAGATACAATGCATTATTGAGAAAACTCCCAACTCCTATGTTGATGCTTCTTCTCTTGATGTTACTTGATTTACACTTTCTGCGCCTAGCTGAAAGGCGTTAAAGAAAAGCACTTATGGGAGACAACCCATTATTTTATTTCTGCAATTTTTGCTTTATATTTGTGTCTTGGAAGTTATTACTACTGTAGCAACCTCTCCTTATCTTTACTTTATTGCATTGTTGTACCAAGTAAAGTCTTTGATAGTAGAGTTGATACTAGATTTGGATTACTGCGCAGAAACAGATTTCTTGCTGTCACGAATTTGAGTAGCCCCTTCTGTAGGTAACTCAGAAAAAGCTACCAATTTACGTGAATGATCCTCAGATATGTACGCAACTTTCATTCAATTTGAGCTTCTTCATCTGAGCCTGTTAAGTGCTTCGAAAAAATTCGTCTTTACGGACTATTCTGCCTTTTATTTCACATTGCCTCTTTTGCTATGTTCGATGGATTTCTTTGTTCCATTAACTTTCAGTAGCTTTGTGCAATGTCCAGAAGTGTTAAGAATGATTATGTCACCTCTGAACATGTGAATTTTTGATTATGCACTAACCCTCTAATGAGATTATTTTGAGTTTGGTGTGGAGGAAGTTTTCAAGGGTCAAGAGAGGAGGATGATATACTACGATCAAGAAGAGTGAAAAGTCTAAGCTTGGGGATGCCCCCGTGGTTCATCCCTGCATATTTCAAGAAGACTCAAGCATCTAAGCTTGGGGATGCCCAAGGCATCCCCTAATTCATCAACAACTTATCAGGTCACCTCTAGTGAAACTATATTTTTATTCCGTCACATCTTATGTGCTTTACTTGGAGCGTCTGTGTGCTTTTATTTTTGTTTTTGTTTGAATAAATTCGGATCCTAGCATTCTTTGTGTGGGAGAGAGACACGCTCCGCTGTTGCATATGAACACAGGTGTTCTTAGCATTACTTTTAATGTTCATGGCGAAGGTTGAAACTGCTTCGTTCATTGCTATTTGGTTGGAATCAGAAAATGCTTCATGTGGTAATTGGTATATTGTCTTGAATAATTTGATACTTGGCAATTGTTGTGCTCAAATAGATCATGTTTAAGCTCTTGCATCATGTAGTTTGAACCTATTAATGAAGAACTACCATAGAGCTTGTTGAAATTTGGTTTGCATGATTGGTCTCTCTAAAGTCTAGATATTTTCTGGTTAAGGTGTTTGAAAAACAAGGAAGACAGTGTAGAGTCTTATAATGCTTGCAATATGTTCTTATGTAAGTTTTGCTGTACCGGTTCATACTTGTGTTTGCTTCAAACAACCTTGCTAGCCAAAGCCTTGTACTGAGAGGGAATGCTTCTCGTGCATCCAAAACCTTGAGCCAAAAACTTATGCCATTTGTGTCCACCATACCTACCTACTACATGGTATTTCTCTGCCATTCCAAAGTAAATTGCTTGAGTGCTACCTTTAAAATTCCATTCCTTGTCTTTGCAATATATAGCTCATGGGAAAGTAGCTTAAAAACTATTGTGGTAAAGAATATGTCGCTTATGTATCTTATTTCTTATAAGTTGCTTGTTGAGCGGTAACCATGTCTCTGGGGACGCCATCAACTTTTGTTGAATATCATGTGAGTTGCTATGCATGTTCGTCTTGTCTGAAGTAAGGGTGATTTGCCATGAGTTGTATGGTTTGAGTATGCATATTGTTAGAGAAGAACATTGGGCCGCTAACCAAAGCCATGTATCATGGTGGAAGTTTCAGTTTGGACATTAATCCTCAATCTCTTATGAGAATATTACCTGCTGTTGAATGCTTATGCATTAAAGAGGAGTCCATTATCTGTTTTCTATGTTGTCCCGGTATGGATGTCCTCAAGTTGAGATCTATCAAAAACGAGAAATCAAATGCGATCTATCTCCTTGGACCTTTGTACAGGTGACATAGAGGTACCCCTTTGTGACACTTGGTTGAAACATATGTAATGCAATGAGAATCCATGGAAATCCAAGCTAATTAGGACAAGGTGCGAGCACTATTGGTATTCGATGCATGAGGCTTGCAACTTATAGGATGTCTTATGCATAACACATATGAATTATTACTACCGTTGACAAAATTGTTTCTATGTTTTCAAAATAAAAGCTCTAGCACAAAAATAAATAATCCATGCTTCCCTCTGCGAAGGGCCTTTCTTTTACTTTATGTAGAGTCAGTTTACCTACTTCTTTCCATCTTAGAAGCAAACACTTGTGTCAACTGTGTGCATTGATTCTTACATACTTGCTTATTTGCACTCATCATATTACTTTGTGTTGACAATTATCCATGAGATATACATGTTGAAGTTGAAAGCAACTGCTGAAACTTATATCTTCCTTTGTGTTGCTTCAAAACCTTCTATTAAGAATTTATTGCTTTATGAGTTAACTCTTATGCAAGACTTATTGATGCTTGTCTTGAAAGTACTATTCATGAAAAGTCTTTGCTATATGATTCAGTTGTTTAGGAATTATCTTTACCATTGCTTTGAATCACTTCATTCATCTCATACGCTTTACAATAGTATTGATCAAGATTATGATAGTAGCATGTCACTTCAGAAATTATCCTTGTTATCGTTTACCTACTCGAGGGTGAGTAGGAACTAAGCTTGGGGATGCTTGATACGTCTCAAACGTATCTATAATTTCTTATGTTCCATGCTAGTTTTATGACAATACTCACATGTTTTATATATACTTTATATCATTTTTATGCATTTTCCGGTACTAACCTATTAACAAGATGCCGAAGCGCCAGTTCCTGTTTTCTGCTGTTTTTGGTTTCAGAAATCCTACACAGGAAATATTCTCGGAATTGGACGAAACAAACGCCCAGGGTCTTATTTTTCCACGGAGCTTCCAGAAGACCGAAGAGGATACGAAGTGGGGCCACGAGGGGCCGACACCACAAGGCGGCGCGGCCAAGATGGGGCCCACGCCGCCCTATGGTGTGGGGCCCCCGTGCCTCCTCCGACTCTGCCCTTCCGCCTACTTATACTCTCCGTCGCGAAAATCCTAGTACCGAGAGCCACGATACGAGAAAAGTTCCAGAGACGCCATCGCCGCCAATCCCATCTCGGGGGATTCAGGAGATCACCTCCGGCACCCTACCGGAGAGGGGAATCATCACCGGAGGACTCTACATCATCATGCCCGCCTCCGGATTGATGCGTGAGTAGTTCATCCTTGGACTATGGGTCCATAGCAGTAGCTAGATGGTTGTCTTCTCCTCTTGTGCTATCATGTTTAGATCTTGAGAGCTGCCTATCATGATCAAGATCATCTATTTGTAATGCTACATGTTGTGTTTGGTGGGATCCGATGAATATGGAATACTATGTCAAGTTGATTATTGATCTATCATATATGTGTTGTTTATGATCTTGCATGCTCTCCGTTGCTAGTAGAGGCTCTGGCCAAGTTGATACTTGTAACTCCAAGAGGGAGTATTTATGCTCGATAGTTGGGTTCATGCCTCCATTGAATCTGGGACAGTGACAGAAAGTTCTAAGGTTGTGGATGTGCTGTTGCCACTAGGGATAAAACATCGATGCTTTGTCTAAGGATATTTGTGTTGATTACATTACGCACCATACTTAATGCAATTGTCTGTTGTTTGCAACTTAATACTGGAAGGGGTGCGGATGCTAACCCGAAGGTGGACTTTTTAGGCATAGATGCATGCTGGATAGCGGTCTATGTTCTTTGTCGTAATGCCCTAAGTAAATCTCATAGTAGTCATCATGATATGTATGTGCATTGTTATGCCCTCTCTATTTGTCAATTGCCCACCTGTAATTTGTTCACCCAACATGCTATTTATCTTATTGGAGAGACACCACTAGTGAACTGTGGACCCCGGTCCATTCTTTTACATCTAAAATACAACCTACTGCAATCATTGTTCTCTGCTGTTCTTTGCAAACAAACATCATTCTCCACACCATACGATTAATCCTTTGTTTTCAGCAAGCCGGTGAGATTGACAACCTCACTGTTAAGTTGGGGCAAAGTATTTTGATTGTGTTGTGCAGGTTCCACATTGGCGCCGGAATCCCTGGTGTTGCGCCGCACTACATGCCTTCACCAACAACCTTCACATGTTCCTTGACTCCTACTGGTTCGATAAACCTTGGTTTCTTACTGAGGGAAAACTTGCTGCTGTACGCATCACACCTTCCTCTTGGGGTTCCCAACGGACGAGTGCTTTACCGTCACAAGGAAGCTACTTCCTGGCGCCGTTGCAATCCCTGTAGCATGCCAGCAGAGCGCTAAGACATATTTATAATACTTTATGTGGATAACATATCGTTGATTATAAATAATGTAATCATATACTTGATGTGATTAAAAGGTTTCATTGAAAATTAACTTAAATGAAAGGGTATGGACTAAAAACATATTTAGCGTCAAGATCTATGAAGATAGATTGAAGAGCATAATAAGTTTAAGTCAAAGTACATAGAATAAATATTGAAGTAGTTCAATATGAAAATGTCAAGAAGGTGTTCTTTTCATGCGGAGTTTTAACAAGACTTGAGTATTTGACACTCAATGAGTAAAAACACATGAGTGATTTCAGATCACGAATAATATGTACACAATCAGATGCCCTATGCTCTAAAATGTTATGAGCATATACCAGAATGATTCATGTGATGATCATTGGACAACAGTAAGAATATCCCTGAGTGCTTTGTCAGAGCCGACGATATAAAAATATAGTTTTATATGGGGTAATGACAAACAAATCACTGTAAGGTGTTGCACCGATATTAGTTTGGTCACATATAAAAATTTCAATTAGGCTGAGTGTTCATTAAAAGGTAGCACAATGGGCTAGAAGAAGTCTATGCTAGATTTAGATGAGTTCTAAATATTGTGATGGATTCAACAAACTAAGGCAGAGTATATTGTTGTTTTGACAATAACCGAGGGAGCTATATTGTGTGTGACAATATTGGTAACATATTTCAGACAGCAGAATTAAGGTTCCACCAGAAGACCAAACATATACGATTAATGCCGACTCATTTGAAAAAATGAGTGATGTGTGGACACGCAAATGAATTGCAAAGTACACGCAGATCTAAATGTGGCAGATCCGTTGACTAAACCTCTCCCTAGAGCAAAACATGACCTACACCAGAACGCCATGGGTGTTAGGTACATTACCATGTAATCTAGATTATTGACTCTAGTGCAAGTGGGAGACTGTTCGAGATATGCCCAAGAGGCAATAATAAAATAGTTATTATTATATCTTTGTGTTTATGATAAATGTTTGCATCCCATGCTATAATTGTATTAACCGGAAACATTAATACTTGTGTGTTTTGTAAACATAAAAGAGTCCCTAGTAAGCCTCTTGTTAAACTAGCTTGTTGATTAATAGATGATCATAGTTTCATGATCATGAACATTGGATGTTATTAATAACAAGATCATATCATTAGGTGAATGATGTGATGGACATACACCCATAGTAAGCATAGCATATGATCAAGTCATTAAGTTCATTTTGCTTCAAGCTTTAAGATACATAGTAACCTAATCCTTCGACCATGAGATCATGTTAATCACCTACACTGGATGGATGCTTTGATGACATCAAACACTACTTCGTAAATGGGTAGTTATAAAGGTGGCATTAAGTGTTCGGAAAGTATAGGTTGAAGCGTGTGGATCAATAGTGGGATTTGTCCATCCAAATGACGGATAGATATAATCCGGGCCCTCCCGGTGGAATATCATCCAATTAGCTTGCAAGCATGTGACTGACTCACAGGGGATGTCATATCACGGAACGAGTAAAGAGTACTTATCGGTAACAAGGTTGAACTGGGTATAGAGATACCGACGATCAAACTTCGGATAAGTAAAATACCGCTCGACAAAGGGAATTGGTATCGTATGTTAATGGTTCTTTCGATCACGAAGTCATCGTTGAATATGTGGGAGCCATTATGGATCTCCAGGTCTCGCTATTGGTTATTGATCGGAGAAGTGTCTCGATCATGTATGCATAGTTCGCGAACCGTAGGGTGACACACTTAAGGTTCGATGTTGTTTTAAGTAGATATGGAATATGGAATGGAGTTCGAATATTGTTCGGTGCCTCGGATGGGATCCAGGACATCACGAGGAGTTCCAGAATGGTCCGGAGAATAAGATTCATATATGGGAAGTCACATTCCAAGTTTGGGAGTGGTCCGGTGAATTTATGGAAGGTTCTAGAAGGTTCTAGAATCATCCGGGATAATTCACTATGGCAGGAGGGACTCCACCAGCCCTAGTCGACCTACAAGGTGGGAAGGTGGAGTCCATGGTGGACTCCACCTCCTTGGCCGGCCACATAACAAGGAAAGGGAGGAATCCCTCTTTGTCTAGGTTTCCCAATTTGGTAAGTTTTGGAGTTGGCAATGTGGTTTTTGGGTGAACCCTAAGGCTTTCCACCTATTTAAAGGGGAGAGGAGGGGAGGGGCCGGCCACCACTTGAGCCGCACCACCCAAGGGCACCCTGGCCGGCGCCCTAGCCCCCTCTCTCTAAACCCTAGCGACTCCCTCCTCCACCTCTCTCCCGCACTGCTTATGGCAAAGCCCTGCCGGAGATCTCCACCACCACCGTCACCACGTCGTCGTCCTGCCGGGATTCCGAGGAGGATCTACTACTTCTGCTACCCGCTGGAATGGGGAGAAGGACGTCTTCATCGACACTGTCGGGGGGAAGACCCCGGGTATGGCAAAAGACTGTGAACAGTTGGCTTGAGACCGGCTGGCCCGCGGCAAAGGCCGGCTAAGGAGCAGCCGGCTGGAGCCGTGGCCGGCTGCCTTGCAAGCCGGCTGACCCCAGGTCTATGCTGGTCCAGTCATGGCCGGCTGCGCTATGGCTGGGCCGGCTTCTACGCGCCATGTCCGGCTTGGTTTCGTTCTCCCTGACCGGCTTGAGGCTGGTGAGCCTTGCAGGAGAAGGATCAGGAAAGGCTATCCGGGTTCAAAAGTCTACGCTGACCTCATCTCCAGTGTAAAGCGAGGGGCACTGTGGAGCAATAGTGCCCCACGCCAGAGATTCCCGTCATGGCCCGCCTACGTCACGCGGTGCAGGGCGACCGGCGGAGACAGCAGGCGCCCAGCGCACGTCGCTCGGCACGTCCCATCTCCGCTGACCTCGGCAGGAGGACAGACGCGACGCCCACGACCGGTGACGCCATCGCCTCGTCAGGATGCGGGAAAGCCGGAGCCGGCGGGCCCGGCCAGTAGGCTATAGGGGCCTCTCTGTAAATGTAACTGGCACTATATAAGCCACACCACCCCTCTCGTAGGAGGGGACGATCGATCACTACTCATTTCCATACGCAAAACCGCTAAGGAGAGAGGCTTTCTTCTACCTCCAGCCCTCTCTCTCAAGCCGGATACGGCTCAAGGAGCACCATTGTACTGTCAGACATCATATACACTCTAGAGCAGGAGTAGGGGTGTTACCTCCATCCGAGGGCCCCGAACCTGGGTACGTCGCCGTGTTGCTTGTACTCATACCCGCATCCGGAAACCGCCATAGACCATAGCAGGAACCACCTAACTTAAGCCACCCTATGGCATATGCCGTGACGATACCACGACATTTGGCGCCCACCGTGGGGCTCACAGCGTCTACGGCTGGTGTCTTCTTCCGGACGGGCCTCACCATCACCACCGGCGAGTGAGTCGCTTCAGGCCTTGTCTGGAGATTCGGCTCCCTCGACTGCGTCAGCGACAACGCTGGCTGCTTCGCCGACATGCCCTTCCCTGCCGGCGGCAGCATCATCTCCTTTGGCGGGCATGACGTCTACGTCGCTACCGTCGCGCCGCCGCGCTACCCGCGGCAGGTGCAGCGCTGCGCAAGCCCTCCTCTAGGAGCCGGCGCCAGCAACAACTTCACCGGCCCCTGCGTCACGCAGGAGGTCATGGCTACCGGTGACGAGAACGCCACCAGGACCACGCGCGCCCGTGGCCCTCAGCTGGAGCGCAGCGCTGGCGGCGGCGCCTCCGCCTCCGGCCCAAAGGCACCGCCACCACCATCCCGGCTGGAAGAGGCCAGGGCCAGGCTGAGCACTCCGCTCACTGCCGGCGCAGACCCCACCACCATCGAGGCGGATCTGGAGGCACACCGCCAGCTCCTCCTCACAGAGGCAGATGAGCTGGCTGCTGCCTAGCGCCAGCTGGAAATCACCAGGCGCGAGTTCGACCGCGCCCACGGCTTCACGCCAGGCGGCAACGACCCCAGCCGAGCCGGCCAGATCTGCCGCAGAGGAGGCGGCCTGGGCGCCGAGATCGACCACGACGGCACGGATTCGCTGGCTCCTTCCATGGAGCTGCCGGTCTACAACACCCCCGAGAAGAACATGCGCGCAGTTGAAGCTGCCGCAGAAGAACTGAGCCGCCTGGAGGGCGAGGAGCTACGCCGCCAAACGAGGCGGGTAACGGAGTTGCTCCACATTGCCTCCGAGCAGCAGAAAAACCCAAGGTACGCCGTTAATGTTCATGGTGCAGCCGGCCGCAATGGAGGCGGCCCCAGGGACACGGCGGAGTCGTCCTCTCCCGCGCCGAGCCAGCGCACGGACTCCCAAGCCACTCGCGACAGCCCAAGCCGGCAGAGCCGGCCGAGAAACGGCGGAAGCAGCCACAGCCGGCCACCTCCGAGCAGAAGCCAGGAGTACAACTCCGAGCAGCCGACGCCAAGGCGGCCACATCAGCTGGCTCCTGAAGCCAACGGCCAGCGCCAGCCGGCGCACTCCTGGCTGGGCCCGCGCGTCAAGCCGGTTGACGCCAGAACCCGCCTCGACCGGCTCACAGAATCCCGCATCGCGGAGGAAGAAGGGCCAGCCGGCCCGAAATGCTTCAGCCCGCGCATCCTGGGTGAGCCGGTCATGGACGGTTTCCTGCTCCCCAGGGACACCCCTAAGTACGACGGTATCGCCAAGCCGGAAGATTGGCTGCTGGACTACTCCACCGCAGTCGGCATCGCCCGCGGCAACAAGCGCTGGGCTGTGCGCTACTCGCCCCTCATGCTGGTCGGCTCCGCCCGCACCTGGCTCAACAACCTTCCAGCCGGCAGCATCAACGGCTGGCTGGACTTCGAGGATGCCTTCATCAGCAACTTCACCGGCACCTATCGCCAGCCGGGTCGCCCCCGCCAACTGGAGATGTGCAAGCAGGAGCCGGACGAGACAGATCGCGCGTACCTGACGCGCTGGTGCGAAATGCGCAACTCCTGTGAGGGTGTGCACAAGATCCAGGCCATCAGCTTCTTCATGGCTAGCTGCCGGCCCAACACGATGTTGTGGCACAAGCTGCGCCGCAGCGACCCCAAGACCATGGCGGCCCTGATGGCCATCGCGGACAAGTACGCGTTGGCCGAGGAAGCCGGCCAGGGCCTGGCTAACAATTCGCCAGCGGCGCCTCGGCGCGATCAAGTCAAGCCGGCCGAGCACAAGCCGGCCGAAGGAGCCTCGCAAGGCAGCCGCCGCGACAATTACCGCGGCAAGAGGCATAGCGACCAGCCGGACCGCCGGTACGGCTCCTCCCATGTGGAAGCCGTGGCGAACCATGCGTCGGCTGGAGGAAGCCAGCGCCAGAAGCTAGACCGGCCCTGGCGGCCGAAGTTCACGTTTGAGCAGATGCTCGACACACCGTGCAAGTACCACAGTGGCAAGAACCCGTCCAACCACACCACCCGCGACTGCCACTTCACCAAGCGGCTGAACAGCGGCGAGCCGCTGCCGCCTCCGCCAGCCGGCGGGCCGGGTGGCCAAGCCGGCGCCAAGGACGCCAATCCCGAGCAGCAGCACGAGGCCAACATGGTCCAGCACGGGCGGTACCTCGCTGAGGACGCCGCCTACATCATCTTCACCACGGAGCCGGAGGACAAGACGAGCCTGCAGCGCCGCTCCCTCGAGGTGAACGCGGTCATGCCACCAGTCCCTCAGTACCTCAACTGGTCCGAGCAGGCCATCACCTTCGACCGCCGCGATCAGCCGGCCATCCTGCCAAGGCCAGGAGGCTACGCCCTGGTCCTCGACCCCACCATCGGTACGAGCCAGCGCAACGTGCGTTTTTCACGCGTCCTCATCGACGGCGGTAGCAGCATCAACATCCTCTACCGCGACACGGCTCGCAAGCTGGGCATTCAGGAGAGCCAGCTGAGCCCCACTCCCACCGTCTTCCAAGGCATCGTGCCGGGACACTCCTGCCAGCCGATTGGCCGGATCAAGCTGGACGTCATGTTCGGCAAGCCGGACCACTTCCGCACTGAGGCAATCGAGTTTGAGGTTGTGGACTTGGTCAGTCCCTACCACGCACTCCTGGGCCGGCCGGCCTTGACCCGATTCATGGCGGTGCCCCACTATGGGTACCTGAAGATGAAGCTTCCCGGCCCCAAGGGCGTCATCACCATCGCCGGTGACTACCGCCGCTCCATGGAGTGCGCCACACAGAGCTCCAAGATGACCAAGACGCTGGTCATTGCTGCCGAGAAGCGGCAGATCCAAGACGCGGTGGCCATGGCCAAGGCCGTGCAAGCCGGCATGCCGGCTGTGGGCAACCCGGTTGGGACGACTCACTTCCAGCCGGCCAACGACACCAAGAAGATCCTGCTGGACCCGGCACAGCCGGACAAGTTCGTCACCATCGTTGCCGGCTTGGACAGCAAATAGGAAAGCGCACTCACCGACTTCCTCCGTGAGAATCGGGACATCTTCGCATGGTCTCCACGGGACATGCCGGGTGTGCCGAGGGAGTTGGCTGAGCACCACCTCCACGTCAGGCCAGAGGCCAAGCCGGTGAAGCAACCCCTTCGCCGCTTCGCCGAAGAAAGAAGGAAGGCCATTGGTGAAGAAATCGCCCGGCTCCTCGCAGCCGGCTTCATCATGGAAGTGCTGCACCCGGACTGGTTGGCAAACCCAGTCCTGGTTTTGAAGAAGAACGGCTCCTGGCGCATGTGTATCGACTACACCAGCCTGAACAAGGCATGCCCGAAGGACCCCTTCCCCCTGCCGCGCATAGATCAAGTCATAGACTCGACTGCCGGCTGTGAACTGTTGTCTTTCCTAGATGCCTATTCAGGCTACCACCAGATTCCTTTGAATCCGGATGATCAAATAAAGACTTCGTTCATTACCCCGTACAGGGCTTATTGCTACACGACTATGCCGTTCGGCTTGAAAAATGGAGGCGCCACCTACCAAAGGTGCATGCAGAGATGCTTGCATGAGCAAATCGGCAGAAATGTCCACGCATATGTGGACGATGTCGTTGTAAAGACCAAGGAGAAGCATACCCTCCTTGATGATCTGAGAGAAACCTTCACCAATCTGTGAAGATTCCGGATGAAGCTCAACCCGGCCAAGTGCACTTTCAGCGAGCCAGCCGGCCAACTCCTTGGCTACCTCGTCTCTCAGTGAGGGATTGAATCCAACCCGGAGAAGATCAGTGCCCTCGAGAAGATGGAACTGCCGCAGTGCCTCAAGGATGCCCAGAAGTTCACTGGTTGCCTGACCTCCTTGAGCCGCTTCGTCAGCCGGCTGGGGGAGAAGGCACTGCCCCTGTACCAGCTGCTCAAGAAATCAGACACGTTTGTCTGGTCGCCGCAGGCGGATGAAGCCTTCCGCGACTTGAAGCGCGTATTGTCAACCGCCCCTGTCCTGGCATCATCGGCTTCGAAAGAGCCGATGCTGTTGTACATCGCAGCCACCAATCGTGTGGTCAGCGTTGTCCTGGTGGTGGAGCGCAAGGAAGAGGGCAGGGAGCAGCCGGTCCAGCGCCCAGTCTATTACCTCAGTGAGGTGCTCTCCCAGTCCAAGCAAAACTACCCCCACTACCAGAAGGTCACCTACGGCGTGTACATGGCGGCCAAGAAGCTCAAGCACTACTTCCAAGAGCACCCCATCAAGGTGGTTGCTACCGCCCCCTTGCGGAAATCATTGGCAGCAAGGACGCTAATGGCCGGGTCACCAAGTGGGCCCTGGAGCTGGCGGCTCACTCCATCCTCTACGAAGCAAGAACCGCCATCAAGTCACAGATCCTAGCCGACTTCTTCGTCGACTGGGCCGAGATGCAGTACTTGCCGCCAGTGCCCGACTCCATGCACTGGAAGATGCACTTTGACAGCTCCAAGATGCACTCCGGCTTGGGAGCCGGCATCGTCATCACCTCCCCAAAGGTGGACCGGCTGGACTATGTCCTACAGATTCACTTCGCCGCCTCCAACAATGTGGCCGAGTACGAAGCGCTCATCCACGGGCTCAAGCTGGTCAAGGAGATTGGCGTCCGCCGCATCCTATGCTTCGGCGACTCCGACTTGGTTATACAGCAAGCATCGGGTGAGTGGGACGCGAGAGACGCCAACATGGTGTCATACCGCTTCCACGTCCAGCAGCTAACCGGCTTCTTCGACGGCTGTGAATTTCATCACGTGGCACGAGCCAACAACGAGGCGGCTGACGCCCTGTCCAAGATTGGCTCAACTCGGCAGGCAATTCCACCAGGCATTGCCCTACAGCATTTGCGGAAGCCATGCATCACACCGTCACCGGACTCGGATTCCATATTCGTGCCGGCTGACCCGGGGGCTACTCAGTCAAAGTCGGGGGCTTTTCAGCCGAACCCGCCGGTTCCACAGCCGAACCTGGCGACTCTTCAGTCGAACCCGGGGGCTTCTCAGCCAAAGTCGGGGGATTTTCTGTCGAACCCGCCGGCTCCACAGCCGAACCCGGCGATTCTTTAGTCGAACCCGGGGGCTTCTCAGCCAAAGTCAGGGGCTTTTCAGTCGAACCCGCCGGGTCCACAGCCGAACCCGGCGACCATGCAGTCGAACCCGGAAGCTCCCACGCAGGAGGCCTTGCTGGTAAGCGTATTCGAGATAAGATGCGTACCATCATGGGCACAAGAATTCCTCTCCTACCTGGCATATGGCAAATTGCCCGAAGACAGGGTCCAAGCCAGGCAGATTGAGAGAAGGGCCAAGGCCTACACAATCATCAACCACCAGCTGTACAAACGCAACGTAAGTGGGGTGTTCCAGCGGTGTGTCGAGCCGGCTGAAGGGGTTGAACTCCTCAGGGAGATCCATCAAGGAGAATGCGGACATCACGCCTCCTCCAGAGCCATAGTAGGCAAAGCCTTTCGGCACGGTTTCTACTGGCCGACTGCGCTAAAAGATGCAGAAGAAATGGTGAAAACATGCAACGGTTGCCAGCGCTTTGCCAAGAAAAGGCACGCGCCGGCTTCCGCCTTGAAAACCATAGCCATCACTTGGCCATTCGCTGTGTAGGGCCTTGACATGGTCGGCCCATTCAGAACTGCCCGAGGCGGCATGACGCACCTCTTGGTGATGATTGATAAATTCACTAAGTGGATCGAGGCCAAGCCGATCAAAAAACTGGATGGCTCCACAGCCGTCACCTTCCTCAAGGACATCATCGTGCGGTATGGCTACCCCCACAGCATCATCACCGACAACGGCACCAACTTCGCCCAAGGCGTATTCGCCCGCTTCTGCGAAGAAAAGGGAATTCAGATGGACCTCGCATCTGTGGCACACCCTGAGTCCAATGGACAGGTGGAAAAGGCCAACGGCTTGATTCTAGCCGGCATCCGGCCCCGGCTGGTGGAGCCGCTCGAGCGAGCTGCCGGCTGCTGGATCGAAGAGCTGCCCTCCGTACTATGGAGCCTGCGCACTACACCAAACCGCTCTGTCGGCTTCACGCCATTTTTCCTCGTTTACGGGGCCAAAGCCATCCTGCCGATTGATATCGAGCATGACGCGCCAAGGATCAAGTTATACACTGAAGCCGAAGCCAAGGAGGCTCGTGAAGATGGAGTCGACCTGGTCGAAGAGGCCCGGCTGCTGGCCGTGTCCAGATCCACCATATATCCGCAAAGCCTCCGACGCTATCACAGCCGGAAGGTTCAACCCTTAGCATTTCGAGAAGGTGACCTAGTGCTCCGGCTGATCCAACGGACAGCCGGACAGCATAAACTTTCATCCCCATGGGAAGGTCCCTTCATCGTGAGCAAGGATGTAGGCAATGATTCCTACTATCTCATAGACGCCCAAGAGGCCAGAAAAAATAAGCCGGACAAGGCTGACGAGGAGACTAAACGTCCCTGGAAATGTCAACTTGCTTCGCCCATTTTACACTTGAGGAGAGGAATGTATGTATCCCTTGTATCCCTTTTGGTAATGAAAAAAGCTTGCGCCAAGAGCGCCTGGTACCAACGATTTTTCGTGTACTTTACCATTTTCGCCGATTGGCTTGAACCCTCTCACGCGGTTGGCTCAGTACCGTGGTCCGGCTTCCGGATAGCCAGCTCCCGAACCAGCTACAGATCACAACCCGGCTGTCCGGCTGGCGGGGGTAGATGCTTAAGGAGCCGGCACGCGAAAAACAACCAAGGGAAAGAGTAAAAGCGAGTCGACCCTCGTTCCAAACTTTCATGTAAGCATCGGCACGTTCAACTCAGCTCGCTTGACTGAAATATTGTCGGCCTCACTCAGCGGCCCACTCTTGATTCGGCTACAGACCGCAACCCGGCTGGATGGCCGGCAAGAGCAACGCCAAAGGGTGGGGCGGATGAGAAAAAGCAAGAGAGCAGAGGGAAAACGAGCCGGAGCACAAAATGATAAACAAACACACTAAAAAGTGCAGCTTCATAAAAGGATAATAATATTGTCTTTACAGCTACACCGGGCATACCGGGGATTTAACGATTGTCTTTGGCAAAAGCAAACATGATAAATAGGCAAATTTAAGCACCAGCTGGAGATGGACCAGCCGGGGAACATCTGAGCCGGGAGCCGGATCCGCCTCCGGCGCGTCCTCCGCATCCTCCATGTCTTCGTCTTCAACCTCCACCTCAGGGGGATTCGGGTCGTCGATGAAGTCGTTGTGGTTGACGAAGTCGGCGATGGCGCAGGCACGAGCGAGCCGGCGAGATTTTGCCTCCGCGCTAAGCTTGCCCTCCACGTTGGCCCACCGGATCTCCAGCTGGTCCAGGCTCACTTCCTCGTACCAAGACAGCACGAAAGAGAGCGCCATATCAGCGACGGCGCGCGCGGCCAACTCCTTCCAGTCGCACAGGCGGTCAGGCGCATTCTCCAGCCACTTCACCAGGTTGGCGATATCGCCTGGCAGCGTCTCCGTCGGCCACAGCAGCCGGTAGAGCTCTTCAGCCGCCTGCCGGAGCTCGTACCCCAGCATGGTGATTGGCTCGATCCGGGCGGCCATGGAGGCCAGGTGGTCATCCATGGAGAAGTACACAGAGCTCCCCTCGCCGGTCGCTTGCCAGCGCACATCCCGCGCCTTGCCAGCCGCCTCCAGCGCCGCGGCCTGTGCCTCGGGAAAGGCAACTGAAAAAAGCATAATTTGTTAAGAACCTGTAAATCCGGCCGAAAGCAGCCGGCAGATCCCTGCCAGCGGTATCAGCCGCAAGCCGGGGAAAGAACAGAAAAAAAAGCAAAGATACCGAAGTCAAGAAAAAAAAAACCCTGGCGGCAGCCTGTGAGCAAACGCCGCCTGCCCCCAGCCTGACGATGGAGATATCGAAGTCAAAAAAAAAAAAGCCTGGCGGCAGCCGGCGAGCAAACGCCGCCTGCCCCCAGCCTGAAGATGGAGATATCGAATTCTTTCCGGCTACCGGCCACCGACAGATTTTCCTGCCGATAGCCGACAGCCGGAAGCCGGCAAGAGATAGAAGAAAGATAACAGCAAAAGGGACTTACCCGCCAGGCCGCGGCCGAGCGCGCTGATCTCCTCCACCCAGCGCTTGGCCGTAGCCGTCAGCGTCTGGGACTGGGCGGTCATCTCCTCGCGGAGCTGCCGGCACTGCCCGTCCACCTCGCCCAGCCGCTGGTTAAGGTTGTCCACCTTCTCCTGCTCAACCCGCTTGACGGAGTCAAGCTCAGCAAGGTGGTTGGCCTCGAGCCGGCGCAGGCGTGCCAGCTCTCCCTCGTTCTCCTTCACCTTGGTGGCCAAGGCCCTTGCCGCCTCCTCGCTCTCGGCGCATTGAGCGCGCGCAGCCCGCAGGTCCTCCTCCAGCTGAGAGACTCGAGCGGCAGCAGCTGCGAGCCGGCAGAAAGTCAAAGCGTCAGCCGGCTGAACCCAAAAGAACAAAAGCACAATTAACCGCAGAGAAAGGCTTACCCTGGGCAACCTCCAGCTCGCGGGCCATCTCGGCGCGGTCGGCCTTGGCCTTGTGGTAGCTGGCCACAAGCCGGTTATACAGCTCGGTCCGCTTGTCAGTAACCGACTGCGGAGAACAAGTCGAAAGTCAGTACAAAGGTGAAACCCGGGCCGGCTCCACAGCAGCCGGCCCATGCCTCGGAGGGCTACCAAGACAATACCAAATTGCAAAAAATGGGCAAGGATTAACTTACCTTGTGGACCTTCTCCATCCGCTTCAGGCGGTTGTTGGCTTCAGCACCGGTGGCGTCGGTGAAGGCGCGGAAGTCGGAGAAGAACATCTCCATGGAGGCCATCCCCTTCCTCTTGTCCCAGCTCGTCACCTCGTGCACATCGTCATCGCGCCACTCCTTCTCCATTGTGCCGGCTGAGCCCAGGCTGGAGTCGGGAGCGGAAATGACGTTCAGAAGCGAGGCAGCCGGCGACACATGAAGGCTCACCAGCGGCTGCTCAGGCCCCTGGGGCTCCTTCGCCGGGCCCTTGGCCTTAACCAGCGCCCTGGCATCCGCGTCGGCTGAGGCAGCCGGCTCCTCCCTGGACGGCTCCGGAGTCGGAGGCGGCACGTCCTGGCCCGCCTGGCCGGAAGGGACGACCGACTCCGGCAGCGTTGGCGGTGCGGCCCTTGGGCTCGCGTCGACGACGATGACCTCAGGCGTGGCCCCGCCTGCCCCTGCTAGCGGCCCTTCGGGCCGGCGGCGCTGAAGAATGTCGTCGATAGTCGGCTGGCTGGAGCGGCGGGCCGGCTCGCCCTGAGAGCCGGAGCCGGCGCCACTCGATGACGGCGCGGAAGATGAAGTCCCCGCCCCCGCGGCAGGCGGCGAGAAGACCGGCGGCGCGCACGCCAGAAGCGGAGGCTGTGGAGTCGGCTCCCTCCTCGCCCGCTGCACAGGCGGTGGCGACACAACGCTGGAAGACGGCCCAGCCCCCGGCTCCCTTGGAGAACTTGATGGGGGCCCTAGATCAATCAAACAAACAACAAGATGAGAAAGAAGGAAAGAAAAAGAATCAAACAAGTTGATAAAAAGAAACTTACCCGGCTGCTTCCGGGACCTGCTTCGACGCCATCCGGCGCTTCTTCTTCAGCGCCGCCTTGATTTGGGAGGTGCTCCTCTTCAGCACCCGGGGCGCGGATGCGGAAGCCGCAGGCGGCCTCACGGACAGGGGGGGCCACGCGAAGTGGTGCCGCCGCGGGAGCCGGCTCCGCTTCCTCTTCTGGCTGAGGAGACGGCGGCGGGTCGGCATGCCCCCCAGCGGTCGGCGCGGCGGCCTGCTCCGGGCTTTCGTCGTCCCCGGCTGCGCGGTCAGCCGGATCGGCGTGGTCAGGCGCCCACACCCTTAGCGACAGGTCCTCGTCCTCGACCGGCTACCGCACGAATTTCTGCAAACGGCACAAACAATAAAGACACGGCGGGTGCGCAAGCCGGCCAAGGTAGCAGCAAGCCGGCAGGCGGCCTGGTGCAAGAGAAACTTACCAGAGGTGGCAGGTCATCGCGGCAGAAAGGCTCCATCCCCCGCTGCCAGTTAGCCGGTAGCTTGGCATGGGAGATCCAGTTGACCCGCTTGGCCACCGCCGCCGGAGAGAGCTCTAGCTTCGATGTCCGGGTTGGATCGAACCGGCCACTCATGTGGCAGATCTTGTGGGAGCGCGCCTGCAGCGGCAGCACTCGCCGGCTGGCGTAGCAGCAGAGGAGATCCGCAGCCGTCAGCCGCTCCTCCGTGACGAGGGTCCGGAGGTAGTTCCACAGCAGGTTGACTTCGGCTTCAGCATCAACCGGCTTGTAGCAGTGCCCCCAATTCAGCTTGGTGGGCGGCTCCGGCGTGAACTCCGACAGGTTGATCCGGTCGAATGCCGGGTTCTCGTTCTTCACGTAGAAAAAGGTGGCCTGCCACTTCTTCACCGAGTCCACAGTTGGGATCTTCTGAAAGGGGGTCTGCGGCCGGCTGTAGAGCGAAGCCGCCCCGCAGGCCCGCATCTGGCCGTCCGTGGTCTGGGCCTTGATGTAGAAGAGGCGGCTCCAGAAGTCCACATCCGGCCAGAGGATAGCGTAGCCCTCGCAGAAGGCCACGTAGCAGGACAGCGCGACGTAGGCGTTGGCGGGGAGGTGGTGTGGCTGCAGGCCGAAGAAGTCAAGGAAGGCGCGGAAGAAGGCGCTCGTCGGCAGCCCAAATCCTCGCTCGAAGTGCGAGACGAAGATGACCCGCTCGCCTGGCTGCGGGTCCGGCACCGTCGCCCCCTCCGGGATGCGGGTCTCCACCTCCGGCGGGATGCGGAGAGTCCGGCGGAGGCGCTCCACATCCTCGGCGGTGACGATGGAGCCTTCCCAGGATCCGCTCGGCTGCGCCATGGCCTCCATGGTCGACGAAGCGGACGGCGGCAAGAAGCGCGGCGGAGAGAGGCGCGGCGCGGAAGAACGCCCCCCCGTGGCGCCGGAGTGGCTGCGCGGCGGCGGTGGACCGAAGGTGTGGCTCGACCGCGTCCGGGTGTGGGGAATCGCCGAAGTTCGCCGGCGGATTCGTGCGGTGCGCGCAGAAGCGAAAAAGCTCGGGAGAGAGAGGCGCGGCGAGAGCTGGAAGAAGAAGAAATGTGAGCGGAGGGCCTCCTCGGTGCCTCCCCCTCGCTATTTAAAGGGGCCAGAGCAAGTGGGCGACGTGGGGACGTGGACGGCGGCGTGGGATTAACTGAGCCCACGATCTCCACTACCGCGACCATTACTGGTAATCGTCCGGATGCCACGTCAGCCACGACCACAGAAAATCTGGAGGGAGCCGCGACATGACCAGACGAAGCGCCAGAGGCAGAGATTCCGTCAGAGCCGGTCTAATCGTGACACGCGCCCCAAGGCAGCGGAGACTCCAGTGCACATCCGCTGAAGCCGGATGCTGTTTTTCCGAAATCAGCTGCCGCCTCACCGACAAGGTGGAAACTCCTCCAGCACTTAAGAAAATCAAATCCGCAAAATCGAAGCGGCGTCCGGCTCGAGAACAGCCGGACGAAGCAAGCCGAGAAAGGGCGTAGCCGGCTGGAAGAAAATTCCCAGCCGGCCCCTCAAGTGCTTTTCCTCAAGATCCATGGGATCAATGACTAACGGCCAGGAAAAACCTGCCCAGGTCCCTCTCTACGCAGGACCTCGCCAGCTTCGGGGGCTAATGTCGGGGGAAAGACCCCGGGTATGGCAAAAGACTGGGAACAGTTGGCTCGAGGCCGGCTGGCCCGCGGCAAAGGCCGGCTGAGGAGCAGCCGGCTGAGGAGCAGCCGGCTGGAGCCGTGGCCGACTGCCTTGCAAGCCGGCTGACCCCAGGTCTACGCTGGTCCAGTCATGGCCGGCTGCGCTATGGCTGGGCCGGCTTCTACGCGCCATGTCCGGCTTGGTTTCGTTCTCCCTGACAGGCTTGAGGCTGGTGAGCCTTGCAGGAGAAGGATCAGGAAAGGCTATCCGGGTTCAAAAGTCTACGCTGACCTCATCTCCAGTGTAAAGCGAGGGGCACTGTGGAGCAATAGTGCCCCACGCCAGAGATTCCCGTCATGGCCCGCCTACGTCACGCGGTGCAGGGCGACCGGCGGGGATAGCGGGCGCCCAGCGCACGTCGCTCGGCACGTCCCGTCTCCGCTGACCTCGGCAGGAGGACGGACGCGACGCCCACGACCGGTGACGCCATCGCCTCATCAGGATGCGGGAAAGCCGGAGCCGGCGGGCCCGGCCAGTAGGCTATAGGGGCCTCTCTGTAAATGTAACTGGCACTATATAAGCCACACCACCCCTCTCGTAGGAGGGGACGATCGATCACTACTCATTTCCATACGCAAAACCGCTAAGGAGAGAGGCCTTCTTCTACCTCCAGCCCTCTCTCTCAAGCCGGATACAGCTCAAGGAGCACCATTGTACTGTCAGACATCATATACACTCCAGAGAAGGAGTAGGGGTGTTACCTCCATCCGAGGGCCCCGAACCTGGGTACGTCGCTGTGTCGCTCGTACTCATACCCGCATCCGGAAACCGCCGTAGACCATAGCAGGAACCACCTAACTTAAGCCACCCTATGGCATATGCCGTGACGATACCACGACAGACACCGTACGTGTGACCGAGTGCGGAGGTGCTGCCCGATTACGGCACCATCAAGATCTTCTACGCGCTTTTGAAAGCGGCAAGTGATCGACTACATCATCCACGAGATTTATCTCGTTAATGCTTAGCGATCTTCGAGGGTATGATGATCTCATCTCGTTGCTACCATCTACTAGATTAGATCTTGGATTGTTATTCGTTCTTGCGGTAGGAATTTTTTTGTTTTCTATGCTACGAATCCCTACAGTTTTTACTAGTGACTTGTCTTTGTCCAGTCTTGCCAGTATTATTCCTTGGGATAAACCCTTCCTTGGCACCTATTCACCCCCCTCTTTTTATTGGTTTGATGAATAGCATCATTCTTTTGTTGTAGCCTTGGTTTAGCAAAATGAAACTATAGGTTGTGAACCCCTCAAAAATGTTATTTAAAGTTTTCGAAAAATTGGGAAGGATTGGCCTTGCCCAAGCGTAAGTTTTTAGAAGAAGAAGTTTTTGTCAAAAGTTTTTGGTAAAAAGGGAAAGATGGAAACAAAGGTGTTTCAGAAAAGGAAAAGTGGAAACAAAGGTGTTTTCGAGAAAACAACACATGGTTCTAGGTATTCACCCGAAATAACCTACCAGTGCAACCACATTACCCTAAAATAGGATGGGGCTTAACTCGTAGTTTGCTCATTTTAGTGTGGGATACCTCACAACTCTATAAGGGTGTTTGATCCCATGAAGCCGGTTTGCCATCACCACGAGGCAATACACCATAGTTTTCTATGGCTGAACAATACTATGGGTCTCCCGTGGGCGATGGAGTAACGCTCTGAAATGTTGAGGTGTTTGCATGCACGCCGGGAAGGACAAGCCCATAGGGTAGGTTCCTATGCTAAGCTAGACAAGCAAAAGGTTTTGTTTGATTACCCGAACCCTGCATACTTTGTGTATGACGATCCGTGGTTGATCACGGCAGATGTATCGAATCTTGTGGGTAAAGTGTACAACCTCTGTAGAGTGTATATCTATTCGAATAGCCGCTTCCATGGTCATGGACAGTTGGAATGGCTGTTGCTTAGCTGTGTTGAATTTGTTTTGAAAAATAGTTTCAAAGAGGAAATAGAAAGTTGTATCAAAAGTACCAAGGGTACGGATGAAAGTGGAGAATGTTTTGGTTATATGGACCGGAGAAAAGGAAAAAATGGGTTACCGCATCCTTGTGGTTTTAAAACAAAACTTGTTTAAAAAAATGTTTTTTAACGAAGATATAGAGATGCTATATCAACAAAAACTATGATTTCAAATAAAGAAAGCCCTAGATTGGAGAATATCCTTGCTACAGCCATATTGCATATCCTGCATTATCCTCTTAGGTGGTTTGCGGGTACAATTCAAAGTACTCATGGTTTTGTCCCTGGGTATTAACATGGTCAGACTACGAGGAGGAGTATGAAGACGATGGAGGTTTCGATGATGACTTCGCAAACTAGGACGTTCTCCCAGTTAGTTGCCTATAGGGTTTAAGGCATGACTTGGGCCCGACGTTGCTATTTTATATCCGCTGATATTAACATGGTCAGACTACGAGGAGGAGTATGAAGACGATGGAAGTTTCGATGATGACTTCACAAACTAGGACGTTCTTCCAGTTAGTTGCCTGTAGGGTTTAAGGCATGACTTGGGCCCGACGTTGCTATTTATATCCGCTGCTTTGTTTATTGAACTTCGCCCGACGTGGCTGGTCATGTGACCGTGTTGTAAGACTTTATATTGGTTGTAATGGATGTTGTAAACTTTGATATCAGTTCGGTTATGCATTCATGACACACTGATCATGGGATCATGAATGGATACATACCGGGTATTTCGGACAACTAATCCGGGGTCCCCACACTAGACCACTGATTGTGAGTTCAATTTCAAATTTTAAGTGGAAAACTAAAAATTGCATACTACTAATCTTGCAAAAAATCAGGATACTAAATCTGTAATATTATGTCTCTAGTATGAAAACTCGGAATTTTAGGATGCTAATTCTGGGAAATTTATGAACAGACATTCAGTAAAATTCATGAATTTCCATTATTAAAATTGAACTTTAAAGATATGAAATCCAATAAATTATGCCTCTTCTTAGAAAACTAAGACTTGCTAGATGCTAGTTTCGAGAATTAAAAAAAACATTCAGTGAATTTCATGATTTTCAAAATTCAAATTTTAAGTGAAGTCACAGTACTAACTCCAGGAAATTTCATGATACCAAATCCGGGATGTTATGTCTCCTCTAAGTACCGGGAATTTATAACACTTATCCTAGGAAATTGAACACATTATTTGTTCAAGATTGTATATTCTTGAGTAACAAAATTTAGGAACTTAAATTTGACTATAATGGGTGTCGAAAGAACTCGGACGTGATATTTAGGTTTCGAATAAATGAATATTTTATTAAAATTGTAGTATTAGCAACTTTAATACTCCTGCCTAAAATGAAAATTTTCTAGATTCCCACAGGAAGTTACATGTTTGTCCTGAATTTTTTTTTTTTTTTGAATGGGTTAGAAGACAACTCCATAAATGACACAACCACCCGTTTCATTCAAAAAGTCAAAATGGAGCTCGAGCTCCACGTATCCCTTTATTTAAAAAAATTCAAACAACATATTTTAAAGTTTTAAAAAATTCTAAAAATAGTTTGTACGTAGTTAATGATATACATAATAAGCCTGCAAAATATCAATGCGAAATACTTTGTATTCTAGGCTACATGTGACAAAAATGTGGATTTAAGTATAGTGAATAGTGCACATTTTCAAAATTCTAAAATTTGTCAGTCTTTGCCTTTTTTGTGTAGCCCAAATACAAAGAATTTTATATTGCGATTTTGCACCTTGTGATGCACATCATTTACTACATCCAAAGTGTTTTTCAAACTTTTTAAAACTCTAAAATATGATTTTTTGAATTTTTTTAAATAAAGGTCTCGCTGGAGCTCGGAAGCCATTTGTCCGCACTCCCGTTTCATCTTAGTACAAGCCATGCGGGAGGAATGCCACGCAAAGGTACATCATTAAATACATCCAAACAGTTTTCCAAACTTTTTTCCAAGTCAAAAATATGATTTTTCAATTTCTTTAAATAAAGGTCTCGCTGGAGCTCGGGAGCCATTTGTCCGCACTCCCGTTTCGGCTTAGTACAAGCCATGTGGGAGGAATGACACGCAAAGGTACATCATTAACTTCATCCAAACAGTTTTTCAAACTTTTTTGAAACTCTAAAATATGATTTTAGAATTTTTTTAAATAAAGGTCTCGCTGGAGCTTAGGAGCCATTTGTCTGCATAACGAGGTGGCTCCTCGGCAATGCTCACCATGAGGGGCTTAGGGTTAGCGGAAAGCGACGATGGAGATTCCGGGAGCGAGATTGCACACGACGTACCCAGGTTCACGTCCCCGCGGTGGAGGATCGCTACGTCCTGCTAGCAATCCAGTATATGATAATATGTATACAGGGTGCCGCCGTAGGTGGATTGTATCTAGTCTAGTTCTAATCTGTGGGTATCATCGTATGCTATGTCTATGTGTGCGTTACGAGAGAGGTCTAAGGGGTGCCCCTGCCTGACTTTATATATGCAGCCAGGCTAGGGTTTATAAGAGTACTAGTCTATTACAAATAGGAGTCCTCTTTCTTGTAGTCCAAGCCGATATTACGTGTGAGTTCAGCTTGTCGAGTCCTTATGCTAGTCCACCTCCATAATCTGCACCGGGTATAGCAATAATGGGTACCCAAAGGGTAATGCCCACATCAGTAGCTCCCGAGTGTCTGGCCGAAGCGAAGCATCGGACAGGGACTAAAGTTGCCATCCTCTGAATGTCTTTGATCAGTCGAAGAATATTAAATCTTGTGCGTTGATGAAGAGTCGAAGTTATTTTCTATCGGGTGCGTGACCAGCGCTCCCGATGGGAGTAGCCCCCGAGTCTATGGGCGGGTGCTTGTAGCCGCGCGTAGACTCAATTTGTACTACTCGAAGAAATTGATGCAGATGTCGACTTTTTTGAATCCATGTGCTCCCAATGGGAGTAGCCCCGAGTCTATGGATGACTGTGAAGTAGTCGTGCAGAGCCGTTGGCTTCTTTGTATATCGTCGGCGGCAGCCCCCGAGCATCGGGTGCGTTGCAGGCTCGATGGACTCGTGGAGCCGTATGTTTATGTAAGTTTCATCGGCGGCAGCCCCCGAGCATCGGGCGAGCCACAGGCTCGACGGGCTCATAGAGCCGATGATTTATGTAATGCGTCGGCGGTAGCTCCCGAGTATCGGGTTATGTGATGCATCGGCGATAGCTCCCGAGTATCGGGTGAGCCATAGGCTCGACGGGCTCGTAGAGCCGATGATTTATGTAATGCGTCGGCGGTAGCTCCCGAGTATCGGGCGAGCCATAGGCTCGACGGCCTCGTAGAGCCGATGATTTATGTAATGCGTCGGCGGTAGCTCCCGTGTATCGGACGAGCCACAGGCTCGACGAGCTCGTAGAGCCGATGATTTATTGTGAGTACGATGTATCGCGCGGAGCTGTTCGTTGTTTGTAGAAACTTATCGGTCTGCAGCCCCCGAGCGATCGGGTGCGCTGCTGCATCGATAGTTCGGAAGGCTTCGAGGCAATTATCATGTATACGATGTGTTTGCCTTTTATCTTTCTTGCTGAAGATCTTCCAGGAGCCCCTGAGTAACTTCGGGTGTGTCCTGCTGAGAAGCGATGCTTGTATGGATGAACTTGAAGTTTATGGAGTGTCAACAGCGGACGTAGTCGATATAGTCATGCGGCGCATGATCGGAAGTAGTTGATGTTGCCGACGTGTAATGTTGATGGCGATGATAGGATCCTTCGCGTGGTCACCATATATTGAGCCCTTTCGTTAGCCTGCTGCCCAAGATCTCCATCGGACGAGTATCAACAGCTACTCAGGTCGCATGTGAGGTGTCAGATGCTCGGAGTCGAAGATATATATTGAGGTGTATACCCGTCATCTTGATAGTTTTACTTCGTAGTACCCGAGTACTCGGGTGTATTTGCGGTAAGCATGTAATGGCGCAGCCCCGAGTGTCGGGTGTACTTGCTGTAATGATGTAATGGCGCAGCCCCGAGTATTCGGGTGTGGCGAATCTTTCTATTCTTAATAGGTGATCCCATTTTCCTGCACATATGCAAGGTATCCACCTCATCATGTATCTACAAGCAATCCTAGACTGCCACCTCAGCAGTCTGGCCAACAAATCTTTTCTCTTTTAATAGTAGCCCTCCACTACAAGATTTTCCTTGCACCACGTGAAGCCACGTCATCGAGTATTCATCCTCACGTTAAGGCGTTCGACTCGCCCCCAGCTTCCTCTTGCGTGGGCTGCTCAAGTTAATTCGTTCTTAAACGTGGATTGACTCTTCTTTATACACGAGCAGTTAATAGTCCATTATTAACAAACAAGCTAGCCCACGTTCATCCTCAAGAAGATAAAAGGCAGCCGCTGATTATGACTATCTTCTCCGCTGCCGTAACCCACCATCTCCTGGCCACAAATGCAGATGAAACGGACTCCATCATTCATCAGCATCCATTACCCTGCAAACGCGGGAGAAACTGCTCCATTTAGTTCTGTCGCTTCTGCCTTGACGTTTAAATACATGATTGTGCCGTCATCTAGCGTGCCACCTGCTCCACTGCTCGCATCTTCATCTTTGGCGCCGGCCTTCTTCGAAGGTAGTTGGATGTTCTTATTTCTTAATTTTCAGCCTCCCCTAACATTTCCTATTCTCGAGCTTATGTTCTTGAAATTCTTCAGATTGCACTCCAGCTCCGTACATTTGTGTTTTGCCGGCAAGGGCCATTACCAGTTTGTTTCTGTAAAGTTGGTGCTCCATTTCGTCATTGATCTTCTTGCAACCCAGTTCTAAGAGGATTGATCTTCGCAGCTGCAACCATTTTATGCGAGCTAAGTAGAGGAGTTCTTGCTTCACCCGCCCCGGCCGCATATCGCACGGACAACCTCCATCTAGGCGGCCCGCCGTCAATCACTGACGGTGTGGCCGGATAGTGCGCCATGCCGGCATGCTGCATGTATCGTAGCATGACTTCCATGAACTTCTTGCGCCAGCAGCCAATGTTCGTGGCGAGCGATAGAAATCGGCCGCGCCTGTTGGGATGCGAGACCTCCACCTTGGCTGTCTAGGTAAGTTCCCTGAACGAATTGAGGGTTGATACGTTATTCACCCCCAATGACCCACATGCAATTGTGAACTGTTATCTTCTCTTAATTCTTCAACAGATGTCTCCATGGGACGCCGGCTGACATAGGCATCCCCAATGGACCTGCCGAAGATGGTACCCGGGGTTTACTAAAGGCCCACGACTCGACGAGTATGAAGATTCGGAGGCCCAAGTTAGTATTAAGAAAAGCTAGAAACACACTTGTAATCTTTCGGGATGAGTTAGAAACCTTCCCGGACTCTGTAATGTGTATACTACGAATCCCTCGACTCCACCTCCTATATAAGGGGGAGTCGAGGGACAAAGAAAGGATCGATTCATTGTCTCACGCAACCCTAGTTTTTACATCGTCGAGTACTTTTCGGCTGAAACTTTCGAGATCTACTTGCCCTCTACTTCCGCTAAACCCTAGTCTACAATCTGTAGGCATTGATAAGTTAAACCCTTGTCAATTGGCGCCGTCTGTGGGAATTAGGGGTGTCAAGGATCTGATCTCGATGGCACGTTCAAGATCGTCGACTTCGTCGACTTCGTCAACTGCAAGCAATGCGATGGATAGAGGTAAACAGATCGAAACTGGTCTAATTGATTTTGTTCCTCACCAGCCCTCCCGTTTGGATGCATATGCGTATCTGGAGGAGCCCATGAAGATGACATTCGGAAAGTTCCACTTCCGCGTCGAGAAAGAAGGAGCGTATCGTCTCGAAATTCCGATCTCATCGGGATTATCAGCGGTCAATCCCGATCTTTCGAGTTCTGCATCATCAATCGAGTCAGGCGACGAGGAAACTTCGTCGCCACGCTTCATCAGCACTGTGGCAAGCGAAAAACTCGCCAAGATCTTCAGCAACATGTCCTTCGAGTCATCCGCGGACTCCGATATAAGCGATGACACGAGCAATATAGACAGCTTCCACTTCATCGACAAATCCAATATTGTGGGGAAGGTCTTCACCACTCCTTATGATGGTGTCACCAAACCTGACAAAGTTCAGAATCCAACATACCATCAGATTTAAGCCATTGGAGAAACAAGTCGCCCACAGGAGGAGACGTCAGAGAATTTCGATGATGCGGGAAATCCATACGTCGACCCTGCAGATCTCACTCGAGGTTTAGGAACAAAATATGTTGGGCCTGGAGTGCGGCAGATGATACAATTTCCGCAGGCAGTATGGGATAGAGTGGCGAGAGCCATTAATGGCACAGAACCAATGACTGTAACGGCGACACCTGAGGAGTTGCAGGCATATCAATATAAGCTTGCACGTATCAGGCGGGAGCTCGAGAAACAAAAAAATGAGTTGGATAGGAGGCAGGAAGCGGCTTCTGCGTCAAGCAGGCGAAGGGCGGAGTTGAGTCGACAATCTGGTACTTCGGGAGATAGTCACAGAGCAACTCGAAATAGGGCAAGATCGCGGCTGCAAAATATACCTGAGGCAGATAGGGATAATTTGGTTCAAAACCTCGACATGTCCTTTATGTCGATAGATATGAGGGGGAACATTATCCCTAAGACACCAGAAGCCGGGTACATGGCGACGCAGGCTTTCATCCTCGCATCCAAACCACCTCCCGGAGATTCAAGAGAGGCATTGTACAATATGGCCATGGCAGGAGTTGGTGCCATGGGAACGGCGTTTATAAATTCGCCTCCCGAAGGATCAGCAAGGCAAAATAGCCCACGACCTACTACAGCAGCGCCAGTTCCCGAGAGAACAAGTGGGCCAAGAGATACAGCAGCATAAGCACGGGTAGACAGAGCACGACAAAATAGAAGGGAACATCGGCATTCCCCAGAGATAGATGACGAGGATATGTGCGGGCTACCATGTTTTACAAGGAGGGTCCGGAAAACTCGGGTTCCTTCAGGGTTTAAGTTACCCGATAATTTCAAAAAATTCGATGGCCTGCAAGATCCCGAGGATTGGCTAGTCGATTACCTTGAGACGGTGAAGCTGATAGGTGGAACCAGAGCGACAGCTATGCAGAGTATTCAAGTACACCTGAGCGGAGCCGCAAGATCTTGGATAAAGAAGCTTCCTCCGGGTTCCATCGACAGCTGGGATAGTTTTGAGGATGTATTCGTCAAGAATTTCCGATCCACCTGCAAAAAACCCCGCATCACTGGAAGAGTTGAGATCGTGTCGACAAAAGCATGATGAATCAATGAGAAAGTACATCCAGAGGTGGAACATCATTAAAAACTCGGCAGAGAACATATCTGACGAGAGAGCAATAGATGCGTTTGTAGCAGGAATTCGACGAGGAGATTTTGTCGAAGACTTGGGGAGAACTAACCCAAGGACAGTGTCGGCATTGATGGAGATAGCAAACAGATGGGCAGACGGAGAAGATGCTGTCCACAATAAGCGACACAGGTCACCGGAGGAGGACCGTGGTCGAAATTTTCAAAATAGACGGCGATTCCCTCGGCAATTCTCGAGTTATGATGCTCCTGCTCAAGTATCGGCTGGCTTTCGGGGAAGCACTGGAGGAAACAATAGAGATGAATATCAAAGGAGTAACGAGCAGCGAGGCGACAATAGAGATGACTCTCGGAATAACAGACAAAATAGTGGACCAAGGTTTCAGAGACCTTTTGTATCCCCTGAGGATATATTGAACGGGCCATGTCAGATGCATTTCTATGTTGACAATAATGGGAAGAGGCAGTCAAGACATCTACAGAAGGACTGTCGAAATTTTCAAGCAATGTTGAGCTTTGCAGGGCAAGCCAATGCTCAGGCAACAAATAGAAACCCCCAGGGGCCCAGGAGTGAGATCCGCCTACCATCTCCTCCCGCAATTACGGACGAAAATAGACACCAGCTCAGAATAGCGGCAGCACCACACCCACCTCCATATATCGACCCCAATTCCAATGGCGCGGTTTCGATGATTCAGAAAGCTAGGCCGTCTAACAGGGCTCAGAAAGTAATTTCGCGACAAGTGTTCATGGCAGAGAAGATGCCTCCACCAACGACGGAGTACCTAAATTGGTCGGGACAGGACATTGGCTTCACTATAGCGGATCACCCGCAGCAAGTTCCTCGACCAGGGCAGTCGGCACTTATTTTACCAGCCGTGATTGCAGGATTCGACGTATCTCGAGTATTCATAGATGGAGGCAGCAGTCTAAATCTTATGTACGCAGATACACTAAGGAAGATGAACATCTCTTTAGCAAATCTGAAACCAACTGATACACGTTTTCATGGTATCACGCCAGAGAAGCCAAATTATCCGTTGGGGAAAATCAATCTCGACGTTCAGTTTGGGACCCGAGAAAACTACAGGATAGAAAGGCTGGAGTTTGAAGTCGTGGATTTCCCGTCGCAATATCACGCCTTGTTGGGACGACCAGCATATGCCAGGTTTATGGCGGTACCACACTACACGTACCTGTTGTGGAGGCTACCTGGGCCTAATGGACCAATTACAGTCAAAGGAAGCTTCGCGTTAGCCGACAAATGCGACAAGGATTTTCATCGACTGTCAGAAACCTTCGGGATGCAAGCAGAATACATGGCGTCAAAACTCACAACTGATTATGACGTGTTGCCAGACGTAGGAAGGCCTCTTAGTGAGCCAACCTTTAATATCACGAAAGACTCAAAGGAGGTGCAGATTCACCCGACAGATCCAAAGAAAACGACGTCCATTGCAACAAACATGGACCTCGCATAGGAAAGCGCGCTCGTCGAGTTCCTCCGTGAGCACTGGAAAATCTTTGCATGGTGTCCAGCTGACATGCCAGGAATACCCAGGGAACTTGCCGAGCACCATTTAAACGTGGATCCAATAGCGAGACCAATCAAACAACCTTTGCGGCATTTTTCGGAACCAAACCGTAAAGCTATGCTGTTAGAAATTAATCGACTCAGAGAAGCTGCTTTTATCAAGGAACTACATACAGAGGTCACGTGGGTAGCTAACCCAGTGCTGGTCCCGAAGAAAAACACGAAAGTCCTTCGCATGTGTGTCGACTTTACGTGTCTCAATAAACATTGTCCAAAGGATCACTTTCCCCTCCCAAGGATCGATCAAATCATCGACTCCACGGCAGGATGTGAACGTCTTTCCTTCCTGGATGCATATTCTGGTTATAATCAGATCAGATTAAAAGAAGAGGATGAGGTCAAGACAGCGTTCATTACACCTTATGGTGTGTTTTGCTACAAAACAATGCCCTTTGGTCTGAAAAACGCGGGAGCAACATATCAGCGGATGATATAAAAATGCTTAGCAACACAGATTGGAAAAAACGTACAAGTATACATTGACGATGTCGTTATAACATCAAGAAAGGGGTCAACATTGATCGAGGATTTAAAAGAAACCTTCGACAATCTTGATAAGTTTTGCCTCAATCTAAACTCGACGAAGTGTTACTTCGGCGTCCCTGCGGGAGAACTTCTCGGGTTCCTAGTCTCAGCAAGGGGGATTGAAGCCAATCCAGAGAAAATTCAAGCTATCGTAACAATGAGGAAGCCAACAAAGTTAAAAGAAGTACAACAGCTGACTGGGCGAGTCACAGCTTTAAGAAGATTCGTCGCCAGACTAGGAGAAAAAACATTACCGTTCTATGCTCTAATCAAGCAAGGAGAGAAATTCCAGTGGAACGAAGAGGCCGACAGAGCTTTCGAGGATCTTAAACGCACAATTTCGACACCACCAATCCTGGTGGCGCCCAAGGAGAAGGAACCCCTCTTATTATACATTGCAGCCACGCCTCAGGTGGTTAGCACAGTACTTGTAGTTGAAAGAGAGGAAGAAGGAAAACTCCATGGAGTACAAAGGCCAGTATACTTCATCAGTGAAGTGTTATCTCCCTCAAAACAGCGGTACCCGCAGTACCAAAAGCTAGCATATGGAGTGTTTACAACCGCAAAAAAATTGCGGCACTATTTTTCGGCACACCCGATAATAGTGGTCAATGAGGCGCCTTTATCCAATATACTAAACAATCCAGAAGCTACAGGTCGTGTCTCCCTTTGGGGAATAGAGCTCTCCCCTCGGGACATCACGTATGAAAAAAAAAGCAATAAAGTCGGAAATTCTACCAGACTTCATCGCAGAGTGGATGGAGTTACAAAATACGGGACCCCCGGATTTATCGAGAACCTGGACTATGAATTTCGACGGGTCCAAGAGATTAGAGGGAGCTGGAGCAGGCGTGATACTAATATCACCTGAAGGCGACAAATTAAAGTATGTCCTACGAATGATGTTTCCAAACGCATCTAATAATGAGGCAGAGTACGAAGCCCTCATACACGGGATGAAGATGGCGAAGGCTTGTGGTGCAACCCGATTAAAAATCTTTGGCGACTCATAGTTGGTGGCTCAGCAAGTCATGAACCAATGTGATGCAGTCAACGATAGTATGATAGCATACAAGGAAGTTTACAATGAGCTGGAGAAGCTGTTTGATGGGTGCGAAGTGAAACATATCAGCAGATTAAGCAATGATGAAGCCGACGTTTTGGCAAACATTGGGTCGCAGTGTCTCGCGATCCCACCAGGCGTATTTTGGGAAGAGATAGCCGAGAGATCTACAAAGTCGAAGAAACCAAAGAAGAAGGAGAAGGACGAGAAACCCTCGGGGGCTATAAAAGCGACAGTAGAAGAAGAGGAGGAACAGGACCTAGTTTTGATGGTACAAATTCCATGGATGCAAGTATACATATCATACATCCTAAGGAAACAAATACCCGACGATCCAGTTGAAGCAAGGCGAGTTATTAGGCGGTCCAAGGCCTTCACTGTGGTCAAAGGGGAGTTATACAAGCGAAGTATTTCGGGAGTATTACAAAGGTGCGTCACACCCGAAGAAGGAAGAATAATTTTGAAGGATGTACAGGAAGGAATATGCGGTCATCATGCAAGCAGTCGAGCTATAGCAGCCAAGGTTTTCAGAGCAGGATTTTATTGGCTGACAGCAATAGAGGACGCGAAAGAAATAGTTCGTACTTGCGACGCGTGTCAGAGATTTGCCGCAAAACCTCATTCTCCGGCAGCAGAGTTGATGCCAATACCGCTGTCTTGGCCCTTTGCTCAGTGGGGTCTAGATATGGTGGGAAAATTGCACAAGGCTTCGCCAGGAGGATACGAGTATATGCTCGTCGCTGTCGACAAATTCACTAAGTGGATATAAGCAAAGCCGATAAATTCACCAGACGGAGCATCGGCAATCAAGTTCGTGAAAAGTATCGTTTTTCGGTTTGGAGTACCTCATAGCATCGTCACGGACAATGGTAGTAACTTCACATCCAAGGAATTCAAGGCATATTGTGCAGAGGTAGGTATCAAACTACACTTTGCATCAGTTGCACACCCGCAAACCAATGGCCAAGTCGAAAAAGCCAATGGAATTATTTGCAATAGTATGAAGAAGCGTTTGCTGGCACCTTTGCAAAAAGCTCGACATACCTGGCCTGAACAGTTGCCCAGCGTCTTATGGAGTATTCGAACAACACCAAATACGGCGACACAGGAAACCCCGTTTTTTCTGGTCCATGGAGCTGAAGCAGTACTGCCGATAGAAATTGAACATGACTCTCCACGGGTCACAGAATATGACGAAGAGGCCTCAAGAAAAGCATTGGAGGATGATGTCGATGCACTTGATGAAGCTCGAGATGAAGTGCTATCACGGGTAACCAAATATCAGCAGGACCTGAAGAACTACCACAGTCGACGTTTACGACCAAGATCCTTTCAGGTGGGCGACTTAGTTCTTCGGCTCACCCAAAAAAGTCATGAAAAACTCGAGTCGCCATGGCTTGGCCCTTACATCATCACAGATGTAATCGAAGGAGGAGCATACAGGATAAAGGACAAGAAGACAGGGGTTGCGGAACCAAACCCTTGGAACGTGGCGCAACTCAGGCGGTTCTACGCTTAGAGTCGAAATATAGTCCTCCTTTGTAAAAATACAATGTACTGAAAACGCCCGCGAGCTTTCAGACGCACTCTTTTCCTTTTCAGGGCACCGAGTGGGGCTGGAAAGGTTTTTAATGAGGCGGGCTCGCGGTGCTGCAATATAGAAAAGATATTGGTGATATACATCTTCTTTATCGACACGCTCGGGGGCTTGCACCCAGCAGCTACCATATATAAACTACCGACAAAATAGAACTTGCAAAACTTCGCTTTGGTGCAACACACCTCGCAAAACAATATAGAGACACAGGAAGAACCAGTAAAAGGCTCGGGCGCTCGTTGAAACAAAAATAGTTCGAGATACTTGACAACATATATATTTACAATATACAGGCGTTCTTCGACAGAGACAAAACAAAGAAATTCTTTAATCAGCATTCAATATAGCGTCTATGTTGATTCCCTCGTTAGTTGCAGCACCAGTGCTATGTTCAGCGTAACTACCCCTTACAAAGAATTCTGCATCTAGCCGAAGCAGTTCATCCATCATCTTTTCTGCTACAGGGCGCACATTGTCATCAATTTTGTCAACATTTCTCCTTCGCTTCGCCTGCTTAGCCAGACACTTGTCGACAATTTGAGTAAGATCCAACTTTGGGTAGCAGATCTGTATCATAATCATGGCAAATCTTGCTCCAGCTTCCAGTTGAGCCCGCACAAATTGATGAATACGAGGAGCATCTCGAAATTTCTCCATCAAGGCAGGAAGGGTGTCTGGGATTTTGTTGCGAGGAAACATGGTGCTGTAGACTAAAGATAAGGTTTTCGTGCAGAAATCGAGAAAATCGCGGACCTGACTCGCACGATCTTGAAATCTGACTATTTGGCGAGTTCGCTCAGGAGTGACCCAAAAATTGGCACCATGCTCACGGGCAAGCCTGACAAGCACGTTGGTTCGGGCTTCAACACGTTGATCTTCGGCAGCAGTATCCAAGAAAGAACCTGTTCCACCGGAAACTTCAGCAAGAAGTAAAAAATAGTAAGGTTAAACTAACATGACCAAGTTTTGCGGAGCATACCCGCCATATCCAAGCTAGCATCATTCATCAGCTCAAGCATATGATTTTCTCGGCGAGTAGCTTCGGCAGCCTCAGCAACTGCAGTTTCCTTCAGCACCATGGCTTCTTGAGCTTGTTGGATAGCTCGTGTCTCATTCTCAGATGATCTTCGAGACTGCTCCATGATCATAAGAATTTGTTTTTTCTTCGACTGAAGCTCTCGACGGAGTTCGTCCAAATCCTCATTTTGTGCAACACTCGACGAACCTCCAATATATTCGACAGCGGAGGACCTTTTAGTGCAAGATGCCGCAGGCAGGGCAGCCGAGGAACGAGGCCCAGTGGTATAGTTGTCAAAAATCAACTGAAGAGAAAATAATTCGACATCAATACCTCGGCAACATAGCTTTTTCATTAATAAAGACAGGTATTTACATGGCTATTACAAAGGAAAGTTCCTACTGAACTAATGGGGTAGTTGTCGCCAGAGCTACTATGGCGATAGCATTAAAAGAAAAGTACAGCGAAAAAAGAAATACAAGATTGTCTACTTGACCTCCGGCTTCGACGAACTAGGAGCCGGAGTTGGCTTGAATCCAAGGAAAGAAAGGATCTTCTTCGAATTTGGCTTGGCAGCCTTAATCAAAGACTGCCATTTCCTCGTCTCCATATCCTTCACATCGCCAACTTTGGCCCAGTCGACATCTTGATGGCTGTTAGCAACCAAGGCTATGGTGCCTTCAACACCAATCTTCAAGCCTTCTTGTCGAAGACTAGGTCCAAGATCTTCCTTCGACATGAAGCACTGGGCGAGGGCAGTAAAAGACTCGGGTTCTTCTTTCTTCGCGAAGTGGAAGGGAAAAAGCCGAGACAGAACTGTTCTCGCATCAGAAAGACCTTGGCGTGCTTCATCTCCATGGATCTCAAGAAGGGAGAGCGCGTCAAGGAGGCGATCACCATCAGGATTCTCTAAATCATAATCTTGCTGCGTCCTCCCTAATAAGGCAAAAATATAGTTCGTCAGGAAAAAAGCACGCCAAGAAAAGCATGGGTATACAAAAAACAAGCAATGGTTAGAGCACTTACTGACAAAACGTCGGCTCTATGATTCTAATCGAGAGATAATCCCTTCCTCGCGGGCAGTTTGCTGAGTGATGTTTTCACTCAAAGAATTTTCTGCGTTATGAAGTCTCTTTCGAAGATCTTCAATAACAGTGGCAATTGCTTCAGCTTTCTTGCGAGCATTTTCGCTTTGCTCCAATTGCAGAGCAAGAGCATCAGCACGTTTGTTAGCTTCCGCAAGATTGGCTGGCAAAACAATCGACAATAAACAAGTGTCATGGCAAAAAATGAAGGAGAAGCAGGAGAATTTATTTCATAGGAGAAACAAGAGAAGCAGCAAATCAAGTGTCAAGTACCTTCAAGCTCTTTGCAATGGTCACGATACCCGACGAATTGGGTACCGAGACGAAGAAACTCCTTCATCAAAGGCTGCAAAAGAAAAGTAGAGAAAGAAAATCAACATAGGAATTGAAAAATTCGACAGTAAGAAGCAAAAAAGAGGGGAGTCAACAGTATTGAAATCTTAGGGACGCAAAAAAGAGGGGAGTCGACAGAAGTGAACTTACATCATCCAATGAAGGAGTTGTGGAACTGCCAATTAATTGGGAGGGTTCCTTGGCTGGCTCAACCCTAGCTCTCTTCGGTGAAGAGGCACGGGGGCTCTCAATTGGAGCAGTGAGCTCAACGTCCTGCTGAGGAGGCGAAGTTTCCTCTTCATCAGGTTGAGCTTCGGAGATGACTAAAGTTTGCGACGTACTCGTTCGAGCAGTTGCGTCAATGGGTGGATTTTCATCCTCGTCACCACTACAATAAAAGGCGACAAAGTAAGAAACAACATAGACAAAATATCGAGAGCAAACAACAAAGAGCAATAGAGAACTTACGAGCTCACAAGGGCATCCTCGTAAGGGTTGAAAGTTGTCCTTTCTTCAGTAGGAACAACTTCTTCGGCAGGAGGTGCGCCGGTTTTGGAGGTGCCAGAATCGTCAACTACGTCCCTCTTTCTCTTGTTCCTCGGAGAAACAGCGGAGGGGAGGGAGTGTGTCGATGCGGTAGCCTCAGAATCTTCTCTTTCAGAAGAAGCCGCGGATTTCTGAGAACCCGCGGTTCCACTCTCAGGGCGAGAAGTACCCTGGTTGTCGTCAGTGACAACAGCCTGTTCTTCGACTTCCCCATCTTCAGGAAGAAGAGGAAGAGAAGCTAGAACTGGATGATTCTACAAAGGCAAGAAAAGTCGACAAGAAAGTTATGCAGGGGAAGTCAGCAGAAGTAACAGTTGACAAATAGCAAAATAATCGGGAAGACAAAAAATCGAGAGGATAAAAAACTAGTTGGAGAAAATACCTTGGGGAGTGGGTTGGAAGCACTATATGGCTCCACACGGCAAGAAGATGGAATAGGATCTTTCTTGCTGAGTGATGAGATTCTTCGGATAAGTTTCTCCAAGTCCTTTACAGAAAGGTCCTTGGAGATCCTATTAGCATCTTTTTCGCCAGCATACGTCCAAAGGGGATTTTTGCGAGCCTGCAGAGGCTGCACCCTAATCCTAAGGAAGTAAGCTATGATTTGGATACCCGACAGTTCCTTGCCGCGGGTATTCTGAAGCTCATGAATACGAGACATTAGCACCTCTGTCGATGCTTTCTCTTCTTCGGTAGCTTCAGTGTCCCAGGAACGGCGCCGAAGAATCTTGGCGTTTCCATTAAAAGGAGCTATGTTGTAATCCACTGAGTTGGCGCTTTCTTCGCGCACATAGAGCCACCTTCTGCGCCACCCTTGGACGGAGTCGGGGAATTTGACGTCAAAATATTCGACATCAGGGCGAACGCAGATCACAACACCGCCTATGTTGTAGGCGAAGTTGTGGGAGCCATTACGGCGGAGGTAGAAGATGCGCTTCCACAGAGCCCAGTTAGGAGGGACTCCGAGGAAGCATTCACAAAGAGTAATGAAAATGGCGATATGGAGGATGGAGTTGGGAGTCAACTGATGCAGCTGCACCCCATAAACAAAGAGAAGACCGCGGAGGAAATCGTGAATGGGGGTGGAAAGGCCGCGAATGAGGTGGTCGACGAAACTGACCCGATAATCGATTGGAGGCGAGGGATAGCTTTCGTCGCTGGGGAAGCGCAGCGCATCCTTCGTCTTCGTGAGCCCGAGTTTCTTCATCAGGTTCATATCTTGGTGGGAGATCTTGGATCTCTCCCACTCCAGATCTTCCGCCGCCATCTTGGATTCGGGAGTGGTGTGGCGAGTGAGCAGTGTGCGTGGTGGCACCAACAATGGCGAGGGCGCAGCGTGCGAGCGTGGTTGAGCTCTGGGCGCAAGGGGGATTTTTTGTAGAGGAGAAGCAGAGGTGCGGCGCGAGCGAAAGTGTAAACGGAGGAAGACGAAGGCCTTATATAAGGACTCGGCGAAGCGGCGCACCGTTGGATCGAATGATTTTGGCGATGGATGTTGTACACGTGGCTAAGGGGTAAAAGAGTATTTTGACTGTGAAGGAACGGAACAGGCGTTACAGTGCGTGCGCCAGGAAAAGCGGAGGACGTGGGTCCCCCACTTGCACAACGTGTAAACGTGGTGTGGATTTTGGGCCCGCAAGATAGAAAAAGAGCAGTACTCGCGTTTTTTCGATACACTGGTCGTGGTTATCATCAGTAGTGACGACATTGACTAAAGGAAAATTTCGGCAGTGAGGAGTAAGGAAATTGGCGGCAAAGAAAATTATCGATTATTTCGAGAGCCTTTGATCAAGTACAAGTTTTTGCTCAAATGCTCGGGGGCTACTTCGGAAAAAAGAAAAAAAGAGTTCGAAGTATGACAAAATAGAAATAGCGAGAGCCTATGATCAAACGCAAGCATTTGTTCATAGCCTCGGGGGCTACTCCCATCGGGAGCGCTGGTCGCGCACCCGATAGACATAAAAAGCTCGAGAGAGATTGACAATATAGTGGCATAAGATGTTGAGCCTACAACCAAGCACAAGTCCTTGGCTGTAGCCTCGGGGGCTACTCCCATCGGGAACACTGTTCGCGTGACCGATGAAATTATAAAAAATAGAGACAAAGAAGAAGTGAGCATATTTCGAGTTATACAAATAACTCGAAACATACTCCCATCGGGAGGGCAGTATAAGTCATCCGTTGACTCAATAAAATGTGCTATTCCAACAGCCGAAAAAGCACTCGACAATATATTCTCAGAGCGCCAAAGTTGCGAATAATCTCTGAATGCCGCAAAACTCTGCGAAGGTAAGACCCCAGATCCGTTCGGAGCGGCGTGGCACCGTCTCTGACGTCGGTTTGCTACTTTTTTCCGTATCAACAGATACGAAGAAAAATCCTAACGGACGCGTTAGGTACCCAATAAAACATGACTGGGACTCGACAGAATGGTAAGACCTTAAGCGGCACCTGTCGAAGTTTACACCAGTATCCCGAGATCATGTCCAGGGACGTGATCTTGAAGTAGGTTTTTGCGGATTGCCACTAGAGCAGTTAACTAGTACCTGATCCGTCAGATGAACTAGCCCCAACTACCATTATCCCTGTACAATATATAAATTGCGTATCCAAAAGATATGTGATAAATTTGATAGTTATTGAATGATTAAAGTTGGAGATTTTCCCTGATTTTTCGATTCAAGCAAAATCTCGGGGGCTACTGACATAGGCATCCCCACACTGGTGGAAAACAGGGCTTCCGTGGGAGCCTTTTGTCGCGGGCGCGCCTGCACCCGCGACAAATGGCCTGGCCACGTCGCCCCGAAACCATGTGGAGCGCGCGGAGGCTTTTGTCGCGGCCTTTTGTCGCGGGCCGTATTACGACCCGCGACAAAAGGGGTAGGAGCGACGTGGCCACCCCTTTTGTCGCGGGTCGTAATACGTCCCGCGACAAAATGTCCCCCCCCCCCTATATATATAGAAGCAGCCAGCCACCCCCCCCACCTCATTTTTTCCTTGGTGGTGAAGGTGGAGGTGTATGCTAGCTCATTTTTTCTACATGTGCACAAGAGGTGTTTGATGGAATGCTTGTGAGAGGGATGCCACTTGGTTTTATTTGATAAGATTTCTCCTCTTTTTGATCCAAAAAGGTTAGCAACTATTTTCTCGACTATATATATATGCATAGTCCGTACAATACTAATTTTAGCAAGGTGATTGCATCTGATACATATATAATTGTACTTATGATGCAGATGAGTCATCCATGGATGTACGGTAACCGATGTGCTCCCGCTTTCAGAGAGAGCGTGAATTCTTTCCTGCTTGTGGCCGAGGCCAACAAGTCGAAGCAAGGTTTTATGTGCTGTCCATGTCTAAAATGTAAGAACGAGAAGGATTACTCTTGCTCAAGAGATATTAAGAGCCACCTGCTTCGGTTTGGGTTCATGTCCAGTTATAATGTTTGGACCAAGCACGGAGAAGAAGGGGTTATGATGGAAGACGGCGATGAGGAAGAAGATAATGATGAGAAGTATCGATCTATGTTCTCTGAATGCTTTGATACCGCAATGGACGACAATGAAGAAGAAGGAGGTGAAGAACAGGCATCGATGATCCTGTTGATGATGATCTTCGTCGGGCCATTTCGATGCAAGAAGAGGCTGTGACACGGATAAGGAGAGGTTGCAGTTCGACAAGATGTTAGAGGACCACCACAAATTGTTGTACCCAGGTTGTGAAGATGGGCATAGAAAGCTGGGTAGCATATTGGAATTGCTGAAATGGAAGGCAGAGGTCGGTGTGACTGACTCGGGATTTGAGAAATTGATGATAATATTAAAGAAGCTGTTTCCAAGAAATAATGAATTGCCCGTCAAGACATATGAAGCAAAGAAGCTTGTCTGCCCTCTAGGATTAGATGTGCAGAAGATACATGCATGCATTAATGATCGTATCCTCTACCGCGGTGAGAAGTACGAGAATTTGAATAAATGCCCGATATGTGGTGCATTGCGGTATAAGATCAGAAAAGATGACCCTGGTGATGTTGAGGGCGAGCCACCCAGGAAGAGGGTTCTGCGAAGGTGATGTGGTATGCTCCAATAATACCACGGTTGAAACGTTTGTTCAGAAACAAAGAGCATGCCAAGTTGTTGCGATGGCACATGGAAGAACGTAAGAAAGACGCGATGTTGAGGCACCCCGCTGATGGTCGGCGGTGGAGAAACATCGGGAGAGAGTTTCCGGATTTTGTGTGAGGCAAGGAACTTATACTTTGGTCTAAGTACGAGATGGCATGAATCCTTTTGGGGAGCAGAGCTGCAGTCACAAAGACCTGGCCCGTGACTCTATGTATCTACAACCTTCCTCCTTGGTTGTGCATGAAGCGGAAGTTCATTATGATGCCGGTGCTTATCCAAGGCCCAAAGCAACCGGGCAACGACATTGATGTGTACCTAAGGCCATTAGTCGATGAACTTTTGGAGTTGTGGGCCAAACCAGGTGTACGTGTGTGGGATGAGCACACGGAGCAAGAATTTGACCTACGAGCGTTGCTATTCGTAACCATCAATGATTGGCCTGCTCTCGGTAACATTTCAGGACGTATTTAACAAAGGATACAATGCATGCACACACTGTTTAGATGAGACTGAAAGTAAATATTTGGGAAAAAGCGAGAAAAGTTGTGTACCCGTTCAATCGTCGTTTCCTTCCGCGCAAGCATCCCTTAAGGAAAAAGGCAAGCATTTCGATGGCGAGGCAGACCGCCGTCCGAAGCCTGTCCCCGTAGTGGTGCTGATATATTTGACATGGTCAAGGATTTAAATGTTATCTTTGGAAAGGGTCCAGGCGGTCGACCTGTTCCGAAAGACGATGACGGACACGCGCCCATGTGGAAGAAGAAATCTATTTTCTGGGCGCTAGAATTTTGGACAGTCCTGGACGTCCGCTCTGCAATCGAGGTGATGCACCTGACCAAGAATCTTTGTGTGAATATTCTAGGTTTTACGGGCGTGTATGGAAAGACAAAAGATACAACGAAGCACGGGAGGACCAGGAACTTCATAAAGGACGAAACGGCAATCATCCAGGGCAGTTTGTAGGGCCTGCCAGCTATGCTCTTACCAAACAAGAGAAGGAGATCTTTTTTGAAGCCCTATTCAGTATCAAGGTTCCGTCTGGTTTCTCGTCGAATATAAAGGGGATAGTAAATATGAAGGAGAAAAAATTCCAGAACCTGAAGTCCCATGACTGTCACGTGCTTATGACACAATTGCTTCCGATTGCATTGAGGGGACTTCTACCAGAAAATGTTCGACTAGCCATTGTGAAGATATGTGCATTCCTGAACGCAATTTCTCAGAAGGTAATGGATCCAGAAACTTTGACAGGATTACAGGAAGATGTGGTCCAATGTCTTGTCAGCTTCGAGTTGTTGTTCCCACCATCCTTCTTCAATATTATGACGCACCTCCTCGTTCACCTAGTTGAAGAGATTAGAATTCTCGGTCCTGTATTTCTACACAATATGTTCCCCTTCGAGAGGTTCATGGGAGTCTTAAAGAAATATGTTCATAACCGAGCTAGGCCGGAAGGAAGTATCTCAAAGGGCTACGGAACTAAGGAGGTCATTGAGTTTTGTGTTGACTTTCTTCCTGACCTTAAGCCGATTGGTGTTCCTGAATCTCGGTATGAGGGGAGGCTGACTGGAAAAGGCACACTAGGAAGGAAAGCAACGGTGTGGAGGGACAAGATTTCTTTCAATCAAGCGCACTACACAGTTCTATACAATTCCAGCTTGGTGGCTCCGTACATCGAGAAACATAAGAATGTTTTACGAGAAATAAACCCGGGCCAGCCCGAGTCATTGATTACAAGTCAACACATGAATACCTTCGGCAGTTGGTTGCAAAGACATCTCATTAATGACCCATCTGCGGTGGAGCAGCTGTACTTGTTGGCCAGGTTACCATCTTCAAACATATGTACATTCCAAGGGTACGAGATAAATGGGAATACATTTTACACGATCGACCAAGATAAAAAGAGCACCAACCAAAACAGCGGTGTCCGCTTCGATGCAACAGACGAGAATGGGCAGACCACCACATATTATGGATACATAGAGGAGATATGGGAACTTGACTATGGTCCCACTTTTAAGGTCCCTTTGTTTCGGTGCAAATGGGTGAAGCTCAGCGCTATACATATTGACGATAAGTACGGTATGATAACAGTGGATCCCAACAATCTTGCGTACCTGGACGAGCCTTTTGTCCTAGCCAGCGAGGTGGCTCAAGTTTTCTACGTGAAGGACATGTCTAGCAAATCAAGAAAAAGAAATCAACAAAAGAATACATCAATCGAGGAGCCAAAGCGCCACATAGTTCTTTCGGGGAAAAGAAACATCGTGGGAGTGGATGACAAGACAGACATGTCAGAAGATTATAATAAGTTTAAAGAAATTCCGCCCTTCACGGTGAAAATTGACCCAAGCATCTTGCTAAATGATAAAGATTCTCCATGGCTACGGCGTAGAAGATCACAACACTAGATGGCGATGTAATAATGTATTCTTCATATATAGTTCCCAAGACAATCTCTACATTTATGTAATAATGAAGATTAAACTGTGCTTGGCTTGTTGATCTGCTTGGCAAGGCGTATCGATGCTCCTTTTATAGGCACGGCACCGCTTCTACTTTGTCTTATTCCTTCGACAGGCCGTCGTGCGCTACATGCTTTATCTCATCGAGCAGTGCGTCCACCCACGCGTCCTTATCCTGCCGACAGCTTTAGTCGCGGTTGCAGCCACCAACCGTGACAAAAGGTTACCGACACATCCTTATTATCCTGCCGACATCTTTAGTCGCGGTTGCAGCCACCAACCGTGACAAAAGGCCCTCCTAGATAAGCCTCCCCCAGTCTTTTGTCGCGGTTTGAGCCTCCACCCGGGATGAAAGTTTCGCGCGCCACTTCGTTCCCGCCTATTTTCTTCCCGCATTCCCGCCATTTTTCCACTATATATATGTAGGCTTGGACTCTCATATCTGCAAACCTCATCACTCTCTCCCATGGCTTCCATCGTATGTCTAACACCCCGGGAGGCGGAGGCGCTTTGCGCCTCGAACTACCCCTGCCCGCCCGGCTACCGCGTCCCGACCGGCTGGTTGCTGAGCGTCGGAGGCGTACCGGTCCCTCCTATCCCTGTAGGTGTGCCACGCGAGATGGCCATCACGAACCACTACTATTTCGAGCTCACGCCTGAGCAGCGGAGGAATCCCCAGTGGCATCCCGACTACAGCCCGACTTGGGACAGCTTCTTCATCAATCGGCGTGAGAGGGCGGTTGCCAGGTACGAGGAGGACGGCCCGCCTCCTTCGAACTTCAACGAGGCCGGCCGTCGGATGTGGTGGCGCGGCCGGACTCTCCAGAGCGTCCTGGCCTATCGTGGCCCCCGCCTGCGCTACCCTCAATCCCAGCCCACGCGTGGTCATCCGCCGAGGTTCGACAACCGCGACCCCGATGCTAGCGACGATGACGTCGGCGACTTTGATGACTACAGTGGCGACGTGTATAGGACTAGGCACGACTATGATTGAATGGCTCCAACATTCGAATCTGGCCATGTATCTTATTTTTCAGTTGAGCTCTGTACTTTAATTTCAGTTCAATCGTAATAAATTTCGTGTCAACCACTTTATTGAACAAAAACAACCGACAACGACTTTATAAACTAAATTTAAACTAATAGAACCGACAACGACTTTATTGAAATTACAATAAAATAGATAAATTACTAGTCTAGTCTCTACTCGTCGTCGGAGGTTGTCTCCGTCCAAAGGTCATCCCACCGAGGGTCGTTTTCGGTCCAAGTTGTATTCGAGTTCTCGAGCTCGAAGGCGGCGACGGCCCGACGGTGGCGCTGTTGGACCTGCGTTGTGCCCTAAGGTTAGCAAAGAACGCGTCGGGGACCGCGCCCTCCACCGGCGCATCAACTGCTCGTCGCGCTCGGCGATGGCGATCTGCGCTGCACTGGCGATGCCGGCGACGGTCCTCGTCGGTGACGAGGCACGGCGGTGGCGCGAGGAACTCCGCCTCCTCTAGCGATTCAACATCCGGGAAGTTCATGTCGTGCCCTGGCCGCCGAAAGCGCCACGCCGCCGCGTCGTAAGCGCGCGCCGCCTCCTCCGGCGTGTTGTACGTGCCGAGGGTGAGGCGGAAGCCACCGGCGCGTATCTCGGCGGTGAACCTACCGCTCGGACGCACTCGAACGCCACGGAAACCGGACGCCCCTCGACGACATGGAGGCATCCCGGAGATGAATGAGCGGAGGCGGTGGCGACGTGTGGTTGCGCCCGCACTCGTCGCTCTATATAGCGCACGCGGGGCATGGCACGTGTCAGCGGTGGCTACACGTCGCACGCCGGCATCGGCGGGGCGAGGCACGTGTCAGCGGTGGCTACACGTCGCACGCCGGCGTCGGCGGAGCGAGGCACGTGGAAGCGGTGGCGACACGTGGCACGGGGACGCGACACGAGTGGCACGGTGGCGGTGCACAGGGGTGAAACCTTGGTTCTCTCTAGCTAGGTCTTCTTTTTACCAAGTATACTGAACTGATTGTGAAATTAAATTATCCAAAGCAATAAGAGAGTAATCTGCTCCTTATTTACAAGTTTTTTTTTTGAAAGCGTAGAACTTGTATTTAACCAAGTAGGAAAACAGTACAGGTACGATTACAAATACAAGAAGAAAAGAACAGCGAGGATACAAAGTCCGCCATCTTCCTCGTTTCCACCGGAGACCAAAGTCCTCCAACGCCGGCAGAGACGGCGGAGAAGAACAGCGCCCAAGTGGCAAACCCTAGGAGCAGGATGAGCTCCATGCCCGAAGGCAAAAACAAGCCGCAGTTAGAAACATAGAAAAGGGGTCTGAGGGACTGATCCTCGTCCAACGGCTCTGGCCGTTGGATTCACTTGCCACGGATCAGCCGGAGCCGTTGGATTCACTTGCCACGGATCAGCCCCCACACCCTTTTGTCGCGGGTGGTGGCTCGACCCGCGATAAAAGGGGGTCTTTTGTCGCGGGTCGAGCCACCACCCGCGACAAAAGGGGGTGGCGTATATAACCTCCGCGTCACGGGCGGAGCAACCACCCGCGACATTGGAGGCCAACCCTAGACCAAAAAGCGCCGCCAGCTGCCGGATTTTCTAGCCGCCGCCGCCGCCTCCACCTCCGGCCATCGGGGAAGAGCTCGCGCCGCGCCTCCGTCCCTGGAGCTCCTCTGCCGCCGCCGCGCACCTCGAGCTCCTCCGCGAGAGCTCCTCTGCGCGCCGCCGCCGCGCGCCGGCCGCCTCCTCGCGACCTCCCCTGCCGCCGCGCGCGCGCCGCGCCGGCCGCCTCCTCGCGACCTCCCCTGCCGCCGCGCCACCGCCTCCTCGCGACCTCCTCTGCCGCCGCGTCGCGCGCCTCGACAGTAGCCACCGGCGCGTGGCGATACCGGCGGCGCGCGCGCCGTCGACCCTTTTTTTTTATTTCTTAGTTTTCTTGTTAATTAGTTTTTTATGTATTTAATTGGTTAGTTTTTAAGTTAGTTAGTAATTTAGTTAGTTAATAATTTAGTTTATGTATTAAGTTAGTTAATTAGTTTTCTTGTTAATTAGTTTTTATGTATTTAATTGGTTAGTTTTTAAGTTAGTTAGTAATTTAGTTAGTTAATAATTTAGTTTATGTATTAAGTTACGGAAATGCAATTTTGATCTCAGGTGTATATGCTCCTGCCACCGAGAAAAACATTTTAAAATATCACAAAAATTTGTAGTTTAAATTTTGTAAGTACTTTGTTGTAATTAGTTAGTTTATTTTTGTTAAATGTAATTAGTTAGTTCAAATTTGTAGTTTAAATTTTGTTGTAACCGCCGCCGACACACCCCTCTCGCAAACACCCGCCGACACACCCCTCTCGCAAACACACCGCTCTCGCAAACACCCGCCGAGACCCCTCTCGCAAACACACCGCTCTCGCAAACACCCGCCGACACCCCTCTCGCAAACACACCGCTCTCGCAAACACCCGCCGAGACCCCTCTCGCAAACAACTGACGTCGACTCCCTCCCCCCTCGCAAAAACCCGTCACCGACACCCTCCCCCTCTCGCAAACACGCGCCCTCTCCCTCTCGCAAACACGCGCCGACACCCCTCTCCCTCTCGCAAACACGCGCCGCCGACACCCTCTCCCTCTCGCAAACACGCGCACTCTCCCTCTCGCAAACACGCGCCGACACCCCTCTCCCTCTCGCAAACACGCGCCGCCGAGACCCTCTCCCTCTCGCAAACACGCGTCGCCGACACCCCTCTCCCTCTCGCAAACACGTGTCGCCGATTAGGGTTAGGGTTTGGTTTGTGTTTGATTAGGGTTAGGGTTTGGTTTGTGTTTGAACATTTACTTATCGATTTAATTCTTTTGCAGAAACAATGGATCAATTCGAACGGGACTTGGAACAGGAAGACATATTCGCGGACATAATCCGCGATGGTACAGAAGCCGACCGAGCCGACTCCGGTGATGGAGAAGACCGCGGCTCCGGTGATGGAGAACCCGACGGCTCCGGTCATGGAGAACCCGACGGCTCCGGTGATGGAGAAGCCGACGGCTCCGGTGACGGAGAAGCCGACGGCTCCGGTGACGAGGTATTAATGGATTTCTATATGTACATATGTATTGAGGCATTAGTATAGAGGCATTAATGCAATTCTATATGTATTCTCTTAGGCCTCCGAAGATAAGATAGAGAAACGAGGCCCGGCAAAGAAGTTGACCAAGAAAGACCACTTCACAATTGAAGTTATATCACCGGAAGGCCAACCGGTGGTACCCGAGAATGTCGGAGTGAAGTTCAAAAATCAGTGCGGAGTTGTGGTTAGAGATCGTGTCCCGATCACTGTCAGAGAATGGAACAAGACGAAGAATGTGTCCGAAAATCAGGTTGCCGATAGGTACAAGGACAAACTTTTCACAGACCTCATGGCACATTTCACTTTGCCAGATTTGGGATCGGAGTCTGAGAATGCTAAGCAGCGAGCGCTAGTGAAGAAATGGGCTCTTAAGAAGATGGGGGAACTTTTCCGGGCGTATAAGAACCGGTTATGGAAAAATTATAAGAAAGACAAGAAGCCTCCATTATTCGAGAACTACCTAGCGAAGCAGGAGCATAACTGGGAAGAATTTGTGAGGTACAAAGAATCAGAGGAGGCTGTGAACTCACAAATCGAAAAACAAGAAGAATGCAAGCGAGAAGAAATATCACCATCATACGGGGCGAGGGGGCTACGGAAGAGCCATGCCTAAGTGGGATGCACAAGAGGCTGAGATGGAGCTGAACGGGATCACTCCAGAACCCACGCGAGAAGGATGGGACATAAGGGCTCGAAATTGGTTCCTCGCGCATGGCTGTGAGTATGACATGAAGACAGGGAACATTGTTGAAAGTGACACCAGGGTTAGGGTACCCAGGCAAAAATGGATTGAAGTGACGACAGATATAAAGGCGGGAAAACTAAAGTTTGCTCCCGATAGAGAGAAAGACTTGCTGACGCTTGTCCTCGGTAATCCTGAGAAGGGAGGACGAACAAGAGGCTTCGGCCCTAGTGTTCCGTGGTCGCTTGGGTTTCCGGCCGACGCGGAGACTTATAGAAGCCGAGCGAGAGCTAAACAACGCTAGCTGGAGGTGCAGAATGACCGGATGGCCGAGTTCGAACGCCAACTTGACCAGCAGCAGCGGGAGCTTCAGCAGCAGCAGCGGGAGATAAATGAACTAAAAGGACAGCGCCCGCCAGATAATACCGCTGAAATATCTCAGCGACGAGACAGCAGCGTGGCCGACTCGGAGGCCCCTCCTACACGGATGATGATAGATGCCGGTCCTGGCGACCCCTTGGATGGAATCAAGGAGACAACACCTTGTGATCTCCATGAGGTGTTCAGGAAGGTTTCTGTTAAGGTGGCGGTCGGCTATGTCTTACCGGCATTTGGACCTGAAGGTGAGCCGGCAACATGGCATGGCAATCCGATTCCAGCTGGCTATGCTCGTGTCGGGGTGGATTCAGTTGTCCCGTCGTGGGAGACATTGGAGCTCGATATCCCTGGAGGTGATGGGGGGCTTACACTCAGAGAGGTGCTGGGAGAAATCATTCTCTGGGAAAAGAAGAACATCAGGCTGCCAGGCTGGGTAGCACCTAGTACCGGTCGTCCCAGCAGGTCACCATCACCTCCTCCAGGTGATCGCAGGCCACCATCACCTCCTCCTACTGATCACATGTCGCCACCATCACCCCGTGGGTACGACGTCGACCACGACATCGGTAGTCCATCTCCATCTCCAGCGCCGCCGCCTCCGCCCACTAAGACTCGGAATGCACCCAGCCGGAAGCGTTTCAAGAGTCCTGTCCCCAAGAGGTCGCCCCTCCCAAAAGTACCAAAGGTTCCTCCCCCCCGTCCTTGGGATCTTACTGTCGAGGAAAATGCGGCCGCTGTTGCGAAACACAACTATGATCATTTCCATAAGCCAAAACCTCCAGCGCCAGAGCCATACACAGAGAAGCAAATAGAATATGCTACTAGTTTTCTGAACACACCATCGCAAAGATGAGTTACACGAGAAGAAGGATGACTATACACGCACTCTTGCGAAGGTAATTGACCAAAAGAAGGATGAAAAGGCTAAGGAGAATGACATTGCTGGCACGAGGAAATCATCAGCTAGAAGTGCAGATGAGAAAAGGTCAAGTTCAACAAGTGCACCCCTCAAGGCCAAGCAAACGACAAAAGGCAAAAAGAGAAAGGAAGTTCCCCTCCTCGGTGCTCAGCCCAAACAATCGATCCCAGCACTCAAAGTGTTTAATGTTCCCAAGGTGTACGAGGAACATGGTGGTGGTGTCAATATGGATGAAGCTGCAACTCTAGCGGCTCAATGTGGAGTTACCGTGGAGGAATTGTTTGGTGCCGCAGATGCTGCACTACCCACTGCTGATATAGCTCCTAAATTTGTCTACGGGGCCGACTTGGTCAGCAGAGAGCAGCTGCATAAACTGCCAACACATATGCGGAATTTGCATCAGTGGTACCTTGATGCATGCAAGGAGAAAAAAATGTACATCGTGGCGAGTATACCATGGGAATATTACTACCAAAAGGAGGAGATCCATATTGAGATGAATGAACTCTGGCAGTTATTCAATCTAGAAGCCCTCGACAAATCTCTCATGAGTTGCTATTGCTTGTAAGTTGTTAACTACATATAAGTTCATTTTCATTCAGTTCATGTTCGTTTTCATTGCATATATATACTCATTATATCTTATGGGTTCTCTTTTGCAGACTGAAGATCAGTGAGTGCAAAAGTAATAATATTATCAATGTTGGGTTTGTTGACCCAGATAAAATACATGTTGAAACGGTGAAGCATAAACGCGAAGAAACGGGGGGAAACCTACTAAGGTTTTTGGGGCAGCAATATTTCTGTGATTCAATATTGTTTCCTTACAACTACGAGTGAGAGTCTTAATGATCTTTTATATATGCACATTCAATTTTTCTTACTCGATGTTAAGTGTAATTCCTGACGTATATGCATAACATGTGCAGCTTCCACTGGATTCTACTAGACATTCAACCTGATAAGGGAGTAGTTGAAGTAAAAGACCCACTGAGTAGAGGCCTGGACGGGTTCCAGGACTTGCAGAAGTTGCTCCAAGTGTAATTTCCTTCATCGCCGCGCTTTATCTTTCGTGAGATATCAATTAATTATCCACTCATTCAATCATTCTTTTGCCTGGCAGGGCTTGGCAAGCTTTGAAGAATGTTCATAAGGACATTACGTTTGCAAAGAAGCTAACATTTACTCCTGTAGCGTGCCCCCAGCAGCCACAAGGGACGAATCTATGTGGATACTACGTTTGCGAGTCCATTCGCATGTTAACCACTGAGAAGCAGAACAAAAATAAATTCGACGTAAGCAATAACATTCACAACTTTATTTATTATCATCAATATTTCGTTATCAAGACTGATATAGTCATACTCATCTCATTTTCGTATATAGGTCGACTTCATGCGGGACAGACTCCAACCAAAGGAACACGCACTAGGAATCGCGGAGGAACTGGCGGGACTTTTGGTTAGAGAAGTAATAAACAACAAAGGCTTGTTTAGTCCAAATAGTTGTTCTACCTCCAAATAGACGGTCGTTAGTACCGTTTGTCGATCGTGAGCTCCATGTATATATATATGTAGGGAACCTACGAATATGTGTAAGGGGAATCGACTTCTGCTTCCAATATTTGTTTGATCGATCTATATATATATATATAATGAATGAATGTGTACAACTTCTAGTAGCGTACAAATATATGCAACTTTTATTTTCGAACGAAAAAAATGAAATAACAGGCGGTCGGTGGCGGGGGGGGGGGGGGGGTGGGGTGCGGCACCCCGCAAACCCTAAAGCCGAAGCGTTGTGCGCGCGCCACGTTCAGGGCCTTTTGTCGGGGGGGGTGATACCCCCCCCGACAAAAGGGCCTGTGCCCTGCGCGCCCCGCGGCTGCCACGTGGTGGACCTTATGTCGCGGGTCGTAAGCGACCCGGGATAAAAGGCCTCCCTTTTATCGCGCCTTGCTTGTCGCGGCTGGCCGCCCGCGACAAAAGGCCCTAACCACCCGGATCAAAAGGCCTGTTTTCCACTAGTGCCAATGGGCCTGCCGAAGATGGTACCCGGGGTTTACTAAAGGCCCACGACTCGACGAGTATGAAGATTCGGAGGCCCAAGTTAGTATTAAGGAAAGCTAGAAACACACTTGTAATCTTTCGGGATGAGTTAGAAACCTTCCCGGACTCTGTAATGTGTATACTACGAATCCCTCGACTCCACCTCCTATATAAGGGGGAGTCGAGGGACAAAGAAAGGATCGATTCATTGTCTCACGCAACCCTAGTTTTTACATCGTCGAGTACTTTTCGGCTGAAACTTTCGAGATCTACTTGCCCTCTACTTCCGCTAAACCCTAGTCTACAATCTGTAGGCATTGATAAGTTAAACCCTTGTCACCGGCGTCTTGACTCGGATTTGCACATGCTGATCGATTTTCTCCCCTTCTCATAAAGCTGATTACACCATGCAGGTTTCTACCTCCTGCTCCTCTTGCTGTTTTGGTGTGGTTGATACTTCTTTGCCCATATTTGATTACATGCAAGAAGAGTGGTGTTTAGAGTTTGCACAATGTAAGTTGTTCTGCAGACTTTGGAACCCAACAAATTGAATATTTCAAAATCAATAGATTTATTTTCTTGATTGTATTTCAGGATATACTACAGCCTAATAAGTCTTAACATGAGGAGATGGAAAGGCATTCAGTACAGTTCATTCATGTGAGCTTTCCTTTTTTTTCTTCATTGCTTAAATACTGAGGCTACTTAACCTCAATCCTTTCCCCAGGTAGAACTGCTGCATCTTATTTGTGGTTTTCTCCATAATGACATATGATTTCTTATTTAGGAATGAGAGTCATTGTTATACACTTGGAGAAGAAGCTTCTAATGGTTAGTTCGACCACATAATGTAACCAAGAAAACATGTCACTACTGTTGTTTATGTTGAACAATCAAATCAGACTTAGCGAACTGTGTTTTGTTGGTATTTGCCTTCTCTTTCGCAAACTTTTGGATTGCTAAATAAAAACTTTTGTCAGTGTTCAATAACTAATTTCACAAATTCTTATTGATGGTTCCACTATGAAACTGTACGGTATATCAATTGGCATGCTAATGTTCCACATTACTGCTCAAATGACAATTATGTATAGTTAACATGAAATTTATTTACTTTGTATGTAGGAAAGGCACAAAATGCAGAGAAATTTATGTATTTGGTTCTGGAGACAACATATAGAATGTTCTTGCCAGGCGTAATCTTTTACTTTGTATTATTTTTTTGCTCACACTGTTATGTACCGAATGTTTCGTTGAGTAATTCTACTCACTTCTATTGTTTCTAATATATAATTTACTGCTGAAGGAACTTTTTCGGCCCAATTGGATATTTTTCTCGAATAATTTGTACATGACTCTTTGCTCATTGCCCTTGATTTTGATATTACCCTATTATTTCAATATCCTTATTCCCTCCAAATTTTAATGTACTATCTTATACGTATTTGCTTACCTAATTGCCGCAGCAACGCGCGGGGTATCATCTAGTGTAAATAATAATTGACTTTTGGAAGAGGAACACTTAGCTTTTTTATCGAGTGTGACGTAGCCGACGGGGAAGCAGGTCGTGCGACGGACACAGTCAATGTAGTCGCGCGGCGCCTGGCCGGAAGTAATCGATGCAGCGGACGCAGTCGATATGGTGGATCCTCGACGGACGAGCCCCGAGTGTGTTGAGCTGCAGTGTCGTGTCCACGGCGGTTGCGTGCCTGCCAGATGTGCGCAACGACGACAGTTCTCTTATGTTCTTCTTCTTCCTTTTTATTTTGCCTAGCAAACTCGGCTGCCACGAGATGGACGGATCTGGTTTGGGGTGGTTGTTGATGTTGTACAATGCCTCGGCTAGAGTAGCGCTGCCATTGTTTGTTCCGATGAGCCCATACTTGATTTTTGCCAAGCTCCTAGTTATTTCCTTAGAGTGTACAACCAAGAATTGACTTCCTAGTTTCCACGTGAATATCTTTTCATTGAAACTTGTTGCTGCGATTGTGTTGGCTTAGGTCTGATCAATGGCAGCTTCAATCATACGTACCGTGCCCAGCTTTTGCCGGCTTGCTGCTGTCAATTCATTGGGTCCTGACTTGGGGCGGGTAACAAGCGCGTAGCCCCAATACGCGGAGCAGCCCGGCATCGGGACTCTGCGAAAGAACCCTATGGAACAACTCAGAAGTAATTGAATCGGCAACCATCGATCGCTGCTTTTCTTAGAAGACTTACGCCATAGAAAACTTGATTGGAGCAGGGCGCTACGCAAGAAGCGCCATTAACAATTTTGATCGCGGTAGCCTTCTTCTTCCGAACGCTTGACGACGAAGTCGCGCATCTTGATGATGTTCACATCCCCGCGGTGGAGGATCGCTACGTCCTGCTAGCAATCCAGTATATGATAATATATGTACAGAGTGCCGCCGTAGGCGGATTGTATCTAGTCTAGTTCTAATCTGCGGGTATCATCGTATGCGATGTCTATGTGTGCATTATGAGAGAGGTCTAAGGGGTGCCCCTGCCTGACTTTATATATGCAGCCAGGCTAGGGTTTACAAGAGTCCTAGTCTATTACAAATAGGAGTCCTCTTTCTTGTAGTCCAAACCGATATTACGTATGAGTCCTGCTTGTCAAGTCCTTATGCTACTCCACCTCCATAATCTGCACCGGGTATAGCAATAATGGGTACCCGAAGGGTAATGCCCACACCACCGCACTCCCGTTTCGGCTTAGTACAAGCCATGTGGGAGGAATGCCAGGCAATGGTTCCTTCCTAGCTATTCCACGTCCTTGCTTTCATTTTCTTTGACCCCATAGAAAATAAATTAACTATTTATGATCACAATGATTGTTTGGATCGGTCTATCTACAATCACCACTAAATTATTTCGGCTGGTTCCACCCAGGCCTTCTAGTGGGATGCCAAAAAGTGAAGTTTGGAGAAGACTTGACTTGGAGCTTCTACTGGTAGAGCGTCAAGGATGGCGTCAGGTCCCTAAATATCATTTGCTCACCACCTAAATATCACGTTTGAGTTAATTCAATACCCTTTGTAGCCAAATTTGAGAACCATAGATTTTGTTTCTAAAAATTTACAATCTTGAACTGACTATTTTTCTAATATTCTAGATTAGTATTATAAATTCCTAGTTGTGAGGGAATGGTTCATACTCCCTCCGGTACAGTTTATAAGGCATGCACGTACTTTAAAAAAATAGACCATTAATTTGGTCCAGAAAATATGAATTATATGTCATAAAAATTATATCATTGTTTATGTCATATAATTCATATTTTACCATTAATATTATTAACAAAATATTAATTATATGTCATAAAAATTATATCATTGTTTATGTCATATAATTCATATTTTGTTGACCAAATTGGTGGTCAGAGTTTTTTCTTAAACTACGTGCATGCCTTATAAACTACACCAGGGGGAGTATTGAAGTTGATTATAGAGTATAAATAAACCTTGATGATTATGTAGTATTACCTCCATCCCAAGGCTTAAGGTCTATATTTTTTTTTTTTGAAAAGTCAAGCCAAGTAAAGTTTGACCAAACTTTAAGAAGAATCTATTAAAAAATATGATATTTTATAGATAACATATGAAAATATATTTCATTATCTATGTAATGATATTAATTTTGTATTTTATATGTTAATGATTTTTTATACAAACTTAGTCAAACTTAACATAGTTTGACTTTCTCAAAAAAAAATATAAGCCGTAAGCCTTGGGATGGAGGTAGTATTGGACTGCATTAAATGCAAGTTGTCATACAACGAACGTGTGGCAACTAACAACTAACCACGGTCGCACTCCCATGTGAAGGACATTCTCGTTGAAAGTCTGAACCACACAACAATTAATATTACTAGATGAAAAGCGCCGCGCCGTCTATATTTTGTTCTCTAACAACGTGGATGGTGTGGTTAAAATGCAGGGAGTTTCATCTGTCCTGCCTCGTGCGTAACATGTTTAGGTTTCTGAACACTTTCTTATACCGTTTTGTGGGATGATCAGTGCGGTGTGCGAACACAACTTTTCATTCCTAAAAAGTGCATTTCTCTTAAAAGGAAAAAACTACCGGTAATTGTAGCCATGAATATTGTGTGATCCTTAAAAAGAAAAGAACAAAACCACTTCAACTGATAGTGTATCCGAAAAAAGTAAATCTATAGTAGAAATGGATACCAGGCTCTTCAAGCAATAGCGTATATTGCAATATAAATTGAGATCTTAGCTAGAGACTGCATATGCGTATTGACCTAGCAAAATTGCAGAATAGAGACCGGAAATTCACAAATGGATTCCCGTGCTCATGATGTGGTCGAGGTGGTCTGGTGATCCACAGCTCACACTTCCCTTTTCAACTGAGTCTCTGTTCTCCCTAGAAAAAAAATCGCCAATAACACGAACACCACAAGGAGCCTAAGATGGAGGCAGTACTATTACGGGGGCGTATCTGGTGGAAATGGCCAGATCCTGAAAATCTGGAAATTTTCACTACAGACCGTAGGATCATGTACCTGTGGTTTAGATGCTCGTGTAAGCGTCCAGCTGGTCATTTTACAAAAAACCGCCCGCAGCCACACTTTACAGTTTGCAGTGAGGTCCTTCACAGATCTCTGTCTTGAAAAATCAGGGCTGCTGGTACACATGTTGTGCCTTACGTTTCTGGACCTTCCTGTGCCACTTTACTTATTCCTGAACCTTCCTGTGCCACTTTGCTTGTTTGATGTTCTGAGAATTTGGGCTGAAAAGGTTGACCAGATTTTTATGTGCGTTTCTTAAGTTACAGTGTGTAAATATGTTAGTTAAAGTTAGCACTAGTGTTCTTGTGAAGTAAAAAGGGAGAACTGAATAGTAAAACTGCATAATCAATTAATACTCCATAACTTCCAAATTAATGAAAATAGAATCAACCATCAGGTACGTATATTTCACAAACTGCATAAATCTTCAAACCATGTACATTAAAAGGTATCAATTAAGCATCTCTACGTTTTATGGAAGACTGAAACCACCGTGTGGAACTCAACATGAAACATGGCATCAGCCATCATGTGGCAAGCACAAAGATTGCATTTATATTAGTTCTAGGAAGGAACCATTAGTACATATCTCCAAGATAATTTACACATTTCAAATACTACGACACAACTGGTCAACTGCTATCCTGCAGCAAACTTCTGAATGGACCCATGGGAGTGCATTGTTGTGCTTCAAATATCTGCAAGTAAAATTCAAAATTTTCCTGAGAAGACAACAAAAAATCTTTTAAATTCCAGGAAATTATCTACGCATAAGGTTTTGTGTAGCCCAGAAACATGACGTATTTCACATTGAGAGCTCTCCAATCTGTGCAAAGATTCAGTAGAGACATTCTACATCAATTTGCCACCGTCACATTTCTGTACTACATGTGTTTGCCCAGTAGTAAAATAGCACTTACAGTGGTGAAGACCAATTCACTTAGGGATTCAGCATGAAAATTTCAGATTTGCAATTGTAGATCATATTCTTGTGTCTGAACTATTTTTCTCAAAGGTTACAACAACTTGAGAAGTAACACAAAAATACGGAATGCAAATCAAGTTTTTTAAAAGCATAACATTATCGATAAGTGCTCAGCCTCAGCCAAATCTTTGAATTGCATGCCTAAGGCTGTTTTTTTTGCCTCGTCACATTCCGGGGTCACTAGTGGAAACAGGGCCTTTTGCACCGGTTGGTAATGGCCATATGCACCGGATGGCCAACCGGTGCAAACCATCCGGTGCAAAAGGCCCCACCCTTTTGCACCGGTTCACTTACGAACCGGTGCTAAAGGGGTCATCACGTGGCCGGTTGTGGGGCGCTCGGCGGGGGAGCTTTTGCACCGGTTCGTAATACGAACCGGTGCAAAAGGGTTGTGCAGCGGCAGCATTTTAGTGCCCTTCCCTGCCGCGGCAGACTCTGCCGCGGCAGGGAATTGCACTAAAACGCTGCCGCGGCAGAGACTCTGCCCCATTCGAAACACGGTATAATATTAATGCAGACAATTCAAATATATATATATATATATAGGAAACCATTATATTACATATATCGATCAAAGTGACACACGTTCATGTATATATATATATGTCTACATCAACTTTGATATTGGATGTCAGCCACATAGTGTTCTCCGTCTGGAGCTATGACTTGCTCAAGTAAGAATCCCGCCAGTTCTTCTTGAATTGCTCGTACACGCTCGGTTGCTAGAAGACCGTTCCGCGACCGTTGGATCTAATAATTTGAAGAAGGTACGGTAGTCAATATATATATGTGTGTGTATGTGAATGAAACACAAGGTGATAAAATAAAGCCATGAATGTTGTTTACTTACATCAAGTTGTTCCAAAATGTCCCTCATATGGTGGGGATTCTGGCGGATGAACTCGCAAACGTAGAACCCGCATAAATTATTCCCGTCCTCTTGCCTCAAGCACTTTACGAGAACAAAGTTCAATCAAAATAATATATATATAATCAAGGATGATAATAATGGTATTGAAACTAGAATCAAAGAGATGCGCGGCCTAGCCAGTAGTACTTACCGGTACATGTTTTATTCGAAGTTCTTTATTCTTTAAACCCGGAGACTTGTTGGTGAACTGTTTCCAAGCCTTGTGGAGGATATCAGCTATGTCCCCCCACGCCTCAAGGGGTTTACTCTTCGAGTCCATGACTTCTACTATCCCGGTGTCGGGTTCAATGACTAGCAGGATATAGTGAAACCTGCGGACATATATATATATATGCATAACTCATCAATTACACTTAACACATGGAGTAAGCGAAAAAGATTTAATGTGTGAAGACAGTAACACTCACGCGAAGTTGTAAGGAAATAGTATTGCCCTTTTGTATGAGTTTTTCCTTAAGACATATACCAAGTTATTCTCCGTGTCCTTGGGAGAGTTGTCGACAGTATACCCATTCACGGTATATGGGTCAACGAACCCAAGATCATAGATTTGCCCCTTGCGGCATTCGTGGATCTTCATTCTGCATAATACAGTGAGAGTATGGTTATATGCATGCAATGGACGAGCCGCGGTAGAGACTTAATTACATAAATAATACTTACAGACAGTATGCACTCAGCAGAGATTTGTCGAGGGCGTCTTGGTTGAATAACTGAAATAATTCACAAAATTCGATGTTCATCACGTCATTTCGCCCGTAGTGGTCATCTGTGATTGCCACCATGATCCAGTTCTTACCATCCTTACATGCATCCATGTACCAATTATGCAGTCTTCGCAGTTGTGTTGATAGATTAGGCAACTCCTCAGCTCTGACAAGAGGTTGCCCGTACTTGTACTGGTATGCTATTTGGACATCATCACCCTTGAACATGAATTCTGCATCGATGCGGCTTAAGTACTCAGGAATACTCATACCGGCCGCATCTGCCTCATCTTTGTATAGTTTTATCATCGTCGGATCAAGGCACGCTAGGACATCAGGATACACTTGGAGCGGGGGGCACGAGTTTTTCTGGGTTCCAAGCTGGGGAACTGGTTTCCCTTCTACCTTACTTTTTTCCCACCGCTCTCTTGCTAACACATTTGACTTGCGAATAGACCGGTCATAGTTCGATGAAAGACTTGGCTCAGGTTGATGAAGGTTCTTCAGCAGTTTCAACTTCTTTTCCAGAGATATAGCTGGCTCCGGCTCAAGCTGGGGCTTTTTCAGTTTCAACATTTGTTGCTTGTGCTGTTCAGCTACGATCTTGGCATTTTCCTCAACTGTATAGTCATAAGGTCTCTTGGGAGGAACCTTAGGCACTCTTGGGAGGGGCTCTTGTTTGCGTCTCGGTGATTTGTTACGACTCAGTGTCGTAGCGGTCTGCCTTTTGCTCTTAGACTTGGGCGGCGGAGAAGGCTCACGCGGCGGCGGAGAAGGCTCACGCGCCGGCGGGGAAGGCTCACGCGCTGGTGGGGAAGGCTCACGCACTGGAGACGGCTGCATCGGTGGAGAATGCTGGCTCGGTGGAGACCTTGTTGGCGCCTTCCAACCCGGAATCACAATGAATTCCTTTCGCCATAGAACTGTAGTGTTCTTGGCTTCTCCCAGCTCTAGCAAATCCCCTTCACCGGCAGGGTGGTCAAGCCTCAGCGGCCCATACCCATCCATAACTTGATCCACCCCGGCAACAGCGTATCCAGGTGGAACCGGATTGAATTGGTATCTTTGATCAGGTACTGGCGGTAAGACATAGCCGATCGCCGCCTTGAGCGTTAAGTAGCCCATCGTTTGGAAATGTAGCTCACAAGGTGTCGACTCTGTGATAAAGTCCACAGGGTAGAGATCAGGAGGCATCTGCGGATCCACGGGGGAGGGAGGAGCCATATGCAGATCCACAGGTGCATCATCACCAGGCAGCTCCGTGGAAGCCACGCTGCTTTTCCGGTGAGATCCTTGGCCGGTAGCATCGAATGCAACTTCTTCTATCTGCGGATTAGGTTGAGGTTGGGTGACTGTGACTGAGCCTGACATTATCATCCTCACTTGCTCCTCTAGCTTAGCAACGCGTTCTTGAACCATATCCTTTTGCCTCTGACGGCTTCTATCGGGATATTTCTTCGTTTCTGCAGGAAACCCAATACGCCACGGCTTGCCACCTGGTATGGTTCGTGTTCGTCCTAGGTGTTCAGGATTCCCAAGGGCGCGTGTGAGCTGGTCCTTCTCTCTTTCGGGACGGAACTTCCCCTCTTCAACTTCCTTTGCAACATTTCTAAAGGCTTCGATGGGAAGTGGGTTTTCCCGATGTCTTTGTGTATATATACAGAACCCTTGTGCGTCCAACGTGCCCCCATGCGCGTAAAACCAATCCCTTGACCGCTGGTTCCATTTCAGTACCTCTGGTTGGATCCCCTTTTTAATTAACTCGTTCTCCCATTTCTCCCACTTAGGCCTGCCAGCCTTGTAGCCTCCTCGCCCCATGGTATGGAAGTATATCTTATTAGAAGCATTTTTCGTATTGGTGTTCGACCTTTTCTTTGCCCTCTTCGATTTCTTGTACTTCACAAATTGCTCCCAGTGGTCTTTTATCTTCTCATAGGTGCCATTGAAATCAGGAGTCTTCTCTTTCTTGACAAAGAAGTTGTCCAATTTCTTCTTATAGTCGTTGAACTGTACTGCCATCTTCTTAAGAGCCCACTTCTTAACTCTTCGTTGTACGCTATTCAGCTCGGGATCCTCAGGGTCTGGCCTGTCATTCTCACTATCAGAGTCAGCTGGCTTCGGTAAGATGAAATTTACCAACAGCTTCCTAAACATCAGACTTTTTGATCTCATGTCGACATAAGTAAATCCTTCGCCCCCCTTTCCAGGTTTCTTCCATTCTTGAGTGGTGATCGGGATGGTGTCCCTAACAATAACTCCGCATTGACTTACAAACTTTTTTGCGTGAGCCTTAGGAGAAATCGGTTCGCCATCTATCGCGATTTCCGTGATGATGCACCTTTCATGGTCTTCCATCTTTCTGGCCGCGCCTCGTTTAGTTCTGCCAGTAGAGTTTGTTGATCGGGAGGTCTAAAAGAAGAAACAACGTTAATACATGTATATGCACAAATCTAGAGGCTTGGTTAATTAATATATATACACCTAGGCGTGAGCTTCTCCCTCGCAGTCGTCACCTCCTCCCTCACCGGAGCTGTCTCCGCGGTGGTCTTGCTCATCTTCCTCACTGGAGGCGTCTCCACGGGTTCGCTCGTCTCCCTCGCCGGATTGGTTTAGGTAAATAGAGGTGATATCTTCATCATCACGGATAATCTCCTCGACGAGGTATTCTTTTTCTAGGTCTCTTTCCATAGTTTCTGCAAAGACTTACAAGTTATTCTAATGCTATAAACACAACGAAGCAAGTTTCTGCAAAGACTTACAAGTAATTAAGAATAATGCTCAATACATGATCAAAATATTAGAGTTACACATATATATAGGTACTAATTAAGGATAATGCTCAATACATATATAGTTCTTAACTAAGGATCGATAATATAGTGCTGAAAGCAGATAGTGCAGTTACATGCATACATAGATCGGGTTCATGTTTATTTAACCCTAATACATCAATCACTACTACAACCTCTCAACCACGCCGACCGGGTCCTATAACGCGCCGACCGGGTCCTGAGCCGCGCTGGGTGAACCCCCAAAGCCACGGAACAGTAACGGGAGCATAGCTAACATGAGATCCCTGCATAACTGACCATCCGGTCCTATACATGGTGTCTAACGCATACATGTAACGGCGAACGTGCTCGTCCTCCGCTGCAATGCGCTGAGCTACCTCCTCCGGCGGGGCCGGCTCCCTCTGAAACGAACGTGGCCCATAAGACCTCCACCAGAGAATATCCGGGTCGACGACGGGACCCGGATTCCGCACCAAGGTGCGCGCCCCCGAAGATAACACCTCCCAGTGCCACCCCGGCGGAGCCCAGTCCCGAACTTCCCCCATCTGCTGCATCTCCTCTAAAATTGTCCTAGCTCCAGGACGCGGAGGGCGCGGCATCGTATGCAAACTAATATTGACTTTGAATAAATTACTTATGAATATATATATCTTAGTAACAAATATTACTACTTTTGTCTAACACATACATTTTTATCTAACATATATTTCTAGCATATAAATTTCACTACTGCTTCTGTAACAAAAATTTGTCTAACATATATTTTCTAACTACAATTTTCTAACATTTTTATCTAACATATTCTAAATTCTAAATTTCTAAATTTCACTACTATTTCTAAGATTCTAAGATTTATCTAACATATTCTAAATTCTAAATTTCTAAATTTCACTAAAATTTTCTAACATTTTTATCTAACATATTCTATATTCTAAATTCTAAGATTTATCTAACTAAAATTTCTAAATTTCACTACTATTTCGCTACTAAATTTTGTAACAAATATTTTCTAACTACAATTTTCTAACAAATATTTTCTAACTACAATTTTCTAACAAATATTTTCTAACTACAATTTTCTAACAAATATTTTCTAACTACAATTTTCTAACAAATATTTTCTAACTACAATTTTCTAACAAATATTTTCTAACTACAATTTTCTAAATAAATCTAACTAAAATTTATCTAACTTATATTTCTAAATTTAACTACTAAATTTTCTAACTAATTAAAACAAAAAAAGAAACAAAAAAAGAAGGCTAGGGGCGGCCGGGGCTCACCTAGCCGCGGCTGCCGGCCGGAGCGGAGGCGGCGGTTGGCGGCGCAAGCGAAGCGGCGCGCGGCGGTGGCTGCGCAGGCGAAGCGCAGCGCGGCGCTTGGCGGTGGCTGCGTGGCGAAGCGCGCGGGCGCGGAGGAGAGGCGGCGGCGCGGTCGGCGGCGGCGCGCGGCGCGTGGAGCGGCGCGGTCGACGGCGGCGGCCACGAAAATTTGGGCAGAGTTTCCCCTCAAATTTGGTCCTCGCGCGAATGGAGAAGAAGGCGCGCGCGGGGAAGAAATAGAGGGACCTTTTGCACCGGTTCGTGGCTGGAACCGGTGCAAAAGACTCTTTTGCACCGGTTCCAGCCACGAACCGGTGCAAAAGGTCCAAATTTTGGCTGTATTTTTTGCTTCTTCCCGCCTTTTTTCGCTGTTTCCGCCACGACGCTGCGCGGTTTCCGCCACGACGCCGAGCGGTTCCCGCCACGACGCCGCGCGGGATATGTTCCCGCCACGACGCCGCGCGGGACATTTTCCTGCCACGACGGCAGGCGGGATATTTTCCCGCCACGACGCCGCGCGGGATTTTTTCCCGCCACGACGCGCAGCGTGGGATATTTTCCCGCCACGACGCCGCGCGGGATATTTTCCCGCCACGACGCGCCGCGTGGGATATTTTCCCGCCACGACGCGCAGCGCGGAGATTTCCCGCCTACACACCCTTTATAAATAGTACGCCCCCGTCTCTCCCATTTCACTCATCACCAAACCCTAGCCCATTGCACAATGCCCCCAAAGCCGCACCCGCCGCCGGTGGAGGTGGACCCGCAGCTCGCGGAGATAGAGGAGTGGGAGGAGCTGCAGCGGCAGGAGGCGGCAGCAAGGAGGGCAGCAGAGGATGAGGTGGACCCGCAGCTTGCAGAGATAGAGGAGTGGGAGGAGGCGGCGCTAGCGGCTACCATAGAAGTATTTGAGAGGCAGAGTCTCCAGGAGCTGCATAAGCGGCCGCGTGTGGCAGATCTGGATAGTGAGGAGATGTATAAGCGTCGTCGTGAGGTGGAGCTGCGGCAGGAGGCGGCAGCCAGGAGGGCAGCAGCGGATGCGCGGAAGAACTTGTAGAAGTTGTTATTTTAGTTTAAATTTAGTTAATATTAAATTTCAATAAAGTCGTTGTCGTTGTTTTATTTTAAGTTTAGTTAACGTATCTTGTTAAATTTCAATAAAGTCGTTATCTTTATTTTATATACCCCTTGTATCCCGGTTCCTGGCTTGAACCGGTGCTAAAGATGGTGGATTAGATTATATACCCCTTTTTCCTGGCTTGAACCGGTGCTAAAGATGGTGGATTAGATTATATACCCCTTTTATCCCGGTTCCTGGCTTGAACCGGTGCTAAAGATGGTGGATTAGTTTATATACATTTTATCCCGGTTCCTGGCTGGAACCGGTGCTAAAGATGGGGGGCTAAATCTGGGGGAGGCTTATCTGGTGTTTGCCTTATCTGGGGTGGCCTCATCTGGGGGGGGTTATCTGGAGGCACATTGCTATATATAGCCCCCTCCGGGGAGAGTAGAGAGAGCAGCCTGAGAGGCAACGACCAAGAAGGAAAGAGCCTCTCAGGCGAAGTTTCTCGAAGATGTCTTAGATGGATGGCCGTCTTAGACATCTTCGGAAGCTTCACCCGAGTAACTCTTCCCGCAAGTCCCGCTCGGAAGCTTCTAGTATATACACCCAACAACCAGTAGCTCAGGGTAAGGAGGGCTTCCGGGAGCTTCTCGAAGGAAAGAGCCTCTCCGGCGAAGTTTCTCGAAGATGTCTTAGATGGCTGGCCGTCTTAGACATCTCCGGAAGCTTCGCCCGAGTAACTCTTCCCGCAAGTCCCGCTCGGAAGCTTCTAGTATATACACCCAACAACCAGTAGCTCAGGGTAAAGAGGGCTTCTGGGAGCTTCTCGAAGGAAAGAGCCTCTCCGGCGAAGCTTCTCGAAGATGTCTTAGATGGCCGGCCGTCTTAGACATCTTCGGAAGCTTTGCCCGAGTAACTCTTCCCGCAAGTCCCGCTCGGAAGCTGCTAGTATACACCCAACAACCAGTAGCTGAGGGTAAATAATAAACTTGGATAATTGCATTTAGTTCAAACGACCAATGTTACTGATACATATCACAACAAACGCTTCACAATATGAGCTCAAGGTACAGGATAATAATTAATACATTATGATCGCTTCGACCGTAACCATGGAGTATCTTCAGCATTTAACACGATGGTTGGATCAATGTTCACTGTGAAGGGCGGAATTTCAGCAAACTTATTATAATCTTCTGACATGTCTGTCTTGTCCTCGACTCCCACGATGGTTCTTTTCCCTGAAAGAACTATGTGACGCTTTGGCTCATCGGATGAGCTCGTTTCCTTATGTTTTCTTTTCTTCGGTCTGGAGGATATGTCCTTCACATAGAAAACCTGAGCCACATCATTGGCTAGGACGAATGGTTCGTCTCTGTAACCAAGATTGTTGAGATCTACTGTTGTTATTCCGTACAGCTGATCTACCTTTACCCCTTTTCCATCCAGCTTGAACCATTTGCACCGAAACAAAGGGATCTTAAAAGAAGGTCCATAGTCAAGTTCCCATATCTCCTCTATGTAACCATAATATGTGTCCTTTTCCCCACTTTTAGTGTTTGTTGCATCAATGCGGACACCACTGTTTTGGTTGGTGCTCTTTTTATCTTGGGCGAACGTGTAGAAGGTATTTCCATTTATCTCGTACCCCTGGAAAGTCAGTATAGTCGAAGATGGTCACCCGACCAACAAGTACAACTGATCTCCAATATCGTTGTTATTAATAAGATGTGTTCGGAGCCAACCGCCGAATGTCTGCATATGTTTATGTGTAATCCAGTCTTCAGACTGCCCCGGATATTCGGAGCGTACAATATTCTTGTGATCAGTGATATACGGAGCCATGATACGTCCAATTTGCATCACTATTTTGTATAATAATTTGCTATTATTCATTGATATATTTCATATTGGGACACAATACTTATGTTATTTCATCTATTTTGCATGTTTCATCATTATTGGAGGATCAAGCACCGAAGCCAGGATTCTGCTGGAAAAAGCACCGTCAGAACGCAATATTTCGGAAGATCAACTGTGGAAGGAAATTATACCAAAAATCCTATTTTTCAAGATGACGAAGGAAGCCAGAAGGAGGAGCCAGCTGGACCCAAGGTGGGCCCAGACCATAGGGCGGCGCGGCCCATGGCCTGGCCGCGCCACCATGTGGTGTGGGGGCCCCACAGCCCCTTTCGCCTCCTTTTCTTCGCGAAATCCTTCGTCCCGAAAACCTAAGCCACAGAGGGTACCTCGCGAAGAGTTACAGCCGCCTCTGCGGGGCGGAGAACACCAGAGAGAAAAGAGCTCTCCGGCGGGCAGGAATCCGCCGGGGAAATTCCCTCCCGGAGGGGGAAATCGACGCCATCGTCACCGTCATCGAGCTGGACATCATCTCCATCATCATCATCATCATCATCTCCACCATCATCACCGCCGTCTCCACCGCTGGACACTGTCACCGCCGTAGCAATTTGGGTTTGATCTTGATTGTTTGATAGGGGAAACTCTCCCGGTATCGATCTCTACTTGTTGTTGATGCTATTGAGTGAAACCATTGAACCAAGTTTATGTTCAGATTGTTATTCATCATCATATCACCTCTGATCATGTTCCATATGATGTCTCGTGAGTAGTTCGTTTAGTTCTTGAGGACATGGGTGAAGTCTAAATGTTAGTAGTGAACTATGGTTGAGTAATATTCAATGGTATGATATTTAAGTTGTGGTGTTATTCTTCTAGTGGTGTCATGTGAACGTCGACTACATGACACTTCACCATTTATGGGCCTAGGGGAATGCATCTTGTATTCGTTTGCCAATTGCGGGGTTGCTGGAGTGACAGAAACCTAAACCCCCGTTGGTATATCGATGCAGGAGGGATAGCAGTATCTCAGAGTTTAAGGCTGTGGTTAGATTTATTCTTAATTACTTTCTTGTAGTTGCGGATGCTTGCAAGGGGTATAATCACAAGTATGTATTAGTCCTAGGAAGGGCGGTACATTAGCATAGGTTCACCCACACAACACTTATCATAACAATGAAGATTATTTAGCCGTATGTAGCGAAAGCACTAGACTAAAATCCCGTGTGTCCTCGAGAACGTTTGGTCATTATAAGTAAACAAACCGGCTTGTCCTTTGTGCTAAAAAGGATTGGGCCACTCGCTGCAATTGTTACTCTCGCACTTTACTTACTCGTACTTTATTCAACTGTTACATCAAAACCCCCTGAATACTTGTCTGTGAGCATTTACAGTGAATCCTTCATCGAAACTGCTTGTCAACACCTTCTGCTCCTCGTTGGGATCGACATTCTTACTTATCGAAAATACTACGATACACCCCCTATACTTGTGGGTCATCAAGACTATTTTCTGGCGCCGGTGCCGGGGAGTGAAGCGCTATTGGTAAGTGGAATTGGTAAGGAAAACCTTTACTGTTTGTGCTGATTTTATTTCCGCCTGCTGCTATAAGTCATTATGGAGAGATCTTCTCTTCAATTTTTATTTGGGAAATCTACTACTACTGCAACGGTAGTGGATGAGGCGCCAGGTGAGGAAGTGATACCATATAAAATACCTATGAAAATTATTGAACGTGTCATGGATAACCGCTATGAAGGGGATGGAACTGTCCACCCTGGAGATCATTTATTGTTCTTACATGAATTATGTGGTTTATTCAAGTGTGCAGGTATTGCTATGGATGAAGTGAGGAAGAAACTATTCTCTTTATCGCTGTCTGGTAAAGCGGCGCATTGGTATAAATTACTGGATAATGGGGATTCTCTTGAATGGAATGATATTGTGCCCCGGTTTTATTCTAAGTTCTATCCTCCAAGTGAAATTCACAAGGATCGGAATCGCATATATAATTTTTGGCCTCATGATGGAGAGAGTATTGCCCAAGCTTGGGGGAGATTGAAGTCTTTAATGCTCAAATGCCCCATTCATGAGCTTCCTGGTAATGTTATTATTGATAATTTCTATGCAAGACTTTCTTTTCAAGACAAGACCTTGCTGGATACTTCTTGTTACGGATCATTTACACGCAACAAAGAAGAGTTTAAAAGGGACCTTCTTGATCGGATCCAAGAAAATGCGAAGGTTGGGAGAACGACAAGGATAGAGAATCAGGTATAATTTATGATTATAAATGCATTGAAGCTTTTATGGATACTGATAAATTTCATAATATGAGTGCTACATATGGTCTTGATTCTCAAGTTGCTGCAAATCTTTTTAAAGCTTTTGCCTCTCATTATGAATTGCCAAAGAAGAATTTTGATAAGTATCATGAACCGTATAAAGATAAAATTGATTCATCTATTAATAAATGCGTTGTAGTTCAAACTGCTGATCATGTTATTCCTGAAGCTTATATTGAAAAAACTCCTTTCCCTGCTAAAATGAAGGAGTACTCTGTTATAAATAGTGCGGTTCATAAAAGTGAAAAGAAACCTGTAGAACCTGAAGAACAAATAAAAGTTGAACCTGCTGTTGCAATAGTTAAAGATCTTGTGACTGAAAATGTGGAGGATGGTCATATTATTTTCTGTGAAGATGCTTCTAATATTGTTTCACATCCTAATAAACCCAAACAAGCTAGTGTTCCTATGCTATCTGTTAGAATTGGTAATCATTGCTATTATGGATTATGTGATATTGGTGCAAGTGTTAGTGCTATTCCTTATGAGCTTTACACGGAGATTATGCATGAAATTGATTCTTGTGAACTTGAAGACATTGATGTGGTTATTCAGCTGGCTAATAGAGAAACTATTTCTCCAATTGGTATTGTTCGAGATGTGGAAGTTTTATGCGGTAAGATTAAATATCCTGCTGACTTTTTGGTACTTGGTTCTGCTGCTAGTGATTATTGTCCTATTATTTTTGGTAGACCTTTTTTAATACTTGTGGAGCTATTATAGATTGCAAGAAAGAGAAAATTTTGACTAAATTTGCTGGTGAATCTTAAGAGTTTAGCTTCTCTAAATTTACCAAAACTCCTTATAAAGCTGATTTGCCTAGTGATGATTTTAAAATGGAACAGTGTGCATCTATTGTTCTTGTTCCTAACAATCCTTTGCAGCAACATTTGGAGGATAGCGAGAGTGAAGTTTTTAGGAAAGAAAGAGATGAGCTTGAGGAAATTTTTCTCTGCCAACCTATTCTCAAGCATGATTTACCGGTGGAAGATTTGGGTACAACACCGCCACCAAAGGAAGATCCTGTTTTTGAATTAAAGCCTTTGCCTGATAATCTTAAATATGCTCATATTGATGATAAGAAAATATATCCTGTTATTATTAGTTCTAAGCTTTCAGAGATTGAAGAAGAAAGGTTATTGGAAATATTGAAGAAGCACCGAGGCGCTATTGGCTACACTCTTGATGATTTGAAAGGGATTTCTCCTTCTATTTGCCAACATGCTATTAATATGGAAGATGATGCAAAGCATGTTGTTGAACATCAGCGTCGTCTAATTCCGAAGATGAAGGAAGTGGTAAGGAACGAGGTATTAAGACTTCTTGAAGCTGGTATTATATATCCTATTGCTGATAGTAGATGGGTTAGTCCTGTGCGTTGCGTTCCCAAGAAAGGAGGAATGACTGTTGTGCCTAATGATAATGATGAGCTCATCCCTCAAAGAGTAGTTGTAGGGTATAGAATGTGCATTGATTTTCGAAAAGTTAATAAAGTTACTAAGAAAGATCATTACCCTTTACAATTTATTGATCAAATGCTAGAAAGATTGTCTAAAAATACTCATTTTTGTTTTCTTGATGGGTATTCTGGGTTTTCACAAATTGCTGTTAAAGCTAAAGATCAAGAGAAAACCACTTTCACTTGTCCCTATGGAACTTATGCTTATAGACGTATGCCTTTTGGTTTATGTAATGCTCCTGCTACTTTTCAAAGATGCATGTCTGCTATTTTTCATGGTTTTTGTGAGAGTATTGTAGAGGTATTCATGGATGATTTTTCCGTCTATGGGAATTCTTTTGATAGTTGCTTGCGAAACCTTGATAAAGTTTTGCAGAGATGTGAAGAAACTAACCTTGTTCTTAATTGGGAGAAATGCCACTTTATGGTTAATGAAGGAATTGTATTGGGACATAAAATTTCTGAGAGAGGTATTGAAGTTGATAGAGCTAAAGTTGAAGCAATTGAGAAGATGCCCTATCCTAGGGATGTTAAAGGTATTCGTAGTGTTCTTGGTCATGCTGGGTTTTATAGGAGATTCATTAAAGATTTCTCCAAGATTTCAAAACCTCTTACTAATCTTCTTCAAAAAGATGTACCATTTGTTTTTGATGATGATTGTAAGGAAGCTTTTGAAACTCTAAAGAAAGCCTTAACAACTGCTCCTATAGTTGAACCTCCTGATTGGAACTTACCATTTGAGATTATGTGTGATGCTAGTGATTTTCTTTGTAGTATTTGTTCTTGGACAGCGAGTAGATAAAAAACTGAATGTTATTCATTATGCTAGTAAAACTCTTGATGCTGCTCAAAGAAATTATGCCACAACTGAAAAAGAATTATTAGCTGTAGTCTTTGCTTGCGATAAGTTTAGATCTTATATTGTTGATTCAAAAGTTACGATTCATACTGATCATGCTACAATTAGATACCTTATGACTAAGAAAGATGCTAAGCCGAGGCTTATTAGATGGGTACTTCTTTTGCAAGAATTTGATTTACATATTGTAGATAGGAAAGGTGCTGATAATCCTGTTGCTGATAATTTGTCTAGATTGGAAAATATTGCTTATGATCCTGTTCCTGTTAATGATAGTTTTCCAAATGAACAATTGGCTGTAATAAAGGTGAGCTCGTGAGACAGTCCTTGGTATGCTGATTATGCTAACTTTATTGTTTCCAAGTACTTGCCTCCAACCTTTTCAGCTCAGCAAAGGAGGAAATTCTTTTATGACTTGAGGCATTATTTCTGGGATGACCCACACTTATACAAAGAAGGAGTGGATGGTATTATGCGAAGATGTGTTCCCGAATATGAACAACAAGAGATATTAAGTAAATGTCATGGTAGTGCTTATGGAGGACATCACGCCGGAGAAAGAACCGCGCAAAAGGTTCTACAGTCAGGTTTTTATTGGCCAACTCTCTTCAAGGATGCGAGAAAGTTTATTTTATCTTGTGATGAATGCCAAAGGGTTGGTAATATCTCCAGACGTAATGAAATGCCTATGAATTATACTCTTGTTATTGAACCGTTTGATTGTTGGGGATTTGACTTCATGGGACCTTTTCCGTCTTGAAGGTAACACTCACATACTTGTTCTTGTTGATTATGTTACTAAATGGGTGGAAGCCATACCTACAAAAAGTGCTTGATGGTGAGACCTCTTTAAGAATGCTTTTAGACATTATTTTTCCTAGATTTGGAGTGCCTAGATATATTATGACTGATGGAGGTTCTCATTTTATTCATGGAGGTTTTAGAAAAACTCTTGCTAAGTATGGTATTAATCATAGAATTGCTTCCGCTTATCATCCTCAAACTAGTGGTCAAGTGGAATTATCAAATAGAGAGATTAAGTCTATTTTGGGAAAGACCGTTAATAAAACTAGAAAGAATTGGGCTAGTAAATTGAAGGATGCACTATGGGCTTATAGAACTGCTTATAAAAATCCCATGGGAATGTCACCTTATAAAATGGTTTATGGGAAAGCTTGTCATTTACCTTTAGAACTAGAGCACAAAGCTTATTGGGCTGTTAGAGAATTAAATAAAGATCCTAAACTTGCCGGTGATAAGAGGTTGTTGCAATTAAGTTCTCTAGATGAATGGAGAAGTGAAGCTTATGAAAATGCTAAACTCTTTAAAGAGAAAGTTAAAAAATGGCATGAGAGAAGGATTATCAAAAGAGAATTTAATATTGGGGATAAAGTCCTATTGTATCAGTCTCGCCTCAGATTCTTTGCAGGGAAATTACTCTCAAAATGGGAAGGACCATATGTTGTCGAGGAGGTGTATCGTTCAGGAGCAATCAAAATTAGCTCTCTCCAAGGCAATGCCACGCAAGTGGTGAATGGACAAAGACTCAAGCATTATATCTCGGGTGATTCTTATAATGTTGATGTTGATATTATTCAAGTGGAAACACCGGAGGCTTTCATCAAAGGGCAAATTGACAGTCCGCCAGAACTCGACTTTGAATAGGTAACGATGCGGTAATGAAAAGTACGCAATTTACTTTCCGAACAATATTTTTGCTGTTTTTGGAAAATATGAAAAATTACGAGTTCGAAACGGAGTGGAAAGGACGCACGAGGGGGTGCCACCATAGGGCGGCGCGGCCTGACCTAGGCCCGCGCCGACCTATGGTCTGGCCGCCTCGTCGCCCCTTTCCGACTCTGGTTCGATCTGGTACTTTCCTTGTGTCGTGAAAATTTTTGCTATATAATCCCCCGGACCCCTGGAGGTCCGTATATCATTTTCTCGACGTGTTTTGTTTCGAGTTGTTTCTGCCAGGATTTGCTTCGGATCTAGAGCCATCATGTCTTCGTCGGAAACTCCGAAGGACAGCTCCTGCAAGGATGTAGGCAACTTGTACATGGAGGAGCTGAGGATGCACCCCAAAGAGTTGCTGCTTGTTGAAGGAGAACTGCAGGTCAAGGATGTCCAGGGTCTTAAAGGAGAAGGAAGCTTGGAAGACAGGATGGAGAAGCTAGAACAGGAGGTTTTCAAATACAAGAAGATGGCTGAGCGTGAGGTGGATATCTTCCACAGGATTGTGTCTGAACTCATTGCTGAACATGAGAAGGAAACTGCAAAGCTTTGGAGCGACATCCTCTCACTTCACGACACCACCAACAAGCTCCAAGCACAACTCTATGACGTTCAGAATCAGAACTGTGAGTATGAAAACAGGTTTAAATACATAAGCCGTGCTGCTAGTTTCAGGATTCCCGAGACCAAGATGTCGTTTCTTGATGGAGAGCCTCTTCCTTGGAAGCTTGATGACGGGAGTTTATCACCACCATCTCCGCAGGAGTAATTCATCATCGGTATTGGCATCCCCTTGGTTTGTTCCAAGCTTGGGGGAGTGCCGCGGTATCACATTATCACTACCTTTTACTTTTTATTGTCAAGTAGTGTCATATCATGAGTAGGGAAGTTATCATATAAGATGGGTTGCAGTTGGAAGTATTTCTCCTTTAGTTGGTTGTCTATGTATCCCTTGGTGTGAGTTATCGTTATAGAATATTAATGAGAAGTCTTATCATTTACATATTGCACATCTTATTTTAGTTTGCAATCTCTATTATATGATTTACCTTGTCATTAGTATTGGTATCACTTTGGGAGCATTGAATAAATCTATTTGGTTTTGGCAAACTTAGCATTGGTCAATAGCAACAACACTTTGAGGTTTAAGTAGAAAAGAGAAATACATGTAGATGTTTCATTGTTTTTCTTTCTTGTTAGCTCATAGCTTTTTATTCTGAAGTTAAAACTGTTTGTGCTTACAAGGAAGATGCATGATTGTTTCTATCACATGTATATTTGTTTGTTTCCCTCGACTCTTATGCTTGCTAATTAACCTTGCTAGCCAAAGACCTGTACTGAGAGGGAATACTTCTCGTGCATCCAAACCTTAGCCCAAACTTATGCCATTTGTGTCCACCATACCTACCTACTACATGGTATTTTCTGCCATTCCAAGTAAATACTTCATGTGCTACCTTTAAACAATTCAAAACTTAGTATCTCTTATTTGTGTCAATGTTTCATAGCTCATGAGGAAGTATGTGGTGTTTTATCTTTCAATCTTGTTGGGCAACTTTCACCAATGGACCAGTGGCTTCATCCGCTTATCCAATAATTTTGCAAAAAGAGCTGGCAATGGGATTCCCAGTCCCAAATTAATTAAACTAAATAGACACTCCTCCATGGTATGTGATTCATGGACGGCACCCGAAGGATTCGGTTAGCCATGGCTTGTGTAAGCAAAGGTTGGGGGGAGTGTCATCATCATAATAAAACTAAAATAAAAAGGCACTCCTTCATGGTATGAGATTGTTGGCAGGCACCCGAGGATTCGGTTAGCCATGGTTTGTGAAAGAAAGGTTGGAAGGAGTGCTACATAAAATGAAAATAATATGGGAGCTGCTCTTTGAAGGTTTGTCTGGCAAGGGGGTTAGAGTACCCGCTACCAGTCGTTGACAACAACAAACACCTCTCAAAATGTTACTTTTATTCTCTTTATATGATTGCAAAAATGAAAAAGCTCTAGCACATGATTTAATCCCTGCTTCCCTCTGCGAAGGGCCTGTCTTTTACTTTATGTTGAGTCAGTAAACCTATTTCCCTCCATCTCAAGCAAGCATTTGAGCAGTTGTGATCAAACCATTATATTGTGATTTGCTTCATCATGTCTTTTATTCTTCCTTGTTTAGTACAAGTTTTATCTGAATGAATATAGCTTTGCAAGTTATCAATGATCATGAAGAGACCATTATGATTGAGTATGCAAATTGTGCCTTATAAATTTTAACATGGGAGCGCTGCTCAATGAGATAAGTATAATCTGTTAATTGTTCTCTGACCAAGAACGAAGTTTGCCATCACCAATTATGATTTCTTATGCACCTTTATTTGTGATTACCTTATACCTGTTTCAAGTTGAATTATATGAGGAAGTTGTTTACTATAATGTCTTGTGTGAATGAATATGATGCTTCTTGTCCGTATTTTATTTATTGACTCTTCACTCTATAAACATGTGGTCCTGTTTACCGAGCTCAGTTTCGCTTGGGGACAAGCGAAGTCTAAGCTTGGGGGGAGTTGATACGTCCAATTTGCATCACTATTTTGTATCATAATTTGCTATTATTCATTGATATATTTCATATTGGGACACAATACTTATGTTATTTCATCTATTTTGCATGTTTCATCATTATTGGAGGATCAAGCACCGGAGCCAGGATTCTGCTGGAAAAAGCACCGTCAGAACGCAATATTTCGGAAGATCAACTGTGGAAGGAAATTATACCAAAAATCCTATTTTTCAAGATGACGAAGGAAGCCAGAAGGAGGAGCCAGCTGGACCCAAGGTGGGCCCAGACCATAGGGCGGCGCGGCCCATGGCCTGGCCGCGCCACCATGTGGTGTGGGGGCCCCACAGCCCCTTTCGCCTCCTTTTCTTCGCGAAATCCTTCGTCCCGAAAACCTAAGCCACAGAGGGTACCTCGCGAAGAGTTCTGACCGCCTCTGCGGGGCGGAGAACACCGAGAGAAAGAGCTCTCCGGCGGGCAGGAATCCGCCGGGGAAATTCCCTCCCGGAGGGGGAAATCGACGCCATCGTCACCGTCATCGAGCTGGACATCATCTCCATCACCATCATCATCATCTCCACCATCATCACCGCCGTCTCCACCGCTGGACACCATCACCGCCGTAGCAATTTGGGTTTGATCTTGATTGTTTGATAGGGGAAACTCTCCCGGTATCGATCTCTACTTGTTGTTGATGCTATTGAGTGAAACCATTGAACCAAGTTTATGTTCAGATTGTTATTCATCATCATATCACCTCTGATCATGTTCCATATGATGTCTCGTGAGTAGTTCATTTAGTTCTTGAGGACATGGGTGAAGTCTAAATGTTAGTAGTGAACTATGGTTGAGTAATATTCAATGGTATGATATTTAAGTTGTGGTGTTATTCTTCTAGTGGTATCATGTGAACGTCGACTACATGACACTTCACCATTTATGGGCCTAGGGGAATGCATCTTGTATTCGTTTGCCAATTGCGGGGTTGCTGGAGTGACAGAAACCTAAACCCCCGTTGGTATATCGATGCAGGAGGGATAGCAGGATCTCAGAGTTTAAGGTTGTGGTTAGATTTATTCTTAATTACTTTCTTGTAGTTGCAGATGCTTGCAAGGGGTATAATCACAAGTATGTATTAGTCCTAGGAAGGGCGGTACATTAGCATAGGTTCACCCACACAACACTTATCATAACAATGAAGATTATTTAGCCGTATGTAGCGAAAGCACTAGACTAAAATCCCGTGTGTCCTCGAGAACGTTTGGTCATTATAAGTAAACAAACCGGCTTGTCCTTTGTGCTAAAAAGGATTGGGCCACTCGCTGCAATTGTTACTCTCGCACTTTACTTACTCGTACTTTATTCAACTGTTACATCAAAACCCCCTGAATACTTGTCTGTGAGCATTTACAATGAATCCTTCATCGAAACTGCTTGTCAACACCTTCTGCTCCTCGTTGGGATCGACATTCTTACTTATCGAAAATACTACGATACACCCCCTATACTTGTGGGTCATCAAGCCACCAAGGTGGAACTTTGTAGAACTGTGTAGTGTGCTTGAGTGAAAGAAATGCCGTCCCTACATATCATTGATTTCCTTCCTAGCGTGCCTTTTCCACTTAGTCGCCCCTCATGTCGCGATTCAGGAACACCAATCGACTTAAAGTAAGGAATAAAGTCAACACAGAACTCGATGACCTCCACTGTTCCATAGCCCTTGGAGATGCTTCCTTCTGGCCTAGCACGGTTATGAACATATTTCTTTAAGACCCCCATGAACCTCTCGAAGGGGAACATATTTTGTAGAAAGACAGGACCGAGGATGGCAATCTCTTCGACAAGGTGAACCAGGAGATGTGTCATAATATTGAAGAAAGATGGTGGAAACACCAACTCAAAGCTAACAAGACATTGCACCACATCCTTCTGTAACCTTGGAAGACTAGCTGGATCGATTACCTTCTGAGATATTGCATTAAGGAATGCACATAGCTTCACAATGGGTATTCGAACATTTTCCGGCAGAAGCCCCCTCAGTGCAACCGGAAGCAGCTGCGTCATAATAATGTGGCAGTCATGCGACTTCAGGTTTGGTAAGAGCGTAGCTGCCAGGACTTAAGCGACTCCATGTATCCATCTTGTAATTCTGTTCTTGCTTGTTCTTTGGGACTTCCATACGATATTGTTCCTCCCTTGCTTCTGGTGTATCTTTTGTCTGCCCATACACGCCTAAGAAGCCTAGCAGGTTCACGCAAAGATTCTTCGTCACATGCATCACGTCGATTGAAGAGCGGACCTCTAGGACTTTCCAATAGGGTAGATCCCAAAATATAGATTTTTTCTTCCACATGGGTGCGTGTCCGGTAACGACGTCTTTCGGAACAGATTGGCCGCCAGGACCCTTTCCAAATATTACTTTTATGTCCTTGACCATATCAAGTAAAGCATCACCGGTACGGAGTTCAGGCTTCTCCCGGTGATCCGCCTCACCTCCGAAATGATTGCCTTTCTTTCTGACGGGGTGCCTCTTTGGAAGAAATCGACGATGCCCCAGGTACACAACCTTCTTACATTTATTCAAATAAGCACCTTCGGTCTCATCTAAGCAGTGCGTGCATGCATTGTATCCCTTGTTTGTCTGTCCTGAAAGGTTACTAAGAGCAGGCCAATCATTGATGGTCACGAAAAGCAACGCTCGTAGGTTAAATGACTCTTGTTTGTACTCATCCCATGCATGTACACCTGGTTTGCTCCACAACTGTAAGAGTTCTTCAAATAATGGCCGTAGGTAAACATCAATGTCGTTGCCGGGTTGCTTTGGGCCTTGAATGAGCACTGGCATCATAATGAACTTCCGCTTCATGCACAACCAAGGCGGAAGGTTATAGATACATAGAGTTACAGGCCAGGTGCTATGACTGCAGCTCTGCTCCCCAAAAGGATTCATTCCATCTGTACTTAGACCAAACCTTAAGTTCCTCACGTCATCTGCAAAGTCCGGGAACTCTCTATCGATTTTCCTCCATTGCGACCCATCAGCGGGGTGTCTCAGCATCTCGTCTTTCTTACGGTCTTCTTTGTGCCATCGCAACAACCTGGCATGCTCTTTATTTCTGAACAGACGTTTCAACCGTGGTATTATAGGAGCATACCACATAACCTTGGCAGGAACCCTCTTCCTAGGGGGCTCGCCCTCAACATCACCAGGGTCATCTCGCCTGATCTTATACCGCAGTGCAGTGCCTACCGGGCATTTTTCCAAATTTTCGTACTCATCGCGGTAGAGGATGCAGTCATTAATGCATGCATGTATCTTCAGCACATCTGATCCTAGAGGGCAGAGAACCTTCTTTGCTTCGTACGTACTGTCAGGCAATTCGTTATCCTTTGGAAACCTCCTCTTCATTATTTTCAGTAACTTCTCAAATGGCTTGTCACATATACCAGCCTCTGCCTTCCATTGCAGCAACTCCAGTGTGGCACCGAGCTTTGTGTTGCCATCTTCGCAATTTGGGTATAACTTCTTTTTGTGATCATCTAACATGCCCTTTAACTTTCACTTCTCGTTTTCAGTTTCTGCATCTCTGTGTGCATCAGCGATGGCCCGACGAAGATCATCATCAACGGGCTCATCTGATGCCTCTTCATCTTGATCACCTCCTCCTGCCTCTTCATCTTCATCATGCCCTGTTGCAGTATCACCGTAGTTAGGGTACATATCATCATCCTCTTCTTGTTCGTCGTCGTCTTCCATCATAACCCCTCTTTCTCCATGCTTGGTCCAACAATTATAGCTGGGCATGAAACCTTTCCAAAGCAGGTGGGATTGAATCTCTTGCCATTCAGGGTATTGCTTTAAGTTCCGGCAATCAATACATGGACAACACATATAACCATCCGCATGTGGGTTTTCCTCAGCCACACGGAAAAATTCTTTCAAGCCCGAAGTGAACTCGGGCAGACGTCGGTCAACGTACATCCATTGTCGCCGGTTCATCTACATCAAATAATTAAGTTTATCAAAAAACCATTACAAAACATCATAATATATATATATATATAGTGGATATTAGCACCGTACAAATGAAAGGGTAAAGTTGTTTAACCTTGATCGAGGAGGGAAAGAAAGAGGAGAAAGTTTAAGTGTCGCTCCGGCACCTCATCTCATTTTTGTTTTGTGTAAAATCAAGCGGCATCATTCTCTCAGACATTTCATCGAGCACCTTGTGTGCATGCCAAAGAAATGCAAGGTAGCACTCAACACACACACCTTTCTCCTAGAAAAAATGAAGTGAGTTGGCTGGTTGGAGGTGAGCTGAGCTGAAATAGGGCTGGGGACCTTTAGCACCGGTTCGTGTTACGAACCGGTGCAAATGAGCTATCTTTTGCACCGGTTCGTACCACGAACCGGTGCTAAAGGTTCCTCGGCTGACACGTGAACCTTTTGCACCGGTTTGTGTTACGAACCGGTGCAAAAGATAGCTCATTTGCACCGGTTCGTAACACGAACCGGTGCAAAAGGTCCCTCGGCCGGCTGCGCCCCATGAACCGGTGCTAATGACCCCTTTTAGCACCGGTTCGTGCCAAATCCGGTGCAAAAGCTATCTGGGGCAAAAAACCAAAGCCCTTGTTTCTACTAGTGGGTCCAGGAGGTCACCTGAAAAAGTGATTATAATATCAGTAAGTCAGTAACCAGATGTATGTGAGAGGCAAAAGGAATTGGTAATCCAGATATACGCACACAAAAAGGGATGCTCCTGCTGCTCGCTGGTGTACTGAAGCCATCTGATATCGTACAACTCGCTACAACAATGGATTCAGGCATTCAGCATCATCACAGTGATTCGTTTCCATAGGGCATGATGACATCTAACTCTCCACGGGATCCATGCGACCTGCCATTTATCGAAAAGCAACTAATTTAGCATGAATATTCCTTTAGTGTACCTCAAGGATTTTGAATCCTCTTCAGCAAACATGATCAATATTTTTTGTTGGCACAAAGTATGATGCTGATTGTAGTACAGATAGGAGGTGGGAAACAAAAAAGTTGCCAGCAAAATATTTCTATCTAACTAAAGAAGTCTATCTTATTCTGTATGCACAATGGAGATCTGTACTACATACATCATCAAATTAACATAGAGTGTTTCAGAGTATTAGTTAGAAGCAGGTTAATCGATGCATGTCAATTTCCATCATTATTATATGATAAAATTGATTTACATGCCAAAGTTTACCCACGGGAAAAAAACCAAGTTTGTGATATATTCAAGTGGCTTCGAAAAATTATGCATGCTCAAGCATAAAGTTTTCTTCTGGCTAGTAATGTATGACGGAATTAATACAATGTAATAAACTAGAACATAGGATCAACGAAGGGTAGATTTAGAAATGGGATGTGCATTTCATCGCAAAACGGGGGAAATTTTCGCGCCTTATTGCAACTAAACCTAAGAGGGGTCGAAGTTCTATCTCGAATTGCTATTAGGGTTTGGCAAGTCGAGGTGTGAATTTTGACATGACTTCTTTTGTATCTTGTTGATTTTGGATTTCAATTTCATTTGACAAGTAATATATAATTACAAACTTAAGAATAAGCAATGAATAAAAGTAAATATGGAAATTGAATTCATAATTTAAAAACAACTCATTAATTCAAATGACTATGGAATTTCAAATTGAAATTTAAATACAACACATAAGCTCATAGAGAAACATTGAGCTTTATTGATATATAAACACACATACATGGTCTTTACAATATTCTTATTACAAGAATTTAATGAATATTAAACCGAAATAAAAAGAAGAGTACAACATTTGATCCTAAACTAAGATCCCAGACTAAGAACTTGTAAGAAATGCTTCCATGGCCATATTCATCTTCAAAACCTAAAAAATAAAGCAACAATACTAGCCAGAGGGTTAGTGAATCACATATATCCAGTTTGGACAGTAACCAAGTGTCATTGACACTTGTGTCTGTCCAAAGACTTGGACAGTACAAGGATAAGAGCAGCAGCAGACCAAAACTGAGCACACCAGGGCTCAAGTTTCACCACAGCACATGTAGGTGCTGTGCAGCAACAGCACAACACACATAGATGAGTCACTAGATAGGCCAGGGTAAGGTGTCAAGGCCAGAGGAGAACCACAACAGTAATAAATAGGATAGAAACCCTAGAAAGGATGCACAGTCGACCAGAGCATCATTCAGCAAGCAACAACCAAGAACATCCAGTGTTCTTCACTGTTCTTGCTCAAGAACATCATAAACCATCACAGAACCAATCAATCACTAGAAATCATGGTGACTTAAGGAGGAGACCATCCAGAAGTTTGCATCAACAAAACATTTCTTTCTAGGAGCTGGAACAAGGTATACCTAGTTCCTGGAGTGGATCTAGTGGATCCAGTCCATTATTCATGCATGACATATGTCATGGGCTTGAGCAGATGCTCAAGGGGTCATCATCACTTGGTTTTCACCAAAGATCACTGGCAGAACAGGAACCCACTAAAACTAAAATCATCCAGATACAGATCTTGTGCACATAAGCTAGAGTACATGCACAGATAGCACCAGTAGATAGATTACTAGGAATAGCAGCTACTAAGAACTATCCAGTGAGACCTTAAGCAAGTAACCATCAGGAAAACCCAGATTTCTTCACAGGCAAGCATATTGGCATTCATAGTAAATATGATCCCCAAATATGCAAGCAAAGATGAGTAGCCAATAGATCTAGTCAATTGTATGATGCAACCAGATGCAGTAGACAAGTACTGAGGTCACAAATCATCAAATCATGCAAGCAAAGCCATACAGGCAGTTGACATCATCACCACACAGGTTCAGTCAAGAATTTGTATTCCAAGATGCTCTTGGAATTCATTTAAGGCAACAGCTTAGGCATTGAATCATAACCAGATATGGTTCATCAAGGATAACTGACAGAAATGAAAACCTGGTAACAGCATGACATGCACATGAGGATTGCTGAAGTATATGATTCAGTAATACCTATCTGAATGCCAAGGCTATTGACCAAACAATAAATCATCACTATCCAGTAATGGATTCAGATTCCATTTACTTATTAATTAATCATGAAAAATCAAATCATGCTAAGTAAGTCATTTGATTCACACTGCATAAGCAGTTCATACATAAGTATTTCATTCAAGCATGGATATACAGCAAATCATGCTAGAATAGGATAATAGCATCACTGTGAGGCAACAATAGCAGCACAAGTTATACCAAATGAGAATTAAATTCTCAGATAGCATTACAGGGTAACAATTGGTAACCAGCAAGTCTGGAGTGTCTAGCCCAAGGCTAGAACATAGCCAAGCAATCTATACACAGCAACCATGCATATCTGATGATCCCAGGGATCAATTGGATCATGTGCATGGTATTGAGCACATTACTAGCAGCACAGGTGTCAAGGACACAGCACAGCATGACTGTAAGCATCACCAACAAGCACAGGCATAGCTATACACCTAGACAAGCAAGGATAGGATGCCAGTAAGCATAAGCAGCACCATAATCATGTACAGCATGGCATAGCAAGGCATGGCATGATTGAAGCAGTAAGAGAGCAACAATGGCCATGAACTGCAAGCAGTATACACTTGGCCAGTAACCAGAACTTGGTGGGTGCTGGCGTGCTACAGGGATTGCAACGGCGCCAGAAAGTAGCTTCCTTGTGACGGTAAAGTACTCATACGTTGGGAACCCCAAGAGGAAGGTGTGATGCGTACAGCAGCAAGTTTTCCCTCAGTAAGAAACCAAGGTTTATCGAACCAGTAGGAGTCAAAGAACACGTGAAGGTTGTTGGTGAAGGAGTGTAGTGCGGCGCAACACCAGGGATTCCGGCGCCAACGTGGAACCTGCACAACACAATCAAGATACTTTGCCCCAACTTAACAGTGAGGTTGTCAATCTCACCGGCTTGCTGAAAACAAAGGATTAATCGTATGGTGTGGAGAATGATGTTTGTTTGCAAAGAACAGCAGAGAACAATGATTGCAGTAGGTTGTATTTCATATGTAAAAGAATGGACCGGGGTCCACAGTTCACTAGTGGTGTCTCTCCAATAAGATAAATAGCATGTTGGGTGAACAAATTACAGGTGGGCAATTGACAAATAGAGAGGGCATAACAATGCACATACATATCATGATGACTACTATGAGATTTACTTAGGGCATTACGACAAAGAACATAGACCGCTATCCAGCATGCATCTATGCCTAAAAAGTCCACCTTCGGGTTAGCATCCGCACCCCTTCCAGTATTAAGTTGCAAACAACAGACAATTGCATTAAGTATGGTGCGTAATGTAATCAACACAAATATCCTTAGACAAAGCATCGATGTTTTATCCCTAGTGGCAACAGCACATCCACAACCTTAGAACTTTATGTCACTGTCCCAGATTCAATGGAGGCATGAACCCACTATCGAGCATAAATACTCCCTTTTGGAGTTACAAGTATCAACTTGGCCAGAGCCTCTACTAGCAACGGAGAGCATGCAAGATCATAAACAACACATATATGATAGATCAATAATCAACTTGACATAGTATTCCATATTCATCGGATCCCACCAAACACAACATGTAGTATTACAAATAGATGATCTTGATCATGATAGGCAGCTCACAAGATCTAAACATGATAGCACAAGAGGAGAAGACAACCATCTAGCTACTGCTATGGACCCATAGTCCAAGGATGAACTACTCACGCATCAATCCGGAGGCGGGCATGATGATGTAGAGTCCTCCGGTGATGATTCCCCTCTCCGGCAGGGTGCCGGAGGTGATCTCCTGAATCCCCCGAGATGGGATTGGCGGCGACGGCGTCTCCGTAACTTTTCTCGTATCGTGGCTCTCGGTACTAGGGTTTTCGCGACAGAGAGTATAAGTAGGCGGAACGGCAGAGTCGGAGGAGGCACGGGGGCCCCACACCATAGGGCGGCGCGGGCCCCACCTTGGCCGCGCCGCCTTGTGGTGTCGGCCCCTCGTGGCCCCACTTCGTATCCTCTTCGGTCTTCTGGAAGCTCCGTGGAAAAATAAGACCCTGGGCATTTGTTTCGTCCAATTCCGAGAATATTTCCTGTGTAGGATTTCTGAAACCAAAAACAGCAGAAAACAGGAACTGGCGCTTCGGCATCTTGTTAATAGGTTAGTACCGGAAAATGCATAAAAATGATATAAAGTGTATATAAAACATGTGAGTATTGTCATAAAACTAGCATGGAACATAAGAAATTATAGATACGTTTGAGACGTATCAAGCATCCCCAAGCTTAGTTCCTACTCGCCCTCGAGTAGGTAAACGATAACAAGGATAATTTCTGAAGTGACATGCTACTATCATAATCTTAATCATACTATTGTAAAGCATATGAGATGAATGAAGTGATTCAAAGCAATGGTAAAGATAATGACTAAACAACTGAATCATATAGCAAAGACTTTTCATGAATAATACTTTCAAGACAAGCATCAATAAGTCTTGCATAAGCGTTAACTCATAAAGCAATAAATTCTTAATAGAAGGTTTTGAAGCAACACAAAGGAAGATATAAGTTTCAGCAGTTGCTTTCAACTTTAACATGTACATCTCATGGATAATTATCAACACAAAGTAATATGATGAGTGCAAATAAGCAAGTATGTAAGAATCAATGCACACAGTTGACACAAGTGTTTGCTTCTAAGATGGAAAGAAGTAGGTAAACTGACTCAACATAAAGTAAAAGAAAGGCCCTTCGCAGAGGGAAGCATGGATTACTATTTTTGTGCTAGAGCTTTTATTTTGAAAACATAGAAATAATTTTGTCAACGGTAGTAATAATTCATATGTGTTATGCATAAGACATCCTATAAGTTGCAAGCCTCATGCATCGAATACCAATAGTGCTCGCACCTTGTCCTAATTAGCTTGGATTTCCATGGATTCTCATTGCATTACATATGTTTCAACCAAGTGTCACAAAGGGGTACCTCTATGTCACCTGTACAAAGGTCCAAGGAGATAGATCGCATTTGATTTCTCGTTTTTGATAGAACTCAACTTGAGGACATCCATACCGGGACAACATAGAAAACAGATAATGGACTCCTCTTTAATGCATAAGCATTCAACAACAGATAATATTCTCATAAGAGATTGAGGATTAATGTCCAAACTGAAACTTCCACCATGATACATGGCTTTGGTTAGCGGCCCAAAGTTCTTCTCTAACAATATGCATACTCAAACCATACAACTCATGGCAAATCACCCTTACTTCAGACAAGACGAACATGCATAGCAACTCACATGATATTCAACAAAAGTTGATGGCGTCCCCAGAAACATGGTTACCGCTCAACAAGCAACTTATAAGAAATAAGATACATAAGCGACATATTCTTTACCACAATAGTTTTTAAGCTACTTTCCCATGAGCTATATATTGCAGAGACATAGAATGGAATTTTTAAAGGTAGCACTCAAGCAATTTACTTTGGAATGGCAGAGAAATACCATGTAGTAGGTAGGTATGGTGGACACAAATGGCACAAGTTTTTGGCTCAAGGTTTTGGATGCACGAGAAGCATTCCCTCTCAGTACAAGGCTTTGGCTAGCAAGGTTGTTTGAAGCAAACACAAGTATGAACCGGTACAGCAAAACTTCCATAAGAACATATTGCAAGCATTATAAGACTCTACACTGTCTTCCTTGTTGTTCAAACACCTTAACCAGAAAATATCTAGACTTTAGAGAGACCAATCATGCAAACCAAATTTCAACAAGCTCTATGGTAGTTCTTCATTAATGGGTGCAAAGTACATGATGCAAGAGCTTAAACATGATCTATTTGAGCACAACAATTGCCAAGTATCAAATTATTCAAGACAATATACCAATTACCACATGAAGCATTTTCTGTTTCCAACCAAATAGCAATGAACGAAGCAGTTTCAACCTTCGCCATGAACATTAAAAGTAAAGCTAAGAACACCTGTGTTCATATGCAACAATGAGCGTGTCTCTCTCCCACACAAAGAATGCTAGGATCCGAATTTATTCAAACAAAAACAAAAATAAAAGCACACAGACGCTCCAAGTAAAGCACATAAGATGTGACGGAATAAAAATATAGTTTCACTAGAGGTGACCTGATAAGTTGTTGATGAAGAAGGGGATGCCTTGGGCATCCCCAAGCTTAGATGCTTGAGTCTTCTTGAAATATGCAGGGATGAACCACGGGGGCATCCCCAAGCTTATACTTTTCACTCTTCTTGATCGTATTATATCATCCTCCTCTCTTGACCCTTGAAAACTTCCTCCACACCAAACTCAAAACAATCTCATTAGAGGGTTAGTGCATAATCAAAAATTCACATGTTCAGAGGTGACATAATCATTCTTAACACTTCTGGACATTGCACAAAGCTACTGAAAGTTAATGGAACAAAGAAATCCATCCAACATAGCAAAAGAGGCAATGTGAAATAAAAGGCAGAATCTGTCAAAACAGAACAGTACGTAAAGACGAATTTTTCCGAGGCACTTAACAGGCTCAGATGAAGAAGCTCAAATTGAATGAAAGTTGCGTACATATCTGAGGATCATTCACGTAAATTGGCAGATTTTTCTGAGTTACCTACAGAAGGGGCTACTCAAATTCGTGACAGCAAGAAATCTGTTTCTGCGCAGTAATCCAAATCTAGTATCAACTCTACTATCAAAGACTTTATTTGGTACAACAATGCAATAAAGTAAAGATAAGGAGAGGTTGCTACAGTAGTAACAACTTCCAAGACACAAATATAAAACAAAAATTGCAGAAATAAAATAATGGGTTGTCTCCCATAAGCGCTTTTCTTTAACGCCTTTCAGCTAGGCGCAGAAAGTGTAAATCAAGTATTATCAAGAGAAGAAGCATCAACATAGGAGTTGGGAGTTTTCTCAACAATGCATTGTATCTTATCTATGTAAGTTTCAGAGGCTCCTCTTTCATTACTTTTAGGCTTATAATAGTTCTTTGGCTTAGGCACCTTAGAGACATACATGAACTTTTGCTCCTTACCCACATAAACTTTCTCCTTAAACTTAAGAGAAGAAAAAGTTGAACCCAAGGTTCCCATAGCTTCTTCAAGTTCACCAATCCTATGGGTTTGATTATCATGGATAGCAAAAGTTTCTAAGACGGCAATTCTTTCATTAATTCCTCCTAGAGATTTATCAATTTTATCAGTATTATCAAGTAATATTCCCAACTTAGTCTCAATACTTGGAAGATTTTTCTCTATGGCCTCCAACTTTTTCATGACATCTTCAAGAGAGATTTCAATTTTAGCTTCATTAACAGGTGGTATTCCAACTAGACTCTCAATAATGCAACTAGCTTCTAAAGCAGGAGTGCCTAGGAAATTACCTCCCGCAAGAGTATCAAGAACATACCTATTCCAGCTAGAGATACCAACATAAAAGTTCCTAAGTAGGATAATAGTGGAGTGTTTCTTAGTGCACCTATGATGAGCATCACTAATTCTATACCAAGCATCTTTAAAACATTCTCCCCCTTGTTGCTTAAACGAACGAACTTTAACTTCAGGATTACTCATTTTTAGCAATAATAAAGCAAACTAAATTAAGTAAAGTAAATGCAAGTAACTAATTTTTGTGTGTTTTTGATATAAAGAAAGCAAACAAGACAGTAAATAAAGTAAAGCAAGTAACTAAATTTTTTGTGTTTTTGATATAAAGAAAGCAAACAAGACAGAAAATAAAATAAAGTAAAGCAAGTAAATAATTTTTTTTGTGTTTTTGATATAGAGAAAACAGACAAAGCGGAAAATAAAGTAAAGTAAAGCAAGACAATAAACAAAGTAAAGAGATTGGATGTGAGAGACTCACCTTGCAGCGTGTCTTGATCTCCCCGGCAACGGCGCCAGAAAAAGAGCTGCTGGCGTGCTACAAGGATTGCAACGGCGCCAGAAAGTAGCTTCCTTGTGACGGTAAAGTACTCGTCCGTTGGGAACCCCAAGAGGAAGGTGTGATGCGTATAGCAGCAAGTTTTCCCTCAGTAAGAAACCAAGGTTTATTGAACCAGTAGGAGTCAAGGAACACGTGAAGGTTGTTGGTGAAGGAGTGTAGTGCGGCGCAACACCAGGGATTCCGGCGCCAACGTGGAACCTGCACAACACAATCAAGATACTTTGCCCCAACTTAACAGTGAGGTTGTCAATCTCACCGGCTTGCTGAAAACAAATGATTAATCGTATGGTGTGGAGAATGATGTTTGTTTGCAAAGAACAGCAGAGAACAATGATTGCAGTAGGTTGTATTTCAGATGTAAAAGAATGGACCGGGGTCCACAGTTCACTAGTGGTGTCTCTCCAATAAGATAAATAGCATGTTGGGTGAACAAATTACAGGTGGGCAATTGACAAATAGAGAGGGCATAACAATGCACATACATATCATGATGACTACTATGAGATTTACTTAGGGCATTACGACAAAGAACATAGACCGCTATCCAGCATGCATCTATGCCTAAAAAGTCCACCTTCGGGTTAGCATCCGCACCCCTTCCAGTATTAAGTTGCAAACAACAGACAATTGCATTAAGTAAGGTGCGTAATTTAATCAACACAAATATCCTTAGACAAAGCATCGATGTTTTATCCCTAGTGGCAACAGCACATCCACAACCTTAGAACTTTACATCCTTTGTCCCAGATTCAATGGAGGCATGAACCCACTATCGAGCATAAATACTCCCTCTTGGAGTTACAAGTATCAACTTGGCCAGAGCCTCTACTAGCAACGGAGAGCATGCAAGATCATAAACAACACATATATGATAGATCAATAATCAACTTGACATAGTATTCCATATTCATTGGATCCCACCAAACACAACATGTAGTATTACAAATAGATGATCTTGATCATGATAGGCAGCTCACAAGATCTAAACATGATAGCACAAGAGGAGAAGACAACCATCTAGCTACTGCTATGGACCCATAGTCCAAGGATGAACTACTCACGCATCAATCCGGAGGCGGGCATGATGATGTAGAGTCCTCCGGTGATGATTCCCCTCTCCGGCAGGGTGCGGAGGTGATCTCTGAATCCCGAGATGGGATTGGCGGCGACGGCGTCTCCGTAACTTTTCTCGTATCGTGGCTCTCGGTACTAGGGTTTTCGCGACGGAGAGTATAAGTAGGCAGAAGGGCAGAGTCGGAGGAGGCACGGGGGCCCCACACCATAGGGCGGCGCGGGCCCCACCTTGGCCGCGCCGCCTTGTGGTGTCGGCCCCTCGTGGCCCCACTTCATATCCTCTTCGGTCTTCTGGAAGCTCCGTGGAAAAATAAGACCCTGGGCGTTTGTTTCGTCCAATTAAGAATATTTCTGTGTAGGATTTCTGAAACCAAAAACAGCGAGAAAACGAGGCTGGCGCTTCGGCATCTTGTTAATAGGTTAGTACCGGAAAATGCATAAAAATGATATAAAGTGTATATAAAACATGTGAGTATTGTCATAAAACTAGCATGGAACATAAGAAATTATAGATATGTTTGAGACGTATCAAGCATCCCCAAGCTTAGTTCCTACTCGACCTCGAGTAGGTAAACGATAACAAGGATAATTTCTGAAGTGACATGCTACTATCATAATCTTAATCAATACTATTGTAAAGCATATGAGATGAATGAAGTGATTCAAAGCAATGGTAAAGATAATGACTAAACAACTGAATCATATAGCAAAGACTTTTCATGAATAGTACTTTCAAGACAAGCATCAATAAGTCTTGCATAAGCGTTAACTCATAAAGCAATAAATTCTTAATAGAAGGTTTTGAAGCAACACAAAGGAAGATATAAGTTTCAGCAGTTGCTTTCAACTTTAACATGTATATCTCATGGATAATTGTCAACACAAAGTAATATGATGAGTGCAAATAAGCAAGTATGTAAGAATCAATGCACACAGTTGACACAAGTGTTTGCTTCTAAGATGGAAAGAAGTAGGTAAACTGACTCAACATAAAGTAAAAGAAAGGCCCTTCGCAGAGGGAAGCATGGATTACTATTTTTGTGCTAGAGCTTTTATTTTGAAAACATAGAAATAATTTTGTCAACGGTAGTAATAATTCATATGTGTTATGCATAAGACATCCTATAAGTTGCAAGCCTCATGCATCGAATACCAATAGTGCTCGCACCTTGTCCTAATTAGCTTGGATTTCCATGGATTCTCATTGCATTACATATGTTTCAACCAAGTGTCACAAAGGGGTACCTCTATGTCACCCGTACAAAGGTCCAAGGAGATAGATCGCATTTGATTTCTCGTTTTTGATAGATCTCAACTTGAGGACATCCATACCGGGACAACATAGAAAACAGATAATGGACTCCTCTTTAATGCATAAGCATTCAACAACAGATAATATTCTCATAAGAGATTGAGGATTAATGTCCAAACTGAAACTTCCACCATGATACATGGCTTTCGTTAGCGGCCCAAAGTTCTTCTCTAACAATATGCATACTCAAACCATACAACTCATGGCAAATCACCCTTACTTCAGACAAGACGAACATGCATAGCAACTCACATGATATTCAACAAAAGTTGATGGCGTCCCCAGAAACATGGTTACCACTCAACAAGCAACTTATAAGAAATAAGATACATAAGCGACATATTCTTTACCACAATAGTTTTTAAGCTACTTTCCCATGAGCTATATATTGCAGAGACATAGAATGGAATTTTTAAAGGTATCACTCAAGCAATTTACTTTGGAATGGCAGAGAAATACCATGTAGTAGGTAGGTATGGTGGACACAAATGGCATAAGTTTTTGGCTCAAGGTTTTGGATGCACGAGAAGCATTCCCTCTCAGTACAAGGCTTTGGCTAGCAAGGTTGTTTGAAGCAAACACAAGTATGAACCGGTACAGCAAAACTTCCATAAGAACATATTGCAAGCATTATAAGACTCTACACTGTCTTCCTTATTGTTCAAACACCTTAACCAGAAAATATCTAGACTTTAGAGAGACCAATCATGCAAACCAAATTTCAACAAGCTCTATGGTAGTTCTTCATTAATGGGTGCAAAGTACATGATGCAAGAGCTTAAACATGATCTATTTGAGCACAACAATTGCCAAGTATCAAATTATTCAAGACAATATACCAATTACCACATGAAGCATTTTCTGTTTCCAACCAAATAGCAATGAACGAAGCAGTTTCAACCTTCGCCATGAACATTAAAAGTAAAGCTAAGAACACCTGTGTTCATATGCAACAGCGGAGCGTGTCTCTCTCCCACACAAAGAATGCTAGGATCTGAATTTATTCAAACAAAAACAAAAATAAAAGCACACAGACGCTCCAAGTAAAGCACATAAGATGTGACGGAATAAAAATATAGTTTCACTAGAGGTGACCTGATAAGTTGTTGATGAAGAAGGGGATGCCTTGGGCATCCCCAAGCTTAGATGCTTGAGTCTTCTTGAAATATGCAGGGATGAACCACGGGGGCATCCCCAAGCTTATACTTTTCACTCTTCTTGATCGTATTATATCATCCTCCTCTCTTGACCCTTGAAAACTTCCTCCACACCAAACTCAAAACAATCTCATTAGAGGGTTAGTGCATAATCAAAAATTCACATGTTCAGAGGTGACATAATCATTCTTAACACTTCTGGACATTGCACAAAGCTACTGAAAGTTAATGGAACAAAGAAATCCATCCAACATAGCAAAAGAGGCAATGTGAAATAAAAGGCAGAATCTGTCAAAACAGAACAGTACGTAAAGACGAATTTTTCCGAGGCACTTAACAGGCTCAGATGAAGAAGCTCAAATTGAATGAAAGTTGCGTACATATCTGAGGATCATTCACGTAAATTGGCAGATTTTTCTGAGTTACCTACAGAAGGGGGGCTACTCAAATTCGTGACAGCAAGAAATCTGTTTCTGCGCAGTAATCCAAATCTAGTATCAACTCTACTATCAAAGACTTTATTTGGTACAACAATGCAATAAAGTAAAGATAAGGAGAGGTTGCTACAGTAGTAACAACTTCCAAGACACAAATATAAAACAAAAATTTCAGAAATAAAATAATGGGTTGTCTCCCATAAGCGCTTTTCTTTAACGCCTTTCAGCTAGGCGCAGAAAGTGTAAATCAAGTATTATCAAGAGAAGAAGCATCAACATAGGAGTTGGGAGTTTTCTCAACAATGCATTGTATCTTATCTATGTAAGTTTCAGAGGCTCCTCTTTCATTACTTTTAGGCTTATAATAGTTCTTTGGCTTAGGCACCTTAGAGACATACATGAACTTTTGCTCCTTACCCACATAAACTTTCTCCTTAAACTTAAGAGAAGAAAAAGTTGAACCCAAGGTTCCCATAGCTTCTTCAAGTTCACCAATCCTATGGGTTTGATTATCATGGATAGCACAAGTTTCTAAGACGGCAATTCTTTCATTAATTCCTCCTAGAGATTTATCAATTTTATCAGTATTATCAAGTAATATTCCCAACTTAGTCTCAATACTTGGAAGATTTTTCTCTATGGCCTCCAACTTTTTCATGACATCTTCAAGAGAGATTTCAATTTTAGCTTCATTAACAGGTGGTATTCCAACTAGACTCTCAATAATGCAACTAGCTTCTAAAGCAGGAGTGCCTAGGAAATTACCTCCCGCAAGAGTATCAAGAACATACCTATTCCAGCTAGAGATACCAACATAAAAGTTCCTAAGTAGGATAATAGTGGAGTGTTTCTTAGTGCACCTATGATGAGCATCACTAATTCTATACCAAGCATCTTTAAAACATTCTCCCCCTTGTTGCTTAAACGAACGAACTTTAACTTCAGGATTACTCATTTTTAGCAATAATAAAGCAAACTAAATTAAGTAAAGTAAATGCAAGTAACTAATTTTTGTGTGTTTTTGATATAAAGAAAGCAAACAAGACAGTAAATAAAGTAAAGCAAGTAACTAAATTTTTTGTGTTTTTGATATAAAGAAAGCAAACAAGACAGAAAATAAAATAAAGTAAAGCAAGTAAATAATTTTTTTTGTGTTTTTGATATAGAGAAAACAGACAAAGCGGAAAATAAAGTAAAGTAAAGCAAGACAATAAACAAAGTAAAGAGATTGGATGTGAGAGACTCACCTTGCAGCGTGTCTTGATCTCCCCGGCAACGGCGCCAGAAAAAGAGCTGCTGGCGTGCTACATGGATTGCAACGGCGCCAGAAAGTAGCTTCCTTGTGACGGTAAAGTACTCGTCCGTTGGGAACCCCAAGAGGAAGGTGTGATGCGTATAGCAGCAAGTTTTCCCTCAGTAAGAAACCAAGGTTTATCGAACCAGTAGGAGTCAAGGAACACGTGAAGGTTGTTGGTGAAGGAGTGTAGTGCGGCGCAACACCAGGGATTCCGGCGCCAACGTGGAACCTGCACAACACAATCAAGATACTTGATACATCTCCGACGTATCGATAATTTCTTATGTTCCATGCCACATTATTGATGTTATCTACATGTTTTATGCACACTTTATGTCATATTCGTGCATTTTCTGGAACTAACCTATTAACAAGATGCCGAAGTGCCGATTCTTTGTTTCTGCTGTTTTTGGTTTCAGAAATCCTAGTAACGAAATATTCTCGGAATTGGACGAAATCAACGCCCAAGGTCCTATTTTGCCACGAAGCTTCCAGAAGTCCGAAGAGGAGACGAAGTGGGGCCACGAGGTGGCCACACCCTAGGGCGGCGCGGCCCCCCCCTTGGCCGCGCGGCCCTGTGGTGTGGGGCCCTCGTGCCGCCTCCTGACCTGCCCTTCCGCCTACTTAAAGCCTCCGTTGCGAAACCCCCAGTATCGAGAGCCACGATACGGAAAACCTTCCAGAGACGCCGCCGCCGCCGATCCCATCTCGGGGGATCCAGGAGATCGCCTCCGGCACCCTGCCGGAGAGGGGATTCATCTCCCGGAGGACTCTACGCCGCCATGGTCGCCTCCGGAGTGATGTGTGAGTAGTCTACCCCTGGACTATGGGTCCATAGCAGTAGCTAGATGGTTGTCTTCTCCCCATTGTGCTTCATTGTCGGATCTTGTGAGCTGCCTAACATGATCAAGATCATCTATCTGTAATTCTATATGTTGCGTTTGTTGGGATCCGATGAATAGAGAATACTTGTTATGTTGATTATCAAAGTTATGTCTATGTGTTGTTTATGATCTTGCATGCTCTCCGTTACTAGTAGATGCTCTGGCCAAGTAGATGCTTGTAACTCCAAGAGGGAGTATTTATGCTCGATAGTGGGTTCATGCCTCCATTGATATCTGGGACAGTGACAGAAAGTTCTAAGGTTGTGGATGTCTTTGTTGCCACTAGGGATAAAACATTAGTGCTATGTTCAAGGATGTAGTTACTAGTTACATTACGCGCAATACTTAATGCAATTGTCTCGTTGTTAGCAACTTAATACCGGAGGGGTTCGGATGATAACACGAAGGTGGACTTTTTAGGCATAGATGCATGCTGGATGGCGGTCTATGTACTTTGTCGTAATGCCCAATTAAATCTCACTATACTCATCATAATATGTATGTGCATGGTCATGCCCTCTTTATTTGTCAATTGCCCAACTGTAATTTGTTCACCCAACATGCTGTTTATCTTATGGGAGAGACACCTCTAGTGAACTGTGGACCCGGTCCAATTCTCTATCTTGAAATACAATCTCTTGCAATACTTGTTCTCTTGTTTTCTGCAAACAATCATCTTCCACACAATACGGTTAATCCTTTGTTACAGCAAGCCGGTGAGATTGACAACCTCACTGTTTCGTTGGGGCAAAGTACTTTGGTTGTGTTGTGCAGGTTCCACGTTGGCGCCGGAATCTCTGGTGTTGCGCCGCACTACATCCCGCCGCCATCAACCTTCAACGTGCTTCTTGACTCCTACTGGTTCGATTAAACCTTGGTTTCTTACTGAGGGAAACTTGCCGCTGTGCGCATCACACCTTCCTCTTGGGGTTCCCAACGGACGTGTCAACCACACGCATCAAGCAAATTTCTGGCGCCGTTGCCGGGGAGATCAAGACACGCTACAAGGGGAGTCTCCACTTCCCAATCTCTTTACTTTGTTTTTGTCTTGCTTAGTTTTATTTACTACTTTGTTTGCTGCACTAAATCAAAATACAAAAAAATTAGTTGCTAGTTTTACTTTATTTGCTATCTTGTTTGCTATATCAAAAACACAAAAAAAAATTAGTTACTTGCATTTACTTTATCTAGTTTGCTTTATTTTCTGTTGCTAAAATGGCCAACCCTGAAAATACTAAGTTGTGTGACTTCACAACCACAAATAATAATGATTTCTTATGCACACCTATTGCTCCACCTGCTACTACAGCAGAATTCTTTGAAATTAAACCTGCTTTACTGAATCTTGTTATGCGAGAGCAATTTTACAGTGTTAGTTACGATGATCTTGCTGCCCATCTTAATAATTTTGTTGAACTATGTGAAATGCAAAAATATAAAGATGTAGATGGTGACATTATAAAATTAAAATTGTTCCCTTTCTCATTAAGAGGAAGAGCTAAAGATTGGTTGCTATCTCTGCCTAAGAATAGTATTGATTCATGGACTAAATGCAAGGATGCTTTTATTGGTAGATATTATCCCCCTGCTAAAATTATATCTTTGAGGAGTAGCATAATGAATTTTAAACAATTAGATACTGAACATGTTGCTCAAGCTTGGGAAAGAATGAAATCTCTGGTTAAAAATTGCCCAACCCATGGGTGACTACTTGGATGATCATCCAAACCTTCTATGCAGGACTAAATTTTTCTTCGCGGAATTTATTGGATTCAGCTGCTGGAGGTACCTTTATGTCCATCACTCTTGGTGAAGCAACAAAGCTTCTTGATAATATGATGATCAACTACTCTGAATGGCACACGGAAAGAGCTCCACAAGGTAAGAAGGTAAATTCTGTCGAAGAAACCTCTTCCTTGAGTGATAAGATTGATGCTATTATGTCTATGCTTATGAATGGTAGGCCTAATGTTAATTCTAATAATGTTCCGTTAGCGTCATTGGTTGCTCAAAAAGAATATGTTGATGTGAATTTCATTAAACATAACAATCACAATGATTCTAGGCCATATCCTGCTAATGGTAACTCTTATGGTAGATATGTTTCACCTAATGAAGAAAAGATGCTAGAAATTGAAAGATCCACCAAGAGCTTTATGCAATCACAATATGAGCAAAATAAATTGTTTACTAAAACTATGAATGAGCAATCTACCTTGTTGAAGAATATAGGGAATCAACTTGAAAATCTGAATAGGGAGATCTCGGGGTTGCAAACTAAACTTGCTAATGCTGAAAACCGAATCTCATACATGTCTGCATCACAATCTTCTTTAATTAATAAAATGGCTGCTAAACCTGAGGATTTAGATGACAAAATTACTACTACAGCAAATGCCATCCAAGTTAGAATTAATGAGAATATAAGATTAATGGCTGAACTGCGTGCTAGGTGGGATAGAGAAGAAAATAAAAAACTAGCTAAAGAGAAGAATGTAGCTAAAGTTTGGACTATTACCACCACTAGTAATGCTAATGCTACACATGTTGGTGCACCTCCTACTATTAATAATAAAAGAATTGGTGTTAGCAATGTTTCCACTTCTAATGTAAAGCGCGAGAAACTGCCTGAAACTGCTAAAACTGCTGAAACTGCCTGTGATAAAGCTGCTGAAATTTTTTCCAACATTGGGGATGATGATCCCATTGCTTTAGATTATAATGGTTTGAATTTTGATGATTGCCACATCTCTAAAGTTATAAAGTTCTTGCAAAAACTTGCTAAAAGTCCTAATGCTAGTGCTATAAATTTGGCTTTCACGCAACATATTACAAATGCTCTCATAAAAGCTAGAGAAGAGAAACTAGAGCGCGAAGCCTCTATTCCTAGAAAGCTAGAGGATGGTTGGGAGCCCATCATTAAGATGAAGGTTAAAGATTTTGATTGTAATGCTTTATGTGATCTTGGTGCAAGTATTTCTGTTATGCCTAAGAAAATTTATAATATGCTTGACTTGCCACCGCTGAAAAATTGTTATTTGGATGTTAATCTTGCTGATCATTCTACAAAGAAACCTTTGGGGAAAGTTGATAATGTTCGCATTACCGTTAACAATAACCTTGTCCCCGTTGATTTTGTTGTATTCGATATTGAATGCAATGCATCTTGTCCCATTATATTGGGAAGACCTTTTCTTCGAACTGTTGGTGCTATCATTGATATGAAGGAAGGTAATATAAAATATCAATTTCCTCTCAAGAAAGGTATGGAACACTTCCCTAGAAAGAAAATGAAGTTACCTTTTGATTCTATTATTAGAACAAATTATGATGTTGACACACCATCTCTTGATAATACTTGATACACACTTTCTGCGCCTAGCTGAAAGGCGTTAAAGAAAAGCGCTTATGGCAGACAACCCATGTTTTTACCTACAGTACTGTGGCACCCCCGGGATCAGGGTTAGACAAATACCAGATCTTCGTCTGATATAAGCCTAACCTAGAGCTCGAGAGACTACAGTGAGAGAATCGGTAACACAACAGTGACTCTACGACTCAAAAAGTAATACAAGCTCATAATTGAGCGAAGAACCAAAGCATTACAAGCAGAGGTCACTGACCTGACATACATCAATCAACGGAAGCGAAGTTATGCTATTAGACATAGCAAGATAGCAAAAGGCCTAAGAGGCCAGGAGCATAACGGCGACGTCCCAGCCCATAGATTCCAGGCTGCCACCTGGGAACCCCAAGCTACTCGTCGATGTCGACTAGAAACCACCATCTGTTGGAGCGACTTCTTCTGAAACAAAAGCATGCAAAGCTGAGTACAGGGACTCAGCAAGACTTAGTACAACCTTTTAGCAAAGCGGGTATGCGGGCTTTCTGTGGAGCTTCTTTTGCGTAAAGCCAGTTTTCGTTTGTAAGATAAGAGAGAAGAGAAGTTCGACTACTCAGAGTCTTTAAAAGGGGATAAGAGAACGACATCTCTAGCTTTACTGATCATCATATTGTATCCACCAATCTTCATCATCTCGAACCACTATCCTCGGATTACCCCCTCAACACCCGAAGAAGGTATCCGTAAACACACATTGATTGCCAAGTTTTACGATTAGGTTCATGTTGTCTATGATCACAGAATCCGTTCCCAAGTCGTCCATAACCGTGGACATGGCTTTTCGAAAAGATTTAACCCTGCAGGGGTGCACAACTTTACCCACACGTGCCAACCGATTCTTAGTGCCAGACATTAGCTCTCTTCCTTGGAAAGCCGGCAGAGAGTGGTTGACCACGACCTTTACCTTGCTGTCGCCGAGACCATGAGTCACGCGCTAAGGATTATTCCGCCGTAACGGGTCAAGTCCCGAAGTCGGTCCTTAACGATGTGTACCGAGGTGGGTTTCCCCAGAGGCCGCAACCCCCAGCCACCACGACCACGCTTACCTGCCTGTTATGTACCTTTAACCCCCAAGCAAAATGCAATGCATATGACCAGGTAACGCGCAAACTATGTGACTCATGGAATCTACTAGGCAAGTTAGTGAGTCGAGAGGGTACCATAATAGGGCCTCGTGTGGTTGTACGCTCGGTCTTGGTTCAAGAGGCGAGAACTCGGTTCCTAGGGTCGGCAGAAACGAAACAACCCACCACATCCCAATGTGGCCTCTCGTCTGAGCCTTTAATCATGTTTATCATCATCATCTCTATACTTACCACGTCAACCTGTCATGCTAGATTCATTTCATTGTAAGGCTCCAGTCCGAAGACCGGAGTAGTAGCGTAACAAACTAAGCATGGCTAAGCATAAAGAGATAAAGGCTCTCACGACGCACACATGCCAAACCTAGTTATGCTAGGAGCAGTGGATCAGGGTATTTCAGGCTACAACGATGGAACATGCAATAGATAGGGTAACTCTACCTATCGATAAAAGACAGTTGAATCGTATGCAATAGGTAGGAACCAGAAGTAAAAGCATTTCAAAAACATATATGAACCAGGCTAGGGCTTGCCTTTGTCCCTGACAAACCGAAGTGGATCTTCGATAATCCTGCACTTGACTAGTGTGTCGGTGGGCATATATTGATCTTCGGTGGTGTCGATCTTCATCGTCTCGGACTCGTGCTCTATCGGTCGCAAAGAAGCAAATACTAGAAATAGAGAAATAACATTCAATACATGGCATCGATGCAATGCGCATACAAGTATGATGATATGACATGTTAATAGGTATTGAAAGGGATCCTATAACATGCTCATCAATTTAAATAGGGTTGGAATGCATAATACTTTGCAATTCCATAAACCCCGCATATTAAAGAAAAGGGTTCATTTGTTCTTGTATTAAGGACAGGGTTCAAAGTTGTTTAACAATGCATGCTTTTGATACTAAAGTGTAGATCTCATTTTTCTGAAGATTTTGATATATTATACACCTTTTTCTGATTTAAAATGAAATAGTTATGAATTAAACAAGATTTAACCGTTTTCTGGAATTTCTGGAAAATGTTAAATATCTGACAGGAGGGGTCCACTGTCAGGGTTTACTAAAAACAGAAAATAAAATAAATAAAAAGAAAAGGGCCACTGGGGCCCACTAGGTCAACCGCCGGTGGTCAACCCGACGGTGACCGGCGCCGGTGAGCGGCGGAGGCGGCGCTCCCGTGGCCCCCTGGACGCGCGGAAGGGCGCGTTGGCGAGAGGGCGCCGAGGCGAACCAGGAGGTGGAGGCGCCGCTAGCAGAAGGTCGCCGGACCGACGCCGGCGGCGAGGCCGAGCGGCGGCCGGGGCAGGAGCATGTGGAGGAGGTGCTACGGAGGGAGAGAGGGGGAACTGAGGGGCGCCTGAGCACCGGAGGCTCACCACGAGCGCGACGGAGGGCTCGGAAAGGCCGGAGGAGGCCGGGAGGCGCCACGGTGGCCACGGCGAGCTCGGACGGCCGCGGAGAAGAAGGAGGCGAGGGCGGCGATTCCGGCCCTCCCCGGTCGATTCCTTCGACGGGGATGTTGCTGGCGGCGAGGTGGAGCCGATGGGAGGCACGGATGGGCGCGGGGGTGGCCGGAACGACGGGGCCATGCGGTGGCCGGCGCAGCTAGGTTTTGCTCGCGCGCGCAGAGAAGAGGAGGAGAGGGCCAGGGGAGGGAGAAGATAGGGGAGAAGGAGGGCGTCGGGGTCCTTATCCCCTCGCCAGGGGCGGCGGAGCTTGGTGCGGCTATCCTGGCCGCCGGCGGGATCAGCGGCAGGGAGAGCTCCACCGAGCTGCTTCCAGCTGGAGGAGGAAGAAAGGGGGTTTTTGCGAAAACCCCCCTAGACTTTAGGGTTTTCTTAGGAAATTTTAAAACAGGGCTAAAATCAATAGTATTTTTCTATTTGGCAACCTTTTTGAGTTCAAAAATAACTCTAGACTTTATGTAAAATACTTTGTGGCCCTTCTAATTATATTTGAGGGTCCAACTATTTGGTTTGAAACATTTTGAGAGGATTTTAAACTGAGAGGAAATTGCACACATTATGGTTTCCACTTTATTTGAAATGCAAATTTTTCTTAATGCATTCTAAATGATGCTCATGAATGCACAAACAACTCCTAATTAGGGTTTGGCAAAACAGGGATGTTACAACTCTATCCCCCTTACAAGAATCTCGTCCCCGAGATTCCTAAAGTAGGAAAAGAGAAGGTAACAAGGACTACACCGATCTTCAACGAGCTTGTCGATACCATGATGGCCTTCTTTGTTGAAGAAGTTGATCCATGACATCATGAATGAATTTGATCCACTACACCATGAATGAAGCTGATCCACCACACCACGGATGAAGCGCTTCATTTTCTCCCCTTGAGGTTGTTGCTCAACTGCACCTAAAGGAAAGAGGGAATAACTCTGGACGGTGGATCTTTGAAAGATCGAGTATCTCATGGTCAACTCATGGAAGGAGTGCTTAGAAACAACTCTTGAGCTGACAAACATGAAACACGTCAAGGTAACGGAAGAGACGGAAGAAGTTTCAAATTTTGGTAGGCAATTGCTCCACGCTTTACAAGAATACGAAGAGACAAGGTAGCGAAGAGTTAAATTGCCTTTAATACCATAACGAGGCACTCTTAGAGAGGGTGACTTGTAGAAGAACAAATTATTATGAAACTAGAGCAACTTTGGATTTCAAGAATCCTAGTCACTCTTTGGACAAGGATGATTTTTGCCTAAACAAAAGGTTGGGGCCTAGATGACTGACGAATTCACACAACGTGTGAATTGATTAGAATTTCAAATACTAACCAATGGAAATGGAAGGGTACTGGCTAAGGAAGTGCCAAGAATCAGCGGGGAGTGAAATTTCTCCAAACGAAGTTGTTGTCACCGGAGAAAATGTTTCGAGGGATTGACCGAGAGACATTTAGCAACACTGCTTATGATGTTCTCCTTGATGTTCTAGGCACCAATATTAGGCTATTGAATAGCCTTCAATAGGTCATCAATCGGAGGTCAAGACTTCAGGATTCGAAAAGCATCATAAGGGCAACTCCTAGAATAAGTCGCACAAGATCCTTATGGAGAGTGGTTATTCTTGTTACTTCAAGAATCTTGGCATTAGGTTTTCCGACTAATTGTGTTAACCACGACATCAATCTTGTCGGATTTACAAAGAGACCTATGTCAGAAATCCTTGAGAAACACTAACCATCATTGCCGCTTGAGATTCAGCTTAGGTTAGGTGTAAAGATATTTCAGACTCAGAATGTACGAATAGAAATTGCAACAACTACAACCAAGGTAAAGTTGCTAGATTCTCAAGATATAGACTATAATGTCAAGCTCCAAAAGATTGAACCAGATTGCGCAATCCATATGGTTGCGACTGCAAAGGCCATTGCGTGCATATGAACTTGCAATATAACACAAGTGAGTCCTGGTGGGGACACCAAAGAAAATATCGAAGCTAATAAGCTTTTCTCTATCTTGAACAAACCAGTCAGTGGCTTAGCGTGCATAGAGGAACATTTCAAGGAATGGAGGCAACAACCTTCCATCTCAAGAATACTTCGCACCTGCCTGACCGACTTGAGATGATTCCCGAGGAAAACAAAGGGAACTTTACTCGAATCCACGGCGACATCTTTCAACAAGTGCACGTGAACCAGAGAAGGTCACTTCTAGCATCCAGAACACATACTTCATGATAACACAAGGATGGTTCTTAAAAAGTTTCCAATATTAGTGCCAAATGTTCAATATGAATCTCTTTAAACATGGAGGAAATAAGAATGTCATCGATGGGCTCAATAACAAACTTGTCAAGATACTCCAATGAGGGACTCATATTCTATATGGACTCGACAGAATTATTGGTCAGACCAGAGGACACGAAGGTATACTCAGACGAGACACCATGAGTATAAACATCATCAAGATAGTCCTTGGAACTGAGTTTGATTTGACGATAGCCCAGGCTCAAATCAAATATGGGGAAGATAGCATATCCGCAAAGGAGATACTTTCTGACTTCAACACAGACAACACTAGACATCCCTTTATGAAGGAACAAAGTTGGATAGACCTTTTGTCTTTCAACTCTCCAAGTTGTTGATTAAGCTCAACCAACTAGTCCAGGGTTATCCAGCACGGTTCTTGGAGAAGTAGTTCAATGGACCAACGTACTCATGAACTCGACAACACGGTCATGTGACAACATGGCAATACTTCTAGAAGACAACTAGAATATCATGAACCACCGGTATATCACTGAATTCAAAAGGGAAACTTGCTTTACAAATAAATCGATGTGGTCTTGAGAGCTTCGGTATCAACCTAACTCTTTGACCGAATATGTGCACCTGAACAAATGGACTTGGCAACACACCATCAAACTTTGCTTAATAATTGGCGAACCAATTATGGTAAGAATGACATCAATGTCCTTGGATTTCGAAGCAATAAAAATTGCGTGGAATCTCGGATGGCCACATCAATATGCACACCCCAACATTCCCAAGCACAGACAGCTCAGAGGAAGGGCGAGTAAAGATAGGTAAGAGCATCACTTCATCAATAAGGCCATGATACAAAGCACGACCTCATGATATAGAAGAGGGCGATACTCTACGGTAGAACAGAACAGAAGTTAACGAGGCCTCTTTATCTGCGGATTACAACACTTTGACCAAGTCTTAGAAACGGACGAGGAACTGGAGTTTGTTTCTCCTGACATACTGAAGTGGAATGTCTTGACTAACCACAAGGGTAATATACACTGAAGAACACCAATGCACATTTACACTTGGCTGCTAACTAGCAGACAAAGGTCGAAAGGAAACTAAAGAAGAAGAACACGATCAGGATCAGAATTCCTGAGAGGTAGATGCACAAGTTAACACTCTTGGGAAACTCATGCTGAAAAAGGGAGGTGTAGCAGAGTCACGTGCATAGATAAGGGACTCACAAAGATCACTCTTGTCATGATCCATTTGGTTCAGTGAAAGAATCTCTGCGATAGCTAGTGGAAGGGAAAGATCTTTATTGTCGTAGTTCAACACGACAATAAACACAAGCTTGAAGGATAGCTTAATTTTAATTTAGCCATCCCGATGTAATGTTTGAACATTAACACCAGTGTTCAATGGCATGGATCTTGGGTTAAAGGCCAGCTTCATGAACTAAGATTCATATAGAATCCAGCACAATCGGGGACCTTCGGTTCAAGTCCAAGGGTTAAAACCCAGAGAAAGGAGTAACCACCAGATGAGTGACACAGAGGACACTGCTGAGGTAGTGATCATTATGTAGCTTCTAGAAGACATGCATAGCTTCCAAAGTACCACGCAAATAGAAAGGAGGCATTCAAGGCGAAAGGACACCTCGAAGCCTAGAACAGAAGGATGTGGAACCCACAAAATAGAGAGATCATGATGGAAAGGAATCTCTCTGTTGAAACAGAACAAGGAGGATGCAAAGAACACACATGACTCTAGAGAACTCTGCACTAGGTCAATTGGTTTAGGAACGTCATACCCTTGAGCCACCTAAGTTTGAAAGACTAGAAGAGATAGAAAAACTTTCAAATCAACACAAGGTAAGGCACTTTAGAATTAGAGCGATACCAGATAAGGAGTAAAAAGAAGCCTAATTAGATTTTCGCAAATACTTTTAGCTTTCAAATAGTTTACACAAACACTAGACTCAACAACGACCAGTAGAAAGGGTTTTCCTACAGGCAGTCCTGCTCTGATACCAAAACCTGTGGCACCCCCGGGATCAGGGTTAGACAAATACCAGATCTTCGTCTGATATAAGCCTAACCTAGAGCTCGAGAGACTACAGTGAGAGAATCGGTAACACAACAGTGACTCTACGACTCAAAAAGTAATACAAGCTCATAATTGAGCGAAGAACCAAAGCATTACAAGCAGAGGTCACTGACCTGACATACATCAATCAACGGAAGCGAAGTTATGCTATTAGACATAGCAAGATAGCAAAAGGCCTAAGAGGCCAGGAGCATAACGGTGACGTCCCAGCCGATAGATTCTAGGCTGCCACCTGGGAACCCCAAGCTACTCGTCGATGTCGACTAGAAACCACCATCTGTTGGAGCGACTTCTTCTGAAACAAAAGCATGCAAAGCTGAGTACAGGGACTCAGCAAGACTTAGTACAACCTTTTAGCAAAGCGGGTATGCGGGCTTTCTGTGGAGCTTCTTTTGCGTAAAGCCAGTTTTCGTTTGTAAGATAAGAGAGAAGAGAAGTTCGACTACTCAGAGTCTTTAAAAGGGGATAAGAGAACGACATCTCTAGCTTTACTGATCATCATATTGTATCCACCAATCTTCATCATCTTGAACCACTATCCTCGGATTACCCCCTCAACACCCGAAGAAGGTATCCGTAAACACACATTGATTGCCAAGTTTTACGATTAGGTTCATGTTGTCTATGATCACAGAATCCGTTCCCAAGTCGTCCATAACCGTGGACATGGCTTTTCGAAAAGATTTAACCCTGCAGGGGTGCACAACTTTACCCACACGTGCCAACCGATTCTTAGTGCCAGACATTAGCTCTCTTCCTTGGAAAGCCGGCAGAGAGTGGTTGACCACGACCTTTACCTTGCTGTCGCCGAGACCATGAGTCACGCGCTAAGGATTATTCCGCCGTAACGGGTCAAGTCCCGAAGTCGGTCCTTAACGATGTGTACCGAGGTGGGTTTCCCCAGAGGCCGCAACCCCCAGCCACCACGACCACGCTTACCTGCCTGTTATGTACCTTTAACCCCCAAGCAAAATGCAATGCATATGACCAGGTAACGCGCAAACTATGTGACTCATGGAATCTACTAGGCAAGTTAGTGAGTCGAGAGGGTACCATAATAGGGCCTCGTGTGGTTGTACGCTCGGTCTTGGTTCAGGAGGCGAGAACTCGGTTCCTAGGGTCGGCAGAAACGAAACAACCCACCACATCCCAATGTGGCCTCTCGTCTGAGCATTTAATCATGTTTATCATCATCATCTCTATACTTACCACGTCAACCTGTCATGCTAGATTCATTTCATTGTAAGGCTCCAGTCCGAAGACCGGAGTAGTAGCGTAACAAACTAAGCATGGCTAAGCATAAAGAGATAAAGGCTCTCGCGACGCACACATGCCAAACCTAGTTATGCTAGGAGCAGTGGATCAGGGTATTTCAGGCTACAACGATGGAACATGCAATAGATAGGGTAACTCTACCTATCGATAAAAGACAGTTGAATCGTATGCAATAGGTAGGAACCAGAAGTAAAAGCATTTCAAAAACATATATGAACCAGGCTAGGGCTTGCCTTTGTCCCTGACAAACCGAAGTGGATCTTCGATAATCCTGCACTTGACTAGTGTGTCGGTGGGCATATATTGATCTTCGGTGGTGTCGATCTTCATCGTCTCGGACTCGTGCTCTATCGGTCGCAAAGAAGCAAATACTAGAAATAGAGAAATAACATTCAATACATGGCATCGATGCAATGCGCATACAAGTATGATGATATGACATGTTAATAGGTATTGAAAGGGATCCTATAACATGCTCATCAATTTAAATAGGGTTGGAATGCATAATACTTTGCAATTCCATAAACCCCGCATATTAAAGAAAAGGGTTCATTTGTTCTTGTATTAAGGACAGGGTTCAAAGTTGTTTAACAATGCATGCCTTTGATACTAAAGTGTAGATCTCATTTTTCTGAAGATTTTGATATATTATACACCTTTTTTCTGATTTAAAATGAAATAGTTATGAATTAAACAAGATTTAACCATTTTCTGGAATTTCTGGAAAATGTTAAATATCTGACAGGAGGGGTCCACTGTCAGGGTTTACTAAAAACAGAAAATAAAATAAATAAAAAGAAAAGGGCCACTGGGGCCCACTAGGTCAACCGCCGGTGGTCAACCCGACGGTGACCGGCGCCGGTGAGCGGCGGAGGCGGCGCTCCCGTGGCCCCCTGGACGCGCGGAAGGGCGCGTTGGCGAGAGGGCGCCGAGGCGAACCAGGAGGTGGAGGCGCCGCTAGCAGAAGGTCGCCGGACCGACGCCGGCGGCGAGGCCGAGCGGCGGCCGGGGCAGGAGCATGTGGAGGAGGTGCTACGGAGGGAGAGAGGGGGAACTGAGGGGCGCCTGAGCACCGGAGGCTCACCACGAGCGCGATGGAGGGCTCGGAAAGGCCGGAGGAGGCCGGGAGGCGCCACGGCGGCCACGGCGAGCTCGGACGGCCGCGGAGAAGAAGGAGGCGAGGGCGGCGATTCCGGCCCTCCCCGGTCGATTCCTTCGACGGGGATGTTGCTGGCGGCGAGGTGGAGCCGATGGGAGGCACGGATGGGCGCGGGGGTGGCCGGAACGACGGGGCCATGCGGTGGCCGGCGCAGCTAGGTTTTGCTCGCGCGCGCAGAGAAGAGGAGGAGAGGGCCAGGGGAGGGAGAAGATAGGGGAGAAGGAGGGCGTCGGGGTCCTTATCCCCTCGCCAGGGGCGGCGGAGCTTGGCGCGGCTATCCTGGCCGCCGGCGGGATCAGCGGCAGGGAGAGCTCCACCGAGCTGCTTCCAGCTGGAGGAGGAAGAAAGGGGGTTTTTGCGAAAACCCCCCTAGACTTTAGGGTTTTCTTAGGAAATTTTAAAACAGGGCTAAAATCAATAGTATTTTTCTATTTGGCAACCTTTTTGAGTTCAAAAATAACTCTAGACTTTATGTAAAATACTTTGTGGCCCTTCTAATTATATTTGAGGGTCCAACTATTTGGTTTGAAACATTTTGAGAGGATTTTAAACTGAGAGGAAATTGCACACATTATGGTTTCCACTTTATTTGAAATGCAAATTTTTCTTAATGCATTCTAAATGATGCTCATGAATGCACAAACAACTCCTAATTAGGGTTTGGCAAAACAGGGATGTTACAAGTACTTTGTTTTTATTTTGTGTCTTGGAAGTTGTTTACTACTGTAGCAACCTCTCCTTATCTTAGTTTAGTGTTTTGTTGTGCCAAGTAAAGTCGTTGATAGAAAAGTTCATACTAGATTTGGATTACTGCGCAGAAACAGATTTCTTTGCTGTCACGAATCTGGGCTGTTTTCCCTGTAGGTAACTCAGAAAATTATGCCAATTTACGTGAGTGATCCTCAGATATGTACGCAACTTTCATTCAATTTGAGCATTTTCATTTGAGCAAGTCTGGTGCCTCGATAAAATTCGTCAATACGAACTGTTCTGTTTTGACAGATTCTGCCTTTTATTTCGCATTGCCTCTTTTGCTATGTTGGATGAATTTCTTTGATCCATTAATGCCCAGTAGCTTTATGCAATGTCCAGAAGTGTTAAGAATGATTGTGTCACCTCTGAACATGTTAATTTTTATTGTCACTAACCCTCTAATGAGTTGTTCTAAGTTTGGTGTGGAGGAAGTTTTCAAGGATCAAGAGAGGAGTATGATGCAACATGATCAAGGAGAGTGAAAGCTCTAAGCTTGGGGATGCCCCGGTGGTTCACCCCTGCATATATCAAGCAGACTCAAGCGTCTAAGCTTGGGGATGCCCAAGGCATCCCCTTCTTCATCGACAACATTATCAGGTTCCTCCCCTGAAACTATATTTTTATTCCATCACATCTTATGTGCTTTGCTTGGAGCGTCGGTTTGTTTTTGTTTTTTGTTTTGTTTGAATAAAATGGATCCTAGCATTCACTTTATGGGAGAGAGACACGCTCCGCTGTAGCATATGGACAAGTATGTCCTTAGTTTCTACTCATAGTATTCATGGCGAAGTTTCTCCTTCGTTAAATTGTTATATGGTTGGAATTGGAAAATGATACATGTAGTAATTGCTATAATGTCTTGGGTAATGTGATCCTTGGCAATTGTTGTGCTCATGTTTAAGCTCTTGCATCATATGCTTTGCACCCATTAATGAAGAAATACATAGAGCATTGCTAAAATTTGGTTTGCATATTTGGTTTCTCTAAGGTCTAGATAATTTCTAGTATTGAGTTTGAACAACAAGGAAGACGGTGTAGAGTCTTATAATGTTTTCAATATGTCTTTTATGTGAGTTTTGCTGCACCGGTTCATCCTTGTGTTTGTTTCAAATAAGCCTTGCTAGCCTAAACCTTGTATCGAGAGGGATTACTTCTCATGCATCCAAAATACTTGAGCCAACCACTATGGCATTTGTGTCCACCATACCTACCTACTACATGGTATTTTCCGCCATTCCAAAGTAAATTGCTTGAGTGCTACCTTTAAAATTCCATCATTCACCTTTGCAATATATAGCTCATGGGACAAATAGCTTTAAAACTATTGTGGTATTGAATATGTAATTATGCACTTTATCTCTTATTAAGTTGCTTGTTGTGCGATAACCATGTTTACTGGGGACGCCATCAACTACTCTTTGTTGAATTTCATGTGAGTTGCTATGCATGTTCGTCTTGTCTGAAGTAAGAGCGATCTACCACCTTATGGTTAAGCATGCATATTGTTAGAGAAGAACATTGGGCCGCTAACTAAAGCCATGATCCATGGTGGAAGTTTCAGTTTTGGACATATATCCTCAATCTCATATGAGAAAATTATTAATTGTTGTTACATGCTTATGCATAAAAGAGGAGTCCATTATCTGTTGTCTATGTTGTCCCGGTATGGATGTCTAAGTTGAGAATAATCAATAGCGAGAAATCCAATGCGAGCTTTCTCCTTAGACCTTTGTACAAAGTGCGGCATAGAGGTACCCCTTTGTGACACTTGGTTAAAACATGTGCATTGTGATGATCCGGTAGTCCAAGCTAATTAGGACAAGGTGCGGGCACTATTAGTACACTATGCATGAGGCTTGCAACTTGTAAGATATAATTTACATTATACATATGCTTTATTACTACCGTTGACAAAATTGTTTCATGTTTTCAAAATCAAAGCTCTAGCACAAATATAGCTATCGATGCTTTTCCTCTATGGAGGACAATTCTTTTACTTTCAATGTTGAGTCAGTTCACCTATTTCTCTCCACCTCAAGAAGCAAACACTTGTGTGAACTGTGCATTGATTCCTACATACTTGCATATTGCACTTATTATATTACTCTATGTTGACAATATCCATGAGATATACATGTTACAAGTTGAAAGCAACCGCTGAAACTTAATCTTCCTTTGTGTTGCTTCAATGCTTTTACTTTGAATTATTGCTTTATGAGTTAACTCTTATGCAAGACTTATTGATGCTTGTCTTGAAGTGCTATTCATGAAAAGTCTTTGCTATATGATTCACTTGTTTACTCATGTCATATACATTGTTTTGATCGCTGCATTCACTACATATGCTTTACAAATAGTATGATCAAGATTATGATGGCATGTCACTCCAAAAATTATCTGTGTTATCGTTTTACCTGCTCGGGACGAGCAGAACTAAGCTTGGGGATGCTGATACGTCTCCGACGTATCGATAATTTCTTACGTTCCATGCCACATTATTGATGTTATCTACATGTTTTATGCACACTTTATGTCATATTCGTGCATTTTCTGGAACTAACATATTAACAAGATGCCGAAGTGCCGATTCTTTGTTTTACGATGTTTTTGGTTTCAGAAATCCTAGTAACGAAATATTCTCGGAATTGGACGAAATCAACGCCCAGGGTCCTATTTTGCCACGAAGCTTCCAGAAGTCCGAAGAGGAGACGAAGTGGGGCCACGAGGTGGCCACACCCTAGGGCGGCGCGGCCCCCCTTGGCCGCGCGGCCCTGTGGTGTGGGGCCCTCGTGCCGCCTCCTGACCTGCCCTTCCGCCTACTTAAAGCCTCCGTTGCGAAACCCCCAGTACCGAGAGCCACGATACGGAAAACCTTCCAGAGACGCCGCCACCGCCGATCCCATCTCGGGGGATCCATGAGATCGCCTCTGGCACCCTGCCGGAGAGGGGATTCATCTCCCGGAGGACTCTACGCCACCATGGTCGCCTCCGGAGTGATGTGTGAGTAGTCTACCCCTGGACTATGGGTCCATAGCAGTAGCTAGATGGTTGTCTTCTCCCCATTGTGCTTCATTGTCGGATCTTGTGAGCTGCCTAACATGATCAAGATCATCTATCTGTAATTCTATATGTTGTGTTTGTTGGGATCCGATGAATAGAGAATACTTGTTATGTTGATTATCAAAGTTATGTCTATGTGTTGTTTATGATCTTGCATGCTCTCCGTTACTAGTAGATGCTCTGGCCAAGTAGATGCTTGTAATTCCAAGAGGGAGTATTTATGCTCGATAGTGGGTTCATGCCTCCATTGATATCTGGGACAGTGACAGAAAGTTCTAAGGTTGTGGATGTGCTGTTGCCACTAGGGATAAAACATTAGTGCTATGTTCAAGGATGTAGTTACTAGTTACATTACGCGCAATACTTAATGCAATTGTCTGTTGTTAGCAACTTAATACGGAGGGTTCGGATGATAACCTGAAGGTGGACTTTTTAGGCATAGATGCATGCTGGATGGCGGTCTATGTACTTTGTCGTAATGCCCAATTAAATCTCACTATACTCATCATAATATGTATGTGCATGGTCATGCCCTCTTTATTTGTCAATTGCCCAACTGTAATTTGTTCACCCAACATGTTGTTTATCTTATGGGAGAGACACCTCTAGTGAACTGTGGACCCCGGTCCAATTCTCTATACTGAAATACAATCTACTGCAATACTTGTTCTACTGTTTTCTGCAAACAATCATCTTCCACACAATACGGTTAATCCTTTGTTACAGCAAGCCGGTGAGATTGACAACCTCACTGTTTCGTTGGGGCAAAGTACTTTGGTTGTGTTGTGCAGGTTCCACGTTGGCGCCGGAATCTCTGGTGTTGCGCCGCACTACATCCCGCCGCCATCAACCTTCAACGTGCATCTTGACTCCTACTGGTTCGATTAAACCTTGGTTTCTTACTGAGGGAAACTTGCCGCTGTGCGCATCACACCTTCCTCTCGGGGTTCCCAACGGACGTGTCAACCACACGCATCAATACTTTGCCCCAACTTAACAGTGAGGTTGTCAATCTCACCGGCTTGCTGAAAACAAAGGATTAATCGTATGGTGTGGAGAAAGATGTTTGTTTGCAAAGAACAGCAGAGAACAATGATTGCAGTAGGTTGTATTTCAGATGTAAAAGAATGGACCGGGGTCCATAGTTCACTAGTGGTGTCTCTCCAATAAGATAAATAGCATGTTGGGTGAACAAATTACAGGTGGGCAATTGACAAATAGAGAGGGCATAACAATGCACATACATATCATGATGACTACTATGAGATTTACTTAGGGCATTACGACAAAGAACATAGACTGCTATCTAGCATGCATCTATGCCTAAAAAGTCCACCTTCGGGTTAGCATCCGCACCCCTTCCAGTATTAAGTTGCAAACAACAGACAATTGCATTAAGTATGGTGCGTAATGTAATCAACACAAATATCCTTAGACAAAGCATCGATGTTTTATCCCTAGTGGCAACAGCACATCCACAACCTTAGAACTTTCTGTCACTGTCCCAGATTCAATGGAGGCATGAACCCACTATCGAGCATAAATACTCCCTCTTGGAGTTACAAGTATCAACTTGGCCAGAGCCTCTACTAGCAACGGAGAGCATGCAAGATCATAAACAACACATATATGATAGATCAATAATCAACTTGACATAGTATTCCATATTCATCGGATCCCACCAAACACAACATGTAGTATTACAAATAGATGATCTTGATCATGATAGGCAGCTCACAAGATCTAAACATGATAGCACAAGAGGAGAAGACAACCATCTAGCTACTGCTATGGACCCATAGTCCAAGGATGAACTACTCACGCATCAATCCGGAGGCGGGCATGATGATGTAGAGTCCTCCGGTGATGATTCCCCTCTCCGGCAGGGTGCCGGAGGTGATCTCCTGAATCCCCCGAGATGGGATTGGCGGCGACGGCGTCTCCGTAACTTTTCTCGTATCGTGGCTCTCGGTACTAGGGTTTTCGCGACGGAGAGTATAAGTAGGCAGAAGGGCAGAGTCGGAGGAGGCACGGGGGCCCCACACCATAGGGCGGCGCGGGCCCCACCTTGGCCGCGCCGCCTTGTGGTGTCGGCCCCTCGTGGCCCCACTTCATATCCTCTTCGGTCTTCTGGAAGCTCCGTGGAAAAATAAGACCCTGGGCGTTTGTTTCGTCCAATTCCGAGAATATTTCCTGTGTAGGATTTCTGAAACCAAAAACAGCAGAAAACAGGAACTGGCGCTTCGGCATCTTGTTAATAGGTTAGTACCGGAAAATGCATAAAAATGATATAAAGTGTATATAAAACATGTGAGTATTGTCATAAAACTAGCATGGAACATAAGAAATTATAGATACGTTTGAGACGTATCAAGCATCCCCAAGCTTATTTCCTACTCGCCCTCGAGTAGGTAAACGATAACAAGGATAATTTCTGAAGTGACATGCTACTATCATAATCTTAATCAATACTATTGTAAAGCATATGAGATGAATGAAGTGATTCAAAGCAATGGTAAAGATAATGACTAAACAACTGAATCATATAGCAAAGACTTTTCATGAATAGTACTTTCAAGACAAGCATCAATAAGTCTTGCATAAGCGTTAACTCATAAAGCAATAAATTCTTAATAGAAGGTTTTGAAGCAACACAAAGGAAGATATAAGTTTCAGCAGTTGCTTTCAACTTTAACATGTATATCTCATGGATAATTATCAACACAAAGTAATATGATGAGTGCAAATAAGCAAGTATGTAAGAATCAATGCACACAGTTGACACAAGTGTTTGCTTCTAAGATGGAAAGAAGTAGGTAAACTGACTCAACATAAAGTAAAAGAAAGGCCCTTCGCAGAGGGAAGCATGGATTACTATTTTTGTGCTAGAGCTTTTATTTTGAAAACATAGAAACAATTTTGTCAACGGTAGTAATAATTCATATGTGTTATGCATAAGACATCCTATAAGTTGCAAGCCTCATGCATCGAATACCAATAGTGCTCGCACCTTGTCCTAATTAGCTTGGATTTCCATGGATTCTCATTGCATTACATATGTTTCAACCAAGTGTCACAAAGGGGTACCTCTATGTCACCTGTACAAAGGTCCAAGGAGATAGATCGCATTTGATTTCTCGTTTTTGATAGATCTCAACTTGAGGACATCCATACCGGGAGAACATAGAAAACAGATAATGGACTCCTCTTTAATGCATAAGCATTCAACAACAGATAATATTCTCATAAGAGATTGAGGATTAATGTCCAAACTGAAACTTCCACCATGATACATGGCTTTGGTTAGCGGCCCAAAGTTCTTGTCTAACAATATGCATACTCAAACCATACAACTCATGGCAAATCACCCTTACTTCAGACAAGACGAACATGCATAGCAACTCACATGATATTCAACAAAAGTTGATGGCGTCCCCTGGCGGCGAGGTCAGGGGAGGCCGGAGTTGGCCGGAGCGTGGCGGCGGTCATGGCGGCGACGTTGTCGCCAGTAAATCGCCAGAGCGCGTTAGGGTTAGGTCACGAGAGAGAGTGAGAGAGATGAGTGGGTGGGTCGACGTGGTCGGTGGCCACCAGGGGGGAATTTGGCTCGGCCAAATGGCCCACCCAATTGGGCCCATTTAGTTAGTTTAGTTGGGCCAGGGTTATTTTGGTAATTTCACATTTTAAATAACCCTGAATTTTACCAAATTCCAAATAAATTATTTGAATCCCTAAAAAAAAATCAAGAAAAATAAGATTTATGAATCATAAATTATTCTTAACAAGAATGAAATAAGAAATGAAGTTTAGAAAACAAATTCAAATTTTGGAATTTCTGAATTAAGAATTAAAACTTGGAATTTTAAATTTTTATTTCCTTGTATTTAAAAATCAAGGAAAATTTCAAATAAATTTAAATATTTGTTTTCAAATATTTCAAAAATGAAATTCTTTTATTCCAAGTCATTTCTTTCAAGATATTTTCCAAAGGAAAATATTCTGGTATTCTAAATCCAAAAATATAGGGAAAACTCTATTATTTCAAATTATGTTGAAATAAATATTTCTTTCAAAAGTAAAGTTTTAATACTTTGAACAATTCTTTATTTATGAAATGAAAGTGTTTTTACAAGTAAAAGTAATTGCAAATTACTGCCAAAGGCACAAATCTTAATTCAACCCTAAATCTTAATACAATAATGGGGCAGGGGATTCAACATAAAATAATACATTCATGACTGCATTATTTGAATTTTATAACATTGTCCTTACTGGACAATGATGCTTCTTTACAGAACCCGAGGTCCAGGTTCCATCCACTGCATTGAACTGCATTATCTCGCAGTCCACAGGCAAGTTCACCCTTGCTCATATCAACTTGAGTATTTTCTATCAATTTACTGCAAAGCTATATACTTACCATTCCTGCATTGCAAATGAAAATGTTACTTTTCCAATTATGAATATGACTATGTGGCTGGCAATGGAACCATGGTTGTGTTGATATGGTGGAGGTTCCATTGCATGGGTTTTATTAACCTAGGAGTAATTACCAATGCCGTCCAGTGATTCTAGCGTCGTACATATCGTTCTCTTTCAAGTGCTAAATCTGAGCCGTTATTTGTCTTTTGTTTTAATTATATAATAGATAGATAGGGAATTTATATCACTAATCCGAGTAAATTAAACAAATTCGTTCAAGATTGTATATTGTAAGTAAATTTGGCTCTAATGGGTGTCGAAAGAATTGAAACAAGATATTTAGGTGACGAATAAATGATTTTTTTGTTAAAATTGCAGTATTAACAAGTTTATTACCTAAAATGAAAATTTACTAGATTCACATAGGAAGTTACATGTTTGTCTTGAATAAAAAATATTTTTTGACTAGGTTAGCACATAACTCAATAAATGACACAACCACCCGCTTCGGCCTAGTACAAGCCATGTGGGAGGAAGGCGACAGAGAGGTTCCTTCCTAACTACTCCACGCCATAGTGCCGAAATGCTTATATGTGATCCTTATTAGTAGCATTGCCCAAAATAGACACGTCAGTGGCATTTGCCCAAAATACTAGTGGCGTGTCCAAATAAGGCCCCACCTTGTTTACCAAAGAAGTGGATGCTATGTATTGATAGAAAAAATGGAGACTCAAATTGAATACTACTTAAATATAAAACGGATGAAGACAAAGAATGAAAATTATGGCCACATGGCAGTAAAATAATTATCACCCATTACCGATGATCTTCCTCAGCCGTTCACTTTTCCTGGATTCTCCCCACGGCCCTGGTAAGGAGGCAGATGAAACAAAATTGAGTTTAAACCGGAGCATCTCGTAGCTGCGCACAACAACTCAAATCCTTAAGTTGGAATTGCCGCTGCTCCTTATCCGGCCGGACCGAATCCCGGCACTTGCAGTGTCTTTGTGCAGTGCAAGCGCCACTCTTTCCATCGATCTTCTGGCCACCTACACATGGTAGCAATTACATCAGATCTGGTGATATGTAAAAAAAACATACGTTTAGCTGTGAAAGGTAGATTTTAGAAGGTGTGAGTAAAAGAGAGAAGAACTGCCCAGGAGTTTATAGGACAACCTGGGGAGAGGAAGCGACTACACCATTTGATAGATTTATGGAGCAGAAGAAGCCCGATCGCTGCACTTATTGGTTGTCTTTCGCTAGGGAGAAGGTCAATGGGTACATAAATAATGCTAGTGGTTTGTTCTTTCTGAATTCTGGTGTAATGGGCTAACGTATTTTCTCTACCCTGCTGATGTGGCATACTCAATGATTTTTTGTGAGAGCTGAGAAATGAGTTAGTGAGTTGATGTGGCAAGCTAGGATTGGTCAAAAAATCTTGATGATGTGGATAGCTTGCATGTTAAGATAATTATCCTTAGTGGGTTGCTCCAATTTAGATATTATAGACTAGTCGGAGTAGGTTGAGAATATTGCCCGACTCAGAAAATCCCTGAGTTGGTTATTTTATTTCGCCATCTCCGCTATTTATATTATTGGAGTCTGCTTTATATATAAACCGACTCTGGAACTATTGGAGACGGATGGAAAATTCCGGCCGACTCAGGGGCATAGTTTAGAGTTGGCTCTTTGTTTTAGGCAAAACCAGCTCTAGGATTTCGTCTCTAATAATCAAGTTTCTACTAATTAATGTTCCTTCAAACTGGATATGGATCCTTTAGTACCGGTTCGTGGCACGAATCGGTGCTAAAGGTCCCGCACGAACCGGTGCTAATGCCGCGGCTGGTTCCCTGAACGTCCAGACCGCACGAACCGGTGCTAATGACCCCTTTTAGCACCGGTTCGTGCCAAATCCGGTGCTAATGCTATTTGGAGCAAAAAACCAAAGCCCTCTTTTCTACTAGTGGTACAACATGAAATATATTTTCATATTATATTTATATAGTATTATACTTGTTGACAAAAATTTTCTCTATTTTGACAAACTTGACATTATTTGACACTGAAATAACTTATAGACGTTCCTTTGAGAGTGGAAGGGAGTATTACATAGATGTACTACCTCCGTTTCAAGGAATAAGACGCACACGTATTTCAAAATGAATTTTGACCATAAAAATTGAGCAACAAAATTTTATTATATTATATGTAATTAGTACCGTTGGATTCGTATTGAAAAGAACTTTTTAATGGTAGTAATTTCATACAAACAATTTTGATCTATTTGAAGTAATTCTTGGTCAAACAAAAAGCTTGTAAAACGAGGGTGCCTTATTCCTTGAAACGGAGGTAGTATGTATTTGTGATGTATAATTAAATTGTAACGTGGCATATGCAACGAATGTGAGGCATCTAACAACCAACCAGGGTCCCACTCCCATGTGGATGACTCAAACCAAACAACAATTAATATTATGGTTGGAGAATTAATACCCAATAAGACCATTGATTATGAGTTCCAGTTTCAAAGTTTATCTGGAAAACTAAGAATCGAATGCTACAAACTTCAGGAAATTTCTAGATATTGAATGCAGAAAATTATGTCTCTTCTAAAAAAACTCAGAAATTTAGGATGTTAATTTTGGGAAAGTTTTGAACAAATATTACGTGGATATCCTGATTTTTAAAATTTGAAATTACAATTTGAACATACTAAATACGAGAAATTATGTCTCTTTGAAGAAAATTATGATTTTTTGCTGCTAGTTCTGATTTTTTTGAAAAAACATTTAGTGACTTTCATAATTTTTCAAAATTCAAATTTGAGAGTGGATTTGGTGATCACGGGGATACGTGTGCACCCTCTCCCTACCGTTGGATTTGTTCCAAGATTGCGACTTCATAGACGGCAATGAAACGGCGTCAAATCTGCATCCAGCCACGCGCCCACGTGGAGAGAAAGCGATGGAGGGCCCACCTTATCGTCTAGCTGCTGTCTTCTCCCCGAGGGTCTCCTCTGTTCAGAAAAAGCTCCCGGGTCTCGATCTCCTCGCTGCAGCTGGCGGGGTCGTTGATGGCCACCTCCTCACGGATGGCTTCCAACCGGTCCCTTCCCGGCACGATCTCCCGCTCCACCTCCAGGATGAGCGCCAAGACACTCGCCTTGAGCTCCCGCTCGGCGGCGGCCTCGAGCCCGTGGCGCCGGCACTGGCGCGACGCGAGCGCGAGGAGTTCGGCAACGTCGTGTACCTCACATAGATCTTGAGAGCAATTCATCCAAGGTAGGAGTAGGGGTGTCACCTCCTCACGAGGGCCCCGAACCTGGGTAGATCGCTGTGTCCAACTCTGTCGAGCCTGATCCGTCGCTCGTTGCGGTGTCGTCATCGCCAAGCCGTGCTAAGACTCTTGTGTTCGACACCTAGTTGGGTTCTTCGTGAGTACCCGTGTCCCTGAGACGCAAAACCTCCGACACTCATGTGCCACCGCTTCTACTACCCCGTGGAGGATTAGTCTGCATCTCCATGGTCTCCTTATCGACGCGGATCTCATCGACCTCGAGTGCGGACTTCTCCAGGGCCATTTTGCCTTGTCAATGGCGTCCCTTATGCTTATATCTGTTGTTAGAAAAGCCTGTTTCTCTATCCCTGCATCATGGCTATAATCGTTAAGACATTGCCCTCGTGGGCTTTTATGTATGCCTTGTAGATATTTTGCGTCTGTTATGTGCTTGCTCGTGAGCTCTTTCCTTCTTAACTCCCCACAGAGCCTATTTTTCTTTTTCCACGTGTTTTGGATGCTCTACGTCGGCAGGGGCCAGCCCCCGAGCGCAATGATCACCACTCACTAGTATGCCGCTCGTGGAGCGTGGCAAGGCTAACGGGCGCCAAGGCTATAGCGAGGCGGCTGAAATGGCTCACGAGGTCATCCCTCAAGGCTCCCTTTGGCGTGCAAGCGACTCACGGAAGAAAATCGAGATTGGGCTCGTGGAGGTAGAATGTTGGAGCAGAGCGTGAAAGAGCAAATGTAGCATAAACTTAGCTTTTTAGAGTAGCTGCTCCCGTTTGCTTTGCCTCATGAGTCTCGTGGGACCTCGTGAGGAACTTTCGTAAGTCCTGGCGAGGAATTTCTCATGAGGGATCGCTCGTGGGACCTCGTGGAGGTCTCCTGCAGGTCTCGGTGGGGAGCTATATCCTGCTCTGGCGACAAAGGAACACCCGCAGATTTGCGAAAAACAGCACTTGCGTGCGCTCACTGGTTCGCGCTTGGGTGTCACGTGAGGAGATTGAGCACCAACGACTTGGTGAGGTGGCGTATGACAGCGGTAGGGCCCTTGCCAGAGCTCAGTCTCTTTGGGTTTTTCGGGTTCACTGGGTTCTGCCACGCGTACACTACAAGGAATCTGTCAATACACGACGTTTCAAAAACATCACAGTGGATCGTCTATGACGGTTTTTTGACGTTTTTTTGACATTTTTTGAGAACGTCAAAAGATGAGCGCCAAGATTGGGCAAGGAACAGAGCCCAAAGAATACGACGAGTATAGCCCGAGAAACAAGAGAGAATTGCATGGAACTGTGGGAAATTGGCTGGCCTCCAGTTACACCCCAGTAACTGGCGCAACACCGCCCAAACGAACTTTCCAGTGGAGCAGGAGAAGAAAATGTGCGCCGCGTCCTCTGGTGCACCGCAGAGTGCACACCCTCCCGTTGCCGGACCGTGTCGAGTAGCAATCTGAAGGATAGATGGTAGTCTATCCAAAGCGAGCTGCCAGGAGAAGATTTTTATTTTCAAGGGCACCTTAGACTCCCACATGTCTTTGAAGTGCGCCACGGACGTGCCCTGGGATAGCTTGAAGTATAGCGATTTAGCAGAGAATTTTCCGGAGTTCGCCAGGTGCCAACTAATCTGATCCTTTCCTTGCACCAACTCCACTTCGTCAACCAGAGAACACAACTCCCTCCATTGCCTGGTACTTTCCTGGTCGAAAGATCGGCGGAACCGAATAGCTAGTCCTTCCCCTTGAAGGGCAGTAGCTACCGGAATCGCCTCGTGGCCACATATGGCAAAAAGGGATGGGAAAGAATCTTTGAGTGGACTTGTGCCGATCCACCAGTCGAGCCAAAAGCTGGTGCGAGCCCCATCCCGCACCTGGTGCTTGGCTCCAACTTTGAAGAGGTGTTTTACTTTGTGTAAGCCCTTCCAGAACTGCGAGCCCCCTTGTCCAGAGCCACTGAAAATGTCTTTGGCGTCGCGGTACTTAGCCCTGATCAGATTGGCCCAGATGGTGTCTTCCTCTTGATATAGCCTCCAAACCCATTTAAGGAGGAGGGCTTGATTCATTTTCTTGGTGTTGAGCAGGCCTAGGCCTCCAACCTCCTTTGGTCTACACACTGTGGGCCAATTAACCATATGGTATTTGCGTTTCGGTCCTGTGCCTTCCCAATAGAACTTGGACCTGTGTGTATCAAACCTTGCATGAATCCCATCATGAAGGAGAAACAAGCCCATGGCGAACATTGGTAAGTTGTCCAGGCAAGCGTTTGAGAGAATTAGCTGTCCCCCCGAGGACAGTAATTTTCCAAGCCAAGGCTCAATTTTAACCGCCAGCTTCCTTACCAGAAAGAGCCATTGCTCCCTTGTGAGTTTCCGATCCGAGATGGGCAGCCCCAAGTAGGTGAAGGGGAAGGCTCCCAGCTTGCAGTTGAGTTTGTTGGCGATACGGCTTTGGCACCCTATTGGTTGTCCCATGACGATAACCTCACTCTTGTGATAGTTGATTTTTAGGCCCGACATGTCTTCGAAGCACATAAGAAGGAATTTCAGGTTTGCAATATCTTCCTCTGAATTCTGAATCAGTATCAACGTATCATCCGCGTACTGAAGGTGTGATATTCCCCCAGGAATAAGATGTGGGACAACCCCGTGAATGTGACCCGCCCTCCCCGCAGCAGACAGGATTGCGGAGAGCGCTTCTCCGATGAAGTTAAATAACAGCGGAGAGAGTGGATCCCCTTGTCTCACCCCTCGTTTGTTCCGGAAGAATGGGCCAATCTCCCTGTTGATCGAGATAGCCGTCTGCCCTCCTGCCACCAACTGAGAGATACGATGGATGTACCCCTCGTCGAAGCCTTTTCCTCTGAGAACCTCTGCTAGGAAATCCCAGTTCACTCTGTCGTACGCTTTCTCGAAGTCTAGCTTGAGGAGAATCCCACCAAGCTTCTTGGATTTTATCTCATGGATGATCTCGATAAGAGCAAGGGGCCCATCCAGAATGTTCCTGCCCTTTATGAAAGCTGTCTGCTTTGGGCTGATGATTCTGTTGGCCACCGGGTCGAGCCGTGATGCGTAGCCCTTGGCCACAATCTTGAAAATGACATTGATGAGAGCTATAGGTCTAAACTGGGCGATTTGGTCTGCTCCCGGGACCTTGGGAATGAGGGAGAGAATACCAAAATTGAGGCGTGCAATGTCTATGCGCCCCAGCACAAAGTCATTGAGGATATGGAGGATTCCCATTTTCGCCAAGGGCCAGAATGATTTGAAGAAGATCACCAGCAGACCGTCCGGGCCAGGAGCTGTGTTTGTTTTCATGTCCATGACTATGTTTTCCAGTTCCAATTCTGAGAAGGTGAGGGCCAGTTCGATATTCTCTTCTTGCGACACCCTTTGTCGACCGGACCATGTCTCTGGCGCTAACCCGTAGCCCCTAGTTGCGTTCGTGCCGAGTAACTGCCGGTAGAACTCATAGACGTGTTCCTGGATCAACCGTTGATCCGTGATAGGTCCATTTGGTGTGTTGATGATAGAAATAAGGCACTTGCGCCATCTTCCGTTTGCAACCGCATGGAAATACGCTGAGTTTGCATCCCCCTGTAACACCCAACGCGTCTTCCCGCGTTGCTTCCAGTGTTCCTCCTCTAACCTATAGAGGTGGAGCAGCTGTTCCTCGAGATGATACCTCTGTGCCCAACCCTCTTCATCCAAGCCAGCCGCATCTGCTTGGAGATCGAGCTGAGAGACCTGCTGAAGTAGAGTCGCTTTTGCCTCTTTGGAGTCACGTCCCAGATTGTGGCTCCATCCTCTAAGGTGTTGTCTGAGTCCCGTACTCATGAAGTTCCACCAGTCAATGATGTCTCTGCCTCCCACTCTATTTCTTAGGTTCTCCCACGTTGCCTAGACCAGCGGACGGAACTCCGCTCTCTCTAACCAGCTGGATTCGAAGAAGAAGCGGCTGCTGCGGACAGGGGACCCTTCCCCTGTGTCAAAAACCAGTGGAGTGTGGTCCGATCCAAGGCTAGTTTCAGCCGCCAAGGAGCAGAGAGGGAAGATGGATTCGAACTCTGGTGATATAAACACTCTATCTAGCGCTGAGCGGATTGGGTTGAGCTGGCGATTAGTCCATGTATACCTCGCCCCTGTTCGAGGTATTTCTCTTAGAGCCCAGCTCGCAATGTTTTCATTGAACAAGTCCATTACGGGCCAATTCAGGTTGCTGTTGCTCTTATCTTCCGCTGCATGGATCAGATTGAAATCTCCTCCCAAGAGTAAGGGTCTAGTTGTGGAAGCAATCTTGTTGGAGACTTCCTGTAGGAAGACTCGCGAATGTCCATGGTCCGCCGGGCCATATATACCGATAAAGTCCATCGTGCGGTTCGTCACCCTATGAAGAACCGCCACACTTAGGAAGTATTGGCCTCTGTCAATCGAACCCACTTCGAAGACACTGTCTCTAACCCCAATGAGCATCCCGCACGATTGTCCAGTAGCTGGGAGCCAGTCCCAGAATAAACGCTCTCCCACTTCAAGGCTTCGAAGCTCCACGTCGGTGAAGTCTTGCTTGATAGTTTCCTGCAGTAGAACCACATCAATCCGGTGAAGGCGCAAGTATTCCTTTAGGAGGGTTCGGCGCCCCTTCCTGCCGAACCCTCGGATGTTCCAGAATAGGCACCTCATTGGGAAACAAGCTGTAGTGCCCGTGCTCGGCGTGTTAGTGGACGAGGACCTATAGGATTTGGTCGAGCCGCAGCCCTTCTGCGTTTCGTTCTAGTTGGTGAGCTTCTGAGCTTGCCTTTCCCCTTCACGAGAGCCCCCCTTGGGCTCTCTTGAGGGGGAATTTCTTCCATGTCGTGGTTCTCCTGAGGAGGCGAATCTTCCCTGTCCTTGCTTGCCGGGTTCTTCCCTTTCTCCTGTTCCTTGTCCTTGGCAACTTGTGCTTCGACCTTTTGTCTGGCAGCCGTTAGCTCTGCCTGGGCCAACTCCTTTGCTTGGATGAGTGACACCAGTTGGGCTGGTGTCTTATCAACCGATTTAAACAGAATGCAGCTATCTTTCGCTACTTGAAGCAGGTGTTGAACAGAGGAGTCTTGAATGGCAGTAAAATCGGCAAGGGGAGGCGTACCTAGAACCTGAGGTGAGGAAGAAGTCGGTGCAGCTTTGTCCGTCGAGGGCTTGGTCATGGTGTTCTTGTCAGCGGTGAGGCGCACAGCACGCTCCAAGACCGGACCGTCCGTGAGTCCCTTACCCCGGGCGCTCTTGCGCTCCGCGTGCGCCGGTATAGCTTTGGAGCGAGGGGCTCTTGCCACGGTGGCACCCAGGGCCGGGATTGGGGAGTCTTCAAGGAGGAGTTGACGAACCGTGGGGTGGCGCGCTATCGCTGGTGCCTGGTGAAGTCCTGGGTTGATCGCACGGGAGTGCTGGTCCACCACCGTGGCGTTCGCCGCTAGCGCCGCTTCTAGCATCAGTCTCCTTGGGGGCCTGTCATGGTTGTTCTTGCTACTCTTCTCGCTATCTCGTTGCAGCTGTTCCTTGGACGATTGTGGTGAAGGGCTCTCCAGCCCCACTTCCTCTCTGTCGGCCTGGGATAACCTCAACGCCTTCCTGGGCGTTGGGTCGCTCTGTCCTGCGTCCTTGGGGTCCTCTGGCGAATCACAGATGATGGAGAGAGAGGCTTGAGGTGGCTCAGAGTCGAGAGAACCGGATGGTGTCTGCGGCTGAGGCAGTTCCACTGCAATATTCATAATTTTGGCCATCATCGGGAAAATGTCCCCAGCTTCTGTAAGATTGGAACCATACTGCGAGAATGCAGAGGAAGGAAGCTTGACTGGAGAGGTGGGCAGGTGTGTGGTGAGGGCAGCAGGTTCCTTGTCCTTGGGCTCGGAGGCGTTGAGGGCCACAGATTTCCGTCCCTTGCTCCCGGCCCCTCCCGCTGGGGCCGAGGCCGCTTCCTTGTCGTTCTTCCGGTGGCGTCCCCTACGGCCGTCCCAACGATCTTTGTCCGTCTCTTCATTATCCTCATCTTTGTCTTCTTCTCCTCTTTGTCCCGGGGCGGTTGCGGAGCATGGGGAGGGGAGTCACTGGCTGGAGCTTCTTCACGTTCGACTCGGATACGGTAGCCCTGCATGTTGACGAAGAGAGTGATATATTCTTGAATCTTGACCGGCGCTTGGCATCCAACTGACATGCGGATGGGAGCGGAAGGGTGTGCAAGCGAGTCCATGTCCACCCCTATTGGACGACCCAGCTCCCTTGTGCTGAGCAGAAGTCTATCAGCATGGCGAAGGGGTGGAGGGACGCCGATGAGGCGTACCCAGGTTTCCACCAAGGTTTCCGAAGCCAGTGGATCTCCAACTTGGACAGTAACCAGGGCTTTGAGCTTGCTCGATGGGAGGGTTAGCCCCCCCCCCCCCCCCTCTAATGGCAATCCTCAAGCTTTCTTTGAAGGAAACACCACCGCGAAGTCGGAGGCACTCAGTTGGCGCACCTGCCAGTCCCAGTTTTCGTCGACCAAGTCCTTGAACTCTTCTTCTACCTCATCTTCTGTCAGATTCCCTTGCTCGATGATGACCGTGGCTGAGTTGGCAATGGGCTGTTGCAGTTCTTCCTGGGGGACCTCGCAGCACATGAAACCTTGCCAGCCGCCCCCGAATCCCGCCCAAAAGGGAGCCCGGGCCTTGGAGAACGCGGCGCACATTGCCGAGTGATGGCCGGACTTCTTGCAGTTGACGCCGAACGATTCTTCCGTGCAGTCCGCTTGGATGTGCCCTTTCTTGCCACAGTTGTAGCAGGTGATGTGTGCGGAGTCGGGGTTTGCCGGCCCTGCCACCCCTGAGGCAGAGGCGTCCGCAGTGAGCGACGGGGGACCCGAACCATGGGGCGGTCGCGGTTGGCGGAGGGGTCTCCTGTTGTTTGGGCCCCTGCCTGGCTCGCGCCCTCGCGGGCCAGGGGGGGGGGGGGCGGGAGGCGCTCTTGACGTAATCTCTCCTCCTCTTGGCGCTGCGACGAGCCACCGGCGCGATCCCCATCGCGGTCCCGGCTCCGTTGTTGTCTGCGTTGCTCCTCCTGCTCACGATCTAACTTCTGCCTTAGGTCTTGGTCGCGGTTGCGGTGGTAGCCTCCCTGGCTTTCCTCGAACGAGCGCTTGCCGTAGTACGAGCTCCTATCCATGGGTGAGAGGATAGGATGGGATCCTTCGGAGGCGTTGGCTAGGGTTAGGGTTTTGGCGGAGTGGATGTTGCGGCGCACGTCGCGTGGGGGCGCGGGGAAGCCAAGAGTGGGATCTAGGGTTCCCGGAGGGAGCCACAACCACTTAAAAGGCTCTTGCGGGGGGGTAGAAACGGAATAAGTGGAAAAGATCTCTGCCTCTGTCCCTTGATCTTCGAGTGAGGACTCGTGTAGCGCATCCGACGGCTCCCCGGCACGTCCGTTGGTACCGCTGGAACCAGCCAGGTTTGGGCGGCCCACCCCGAGTGGCCCACCAGACCCAAACCTCCCCTCCAGTCCAGGTTGGCCCGTTAGGGTTTCCCCTTCGTCACCAACCCTTGGCTCCCGAACAGGCGCAGCAAGCGGCGGCGCCGCCATCGGCTGCAGGACCCCCGCCGCCGGCAGTGGGATGGCCACCTCCCCCACACGGAAGGACGGGCGGAGCTGCGCCAGCGTGGAGGATGGGGCGGCCCGCGGCATCCCCCAGGACGGCAGCGGGGGAAACTCCCTGTCCCCCAGCGCCGGCGGTAATGCAGACGGACTTGCCCTGTCCGGCACCACCCGTGGCGGCAGGACCTCGCGCAGCACAGGACCCGACCATGGCGGCTCAAGGAAGCTTCCCAGAGATCGCACGGTGAGTGAGGCCCTTTCCTCTCCGGTCGTGAGATCTTCAAGCTCCAGATCTGAAACGGGGACCCCTTCGTCGTCCAGCGCGGCGGCCGTCAGCGCGTCCTCCTCCGCCAGGGGGGAGAACCTACTCCCCGACGGCGGACCACACGCCGCCGCGTCACGCCGCCCCCCATGGGCGGCGGACCGACGGCGACGGCGACAGAGCGGCGCGGCGACGTCCCAATCGCCCTCCGCGTCGCCACAGCACACGCGCTGTGTGAGACACATCCTCTTGACCTCCTAACCTGCACCTCAACTGCAGATACCTGAAACCTTCGCGTTGCGTCGTCCAGCACATTGTTACTGGTAACTTAGCTTGATAAGTGATGTGGGAATCCATCTAACTCATTTTGAAAGAACCAATTAATTGTAGTAGTACACTACAAGCACCACCATAGGTCCAGCAAACTATTATCGCCAGCTTAGCATGATAAGTGTCGTGGGAATGCATCTGACTCATTTTTAGACCGCTAGTTAATTGTAGTAGTGCTACCGGCACCACGATCCATCTAGCAGTAGCTTGATTGGTACAGTGATAGGTGCCATGAGAATGCATGCATCTGACTCATTTTAAGACCACCCATTAATTGGAGTATTACAAGCACAATGATCGATCAATCAAGCTGTAGCACAATGATAAAAAAATGTATATGCACTTACTCCCTCCATATCATAATTACATGTCGTTTTGGACATGCCTTGAGTCAAACTTTTAAAACTTGAACTACGAATATCATATTAATTATTAAAATTTGGAATTTAATATCATATGCATAGATTTGTCACGAAAAATATTTCTAAAATATTATATTTTTTGGTTTTATACATATATTTTATAGAAATAAGTGGTTAAAATTGCATCTTGGAGACTATGTTAAAGTCCAGAACGTCATATATTTATGATATGCATGGAGTACAGGAATGAATCCAACAAAGTTAATTGAAAGAACTTGACAAAATTCCTTCTTGAAATTATTTTATAGAGAAAGTTCCTTAGAAAAGTACTTGATGCAATATCCAGACAGTGCCTTAGAAATGCAAAAAGTATACACAGTTTTGCCAAAAATTGAGCGCTGGGAAAAAAAGACTTATTTGTGGTCGGAGGTAGTACTCAGCTTAGGTTTCTTTTCTCATGCACCAGACGGATCCCCAAAGTCTGAAATAGCATTTGCTACATTACTACAGTAATACATTGATTTTCGTGCGGCCCTTTACTACCTAAGGTTTTTGCTGAACCTAGGCTGATTAGCACACGTAGGTCTTTAATGCATGGACCGTTTAGCTGTGCTACTTGGAACTTGCGTGATGGACGACATCGACCAGTCCACATAGGTGGGAATCCATCTGACTCATGTGAAAAGTAATGATCGATCAATCAAGCTGTAGCTCGATAGGTACTTTTTTAAATTAGTACAAGAAAAACATAATTCCACGTGTAACAGTGTACACGTGTATGCAAAGGAGGCATACGACAAACATAATAGTATAAGTTGCGTATAAGTTTTAGTCAATGTCAAACTTTGTAAATGTTTGATCGACTATATAGCAAAAATATTATTATCTATAAAATGAGATGTATATAATATGAAAATATATTTCACCATGATTCTAATAATATTGATTTCATGTTATAAATGTTGGTATATTTTGTTATGTAATTGATCAAACTTTAGAAAATTTGACTTTTACACAAAATTACGTGCAACATAAATTGGGGCGGAGGGAGTAGTTCATTTGACTTTCACGCAAAACCGAACAGAGGGAGTACGATACTAAATTTATGGAAGAAGTGCATGGGTTGCTTTACGTGGTGAATTTGGACCGGTTACCCAAACTAGACCTAGAATAGCGTCACCACGCCTGCATGCGTAGATTACTGATGGGACCCACATGCAATAATGAAATTGATTGTTTTCCTTGTGCATGGTTCACGTGAGATGATCAGGCCTCGTCACTACGCAGCTTCCACGAACCCACTGAAAAAACAATGTAACAAGTATGATTGGGTAATGGATCGCACAGCTCCTCTATGGCCGGCGTGTCCTTTTATATTGATATTACTTGGAGTAGAGTACAAGTTTACATCATGCTGATTTACAGGGATACGATTCTAACTACCAAATATACAACAAACTATGGTTAGGCTACTATAACAACCTTGACAATATATGGTAGTTTATCAGCCTCCCTCAATCTCAACCTGCTCCAAAAGATTGAGATTGCGCCTACATGCCTCAAAAGCTGGTAACGGGAGAGCCTTAGTAAATATATCAGCCACTTGATCCTTAGAGGAAATGAATCTGATTTGAAGTTGCTTCTTAGCCACCCTTTCTCTAACAAAGTGAAAATCAACTTCAATATGCTTGGTACGAGCATGAAACACCGGATTAGAGGATAAATATGTGGCTCCAATATTATCACACCACAATACAGGTATCCGGTTCAGAGAAAGACCCAGCTCCTTCAGAAGAGACTGTACCCAGATAATTTCAGCTGTTGCATTTGCCACTGCCTTGTATTCCGATTCCGTACTAGATCGTGAAACAGTGGCTTGCTTGCGCGCATTCCAGGCGATCAAATTACCACCATAGAAGATGGCATATCCCCCTGTGGATCGCCTGTCATCGACATTGCCTGCCCAATCCGCATCAGAAAAGGCGGACAACAAAGTATCAGAAGTACGCCGAAGAGTCATACCATGAGAAACAGTAAGTTTAATAAACCGGAGAATCCGCTTGACTGCAGTCCAGTGAGGAATCCGAGGAGCATGCAAATACTGACAGACTTTGTTAACAGCAAACGAAATATCTGGCCGTGTGAGAGTGAGATACGGAGACCGCCAACAATGCTACGGTAGCGAGTGGCATCGACATCCGAGAGAAGATCACCTTCATAGGCAGAAAGTTTGTCAACCACAGTCATAGGAGTAACAGCCGGTGTACACTTGAGCATATTGGCACGCTGTAGGATGTCCATAGCATATTTCTTCTGTGAGAGAACAAGATCACCAGACGAGGTATGATGTACCTCAATGCCCAAGAAATAATGAAGTGCACCAAGGTCCTTGACTGCAAAGGCTGAACGCATCGCAACAATCAATCTGTCGGTAGCAGATGATGAGGAGCTAATAACAATTATATCATCAACATAAACCAAGAGAAACATGGTAAGAGCAGCTCGTCTGAAGATGAACAATGATGTATCAGCAGTAGAAGCTCGAAAACCAAGAGAGCCAAGGACAGAACTGAGACGAGCATGCCAGGCACGAGGAGCTTGTTTAAGTCCATATATCGCTTTCTGTAGCCGACATAAATAAGAGGGGTGAGTAGGATCCTCAAAACCTGGTGGTTGACGCATAAAAACCTCTTCTTCAAGTACTCCATTGAGAAATGCATTTTGGATGTCCAGCTGTCGCAAGTGCCAACGCCGAGACACAGCAAGTGAGAGAAGAAGACGTATAGTGGTTGGTTTAACAACCGGACTAAACGTGTCCTCATAATCCAGCCCATAGCGCTGCCGAAAACCTTTCGCAACAAGGCGCGCCTTGTAGCGCTCAATAGAACCATCCGGGTTAGTCTTCACTTTAAACACCCATTTCGAGTCAATCACATTCACACCTGGCCGTGGTGGAACAAGAGACCAGGTGCCATTTTTGAGCAGGGCGAGTACTCGGAATCCATTGCTTCTTTCCAAAGGTGAACGAACGGAGTGCATCATGAAGATCTCGTGGTTCGGAGACAGAGGAAGCAGCTGCATGTGCCATGCAGGTCGCCGTCTGTGCAACAGTGCCATCGAACGATGCTTGGGCTGCCGAATGCCATCTTTGTAGTCGGGTAACAGGCCGAGTTGGTGCAGGTGGGGGCAGCGATGACCGTTGGGCCGACGGCCCACGCGGGCAGAGGGCGACCCGCTTGCAGCAGTTTCTTCACCAGGGCGATGCGGGGAGAAGTCCGAGCGACGTGGCTCGAGCGGCAGGCCGTGGGCCGGAGTAGTGGAGCCAGGCCGTTCGGTGCGGGGCGGAACCGAACTGGCTGAAGCGCCCGACCCAGCTTGGGCTGGCACGCCAGGCGAGGCATGATCGACGTGACCACCATGCAGATCGACGTCTGTATCAGCAACCTGGCGACGATCATAGGATGCAGTAGAATCCAGTAACTCCAAACGTGCGCCGCGTCCAAGTCCTGCACCATGGTTAGGCAGTAGCAAGGGAGTATTTGCAACATCATCAAATTGGCCAAAGCTAGGAATGGAATGGTTCGGAGTGTCTTGCATAGTGGATGGTAATTGTGAGAAAGGGAAGTTTCCTTCATCGAAAACAACATCGCGAGAAATGTATACTCGATTAGTGGGAACATGGAGACATTTGTACCCTTTGTGGAGGGAACTATACCCTAGGAACACACATTTCTTTGAGCGAAACTCGAGCTTTCTATTGTTGTAGGGTCGAAGGTGAGGCCAACACGCACATCCAAAGACACGAAAGAAGGAATAATCAGGCACTTCACCAAGAAGACGTTCCAAGGGAGTTTTCATATGAATGACACGACTGGGGAGTCTATTGATAAGAAAACATGCAGTGGAAAACGCATCACTCCAAAACCGAAAGGGCACAGATGCATGTGCAAGAAGAGTCAATCCAGTTTCAACAAGGTGTCTGTGTTTGCGTTCAGCGGTGCCATTTTGTTGATGCGTGTGGGGACATGAAACGCGATGAGTGATGCCAATGTCACTAAAGAACTTATTGAGTTTGGTATATTCTCCTCCCCAGTCAGTTTGCACATGGATAATTTTCTTGTTGAGAAGTCGCTCAACGTGACGTTGAAATTGCAAAAAGATCTCAAAAACATCACTTTTTCGTTTAAGAAGATACAACCATGTGAAACGACTATAACCATCAATAAAACTGACATAGTATGTGTGTCCTCCTACAGAAGGTTGGGCAGGACCCCAAACATCCGAGTATATTATTTCAAGTGGTGTAGAAACTACATGACTAGAAAGGGAAAAAGGCAACTGATGACTCTTGCCTTGTTGGCAAGCATCACAAATTACATTATTCTGCAATTTTGACGAAGGAAGTTGACGATGATGCAAAATATGTTGAACTATCTGGGTAGCTGGATGTCCTAGACGACAATGCCACTTATCACGTGACACTCTTATTCCACTGAAGACTTGTTTGAGGGATGACTCGTCAAGGCGATAAAGACCACCATGGCACCGACCACTAAGAAGAATTGTCTTCGTGTCTCGATCCTTGACAAGGAAAAAATGTGGGTGAAACTCAATGAAAACCTTGTTGTCTAGGGTAAAACGACGAACGGATAGAAGACTACGAGTGACAGAAGGTACATGCAAAATACCCTCAAGACGTAATGAATGAGAAGATGAAGTAGGAATTGTAGTTTGGCCAATGTGATGTATGTGCATACCATGCCCGTTTGCAGCGTGCACTTGATCATTGCCGGTGTAGTTTTCCTTCACCGTGAGCTTGTCAAGGTGATTGGTGAGGTGGTCGGTGGCTCCGGTGTCCATGTACCAGCCGGAGTCAACGGAGTAAGAGCTTGTTTGGCCAGGGGTAGTTGCTGCAGCAACCTGGCGCTCCATGTACCGGCCGTCGTTGTCGACGCCGAGGTAGTCCTGCTTGAAGCGCTTGAAGCAGCTGGATGCTTTGTGGCCGGGCTTGTCGCAGATTTGGCAGATCGGACGGTTGCCACCGCCACCACCGCCGTTGCGCACACCACGGTCACGATCGCCGCCATTCTGGTTGCCGCGGTCACCGCGGTCACCACCACCACGGTCGCCCTGACCAGGGCGAGTATTGCCGCCAGAGTTGGGCCCCTGCCCGGCCGTTTTGGTGAGGTAGAACGGTCGAGGCAGGGAGCGCGGGTCAGGACCCATGCGGTACTCAGGGCGATAGGCAGGCTTGGCGCCACTGCCACCACCACGATGTGCGGCATTGGCGGAGAAGTCGTTGTGACCTCCATGCAGCGCGGCCTTGCGACGCGCGATGCGCTGCTCAGTGCTCAGCAGCTGGGCGTACAAGTCGCGAAGTGGGATCGAGGTGGTCCGTGCGGAGACCACCTCGACCAAGGCGTCGAAGTCCTCGTCGAGACCATTGAGGATGCAGCTGACGAGTTCCTCTTGGCGAAGGGGCTGTCCAATAGACGTTAGTGTATCGGAAAGAGACTTAATTTTGTTGAAATACACAGAAACAGATGAATCAAGTTTCTGCAAATCATCCAGCTGTCGACGGAGTTGCATGTAGCGCGCCGACGACTGTGAGGAGAAGCTCGAGGCGAGCGTCGTCCAGGCGTCCTGAGCGGAAGCAGCGAAGAGGATGAGGCCTTGAACAGCCTCTGTGGACGTGGAGATGATCGCGGACAGGATGGCCGCGTCTTGCTGATGCCACGCCGCGAACTCTGGGTTCGGCAGGGTGCGCGGAGCAGCAGCATCAGCGGGCGCCTTCGGGTTGTCGATCTCCTGAGGCGGGCAAGGGAAGGAGCCGTCGATGAAGCCGGTAAGAAGATGGCTGCGGAGTATGGGCACCACCTGCGCCCTCCAGTAGAGGTAGTTGTCGTTGCCGAGACGAGTAGTGACGAGCGGCGCGAAGTTGAACGGCGCCGGTGTCGATGACGAGCTTGACGAGGCGCTGGTGGTGAAGCTGAGCGCTGGATTCGGCAGCCTTGAAGCAGTGCCACCGGAGATCATCGAGCCTGATGAGGCATCGCTAGAGGCAGGCGAGGAACCCATGGAGAAAGAAGGAGTTTGGCTAGGTGTAGATTGGATCTAGGGTGTGAGCCGGTAGCTCTGATACCATGAAAAAACAATGTAACAAGTATGATTGGGTAATGGATCGCACAGCTCCTCTATGGCCGGCGTGTCCTTTTATATTGATATTACTTGGAGTAGAGTACAAGTTTACATCATGCTGATTTACAGGGATACGATTCTAACTACCAAATATACAACAAACTATGGTTAGGCTACTATAACAACCTTGACAGTATATGGTAGTTTATCACCCACCGGCTGGCGCAGTAAGACAGCGTGTCGTGTATAGTATATTCTCTCCTTTTCAAAATACTCCGCATATTACATATCTTTGGGACAAGTCTTTGACTGACAATTACACTATTAATATGTAACCTTGGTGCTACAAAATTATAACCACAAACAAGTATTTTAGAATACATATTTAATGACATCAATTTTATGTCACAAAATCTTATATCTTATATTTACTAATTGGAGGCACCATACGAGACACCACATTAATCCACATCATCAGAATAATTAAGACAATTAGATCTAAAATTTACGGTTAAGATTAATCGAAAAAACTATTATTTATAATGTCACGTAAATAGTTACGTAGTCACGCTTTGATTAAAGGGCCAAGCATGCACGTTTATCTAATCCGTAGATTGTTTATAAAACAAATTATATTAACAGCTAAGATTTTATACAGGTCAGCCCGCATGTCCTAGGAGTCCATGGTCTTTTTACTACGCCTAACTAATCCAATCCCTAATCAGCCGGCACGTTTTAAGTGTCCAAGCTGTGTACTACACCTAATAAATCGGTCAATCATGCGATAAGAACTCTAAAACCTTTGCGTTAGTTTGAGCCAAAACGAAAGACCGCATGAAAGCCTGTTTCGCTACTCCCTATGTACAGTTTAACAGGCACACACATAATTTTAGACAAAGTTTGATCACTAATTTGGTCAACTAAATATAAATTATATTTATATAAAATATATACCATTAGATTCGTATTTAAACAAGGTTTCCAATAATATATTTTTTGTTACATATATTCTATATTTTATTGACCAAAATAATGGTTAAAATAATTTTTAAACTACGTGCGTGCCTGTTAAACTGATCTGGAGAGTGGCTATAAATATTTTGCTGAAAAGATCGATCGGCTTTGCGAATAGATGAGCATGACATGACCCGATTGAAAAATATAGCGTGGCGGACAGAAGCACCATTGGATATCATACATGCCATTGGATATAATACATGCTGGCTCGCGATGCGAGCTCCTCGCTTGATAAGCCGCCGGGTGCTATGCGTCGACTGCATCCGACTACTTCACATGCAAAGCAGTTGGCTAAGGAAGCCGGAAGAATTAATTATTTTTCTTTGTGCGTGCAATACAAAATTTTCCTTTGTTTTTCTACGTATATATTACTTTGGCTGTTACATGAATTGGGAATTAATTAATTTTTTAGAGCATGAATACGTATGATACTTTATAGGTATATATTTCTCAAACATAGAAAAAATTCCAAGCAACATTGATCATAAAAAGAATTCTCTAAGAGATAATTATTGATGAAAAAATGTAAATTCCAAATCATTTATTCCTAGCCAAGAAAACTAGAAAAATACAACAATGGATTTTTGATATGTCACGCATGTTATGTTGCTAGAATATCAAATATATATTACCACTAGTAAACCGTGAGTGGAGATATATTATCTTAAATAACATGCATGGTTATAATCAAGCAAAATTGGGTGAAACGGAAATTATATTTGTCCATATAGAAAAATTCTAGGATATTGTACACATGTACAATCTATGTCGTGTTGCCCTTCCATGCTAAGAAGGAAATACATTCGATTATTCAAGCTTTTTTAGAAAATTATTGTCCATGGATAAATAAAACATGAGAAAGTTGTGGCTGAGCTATACCTTTTATAATTTCAAGAAATAATATATTGTGAAAAGGGGATTTTATGGAAGACATAGAAAGACGATGTGGTAGAAAATTTGCAGGAGTGTAAAATTAACCGAATTTTATAATATTCTTTTCGCTCAAACGCAAAAAAAATCAATGTAAAACTTTACGGGTCCACAAAATTTTGTACTACGATAAGTTGAGATAAACTTTTAAATTTGTGGCACACCAAATAATTGGGAAAAATAGCTACACCTGAGATTATAAAAACTCCTCCCAATGAAAACACACAAAATTTTGGATTCGCAACCATATTGTCCACTAATATAATGTATGTTACCTAAATAAAGATGCATGTACGTTCTATAATTTTTCATATAATTAATTTTGAACATGCTAGCCCGGGCAAGTGCACGGGTTGATGACTAGTGTATACTAATTGAGTAATTGTTGGTATGGAGGGACACTAGTAGAAAAACGCTCATCTATACCGGTTCCAGAGGGCCATTTGCACCGGTTTCTCAACCGGTATAAAAAATCCGGTACAAAAGCCCCCCCCCCTTTCGTACCGGTTCCTTACGAACCGGTATTAATGGCGCCTCCACGTGGGCGCCCAGGAGAGCGCACGGCGAGGGAGCTTTGGTACCGGTTTGTATTACAAACCGGTACCAAAGGTTGGCTACCGCGGCAGGAAATATGCATGAATCTCTGCCGCGGCAGAGAATTCATGGTTTAGGGTTTTTGCAGGGGTTTAGGGGTATCGGAGCGTTTCATATCACGTCGATGCACCAGAAATGCATTTGGGTTTACGTAGTACATGAAGATCAAGGTGATGCATATCAAGTTGGTGCATATAATATAACACACATGTAATTGCATAAGTAGTACTCTTCATGCATATCAAGTCGATGCACCAGAATAAAGTACTACATGCATGAAGATCGATCTTCATGCGTAGTGGTACTCTCCGAGACATACTATCTATTACATATATCATAGTGGTACACTCCGAGTCGAACTATATATACACAAAGCAATCGAGGAGCGGGAGAAGATCTTTATGCATAGTGGAACTCTCCGGATGGTGGTATGACTTCCCGAAGGAAAAATCCCGCCAATTCCTCGCCAATTGCTTTGAAGCGCTCCTCGATTGAGATCTTCTCCCGCTTTCTTCTCAACTGTAAAAGAATAAGATACAAATGAATACATGAGCTATGTGTGTGTGTGTATATATATGTATATATCAAATCACAAATCAAACAATTATTACTGAAACTCAGCACAACTTATGGTAACAAAATAAATTTGTGAATATTGTTTTCGTACCTCTTTATTTCTTTCATTATTCGCTCTCTCGCTGACAATTCTGTGGATGTACTCGCAAACGTAGTATCCACATAGATCAGTCCCCTGTGGTTGTTTCGCGCATTTCTGTACAAGAATATAATTCAGTCAAACAATAATCAAGTATGATAAAGGTGTGTGGACCTAGGTAACTACTACTTACTTGTTCGCACGCCATATCAGCTTCGGTGCCCATTGAAAGGACTGATCTTCCTTGATGAAAGTTTCCCATACGCTGCCCGACAAAAGAAAATGCATAAAAGAGTTATCAATCAGTTGATCTCAGGAAATTCACAAAAAAACTGATAAGAATTTGAATTACCTTTTGAGCATAAGAAAACAAGACTTGTATAGTATAGGCTCTTTGGTTAGTGAGTCAAAGACTTCAACTTCTCCTTCGTACATTTTAATGACGATAAGAATAAAGTGAAACCTGCGCACGTTTAAATATGTAGTGTCATATATATAAGTCATCAGTTAATATTTTCACATATGGTGAGCAAAATAGAATGTGTTATAAGAGAGTAACACTCACTGGAAGTTGTAAGGCCAAAGTATTGTCTTTTTGTCACGTTGTCGCTTCAAAAACCTTAGCAAAGTCTCCGGTGTATCCCTGTTATAGAGGGGTTCTTCTATGGTCCTGACATGCATTGTGTCCGGGTCAATGAACCCAATGTCCGTGATTGCATCCCTTTTGCATTCGAGCATCTTCGATCTGCATAACATAGCGCACAAAAGATTATAATTTGCAGATAATGAAGGAGCTGAGCTAAAGACTTCTCAAATTATATAAATAAATCACTTAAAGACAATAGCAACTGATGATAGATTTATCGAGGGCCCGAAGATTGTATAACTGGAAAAGCTCGCAGAAGTCAACGCTCACAGAGTATTCTTGGAAGTAGTGCTCTTCCTTAACTCGCACCATGATAGTCTCGATCCCTCCCTTTGTGGCAACACCGTACCACGTATGCAAGTTACGCATTCTTGTTGGTAGCTTCCTGAGATTCTCGACCAAATCTTTCCCTTGAACATATTTATATTGTACTTCAGCTGAGGGGTAATCGGTGTATTGTCGAGAACTTTGAACGGCCTTCTCGTCAAACACCACGAGATGGGGGGCCGATTGAACGGGTTGTTGTCCGAGCTGGTAGACTTGGTGTATCCCTTTTATCTCCTTACACCCGATTGAACGGGTTTTGTCGCCTCGATCATGTTGTCATACGACCTTTCAATAGAACGCCTATAGTCAGATGGCGGCGATGGTAGAGGGTCATATAGATTCTCAATGGTACGCACAACTTTCACCGGATCTAGTGTCTTCTCAAAAGGTATCTCTGGCACTTTCGGTGCAAAAAAGGCTTTCAGCTCGGACTCAACGGTTTCCCTGTTTTCCTCTTCACTTTTTTCCCAAGGTAAATTCTCAATGGGCGGCTGTGGTTTCTCCTTTCTAGATCTCTTCCTAGGCGGCGTACCGTTCCGCTTAACGGGCGCTGTCTTACACGGAGGATCTCGAGATGGTGGACTCACGATGGGGTCCCTCTCAGGTAGGTGTGGACTTGGCTGCTCACGAGGACTGCTACCAGGAGGAGTCGATGGCATTTGCTACTCATGTGGAGGAGTCGGTGGCCTTTGCAAAAGGACGATGTACTTCTTCGGCCATAGGGCGAAACCGTGCATGACATCGGCCAGTGTCCTCTCATCTTCACCTCTAGGAATATCAAGCTCCACTGTTTCAAAACCCGGAACAACTTCATCCACCCCGACACGAACACAGCTAGGTGGAATGGGCATATGATGGTGCATTGCTCCATGTTCACTTGGGTACACATAGCCGACCGCCACCTTAACGGACGCGGTCCTGAATAACATATGTAGCTCGCAATCTGTCTTCTCCGTGACATAATCCACGGGGTAGCTTTCTCCACATCCGTCAAGATGCGAGGAACCGACACTGCTTCTTCGCTGAGATGGGGCAGCATCGGCTTGTGGATCCTGTCGAAACAGCGGCTGATCAGGTGCCCTCTGATTTTTCTCAAGCGCCTCCACCCTATTTAACAATTCCGTTAACGTGTCGGCGTCCTTCTTCTTCTTTCGCGAACGGCTTCTATAAGTGTTAGCGCTGTCCGGCCACGCTTCCTTCATGGTGAGACCTGGGCGAGCTCGTACCCGTCCAACGTGTTCAGGATTCCCCAGAGCGAGTGTTAGCTCGTCATTCTCTCTATCGGGAATGTACTCTCCCTTTCTGACCTTTTCAATTGCATCTACAAGCTTCGGTACAATTGCCTCAATTTTTTCCTTCCATTTTCCCTTCGCAACGATCAGCCCTGTATTTGGGTCCAACCCTGCCCCATGCGCGAACAACCAGAACTTGGACCGTTCGGGCCAGTCCCATGTCTGTGGAGTGATTCCTGCATCCATCAGTTTATTTTCAAACGCTGTCCACTTCGGAATGGCAGTCTTGTAGCCACCTGACCCCAAATGATGCCAAAGTTTCTTCTTTGAAGCATTTTTCGTATTTGTGACCGATCGGGACACAAAAGTAGACGATTGCTTATACATCTTAAATGCGGGCCAGTGATCTTTTATCTTCACTAGATTATCATCGAATACTGGATCTTCATTCTTATATTTGTCCCATAAATTTTTCTTCCAGGTCTGGAATTGTATGGCCATCTTCTTCCATGTCCATTCCCTGACTTTATTCTTCTGGCCTTCCATCATGTCTTCCGGTAGGCTGAATCGTGTTAGTAGACTGTCCCAAAGAAAAAAATTCATCGTCTCGTTGACATAACTAGCTTCAGTCCCCGCTTTCTTCGGCTTATTCCACTCTTGAATGCTGATCGGTACATGGTCCCTAACAAGAACTCCGGCTTGATTTGTAAATTTGCGGCAGTACTCTTTGGGATGCTCACCATTAGCCTTAAATGCCGTGAGGGCTAACCTGCCCTCGCCCTTTAACACTCTCGTCGGGCCTCGTTTTGTTTTAACAGACTTGCTCGATGATGCAGAAGGCTAAAAGAAAAAATTATTCTTTAATAAGTGCAATACAAATAAATGAATGCATCTAGGGATCGATGAACATAGACTAATTGATACATAAATATACACCTCGCCCGAGTTTTTTATGGACACTTCGTTGTCTCTTCTAACTTGTTTAGACTCAAGTCCCTCGCCGAAATCATTCAGAAAGTCTTGGAACTCGTTCTCATCTCCATCGGGTTCCGTACCACGTGCACTCTCATAGATCAATTTCTGCACCGCTTCTTCCCCCTCCTCATCTCGGACGAAGGAGCCGTCTGCCATACCTCAATGTCACTACAAAATTAAGAAAGCAATTATATTTCATTAATCCAATGAGTCATTTAGCTAGCAATTCATTATTTGAAATACATAAGTTGTGACAAGTTAATAGCATAATCCTGTGAAATACAAACACATAGCATTTCTAGGGAGGTGGCATCGGCGGCGGTGGCATCGGCACATTTCAATAGCATTTCTAGGGAGGTGGCATCGGCGGCGGCTCCATGGAGCTGGCGACCAGCGTCCAATGTTAGAGCGCCATGGCCAAGAAGTGCTTTGGCACTGTCGTCCAATGGTGATGCGCCATGCCCATGCACCGCACCTACGTACAACGCGGACGTCCATGCCCCGACCCTGCAGGAATATGCTACCATGTGCATGTGCTCAAGGCGTGACGCCGCCGGCGCCTCCTCCGCCGTACCAGTGCCTCCGCCGCCGTACCAGCACCTCGATCTGCTAGCTCGCCCATGCACGCGTAGCCTCTAGTCAGCTCCTCCGGCCATGCCGCACCGCCAGCGCCTACACGCGCTCGCGCCGCCGCTGCCCCCGGCCCACGCCGCCTTCGACCTAGCCGAGCCCGACGCGCGGCTGCCGCTCCTCGCCGACTACGCGCGCCTCCAAGCCCGTCGACGTCCCGGCCGCGCCACCGTCCGCGCACCGGAGCGCCGACGGCAGCGCCTAGCTCCACCACCAGCGCGAGCCAGCGACCGTCTCCACGGCCACGGTCTCCTCGCGAGCGCCGCCTTCGGCTGCGGCGGTGGCGGTCTCCTCGCAGCGCCGCCTCCGAGGCCTTCCTCGCCGGCGTCCCGCCTGAGCTCCTCCTACACCGCCTCGGCCCCAGCGGTGAGCGCGGCCGGCGACGCATTTCGTCGAACGCCCTGAGCGCGAACGCGAGGTGGCCGGCGGGGTGGCCGGGGAGCGGGCGTCTGCGGCGTCGGCGAGGCGGACGGCGGCGTCGGCGAGGTGGTCTCGCGGCAGCGCGCGCGCAGCGTGGAGCGCAGCGGCGGCGCAGCTACTTGCCGGAGGAGGAGGGGGAGAGGGCGGGCGCGCTCACCTTGGCCGGGTTGCCGGCGCGCGGAGGAGGAGAGCGGCGGGCGACGGCGTGGGCGACGGCGACGGCGCCTCGGCTCTGCGCGTCGGCGACGGCGGCGAAGATGGCGACGGCGTGGGAGCACGCGTGGGTGACGGAGTGGGCGACGGCGACGGCGTGGGCGGCGGTTTCTGCGTGTGAAGTGGAGATTTGGGCGAATTTCCCCTCGCGGCTAAGTGAAAACGGAGGGGAACCCCCTTTGGTACCGGTTGGTACCACCAACCGGTACGAAAGGTCTTTCGTACCAGTTGGTGGTACCAACCGGTACCAAAGTTTTTTTTTGTTTTTCTTTTTCTTTTGCTGTTTCTTTTGTTTTTCTTTTGCTGTTTCTTTTTCTTTTCTTTTTCTTTCCTGTTTCTTTTCTTTTCTTTTTCTGTTTCTTTTTCTTTTCTTTTCTATTTATGTTTTCTATTGCTTTTCTTTTTCTTTACTCCCGCCACGACGCTGTCCGCGCGGGAAAGTTTCCCGCCCCGACGTCGCGCGGGAAACTTTCCCGCCACGACGCCGCGCGTGGGAGAAAAAAGGCGAGAAAGAAAGGGTGGGAATAAAATTTTATTACGATTGAACTCGAATTAAAAGTACATGGCCAGATTTGACTGTTGGAGTCATTCAGTCATACTCGTGCCTAGCCCTATAGTAGTCGCCACTGTAGTCGCCGTCATCATCGTCGCTGGCATCGGGGTCGCGGTAGTTGAACCTCGGCGGGAGAGCACGCGTGGGCTGGGACTGAGGGTAGCGCAGGCGGGGGCCACGGTAGGCCATGACGCCCTGGAGAGTCCGGCCGTGCCACCACAGCCGACGGTCGGCCTCGTTGAAGTTCGAAGGAGGCGGGCTGCCCTCCTCCTGCCTGGCAAGCGCCCTCTCACGCCGATTGATGAAGAAGCTTTCCCAAGTCGGGTTGTAGTCGGGATGCCACTGGGGATTCCTCCGCTGCTCTGGCGTGAGCTCGAAGTAGTAGTGGTTCGTGATGGCCATCTCGCGCGCCACACCTAGAGGGACTGGAGGGACCGGTACGCCTCCGACGCTTAGCAACCAGCCGGTCGGGACGCGGTAGCCCGGCGGGCAGGGGTAGTTCGAGGCGCAAAGCGCCTCCGCCTCCTGGGGGTTAGAGATACGATGGAAGCCATGGGAGAGAATGATGAGGTTTGCAGATATGAGTCTAGATGTGATATGTAAATGGAGGCCAAGCGTACATATATATAGTGAAAAAATGGCGGGAAGACAGAGGCGGGAACCGGTGGAAAGCGCGGGAAGAAAATAGGCGGGAACGCAATGGCGCGGCAAACCTTTAGTACCGGTTGGTGGGTGCAACCAGTACTAAAGGTGTTTTTTCTGTCATGTAACAAAATTGTCGGTGGGATAAGGACGCGTGGGTAACCTTTAGTACCGGTTGGTGGGTGCAACCGGTACTAAAGGTGGTTTTTCTGTCATGTAACAAAACTGTCGGTGGGATAAGGACGCGTGGGTAACCTTTAGTACCGGCTGGTGGGTGCAATCGGTACTAAAGCTGTCGGCAGGATAAGGACGCCCTGCTCGATGAGATAAAGCATGTAGCGCACGACGCCCTGTCGGAGGAAGAAGACAAAGTAGAAGCGGCGCCGTGCCTATAAAAGGAGCATCGATACGCCATGGCAAGCAGCTCAACAAGCCAACATGGATGGAGAGTTTCATCACCATGGATGGAGGAAAGGGTTGGGAAATCTCTCGTGGCGGAACTTGTCGAAGATGCCCTTGGTGCACACGCCCTATGGCATCTTCGGAAGTTCCGCCTCGGAAAAATTTCCCTGCAAGCCCGTCAAAGACTCCATCTCCTCTAACAATGTTGGGGAAAGGGTTGGGAAATCTCCCGTGGCGGAACTTGTCAAAGATGCCCTTGGTGCACACGCCCTATGGCATCTTCGGAAGTTCCGCCTCGGAAAAATTTCCCTGCAAGCCCGTCAAAGACTCCATCTCCTCTAACAATGTTGGGGAAAGGGTTGGGAAATCTCCCGTGGTGGAACTTCTCGAATATGCCCTTGGTGCACATGCCCTATATATGGCATATTCGGAAGTTCCGCCTCGGAAAAATTTCCCTGCAAGCCCGTGAAAGCTACTTAACTAGTAAAACAAGCCAACCATCTCCATTGTTAATATCTTACATACAGTAACATCATTACACAAATGTGATTTCCATATTGAGATACACATGTTATGATCCCTATCTAGCTAGTCTTCTGAGTTTTCTTCGTCTGTTTCCCTTTCTTCTGACTGCGACGCAACCATGGACAATCTTCATTATTTAAGATGATGCTTGGGTCAGTTTTTACCTTGAAGGGTGGAATATCATCAAACTTATTATAATCTTCTGACATGTCTGTCTTGTCCTCTACTCCCACGATGTTTCTTTTTCCTGAAAGAACTATGTGCCGCTTTGGCTCATCGTATGATGTGTCCTCTTGCCTTTCTTTTCTTTTTTTCGGTTTGCTAGACATGTCCTTCACATAAAAAACCTGAGCCACTTCACTGGCTAGGACGAATGGTTCGGTGTCGTACCCTAGATTCTTGAGATCCACTGTAGTCATTCCGTACTGCGGGTCTACCTGTACCCCTTCTTTCAGGTTGAACCATTTGCACCGGAACAAAGGGACCTTGAAATTAGGTCCATAGTCAAGTTCCCATATCTCCTCTATGTACCCATAATATGTGACCTTGTTCCCATTGTCATCTTCTGCATCAAAGCGGACACCACTGTTTTGGTTGGTGCTCTTTTTGTCTTGGGCGAACGTGTAAAATGTGTTCCCATTAATCTCGTACCCTTGAAAAGTCGATATAGTAGAAGATGGTTGCTTGGCCAACAAATACAGCTGCTCGTCATCAGTGACATTCATGAGACGTGTTTGCAACCAACCGTCGAAAGTCTTCATGTGTTCTCCATCAATCCAATCTTCACGTTGCTCCGGGTATTTAGAGCGTAAGATATCCTTGTGTTCCTCTTTGTACGGAGCCACCAAGATGGAATTATGTAGAACTGTGTAGTGTGCTTGAGTGAAAGAATGTCCGTCCATACACGTTGTTGCTTTCTTTCCTAGTGTGCCTTTTCCACGCAGTCTCCCCTCATAGCGCGATTCAGGAACACCGATCGGCTTAAGGTCAGGAATAAAGTCAACACAAAACTCAATGACCTCCTCTGTTCCATAGCCCTTGGAGATGCTTCCATCTGGCCTAGCACGGTTATGAACGTACTTCTTTAAGACTCCCATGAATCTCTCAAAGGGGAACATGTTGTGTAGAAATACATGACCGAGAACGCCAATCTCTTCGACCAGGTGAACTAGGAGATGTGTCATAATATTGAAGAAGGATGGTGGGAACACCAACTCGAAGCTGACTAGACATTGGACCACATCCTTCTGTAAATTTTGTAGAGTAAGTGGATTGATCACCTTCTGAGAAATTGCATTGAGGAACGCACATAGCTTCACAATGGGTACTCGAACATTTTCCGGCAGAAGCCCCCTCAATGCAACCGGAAGTAATTGTGTCATAATCACGTGGCAGTCATGAGACTTTAGGTTTTGAAACTTTTTCTCTGACATGTTTATTATTCCCTTTATATTCGACGAGAAGCCAGACGGGACCTTGATGCTACTCAGGACTTCAAAAAAGATCTCCTTCTCCTCTTTGGTAAGAGCGTAGCTGGCAGGACCTTGATACTTCTCTGGATTCAGGTTGTTACCTTCGTGGATACTTTGCTGGTCCTGCCGTGCATCCGGTGTATCTTTTGTCTTCCCATACACGTCCAAGAAGTTTAGCAGGTTCACGCAAAGATTTTTCGTCACGTGCATCACGTCGATTGCAGAGTGAACCTCTAAGAATTTCCAGTAGGGTAGCTCCCAAAATATCGACTTCTTCTTCCACATGGTTACGTGTCCGTCAACATCATGCGGAACAGATTGTCCGCCGGGACCCTTTCCAAAGATCACTTTTAAATCCTTGACCATATCATATATAACTTCCCCAGTAGGGCGGGTAGGCTTCGTTCGGTTATCTGCCTCACCTCCGAAATGCTTTCCTCTCTTTCTTACGTGATGTTGTTTTGGAAGAAATGGACGATGCCCCAGGTACACATTCTTGTTTCCCAAATATATACTGTCAGTCTCACCTAAACAGTGTGTGCATGCATTGTATCCCTTGTTTGACTACCCTGAAATGTTACTAAGAGCAGGCCAATCATTGATGGTTAGAAACAACAACGCCCGTAGGTTAAATTCCTTTTGTTCGTGCTCATCCCACACAGGTACACCTTCGTCACGCCACAACTGTAAAAGTTCTTCAACCAATGGCCTCAGGTACACATCAATGTCGTTGCCGGGTTGCCTCGGGCCCTGGATGAGCACTGGCATCATAATGAACTTCCGCTTCATGCACAACCAAGGAGGAAGGTTATAGATACATAGAGTCACTGGCCAGGTGCTATGACTGGAGCTCTGCTCACCGAAAGGATTAAAGCCATCTGTACTTAGACCAAATCTTAAGTTCCTTGCGTCATCTGAAAATGACTTGAACTCTCTGTCGATTTTTCTCCACTGCGACCCATCAGCGGGGTGTCTCAGCATCACATCTTTCTTACGGTCCTCTTTGTGCCATCGCAACAACTTGGCATGCTCTTTGTTTTGGAACAAACGTTTCAACCGTGGTACTATAGGAGCATACCACATCACCTTCGCAGGAACCCTCTTCCTGGGGTTGTACTCGCCCTCAACATCGCCAGGGTCATCTCGCCTGATCTTATACCTCAATGCACTACATACCGGGCATGCATTCAAATTCTCGTACTCCCCGCGGTAGAGGATGCAGTCATTGATGCATGCATGTATCTTCTGCACCTCTAATCCTAGAGGGCAGACAACCTTCTTTGCTTCGTACGTACTAGAGGGCAATACGTTCTCCCCTGGAAGCATCTTCTTTATTATTTTCAGCAACTTTTCAAACCCCTTGTCAGAAGTACCATTCTCTGCCTTCCATTGCAGCAATTCCAGCGTGGTACCCAGCTTTTTCTGGGCATCTTCGCAATTTGGGTACAACAGTGTCTTGTGATCCTCTAACATTTTCTCCAACTTCAACCTCTCCTTTTCACTTCCGCAGCTTATCTTCGCATCAAGAATGGCCCGACCCAAATCGTCATCGGGGTCATCAAAAATCGGCTCATCAAAAATGGGCTCTTCTTCAGCTTCGTCTTCCCCCATTATACTATCACCGTCTTCAGTGAACATAGGATAGTTGTCACTATCCTCTTCTTCTTCGTTGTCTTCCAATATAACCCCTCTTTCTCCGTGCATGGTCCAACAATTATAGCTGGGCATGAAACCGTTCTCCAGCAGGTGGACGTGAATGGTCTTCGAGGTAGAGTAATCCATCATATTCTTACAGGAACTACATGGACAATAGATGAAACCATTCGACTGCCTGTTTGCCTCAGCCACGTTGAGAAAATAATGCATGCCATTGATGAAGTCGGGATGGCACCGGTCACCGTACATCCATTGTCGACTCATCTGCATTTTATATGTATATCAAAAATCATTAATTACACAACATCGTGGATATATGAGTGAACAACTTAATTAATATTCAAGTTCATCACATAAAACTAAGTTTTTTTATAAAAAAGAAGAGGCTCACCGAGGTTGTACGGTGCCGGCTAGGGGACGACGCTGGCGATCGACGGCGGTGAGGACGGGGATGATACTAATTAAAACCTACAAAATATACCATAATTTCAGCTCAAATTGATTATAAAAAAAGTAAAATCCCTAACTTAGGCATTTCATCGAACACCTTGCTAGCACTAGAAAAATAGTACGAGTTAAAACTACCAGAGAAATGTGCGAAATTAGGAACGCCGGAAGAAAGGATGATATTGCTAACCCTTGGATAGATGTAAGCCCTTAATCTTGTTAAAATGGTGGAGAAAAAATAGAGGTTTGTTGGAGTGTGAGAGGTGCAAAGAAATTTTGTGTGAGAGGAAGAAGAGAAAAATGAGATGAAGCACCAGCCAGGGACGGGCTGGCGACTGGTGATATAGGGGGCACCCTTTGGTACCGGTTCGTGTTACGAACCGGTACCAAAGGTCCAGCCCGGGCCCCACCACGCGTCCGAATTTTGGCCGAAGACCTTTCGTACCGGTTCCTAACACGAACCGGTACGAAAGCCCCTCACGAACCGGTGCCAGAGCTCCTCGCCCGCCTGAGCCCCCAAACCGGTGCAGATGACCCCATTAGTACCGGTTCGTAAGGGAACCGGTACTAATGGCTTAGATGGATGCCCCATTTTCCACTAGTGGGAGTGCACGATTTGTCAAAACCTGAACGAGAAAAAAAATGTATATGCACTTACTCCCTCCATATCATAATTACATGTCGTTTTGGACATGCCTTGAGTCAAACTTTTAAAACTTGAACTACGAATATCATATTAATTATTAAAATTTGGAATTTAATATCATATGCATAGATTTGTCACGAAAAATATTTCTAAAATATTATATTTTTTGGTTTTATACATATATTTTATAGAAATAAGTGGTTAAAATTGCATCTTGGAGACTATGTTAAAGTCCAGAACGTCATATATTTATGATATGCATGGAGTACAGGAATGAATCCAACAAAGTTAATTGAAAGAACTTGACAAAATTCCTTCTTGAAATTATTTTATAGAGAAAGTTCCTTAGAAAAGTACTTGATGCAATATCCAGACAGTGCCTTAGAAATGCAAAAAGTATACACAGTTTTGCCAAAAATTGAGCGCTGGGAAAAAAAGACTTATTTGTGGTCGGAGGTAGTACTCAGCTTAGGTTTCTTTTCTCATGCACCAGACGGATCCCCAAAGTCTGAAATAGCATTTGCTACATTACTACAGTAATACATTGATTTTCGTGCGGCCCTTTACTACCTAAGGTTTTTGCTGAACCTAGGCTGATTAGCACACCTAGGTCTTTAATGCATGGACCGTTTAGCTGTGCTACTTGGGACTTGCGTGATGGACGACATCGACCAGTCCACATAGGTGGGAATCCATCTGACTCATGTGAAAAGTAATGATCGATCAATCAAGCTGTAGCTCGATAGGTACTTTTTTAAATTAGTACAAGAAAAACATAATTCCACGTGTAACAGTGTACACGTGTATGCAAAGGAGGCATACGACAAACATAATAGTACGAGGTGTCCTTGGGCCGGAGCATGTGAACCCTGGGTAGAAAGTCAGTCCTATGGTTTTAAGCGGTACCCCACCCAAAATTGACTATGGGAGCCGACTCCGAGAGTCAGTTAAAAAATTAAAACCAAATGCGTATAAGTTGCGTATAAGTTTTAGTCAATGTCAAACTTTGTAAATGTTTGATCGACTATATAGCAAAAATATTATTATCTATAAAATGAAATGTATATAATATGAAAATATATTTCACCATGATTCTAATAATATTGATTTCATGTTATAAATGTTGGTATATTTTGTTATGTAATTGATCAAACTTTAGAAAATTTGACTTTTACACAAAATTACGTGCAACATAAATTGGGGCGGAGGGAGTAGTTCATTTGACTTTCATGCAAAACCGAACAGAGGGAGTACGATACTAAATTTATGGAAGAAGTGCATGGGTTGCTTTACGTGGTGAATTTGGACCGGTTACCCAAACTAGACCTAGAATAGCGTCACCACGCCTGCATGCGTAGATTACTGATGGGACCCACATGCAATAATGAAATTGATTGTTTTCCTTGTGCATGGTTCACGTGAGATGATCAGGCCTCGTCACTACGCAGCTTCCACGAACCCACCGGCTGGCGCAGTAAGACAGCGTGTCGTGTATAGTATATTCTCTCCTTTTCAAAATACTCCGCATATTACATATCTTTGGGACAAGTCTTTGACTGACAATTACACTATTAATATGTAACCTTGGTGCTACAAAATTATAACCACAAACAAGTATTTTAGAATACATATTTAATGACATCAATTTTATGTCACAAAATCTTATATCTTATATTTACTAATTGGAGGCACCATACGAGACACCACATTAATCCACATCATCAGAATAATTAAGACAATTAGATCTAAAATTTACGGTTAAGATTAATCGAAAAAACTATTATTTATAATGTCACGTAAATAGTTACGTAGTCACGCTTTGATTAAAGGGCCAAGCATGCACGTTTATCTAATCCGTAGATTGTTTATAAAACAAATTATATTAACAGCTAAGATTTTATACAGGTCAGCCCGCATGTCCTAGGAGTCCATGGTCTTTTTACTACGCCTAACTAATCCAATCCCTAATCAGCCGGCACGTTTTAAGTGTCCAAGCTGTGTACTACACCTAATAAATCGGTCAATCATGCGATAATAACTCTAAAACCTTTGCATTAGTTTGAGCCAAAACGAAAGACCGCATGAAAGCCTGTTTCGCTACTCCCTATGTACAGTTTAACAGGCACACACATAATTTTAGACAAAGTTTGATCACTAATTTGGTCAACTAAATATAAATTATATTTATATAAAATATATACCATTAGATTCATATTTAAACAAGGTTTCCAATAATATATTTTTTGTTACATATATTCTATATTTTATTGACCAAAATAATGGTTAAAATAATTTTTAAACTACGTGCGTGCCTGTTAAACTGATCTGGAGAGTGGCTATAAATATTTTGCTGAAAAGATCGATCGGCTTTGCGAATAGATGAGCATGACATGACCCGATTGAAAAATATAGCGTGGCGGACAGAAGCACCATTGGATATCATACATGCCATTGGATATAATACATGCTGGCTCGCGATGCGAGCTCCTCGCCGGTAAGCCGCCGGGTGCTATGCGTCGACTGCATCCGACTACTTCACATGCAAAGCAGTTGGCTAAGGAAGCCGGAAGAATTAATTATTTTTCTTTGTGCGTGCAATACAAAATTTTCCTTTGGTTTTCTACGTATATATTACTTTGGCTGTTACATGAATTGGGAATTAATTAATTTTTTAGAGCATGAATACGTATGATACTTTATAGGTATATATTTCTCAAACATAGAAAAAATTCCAAGCAACATTGATCATAAAAAGAATTCTCTAAGAGATAATTATTGATGAAAAAATGTAAATTCCAAATCATTTATTCCTAGCCAAGAAAACTAGAAAAATACAACAATGGATTTTTGATATGTCACGCATGTTATGTTGCTAGAATATCAAATATATATTACCACTAGTAAACCGTGAGTGGAGATATATTATCTTAAATAACATGCATGGTTATAATCAAGCAAAATTGGGTGAAACGGAAATTATATTTGTCCATATAGAAAAATTCTAGGATATTGTACACATGTACAATCTATGTCGTGTTGCCCTTCCATGCTAAGAAGGAAATACATTCGATTATTCAAGCTTTTTTAGAAAATTATTGTCCATGGATAAATAAAACATGAGAAAGTTGTGGCTGAGCTATACCTTTTATAATTTCAAGAAATAATATATTGTGAAAAGGGGATTTTATGGAAGACATAGAAAGACGATGTGGTAGAAAATTTGCAGGAGTGTAAAATTAACCGAATTTTATAATATTCTTTTCGCTCAAACGCAAAAAAAAATCAATGTAAAACTTTACGGGTCCACAAAATTTTGTACTACGATAAGTTGAGATAAACTTTTAAATTTGTGGCACACCAAATAATTGGGAAAAATAGCTACACCTGAGATTATAAAAACTCCTCCCAATGAAAACACACAAAATTTTGGATTCGCAACCATATTCTCCACTAATATAATGTATGTTACCTAAATAAAGATGCATGTACGTTCTATAATTTTTCATATAATTAATTTTGAACATGCTAGCCCGGGCAAGTGCACGGGTTGATGACTAGTGTATACTAATTGAGTAATTGTTGGTATGGAGGGACACTAGTAGAAAAACGCTCATCTATACCGGTTCCAGAGGGCCATTTGCACCGGTTTCTCAACCGGTATAAAAAATCCGGTACAAAAGCCCCCCCCTTTCGTACCGGTTCCTTACGAACCGGTATTAATGGCGCCTCCACGTGGGCGCCCAGGAGAGCGCACGGCGAGGGAGCTTTGGTACCGGTTTGTATTACAAACCGGTACCAAAGGTTGGCTACCGCGGCAGGAAATATGCATGAATCTCTGCCGCGGCAGAGAATTCATGGTTTAGGGTTTTTGCAGGGGTTTAGGGGTGTCGGAGCGTTTCATATCACGTCGATGCACCAGAAATGCGTTTGGGTTTACGTAGTACATGAAGATCAAGGTGATGCATATCAAGTTGGTGCATATAATATAACACACATGTAATTGCATAAGTAGTACTCTTCGATGCATATCAAGTCGATGCACCAGAATAAAGTACTACATGCATGAAGATCGATCTTCATGCGTAGTGGTACTCTCCGAGACATACTATCTATTACATGTACCATAGTGGTACACTCCGAGTCGAACTATATATACACAAAGCAATCGAGGAGCGGGAGAAGATCTTTATGCATAGTGGAACTCTCCGGATGGTGGTATGACTTCCCGAAGGAAAAATCCCGCCAATTCCTCGCCAATTGCTTTGAAGCGCTCCTCGATTGAGATCTTCTCCCGCTTTCTTCTCAACTGTAAAAGAATAAGATACAAATGAATACATGAGCTATGTGTGTGTGTGTATATATATGTATATATCAAATCACAAATCAAACAATTATTACTGAAACTCAGCACAACTTATGGTAACAAAATAAATTTGTGAATATTGTTTTCGTACCTCTTTATTTCTTTCATTATTCGCTCTCTCGCTGACAATTCTGTGGATGTACTCGCAAACGTAGTATCCACATAGATCAGTCCCCTGTGGTTGTTTCGCGCATTTCTGTACAAGAATATAATTCAGTCAAACAATAATCAAGTATGATAAAGGTGTGTGGACCTAGGTAACTACTACTTACTTGTTCGCACGCCATATCAGCTTCGGTGCCCATTGAAAGGACTGATCTTCCTTGATGAAAGTTTCCCATACGCTGCCCGACAAAAGAAAATGCACAAAAGAGTTATCAATCAGTTGATATCAGGAAATTCACAAAAAAACCGATAAGAATTTGAATTACCTTTTGAGCATAAGAAAACAAGACTTGTATAGTATAGGCTCTTTGGTTAGTGAGTCAAAGACTTCAACTTCTCCTTCGTACATTTTAATGACGATAAGAATAAAGTGAAACCTGCGCACGTTTAAATATGTAGTGTCATATATATAAGTCATCAGTTAATATTTTAACATATGGTGAGCAAAATAGAATGTGTTATAAGAGAGTAACACTCACTGGAAGTTGTAAGGCCAAAGTATTGTCTTTTTGTCACGTTGTCGCTTCAAAAACCTTAGCAAAGTCTCCGGTGTATCCCTGTTATAGAGGGGTTCTTCTATGGTCCTGACATGCATTGTGTCCGGGTCAATGAACCCAATGTCCGTGATTTCATCCCTTTTGCATTCGAGCATCTTCGATCTGCATAACATAGCGCACAAAAGATTATAATTTGCAGATAATGAAGGAGCTGAGCTAAAGACTTCTCAAATTATATAAATAAATCACTTACAGACAATAGCAACTGATGATAGATTTATCGAGGGCCCGAAGATTGTATAACTGGAAAAGCTCGCAGAAGTCAACGCTCACAGAGTATTCTTGGAAGTAGTGCTCTTCCTTAACTCGCACCATGATAGTCTCGATCCCTCCCTTTGTGGCAACACCGTACCACGTATGCAAGTTACGCATTCTCGTTGGTAGCTTCCTGAGATTCTCGACCAAATCTTTCCCTTGAACATATTTATATTGTACTTCAGCTGAGGGGTAATCGGTGTATTGTCGAGAACTTTGAACGGCCTTCTCGTCAAACACCACGAGATGGGGGGCCGATTGAACGGGTTGTTGTCCGAGCTGGTAGACTTGGTGTATCCCTTTTATCTCCTTGACACCCGATTGAACGGGTTTTGTCGCCTCGATCATGTTGTCATACGACCTTTCAATAGAACGCCTATAGTCAGATGGCGGCGATGGTAGAGGGTCATATAGATTCTCAATGGTACGCACAACTTTCACCGGATCTAGTGTCTTCTCAAAAGGTATCTCTGGCACTTTCGGTGCAAAAAAGGCTTTCAGCTCGGACTCAACGGTTTCCCTGTTTTCCTCTTCACTTTTTTCCCAAGGTAAATTCTCAATGGGCGGCTGTGGTTTCTCCTTTCTAGATCTCTTCCTAGGCGGCGTACCGTTCCGCTTAACGGGCGCTGTCTTACACGGAGGATCTCGAGATGGTGGACTCACGATGGGGTCCCTCTCAGGTAGGTGTGGACTTGGCTGCTCACGAGGACTGCTACCAGGAGGAGTCGATGGCATTTGCTACTCATGTGGAGGAGTCGGTGGCCTTTGCAAAAGGACGATGTACTTCTTCGGCCATAGGGCGAAACCGTGCATGACATCGGCCAGTGTCCTCTCATCTTCACCTCTAGGAATATCAAGCTCCACTGTTTCAAAACCCGGAACAACTTCATCCACCCCGACACGAACACAGCTAGGTGGAATGGGCATATGATGGTGCATTGCTCCATGTTCACTTGGGTACACATAGCCGACCGCCACCTTAACGGACGCGGTCCTGAATAACATATGTAGCTCGCAATCTGTCTTCTCCGTGACATAATCCACGGGGTAGCTTTCTCCACATCCGTCAAGATGCGAGGAACCGACACTGCTTCTTCGCTGAGATGGGGCAGCATCGGCTTGTGGATCCTGTCGAAACAGCGGCTGATCAGGTGCCCTCTGATTTTTCTCAAGCGCCTCCACCCTATTTAACAATTCCGTTAACGTGTCGGCGTCCTTCTTCTTCTTTCGCGAACGGCTTCTATAAGTGTTAGCGCTGTCCGGCCATGCTTCCTTCATGGTGAGACCTGGGCGAGCTCGTACCCGTCCAACGTGTTCAGGATTCCCCAGAGCGAGTGTTAGCTCGTCATTCTCTCTATCGGGAATGTACTCTCCCTTTCTGACCTTTTCAATTGCATCTACAAGCTTCGGTACAATTGCCTCAATTTTTTCCTTCCATTTTCCCTTCGCAACGATCAGCCCTGTATTTGGGTCCAACCCTGCCCCATGCGCGAACAACCAGAACTTGGACCGTTCGGGCCAGTCCCATGTCTGTGGAGTGATTCCTGCATCCATCAGTTTATTTTCAAACGCTGTCCACTTCGGAATGGCAGTCTTGTAGCCACCTGACCCCAAATGATGCCAAAGTTTCTTCTTTGAAGCATTTTTCGTATTTGTGACCGATCGGGACACAAAAGTAGACGATTGCTTATACATCTTAAATGCGGGCCAGTGATCTTTTATCTTCACTAGATTATCATCGAATACTGGATCTTCATTCTTATATTTGTCCCATAAATTTTTCTTCCAGGTCTGGAATTGTATGGCCATCTTCTTCCATGTCCATTCCCTGACTTTATTCTTCTAGCCTTCCATCATGTCTTCCGGTAGGCTGAATCGTGTCAGTAGACTGTCCCAAAGAAAAAATTTCATCGTCTCGTTGACATAACTAGCTTCAGTCCCCGCTTTCTTCGGCTTATTCCACTCTTGAATGCTGATCGGTACATGGTCCCTAACAAGAACTCCGGCTTGATTTGTAAATTTGCGGTAGTACTCTTTGGGATGCTCACCATTAGCCTTAAATGCCGTGAGGGCTAACCGGCCCTCGCCCTTTAACACTCTCGTCGGGCCTCGTTTTGTTTTAACAGACTTGCTCGATGATGCAGAAGGCTAAAAGAAAAAATTATTCGTTAATAAGTGCAATACAAATAAATGAATGCATCTAGGGATCGATAAACATAGACTAATTGATACATAAATATACACCTCGCCCGAGTTTTTTATGGACACTTCGTTGTCTCTTCTAACTTGTTCAGACTCAAGTCCCTCGCCGAAATCATTCAGAAAGTCTTGGAACTCGTTCTCATCTCCATCGGGTTCCGTACCACGGGCAGTCTCATAGATCAATTTCTGCACCGCTTCTTCCCCCTCCTCATCTCAGACGAAGGTGCCGTCCGCCATACCTCAATGTCACTACAAAATTAAGAAAGCAATTATATTTCATTAATCCAATGAGTCATTTAGCTAGCAATTCATTATTTGAAATACATAAGTTGTGACAAGTTAATAGCATAATCCTGTGAAATACAAACACATAGCATTTCTAGGGAGGTGGCATCGGCGGCGGTGGCATCGGCACATTTCAATAGCATTTCTAGGGAGGTGGCATCGGCGGCGGCTCCATGGAGCTGGCGACCAGCGTCCAATGTTAGAGCGCCATGGCCAAGAAGTGCTTTGGCACTGTCGTCCAATGGCGATGCGCCATGCCCATGCACCGCACCTACGTACAACGCGGATGTCCATGCCCCGACCCTGCAGGAATATGCTACCATGTGCATGTGCTCAAGGCGTGACGCCGCCGGCGCCTCCTCCGCCGTACCAGCGCCTCCGCCGCCGTACCAGCGCCTCGATCTGCTAGCTCGCCCATGCACGCGTAGCCTCTAGCCAGCTCCTCCGGCCATGCCGCACCGCCGGCGCCTACAGGCACTCGCGCCGCCGCTGCCCCCGGCCCACGCCGCCTTCGACCTAGCCGAGCCCGACGCGCGGCTGCCGCTCCTCGCCGACTACGCGCGCCTCAAGCCCGTCGACGTCCCGGCCGCGCCACCGTCCGCGCAGTGGAGCGCCGACAGCAGCGCCTAGCTCCACCACCAGCACGAGCCGGTGACCGCCTCCACGGCCACGGTCTCTCGCAGCGCCGCCTTCGACCGCGGCCGGTGGCGGTCTCCTCGCGAGCGCCGCCTCCGAGGCCTTCCTCGCCGGCGTCCCGCCCGAGCTCCTCCTACACCGCCTCGGCCCCAGCAGTGAGCGCGGCCGGCGACGCATTTCGTCGAACGCCCTGAGCGCGAACGCGAGGTGGCCGGCGGGGTGGCCGGGGAGTGGGCGTCTGCGGCGTCGGCGAGGCGGACGGCGGCGTCGGCGAGGTGGTCTCGCGGCAGCACGCGCGCAGCGTGGAGCGCAGCGGCGGCGCAGCTAGTTGCCGGAGGAGGAGGGGGAGCGGGGCGGGCGCGCTCACCTTGGCCGGGTTGCCGGCGCGCGGAGGAGGGGAGAGCGGCGGGCGAAGGCGTGGGCGACGGCGACGGCGCCTCGGCTCTGCGCGTCGGCGACGGCGGCGAAGATGGCGACGGCGTGGGAGCACGCGTGGGTGACGGAGTGGGCGACGGCGACGGCGTGGGCGGCGGTTTCTGCGTGTGAAGTGGAGATTTGGGCGAATTTCCCCTCGCGGCTAAGTGAAAACGGAGGGGAACCCCCTTTGGTACCGGTTGGTACCACCAACCGGTACGAAAGGTCTTTCGTACCAGTTGGTGGTACCAACCGGTACCAAAGTTTTTTTTTGTTTTTCTTTTTCTTTTGCTGTTTCTTTTGTTTTTCTTTTGCTGTTTCTTTTTCTTTTCTTTTTCTTTCCTGTTTCTTTTCTTTTCTTTTTCTGTTTCTTTTTCTTTTCTTTTCTATTTATGTTTTCTATTGCTTTTCTTTTTCTTTACTCCCGCCACGACGCTGTCCGCGCGGGAAAGTTTCCCGCCCCGACGTCGCGCGGGAAACTTTCCCGCCACGACGCCGCGCGTGGGAGAAAAAAGGCGAGAAAGAAAGGGCGGGAATAAAATTTTATTACGATTGAACTCGAATTAAAAGTACATGGCCAGATTTGACTGTTGGAGTCATTCAGTCATAATCGTGCCTAGCCCTATAGTAGTCGCCACTGTAGTCGCCGTCATCATCGTCGCTGGCATCGGGGTCGCGGTAGTTGAACCTCGGCGGGAGAGCATGCGTGGGCTGGGACTGAGGGTAGCGCAGGCGGGGGCCACGGTAGGCCATGACGCCCTGGAGAGTCCGGCCGCGCCACCACAGCTGACGGCCGGCCTCGTTGAAGTTCGAAGGAGGCGGGCCGCCCTCCTCCTGCCTGGCAAGCGCCCTCTCACGCCGATTGATGAAGAAGCTTTCCCAAGTCGGGTTGTAGTTGGGATGCCACTGGGGATTCCTCCGCTGCTCTGGCGTGAGCTCGAAGTAGTAGTGGTTCGTGATGGCCATCTCGCGCGCCACACCTAGAGGGACTGGAGGGACCAGTACGCCTCCGACGCTTAGCAACCAGCCGGTCGGGACACGGTAGCCCGGCGGGCAGGGGTAGTTCGAGGCGCAAAGCGCCTCCGCCTCCTGGGTGTTAGAGATACGATGGAAGCCATGGGAGAGAATGATGAGGTTTGCAGATATGAGTCAGTTTTTACCTTGAAGGGTGGAATATCATCAAACTTATTATAATCTTCTGACATGTCTGTCTTGTCCTCTACTCCCACGATGTTTCTTTTTCCTGAAAGAACTATGTGCCGCTTTGGCTCATCGTATGATGTGTCCTCTTGCCTTTCTTTTCTTTTTTTCGGTTTGCTAGACATGTCCTTCACATAAAAAACCTGAGCCACTTCACTGGCTAGGACGAATGGTTCGGTGTCGTACCCTAGATTCTTGAGATCCACTGTAGTCATTCCGTACTGCGGGTCTACCTGTACCCCTTCTTTCAGGTTGAACCATTTGCACCGGAACAAAGGGACCTTGAAATTAGGTCCATAGTCAAGTTCCCATATCTCCTCTATGTACCCATAATATGTGACCTTGTTCCCATTGTCATCCTCTGCATCAAAGCGGACACCACTGTTTTGGTTGGTGCTCTTTTTGTCTTGGGCGAACGTGTAAAATGTGTTCCCATTAATCTCGTACCCTTGAAAAGTCGATATAGTAGAAGATGGTTGCTTGGCCAACAAGTACAGCTGCTCATCATCAGTGACATTCATGAGACGTGTTTGCAACCAACCGCCGAAAGTCTTCATGTGTTCTCCATCAATCCAATCTTCACGTTGCTCCGGGTATTTAGAGCGTAAGATATCCTTGTGTTCCTCTTTGTACGGAGCCACCAAGATGGAATTATGTAGAACTGTGTAGTGTGCTTGAGTGAAAGAATGTCCGTCCATACACGTTGTTGCTTTCTTTCCTAGCGTGCCTTTTCCACGCAGTCTCCCCTCATAGCGCGATTCAGGAACACCGATCGGCTTAAGGTCAGGAATAAAGTCAACACAAAACTCAATGACCTCCTCTGTTCCATAGCCCTTGGAGATGCTTCCATCTGGCCTAGCACGGTTATGAACGTACTTCTTTAAGACTCCCATGAATCTCTCAAAGGGGAACATGTTGTGTAGAAATACATGACCGAGAACGCCAATCTCTTCGACCAGGTGAACTAGGAGATGTGTCATAATATTGAAGAAGGATGGTGGGAACACCAACTCGAAGCTGACTAGACATTGGACCACATCCTTCTGTAAATTTTGTAGAGTAAGTGGATTGATCACCTTCTGAGAAATTGCATTGAGGAACGCACATAGCTTCACAATGGGTACTCGAACATTTTCCGGCAGAAGCCCCCTCAATGCAACCGGAAGTAATTGTGTCATAATCACGTGGCAGTCATGAGACTTTAGGTTTTGAAACTTTTTCTCTGACATGTTTATTATTCCCTTTATATTCGACGAGAAGCCAGACGGGACCTTGATGCTACTCAGGTATTCAAAAAAGATCTCCTTCTCCTCTTTGGTAAGAGCGTAGCTGGCAGGACCTTGATACTTCTCTGGATTCAGGTTGTTACCTTCGTGGATACTTTGCTGGTCCTGCCGTGCATCCGGTGTATCTTTTGTCTTCCCATACACGTCCAAGAAGTTTAGCAGGTTCACGATAAGATTTTTCGTCACGTGCATCACGTCGATTGCAGAGTGAACCTCTAAGAATTTCCAGTAGGGTAGCTCCCAAAATATCGACTTCTTCTTCCACATGGGTACGTGTCCGTCAACATCATGCGGAACAGATTGTCCGCCGGGACCCTTTCCAAAGATCACTTTTAAATCCTTGACCATATCATATATAACTTCCCCAGTAGGGCGGGTAGGCTTCGTTCGGTTATCTGCCTCACCTCCGAAATGATTTCCTCTCTTTCTTACGTGATGTTGTTTTGGAAGAAATCGACGATGCCCCAGGTACACATTCTTGTTTCCCAAATATATACTGTCAGTCTCACCTAAACAGTGTGTGCATGCATTGTATCCCTTGTTTGACTGCCCTGAAATGTTACTAAGAGCAGGCCAATCATTGATGGTTACAAACAACAACGCCCGTAGGTTAAATTCCTTTTGTTCGTGCTCATCCCACACAGGTACACCTTCGTCACATCACAACTGTAAAAGTTCTTCAACCAATGGCCTCAGGTACACATCAATGTCGTTGCCGGGTTGCCTCGGGCCCTGGATGAGCACTGGCATCATAATGAACTTCCGCTTCATGCACAACCAAGGAGGAAGGTTATAGATACATAGAGTCACTGGCCAGGTGCTATGACTGGAGCTCTGCTCACCGAAAGGATTAAAGCCATCTGTACTTAGACCAAATCTTAAGTTCCTTGCGTCATCTGAAAATGACTTGAACTCTCTGTCGATTTTTCTCCACTGCGACCCATCAGTGGGGTGTCTCAGCATCACATCTTTCTTACGGTCCTCTTTGTGCCATCGCAACAACTTGGCATGCTCTTTGTTTTGGAACAAACGTTTCAACCGTGGTACTATAGGAGCATACCACATCACCTTCGCAGGAACCCTCTTCCTGGGGTTGGACTCGCCCTCAACATCGCCAGGGTCATTTCGCCTGATCTTATACCTCAATGCACTACATACCGGGCATGCATTCAAATTCTCGTACTCCCCGCGGTAGAGGATGCAGTCATTGATGCATGCATGTATCTTCTGCACCTCTAATCCTAGAGGGCAGACAACCTTCTTTGCTTCGTACGTACTAGAGGGCAATACGTTCTCCCCTGGAAGCATCTTCTTTATTATTTTCAGCAACTTTTCAAACCCCTTGTCAGAAGTACCATTCTCTGCCTTCCATTGCAGCAATTCCAGCGTGGTACCCAGCTTTTTCTGGGCATCTTCGCAATTTGGGTACAACAGTGTCTTGTGATCCTCTAACATTTTCTCCAACTTCAACCTCTCCTTTTCACTTCCGCAGCTTATCTTCGCATCAAGAATGGCCCGACCCAAATCGTCATCGGGGTCATCAAAAATCGGCTCATCAAAAATGGGCTCTTCTTCAGCTTCGTCTTCCCCCATTCTACTATCACCGTCTTCAGTGAACATAGGATAGTTGTCACTATCCTCTTCTTCTTCGTTGTCTTCCAATATAACCCCTCTTTCTCCGTGCATGGTCCAACAATTATAGCTGGGCATGAAACCGTTCTCCAGCAGGTGGACGTGAATGGTCTTTGAGGTAGAGTAATCCATCATATTCTTACAGGAACTACATGGACAATAGATGAAACCATTCGACTGCCTGTTTGCCTCAGCCACGTTGAGAAAATAATGCATGCCATTGATGAAGTCGGGATGGCACCGGTCACCGTACATCCATTGTCGACTCATCTGCATTTTATATGTATATCAAAAATCATTAATTACACAACATCGTGGATATATGAGTGAACAACTTAATTAATATTCAAGTTCATCACATAAAACTAAGTTTTTTTATAAAAAAGAAGAGGCTCACCGAGGTTGTACGGTGCCGGCTAGGGGACGACGCTGGCGATCGACGGCGGTGAGGACGGGGATGATACTAATTAAAACCTACAAAATATACCATAATTTTAGCTCAAATTGATTATAAAAAAAGTAAAATCCCTAACTTAGGCATTTCATCGAACACCTTGCTAGCACTAGAAAAATAGTACGAGTTAAAACTACCAGAGAAATGTGCGAAATTAGGAACGCCGGAAGAAAGGATGATATTGCTAACCCTTGGATAGATGTAAGCCCTTAATCTTGTTAAAATGGTGGAGAAAAAATAGAGGTTTGTTGGAGTGTGAGAGGTGCAAAGAAATTTTGTGTGAGAGAAAGAAGAGAAAAATGAGATGAAGCACCAGCCAGGGACGGGCTGGCGACTGGTGATATAGGGGGCACCCTTTGGTACCGGTTCGTGTTACGAACCGGTACCAAAGGTCCAGCCCGGGCCCCACCACGCGTCCGAATTTTGGCCGAAGACCTTTCGTACCGGTTCCTAACACGAACCGGTACGAAAGCCCCTCACGAACCGGTGCCAGAGCTCCTCGCCCGCCTGAGCCCCCAAACCGGTGCAGATGACCCCATTAGTACCGGTTCGTAAGGGAACCGGTACTAATGGCTTAGATGGATGCCCCATTTTCCACTAGTGGGAGTGCACGATTTGTCAAAACCTGAACGAGAAAAAAAATGTATATGCACTTACTCCCTCCATATCATAATTACATGTCGTTTTGGACATGCCTTGAGTCAAACTTTTAAAACTTGAACTACGAATATCATATTAATTATTAAAATTTGGAATTTAATATCATATGCATAGATTTGTCACGAAAAATATTTCTAAAATATTATATTTTTTGGTTTTATACATATATTTTATAGAAATAAGTGGTTAAAATTGCATCTTGGAGACTATGTTAAAGTCCAGAACGTCATATATTTATGATATGCATGGAGTACAGGAATGAATCCAACAAAGTTAATTGAAAGAACTTGACAAAATTCCTTCTTGAAATTATTTTATAGAGAAAGTTCCTTAGAAAAGTACTTGATGCAATATCCAGACAGTGCCTTAGAAATGCAAAAAGTATACACAGTTTTGCCAAAAATTGAGCGCTGGGAAAAAAAGACTTATTTGTGGTCGGAGGTAGTACTCAGCTTAGGTTTCTTTTCTCATGCACCAGACGGATCCCAAAGTCTGAAATAGCATTTGCTACATTACTACAGTAATACATTGATTTTCGTGCGGCCCTTTACTACCTAAGGTTTTTGCTGAACCTAGGCTGATTAGCACACGTAGGTCTTTAATGCATGGACCGTTTAGCTGTGCTACTTGGGACTTGCGTGATGGACGACATCGACCAGTCCACATAGCTTAGCTTGATAAGTGCCGTGGGAATCCATCCGACTCATTTTGAGACCAGTAATTAATTGTAGTAGCACTATAAGAACCACTATCACACAAGTACAGAACAGGTCTATTGTCTCGGCCCGTAAGAGGCTTTTGTCCAGACTGACCAACCGGGACAACGGAGGCGGAATAAAAGGCCCAACCTTTTATCCCGGCCCGCTTACCAGCCGGGACATATAGTCCACCACGTGGTCGTCGCGGGTCGTGCAGGAGTCACCCCTTTTATCCCGGCTGGTAACACAGACCGGGACTAAAGGCTATTTCGTTAAACTTTTTTATCCATTTTTTTTTTCTAATTATTTTTCACTTCCTCTTTTTTTTTTCTTTTTTTTTCAGAATTTCTAGTATTTCAGTTATTTGACAAGTTTAGTCTCTAACTACACTTAATCTCTAGTCAAATTACTTACCCCTAAGAGGTTTTTGTCCCGGCTGACCAACCGGGACAACGGCGGCGAGACAAAAGGCCCAACCTTTTGTCCCGGTCCGCTTACCAGCCGGGACATATAGTCCACCACGTGGCCGCCTTGGGGCGCGCAGGGGTCACTCCATTTTGTCCCGGCTGGTAACACAGACCGGAACTAAAAGCTATTTCGTTAAAAAAAAATTATCCATTTTTTTTCTAATTATTTTTCATTCCCTCTTTTTTTTTCTTTTTTTCCAGAATTTCTAGTATTTCAGTTTTTTGACAAGTTTAGTCTCTAACTACACTTAATCTCTAGTCATATTACTTACCCGTGGTCAAACTTCTCGCTCGGTCACCCATCCTCCCACTACTCCAGCACTAGCACGCTTAACTTTCGAGTTCCTCCCGTCCCACTTCCAAGTGCTTCGTGTGCATGTTGTTGATACTAGTATCATAACAATCCTATTAACATGTTGGTCGATGTCACACTTCTTTATTGTTTGAATTCTAAATAATTCTTTTAATAAACAAAAGTAATGATGTAATAATAATCTTGAATAAATAAATAAATATTAACTTTTTAATTTATATTATAATTAATTTTTTTAATAATTTTTTTTGCCAAAACTAAAACCTGAAAATTTGAAAATCTAAAAACTATTAATTGGAATTTCTGGCAATTATTAATTTAAATTTTTAAAAAGTATAAAATCCTGAATTTCTGGCAAAAACTAAAATCTACCTGCTTTCATATTTTCATTTGGAATTTTGAGAATCTAAAAATTGGCTAACCGGGTAAACTTAATTTCCCACGATCATTTTGTTATATTATACGTTTTTTTCCGACGTCGTATGCCAAAGTTAATGCTATTTTACCTTTTTCTAAACTTTTTTTGAAAAAAAGTCGAAATTTGAATTTGTTAATTTCCCCTAATAGTAGGTTGCATAACATACAGGAATCTCAAAAGATTTTATTTTTTTCAATTTTCTATCATTTTTTTTTTGTATTTTACAAAGCTAAAAAAGTGATCCGGGGGTAGAGGTGCGTGGGGAGGCAAAAAAATCTAAAAAGCCTTTAGCCCCGGTTGGTAAAGTGAATCGGGACTAAAGGGTAGATCTTTTGTCCCAGTTTTAGGCTCAAACCGGGACAAAAGGGCTGTCAACAGGCCGCAAAAGGCCTCAGACCCTTTTGTCCCGGTTTGAGCTCCAACAGGGACAAAAGGTCCTTAAAGAACCGGGATAAAAGACCCCGTACCCTCTCGCTGGTTTCGGGGCGACGTGGTCTGATCATTTGTCCTGGCTCCAGACTAGACCGGGACAAAAGGACAGGACGGAAGGTCCGTTTTCTACTAGTATCACTCCAGCTGTACCTGATAAGAGTTAGAATAGGCTTGTGTTCCGAGTCAACTCATGCCGACTCAGAATAGTTGGGCGAGTTGACGGTGTGCCGACTCGAGGAGTGTCCCGAGTCGAGTTGTGTTTCGTCCGACTCCGGAGTGTGTTCCGGGTGGCGACAGTGTTAACCGGCTACTGGAGTCGGCGGTGTGTGTGTTCCGGGTGTGAGCAAGTCGGCTCTCCACGAAGTGGCGCATCAGCACCACTATAGAAAGTACAGAGTAGGTAGATAGGATGTGCTAATCGTCATCCATTGTGGGGACGTGCTAGACGTCATCTATAGTGCCCAGAACGTGGTAGACGTCATGGACGAGTCACATCGGTGTCCGATGTGATGTTTGCTTTTTGACTTTGATGTTTTTTAATACCCAATACATAGAGCAATAGAAGAAGAAAAAGTGTGGCGCGAAGTTACACACTATCGAGCAAGTATTGCTGTGTTTTTCTGCCGCCCCTTCTTCCCTGCTGGCTCTCTCTTGTTTCGGGCAATCAATTGGTATCGGAGCTTAAGTTCTTGAGAGCCATCGAAGATGACCATCGGCAAGGTTGTGGCCATCATCGATGGGAAGCTAGACAGCGGGAGCTCGTGGTCCGCGAAACCGGTGGTTCGTGGCCGATGTTGAATCGCACTAACTAGGCGGATTGGGCCATCCTCATGCAAGTCATGTTGGAGGCGCGCCAGCTCTGGGTCGCCATCAATGACGGCACGCCGGAGCGTGAGACAGACCACACGGCCATGGAGTGCCTGCTGCGGTCTGTCCCGTTGGAGATGCTCTCCACCCTCGCTGCCAAGGAGACAGCGAAGGAAGCTTGGGAGACGGTGAAGACGATGCGGCTCGGGGTAACCCGGATGCGAGACTCGAAGGCGATGATGCTGAAAAAGCAGCTGGAGGCCATCAACTTCAATGATGGCGAGGACATCGACGACTTCGACATGTGCCTTTTGTCCCTCGTGTCGCAGTTCGGTATGCTCGGCTTGAAGATTAGCGAGCCGGGTGTCGTTCGTAAGTTCCTCTCCGTTGTCCCGAAGAAGTTCTCTCATATGGCATGTTCCATCGAGACCCTAGTCGACCTCGACACACTCTCCATAGAGGAGCTCATCGGCCGGCTAAAGGCAGCCGAGGAGCGCTACGAGCTGGAGGAGCCAGAGGTCAAGCCGGCCGGCAAGCTTCTCCTCTATGAACAGGAGTGGTTCGCCCGGATGAAGCTGCGAGATGATGGAGTATCATCCAGCCAAGCCGAACACGGAAGCAGCAAGCCGCGAGGCTGCAGGCATGGCAGAGGCAACCCGGGTGTGCAAGGCGGCACAGAGAACTACGACACGTCGAGAGATTAGTGTCGCTACTGTGGAGTGGCCAGCCATTGGGCATGGAACTGCCGCAAGAAGAAATGCGAGGAAGCTCACCTCATGTGAGGCCGAGCCGACAACGATGACACAGTCCTCATGATGTAGGCGTGCACAGTGGCATCTGCCCCTCAGCTTCCAATGCCGACTCGCCAGAGCGCGGGGTCAGGCATGTCAGAGGCGGCACCATCGTCTCAACCAGTGACAGAGTCATCGACTCGACCGTGGCAGAGTCGTAGGGCTAGCCAACTGCTCCGAAGAAGCACTCTCGGATCCGCTAGACAACCCAGTGGGATCTACCGACTCAAGAGGAGTTGGAGTCACCTCGACTCATGGGGTCGGAGGTGACACCAGCGCAGCTGGCTGCAGAGACTTGAGAGCCGTTCGCACCTAGTCGACAGGTGCCTCTAAGTCGGCCCTCTTCCTGCTGGAGGAGAAGGCGCAGGTCCACCTGGCGCAAAAGGGGGACGCCAACGAGGGCTTCTGATATGGGGTGGCCCGATCTTCTCAGTAAGCAACGGTGGTGATGATGATCACGCGATGAACACAGCGGAGATGTATGATGATGAAGTGGATGATAACTTGTATGACGCAACGAAGTCTCTCGATTGGTCCCTGTCGCCAATGCAACAGCTCTCAACCCTGCAAGATATTCGCCACTCCACACACTTGCGCACGTAGCCGCCGACCACGAAGAGGTAAGTTGCAGCCGTCTAATTTCCAATGGAACAGCAGATCATACAAGACTTTCAGGGGTAAACACCAAATCAATGCAATATGGTGTAGAGATTCAATAGAGTTGCAAAGCAATCAACTATGAACTAGGGTTTATCTTAAACGTGGTCAAAACCTAATTTGGGGGCGTCCTGGGCACTTATATAGGGGTTCAGGACGACCAGGGGTCGAAAAGTTACATAGAAAACCGACCCAGATTGGATCTGGTCGAGACAGACTCGGACTTGGCCGGTCAGGGGGCCGGTCGACCGGGTCTGGGACCGGGCAGGCCGGTTTCAACCGGGGTTGGCACTGGGTGGTGACCGGGCTAGGGGTCCAGGACCCCTGGATGTTGTCCGGTGTGCACCGGCTGAGGATCCGGTTGGCGCCGGGCTGACCCGGCGTGGCGCCCGGTTGGACCGGGCCTGGGACCGGGTGCGCCGGCGTGGCGGCCGGTCAGACCGGGCCTGGCGCCGGTCTGGACTTCGTCTTCATCCCTCGCGTATGCCTCCCTCTCCTCCCTCGCGCGTCCATGGGATGTCTTCATGTCCAGCTTCATGTCCAGCTCCATGTCCAGCTTCACGTTCAACTGCTCATCTCCTCCTCGTGCGATGCTTGCTCCTTCTTCATACCTGATCATACATAAGTAATAGGACTTAGGCAGTATAAAGTTCTCATCGATCAAAGTATCACTTAGGAACAAGTTCACCTGTTGCTTGAGTAGCTTCGCACGAGCCCTTGTAATAGGTCCAATCCTGACTTCATTGGACTTAAGCTTCACAGCAGCATGATCTTCATCTTGCAATGACGAAGGTAGTAGTGTAGTAGTAGGGATGTCCTCATCATCGCCCCCCCTTCAAAAGGCGTCGACCCCGACGCTCCAAGGTCTTCTCCGTCATATGGTGTCAAATCAGCCACATTGAAAGAATTGCTGACACCAAACTCATCAATTGGAAGATCTATAGAGTATGCATTATCATTGATCTTGGCAAGCACTTTGTAAGGACCAGCACCACGAGGAAGCAACTTGGACTTCCGTAGCTTCGGGAACATATCCTTGCGAAAATGTACCCAGACCATATCACCAGGCTTGAACAACATCTCCTTGCGCTTCTTGTTCACCCTTGCAACATTGTTCTTGCCTTTCTTCTCTATCAACTCTTTAGTCTTCACATGAATCTTTCGCACAAAATCTGCCCTCTTTGATGCCTCCATATTAACTCTCTCGTGTATGGGTAGAGGCAACACGTCAAGTGGAGTAATGGGTTTGAAACCATACACCACCTCAAAGGGACACAGCTCTGTGGTAGAATGTACCGCCCTGTTGTAAGCAAACTCCACATGCGGCAAACAATCTTCCCACTCCTTCAAGTTCTTCTTGATCATGGATCTCAATAGTTGTGACAATGTTCTATTCACCGCCTCAGTTTGACCATCAGTTTGGGGATGACAAGTAGTGCTGAAAAGCAGCTTCGTCCCCAGCTTTCTCCAAAGCGTCTTCCAGAAGTAGCTCATGAACTTCACGTCACGATCAGAAACAATAGTCTTCGGGAGTCCATGTAGACGTACAATCTCCCTGAAAAACAGGTTAGCAATATGCGATGCATCGTCGCTCTTGTGGCAGGCAATAAAGTGTGACATCTTAGAAAATCTATCCACTATCACAAATATAGAATCATGGCCTCTCTTGGTACGCGGCAAACCCAACAAAAAATCCATACTAATATCCTCCCAAGGTGTAGCAGGTGCCGGTAAAGGAGTATACAAACCGTGAGGCTTCAGCTTGGATTTGGACTTGTTGCAAGTAATGCATCTCTTAACATACATGTCCACATCCCGCCTCATCTTTGGCCAATAAAAGTGGTCAGCTAGCATGAGTAGCATCTTCTCACGCCCAAAGTGACCCATCAAGCATCCAGCATGTGATTCATGCAATAAGAGCAAACGCACAGACGATTCTGGAACACATAGTTTGTTAGCTCTAAACAAGAACCCATCATGTATGTGATATTTCTCCCATGCTTTACCAATAGCACACAAGCGATATGGTTCAGCAAAATCATGATTAGTAGCATACAAATCACATAGTGTCTCTAATCCAGGAATTTTAACATCAAGTTGAGTTAATAGCATGTTCTTCCTAGATAGAGCATCAGCAACAATATTATCTTTTCCCTTCTTATGCTTAATAATGTATGGAAAAGACTCAATGAACTCAACCCACTTAGCAAGACGCCTATGCAAGTTAGATTGAGCTTTCAGATATTTTAAAGCTTCATGATCAGAATGTATGATAAATTCTTCTGGCCACAAATAATGTTGCCAAACCTCAAGAACTCTAATTAAAGCATACAATTCTTTATCATATATAGGATAGTTCAACTTAGCACCAGAAAGTTTCTCAGAAAAATATGCAATTGGGCGACCCTCTTGCATCAACACACCACCAATTCCAATACCACTAGCATCACATTCAATTTCAAATTGCTTATTGAAATCAAGAAGTGCAAGCAACGGTGTAGAAGTCAACAATCTTTTCAATTCATCAAAAGCATGATCTTGCACTGCGCCCCACTCAAATGTAACACCCTTTTTAGTCAATTCATTCAAAGGTGCAGCAATAGTACTAAAATTGGGCACAAATCTTCTATAAAACCCAGCTAGACCATGGAAACTTCGTACTTGACTCACATTCATGGGAGTAGGCCAATTTTGAATTGCTTCAATTTTAGATGAATCTACCTCTACACCATGCTTAGAGACAACATATCCAAAAATATGACCTTATCTTTGCAAAATGTGCACTTCTCAAGATTACCATAAAGTTGATTATCACGCAACACTTGCAAAACATGTCGAATATGCATAGTATGTTCAGATTCATTGCGGCTGTAGATTAATATGTCATCAAAGTACACAACCACAAACTTGCCAATAAAATCACGCAAAACATGGTTTATCAGTCTCATGAAAGTGCTAGGTGCATTAGTTAAACCAAAAGGCATTACTAACCACTTATATAAACCAAATTTTGTTTTAAAGGCTGTTTTCCATTCATCCCCCTCTTTCATCCTAATTTGATGATAACCACTACGCAAATCAATCTTAGAGAAAACAGCAGCACCACTCAATTCATCTAGCATATCCTCTAAACGGGGAATAGGATGACGATATCGAATAGTAATGTTGTTTATCGCTCTACAATCTACACACATGCGCCATGTACCATCTTTCTTAGGAACTAGAATAACAGGAACAACACAAGGACTAAGGCTTATGCGGATATAACCTTTGTCGAGTAGCGCTTGTACTTGCTTCTGTATCTCCTTCGTCTCTTCGGGGTTCGTCCTATATGGTGCCCTATTGGGCAGCGAAGCTCCGGGGATCAAGTCAATTTGATGCTCAATACCACGCAACGGTGGCAATCCTGCTGGCACCTCCTCCGGAAATACATCGCTGAATTCCTGCAAAACACTAGAAACACCAAGAGAAATAGGGGTCATGTCATTAGAAACCAAAACCTCACCCTTCTACATGAGCACAATAGGCATGGCTGTAGGATCCTCACTAAATTCTCTCATGTCCTCTTTGGTGGCTAATAAGACTAAGGAATTCACTCTCTCACTTTTCGTTATATCACTCACGGTATTACAATTCTCTCGCCTATCTACCGGAGCATCCTCCAAGTTTACTTCAACTTTCTGACGAGATTCATTGACAATTTGCTATGGTGACATAGGCTGCAAGTTGATTTTCTTGCCCTTGAACTCCAAGTGATATGTATTGGCATGGCCATTGTGTTGCACAGAACGGTCATAGAGCCATGGCCCACCCAATAGTAGGTGACACACCGTCATAGGAACCACATCAAAATCAATGGAATCCTTATACAGTCCAATCTCAAAATCAACACGCACCATGTGGTTTACCTTCATCTCACCATTGTCGCTCAACCACTGAATATAGTATGGATGCGGGTGCGGTAGATACTTCAATTTCAGCTTGGCACACAACTCCTTGCTTGCTAGATTGCGACAACTCCCGCCATCAATAATGACCTTGCAAGCTTTATCAGGACCAACTAGTGCCTTGGTTTGAAACAAATTGCAGCGCTGAGTAGATGCACTTGGCAACACATTAAGAGCACGCTGAGACACAACAATAGTGCGAGCTTCAGACGGATAAGCATCTACACCATCACTGTCATAGTCATCATCTTCTGGAGCATATGGATCAGCATCATCTCCAGTCTCATACTCATTGTCCTCATTGATAAACATGACCTTACGGTTAGGACAATCTCTCTTGAAGTGACCCTTGCCACCACATGTATGACAAGCCATATCACAGTTGCGTGTAGTAGACATGCTAGAACCACTTGTACTTGCAGCAGGTTCAGACTTCTTTGTGTTGGACACATTGGAAACCGGCTTGCTAGACGAAGTAGGGAACGGTGCGGAGCGCGAAGATGGCATCGGCGCCGAAGATGGAGGCGCCCTAGGCGTGTAGCGCCCAGCTCCCATAGCACGACCTTTGATTTGCGCTTCTTCAGCCAACTGTGCTTCAGCTTCTCTTGCATGATGTAGCAACTCATTCATAGTGGTGTAATTGTGATGACGAACAATGCCTTTGATATCATACTTCAAACCATGTAGAAAACGCTGCATTGTCATCTGAAGTGACTCACGGACACGGCCACGCTACATAAGCATCTCCATCTCCATGAAATAAGTATCAACATCCTTCACACCTTGTCTCAAGAGGGTCAACTTATCAAATATAGACCGCAAATAATTAGTGGGAACGAAACGAGCTTGCATAATGGCCTTCATCTCGCGCCATGTAAGAACTCGCAACTCGTTGTCTTCTTGACGAGCACGTGTAACTCCATCCCACCAACGCAATGCATAGCCATCAAATTCTGAGGAAGCAAGCTTAACCTTCCTGTCTTCAGTATAGTCATGTAGGCGCCATAACTTCTCAATTTTCAGCTGCCAAGTGAGGTATTCTTCAACATCAGCACCTCCTTCAAACTTGGGTATGGAGAACTTTGGCTTACCCAAACCATCATCTTGTTGTTGTGGAGGGACACGGCGAGCTCTGAGTTCAACAAAGCCACGACCACGGTTACCACGCCCTGCACCACGACCAACACCAGGTGCTTCATCTTGAAGCTCAACATCTTCATCTTCTTGTTGCTGTTGTTGGGTCAGATTGTCAACAGCTAGAGTCAAAGCTTGAATACTGCGCTGAATATCCGTCATTTGATCTTGCATTTTATTGACGGTCTCATTAGTAATATCCAGCTTCTGGGTGACCTCCTGAACGGTCCCCTTAAGTTCTTCGTCCTGAGTGCGGAATTCATGTCGCATCTCATTACGAAGAGCTTCATACTCCCACCATGTCATCACATCAGCTGCATCCTTGTTGTTCTGGTTAACAATTTTAGCATCACTAGAAGACATGGTTAGTAGGTTAGTGCACTAAAACAAAAATCTGTGGTGGTACTCTCACAACTCACTCAAAACTGATAAGAAAAGGAAATCTTACCGCTCCAAAGTGAATTAGTGTTGCTTACCAACTTGGATTGACAGACTAGTGCACGGATGTAGCGAAGCGAATATCAAGGGTATAAGAACAAATCACACGACAAAGCAGGATATATGTGGGGCTGTAGGTGGGCTACCTATTTGCACCAATAACAAGCTCTAGCGCTGACCGTAGACAACCAATGATACTCACTCAAGACGATAAATGTGGCAATGCAACTATATGGAAGAATAGGTTGCAATGCACTAGAGAGACACTAGCAAAGCTCAACGAAACAGGCACAAGATTGCTCAACTACAGGTGCAGAAAAGTAAACTAGGCCTTCACTTGATCTTACTAGCACTGCACCTTTTCTCTTCACTCTTTTCTCTTTTTTTTTTGATTCACTTTTTCTTTTTCTCTATTTTCCACGGTTACTGTAGCACTCTCGGATCCGCTAGACAACCCAGTGGGATCTACCGACTCAAGAGGAGTTGGAGTCACCTCGACTCATGGGGTCGGAGGTGACACCAGAGCAGCTGGCTGCAGAGACTCGAGAGCCGTTCGCACCTAGTCGACAGGTGCCTCTAAGTCGGCCCTCTTCCTGCTGGAGGAGAAGGCGCAGGTCCACCTGGCGCAAAAGGGGGACGCCAACGAGGGCTTCTGATATGGGGTGGCCCGATCTTCTCAGTAAGCAACGGTGGTGATGATGATCACGCGATGAACACAGTGACGATGTATGATCATGAAGTGGATGATAACTTGTATGACGCAACGAAGTCTCTCGATTGGTCCCTGTCGCCAATGCAATAGCTCTCAACCCTGCAAGATATTCGCCACTCCACACACTTGCGCACGTAGCCGCCGACCACGAAGCGGTAAGTTGCAACCGTCAAATTCCCAATGGAATAGCAGATCACACAAGACTTTCAGGGGTAAACACCAAATCAATGCAATATGGTGTAGAGATTCAATAGAGTTGCAAAGCAATCAACTATGAACTAGGGTTTATCTTAAATGTGGTCAAAATCTAATTTGGGGGAGTCCTGGGCACTTATATAGGGGTTCAGGACGACCAGGGGTCGAAAAGTTACATAGAAAACTGACCCAGATTGGATCTGGTCGAGACAGACTCGGACTCGGCCTGTCAGGGGGCCGGTCGACCGGGTCTGGGAGCGGGCAGGCCTGTTTCAACCGGGCCTGGCACCGGGTGTGGTGACCGGGCTAGGGGTCCAGGACCCCTGGATGTTGCCCGGTGTGCACCGACTGAGGATCCGGTCGGCGCCGGGCTGACCCGGCGTGGCGCCCGGTTGGACCGGGCCTGGGACCGGTTGCGCCGGCATGGCGGCCGGTCAGACCGGGCCTGGCGCCGGTCTGGACTTCGTCTTCTTCCCTCGCGCATGCCTCCCTCTCCTCCCTCGCGCGACCATGGGATGTCTTCATGTCCAGCTTCATGTCCAGCTCCATGTCCAGCTTCACGTTCAACTGCTCCTCTCCTCCTCGTGCGATGCTTGCTCCTTCTTCATACCTGATCATACATAAGTAATAGGACTTAGGCAGTATAAAGTTCTCATCGATCAAAGTATCACTTAGGAACAAGTTCACATGTTGCTTGAGTAGCTTCGCACGAGCCCTTATAATAGGTCCAATCCCGACTTCATTGGACTTGAGCTTCACAGCAGCATCGTCTTCATCTTGCAATGACAGAGGTAGTAGTGTAGTAGTAGGGATGTCCTCATCAGCTTCTGGTACCTCGACTTGGGCGTGACCAATCACATGACTGGTGATCACTCCACGTTCACAGAGATCGACACGAGTGTCACCGGATCTGTCAAATTAGGAGATGGCTCCATAGTCCACATCTGTGGGCAAGGGATGGCGTTGTTTGTCTGCAAGTCGGGCGAGCACCGGGCCATCAATGGGGTATACTACATACCCCGGCTGAACATGCCCATCATCAACCTAGGCTAGTTCGACGAGAATGGCTGCCAGGTGCTGATCGAGGATGGACTCCTCTGTGTGTGGGACCGGTAGCAGAAGCTACTGGTGAGGTCAAGCATGAGGCTAACCTGATGTAAAAGTCGGTAGCGCAACTCGCCCAGCCGGTGTGTTTAGTGATAGACACTGGTGTCGACTCAGCCAGGACTTGGCATGCCCGGTTTGGGCACCTCTACTTTGACAGCTTGCGCCGACTGGCGAAAGGCGGCATGGTGCGTGGCCTCCTCTGGTGGAGCACGTACGCCTGCCTAGCAGGAAAGCAGCAGCGAGCCTCGTTCGCACAGCAGGAAAGGTACCGGGCAAAGGACCAACTCAACCTGGTCCATGGCGATCTCTATGGGCCGATCAAGCCGGCTGCCCCAAGTGGAAAAAGGTACTTCCATGTGGCTCACCCTTCTCGCGATGAAGGACGAGGCCGCAGCCGCCATCATCCAACTCCAGGCGGGAGCCAAGTCGTAGTCCAGCTGCAAGCTCACAAGCTGAGGACGAATCGTGGAGGTGAGTTAACCTCCGGATCCTTCACAACGTACTGCACGGAGCTCGGAGTGGAGCATCACCTGACGGCTCCATACTCCCCGCAGCAAAACTATGTCGTCGAGCAACACAACCATATGATTGTGGGCATGGCCCGCAGTCTCCTGAAGGCCAAGAAAGTCCTCGCTGATTTCTCGGGTGAGGCAGTGTCGACGGCCATGTTGATCTTGAACAGGTCGCCAACTAAAAGCGTGGATGGCAAGACGTCGTTCGAGGCCTGGCATGGCCACAAGCTAGATGTGCACTTTATGCCAGAGAGACGCGACCTGGGTTGAAGAAGCTCGACGATCATAGCAGGCCGATGATCTTCGTAGGCTACGAGACTGGCATAAAGGGTTATCGGTCCTTCGACCTGGCAACAAGCCGAGTCCACATCACCCGCGATGTTGTGTTCGACAAAAGCGCGCGCTAGGACTGGAACTCACCGGAGGCGTTGGTGAACACCTTCGGAGCCACCTCGTTCATTGTCGAGCACATGGTGCTCGAGCCGCAGCCAACTCCAGGAGACGCGAGTGCGGATCCTGGATCCGACTTGCTGTCATCGCCGACTCCCACCTAGCCGACTCCAGAAGACAGGAGTGAGTCTCCTCCATCCAGCTCCCCGTTGACACCAGGGTATCCGACAGCGGAGTCCCCAACTCCGGCTTCCACTGGCGTAGAGTTCGTCATGCCACCGTAAAGGTACGCAAGTACGCTTGATGGAAAAGATGACTCCGAGCTCGAGCACCGGTTCCGCACGGTGCGGAACATACTCGACGCTGGTCTGGCTTTGGAGCTGGATGTGGAACTCCACTTCCTTGCCACTGAAGAGCCCGACTCATTAGTGAGGCCACGTCGGACGCCAGCTGGAGGCATGCGATGGAATAAGAGATGGAGGCCATTGAGGAGAACTCGACTTGGCGCGTCACCACCTTACCACCTAGCCACCGCGCGATCGGCCTAAAGTGGGTGTACAAGGTAAAGAAGGACGCGCACGGTGCGGTCCTTAAGCACAAGGCTCGCCTAGTGGCAAAGGGCTATGTGCAGCAACACGGGATCGACTACGACAAAGTCTTCTCTCCCGTGGGCCAACTCGAGTCAGTCTGGCTTCTGGTAGCACTGGCTGCAAGTGCGGGGTGGGACGCCCATCACATGGATATCATGTCGGCCTTCCTAAACGACGAGTTGGAGGAAGAGGTGTACATGCAGCAGCTAATCGGCTTCACTGCAGCAGGGAAGGAGCGTATGGCACCGACTCGACAAGGCGCTCTACGGCCTCAAGTAGGCACCAAGGGCATGGAAAACCAAGCTCGAGGCATGCCTCGTCAAGCTCGGCTTCATGCAATGCAGGTCGGAGCACAACATGTACACACGAGGTGCGACGCCAACTCGGCTCATAGTCGGAGACTACGTCGATGACTTGGTGATCATGGGCTCCAACTCCTGCGACATCATCAACTTCAAGCTGGAGATGAAGGGCCTGTTCTAGATGTCCAACCTCGGGCTGCTGAGTTACTACCTCGGCATCAAGGTCCGATAAGGGCCAGACGGGATCGACATCTCGCAGTCAGCCTATGTCCAGAAGCTGCTGGAGATCCCAAAAATGGGTGGGTCCAAACCTTGCCACGTGCCCATGGAGCCGCGCTTCAAGCTATCCAAGTGCAGCACAGCGCCCGCGATGAATGCGAATGAGTACCGCAGCATCATCGGAAGCCTTCGGTACTTTGTGCACACCAGACCGGATCTAATTTTCACAGTCGGATTCGTGTCGCGCTTCATGGAGGCTCCAATACAGGAGCACCTCGCGGCCGTGAAGCGCAACCTACGCTACATCACTGGGTCCACGCGACATGGATGTAGGTACGGCAGAGGCTTAGATGCACCACGCCTAGTCGGCTATAGCGAGAATGACTTGGGTGGGGACGTTGACTCACGCAAGAGTATGTCCGGCACGATGTTCTTTCTGGGGAGCAGCCCAGTGACTTGGCAGTCCCAGAAGCAGAAGATCGTGGCTCTCTGAGCTGCAAGTCCGAGTATGTGGCTGCTGCCACGGCTGCTTGCTAGGGGATCTGGCTGGCTCGGTTGATGTCCGAGTTCAGCAATGGTGAAGCATAGCAGGTGATGCTCAAGGTCAACAACAAGTCGGCCATCACACTCGCCAAGAATCCCGTCTTCCATGAGAGATCGAAGCACATCAAGTTGAAGTACCACTTCATTTGCGACAGTGTGGAGGCGAAGAAGGACAGAGCTAGAGTTTGTGTGAACCGAACATCAGCTTGCTGTAAGCCCCATGAGTAAGGGCTCAAGAAAACGCGCATGCCATGATGACTTTTTGCGTATGAGGTTACTACAAGGGACCGTGAGGTCGCCATGTAGTCCGGAGTACCGGCAGGCCAAGACGAATCTCGACACGCTCATGCGCAACTAGACATCATGGGGCTCACGATTGGCCCTAGACCTGAGTGCTTCACCTTCTTGTGCACTTCACAACATACACGCACTGTGCACATGATACAAGGGTGGTAATACAGAGTTACGTATCACAGCATAAACAACTATGACACAAAAGATGGAAATAAGATATAGCAAAGGCTCAATAGGGCAAGGTACAAATGACACTCAATGGACACATGTCCAACAACACATCATTACGTCAGCGGAAGCAAATAGTCTGGGTACAGACAAGATCCAAATTGGACTAAGAGTCCAGAAGATAAAGCAGACGGGTCCATAACCAACAAGTCACAGGCTGCTGCCTAGGAATGCACTCGCTACTCGACGAAGTCGGCGTCTGTGAACTCAACAAAGTATCCTCCTGACAACTGTGAACTCAACAAAGTATCCTCCTGACCAACCCGGCCATGACGCAATGCAGGATGAGGGGGTACGCCGTGGCCAGAAGACCACTGAGACATGCGGTGGCCGACCACATCTCGGTGGCACCCCACTCATTGGTTGCGGCAGCGCCGATTGATCGAGCTTTCTGGAGGCTCCTAGCATCGGCAATCCATGACGCCGCCAGAGCGGGTCGGGGGGCCGGTGGCGGCGGAACTCTGAGCAACGCGGAGGAAGATCCCTCGGTCGCCATCGATGCGGATCCACAAAAGTGGCGGCGGATGGAGTGAAGGCGGCAATGTCCGGGAAGCTGAGCAAGCAGGGATGAGTTTGCTGGTGGCAAGTGACAAGGTATTGACTTGTCAATGCCTACAGATTGTAGACTAGGGTTTTAGCGGAAGTAGAGGGCAAGTAGATCTCAAGGGTTTCAGCCGGAAAAGGTACTCGACTGCTAGAAAAACTAGGGTTATGTTGACAATGAATCGATCCTCTCTTTGTCCCTCGACTCCCCCTTATATAGGATGCGGAGTCGAGGGCTTCGTGATGTACAAGTTACAAAATCCGGGAGACTCTCTGAGTTCGACCCGTAGTAGTTACAAGTCATTATTTCTAATACAACTCTATGTTTCCAAACTGCTTCACAACTGGGCTTCCGGGCTTCATAAACTTCGGGTCGTGGGCCTTCAACAAACCCCGGGTACCTTCTTCGGCAAGCCCATTGGGGATGCCTATGTCAGTAGCCCCCGAGATTTTTCTTGAATCGAAGAATCAGGGAAAATCTCCGTCATTATAATAACACATAATTTTTCCGAATCATTTTATAACAGCCATATGTTGTACAGAGATAATGGTAGTTGGGGCTGGTTCATCTGACGGATCAGGTACCAGTTAACTGCTCTCATGGCAATCCGCAAAAACCTACTTCAAGATCAAGTCCCCGGACATGATCTCGGGAAATTGGTGTAAGTTCGACATGCGCCGCTTAAGGTCTTACCATATGCCGAACCTCAGTTTATGTTTTATAAGGTACCTAACGCGTCCGTTAGGATTTTTCTTCGTATCTATTGATACGGAAAAAGTAGCAAAGCACCGTCAGAGGCGGTGCCACGCCGCACAGGACAGATCCTGGGGACTTACCTTCACAAAGTTTTGCGGCATTCAGAGATTAATTCGCAACTGAAGCGCTCTGAGAATATATTGTCGAGTGCCTTTTTCGGCTGCTGGAATAGCACATTTATTCGAGTCAACGGATGACTTGTGTATCGTTATCTTGTCCTCCCGATGGGAGTATATGAAGAGTTATTTTGATAACTCGAAATATGCTCACCAAGATTTCTTGAATTTCATCGGGCACGCGAACAGCGTTCCCGATGGGAGTAGCCCCCGAGGCTACAGCCAAGTGCTTGCACTTGGTTGTAGGCTCACCTTTTTAACACCTTTGTCGCTATATTGTCATTTCTTCTGCTCGTCTTATCTTTATCGGGTGCGCGACCAGCGCTCCCGATGGGAGTAGCCCCCGAGGCTACAGCCAAGTGCTTGTACTTGGTTGTAGGCTCACCTTTGCAGTATCGCAATTGCTATATTATCGACTTTTTCCAGTGCTTCCATCTTTATCGGGTGCGCGACCAGCGCTCCCGATGGGAGTAGCCCCCGAGCATATGAACAAATGCTTGTATTTGATCATAGGCTCTCGCCTTTTCTTTCTTGCCATACTCGAGGTTTCCTTCTTTCAAAAGTAGCACCCGAGCATTTGATCAAAACCTTGTATTTGATCAAAAGCTCACGAAGTTATCATCAATCCATCTCTGTCGCCAATCTTTAGAACAACACAGTCAAAATTTCTCTCTTTTAAAGTGACATCAGTGCTGACGATAGCCACGATCCCTGTATCGGGAGAACGCGAGTTCTGTCCTATCACTGACTGGTGGACCCAAAATCTGCGGCAGTTTGACACGTTACGCAAGTGGGGGCACACGTCCTCCACTTTTTCTGGCACGCGCGCTGTGGCGCCTGTTCCGTTCCATCTCAGTAAAAATACGTTTTTACCCTTGTGAGCCACGTGTAGAACATCTAGTCCATTACTGTTGTATCCAATGGTGCCTCGATTCGCAAGCGTTCTATAAAGGATCGTCTTCCTCCTCCGTTCTCCCCTTCGCTGCGCCGCATCTCTGCCCTCTCTCCAGAAATCCTCCACTACGAAAAATCTCCTGAGCTCAACCACACTCGCACTCTCGCCTACGCCATTGTTGATGCCACCGCGGTTGAAGCTCACCAAGCACACCTCCCCCGAAGCTAACATGGCGTCGCAAGATCTGGTAGCTGCGGAGTGGGAGAGGTCCAAGATCTCCAACCAAGACATCAACTTGATGAAGAAGCTGGGCCTGACGAAGAAGAAGGACGCGCTGATCTTCCCCAGCGAGGAGAGCTTTCCATCGCCTCCTATCCAATACCGGGTCAGTTTCATCGACCACCTCATCCGCGGTCTTTCTTCTCCAATCCACGAATTCCTTCGTGGATTGCTCTTTGTTTATGGGCTACAGCTGCACCAGCTGACTCCCAATTCCATTCTCCACATCTCCTTCTTTATCACCCTCTGCGAGTGCTTTCTCGGGACCCAACCAAATTGGGCCCTGTGGAAACGCATTTTCTACCTTCGCCGCAACGGCTCCCACAACGTCGCCTACAACATAGGTGGTGTTGTTATCTGTGTCCGCCATGACGTCGAGTATTTTGACGTCAAATTCCCCGACTCCGTCCAAGGGTGGCGTAGGAGATGGCTATATGTCCGCAAGGAGTGCCCCGACTCGCTGGAGTACAACATCGCCCCCTTCGACGGTAGCGCAAAAATCCTTCGCCGCCGATCCTGGGATGCAGAGGCCACTGAAGAAGAGAAAACGGCGACAGAGGCGCTGATGAAGCGAATCCATGAGCTGCAGAATACCCGAGGCAAAGAATTGTCGGGTATCCAAATTACTGCGCATTTCCTTAGGATTAGGGTGCAGCCTCTGCAGGCTCGCAAAAACCCTTTGTGGCTGTATGCTGGCGATAAAGACGCCGACCGCGTATCCGAAGATCTTTCTGTGAAGGACTTGGAGAAGCTCGTCCGTCGTGTTTCATCGTTAAGCAAGAAAGACTCGGTTCCATCTTCTTGCCGTGTAGAGCCTTTCAGCAGTGCCAATCCCCTTCCTAAGGTAAATTACTTGTCTTCCCGAGTTTTTATTGCTTCGACTACTATTTTGCTGAGCTTTTTCTGTTGATTATTTTCTTCAGAAACGCCAAGTTTTGTCTTCCCTGCCTCCCCTTCCTGAAGGTGGGGAGGTCGAAGATCGAGTCATCGTTGCTGACGATGCACAGGGTACTTCTCGCCCTGAGAGTGAAATCGCTGGATCTCACTAATCCATGGGTTCCTCTGAAAGAGAGACTGAATCGGAGGCTTTTGAGTCAGCACATTCTCTTCCTTCCGCTATTTCCCCCTGGAGCAGGAGGAAAAGGGGTGATGTCGAAGACTCCGGCACCTCCAAGCTTAGCGGGTCACCTGCCGAGGAAGCTTCCCCTGAGGAGGAGGGTGCCTTCGACCCCTACGCTGATGCCCTCATTAGCTCGTAAGCTATCTTGCCTTCTTTTTCTTTTTTATATATTGCTAGAATATTCTCTTATCCTCTTTTGTGGACAGTGGCGAAGAAGAGGAAGAACCCGCTGCCAATGTGACTGCTCCGACGAGCACGTCGCAAACTTTAGTTCTTTCGGAGACTCACCGTGCGACGGAGGAAGTCTCGCCCCCTCATCAGGGCTTAGAAATGTCGACTCCTATCGCCAGCCCCCGAGCCCCCGAACCGAAGAGAGCGAGGATTGAACTTGGCGAAGAACAAGGCGTCTTGGCCGGGAGTTCGTCGACTCCTTCCTTGGATGATGTAAGTACCCTACCACCTTTCCTTTTTGTGTGTCTTTAGTCGACTTTTCCTCTCATCCTTTCTATCACCTCTTTTTCTACAGCCTCTGATGAAGCACTTCATCAGTCTTGGTACTCAATTTATTGGGTACCGTGACACTGTCGAAAACTTAAAAGGTAAGCCTTTATACGATTGTGATGTTTTTACTCGTTATCACGTAGATTATATTGCTATTTTTGACACGTCTTTCTTGCGTTGTTTCCGTCCGATAGAGGCTCTCGCCAAAGCCAACAAACGCGCCGATGATCTTGCCACCAATCTTGAGCAGAGCGAAAAGGCTCGCAAGAAAGCCGAAGAAGACGCTGCCTCTGTTGGGGATCTTCGGAAGAGGCTTCACCAAGCTGAAGATGCCTTAAGCGAGAAGACAACCCAACAGATAGCGCGTGAAGAAGCAATCATCGGCCGCCTTGAGTCGCAAAATCGGCGCTTCGCCAGTAAGTTTACTAAGCACTTTTCTCGAGTCCCTTCCAAGATGTGTCCTTATATCTGTTGATAACCCGCACTTTGTTTCAGCAGGAAAAATGGGTCAAGACTTCGAACTGCAGGAGCCTGAAGGGGACCGTCTCGTCGACGCCCTTTCCCTCCTTGAAATTCACGGGGATCTGGCGCGCCGCAGCATTGCTGATGCGCGGACCGCGTTTACGCGCCTTTTCCCCTACTTCTTCCCGAAGAAAAAACAACCAGAGGCCTTCGCCGATCTCGCCAAGCAGTTCATCCCTGAGGAAGATCTTGGACTTGCTTTCCGGCAAGAAAACTTGAAGATCGGCGTGGAAGGCCCAGCAGAGCGTCGACTGGGCGAAAACTGGTGAGGCGAAGAGGATGAACAAGGAGAAATGGCAGTCTCTAATCAAAGCCGCCAAACCGCACTCGAAGAAGATTCTCTCCTTCCTCGGATACAAGCCAGCTACTCCTTCCAGTTCCGCCAGGCCGGAGGTCAAGTAGACCAACTTACTCCTCTTTCTTTTGATAGATGTCGATATCCTTACGATATACGACTATTTTCGTCGACTCGCTAGGAGCTGACCTTTTGTAATGGACCATCACTTGTAAATATCCCCACTTATCAATGAAAAGGAGTAATCCTCTATTTGGTTATTGATGTCGACCTTTTCTTTCTTTCAGTTGATATTTGACAACTATTCTAAGGCTGCTGTACCACCCTCTGCTTCTCCTGCAACTTCTTACTCCACACTTATAGCTGACGAAGTTTTGCTGGATGACTCCTCATCTGTGAACCTAAATCAACTAGAAATAGCTGAACTTCGACAACAACTCCAGGCCACGAAGAAACAATCCCTTATTTTTATGGAACAATCGCGCAAATCTTCCAAGCGGGAAAAAATGGCTCTTCAGCAGGCTCAAGAAGCCTCGGAGTTGAAAGATGCTGCCGTTGCCGAGGCTTTGCAAGCTACGTCTCGAGAGAATTATATGCTTAACCTGCTGACTGACGCAAGTCTGGATATGGCGGGTAAGTCTCACCCCATGCGTTCTTTTACTTACTTTGCATACGAGTTTTTCGGTCCTCATGTCTTTTGATATGGTTAGGTTCTTTCTTGAATGCTGCTGCCGAAGACCAGCGCGTTGATGCGAGGACCGAGATTCTCGTTCGTCTTGCACAGCAGAACAACTCCAGCTTTTGGTCTTCTCCGGACCGAACCCGCCAAATTGTACAATTTCAAGAACGTGCTTCCTAGGTTCGGGAATATCTCGACTTCTGCACAAAGACACTCGCCATGGTTTACAATGCCATGTTTCCTCGGAACCTGCAGCCCAAAACTCTTCCCGAACTGATGAACAAGTTTAAAAGTGTTCAGCGAGTTCACGGATTTGTGAAGGCTCAATTGATGGCTGGTGCTAGGTTTGCTATGATCATGCTCCAGATCTGCTACCCAAAACTTGATGTGTCCAACGTTGTTGATCTTTGCCACGAACGCTTGAAGAAGCGAAAGAGGAACGTTGACAAAATCAACGAAGTGGTGACACCCATAGCCGAAAGGATGATTGATGATCTTCTTCGGATGGATGCTGCATACTTCACGGACAGCCATTATGCTGATTTCATGGGTGCTTCTGCGGGAGAAGAGAGGGTAAACATAGATGACCTTTTAGGGGATGATTGAGGTTCTTTCCCTTCTGTCAAATTTTCCCTGAAATACATAGGTATCTTGTATATTGCGAGAAATATATTGTAAGTTACGAGAGCTATGTATTTTTTCCTTTAGCCCCCGAGTATATCTATGTTGTCTGCGAGGTTTTTAGACCAAGGCAGATTAGTTGTCTATATTGTAAAGACCGAGTATATATTGTGTAACTCGCTGGTTGCAAGCCCCCGAGCCTGTCGACGAAAAAGATGTATGTCACCAATATCTTTACTATATTGCAGCATCGCGAGCCCGCCTCATTAAAAACCTTCCAGCCCCACTCGGTGCCCTGAAAGGAAAAGAGTGCGTCTGAAAACTCGCGAGCGTTTCAATACATTGTATGTTTACATGCATTTATATTTTGACTTCTATGCGTAAAAACGCCGAAGTTGCGCCACGTTCCATGGATTTGGCTCTGCGATCCCCGTTTTCTTGTCCTTGATCCTGTATGCTCCTCCTGCGATCACCTCTGTAACGATGTATGGTCCCACCCATGGTGACTCGAATTTTTCGTGGCTGTCCTGAGTAAGCCGAAGAACGAGGTCGCCAACTTGAAAAGATCTCGGGCGCAAACGTCGACTATGATAGTTTTTCAGGTCTTGCTGATACTTGGTAACTCTTGACAGCACCTCATCTCTAGCTTCATCGAGTGCGTCCACGTCGTCTTCAAGTGCCTTCCTCGAGGTTTCTTCATTAAATTCTGCCACTCTCGGGGAATTGTGTTCTATCTCTATTGGTAACACTGCCTCAGCTCCGTGGACCAGAAAAAACGGAGTTTCTTGTGTCGCTGTATTGGGCGTCGTCCGTATGCTCCATAACACGCTAGGCAACTCCTCTGGCCAAGTGTGTCGAGCTTTTTCCAATGGTGCCAACAAGCGTTTCTTGATGCCGCTGCAGATGATGCCGTTTGCTTTCTCGACTTGACCGTTGGTTTGCGGGTGCGCCACCGATGCAAAATGTAACTTGATGCCTACTTCTGAGCAATATGCTTTGAATTCCTTGGAGGTAAAATTGCTGCCATTGTCTGTGACTATGCTATGAGGAACTCCAAACCGAAAAACTATACTTTTGATGAACTTTACCGCCGATGCTGCGTCTGGCGAGTTTATTGGTTTTGCCTCAACCCACTTAGTAAACTTGTCGACAGCTACAAGCATATACTCGTATCCTCCTGGCCACGCCTTATGCAATTTGCCCACCATATCGAGACCCCATTGAGCGAAGGGCCATGACAACGGTATTGGCATCAGCTCTGCTGCCGGAGAATGAGGTTTCGCGGCGAACCTTTGGCACGCATCGCAGGTACGTACTATGTCCTTTGCATCTTCGATTGCTGTTAGCCAGTAGAACCCTGCTCTAAAAACCTTGGCTGCAATAGCTCGACTGCTTGCGTGGTGTCCGCACACTCCTTCATGCACATCTTTTAAGAGTACTCGACCTTCTTCGGGCGTGACACATCGCTGCAAAATGCCCGATATACTTCGCTTATAAAGCTCACCTTTAACCACAGTGAAAGCCTTGGACCGTCGAATAACTCGCCTTGCTTCTACTGGATCCTCGGGTATTTCTTTCCTTGAAATATATGCGACATATACCTGCATCCAAGGAACCTGCACCACCATCACCTCATGTGATTCTTCTTCATCTCCCGATGTACTTGCTTCTATTGCCGGTGGAGCCCCCAAGGCTTTCTCGAGCTTCTCCTTTTTCTTTGGCTGTTTCTTCGCCTTTGTTGATCTTTCACTTATCTCCTCCCAAAATACGCCGGGTGGTATTGCCAAACATTGCGACCTGATGTTCGCCAAAACGTCAGCTTCGTCGCTGCTGAGTCTGCTAATATGATTCACTTCGCACCCATCAAAAAGTTTCTCGAGTTCGTTGTATACCTCCTTGTATGCTATCATGTTGTCGTTGACTGCGTCGCACTGGTTCATCACCTGTTGAGCCACTAGTTGAGAATCACCGAATATTTTTAGCCGGGTTGCGCCGCAAGCTTTCGCCATCTTCATCCCGTGTATGAGTGCCTCGTACTCCACCTCGTTATTAGACGCGTTAGGAAACATCATCCGTAGCACATACTTCAACTTATCTCCCTGAGGTGACACTAATATCACACCTGCTCCGGCTCCTTCTAGCCTTTTGGACCCGTCGAAGTTCATGGTCCAAGTTCTCGACAAATCTGGAGGTCCTGTACTTTGCAGCTCCATCCACTCTGCGACAAAGTCTGGTAAGATCTGCGACTTTATTGCTTTTCTTTTTTCGTACGTGATGTCCCGAGGGGAAAGTTCTATTCCCCAGAGGGAGACACGACCCGTAGCCTCTGGATTGTTTAATATATTTGATAAAGGCGCCTCGTTGACCACTATTATCGGATGCGCCGAAAAATAGTGGCGCATCTTTCTTGAGGTTGTAAACACTCCATATGGTAACTTCTGATAATGCGGGTACCGCTGTTTTGAAGGTGATAAAACTTCACTGATGAAATATACCGGCCTCTGAATTCCATGAAGTTTCCCTTCTTCTTCTCTCTCGACTACAAGTACCGTGCTGACCACCTGAGGTGTGGCTGCAATATATAACAAGAGAGGTTCCTTTTCCTTAGGCGCCACCAATATTGGAGGTGTCGAGATTGTGCGCTTGAGGTCCTCAAAGGCTCTATCTGCTTCCTCATTCCATTCGAACTTTTCTCCTTGCTTGATCAAGGCATAAAATGGCAACGCCTTTTCTCCTAGTCTGGCGACGAATCTGCTCAAAGCCGCGACTCACCCAGTTAACTGCTGTACTTCCTTTAGCTTGGTTGGCTTCCACATTGTTACTATAGCTTGAATTTTCTCTGGGTTAGCCTCGATCCCTCTTGCTGACACCAGAAACCCGAGAAGTTCTCCTGCAGGAACTCCGAAAGAGCACTTCGTCGGGTTCAGCTTGAGGCAAAACTTATCGAGATTGTCAAAAGTTTCCTTGAGGTCCTCAACCAAGGTTGAACCCTGCTTTGTTGTAATGACGACATCGTCGATGTACACTTGAACATTCTTGCCAATCTGCGTGGCGAGACACTTTTGCATCATCCGCTGATACGTTGCTCCCGCGTTTTTTAACCCGAAAGGCATTGTTCTATAGCAGAACACGCCATAGGGTGTTATGAAAGCTGTTTTGACTTCATCTTCTTCTTTTAGTCGGATCTGGTTATAACCAGAATAAGCGTCCAGGAAGGAAAGATGTTCACAGCCTACCGTGGAGTCGATAATTTGATCGATCCTCGGGAGGGGGAAGTGATCCTTTGGACAATGTTTATTGAGACACGTGAAGTCGACGCACATGCGAAGGACCTCCGTGTTTTTCTTCGGGACCAGCACTGGGTTAGCTACCCACGTGGCTTCTGTATGTAGCTCTTTGATAAATCCAGCTTCTCTGAGTCGATTAATTTCTGACAGCATTGCTTTGCGGTTTGGTTCCGAAAAACGCCGCAAAGGTTGTCTAATTGGCCTGGCCAATGGATCTAAGTTAAGGGGGTGCTCGGCAAGTTCCCTGGGTACTCCTGGCATGTCAGCTGGACACCATGCGAAGATTTCCCAGCGCTCACGGAGGAACTCGACGAGCGCGCTTTCCTATGTGAGGTCCATGTTTGTGGCGATAGCTGTCGTTTTCTTTGGATCTGTCGGGTGTATCTGCACTTCCTTCGAGTTCTTCGTGGTATCAAAGGTCGGTTCCTTGAGCGACCTCCCTCCATCTGGTAATACATCGTAGTCAGTTGTCAGCTTTGACGCCAGATATTCTGCTTGCATTCCAAAAGTTTCTGCCAGTCGATGAAAATCCTTGTCGCACTTATCCGCTAGTGCGAAGCTTCCTTTTACTGTGATCGGACCCTTAGGTCCAGGGAGCCTCCACAACAAGTACGTGTAGTGTGGTACCGCCATAAACTTGGCATACGCCGGTCGCCCTAGCAAAGCATGATACTGTGATGGGAAATCCACGACTTCAAACTCCAACTTCTCCCTTCTGTAATTCTCTGGGGTTCCAAACTGAACGTCGAGACTTATCTTTCCCAATGGATAACTTGGCTTGTCTGGTGTAATACCATGAAAACGTGTGTCGGTTGGTGTTAGATTCGCCAAGGATATATTCATCTTCCTCAAAGTATCTACATACATGAGGTTCAAGCTGCTGCCTCCATCTATGAACACTCGTGAAACATCGAATCCTGCAATCACCGCCGGCAGGATCAAAGCTGATTGCCCTGGTCGAGGGACTTGCTGCGGGTGGTCCGCTATGGTGAAGCCGATGTCCTGCCCCGACCAATTCAGGTACTCAATTGTTGGTGGAGGCATCTTCTCTGCCATAAAGACTTGCCACGAAATTACTTTTTGAGCTCTATTGGATGGCCTGCCCTTCTGAATCATCGAGACCTCCCCATTGGTGTTGATATAGGGACCATTCATTGGAGCTGCCGCTATTTGCAACTGATGTCGATTTTCGTCCGTGATTGCGGGAGGAGGTGGAAGATGAATCTCACTCCTTGGCCCCTGGGGATTTCTATTTGCTGCCTGTGTATTGACATACCCTGCGTACCTGTTCAGTACTTGGAAAGTTCGACAGTCCTTCTACAGATGTCCCGACTGTCTCTTCCCGTTGTTGTCGAGGTAGAAGTGCATTTGGCATGGTCCATTCAACATATCTTCGGGAGATATATACGGCCTCTGGAACCTTGGACCATTATTTTGCCTTTTGGGACGAGGACCGTCCCTGTAATCGCTGTGGTGCTCACCGCTCTTTTGAGAATCATCTCGACTGTTTCCTCCTATATTTCCTTGGAAGCCGGCCGATATTTGGCCTGGACCGTCATAATCTGGGAACTGTCGAGAAAAACGTCATCTATTTTGAATATTTCGGTTACGGTCATCCTCAGGCGACCTATGCCGCTTGTTGTGAACAGCATCTTCTCCATCTGCCCAGCGATTCGCTATCTCCATGAGTGCCGATATTGTTTTTGGATTAGTCCTTCCCAAGTCCTCGACTAAATCCTTCCTCCTGATCCCAGCGACAAATGCATCTATCGCTCTTTCGTCAGATATATTCTCTGCCGAGTTTTTGATAATGTTCCACCGCTGGATGTATGTCCTCATCGACTCGTCATATTTCTGCCGACAAGCTCTTAGTTGCTCTATTGACGCAGGTTTCTTGCATGTGGATAAAAAGTTCTTTACGAACATGTCCTCGAAGGTTTCCCAACTGTCGATAGATCCAGGCGGTAACTTTTTTATCCACGATCGCGCTGCTCCGCTCAAGTGTACCTGGATGCTCTGCATGGTAGTTGCTTTGGTTCCACCCGTAAGCTTTACTGTCTCCAGGTAATCCACCAACCAGTCCTCAGGATCTTGCAATCCGTCGAACTTCTTGTAGTTGTCCGGTAATTTAAACCCAGACGGGACCCGTGTTTTACGAACTCGTCGAGTGTTGACGTGCGACAGTAGCTTCCTTGTGACGGTAAAGCACTCGTCCGTTGGGAACCCCAAGAGGAAGGTGTGATGCGTACAGCAGCAAGTTTTCCCTCAGTAAGAAACCAAGGTTTATCGAACCAGTAGGAGATGAAGGCCACGTGAAGGTTGTTGGTGGAGGAGTGTAGTGCGGCGCAACACCAGGGATTCCGGCGCCAACGTGGAACCTGCACAACACAATCAAGATACTTTGCCCCAACTTAACAATGAGGTTGTCAATCTCACCGGCTTGCTGTAAACAAAGGATTAAACGTATGGTGTGGAGAATGATGTTTGTTTGCAAAGAATAGCATAGAACAATGATTGCAGTAGGTTGTATTTCAGATGTAAAAGAATGGACCGGGGTCCACAGTTCACTAGTGGTGTCTCTCCAATAAGATAAATAGCATGTTGGGTGAACAAATTACAGGTGGGCAATTGACAAATAGAGAGGGCATAACAATGCACATACATATCATGATGACTACTATGAGATTTACTTAGGGCATTACGACAAAGAACATAGACCGCTATCCAGCATTCATCTATGCCTAAAAAGTCCACCTTCGGGTTAGCATCTGCACCCCTTCCAGTATTAATTTGCAAACAACAGACAATTGCATTAAGTATGGTGCGTAATGTAATCAACACAAATATCCTTAGACAAAGCATCGATGTTTTATCCCTAGTGGCAACAGCACATCCACAACCTTAGAACTTTCTGTCACTGTCCCAGATTCAATGGAGGCATGAACCCACTATCGCGCATAAATACTCCCTCTTGGAGTTACAAGTATTAACTTGGCCAGAGCCTCTACTAGCAACGGAGAGCAGGCAAGATCATAAACAACACATATATGATAGATCAATAATCAACTTGACATAGTATTCCATATTCATCGGATCCCACCAAACACAACATGTAGCATTACAAATAGATGATCTTGATCATGATAGGCAGCTCACAAGATCTAAACATGATAGCACAAGAGGAGAAGACAACCATCTAGCTACTGCTATGGACCCATAGTCCAAGGATGAACTACTCACGCATCAATCCGGAGGCGGGCATGATGATGTAGAGTCCTCCGGTGATGATTCCCCTCTCCGGCAGGGTGCCGGAGGTGATCTCCTGAATCCCCCGAGATGGGATTGGCGGCGACGGCGTCTCTGGAACTTTTCTCGTATCGTGGCTCTCGGTACTAGGGTTTTCGCGACGGAGAGTATAAGTAGGCGAAAGGGCAGAGTCGGAGGAGGCACGGGGGCCCCACACCATAGGGCGGTGCGGGCCCCACCTTGGCCGCGCCGCCTTGTGGTGTCGGCCCCTCGTGGCCCCACTTCGTATCCTCTTCGGTCTTCTGGAAGCTCCGTGGAAAAATAAGACCCTGGGCGTTTGTTTCGTCCAATTCCGAGAATATTTCCTGTGTAGGATTTCTGAAACCAAAAACAGCAGAAAACAGGAACTGGCGCTTCGGCATCTTGTTAATAGGTTAGTACCGGAAAATGCATAAAAATGATATAAAGTGTATATAAAACATGTGAGTATTGTCATAAAACTAGCATGGAACATAAGAAATTATAGATACGTTTGAGACGTATCAAGCATCCCCAAGCTTAGTTCCTACTCGCCCTCGAGTAGGTAAACGATAACAAGGATAATTTCTGAAGTGACATGCTACTATCATAATCTTGATCAATACTATTGTAAAGCATATGAGATGAATGAAGTGATTCAAAGCAATGGTAAAGATAATGACTAAACAACTGAATCATATAGCAAAGACTTTTCATGAATAGTACTTTCAAGACAAGCATCAATAAGTCTTGCATAAGAGTTAACTCATAAAGCAATAAATTCTTAGTAGAAAGTTTTGAAGCAACACAAAGGAAGATATAAGTTTCAGCAGTTGCTTTCAACTTCAACATGTATATCTCATGGATAATTGTCAACACAAAGTAATATGATGAGTGCAAATAAGCAAGTATGTAAGAATCAATGCACACAGTTGACACAAGTGTTTGCTTCTAAGATGGAAAGAAGTAGGTAAACTGACTCAACATAAAGTAAAAGAAAGGCCCTTCGCAGAGGGAAGCAAGGATTACTATTTTTGTGCTAGAGCTTTTATTTTGAAAACATAGAAACAATTTTGTCAACGGTAGTAATAATTCATATGTGTTATGCATAAGACATCCTATAAGTTGCAAGCCTCATGCATCGAATACCAATAGTGCTCGCACCTTGTCCTAATTAGCTTGGATTTCCATGGATTCTCATTGCATTACATATGTTTCAACCAAGTGTCACAAAGGGGTACCTCTATGCCACCTGTACAAAGGTCCAAGGAGATAGATCGCATTTGATTTCTCATTTTTGATAGATATCAACTTGAGGACATCCATACCGGGACAACATAGAAAACAGATAATGGACTCCTCTTTAATGCTTAAGCATTCAACAACAGATAATATTCTCATAAGAGATTGAGGATTAATGTCCAAACTGAAACTTCCACCATGATACATGGCTTTGGTTAGCGGCCCAATGTTCTTCTCTAACAATATGCATACTCAAACCATACAACTCATGGAAAATCACCCTTACTTCAGACAAGACGAACATGCATAGCAACTCACATGATATTCAACAAAAGTTGATGGCGTCCCCAGAAACATGGTTACCGCTCAACAAGCAACTTATAAGAAATAAGATACATAAACGACATATTCTTTACCACAATAGTTTTTAAGCTACTTTCCCATGAGCTATATATTGCAAAGACAAGGAATGGAATTTTAAAGGTAGCACTCAAGCAATTTACTTTGGAATGGCAGAAAAATACCATGTAGTAGGTAGGTATGGTGGACACAAATGGCATAGTTTTTGGCTCAAGGATTTTGGATGCACGAGAAGCATTCCCTCTTAGTACAAGACTTTGGCTAGCAAGGTTGTTTGAAGCAAACACAAGTATGAACCGGTACAGCAAAACTTACATAAGAACATATTGCAAGCATTATAAGACTCTACACTGTCTTCCTTGTTGTTCAAACACCTTAACCAGAAAATATCTAGACTTTAGAGAGACCAATCATGCAAACCAAATTTCAACAAGCTCTATGGTAGTTCTTCATTAATGGGTGCAAAGTACATGATGCAAGAGCTTAAACATGATCTATTTGAGCACAACAATTGCCAAGTATCAAATTATTCAAGACAATATACCAATTACCACATGAAGCATTTTCTGTTTCCATCCAAATAGCAATGAACGAAGCAGTTTCAACCTTCGCCATGAACATTAAAAGTAAAGCTAAGAACACCTGTGTTCATATGCAACAGCGGAGCGTGTCTCTCTCCCACACAATGAATGCTAGGATCCGAATTTATTCAAACAAAAACAAAAATAAAAGCACACAGACGCTCCAAGTAAAGCACATAAGATGTGATGGAATAAAAATATAGTTTCACTAGAGGTGACCTGATAAGTTGTTGATGAAGAAGGGGATGCCTTGGGCATCCCCAAGCTTAGATGCTTGAGTCTTCTTGAAATATGCAGGGATGAACCACGGAGGCATCCCCAAGCTTAGACTTTTCACTCTTCTTGATCGTATTATATCATCCTCCTCTCTTAACCCTTGAAAACTTCCTCCACACCAAACTCAAAACAATCTCATTAGAGGGTTAGTGCATAATCAAAAATTCACATATTCAGAGGTGACATAATCATTCTTAACACTTCTGGATATTGCACAAAGCTACTGAAAGTTAATGGAACAAAGAAATCCATCCAACATAGCAAAAGAGGCAATGTGAAATAAAAGGCAGAATCTGTCAAAACAGAATAGTTCGTAAAGATGAATTTTTTAGCGGCACTTAACAGGCTCAGATGAAGAAGCTCAAATTGAATGAAAGTTGTGTACATATCTGAGGATCATTCACGTAAATTGGCAGATTTTTCTGAGTTACCTACAGAAGGGGCTACTCAAATTCGTGACAGCAAGAAATCTGTTTTTGCGCAGTAATCCAAATCTAGTATCAACTCTACTATCAAAGACTTTACTTGGTACAACAATGCAATAAAGTAAAGATAAGGAGAGGTTGCTACAGTAGTAACAACTTCCAAGACAAAAATATAAAACAAAAATTGCAGAAGTAAAATAATGGGTTGTCTCCCATAAGCGCTTTTCTTTAACGCCTTTCAGTTAGGCGCAGAAAGTGTAAATCAAGTATTATCAAGAGAAGAAGCATCAACAAAGGAGTTAGGAGTTTTCTCAACAATGCATTGTATCTTATCTATGTAAGTTTCAGAGGCTCCTCTTTCATTACTTTTAGGCTTACTATCCTCATCAAATAAATTTTCAGGAACAATCCAATCAAAATTCTTTTCTAATGCCTCGTGCATTCCTATGAGTTTATAAGGTATTGTTACTTTAATCTCCCCCTCACAATTGACTTTATTAGTGTACTTTAGTCTATCTTTTTCCATCCTTTCAAGAGTATTTGCAAAATTGGTATAAAAGCCAAGCATCTTATGTTGCATAAAGACTTTTCTAGCTTCTCTAGCTACATCTCCAAATTCTTTAAGAAGGGTTTCTAAAACAAAATCTTTCTTCTCTCCTTCTTCCATATCAGAGAGTGTAAGAAATATATGTTGCATTATGGGGTTAAGATTAACAAATCTAGCTTCCAACATGTGTACTAAAGAGGCAGTAGCAATTTCATAAGTAGGAGCAAGTTCTACCAAGGGTCTATCTTCAAAATCTTTAACTGTACTAGCATGAGTGAAGAATTCTTCTATATTATCTCTTCCAATGATAGACCCATGCCCTACTGATATATCTTTCAGAGTGAACTTAGGGGGAAGCATGATGAAATAAACAAAAGGTAAATAAAGTAAATGCAAGTAACTAATTTTTGTGTGTTTTTGGTATAAAGAAAGCAAACAAGATAGAAAATAAAATAAAGCAAGTAACTAATTTTTTTTGTGTTTTTGATATAAAGAAAGCAAACAAGACAGAAAATAAAATAAAGTAAAGCAAGACAATAAACAAAGTAAAGAGATTGGATGTGAGAGACTCCCCTTGCAGCGTGTCTTGATCTCCCCGGCAACGGCGCCAGAAAATATAGCTGCTGACGCGCGACAGTAGCTTCCTTGTGACGGTAAAGCACTCGTCCGTTGGGAACCCCAAGAGGAAGGTGTGATGCGTACAGCAGCAAGTTTTCCCTCAGTAAGAAACCAAGGTTTATCGAACCAGTAGGAGATGAAGGCCACGTGAAGGTTGTTGGTGGAGGAGTGTAGTGCGGCGCAACACCAGGGATTTCGGCGCCAACGTGGAACCTGCACAACACAATCAAGATACTTTGCCCCAACTTAACAGTGAGGTTGTCAATCTCACCGGCTTGCTGTAAACAATGGATTAAACGTATGGTGTGGAGAATGATGTTTGTTTGCAAAGAACAGCAGAGAACAATGATTACAGTAGGTTGTATTTCAGATGTAAAAGAATGGACCGGGGTCCACAGTTCACTAGTGGTGTCTCCCCAATAAGATAAATAGCATGTTGGGTGAACAAATTACAGGTGGGCAATTGACAAATAGAGAGGGCATAACAATGCACATACATATCATGATGACTACTATGAGATTTACTTAGGGCATTACGACAAAGAACATAGACCGCTATCCAGCATGCATCTATGCCTAAAAAGTCCACCTTCGGGTTAGCATCCTCACCCCTTCCAGTATTAAGTTGCAAACAACAGACAATTGCATTAAGTATGGTGCGTAATGTAATCAACACAAATATCCTTAGACAAAGCATCGATGTTTTATCCCTAGTGGCAACAGCACATCCACAACCTTAGAACTTTCTGTCACTGTCCCAGATTCAATGGAGGCATGAACCCAGTATCGAGCATAAATACTCCCTCTTGGAGTTACAAGTATCAACTTGGCCAGAGCCTCTACTAGCAACGGAGAGCATGCAAGATCATAAACAACACATATATGATAGATCAATAATCAACTTGACATAGTATTCCATATTCATCGGATCCCACCAAACACAACATGTAGCATTACAAATAGATGATCTTGATCATGATAGGCAGCTCACAAGATCTAAACATGATAGCACAAGAGGAGAAGACAACCATCTAGCTACTGCTATGGACCCATAGTCCAAGGATGAACTACTCACGCATCAATCCGGAGGCGGGCATGATGATGTAGAGTCCTCCGGTGATGATTCCCCTCTCCGGCAGGGTGCCGGAGGTGATCTCCTGAATCCCCCGAGATGGGATTGGCGGCGACGGCGTCTCTGGAACTTTTCTCGTATCGTGGCTCTCGGTACTAGGGTTTTCGTGACAGAGAGTATAAGTAGGCGGAAGGGCAGAGTCGGAGGAGGCACGGGGGCCCCACACCATAGGGCGGCTCGGGCCCCACCTTGGCCGCGCCGCCTTGTGGTGTCAGCCCCTCGTGGACCCACTTCGTATCCTCTTCGGTCTTCTGGAAGCTCCGTGGAAAAATAAGACCCTGGGCGTTTGTTTCGTCCAATTCCGAGAATATTTCCTGTGTAGGATTTCTGAAACCAAAAACAGCAGAAAACAGGAACTGGCGCTTCGGCATCTTGTTAATAGGTTAGTACCGGAAAATGCATAAAAATGATATAAAGTGTATATAAAACATGTGAGTATTGTTATAAAACTAGCATGGAACATAAGAAATTATAGATACGTTTGAGACGTATCATCGAGTAAAACAGGGGAGGCCGCACATGTCCTCCTCATCGACCTCTGGTGAGTGCCGACGTTCTCTCTTTTCTTGTCGCGCCCTGTCGACCCGCGCCTGTGTTGCTGTATCTCTTGCCGACGTTCTCGGAGGGTCCTGAACCACTACTGTGGGTCGTGGACTATTTTGTCTTGCCGTGCCTTTGGGAGGTGTGCTTGTACTTGCGAATGCTGTCCCCATAACTCTGACTCCTGCCATAGCCATGTTATACAATGCTTCTCTTGGATCTCCGGGAGGTGGCCTGGATGCCAGTATGTAAGCCTGAGTCGCCATGTATCCGGCTTCCGGTGTTTTGGGGATGATGTTTCCTCTTGTGTCTATCGACATAAAAGACATGTCAAGGTTTTGGACCAGATGCTCCCTCTCGTGCTCCGGTATGTTGTGCAGCCGAGATCTTGCCCTGTTGCGAGCTTCTCTGTGACTATCTCCGGAAGTTCCTGATTGTCGGCTCAGCTCAGCTCTTCACCTACTTGACACGGAAGCTGCTGCTTTTCTTTGCTCCAATATCACCCTTTATTTCTCCAGTTCTCGACCAGCACGCGCGAGTCTGTATTGGTACGCTTGCAACTCCTCCACCGTCGTGGCGGTGGTCAACGGATTGGTACCGTTCAAGGCTGTTGTCGCTCTATCCCAAGCTGCTTGCGGTAGTTGCAACTTCTGGCGTGGTGTAGTCCCGACATATTTGGTCCCTAAACCTCGCGTAAGATCAGCGGGATCGACGTATGGATTTCCCAAATCATCGAAAGCCTCTGATGTTTCGTTCTCCGGATGGCTGGATTCGCCAATCACGTATACTTGATGATATGTTGGCCCTGAGTTGTTCTTTTCTGGGTCGGTGACACCGTCGTAATGATCGGCGAAGACCTCCCGAATAAGGGTAGATTTGTCGATGAAGCTATCGACACTATCTGAGTCACTGCTTATATTGGAGTCCGCAGACGACCCGAAGGACATGTTGCTGAAGATCTTGGCGAGTTTTCCGCTTGACGCGGGCTTGGTGAAGATTGACGGCGAGATCTCCTCTTCGCCTAACTTGAAGGATGATGCCGATCCCGAGAAATCAGAATCGACCGCGAACGATCCCGAAGAATTCGGCATCGCGAGACGGTGAGATCCATCCTTCCCGACGCGGAAGTGGAAACTTCCGAACGTCATCTCCATGGGCTCCTCTAGATACGCATATGCATCTACACGGGAGGGCGGGTGAGGAATAAAATCGACTAGATCAGTTTCGATCCGTTTACCTCCATCCATCGCGTTGCTTGCCACCGAAGATATCGACGATGTTGAACGTGCCATCGAGATCAGCTCCTTGTCGCCTCTAATTCCCACAAATGGCGCCAATTGACAAGGTATTAACTTGTCAATGCCTACAGATTGTAGACTAGGGTTTTAGCGGAAGTAGAGGGCAAGTAGATCTCGAGGGTTTCAGCCGGAAAAGGTACTCGACTGCTAGAAAAACTAGGGTTATGTTGACAATGAATCGATCCTCTCTTTGTCCCTCGACTCCCCCTTATATAGGATGCGGAGTCGAGGGCTTCGTGATGTACAAGTTACAAAGTCTGGGAGACTCTCTGAGTTCGACCCGTAGTAGTTACAAGTCATTATTTCTAATACAACTCTATGTTTCCAAACTGCTTCACAACTGGGCTTCCGGGCTTCATAAACTTCGGGTCGTGGGCCTTCAACAAACCCCGGGTACCTTCTTCGGCAAGCCCATTGGGGATGCCTATGTCAGCAAGGAACATCACCCTATTTATTGGAGGCTTCCCCAAGGAGGCGCCACTTCCCACGAAGCCCACTTCCCGGTCCAACGGTCCAGATGACGCACTTCCTCCGTGACCAGCGGCTCGCGTGGCAACCGCTTGAGTCGTGCGCTGACTCGGGTCGCAAACCGGGCCCAGCCACGATAGGGCCCCTGCCCTTTCGCCTCTTGATGGACACATGCAGGACAGGCGCCCGGGGGCTACTGTGGGATCCCTGGCAACTAGGGTGCCATGGACCTACGGTTGCTAGGCCCATAGTAGCTACTCAGAAACAATCACTTGAGGAGACTACTCCCGAGTGAGGCTCCACGAGGTATAAAACCCTCTTGGAGGCATCAAGTTGGAGCAGAAGACAGGCTCGGGGAGGAACTCCCTCGCGGAGGTCCCTGTCGGGGGGAAGACCCCGGATAGGGCAATGGACGCGGAGCAGCCGGCTGGCCACTGGCCGGCTCGCGGCAAAGGCCGGCTGAGGAGCAGCCGGCTTGCGCTGTGGCCGGCTGGTCTGGAAGCCGGCTGGCTCTAGGTCCTAGTCGGCCTGGCTACGGCCACCAATGCTGTAGCTGGGCCGGCTTCTACAAGCCATATCCGACTGGGGTTTGTACCTCAGACCGACTCGAGGCTGGCGAGTCTTGCACTGGAAGGAACCGGGTTGGTGATCCGGGTTCCGAAAGTCCACGCTGACTCCATCTTCCGTAAAACGCGGGGCACTATGGAGCAATAGTGCCACGCGCCGGACAGGCCGCCATGGCTTACGACGATCCGTACTGGCTACAGTGGCTGACGGCGACAGGGACACCTCCTCTCCATACCGCTGACCGTGGCAGCCGGATGGGACAGGCCACGATGCCTCAACGGCTCCTGACGTCACCGCCTCGGGAAGGAGCGGAAGCCGAAGCCGGCCAGGCCGGCCAGTAAACTATAGGGTCTTTACATGTAAAGTGCCGGCGCCTATATAAGCCGCACTACCCCCTCTCGTGCAGGGGATCGATCATTCTTACTTCACTCCACCCATAGAGCTGCCCTGAGAGAGAGACCATCGTCTCCCTTAGCCTCCCAGGAGCAGCCGGACATAGCTCTAGGAGCACCATTGTATTGTGTGATCATCATATACACTCATAGCAGGAGTAGAGGTTTTACCTCCATCGGAGGGCCTCGAACCTGGGTACGTCGCCGTGTCGCTCGTGCCCATACCCGCATCCGGATACCGCCGTGAGATCCCTCAGGAACCACTTCGATTAGCCACCCTATGGCATATGCCGTGACGATCCCACGACATTTGGCGCCCACCGTGGGGCGCTCAGCATCCTCGGCCGGTGTTTTCATCCGGACGGGCCTCACCATCACCACCGGTGAGCGAGTCGCTTCAGGCTTGATCTGGAGATTCGGCTCCCTCGACTGCGTCAGCGACAACGCTGGCTGCTTCGCTGACCGGCCCTTCCCAGCCGGCGGCAGCGTCATCTCCTTCGGCGGCCACGACGTCTACGTCGCTACCGTCGCACCGCCGCGCTACCCGCGGCAGGTCCTGCGCTGCGCAAGCCCTCCTCCGCGAGCCGGCAGCAGCGCACCCGCCAGCCCCGTCGTCGTGCAAGTCATGATGGCTGGCGAGGAGCTCCCCACCAAGAACCCGCGCACCCGTGGCCCCAACCTGGAGCGTAACGTCGACCCCAACGCCTCCGGCTCGGGCCCAAAGGCGCCACCGCCACCGTCCCGGCTGGACGAAGTCCGGGCGAAGCTGAGCACCCCGCTCACGCCTGGCGGCGACCCCACCACCATCGAGGCAGATCTGGAGGCGCACCGCCAGCTCCTCCTCAAGCAAACCGAAGAACTGGCTGCTGCTAAGCGCCAGATGGAGATCACCCAGCGCGAGTACAACCGCGCCCACGGCCTCACTCCAGGCGGCGACGGTCCCAGCCGAGCCGGTCAGATCCGCCGCAGAGGCCGCGACCTTGGCGCTGAGATCGCCCGCGACGGCGCTCCTTCGCCGACTCTGTCCGCGGAGCTACCCGTCTACAACACCCCCGACAAGAACATGCGCGCGGCACAAGCCGCCGCAGAAGAGCTGAACCGCCTTGAAGGCGAAGAGTTACGCCGCCAAACCATGCGGGTGACTGAGCTGCTCAACGCAGCCAACAAGCAGGCGGCCGACCCCAGGCACGTCAATGCCCCCAGAGCTTCTCACGCTCGTGGCGCTGCAGGCAACGACAGGGAAGGCGCCAGGGACACGGCCGAGTCCGCCTCCCCAGCACCAAGCCGGCACCGTGACTCCCGGGCCACGCACGCAAGTTCGGGCCGGCCGAGCCACCAGCCGAGCGGCAGCAGCCGCAGCCGGCCTCCCCCGAGCCGGAACCAGGAGCAAGACTCCGAGCCCCGCCGTCAGCACCGGCCGGCTCCAGAAGCAGCCGGCACACGCCAGCCGGCACGCTCCTGGCTAGGCCCCCGCATCGAGCCCACCGACGCCAGAGACCGCCTCGATCGGCTGGTCGAATCCCGCATCGCGGAAGAGGAGGCGCCGGCTTGCCCCAAGTGCTTCGGGCCCCGCATCGCCAACGAGCCCGTACTCGACGGCTTCCAGCTCCCCCGCGACACGCCCAAGTACGACGGCACCGCCAAGCCGGAGGACTGGCTGCAGGACTACTCCACCGCAGTCGGCATCTCTCGAGGCAACAAGATTTGGGCGGTACGCTACTCCCCCCTGATGCTGGTCGGCTCCGCCCGCACCTGGCTCAACAACCTGCCAGCCGGCAGCATCAACGGCTGGCTGGATTTCGAAGAGGCCTTCGTCAGCAACTTCACCGGCACCTACCGCCGGCCGGGTCGCCCTCAGCAGCTTGAGATGTGCAAGCAGGGCCCGGACGAGACGGATCGCGCGTACCTGACGCGCTGGTGCGAGATGCGCAACTCCTGCGAGGGCGTGCACGAGATCCAGGCCATCAGCTTCTTCATGGGAGGCTGCCGGCCAAACACCATGCTGTGGCACAAGCTGCGCCGTAGTGACCCCAAGTCGATGGCCGCCTTGATGGCCATCGCGGACAAGTACGCGCTGGCCGAAGAAGCCGGCAAGGCGCCGGCTGACCCAGCACCGGCTCCCTCCAGGCGGGACCACCACAAGCCGGCTGAGCACAAGCCGGCAGACGGCGCCTCTCATGGCAGCCGGCGGGACAACTACCGCGGCAAGCGTCACAGTGACCAGCCGGACCGCCGGTACGGCTCCGCCCACGTAGCCGCCGTGGCAGACAACGCGGCAGGCGGCAGCCGCCGCCAGAAGCAAGACCGGCAGTGGAAGCCGAAGTACACCTTCGAGCAGATGCTCGACTCGCCGTGCAAGTACCACAGCGGCAAGAACCCCTCCAACCACACCACCCGCGACTGCCACTTCATGAAGCGGCTGACAAGCGGTGAACCTCTCCCGCCTCCACCCCCGCCCCCACCAGCCGGCGGGCCGGGAGGCCAAGCCGGCGCAGAGAACGCCAACCTCGAGCACCACGAGGCTAACCAAGTGCACCATGCCGGCCGATATCTGGCCGAAGATGCTACCTACATCATCTTCACCTCCGAGCCTGAGGACAAGACGAGCCAGCAGAGCCGTTCCCTCGAGGTCAACGCGGTCATACCGCCGGTCCCCCAGTACCTAAACTGGTCAGAGCAGGCCATCACTTTTGATCGCCGCGACACACCAGCTGTCCTGCCGAAGCCGGGCAGCTACGCCATGGTCCTCGACCCCACCATCGGCACAACCCGGCGCAGCGTGCATTTTTCGCGCGTCCTCATCGACGGCGGCAGCAGCATCAACATCCTCTACTGCGACACCGCCCGCAAGCTGGGCATCCAGGAGGCCGAGTTGCGCCCCACCCCCACCGTCTTCCACGGCATCGTGCCAGGCCACTGCTGCCAGCCGATCGGCCGGAACACGCAGGAGGTGATGTTCGGGAAGCCGGATCACTTCCGCACCGAGAGAATCGAGTTCGAGGTGGTGGACCTCGTGAGTCCCTACCACGCGCTCCTGGGCAGGCCGGCCCTGACCAAGTTCATGGCGGTGCCCCATTATGGGTACCTGAAGATGAAGCTGCCTGGCCCCAAGGGGGTCATCACCGTAGCCGGCGACTATCGCCGCTCCATGGACTGCGCCACGCAGAGCTCCAAGATGGCCCAGACGCTGGTCATCGCCACCGAGAAGCAGCTCATCCACGACGCCGTCGCCCTCGCCAAAGCCGCGCAGACAGACATGCCGGCTGCAGGCAACCCGGCTGGGACGACTCACTTCCAGCCGGCCGACAACACCAAGAAGATCCTGCTGGACCCGGCGCAGCCGGACAAGTACGTCACCATCGGTGCCGGCTTGAGCAAGAAATAGGAAAGCGAGCTCACCAGCTTCCTCCGTGAGAATCGGGACATCTTCGCATGGACTCCAAGAGACATGCCGGGTGTGCCGAGGGAGTTGGCTGAGCACCACCTCCACGTCCGGCCTGAAGCCAAGCCGGTGAAGCAGCCTCTCAGGCGCTTCGCCGAAGAACGAAGGAAGGCCATCGGTGAAGAAATCGCCCGGCTCCTAGCTGCCGGCTTCATCATGGAAGTGCTGCACCCGGACTGGTTGGCGAACCCGGTCCTGGTTTTGAAGAAGAACGGCTCCTGGCGCATGTGTATCGACTACACCAGCCTGAACAAGGCGTGCCCGAAGGATCCCTTCCCCCTGCCGCGCATAGATCAAGTCATAGACTCGACTGCCGGCTGTGAACTGTTGTCTTTCCTAGACGCCTATTCAGGCTACCACCAGATTCCTTTGAATCCGGCTGATCAAATAAAGACTTCGTTCATTACCCCGTACGGGGCTTATTGCTACACGACTATGCCGTTCGGCTTGAAAAATGCAGGCGCCACCTACCAAAGGTGCATGCAAAAATGCTTGCAGGATCAAATCGGCAGAAACGTTCACGCATATGTGGATGATGTCGTTGTAAAGACCAAGGAGACGACTACCCTCCTTGATGACCTGAGAGAAACCTTCACCAATCTGAGAAGATTTCGGATGAAGCTCAACCCAGCCAAGTGCACATTCGGCGTGCCGTCTGGCCAGCTCCTTGGCTACCTCGTCTCTCAGCGAGGGATCGAAGCCAACCCGGACAAGATCAGTGCCCTGGAGAAGATGGAACTGCGGCAGTGCCTCAAGGACGTCCAGAAGTTCGCTGGCTGCCTGGCTTCCTTGAGCCGCTTCGTCAGCCGGCTGGGGGAGAAGGCACTGCCCCTGTATCAATTGATGAAGAAGACGGACAAGTTCGTCTGGTCACCACAGGCGGAGGAAGCTTTCCGTGACTTGAAGCGCGTGCTCTCAACCGCGCCAATCCTTGCAACGCCGGCTTCAATGGAGCCGATGCTGTTGTACATCGCAGCCACCAATCGAGTGGTTAGCGTTGTCCTGGTGGTGGAGCGCAAAGAAGACGGCAGGGAGCAGCTGGTCCAGCGTCCAGTCTACTACCTTAGCGAAGTGCTCTCCCAGTCGAAGCAAAACTACCCCCACTACCAGAAGGTCACCTACGGCGTCTACATGGCGGCCAAGAAGCTCAAGCACTACTTCCAAGAGCACCTCATCAAGGTGGTTGCCACAGCGCCCTTGGCGGAAATCATCGGCAGCAAGGATGCCAACGGCCGGGTTGCCAAGTGGGCCCTGGAGCTAGCCGCCCACACCATCCTCTACGAGCCACGCACAGCCATCAAGTCGCAGATCCTCGCGGACTTCTTCGTCGACTGGGCCGAGATGCAGTACCTGCCGCCTGTGCCGGATTCCACACACTGGAAGATGCACTTTGACGGTTCGAAGATGCGCAACGGCTTGGGAGCCGGCATCATCCTCACCTCTCCCAAGGGAGATCGGCTGGACTACGTCCTGCAGATCCACTTCGCCGCATCCAACAATGTGGCGGAATATGAAGCGCTCATTCATGGGCTGAAGCTGGCCAAGGAGATTGGCGTGCGTCGCATACTTTGCTTCGGCGACTCCGACTTGGTCATACAGCAAGCATCTGGCGACTGGGACGCGAAGGACGCCAACATGGCCTCATACCGCTTCCATGTCCAGCAGCTATCCGGCTTCTTCGACGGCTGCGAATTCCACCATGTGCCACGAGCAAACAACGAGGCGGCTGACGCCTTATCCAAGATTGGTTCAACCCGGCAAGCCATTCCGCCGGGCATCGCCTTGGCGGTTCTCAAGAAGCCGTCCATCATACCGTCACCGGATTCGGATTCAATATTCGTGCCGGCTGACCCGGGGGCTGCTCAGCCGAACCCGGGGGCTTCATCGCCCAAGTCGGGGGCTAACAAGCCGAACCCGCCGGCTACCATGCCGAACCCGGGGACTTCTCAGTCCAACCCGGGGGCTTCATCGCCAAACTCGGGGGCTAGCAAGCCGAACCCGCCGGCTAGCAAGCCGAACCCGGCGACCATGCAGTCGGATCCGGAAGCTCCCACGCAGGAGGCCCTGTTGGTTAGCGTATTCGAGATAAGATGCGTACCTTCATGGGCACAAGAATTCCTCTCCTACCTCACCGACGGTGTGCTGCCTGAGGATAGAGTCCAGGCCAGGCAGATTGAGAGAAGGGCCAAGGCCTATACAATCATCAACCACCAGCTGTACAAACGCAGCGTAAGTGGGGTGTTCCAGCGGTGCGTCGAGCCGGCTGAAGGGATTGAACTCCTACGGGAAATCCATCAAGGAGAGTGCGGACATCACGCCTCATCCAGAGCCATAGTGGCCAAAGCCTTCCGGCACGGTTTTTACTGGCCGACTGCGCTCAGAGACGCAGAAGAGTTGGTGAAGAGGTGCAACGGCTGTCAGCGCTTCGCAAAGAAAAGACACCAGCCGGCTTCCGCCTTGAAAACCATCCCCATCACATGGCCATTTGCCGTATGGGGCTTGGATATGGTAGGCCCATTCAGAACGGCGCGAGGCGGCATGACACACCTCTTGGTGATGATTGACAAATTCACCAAGTGGATCGAAGCCAAGCCAATCAAGAAGCTGGATGGCTCCACAGCCGTCACATTCCTCAAGGAAATCATCGTGAGGTTCGGCTACCCCCACAGCATCATCACTGACAACGGCAGCAACTTCTCCCAAGGCATCTTCTCTCGCTATTGCGGGGAAATGGGGATCCGGATGGCCCTATCTTCTGTGGCGCACCCAGAGTCCAACGGACAAGTGGAAAAGGCTAACGGCTTAGTCCTAGCCGGCATCCGGCCCCGGCTGATGGAGCCGCTCGAGCGAGCAGCCGGCTGCTGGATTGAAGAGCTGCCCAATGTGCTGTGGAGCCTGCGCACAACGACAAACCGCTCAGTCGGCTTCACACCATTTTTCCTCGTATACGGGGCCGAAGCCGTCCTGCCGACTGATATCGAGCACGACGCGCCAAGGATCAAGCTCTACACTGAAGCCGAGGCCAAAGAAGCTCGCGAAGATGGAGTCGACCTGGTCGAAGAGGCCCGGCTGCTGGCCGCGTCTAGATCTACCATTTACCAGCAAAGCCTCCGACGCTATCACAGCCGGAAGGTCCAGCCCTTAGCATTCCGAGAAGGAGACCTAGTGCTCCGGCTGATCCAGCGGACAGCCGGACAGCATAAACTGTCATCCCCATGGGAGGGTCCCTTCATCGTGAGCAAGGCAGTAGGCAATGATTCCTACTATCTCATAGATGCCCAAGAGGCTAAGAAAAACAAGCCGGACAAGGCTGACGAGGAGACTAAACGTCCCTGGAATGTCAACTTACTCCGCCCATTTTACACATGAGAGCAGGAATGTATGTATCCCTTGTATCCCTTTTGTAAGCTATGAAAAAGCACGCGCCAAGAGCGCCGTTTCCGACAAGTTTTTCGCGTACTTTACCTCTGTTTCGCCAATTGGCTTGAACCCTCTCACGCGGTCGGCTCAGTAACGTGATCCGGTTTCCGACAGCCGGCTTCCGATCCAGCTACAGACCGCAACCCGGCTGTCCGGCTGGCGGGAGCAAGGCCTAGGGAACCGACACGCGAAAAACGACTAAGGGAAAGAGTAAAAGCGAGTTGACTTGCAACTTTTCATGAAAGTGCCGGATTGCCGAATTCAGCTCGTTCGACTGAAATACTGTCAGCCTCACCCAGCGGCCCGCTCTTGATCCGGCGACGGATCGCAAGTCGGACGTACGACCGGCAAGAGCACAGCCAAAGAGTGGGGCGGATGGGAAAAAGCGAACGAGTCAAAAGAAAGCAACTCGGCACACAAATGATTAACAAACACATTAAAGTGTGACATAATTAAAGGACGATAATATTCATACATGCGCACCCGGCATCCCGGGGATTTAATAAATTGTCTTGGCAAAAGAACAACTGGAAAGACAGGTAAAACTAAGACGCGGCTGGAGAAGGACCAGCCGGAGGAGCGTCCGCGGAGCCGGCTGCCGGGTCGTCTTCGGGCTCGTCTTCCGCCTCCTCATCTTCCATGTAGTCCTCATCGGATGGAGGAGGGTTCGGGTCCACGACGAAGAGGGCCTTGTCGACGAAGTCGGCGATGGTGCTGGCTCGAGCAAGACGGGCGGCCTTGTATTCGGCTGGGAGCTTGTCCTCCACGCCGGCTCGCCAGAACTCAAGCTGCCCCAGGTCCACCTCGTTGTACCAAGAGAGGACGAAGGACAGCGCCATGTCGGCGCCAGCGCGCGTGGCCGACTCCTTCCAGTCGAGGAAGCGATCCGGCGCCCGCTCCATCAGGGAGGTGAGGCTGGAGATATCTTGCGGCACCGCCTCCTCAGGCCACAGCATCGGCGCCAGCTCTTCAACCGCCTTCCGGAGCTCCCAGCCGAGCTTGGTGATGGGCTCGATGTGGGCAGCCATGGACGCCATGTGATCCTCCATGGAGAAATACTCCGAGCTGCCCTCGCCGGTCTCCTGCCTCCTGGACTCGCGCGCAACGCCAACGGCTGCCAAAGCCGCGTCCTGCGTCTCCGGGAAGGCCGCTGCAAGACGAAGCAAGTCAGAAATCATCGAAGCCGAAATAAGCTGAAAAATGCAAATTTTCGAAGTCCTAAGCCAAAAGGAAAAGCCTGGCGGCAGCCGGCAAGAACCGACCGCCACCAGCCCGAAGATGGAGATAGCAAAGACATCAGAAGTTTCTGCTGCCGGCTGCCAACGAAAGCTGGCAGCCGACAGCCGAAAGCCGGCAAAGGGAAAGGAACATTAAGGTGCACTCACCCGCCAAGCCGCTATCAAGTGGGCCAATCTCATCCGTCCAGCGCTTGGCGGTAGCCGTCAGCTCCGTGGACTTGGCGGTGACCTCCTCTTGCAGCGCAAGCCGCTGCTTCTCCACCTCCGTTAGCCGCCGGCTCAGATCGTCCACCTTCTCCTTCTCCGCCGTCCTAAGGGAGTTGAGCTCAGAGAGGTGGTTCTGCTCCAGCAGGCGCAGCCGTGCCAGCTCCTGCTCAGCTAGCTTGAGCTTGGCGGCTGAAGAACGGCCCGCCTCCTCGCTCTCGGCGCACTGGGCGCGAGCAGCCCGGAGATCCGACTCCAGCCGCGGGACCTTGGCGGCTTCAACTGCGAGGCAGCCGGAAAGAAACGTCAGCCAACGAAGATTCAAAAGAAAATAAGACATCGAGTCGAAAGAAGCAAGAGCTCACCCTTGGCGGCTCCCAGCTCGCGGGCCAAGTCGGCCCGGTCCAGCTTGGCCTTGTGGTAATGGGTAACGGCGCGATTATACAAAGTGGTGCGCCGATCCATCACAGCCTAAGGAAAAAAGAAAGTCAGTCAGCTAGGCGAAACCCGGGCCGGCTCCAAGCAGCCGGCCCATGCCTCGGAGGGCTACCAGGATGATAACCAAATCAAAAAACAGATAAAGCTTACCTTGCCGGCTTCCTCCACCTTGGCAACGCTGGCCGCGGTCTCGGCAGCCCTGGCCTTGAGGTGGGCCTGCAGGCTGGAGAAGAACATCTCCACCGATGCTTGGCCAGGGTTCCCCTCCCGGCTGGTCACCTCGTAGGAGTCGGCGCGGAGCCACGCCTGCTCCATGGTGGCAGCCGAGCCAAGGCTGGAGTCGGAGGCGGACGGCACCTGAAGAAGAAGAGCGCCCTTGGCCACGTGCAGGCCCTGCTGCGACGCCGATGGGGCTTCCGTCCTCACCAGTGCGCGCGAGTCGGCGCCCTCCGTGCGCGCCGGCTCATCCCTTGCCGGCTCCCGCCTGGCTGGCTCATCCCTCGTCGGCTCCGGCGGCGGCGACGCTCCGGGCGCAGCAGATGGCCCAGCCGGCGCAGCTGTCTCCGGCGCCTGAGGTGCCCCCTCCGGGCTCTCATCCAGCACCACCACGCTTGGCGGAGCGCCGGCTCCGGTCGCAGGCGGCGCGGCTCTGCCGGCTCCGGCTCCGGTCGCGGACGGTGCAGCCCTTCCGGCTCTGGCTCCGGGTGAAGGCGGCATGCCCCGGCCGGCCCCAGCAGCGGGGTCCAGAAGGCGAGTCCGGCGCGGGAACATGTCGTCCAGCGTCAGCTGCCGAGTCGGCTCGACCCGCGTGCCGCGATCAGGCGCTGAGGCCAGCGGCACGGCGAAGGAAGGTGCCCCTGCGGAAGGCGCAGTACCCGCAGGCGGCGGTGGCGTAGGAGCGCGCGATGAAGGCTGCGGCGTCAGCTCCCTCCTTTGGCGCAGCGGCGACGCGACGCGCGGAGCCTGCCGGGAGCCGCCACCCTGGGTAAACTTGATGGGAGCCCTAGCCGGACAAACAAAGAGAAGATAAGCATAAAAAGTAAGGAAAGAAAAGGAATCAAACAAGAAAGAGAAAGAGAACTCACCCGGCCTGCTCCGGAACCTTCTTCGGCTGCCGGCGGAGCTTCTTCGCCTTCGCCTCCAAGGCGGCAGTGGAGCGAGGCTCGCTGGCCCGCTTCTTCCCCTGGCGCGCCGAAGTCGCCGTGGTGCTTGGCGGCCTCGCGCGCAGAGGCACGGCCGGGATCGGCCCCGTGCCGGACGTCGCCGGCTCCTCGTCCTCCTGCTGCTCTGGTGAGGGGGGCGGATTGTGCTCCCCCTGGCCGCCTAGATCAGGCGCCTGCAGCAGGTCGTCGTCGCCGGCCTGGTCACCGGCTTGGTCAGTCGGATCGACGTGATCCGGCGTCCACCTCCTCGTCGCCAGGTCGCCATCCTCGGTGTTCTGGCGCTCAAAGATCTAGAAAGAAAGAAAAAGCATGAGCAAACAACAAGCCAAAAATTGGCAGAAGCAAAAGGAAGTCGGCCTCGCAGCCGCAAGCCGGAAGCCGGCGAAAAACACAAGCTTACCCGTTCGGGCGGGTGGTCCCTGTCGCGGGGCGCCAGCCCGTAGTTCCAGTCGTCCGGCATGTTTGCCTTGGTGATGTTGTTCACCCGGCTGGCCACCTGGTTCTTGGTGAGCACCGCCTTGGACGTCCGGTTCGGGTCGAACCGGCCGGACATGTGCCCGATTTTGTGGGTGCGCCTCTGGAGCGGCAGCACCCGGCGCTCAGCGATGGTGCAGAGGAGATCCTCCGCAGTCAGCCCGTTCTCGACGGCCGCCCCCAAGAAGTCCCAGAGCTGGTTCACCTCGGCGTCCGGATCCGATGTGCGGGCGTTGTAGCTCCAGTTGATCCGGCCGACGGGAGGAGCCGGGTTGAACTCCGGCAGGTTGATCCGGTCGACGAGCTGCCCCTCGTTGCGCACATAGAAGAACGACATCTGCCAGTTCTTCACCGAGTCAACGGTGGGGATCTTGGGGAAGGGCGTACCAGGCCGGGTGTAGATCGAGGCGGCGCCGCAGGCTCGCAGGCGGCCCTCGGTGGTTTGCGCCTTCAAGTAGAACAGCCGGCTCCAGAAGTCGATGTCTGGCCACAAGCCGGCGTAGGCCTCCATGAACGCCACGTAACAGCTGAGGAGGACGCACGCGTTGGCCGGCAGGTGGTGCGGCTGCAGGCCGAAGTTGTCGAGGAACTGCCGGAAGAAGGTTGAAGCCGGCAGGCCCAGCCCGCGATCAAGGTGCGCGCCGAAGACGACGCGCTCGCCGGGCTGCGGCTCGGGCTCCGTCTCCTCGCCGGGCGCCCGACAGACCACCGCCGACGGGATCCGGCGGAGGCGCACCAGCCGCTCGATGTCGTCCTCCCGCATGTATGAGCCCCTCCACGATCCGCTGGCGGAGGCCACTGTCGAAGAAGAGGAAGAGGTTGACCACGAGAGGCGAAACGGCGACGAAGAGCCTTGCGACGGCGGCGGCGACGACGGCGGCTGAGGACGCTCCGTGGAAACGCGCGGCCCCGTGGCGCCGGATTGGTGGAGTGGCGGCGGCGGCCCGGCGGGAGAACGTCGGGGCAGCTGCTCGCCGGAGTTCGCCAGGAGTGTTGGCGTGCGACGGAGCGCTCGAGCGAAGAAAGGAGAGAGCTTGAGTGAGAGGACGAAGAGCGTGAGGAAGGAGAAGGGCGCCTCGGTACCGCTACCGGGGGCATTTATAGCCGCCTGGCGCGCCAGTTGCGCGGCCACGTGGCGATCGTGGGCCACGATCGGGATTTACTGCGCTGTAACTCCCCCCACGACGGCAGCGGTTACCGAAAACGGCCACACCACGTCCCCCACTACCGCACCGGATCCGGCGGGAGCATTGATGTGACCAGACGAACCGACCGCAGCGCCAGGCGTCAGACCGGTCAAGTCGGGTACAGGACCCGAGGCGGCGGAGACTCCGGCGCGCCGCAAGCCGGAGCCGGACAATAAGTTCAACTCGGACTAAAAGTCGTCAACAAGGCGGAGGCGCCACCAAAGCTTGCGAGAAAACAAAAGCTGCATAAGTGTAAAAAGCGGCCGGCTAGAAGCAGCCGGCGGAAACGAGCCGGATGAGGGCGCAGCCGGCTGAATGGAAATTCTCAGTCAGCCCCTCCAAGTGCCGTCAAATATATTCGAGAAGCCAGGAAAACCTGCCTAGGTCCTTCTAGACGCAGGACCTTGCCAGCTTCGGGGGCTAATGTCGGGGGGAAGACCCCGGATAGGGCAATGGACGCGGAGCAGCCGGCTGGCCACTGGCCGGCTCGCGGCAAAGGCCGGCTGAGGAGCAGCCGGCTTGCGCTGTGGCCGGCTGGTCCAGAAGCCGGCTGGCTCTAGGTCCTAGTCGGCCTGTCTACGGCCACCAATGCTGTAGCTGGGCCGGCTTCTACAAGCCATATCCGACTGGGGTTTGTACCTCAGACCGACTCGAGGCTGGCGAGTCTTGCACTGGAAGGAACCGGGTTGGTGATCCGGGTTCCGAAAGTCCACGCTGACTCCATCTTCCGTAAAACGCGGGGCACTGTGGAGCAATAGTGCCACGCGCCGGACAGGCCGCCAGGGCTTACGACGATCCGTACTGGCTACAGTGGCTGACGGCGACAGGGACACCTCCTCTCCATACCGCTGACCGTGGCAGCCGGATGGGACAGGCCACGATGCCTCAACGGCTCCTGACGTCACCGCCTCGGGAAGGAGCGGAAGCCGAAGCCGGCCAGGCCGGCCAGTAAACTATAGGGTCTTATATGTAAAGTGCCGGCGCCTATATAAGCTGCACTACCCCCTCTCGTGCAGGGGATCGATCATTCTTACTTCACTCCACCCATAGAGCTGCCCTGAGAGAGAGACCATCGTCTCCCTTAGCCTCCCAGGAGCAGCCGGACATAGCTCTAGGAGCACCATTGTATTGTGTGATCATCATATACACTCATAGCAGGAGTAGAGGTTTTACCTCCATCGGAGGGCCTCGAACCTGGGTACGTCGCCGTGTCGCTCGTGCCCATACCCGCATCCGGATACCGCCGTGAGATCCCTCAGGAACCACTTCGATTAGCCACCCTATGGCATATGCCGTGACGATCCCACGACAGTCCCCGAGCCACCAGCCTCCCTCAGTCAGAGAGCCCCCTTTTTGGGGGGCAGTAAGATCAAGGAAGGGAGCATTGGATTCTCTCCTAACAAGGCCTGCAGCAAGGACTAGAAGAGAGGGCCCCGAAGGCTACAAGACAAGCCGGGCTGACGCCGCGCACGTCATGGCTGAGCTCAAAAGCTCCATCCCGAGGAGGCGTGACGCCACTGCCTCTTTGGTGCTAAAGAGGGCTCGACGAGGACTAAAGCACCAAGACCATGTCCTTGCCACTTTAATGCAAGGCCGGGTGGACGGCACAAACGGCCACCAGAGGCATCATCGACGACCTCAGCATCTACCATGGACCGGCACTTTAATCGACCATGGACTATGTCCATCCTGTAAAGGGCGAGGGAGTTTCCCGCCCTCAGTTTGGAGATGTGGCGACCCTTCCCCCTCAAGATATTTTGGGGGAAGAGGACCAGCTCCCCTATATAAGGACTAGCCTAGCTAGCATAGAAGGGGAGGATCCCGGGCGATCGCAAACCCTAGATACTTGTACGGTCATCTTCTCCATTGTGACATGCAATACATACACCAAGGCATGACGTAGGGGTTTTACCTCTTCGAGGGCCCTGAACCTGGGTAACTACTGCGTCTCTCTCTGTAGTGTTACCAACGTCGAGAAGGTGTCGACATGATCTTGAGTCCCCTGTGTTCGAACCTCTCATTGTTCGGTGACACCCGTGTTCCTGCTCGGACACGAATCTCCGGCACGGGTCACGGTACTAAGCCGGCTGCGTGAGAGGGATAGGGCTAGCCGGCAAAAGCGGTAAAGTACTTGAAAAAAGCATTGGTACCGGGGGCGCTTGCAACGCAAGTTTTTTCATTATAACATAGGGTACAAAAGAGATACAAGGATACATACATTTCACCTCTCAAGTGTAAAAGGGGCGGAGCAAGTTGATATTCCAGGAACGTTTAGTCTCCTCGTCAGCCATGTCCGGCTTGTTTTTCTTAGCCTCTTGGGCATCTATGAGATAGTAGGAATCATTGCCCAAGGCTTTGCTCACGATGAAGGGACCTTCCCATGGGGAGGATAGTTTGTGCTGGCCGGCTGTCCGTTGGATCAGCCGGAGCACTAGGTCTCCTTCACGGAATGCTAGGGGCTGAACTTTCCAGCTGTGATAGCGACGGAGGCTTTGCTGGTATACAATGGATCTGGACACGTCTAGTAGCTGGGCCTCTTCGACCAGGTCGACTCCATCTTCGCGGGCCTCTCTAGCGTCCACCTCGGTGTATAGCTTGATTCTGGGCACGTCGTGCTCGATATCAGTCGGCAGGATGGCCTCGGCCCCATAGATGAGGAAGAAAGGCGTGAAGCCGACGGAGCGGTTTGGCGTTGTGCGTAAGCTCCACAGCACAGAGGGAAGCTCTTTGATCCAGTAGCCGGTGGCGCGCTCCAGCGGCTCAACCAGCCGGGGCCGGATGCCGGCCAGGATCAAGCCGTTGGCTTTCTCCACCTGCCCGTTGGACTTGGCGTGAGCTACGGATGCTAGGTCCAGCTGGATCCCTTTTTCACCGCAGAAGCGGGAGAAGACTCCTTGGGCGAAGTTGGTGCCGTTGTCGGTAATGATGCTGTGGGGATAGCCATATCGCTGGATGATGTCCTTCAGGAAGGTGACGGCTGTGGAGCCATCCAATTTCTTGGTAGGCTTGGTCTCTATCCACTTGGTGAATTTGTCGACCATTATGAGGAGATGTGTCATGCCACCTCAGGCAGTTTTAAATGGGCCGACCATGTCGAGGCCCCACACAGCAAATGGCCAAGTGATGGGGATGGTCTTCAAGGCAGAAGCCAGCGCATGCCTTCTGTTGGCAAAGCGCTGATAGCCATTGCATGCCCTGACCATGTTCTCCGCATCTTTCAGTTCGGTTGGCCAATAAAAGCCATGGCGGAAGGCTTTGCACACGATGGCTCTGGAGGAGGCGTGATCTTCGCACTCTCCTTGGAGGATCTCTCTGAGGAGCTCGATCCCTTGAGCCGGCTCGACGCAATGCTGGAACACCCCACTTATGCTGCGCTTGTACAGCTGGTGGTTGATGATGGTGTAGGCCTTGGCCCTTCTCTCGATTTGCCTGGCTTGGTCTCGGTCCTCGAGCAACTTGCCATCTGCCAGGTATGAGAGGAATTCTTGTGCCCACGATGGTACACATTTTATCTCGAACACACTTGCCACCGTTGCCCCCAGCTTGGAAGCCACCGGGACCGGCTTGCGAGCCCCCGATTTTGGCTGAGAAGCCCCTGGGTCCGGCTGAGTAGCCCCCGGGTTTGGCTGAGAAGCCCCCAAGTCCGGCTGAGGAGCCCCCGGGTCCAACTGAGGAGCCCTCGGGTCAGCCGGCATGTATATGGAGTCGGAATCAGGCGAAGGTGTGATGGATGGCTTCCGCAGATGTTCTAGGGCGACGCCGGATGGAATAGCCTACCAGGTTGAGCCAATCTTGGATAGGGCATCAGCCGCCTCGTTGTTGGTGCGGGGCACGTGATGAAATTCTCACCCCTCGAAGAAACCGGCGATCTGCTGGACGTGAAAGCGGTATGAAGCCATGTTGGCATCCTTCGCGTCCCACTCGCCAGAAGCTTGTTGGTCAACCAAGTCGGAGTCACCGAAGCAGAGGATGCGACGCACGCCTATTTCCTTGGCCAGCTTGAGCCCATGGATGAACGCTTCGTACTCTGCCATGTTGTTGGACGCGGCGAAGTGGATCTGCAGGATGTAGTCTAGCCGGTCCCCTTTAGGAAAGGTGATGACGATGCCGGCTCCCAGGTCCCCGCGCATTTTGGAGCCGTCGAAGTGCATCGTCCAATGCGAGGAGTCGGGTACAGGCGGCAAGTATTGAGCCTCGGCCCAGTCGGCAAAGAAGTCGGCCAGTATCTGGGACTTGATGGCGGTCCTTGGCTCGTACAGGATGGAGTGAGCTACCAGCTCCAGGGCCCACTTGGCGACCTGGCCATTGGCATCCTTGTTGCCAATGATTTCCGCAAGGGGAGCGGTAGACACCACCTTGATGGGATTCTCTTGGAAGTAGTGCTTGAGCTTCCTGGCCGCCATGTACACACCATAGGTGAGCTTCTGGTAGTGGGGGTAGTTTTGCTTGGACTGTGAGAGCACCTTGCTGAGGTAATAAACTGGGCGTTGGACCGCCTGCTCCTTGCCCTCTTCCTTGCGCTCCACCACCAGGACGACGCTGACCACGCGATTGGTGGCAGCAATGTACATCAGCATGAGCTCTTTGGAAGCCGGCGATGCTAGGATGGGCGCAATCGACAACATGCGCTTCAGGTCACGGAATGCCGCGTCCGCCTGCGGAGACCAGACAAAGGTATCTGACTTTTTGAGCAGCTGGTACGGGGGCAGTGCCTTCTCCCCTAGCTGGCTGATGAAGCGGCTCAAGGAGGCCAGGCAACCAGTGAACTTCTGGATGTCCTTGAGACACTGCGGCAACTCCATCTTTTCCAGGGCACTGATCTTCTCTGGGTTGGCGTCAATCCCTCGCTGAGAGACGAGGTAGCCGAGGAGTTGGCCAGCTGGCACGCCGAAGGTGCACTTGGCCGGGTTGAGCTTCATCCGGAATCTTCTCAGATTGGTGAAGGTTTCTCTCAGATCATCGAGGAGAGTTCGCTTCTCCTTGGTTTTTACAACGACATCATCCACATATGCGTGAACATGCGCGGTGCCATACCGGCGGTCCGGCTGGTCGCTGTTCCTTTTGCCACGGTAGTAATCGCGACGATTGCCATGGGAGCTTCCTTCGGCCGGCTTGCTCTTGGCCGGCTCGACGCAGTCACGCCTGGGCGCGGCTGGCAATCCTTCAGCCAGCGTTTGGCCAGCTTCTTCAGCCAACGCGTATTTGTCTGCGATAGCCATCAGGGCCACCATGGTCTTGGGCTCGCTGCGGTGCCGCTTGTGGCACAGCTTGGTGTTGGGCCTGCAGCCGGCAATGAAGAAGCTGATGGCCTGGATCTCATGGACACCTTCGCAGGAGTTGCGCATTTCACACCACCGGGTCAGGTACTCTTGGTCCGTTTCAACCACACCTTGCTTGCACATTTCCAGCTGTTGGGGCCGGCCTGGCCGGCGGTAGGTGCCGATGAATTTGTTGATGAAGGCCTCCTCGAAGTCCAGCCAGCCATTGATGCTGCCGGCTGGCAGGTTGTTGAGCCAGGTGCAGGCGGAGCCGATCAGCATGAGCGGCGAGTAGCGCACGGCCCAGTGCTTGTTGCCCCTGGCGATGCCGACTGCTGTGGTGTAGTCCAACAGCCAGTCCTCCGGCTTGGCGGTGCCATCGTACTTGGGGGTGTTGCGGGGGAGCTGGAACCCGTCGATCATGGACTCACCCAAGATGCGAGGACCAAAGCATTTGGGGCCGGCTGGCCCCTATTCTTCCGTGATGCGGGATTCCACGAGCCGGTCGAGGCGGTCTCGGGCGTCAGCCGGCTCAACGCGCGGGCCCTGCCGGCCGTTGGCGGCTGGCTTCTAGAGCCGGATGGTACGGGCGCCTCTGCGCCGGCTGCTCGTGACGAGGCGGAGGCCGGCTTTGGCCGCTCCTGTCGCTCTGGTCGGTCTGCTGCCTCTGCCGGCTGCACAGGCTAGAGCCGGCATCGGCCCCTCCGAGTGAGCCCCTGGGCCGGCTCGTGTGTGGCAAGGAGGACTGCGCGGTGTCTTGGGGGCCGCCCTTGGCGCCGCCAGCCGGCTCATGAGCAAGGGAACCACTAGGGATGTGGCCGGCATACCTGGGGTCATTTTGCTGCTCGGTGGCGATGCGGAGCAGCTCAGCTACGCGCTCTGTTTGGCGGCGCAGCTCTTCGCCTTCGAGGCGGCTTAGCTCCTTGGCGGCAGCTGATGACGCCTTCATGTTCTTTACGGGGCTGCTTTAGACTGGCTTGCGCATGGAGCCGATCGGCGCGGATTTACGGTCGCGGTGCAGTTCTCCGCCGAGGGCACCTCCCCGGCGGCGAACTGCTCCAACCCGGCTGGGGCCGTCTCCGGCTAGCGTGAAGCCATGGGCGGTGCTGTACTCGCGGGTGGTGATTTCCAGCTGGCGTTTGGCGGCAGCGATCTCGTCCACCTGCTGGAGGAGGAGCAGGCGTTGCGCTTCCAGCTCGGCCTCGAGAGTGCTTTGGTCGGCACCGGCGGCAAGGGGAGTGCGCAACTTTGGCCTGGCCGCCTCTAGCTTGGACGGAGGAGGCGAAGGCGGAGCAGAGCCAGAGCCGCCGCCGGTGTTCCCGTTGCGCTCCAGCTGCGGGCCACAGACGCACATGTTCTTGGTGGCGGTGTCATCACCGGTGACCATGACCTCCTGGGTGAAGCTGGGGTCGGCGGTGCTGCGGCCAGCGTCGGTTCCGCGAGGAGGGCTGGTGCAGTTTCGCACCTTGCGAGGGTAGCGTGGCGGCGCGACGGTGGCGACGTAGACGCAATGCGCGCTGAAGGTAAGGATGCTACCGCCTTTAGGGAAGGGCCTGTCGGTGAAGCAGCCAGCATTGTCGCTGATGTAGTCCAGCGAGCCAAGCCTCCAGACCAAGCCTGAAGCGACTCGCTCGCCGGAGGGAAGAAGGAGGCCCGTCCGGAAGAAGACTCCGGCCGCAGACGCTGTAGGCCCCACGGTGGGCGCCAAATGTCGTGGTTTTGTCACGACATATGCCATGGGATGGCTTAAGTCAGGTGGTTGAGGCCTTGTGGCCTATTGCGGATTCCGGAGGCGGGTATGAGCACAAGCGACAGGGCGATGTACCCAGGTTCGGGGCCCTCGTGTGGAGGTAACACCCCTACTCCTGCCTGATGATGTATATGATATGTGGACAGTACAATGGTGCTCCGAGAGCTGTGGCCGGCTTGGGAGCGAGCGAGAGGTAGACGAAGGCCTCAGCTCCCGAGCGGTTCTAACAAGTATGGAAAGAGAGTGTGATCGATCCCCCCAAAGGGGGGTGCTACTGGGGCTTATATAGTGCCCGGAACATTTACAAAGAGATCCCTACGGTCTACGGCGCCGGCTCCACCGGCTCCGGCTCCTCGTGTGGTCCTGAGGCGCTGGGGGCCCCGACTGCCGCCCCCGTCACGTCCTCCTGTCACTGCCGGCAGGGACAAGACAGAGCGACGGATGGGCCGTAGGCCGGCATCTAGCCCTGCCCGTAGCCTGCGGCTCCTACGTAGCGCTGCCCATAGCCTGCGCCGCCCCAGAGAGCCGGGCCATGATGGCATGTTTGTCACGCTGATCGATGTAGCTCTGCAGTGGCCGGGATAAGCGCGACAAGACAGTTTCGTGGACTTTTACACCCGGAGGGCGTCCAGGATCCTTCTCCTGCAAGGATCACCAACTTCTAGAGCCGGCTAGGGGAATGACGAACCCGGCCGAGGGTGAGCCAGCCAGCCTGGCGATGCCGAAGCCGGCCGACTCTATCTCAAGCCGGATATAGTATATCGAAACCGGCCCAGACCATGGCACTGCCGGCCATGACCAAGCCAGCCAAGACATGGTCCCAGCCGGCCCCAAGGCGGCCAGCCACGACCACAGCCAACTGCTCCCCAGCCGGCTTTTCCGCGGGCCAGCCGGCCCTGAGCCAATTGTTCCCAGTCCTTTGACATACCCAGGGTCATCCCCCCGACAGAAAACTAGTTACAAAGTCCATCTCAACATTATCCCATTTCCACTCAGGAATCTTCAGGGTTGTAGGACACCGGCAAGTCTTTGATGTTCTGCCTTGACACGGCGACAAACATCGCACTCTGAGACATATCGAGTGTTATCAGCTTTCATTCTAGTCCACCAATAGGTAGTCTTGATATCGAGATACATCTTTGTGCTTCCAGGATGGATAGAAAGAGGAGTGTCGTGAGCTTCTTTGAGAATGAGGCTTCTCAGGCTTGGATCCTTCGGAACAACGATTCGACCTTGGAAGAACAGAGTTCCTTGATCGTCGATAGAGAAAGGCTTATACTTTGGCTTATACATGGTTTCTTTGATACTTTTGATACAACCATCTCATAAATCTTATCCTCAAGAGTTTGCGTGATCACCAAGTTGGCAAGGTAGCCTTGGGGAACAAGCTCAAGATTCAATTTCCTGAATTCTTCACAAATAGCAGGTTGACTTTCTTGAATCATAAGATTGTTGCAATAGGATTTATGGCTTAGGGCGTCTGCCATGACATTAGCTTTTCCTGGAGTGTAGGTGATAGAAAGATGAAAGTCCTTGATGGTTTCCATCCATCTCCTTTGATGGAGATTCAGGTTGGGTTGGGTGAAGATGTACTTGAGGCTTTTGTGGTCGGTGAAAACCTCACAACGGTTGCCCAACAAGTATTGGCGCCATGTTATCAAAGCATGTATCACCGCTGCAAGTTCAAGATCATGTGTGGGATAGTTGAGCTCATGCTTGCGCAACTGGCGAGAAGCATAGGCCACAACTTGACGTTCTTGCATGAGGGCAGCACCTAGACCATGAAGAGAGGCATCACAGAAGATCTGGAAAGGTTTGGAAGTGTCTGGAAGAACAAGGACTGGAGTCGAGGTGAGCTTCTGCTTGAGGAGATCAAAACTTTCCTGGCACTGAGGAGACCAAAAGAACTTCTTGTCTTTATTCAGGAGATCGGTGAGAGGCTTGGCGATTCTAGAGAAGTTCTCAATGAAGCGGTGGCACTAACTTGCCAAACCGAGGAAACTTATGACTTGCTTGACGTTCTTCGGAGGAAGCCATTCAACAATTGCCGTGACAGTTTCCGGATTGACAGCGATGCCTTTTCCGGAAATTACATGCCCGAGATAGACCACTTGAGATAGCCAGAATTCACACTTCGAGAACTTGGCATAGAGGCGATGTTCACGAAGCTTCAAGAGAACGAGACGAAGATGTTCTTCATGTTCTTCATTGGACTTGGAGTAGACGAGGATATCATCGAGATAGACCACCAAAAACTTGTCTGGATACTCCATGAAAATGAAGTTCATTGGACGGGAGAATGTGGCTGGAGCATTTGTGAGACCAAAGGACATGACAGTGTACTCATAGAGGCCATAGCGAGTTTTGAAGGCTGTCTTGGATACATCCTCTTTGCGAATTTTGATTTGGTTATAACCGCTTCTCAAATCCATCTTAGAGAACACAACTTCGCCCGCAAGCGGATCGAAGAGATCGTTCATACGAGGGAGAGGATATGTATTCTTGATTGTTTTCTCATTAAGAGGGCGGTAGTCAACAACCAACCGATCAGTTTTATCCTTTTTCTTGACGAAGATGGTGGGACATCCCCACGGAGAAGTGCTCAGCTGAATGAAACCAAGTTTTTGCAACTCATCAAGCTGCTTCTTGAGTTCAACCAACTCATTTGGACCCATCTTGTATGGTAGCTTGGAGATAGGAGCCGTTCTAGGTTCTAGTTCGATGACGAACTCAACAGCCCTGTCAGGTGGCATACCTGGGACTTCTTCAGGAAAGACGTCGGGAAAGTCGCTGACGAGGGTTAACCTCGGCAATGTCCATGGATATGGACTTAGGGTTTCGGGGAAAGAGGTGCGCTGGTGATTTCTTCGGCTATCAGTCAAACAAGGCGGTCCGATGATTGTATTGGGGATGAGACAACGTTATTTTTACAGACATTTTTTGATGTCTCGCCCACCGGCTCCTCCTAGCCTTTATATAAGAGGCTAGGTCTCAGAGTCCTGGTCGAATTCTATTACAACAGCTATGACTATGCAGGTTTCCCAAGCGGGCCTTTCTTTATCAGGTTCGTGGGCTTCGGATGATTCCAAACCGTCAATTCTTCATGGGCTTCACCCAAATATGCACCAGGGGTATCAATGCTATGGGCCCAATTAGGCGTACCCATGTCAGTAGCACTCGGGATTCTATTCGAGTCACAGAGTCGGGTAGAATCTTCTACCCTGACTTAAATCTTTCTGTGAAATGAACCCGATTTGTCGAGTAAGAAACTTTATTTTTGATATATATTTTGTCATGGGGATATTGGTAAATGAGCCTGGTGCTTCTAACGGATCAGGAACCAGTTAATTGCTCTTGGGCAAAAACATCATGAACCTACTTCAAACTCGAGTCCCCGGACTCAAATTCGGTATACTGGCGTAATCTAGCTCGGGCCGTGGAGGTCTTATCGAGTTTTGAATTCCAGTTTAAGTTTTGGGTACCCAACGCGTCCGTCGGGATTTTGCATCATATCGTTGATATGGAAAGCATCTAGGACAGCGCATTCTTGTGCGAGTACTAGGCCACACAGGACAGATCCTGGGGTCTTATCTTCATGTCTTTGCGATCATGGCATTCAGACATTTATCACGGCGGACGCGGTCTGAGAATTTTGTGGACTGCCTTGTTTGGCTGTTACAATAGCTGAGGTTGTTGGGTTATCAAATATTTCTATCGGGTGCGCAGCCGGCGCTCCAGATGGGAGTAAATGACGATTCTATGTTTTTGGTGTTTACCACCGAATAATGGACTCGAAGATTTTCTATCTTTTCCTTTGGCATTTGTTGCTCTGAATTATTTTCTATCAGGTGTGCGATCAGCGCTCCCGATGGGAGTAGCCCCTGAGGCTATGGTCGGGTAATTGTTGCCGATCATAGGCTCAAAACCTTGTATACTTCCAAATTTTCTTGAGCTGCACAATTAAATTGTTAATATTCGTTCTTTACTTACCCTTGCCTTTTAATCTATCGAGTGCGCGATCAGCGCTCCCAATGGGAGTAGCCCCCGAGGCTATGGTCGGGTGCATGCAGCCGATCATAGGCTCAAAACATATCTTTCAGTCAAATGTTTTGTCGAGTGAGCCTTCCACTTTATTTTTGCCTTTTCTCATGACGTCATTGTTGACGATGATGGCGTGTTCGAGTTCCTCAGCAGATGCTCTGATTTGACATGTCATTGGTGGGCCCTAACATACGCTGACGAACGTGTGGCGACGCACACAACTCTTGATTTGACCGAACAGCCACACGTTCACCGAGGCGGCCGGCGAAACAGCGCGCAGTAAGTCCCTTGATTTACGCGCAAGTGGAGAAATATGGCCAGGCGTTGCGTTTCCTTCCACCACGTGGTTGCCGTAGAAGTGTGCCGCAGCGCCCGTCCCTAAGATTGAACGGTTGTTTTTGGTCGACCCTTAAGATAAAGTGATCCCCTATTTTTACTATGCCTGCTCATTCGCTGCTTTTGCCGCCGAAATTCATCTTCCAGGTCACGCCATTGCCCTTGCTTCCCAGAGCCCAAGCCACTTTTCTCTCTCTTCTTCCAACCACCAATCACTTCCTCCTCCGTCATGGGGAGGAAACAAACCTCTTCGCGCACCACTGGCGACGCCACCTCCGGAAAATCCCGGGTCACAGGATGGGAGCGATCCAAGTTCACCAAGGGCGACCTCCGCAACGTGCGCCTATTCTGGCTGCTCCCTGTGATGGTATAGGTGAAGTTTCCCAGCGACGAGACTATGCCCTGACCCAACGAAGGCTGGCGGGTAATGTTCCTCGCTTTCCTCTTTCGCGGTCTCTCTGTCCCTGCCCACGAATTTCTTCATGGGCTTCTCTTTGTGAATGGCGTGCAGCTGCATCAGCTCACGCCAAATTCTATCTTGCACGTTGCGTGCTTCATAACCCTCTGCGAATGCTTCCTAGGCATTGACCCGCATTGGGGCCTATGGAAGCGCATATTTTTCATCCAGCGCAACGCGACGAGGACCGCCGTCCACGATGTTAGCGGGGCCATCATCTCTATTCGGCCAGAAGCCGAATACATCAACTTCAAGATGGCCGAGTCCATCCAAAACTGGCGCTAGAAATGGTTCTATATCAAGGACGAGAATGCCGAGGAGCAGAAGTTTGGCTCAGCTCCCTTCGACCCGACGAAGCCAGTGAAGAAACTTAAGTCATGGGACCAACCCCTGACAGAAGCTGAACTCGAAGAGACCGAGCCGCTGATGGCTCAGATTCACGCCCTGCAGACCGACGATGGAAAAGAACTTTCGGGTCAACAAATCATGACACACTTCCTCCGGCTGGGGGTCCAGCCCATCCAGGAGAGAGTTCACAGCATGTGGAGTTACATGGGATCCAAGGACCCGACAAAATTTCCAAGGAAGACCTATCCACTGTTGAACTCTAGAAAATAGCTCGACAGTTCACCATGGCCACTGCTGCAGACGCCATCCCTTCTTCTTGTCGAGTTACTCCATTCGACAAGAAACATCCGCCACCAGCTGTAAGTTCTCGATTTTCTCGTATTGTTCCATCATTTCACCGCACTTGTGCTATTCTTTATTCTATTCAAATCTTTGGCTTGTAGGGCCATGTTTTCCTTTCTTCCCTTCCACCTCTTCCTGAGGCGGGGGATGTACCCGAGGTTGCCGCGGACGCTGAGAGCGAAATACCCGAAGCTGTCGCAGGTCAAGATGGTGCTGAATCTGATGAGGATGAGGCATCCGATTCACCTCGCACGGTAACATCGATTCCCCCTGCCAATTCCCAGGATGAAAAGACCAAGGGGAAAAGGAAGCGAACCGATGATGGGGACTCCGAATCTTCAAACGCATCCAAGCAACAGATTACGGTGCTAACAGATTCGGCTGCTCCTACATCTGGTTTCTCCGTTTTTGACATGGCCTTGGGTCTCAGCTCGTAAGTTATAATTTGAAATTACTCCACCGCAACTGATATTTTTCATATTCTTTGATTTAGCTTCATAATACTATCCACATGGACGAAGAGGAAGCTCCCGAGGACCCTGCTGATGACCCGGCCAAAAATCTGTCAGCTTCTATCAAGATTCCATCCAAGACGCTGTGTTCACAGGAAGAAACCGTGAACTCAGATGAATTGGAAAGAGCCAAGGATAGCCCCTGGGCGCCGCCCAAGGAGAAACTCAAAGAACACGATGCTAACAAGGGCATCAAGATTTCCGAGAACCCGCCTATGCCATCGATGGACGACGTAAGTTTGACTTCTGTTTCATTCTTTTCAAATTGCAGAACTGTCGCTTTTTTGTCCAACTCCCCCTTGATAATTTGCACTGCAGCCGATAGCCCGTGAGATGATGGACATGGCCATCAAACATATCAGGTTCCGGAACGAAGCCGAGAGTCTCAAGGGTAGGTTTATTTTAAACTCCTTGGTGTGAAGTTGTATGGTGCGAGGCTCATTTTTCAACTCTTCGTTGTTAGTTTCCTTGAAGAAATCTCAACACCGCGCTGACGAGCTTGAAGCCAAGCTTGAGGCCGCTAAAAAGGCACTCGAGGAGGCTCGTGCCAAGGCCACAACTGCAGAAGAGAAGCTAGCAGAAGAGAAGTCGAAGATGGCTACCCACAAAGCGGATATTCGCCTGCGACTAGACACTCTAAATGCCTCCTTCACTAGTAAGAATAAATATGTCTAGTTGCTGTTCCATCAATTTCTCCATCTTATCGTCCTTATGTGCTTCTTCTTGTCCATGTAGCAGATAAAATTGGGCACTCCTACGAGATGCCCAAGAATCAGAAAACAGATCCTGCTGCTGGACTCTCTAACTGTGTTGGAGGCGAACAGTGTGCGGGTTCGCAACATGCTAGTCCATGCACACCGAGATTTCAAGCGGCTTTTCAGGCATTTCTTCCGTAGACAGAAGGAACCCGAAGATCTCCTTGCCCTCGCCGACATCTTCAATGCCGTAGAGGATCCGGCACTCAACTACCGCCGAGCAGCCAGGAAGACTGGTGTGGAGATCTCGATGCCAATGGCGATGGCACACGGCGAAGTTGTCGACTGGGACAAGGTTAGCTCCTCCCACGCAGTATATAAAGCTGGCCAGCTGACATCGTTGGTGCCTTTCTTGAAGAATGCTAAGAGATTCTCCAAGAAGATGATTTCCTTGGTGCACCCGACGAGCACCCGGTCTGTTAGTGCTACCCCCACTGAGGTGCAGTAGAATACCTTTTATTTTCTTAGGATTTTTCTTTTTTCATTGTAATGAACCCACCATATGTATGGCAAGACCAGTCTCTTTTTGTGTAATGAATGATATGAAATATCAATGGCTCCTCTTTTGCCTCCTTTTGAGTCTTCTTTTCTTGATTTTGTCAGCCTTCACTTGCAGATTGGGTTAACCCAGAACCTGCATCTGGTCCTTCATGGCAAGAATCAATGCCAGAGGAACCCATTATTTTCCGAGGCTACTGATCCAACAAACCAATCGAGTGACCCATTTCCTGATACGGAAGGAGCCCATTACTTTGAAGAACCACAAAGCGAAATTAAGGTTTTGAAGGACCAAATTCTAGTTGCTCTATCGAAAGTAAAATGAGCCACCGAACGTGAAGATTACTTGCTGGAACTGATCTCGATGGTGAGCGGTAACATGCTTTGTAAGTTTCACAAAGCCCCCGACTCACTGTCTTGAAGTCAAATATTTGAGTTATTTTTTTCTTCTAAAGGTGCTCAACTGAATTCCATTACTGAAGAAGAGCGAGTCAAAGCTCGTATGAATGCTCTCATGGAAATCTCCGCCGGGACAGGCATCGACTTCTGGGCTGATCGTCGGCGGTGCTTTACTATAATTCAGCTCCAAGATCGAGTATCTCAAGTCAACGAATTCGTCGAGCACTGCCGATCTGCTCTGGCGATGGTTTACAGCACCATGTTCCCTCAGAATCCTGCACCCCAAGATTTTGCTGAGTTGATGGGAAAGTTCAGGCGTGCCGCAGATATTCATAACTTTGTGAGAATTCAACTAGTTGATGGAGCTAAGCTTGCTCTTGCTTGGGTGCGCGTTCATAAGCCAACGCTTGACATTGATGCAATTTCCCGCGGTTTTCCTGCTCGACGAAGTAACAAGGGGGTACGCATGACTCACCATTATGACGCTGCTCACGAACCAGCGATCGGGATGATCCAGCGACTTCTGGATGCGGACTCGGAATTCTTTACAGAATTCCATTACGCAGATCCTGTATAGAACCCTGTAGGAGAATATGTAACATATGTAAAGTATATGAAATTCAATATGTTGTATCGTAAAATTTATTGCAAGATCTTTGCTTGAGAACTCAAATATATATTTATTTTTCATGAGTCCTGTTTCATTAGCTTGATGTCTTTTTGCAGCTGAATCAGCTACTCGGGTCAAAACATATGCTTAAGTGTTTACCACCTGGACTCAATGGCCCATGATATTCGAGTAATCATAGCCTCCAAGTATCGGGTTGTTTATTCTATTTCTTATGCTGCAGCCTCCGAGTTTTGGGTGTGCGGATATGGAAAATAAGTAAAAAGCAACTCAGTATGGAGAACTTAGCTTTTATTGGTGACGAATGCAAAGGTACATGTTTTGGCTTGGAGAGCCTGGCCGGTGGCCTATGTTTATGACGAACTTGATATTTTGGCTGAATAGCCTAGCCGCAGGCCTTATTGAAAGTAAAAGCTTAAAGCTAACTATTAAGCGTATAATCGCCGCAGCTGCGCGACGTTCCACGAATTGCCTTGGTATTTTCCAAACTTTTTTTCCTTGAGGCGATAGGCTCCTCCAGGAATTGCCTCAGTGACGATGTATGGTCCCTCCCATGGGGACTCCAGTTTGATGTGGTTTTCTTGCTTTAGTCGAATGACTAAGTCCCCTACTTCAAAGGACCTGGGATGCAGTCCACGCCCATGGTAGTTGCGTAGATTCTGCTGGTATGCTATAGATCTGGCGAGTGCAACGTCTCTTGCTTCGTCGAGTGCGTCGACGTCAACTTCGAGTGCTTTCGAGGAAGCAACTTCTTCATATTTGTAGACTTGAGGGGCCTCATGAGTTATTTCGACTGGAAGCATGGCCTCAACGCCATGGACCAGAAAGAAAGGTGTTTCTTGAGCCGCCGCGTTCAGGGTTGTGCGCAAGCTCCATAAGAAAGAGGGTAGCTCATCCACCCAAGCGTGCTTTGCTCGTTCGAGTGGTGCTAATAACCTTTTCTTGAGGCCATTGCATATGAACCCGTTGGCTTTCTCTACCTGGCCGTTGGTTTGCGGGTGAGCAACCGATGCGAATGTTAGTTGTATCCCCAACTCTTTGCAAAAGTCACCAAATTCTCTGGAGGTGAAATTTGTGCCGTTGTCAATGATGATGCTGTTGGGTACTCCAAAACAAAAAACAATGGATTTGATGAAGTTGACTGCCGAAGTAGAATCTTGACTGGTGACAGGCATTGCCTGAATCCAGTTTGTGAACCAGTCGACTGCAACTAGCAGAAAGACGTGCCCTCCTGGCCATGACCTGTGTAATTTGCCTACCATATCAAGTCCCCACTAGGCGAAGGGCCAAGCTAGAGGTATTTGTTTTAATTCTGCTGCAGGTGCATGTGGCTTGGATGCAAATCTTTGGCAAGCATCGCAAGTACACATGATATCCTTCGCGTCCTGCACGGCCGTGATCCAGTAAAATCCTACTCTGAAGGCCTTAGCCGCGATTGCGCGACTACTTGCATGATGTCCGCAAATTCCTTCGTGTATATCCTTGAGTATGACCTTGCCCTCATCGGGTGTGACGCATCGCTGGAGGACACCCGATATACTTCTCTTGTAGAGTTCGCCTTTTATTACCGTAAAGGCTTTGGACCGTCGAGCAATTCGTCGAGCTTCGATTGGGTCCTCCGGTTGTTCCTTGTTTTCCAATTATGCCAAGTATGGTTGCATCCACGGGACCTCGATCATCATAACTTCTGCTGGTTCTTCATCATCATCGGATGCTGTTAATAATGGATCAGAGGCTGGCGCAGCCCCCGAGTCAGGCTTCGACTTGTCCCCCTTGTGGTCCTTCATCTTGATTGTACCAACGGACTTTTTGATTTTGATGGAACGCTCGCTGATTTCTTCTCAGAAAACTCCAGATGGTATAGGCAAACATTGGGACCCGATGTTGGCGAGATTATCGGCTTCATCATTGCTTACTCTGCTGATATGGGAGACCTCGAAGCCATCAAAGGTTCCTTCCAAATTGTTATATATATCCCGATATGAAGTCATGTTGTCGCTGATGGTGTCACATTGGTTCATCACCTGTTGAGCAACAAGGTTCGAGTCTCCGAAGATTTTTAGGTGAGTTGCGCCGCAAGCTTTAGCCATTTCCATGTCGTGCAACAGGGCCTCATACTCAGCTTCATTGTTGGATGCATTCGGGAAACTCATCCGTAACACATACCTCATCTTGTCTCCTTGTGGCGATACGAGCACTACTCCTGCTCCTGCTCCTTCAACTCTTTTGGATCCGTCGAAGTACATGGTCCAAGCACTCGATAGATCTAGAGGACCCGCATTTTGGAGTTCCAGCCACTCGGCTGTGAAGTCAGGTAGTACCTGTGACTTGATTGTCGTTCGCTTTTCGTAGGTGATGTCCCGAGGAGAAAGTTCAATTCCCCACAGGGAGACATGTCCTGTTGCTTCAGGGTTGCTCAGGATGCTGCATAGAGGGGCGTCATTGACCACTATGATCGGGTGCTCCGAAAAATAGTGGCGTAACTTTTGTGCGGTCATGAAAACCCCATATGCTAATTTTTGATAGTGCGGGTAGCGCTGCTTGGACGGCGAGAGCACCTCGCTAAGGTAGTAGACTGGCCGTTGAACACCGTGAACTTTGCCTTCTTCGTTTCGCTCGACGAAGAGAACGGTGCTTACCACCTGATGTGTGGCAGCGATGTACAATAGTAACGACTCATTTTCTCTGTGTGCTACCAGCACTGGTGGTGTCGACAGTACTTGCTTGTGATTTTGAAAGGCTTTTTCGGGTTCCTCATTCCACTCGAATTTGTCTGATTTCCTCATCAATGCGTAGAATGGTAGCGCATTCTCTCCTAGCCGAGCAATGAATCGACTTAAAGCTGCCACGCGACCCACCAATTGCTAGATGTCTCATAGCTTTGCAGGCTTTTTCATAGTAAGAACTGCCTAATTTTTCTCGGGGTTGGCTTCGATACCTCGAGCCGACACTAAGAATCTGAGGAGTTGCCCTGCGGGGACACCAAAAGGAACACTTTGTCGGGTTGAGTTTGAGGCGATACCTGTCGAGGTTGTTGAAGGTTTCTTGTAGATCATCGATTAGTGTCGCTTCTTTTTGCCATGATCACTACGTCATCAATGTAAACTTGAATGTTCCTTCCGATTTGTTCCCCAAGGCATTTCTACATCATTCGCTGGTACGTGGCACCCGCGTTCTTCAGCCCAAAGGGCATCGTTTAGTAGCAGTAAACTCCATAGGGTGTGATAAATGCTATTTTGTCTTGATCCTCTACCTTTAATCTGATCTGATTGTAACCAGAGTATGCATCCAAGAAGGAAAGACGTTCGCAGCCTACCATCGAGTCGATGATTTGATCGATTCGCAGGAGTGGGAAGTGATCCTTTGGAAAATGTTTGTTGAGTGCGGTGAAATCGACGCACATACAGAGTACATTTGTATTTTTCTTTGGGACTAAAACTGGATTGGCAACCCAAGTCAATTTCTTGATTTCTTTAATGAACTTGGCTTCCTCGAGCCGATGAAGCTCCGACGCTATAGCTTTGTGCTTCGGCTCTGTGAAGCGATGGAGAGGTTGTCGGACTGGTCTAGCATTGGGATCGAGATTGATTGCGTGCACGGTGAGTTCCTTGGGAACACCTGGCATGTCAGCTGGACACCATACGAAGATTTCCCAGCGCTCACAGAGGAACTCGACGAGCGCGCTTTCCTCTGCGGCATTGAGGTTGGATGCGATGAAGGTCATTTTCTTTGGGTCGCTTGGGTGAACCTGAATTTCCTGCGTGTCCTTGGTGGAGTCGAAAGCTTGCGATGGCCAGTCCATGACTTCGAACTCCATCTTCTCCCGTCTGAAGTTTTCCCGTGATCCGAAAATTACGTCGAGTGTGATCTTTCCCAAGGGGACATTGGGTTTCCCAGGGACAATGCCATGGAAACAAGTATCCGAAACTACAAGGTTTGTTAGCGATATGTTCATTCCTCTCAGCGTGCTAGTGTATATGAGGTTGATGCCGCTTCCGGCGTCCATGAAAACTCTACCCACGTCGAATTCTCCAATCTGAGCTTGAAGATCCAAGGGCGCGTGTCCCGGCCAAGGTACTCGAGGAGGATGGTCATCTATACTGAACTCTATAGTTTGATCGGACCAGTTGAGATACTCTGGTGTTGGTGGAGGTGACTTGATTGCTAAGCTTACTTGTCGGGTGATCAACTTTGGAATCCTATTGGACAATCTGCCCTTCTGGATCAAGTTGATTGCTCCCCTGGATGGCTGGTACCCCTCACTCGGGTTCCTATTGGACGCGAGTTGTTGCTGGTTTGACGTGGCTCCATGCGTTGGCAGCGGAGGAGGTGGTGGTGCATTGAGTGCTAGAGTTCAGGGAGCTCCCGCGAACCCGAGATTTATCGCTTCTTTCTACTTTGAACCAAAAGCTTCCTGCAGCCTCAAAAAGGTTCGGTAGTCCTTCATGAGATTGTTAGATTTCCTTTTTCCTTCTAAGTCGATGTAAAAGTGCATACTGCAAGGCCCATTAAGCATCTGGTATGGCGATTGATTGAAATCCCGTGGGGGTCTAGGCCGATATGTTGGCTTGCTAGAACTGGGCGCGTCTCAATTGTCGTTGCGGTACCGGCCGCTACGATACTCATCCCTTCGATCGTCATCACTCCTGAAACCCGCAGCCACTTGATTGGGTCCTTAGTTGTCATCATAATGGCGGTACCTTCGCCTTTGGTCATTGCTGCGCCTGAAGCGATCTTCTTCGGGTGTTCGAGCCCCTTTATTAAGAAAGGCATCTTCGCCATCAGCCCACCTGTTGGCGATGTCCATCAACTGAGAAACTGTTTTCGGGTTAGCCTGTCCTAACTCCTCGATGAAGTCCTTACGACGCAGCCCATTGTCAAAAGCATCGATTTCCCTCTCGTCTAAAACATTTTCAGCTGAGTTTTTTTGTGATGTTCCAACACTGGATGTACGCCCACATCGGCTCTCCAGATTTTTGCACGCACGCCATCACTTCCTCGATGGACGCGGGTCGCTTGTACGTAGATCTAAAGTTTTGAATGAACTGATCTGCCAAATCGTCCCTACTGCTGATGGATTCGTTTGGCAGCTTCCGTAGCCATGATCTCGCGGCTCCGCTCAGGTGCAGCTGCAAACTTTGCATCGCGATGGCTTTTGTGCTCCCCAGTATCTTGACAGTTTGCTGATAATCACTGAGCCAAGATTTGGGTTCCTGGAGACCGTCAAACTTCTGTCGATCATGGGGTAACTTGAAATCTTTGGGTACGGCCGTTATGCGAACCCAACGGGTAAAACAGCTTGCACCACACATCTCAGCGTCATCATCGTCATACTCGCGCATGTCGCGTTCATGCCGAGAACTGTCGACTCTTTGCTGAGTAATGTTATTCCTGGCGTCTCCTCCGCTTGCGTTGACCTGTACCTGACGTGGTGACCTGGATCGTCGAGTTGCTACTTCACATCAAGGGCTATCGCGATAACGTGGAGATCTTTTGGGTCTGGGGCGTCCTCTTTGTCGACTAGAGAGGCTCCAATCATGCCGAGGCCTATGAGGGTAGAACGGTGGATGGCCGCCCTCGGGTCGTTAGCCGCGGGTTGGGTGGCCATCAGGTAGGTTTGCACGGCCAGGAGTGCTGCTTGCGGTGTTTTGGGTACTATGTTTCCCTGTGCATCTACCGACATGAAGGAAAGATCTAGATCCCGTACTAGATGATCTCTTTCATTTGCGGGGACGTGACTCAACCGAAAGGCAGATCTCCTCGGGTGTCCTCCTCCGTGGGTGCCTCCTGTAGAACTTAGCTGTGCTCGACATCGACTCGACTCGTTGGCTGCTGCCCTTCTTTCATTAAGCCTTTGTTGGATTTTTATGAGTTCACGCTTCTTACGATGGAGCAAGTACTGGTACGCCATGAGTTCTTGTCGGGTTGCATCTTCTGTAATGGGGACTTCGCCACTCATGGCTTTCCTCGCTTTATCCCTAGCTGCCACTGAGATCTAAACTTGGACTCGATCAATACGCATACCCTCGGCTCTGCTGGCATTGTTGCCAGCTTGGGGTGCTGTCTGGCGTCTGGTTCCTCTGGTGAGATCTGCAGGATTGACGAACGGATTGCCGATGGAATCGAAATCCTCCGATTCTGCTCCCAATGTGTTCTCTATAACCGCACATATTTGATGACGTGTGAGATGAACGTCGTTAGTGCAAACACTAGGGTGTGGGTGAACTTTCCAAGTAATGGGGTTGTTGTTGTCGAGCTTGAAGTCGAAGATCGTTGGATCCTCGTCTTGCAGCGGTAGACCCGATGACAACTCGGCCTCGGAATCATAGGAGACACCATCATAAAGATCGGTGAAATACTCATCACTTGCGGTGGACTCAATGTAGTCGATGAAGTTGAAGTCGATGGCGTCCATGATGCCGCTATTTTGGAGTAGCAGGTCTGATGAGCTATCGTCATCGGAATCGCAGGAGATCCCATTCAAGAGATTGACTAGATCTTCTCTGCTTTCTGCAGAGTCGATGATGATTGGCGGCAAGTTTTCCTCGCCTGACGAGCCAACGGAAGATGTCGACGCTGCCGCTGATGCGGAAATTTCTGTCAATGGACCCAAACAGATCGGATCCGAAAGACGAGTTGTGCAAATAGATCTGACACGGAAGTTGAAGCTTCCGATCATCAGATTGATTTCCCGGTCGAAGTTATCGACAGCCGAGAGAGGGGTGGGTGGTTGTGGGCAAAGGTCGGTGGAGCCGGAGCGGATCTTGCCACCGAAGATCGTCAAGTTGTCGCTAGGTGAAGAAAAAACCGCCAAAATCATGACTCCAGCACCCAGGTTTCTCACAGACGGCACCAATTGTTGAGGGTTAACCTCGGCAATGTCCATGGATATGGACTTAGGGTTTCGGGGAAAGAGGTGCGCTGGTGATTTCGTCGGCTATCAGACAACCAAGGCGGTCGGATGATTGTATTGGGGATGAGACAATGTTATGTTCATAGCAAAGTTTCGATGTCTCGCCCGCCGGCTCCTCCCAGCCTTTATATAAGAGGCTTGGTCTCAGAGTACTGGTCGAGTTCTATTACAACAGCTATGACTATGCAGGTTTCCCAACCGGGCCTTTCTTTATCTAGTTCGTGGGCTTCGGATGCTTCCAAACCTTCAATTCTTCATGGGCTTCACCCGAATATGCATGAGGGGTATCAATGCTATGGGCCCAATTAGGCATACCCATGTTAGTCTCAAACCACCTGTATAGATTCAAGCTCCGGAAGAGGGTTAGCATTCAAAGCGAAAAGCTGAACGGAAGGTATCTGGAAAGGTGAGTAGACTATTTGGCCTGTCAAAGTAGGAAGAGAAACGAAATGATCAGCGCAATCAATTACAGCTTTGTTGGCCTTCAACCAATCCATGCCAAGAATGACATCAATGCTTGATTTTGTGAGAGCTATCAGTGAAGCCATGAAGATCTGGCTTCCAATTTGAATTTGGTTGCCATGACTTACTTTCGAAGATATGGTTTGTCCTCCAGGAGAGTGAACCAATAGATTAGACGGCAATACTTCCATAGCTAAACCATGCATATCCGCATAACTTGAAGAGGCAAACGAAAGTGATGCTCCTATATCGAACATAACTTTTGCAGGGGCAGATTGACAGCAGGTTACCAAGAACGACGTCAGAGTCCTGCTCAGCTTTCTCAATGTTGATGTTGGTCACACGAACGGCCTTCGGACCTTGCCTGTTGTTGGCGTTGAAGGCACGGCCCGGAGCTAATGCACGAACCATTGCTTGTGTCGGAGTAGAGCGAGGTGGTGGTGGAGGTGGCGGAAGCTTCTGAGGGCAGTAGGTGGAGATGTTCCCAGGCTGGCCACACTTGTAGCAGGTGGAGCTGGGACGTGGACCTGTTGGCCTTGGTCCAGCATACGCAGGCCTAGGCGGAGGTTGGTAGGTCCTTAGAACTAGCTGCGGGGTGGGAGGGCGGGGAGCATACCCAACTTGGACGGGCATTGTAGCTCGCCTTGGTGGTGCAGGATTAGGAACCCACAACCTACGCTTCTGAGTCGGTGCTGGAGCTGAAGAAGCACCAATCTCTCGAGAGTGCTTACGCGACTCCTCAAACGCAAGCCTCCCAGTTACTTCCTTGACTGCAATGTTGACAAGCTCGTTGAAGGTAGCAGCCTTGACATGAGTGAGAGTGTACTTGAGCGCAGGCTTCAGACCATTGCAGAACCTCTGTTGCTTATTGGCGCCAGTTGACACTTCTTCTCCAGTGTAACGGGTGAGGTGAGCGAACTCAATGCTGTACCCCATTACGTCCTTGTTGCCATGCACCAGATTACAGAACTTTTCCTTCATCCTGTCCATGAGTCCTTCTGGAATGTGGTGGCTCCTGAAAGCTTCCACAAACTGCTCCCAAGTGATGTCAGCATTCGGGGGATGCATCTCGAGGAAGTTTTCACACCATGCAGCGGACCCTCCTTTCAGTAGGTGAGTCACAAACCGCACTTTGTTTCCCTAGGCGACTCCTGTTGTGGTGAGCATACGATTGACATCACGCACCCAGTCGTCTGCATCCAGAGGTTCAGGTGTAGCATCAAATGATCGCGGGTTCAACTGCAGAAAGTCCCGGATCATCAGTCGACCATTCTCTTGCTGGCCTTGGTCAAAGTTGTGCTGCATCTGCTGCATCTGACCTAGCAATTGAGTCATCTACAACAGGGCTTGCCCCAGCTCAGGAGGAGGGGGTGGTGGCTGAGGTCTCACCATCATGTTCAGGAAAACGTTAAGATGGCGGCAACAGCATATGACAACATAGCTTAAAGACAACCACACACATGCTCGACAAGATAAAACAACGAGGCATAGAATTCATCAAGGTACACCATCATGGTTCAAGTACACAAGAGATCCATACAACTGATACAAAGGAAGGAAACTAGTATATCCACTCAGCGCGCAAGAAGGTGGGATATACGATAGTCACTACGACGCCAATTGGTCTGGCGGCGACCACGACTGTGCTGATCCACCGGAAGACGAAACCTCAAAGTGACGAAAGAGTGAGCCTCTGGACCCTGCTCTCCATACAAGAGTGGCCCTGTGTGACGCGGGTCAACTGAGAAAAGTAGCCCATGGTCTGGAACATATCCATCAGCATCAGGAGGAGAACAACCAGGCGGGAACTGCAAGCTCTGTGGGTAGGTGAGGTCGAACGGCTGAAGGGTGGTGTAAGCTGAAAGGTGCTGACATGTCCGCTAGAGCTGCTCGTGGACGATGTCCAGCTCGTAGAGGAGAGCCTGTGTCAAATGGTCCTGGCACTGCACGAACTGAGCTGTCATATACAAGTGACTATTCTCCTGCTCTAGGTCAGCGTAGTCACAAGTAACTTGCCGTTTCTGCAACAGGATGATGAAATCTGGTGGCACGTAGCGCAAAGGCGAAGTCTCGAAGCAGGTGTAGTCCTTGCGCAGCACAGTGGCACAGAGGTACGCTTTACGCTGCACATCCAAGTAGACATAAGAAGCTGTGGCCTCACAAGGGTGAAGTGGAGGCCTGCGTGGGTCATCTGCAGGAACACTGACCACAGCTCTGTAGAGGTTCTAGTTCTTGCCATGAGGAATCTTGAACATTCTGTACTCAGGGTACCAGATGTAGCCAAGGTAACTTAGCATCTCGCGGAGCATAACTGGAAAACCTGGCGTATCCTCACAACGAGTCATGCGGACAACCTGTTGAAGGGCCATCTGCATGAAGATAATGAAAAGGAGTTAGGCACCAGAACAAGGAAGTGAACAAAGAAGTGAACAAGATAGCACCGGAAACAACGGAATGAACATGTTTGCATGAAAAACCAATAGTTGCAAAGGAACAAGATTATATCTGGAGATTGAGTTACAGATGATATCGAAGCAACCATAGTACAAGAATTTTCAAAACAACTTTTTCCTATGGTACTACGGAAACCCAACGTGAAACCTAGATGAAGTTCAGGTAAGAATAGAGTAAAACCGTTACACTTCCTTACCAGAGGGAGGGTGGGTGGGGTAAGAAGTAAAAAAGAATTCCTACTCTCACGCATAAGATTTTTCCTATATAGCTATCAAAATATCAAATCTAGACACAACAACGTCAGCTGCGAGGGCTCCTACAGGCAGTCCATGCTCTGATACCAAGTCTGTAAGCCCCAGGAGTAAGGGCTCAAGAAAACGCGCATGCCATGATGACTTTTTGCGTATGAGGTTACTACAAGGGACAATGAGGTCGCCATGTAGTCCGGAGTACCAACAGGCCAAGACAAATCTCGACACACTCATGCGCAACTAGACATCATGGGGCTCACGATTGGCCATAGACCTGAGTGCTTCACCTTCATATGCACTTCACAACGTACCCGCACTGTGCACAGGATCCAAGGGTGGTAATATAGAGTTATGTATCATAACATAAACAACTATGACACAAAAGATGGAAATAACATATAGAAAAGGCTCAATAGAGAAAGGTACAAATGACACTCAATGGACACATGTCCAACAGCACATCCTTACATCAACGGAAGCAAATAGTCTGGGTACAGAAAAAATCCAAATTGGACTAAGAGTCCAGAAGATAAAGCAGACGGGTCCATAACCAACAAGCCATAGGCTGATGCCTATGAACGTCCTTGCTACTCGACGAAGTCGGTGTCTGTGAACTCAACGAAGTATCCTCCTGACGACTGCTCGTATCCTGTCGTACCTGTAACATCGGGCCAACGGTTGCCGGAGACAGAAAGAAAGGCGGAGCATGAGTACCAAAGGCACATGTACTCAGCGAGACTAGAACTTGGCTATGCACGCAGGGCTATATGGTGGAGTTTAGCGGCACCAAAGCTTGAACTACTTATAGGGACACGCTACAACTTCCATCTATTCAGAGAAGGTAAGAGAGCGCATAAGGTACCAACTAGCTACTACTCAGGCATAACCTAGCCGAATACACTTATCCCCTTCACACGAGGCGAAGAAGCAGTGTATAGGCACTCACACGGTTGACAAGTTTTATTTGGTATCCATTGTAGTAATGCTAACTTACTACGCATGATTATTAGCAAGTTATTAGCAACAATTATAAAGTGTAAGTTGTTCTATGATCGAGTTAAACAGCTCCAAGTCATCCATAACCGCGGACATGGCTTTCCGAAAAGATTTACCCTGCAGGGGTGCACTACTGGTTCGATACACGCACGTTCAACGCTGCTGGATCAAAACAGAGTCTCACGATGGGACCGTTTCCAGTTCTACAAGAAAGTCTAGGGGGCCACCCCACTAAGCTACCCGTAACAAAGTTCAGCCGTACTCCGAAGCGGACTTAGGGTTTACGCCAGCAGCTAAGCAAGCATGAACAGCCCGCTTCGCTAAACGTCCGGCAAGGTACAGTACGGAAATAAACACCCAAAGGGAACAGGAAGTATAGCACCCGAAGGCAACAGTAAGTAAAGCATGGCATACATGGCACAGGAAAATAAAACCAAAGTTGTGGCCCCCTTTTCAACAGTCATGAGAAAAGGTAATAAGTCAAGGGGGTCCCATTAAAACCTCCCGCGAGTTGTTAGTGTGCTCAGCCTTAAAACTGGTAATAGGAACTCGGGTCATAGGGGACATAAGCGAGACAAAGATCCGATGCTTGTGCAAAAGGGCCCACCGATGCCACTTCATTAATTATTGGCCCACATCAAATTTTAGTTGTAACAACTTATCATGATTATCTCCAACAACATTATCCAAATATGAAACTGTGGGATCCTTGGCAACTAGGGTGCCATGGACCTATGGTTGCTGGGTCCATAGTGGCTACTCGGAAACAATCGCTCGAGGAGGCTACTCCCGAGTGAGGCTCCACGAGGCGTAAAAGCCTCATGGAGACACGCAGCTGGAGCAGAAGACAGGCTCGGGGAGGAACTCCCACGTGGAGGTCCCTGAGCCACCAGCCTCTCCACGTCAGAAAATTCCGTTTAGAGTCGATAAGATCACCCAAGGGAGCATCGGATGCCATCTTTGCAGGCCCCGCCCGCAAGGACGAGGAGAGCGTGCTGCTGGAGCTACGAGACAAGCCGCACAGCTGCCGCACACGTCATGGCTGGGCTCAAAATCTCCATCCCGAGGAGGCGAAATGTCATTGCCTCGTTGGTGCTAAAGCTGGCTCGACGAGGACCAAGCCACCAAGGCCCTGTCTTTGCCACGTTGGTGGAAAGACGGGATAGACGGCACAAGCTACCATAGAAGACGTCACCGCCAACCTAAGCACCTGCCATGGACCGACACTTTAATCTACCATGGACTAGGTCTATCCTGTAAAGGGCGGGGACGTTTCCCGCCCTCAGTTTGGAGATGTGGAAACCCTTCCCGCTCAAGATATTTCGGGGGAAGAGGACCAGCTCCTCTATATAAGGACTAGCCTTGCTAGCGTAGAAGGGAACGAACGATCCAGAGCGATCACAAACCCTACGCACTTGTACGGTCATCTTCTCCATGGAGACCTGCAATACATCCACCAAGGCAGGACGTAGGGGTTTTACCTCTCTGAGGGCCATGAACCTGGGTAACCGCTGTGTCTCTCTCTGCAGTGTTACCGTCGGCAAGGCGACGATGAGCCCTTGAGTCCCCAGTGTTCGAACCTCTCGGGTTCGGTGACACCCGTGTTCCTACGCGGACACGAATCTCTGACATTTGGCGCGCCAGGTAGGGGACTCAAGCACGCCAACGTTCTTCTTCGACACCTTCATCACCATGGTCAGTCACGACGGGCCGCCAGACAAGCGCCGCCGCGCCGTGACCTCGTGCCGGGGGCTGCGCTCTTGGTGGCGCAGGAGCTCCTGCGCACCCGCCCCCTCGGCACAAGCCTCGACCAGTGGCTCTCCTACATCAACGGGCTTGCGCGCGCCCTGGCCGGAGCACCCATGGCCAGCACCGACGACGCGCCTGCATCCCCACCGGCTCTACTCCTTGGCCAGGAGCCCGAGCCGCCAGTGCCGCACCTCTGTCCTGGCAGCGCCGGGTGCGCTCATCACGGGGACGCGCCCCACGGTCGGAACAACCAGTAGGCGCAGCAGGGGCTGGACTGTCCAGACGCCGCCACGGACGCGCCCTTCGAGGGGCCGCTCCATAAGGTGTCCGTGAATGCCTAGCCACCCTACGGACCCTGTATGTTGTGCATGAGCGCCGCGGCGAGGGGCTCCGTTCATACGTTCGACACTTCGGGTCAGCTGCTTGGCGGATCCCCGGACTCCCCGACATCACCCTCTACAATGACTTCATGGCGGGGATCAACCATGTCCGGCTGCGTAACACCCTCGACGCCTTATCCATGGGCAGTATCATGACGGGAAGGCTCTTCACGCTGGCCAACGAGTACGCCAGCCGGGACGAGGCGGCCGCCGCTGCTCCTTGCCACATCTCTTGCCTCCTCGGCAGATAAAGCACTCTAGGGCCTGCTGGGCACCCGTGGCAGCACCCCCGAGCGGTCGCTGCCGCGGTGCCTGCTGGATGCGCACCACGTCTCAAGTGGTCGCAGCAGGCCATCTCCTTTGGGTTTTGGGATCATCCCAGGACCACCGACCTGGTGGGGGCACTTCCTATGGTTTGCTCCCCCATCATCTGCGGTTCCACAGTCTTCCGGACTCTCATCGACGGCTGCGCAGGATTGAACGTCCACTCTGTCGAAGCCTTTGACAAGCTGGGAGTGCCTCGCGATCACCTGAGAGGCACGAAGCCGTTCAGCGGGGTCACGGACGGTACCACCACGCCCCTCAGGCAGGTGCGGCTCCCCGTCACGTTCGGCATCCCAGGGAGCTACCGCACCGAGCACATCGACTTCGACATCGCCTACATCAACCTACCCTACAACGCCATCCTCGGCTACCCCGCACTGGCACAGTTCATGGTGGCAACCCATCACGCCTATAACGTCGTCAAGATGTCGGGGGCTGGAGGTGACATCATCACCATCCGCTGCGACGAGCGGGACGCCGCGCTCACCCTAGAGTGCGCATTCAAGACCGCCGCCACGGCGCATCCCGCTGGCGATGGAGACACGCCGATGCTCGGGGGCTCGCATGACGGAGAAGAGTCGACTCCCGACTCGAGCCTCCGCGAGGTCATCCCACCGGCGTTTGTGGTAGCCCTCGCCGAGGAGTTGCTGGTATCGCCAGCAGGGAAGAGGAAGCCTGAGTTCATGGCTAAGAGGATGGCCACCAAGAACGTGGCCCTGGACTCCTGCGACTCGGGTCTCACCGTCATCATCGGGGCCAACCTCCCGGACAAATAGGAAAGCGCGCTCATCGCCTTCCTGCAGGCAAACTCCGACATGTTCGCAAGAACACCGTCAGATATGTCTGGTGTACCCAGGAAGGTGATTGAGCACCACCTAGCAGTGTTCCCGGGAGTGTCGTGGTATCGTCACGACATATGCCATAGGGTGGCTTAAGTTAGTTGGTTCCTGTATGGTCTACGGTGGTTCCCGGATGCGGGTATGGGTACGAGTGACACGGTGACGTACCCAGGTTCGGGGCCATCGTATGGAGGTAACACCCCTACTCCTGCTCTAGAGTGTATAAGAGATAACACAGTACAATGGTGCTCCTGGAGCTGTATCCGGCTGGGAGGGGAGGCTAGAGGTAGACGAAGGTCTCTCTCCCCGAGCGGTGCTAAGTGTAAGAATATGAAATGATCGATCGTCCGTCGTCCCCCTCGCACGAGAGGGGTGGTGTGGCTTATATAGTGCCAGTTACATTTGCAGGGAGACCCCTATGACCTACTGGCCGGGCCCGCCAGCTCCGGCTTTCCCGCAGCCTGACGAGGGGCAGCGTCACCGGTCGTGGGCGTCCCATCCGTCTTCCTGCCACGGTCAACGGAGATGGGACGGGCCGAGCGACGTGCGCTGGGCGCCCGCGGTCTCCGCCGGTCGCCCTGCAGCCGTGACGTAGGCGGGAATCTCTGGCAAGGGGCACTATTGCTCGACAGTGCCCCCAACTTTATACTGGAGATGAGCTCAGCGTGGACTTATTGAACCCGGATAGCCTTTCCGGATCCTTCTCCTGCAAGGCTCACCAGCCTGGAGCCGGTCAGGGAGAACGAGGCCAAGCCGGATATGGCTCGTAGAAGCCGGCCCAGCCATAGCGCAGCCGGCCATGACTGGACCGGTGCAGACCCGGGGGCAGCCGACTCGCTAGGCAGCCGGCCACGGCTCCAGCCGGATGCTCCTCAGCCGGCCTTTGCCGCGGGCCAGCCGGCCTCGAGCCAGCTGCTCCCAGTCCTTTGCCATACCCGGGGTCTTCCCCCCGACATTAGCCCCCGAAGCTGGCGAGGTCCTGTGTAGAGAAGGACCCGGGCAGGTTTTTCCTGGCCGTTTAGTCGCTGATCCCACCGATTGCGTTTGAAGCACTTGAGGGGCCGGCTGAGAATTTTCGTTCAGCCGGCTGCGCCCTCCTTCGGCTTGTTTCATCCGGCTGCTCTGGAGCCGGACGCCGCTTTGGTTTCGCGGATTTGATTTTTGTAAGTGCTGGAGGTATTTTTGGCTTGTCGGGAGAGCGTGGGCCGCTTCCGCGGAGAACGTCCGGCTGCGACTTGGGCGCGCCGGAGTCTCCACCGCCTCGAGGCCTGAGCCCCGACTGACCGGCTCTGACGGAATCTTTCCGTCGCGTCGCTTCATCTGGTCACTTCATTGTCCCCCCAGATTTTCTGCGGGCGTGGCCGACGTGGCACGGGGGTTACTAGTAACTGCCGGCGGCGGGGTGGAGATCGTGGGCGCAGTTAATCCCCACGACGCTGCCCACGACCCCACGTCGCCTCTCGCCTGGCGCCCTATAAATGGGGGCGGGGAGGCACCGAGGAGGCCTCCCCGCACACACCTTCTTCTTCCTCGCGCCGCGCTGCTTCTCTCTCTCAGCTCCTCGCATTTCTCCATGAGGATTCGTTTCGTCGGCGAATCTTCGGCGAGCCTCGCATCCGGACGCGGTCACGCCGCTCCGCCGGCCCGTCGCCGCCTCGCAGCTATCTCGCAGCCACGGGGGGTCGTCCGTCCGCGGCGCGCGCTCCTCCGCCGCGCCCGCCGTCGTCGAGCTCTTCGCCGTCATCCTTTTCCTCCTCCAACTCGGTGGAGATGGCGCTCCCAAGCGGCTTGTGGGAGGGCTCCAGCGTCACCGACGAAGACATCGCGCGCCTTGTGCGCCTCCGCCAGATCCTGCCACAGGTGCAGGCGCGTGCCCCGGCAGACGAGATGGCGCCGCAGCCGGAACCCGGCGAGAGGGTGGTCTTCACCGCCCACTTCGAGCGGGGGTTCGGGCTGCCGGCTTCCGCATTTTTCCGGCACTTCCTCGACTTCTTCGGCCTGCAGCCGCACCACCTGCCGGCTAACGCCATCGTCACCCTTAGCTGCTACGTGGCCTTCTGCGAGTGCTACGCCGGCTTGTGGCCAGACGTGGACTTCTGGAGCCGGCTCTTCTTCATCAAGGCCCAGACCACCGACGGCCACCTGCGAGCCTGCGGCGCGGCTTCCCTCTACTCGCGCCCCTCGACGCTGCTTCCGAAGATCCCGACTGTGGATTCGATGAAGAAGTGGCAGACGACGTTCTTCTACGTGAAGAGCGAGAACCCCGGGTTCGACTGGGTGAACCTCCCGGAGTACTCCCCCGATTCGCCTGCGGCCAAGCTCAACTGGGGCCACTGCTACAAGCGCTCCGACCAGGACGAGGAGGTGAACATGCTCTGGCGGCTCCTTCGCGACTACGTCAACGCCGAGCGGCTGACGGCTGCCGACCTCCTCTGCTGCTACATCTCCCGCCGGGTGCTGCCGCTGCAGGCACGCGCCCACAAGATTGGGCATATGAGCGGCCGGTTCGACCCGACCCGGACGTCCAAGCTGGAGCTCAGCAAGAGCGGGGTGGCCAAGCTGGTCAACTTCGTCTCCAACGCCAGGTTGTCGGACAACTGGGACTGGGGGATGGAGCCGTTCAGCCGGGACGATCCGCCGCCGCTAGTGAGTTCTTTTCTGGTTGGTCGACTGCCGGCTTGACTTGGCCGGATTGTTTATCTTGTTTATGCTGTCTGCAGAGGTTCGCGTGGCAACAGCTCGAGGATGGCGATCTGGCGTCGAAGGTGTGGACGCCGGATCATGTCGATCCGGCTGACCATGCCGGCGACGACGAGAGCCCGGAGGCGGCTGAACAGGCCGCCCAGGGGCATGATGACCCGCCGCCTTCGCCGCAGCCGAACGAGCAGGAGGTGGACATGCCGGCTTCATCGGCGCCGCCGATCCCCGCGGTGCCTCTCTCGACGAGCCGCCCGCGGCTTCCTCGTCTGCACCCAAGGGGCGGAAGTGGACCACCGCCCAGCTGGAGGCGGAGGCCAAGAAGAAGTGCCGGAAGGGGCCGAAGCCGGTCCCGGAAGCAGTCGGGTGAGTCTCTCCCCTGTCTCTCTCCTTGTTTGATTCCTTTTCTTTCTTCTTTTTCTCATCTTCTCGTTCGACCGCTTCCAGGGCCGCCATTAAGTTCAACAAGAGTGACGGCCCTGGCACGGCCTCCGGCGTTGTATCGCCGCCACCTTTGCAGCGGCAGAGGAGGGAGCCGACTCCGCAGCCTCCGTCGCGGGCACGCACGCCGCCCATCTTCCCGCCTCCTGCTCCGGGGGCGGGGTCTTCTGCGCCGCCTCCGGCTCCGGGGGCGGGATCTTCTGCGCCGCCTTCTGGCTCCAGCGCTCAGGGCGAGCCGGCTTGCCGTACCGCCCAGCCGACCCTCGATGACCTCTTCCCACGCCGCCGGCCTCGAGTTCTGGCGGCCGGAGCCGGTGGGACTACGCGCGAGGCGCCAGCAGCTGGGGCCGGCGGGGCTGCGCCCGAAGTTGTCGTCCTTGACACTGGGTCAGGGGATGTGCTGCCTCCGCCAGATCCTAGCGCCGCCCCCGGCCCGGCGGGTCGGGCTGAGCCGCCCCTAGCTTCGGAGCCGGCGAGGGAGGAGCCGACGCGGACACCAGGGCGTTGGTCAAGGCCAAGGGCCCGGCGAAGGAGCCGCTGGTGAGCCTGCACGTCTCGCCAGCCGCCTCGGTCCTCAACGTCGTTTCCGCTCCCGACTCCAGCCTGGGCTCAGCCGGCATCATGGAGAAGGAGTGGCGCGACGCCGACGTGCATGAGGTGACGAGCCGGGACAACCGGAAGGGGATGGCCTCCATGGAGATGTTCTTCTCTGACTTCCGCGCCTTCGCCGACGCCACCGGTGCTGAAGCCAACAACCGCCTGAGGCGGATTGAGAAGGTCCACAAGGTAAGTTGATCCTTGTCCGTTTTTTGCAATTTGGTATTGTCCTGGGAGCCCTCCGAGGCGCAGGCCGGCTGGTGTGCGGCCGGCTTGGGGTTCGATTATGCTCTAACTTTCGACCTCTCCCGCAGTCAGTGTCGGACAAGCGCACCACCCTGTACAACCGGCTTGTGGCCAGCTACCACAAGGAGAAAGGCGAGCGTGCCGACATGGCCCGCGAGCTGGAGGCTGCCCAAGGTAAGACTTCTCTCTTTACGATTTTCTTTCTTTGGGTTATCTGGCTGGCGGCTCTGATTTGCCGGCTTGCAGCCGTTGCTGCCCGAGTCCCTCAGCTGGAGGAGGACCTTCGCGCCGCCCGCGCGCAGTGCGCCGAGAGCGAGGAGGCGGTCAAGGCTGCGGCCATCAAGGCGCAGAAGACCGAGGGGGAGCTGGTGCGCCTGCGCTGGCTCGAGGCCGACCATCTCACCGCCCTCGAGTCCGTCAAGCGGGTTGAGCAGGAGAAGGTGGATGACCTCAGCAGGCGGCTGAACGAGGTGGACGGGCAGTGCCGGAGGCTTCGCGAGGAGGTGAACTCCAAGTCGGAGGAGCTGACGGCCACAGCCAAACGCTGGGTGGAGGAGATCAGCGCGCTCGACCGCGGCTTGGCGGGTAAGTCCCATTTTTCCTTACTTTTCTTCTGTCCCTTGCCGGCTTCCGGCTGTCGGCTGCCATCAAGGATTTTTGTTGGTAACCGGCAGCTGGAAATCCTTGAACATTTTCTAGCTTCCGACTGGCGGGGGGCGGTGCTTGCTCGCCGGCTGCAGCCAGGCCCCCTGACGTGGGCATTACCCTTCGGGTAACTGACATTGCCCTATCCTGTGCGGCCCAACTGGAGGCCCATGAAGACACCCGATGGCAAGGTGGGCCACTAGGACGGTGCTGGAGAAGATTCCTTGAAGAACAAGGCAGAGAGGAGCTGAACAAGGAAAGCTTAGAGCTAGGTCTTTTGTAAACCTAGTCGTACCCGGACAGATCTCTTGAGACCTGGCCTCCTATATAAAGGCCAGGAGAGGGACTGCCGAGGGACGATCAATCTTGACAACTTTAGCCACCACAAGTTTAGGGCTGGGTAGCCGCAGCACTTAGCCTCTCGACGAGATCACAGCCGAAACCTTCGGCACCCCATTGTAACCCGATACTTTCTTAATCAAGATCAGACAGGCAGGACGTAAGGGTTTTACCTCATCGAGGGCCCCGAACCTGGGTAAATCGCTCTCCCCGCTTGTCTGTTAACCGATGTCTCGTGTCAGCCTACAGGATTCCATCAACCCTAAGCCCCAATCGGAGGGCATTGCCGAGGAGTACCCTCGACAATTGGCGCCATCTGTGGGGACCCTGTCGGCACAAGATCGGTCATCGGCAGATCCAGTTATGTCGTCGGCAGCTTCGCCAACGCCATCATCATCATCATCGCCAAGCCTAGGAAGCCCGATTCGATTCGTCTCCTATGAGTTCACCCCGCATAGCGACTCTTCTCGCTCGACTTTGTCAGATCTACAAGGAAACATGGAGATGGCGTTCGGCAGCGTCCACTACAACGTCAACGCGGAAGGAGTCCTTCGACTGCTGGAACCGTATGCCCCCAAGTCAGCAAGGAAATCATCGTTAGTCGACCTTTCGGCTGGCCTAGCGGACCCGATAAACTCATCCTCGCCATCGACCCCTCGGTCGACATCCTCAATATCGGTTGGATCCAATAACCCCACGTCATCAGAGATGACCTCGTACTACTGCTTAAACTGCGACACCAGGCATGGATTGGGATCGAGCGACACACCGTTCATCTGCAGCGCCCAGCATTCTTCGGAAGAGGATAGTGTCGACAGCGTCGTCAGGGGGGCCACCTGGAAAGCGGCACACCACCAAGTTTACGCCGCCAATAACACAGGAAACGCGAGAAGTAGGGGAGATGGAGATCACACCCCTCGCTCCAGCAGGCGACCAAGTTTTGAAAACAGCGCCAGTAACAACAACAGCGACTACACCATCGCGGAGGAAGAGTGGGCAGCAGCCAAAGCAGCCGTGCTTAATAACACATCACTCCCCGCCGGAACTTCGGTTGGAACCCTCAATGCCTATCGCTCTATATTGGAGAAAAACAGGGAGCGTCTGTCAAAAGAGCAAGCCACCCTCGAGAAACGTCTATTCACTGCAGAACAATCTAGCGAGCGACGAAGGGGCTCACGAGGAAGCGCCTCCCGAAGCAGTCACGGCGTAGGGAAGCACCGGTCGAGGTTATCCAGGCTTTCGGAAGATGATGCTAGGGAAATCACGTCGAACCTGACCAAGTCCTTCATGACTACAGATACTGTGGGTATGCCGCGGCCTAAAACCGTTGAGGGAGCAACTGCCAACCTCGCGGCGTACCTCATCAACCAACGACCCGAAGGTTCTATGGCTCAAGCCCACCGGGGCGCCTTAGAAAGCCTCGCAATCTTAGGAGACAACTTGGTCCCACGGAAGGAAAAGACCACGTTACAGGCCAATGGTTCAAAGCATCGCTCGAGAGATGCTCGAGATGAAATCACCCAGAGCAGAATCGATAAAGCAAGGCAACGACGCGCCGCTAGGGAAGAATACGACACTGACGCCTCAGATGAAAGCCAAGAGTACGACGGCGAGCTAAGGGGAGCTGATTGCTTGAGCTACAAGATCCGTTAGACGATGCCGCCCAAAAAATTCAAACCTACCCCCATCGACGCCGCTAAGTACGATGGACTGCAGGAGCCGAGGTCATGGATTGACGACTACCTGCAGACTGTAATCCTACACAAAGGAAATCAGATAGCAGCAATGCAGTGCTTGCAACTTTACCTGAAAGATTCGGCACGAGATTGGTTGAGAGGCCTGCCGAAAGGTTCCATCAAATCATGGGATGACCTAGTGGACGCTTTCGTCGTGAATTTCCAAGCAACGTACAAGAGGCCTGTCGGGATCGAGGAATTACGGCATTGCCAACAGAAGCAGAAGGAGTCGATGCGCGCATACATCGGCAGATTCACCAAACTCCTGAACGCTGCCGAAGACGTTTCCGTCGACAGAGCGATCGATGCCTTCAGCGATGGCATCCGACGTGAAACTTACATAGAGGAACTCGGGCGCAAGAAGCCGAAAACTATAACCAAGTTAATGGAAATCGCCAACAGCTGGGCTGATGGCGAAGACGACGTACGAAGACCACGGCAACGCAGTGACGACGAAGACGATGATCAGCCGAAGCATGACTCGGGTGGACGAAGGGATCGCTGTAAGAAAAGAAAAGACCGCAGTTACGACGACAGTAACCTGGTAGCTGCGGGGTATTCCGATCGGCAGGACGATCGGTACGACGATAGGCGAGACGATCGACAGGACGGCAATCGGAACAACTCTGGAAACCGTGGCAACTACAAACCACGACCACAGAGGACTCCCGAGCTACCCTTCGCTGAACAGATAAATGCTCCCTGCTATATGCACTCGTACATCGATTCTAAAGACAACAAGAAGAAGTCAAGTCACCTACTCAGAGATTGTCGACAGTTCATCGAAATGCAGAAGCTCATCCAGCAGCAACAACAGCCACCACTACCGCTTCCTCTGCCTCAGCACCAGGTCCAGCAAGCTCAGCCTCATAACCCCAACGAGTCGTTTCCACCACCACGTGGGTAGATGAGCATGATCCATAGGACAGGTGTTTCGAGAAGGGAAATGAAGAAGCTCACCCGAGAAATAAATCTGGCAGAGAGCATTATGGCCAACAGTCCCAAATATATCGAGTGGTCGTCCCAGAGCATTATGTTCGGCAGAGCGGATCACCCGATGACAATCCCAAAGCCAGGGCACGCTGCCTTAGTCGTTGAGGTGCAAATCGGAGGATTCAAGATGAGCAAAATCTTCATGGATGGTGGAAGTGGATTAAACCTGATATTCGTTGACACAATCAAAAGTATGGGGATCTCTATGAGGATGCTAGAAGAGACAGACACCTGTTTCCATGGGATTCTCCCCACTTCACCGGCGTACTCTCTTGGCAAAGTTCACCTGAACGTCGTTTTCGGCAAATCCGACAACTTCAGGAAGGAAAAGATCGAGTTCGAAGTCGTAAACTGGGAATCGCAGTACCACGCTATACTCGGAAGACCAGCTTACGCCAAGTTCATGGCTGTGCCGCATTATGCATACCTCAAGCTGAAAATGCCTGGGAGCAATGGGACAAACATCACAGTCTATGGAAGTTTCTCACGCTCGGACAATTGTGATCGCGACTTTCAGAGGATCGCTGCGAAGTTTGGGGCAAGGCAAGAAGTCGTTGATCTTCCTTCAAAATCGTCGGCACACGATAGTAAGGAAGATGAACGCGTCAGGAAGTCGAAGAAGAAGCCAGCTGATCTTGCCTTAGAAGCTTCGACAGTGAGGACTTTGGCAGCTACTGGCACAGCAGTCATAGAAGAAAGCAAGACACTAGCAATCACCGCCGGGACTCCTGGCGAAATCAATGACGCTTCCAAAATTGCTGACGCGATAGACAAGCCAGAAGATAAGAAGAACCCTCCTCTTGCTTAAGCGGATGGATAGTATTTAGTTTTCTCTTTTCAACAGGGTCTTTTTCTTTTCGCCCTTTAGTTTCCTGTTCACTTTATTAACGAGAACTCAAGTTTTGTTTCCTTAAAAGCATTGCAGTAATACGGAACTACATCATCACAAACCTTGTTTGCGAATTTCGGCAAACATTGGTGCGATGAAGAGCCCGCCCAACGATTGCACTCCAAAAAAGCCTCTGAAACTACGAGTGCTAACGGATGCGTAATCAACGGGGACCCTGCTCCTTTCCTTTGCTATAGATGCCTCAACGAGTGCCGTAAATAGCAAGGATCAGGAAACACGTACATTAACGACCCACGTTCGATGCTTTACTTATGGAAGCATCAAAGAACAACGGAGTCATCGGCAGAACTAGTGCTACCGATATATTCGGGAGCTGCTGTCAGGACATACATCGGTTGAAAGCAAAGTTGCACATACAACGGGTTTAGCAAGACCCGCAACACGAGCTGATCACTCAAATAATTTGCTGACCAACCAACACACATGCGCTTAAACGAGTAATTAAGATTTGCTCCCCCAAAATGTGCCAACGGCATTAACATGGTAAAAGTGCATACATATGCACCTACCGACAAAAATAGTTTAAGCCTAACAATCCAAGTACTCGGATGTAGTAGGTAATCAAGAATTCTATTTACAACAGGGACACGATCCCGAATTATCCTTGTGGAGTTTCTTTTTCTTCAGATGCCTTCGAGGACTCTTCAAGCCTGTTCACAATTATATTGGAAGGCAGTCCCACCTTCGGGTACAGTGGCTCCAAATCGCCCACCGCATTGGCAATTGCTAGCAGATCTGCCGAAGGATAATGCACAAGGACGAGGGCAAGTGTGAATCTAGCTCCTGCAAAAAGTTGAGCTCGAACCAAGTCTCGGATCTTCTTGGTGTTACTAAATTCTGACATCAAAGTCAACAGCGTGGGAGGGACTGCGTTTAAAGGGAACATTGTTCTCCATATTACTCTCAGCCCTTTGTAGCATTTGTCGAAGAAGCGATGGACCTGCTGGACTCGATCTTGGAACTTCGCTACAGCCGAAGCCTTCGAATGCTCCTTCCAGAAAATCTCATCCGACGATGATAGCTGAGTCAATGCGTTCACACGTTCATGAATCCGCTTGTTCTCTTCAGCAGGATTCAGAGCTATGACTAGCCAAGGAAACAAGAGAAGTTCAGACGATGTATTTCGTAGCCAAACAAGGAGTAAAGGGGCAAAGGGGCTTACAGTTCAAACTTTCGGTGGCCCTATGAAATTCCGTAAGAGCATAGCGTTCTACGTCAGCTGCAAGCTCGCTCTTCTTTCTGATAATAGCAGCCAAGGCATACGTGTTGCGCATATCCCTCTCCATCTGAGTGATCTGATCCTTCATCCGTTGGAGTCGATCACTCTCAGAGACAGCACCCGAAGAATCATCAACAAACGCAGGCACAGGGAAAACCTGCAAAACATTGTTAAGAGGCATGATGGATTGTTTGGATTCAGCATTGAAAGTTACTCCCATCGGGAGAGTGCATGTCAAAATATCATAATAAGAGTGTACTGGCAAAATTGCTGGCATGGAATTTATTACAAACACACAAGTCTCATGGCAGAACATTGTTTTAATCAAGCTAAGTTACAACAATCAGGGGGCCTGGGTCTGGTTTGACAAGCTTGGACCAGTTGATGATTTCTTTGCGGAAACTAGTTCGAGAAGCTGGCGAGCACACTTGAGAGCTGAGGTTTTAAAGACACCCAGGTCGACAAATTGCCCATCTTGCTCTTTCGGCAACTCTTTAGACATCTCCTCAATATTGGCTTTGAAGCCATGACCCATCATGAGTTGAAAGGCTAGAAGAGCGCCATAGGTACGCGAAGTACGTTTGAATACCTCGATAACCTCTTTGGTGTTGACGGCGAAAGCATCGATCAGCTCCCCTAAAGTCTTGTCTTGACTAATCTTGGGGAAGATCATCGAGTGCATCCGCGTCATGGCTCCCTTGCCCTTCTGGAGAAGGTCCTGCGTGAGCCGATGAGAAGCAAGAGTCATCGACAGAGCATTCACTGGCAAATTGTCCGGAAGCTTATCCAGAGCTTCGACAGGGATATCGGCAGCCTCTGTGGAGAACGAAATAAGAGGAGTTTGTTAACAAAGGATTGAATTTGCGAAGCAATAATCAACAAGAAAGCAGAAAGGGAATTACTGAGCAAAGCTAAGGAAGATTGGCGAAGAAGATCATCCTTCTCAATCGCCCAAGCTTCAGCGGCCAGTCTGGATGCTTCTTCATCCTTCAGCCTCTTCTTTAGCCCCTCGAGCTCCTGCTTCAGGGAGTCAACTTCCTGGCGAGCTTCGGCAGCTATTTTTATTGCGCCTTCCAACTTCGAGGAAGAAGTCTTGACCTCCTTTTGCAGTCGAGCCTTGTCAGCTTCCAGGGGAGTGTATTGGGAGGCGAAAGTCTCTAAAGAAGATATGACAGCTCGCAAATCCTTAAAGGAAAAACAAATATTCGACGAAGGGTTATTAATCAAGGTCCATTCAGGAAAGCTTGCATGCGACAGAGAAAAACCTACAGGTTTCCCTGAAGAAGGAGTTGCGGCAGCGGCAGTCGAAGGAGTATCCTTCCCCTTGGAAAGGGAGGAAGCAGTCGATATCTGGGCCGCGGGGACTGCAGCAGGGGCCGAAGCCTCGGAAGCTGCAGGATTCGGCAGAACAGTGCCAGATTTGGCCTTCTTAGGTGGAGGCTCGATGAAACCTTCGTCGCTGCGAAAAAGAAAGTTGGCAAAGTCAAGAAAAGAATGTGAATGGTAAGGACAGAATATAAATTTTAGAAAAGGAAGCAAGGATTTACAGGTCGAAGAGATCATCTTCGTCAGCAAATCCGTCGGATGATCTCTTCACAGGCGAAGCTTTTGCCTCCTCCACAGCTGCATCAACAAAGGCAGCATGATCAGCGTCATCATCACGCGTTGACCCCGCTGTGTCGCTAATATCGTTGGCTGGGGGTGGAGGATTGGTAAAGTCAGCTGCAGAGTTTGTCGGATCGTCACGTTCATGTAACACCCCAACTTTTGCAAACTTGTTTAATTGTCCTTATTGCAAAAATTAGGGGGAACCAAAACTTTTTCTTTAAGCTAATTAGATGAATTGCTTTGATCTATTGGTAGATGTATTGTCTAGTTTTGCTTGATGAGTTTTGTCTTGAGTTACCTCAAAGAACAACACCTCTAGATGCCAGACAAGCAACTCACCAAATAAAACACATGTGTGACTTAGGAAAAGTTGTTTTCCTTTTTACTGCATCAAACCTCTCTCCTGATGGAAACATGAGTGTGCCATCTTGATTTTCTCTTTGTGGTACAAGATAGCTCAATCATCCTTAATTCAAAACTTGGGATCGTCTACCCCTAGCTACATCCCTCTCTTATACCCCCTCATCCTTGTTGGTTTTGAGGCCATGTCGACCATCTGTGTTGACAGGCTTAAAATGTCCAGACTTTGGCAGTTAATTTCTAAGCAACCACAACTGTTATTGGTAGCCTCAATACATGGATCTCATCTATGCAACACCCTCTTCAACCTCCATGTCCTGCATGTCTCAGTCAATCCTTGCAACTCATATATTCAACTTGATCTGGTACCCTATCCCATGTTCCAGCACCAGATCACTTCTTCCTCTTTTACCTCTTGTTTTTATTTTGATCCAAGTTTAATCTTCACAAAACCAAGAGTGGGAATGATGGGTACATTTTGTAGCCATCATCTACCCTTGAGAACACTTCTCCCTAAATTAGTCTTCTCTCTCAAAAATCCTATTGATTTTCCTTCTCTAGATTTGATCACAAAACTACTTCTAGTTTTACTAAATCTTTTCAAGATATTTCTTCAAGGAAAACAAGGAACTGAAATGGGTTTTGTTTTTCTTCCCATTTCTACCAAGTACTGATTTATAAAAACATTACTCTCTATTTGGCTTTCTTTTTAACAAAAAGCTTGTTTATGGTACCTACACCATTTCTTGTTTTCCCTCTTGCCTATTTTTACATTTGAGAAAAACTCTACTTTACTTGAGAGAGTAAGTAGAATATTTTGAACTCCTATGTTCCACCTAGTTTTCTCTCAACATCATAAAAATTCCATTTCACTTGAGTTCATTCCCAATTGTCTTTAGACAATTGAGGTGTGTCCCATACTTTTCCATTAAACTCTTTTTCAAATGGTAACTCTTGCACATCTCTGATCTACCACATTGTATTCCCCCATCCTCCAATTCTTGATCAAATGGATGATCATTTTATACTTTCAAATCACTCCCAATTGACCTCTTATTTGAAGAGCAACTTATATTTCATCATACCCATCTCAATCCTCTATTCCTGCCATTACCACATTGACCTCCTGAATTGATGATTTATGTCAATATATTCATCTTTGTGAGTATATGAATACTTCACTCACCATCTCTCTTAATCTGGCTCTATCATTGACTAAGCCACCATCACCATCCCCTCTATTTTGACATACGCATGCATTGTTGCATGTGGCCAATCTCAATCCTTCCAACGTTGAATTCAAATAAAAACTTCTAATCATCAAATATACCTTTGGGTCCATTTTTCATCTTATGTTTGTCCCAACCATAGTGGTAACAATTATCCTTGGAGTACATATCACCTCACACTTATTTTTATCTATATGTATCTACTCCTATACTTATCATCATCCAAATCACTCATGAACATTATCTCCTTAACATCATGTCTTGGCCTATATACATTGATGTTGTGCCTCTCTCTCACATTGCTCACTTGTGCTTGGCAAGAATGGAGCCGGCCATGACAATTTCGGCCAGCCATGTTTCTCCTCACTTTCTTCCTCCACAAGCCTTGCCTCCCAACTAACCCAATAATTAAATGGGCAGCCACCTCCCTTGGCCAATGAGAAAAGGAGGCAGCCACCCCTCTCCCTCTATAAATTGGCCCTAGCCGGCCACCACCTCCCCTTTGGCTTCATTTCCTTCACTCTCCACTCCCTCACACTCTCCCCCTGCCCTCCACCACGAGCTGCTGCTCCTCCTTAGCTCCATGGCCAGCCATGGCCATGGGAACCTCTCCAAGATGCAACTCCCTCCTCCCTCAAGCTCCCCCTCACCATGAGAGCATCTCTCTCACTCTCTTCTCCCCTAATCTTTGTTGAGTCCAGCTCACTTTCTCCCTTCTCCTCTCACTAGATTGGATCTTGATGCAGGTGCATGTTGGTCCAAGCATGGAGAAGGTTGAGCTATCCTCAGATCTGAAGTTCTTGAGCAAAGTTCGTCCAAAATCTTGCAGTAATTTCTGTATCTTGCTGTTTCAGATTCTGGTACGAACTTGTAAAATCCGCCAAATCTTGTGTGCAGATCCAAATCGCGTGATTCAAAGTTCCACAGATAGGCATTGAAAAGATCTACAACTTGGCGTTGGTCTCATCCTCAAATTCGTTACGGATTTTGCATGGTAAATAAAGTTCTGCAAACATGCAGAATCACTGTTTGTTAGATTTCTTCCGTTTTATAAAACCTTTTTTACTAAACTCAACTGTGGGTGAAAGCCCTCTTCAGTACCTTCATTTTGGTGTTGGTTTCACTTCGATTGAACTCCTGAAATTGAAATGGTTCACAGATCAAGATCTGGTCAGATCTGACTTTGTCGAATTAAACCAGGAGCTTGGGAACGAATTTTTGAGTGAAACAAATTGGGTAAGAACCAGCCTGTCAATACCTTTCAGATTCTTCTAACCTCATATTTTTGTGATGTATGCACAATTTGTGGTGAATTAAAATTGTTCTGTGTGTTCTGCAGACATGGCTGTTAGCTTTTAAATCACCAAAAATCCATCTTTGGTCCAAATTGATTGATTCTAATTTTGTAGGACTTCTGAATGTTTTCTTAATCATCTCAAATAAGTTTCAAACATTTATCTGTTGCGTAAATCTAGAGAGAAAGCAAATGGTACAGACATGCAGTAAACTTGTAAATCCATTTGTGGGAGTTTCAGAAACAATTTGAACCCAAATCCAATTGTGTGTGAATCTCTGTTTAAATATCTTTCAAATGCCGGTGGTCCCATATTTTTAGGATTTTTCTACGATTTATGGCTTACAGATCTTGTTTTCTGTACAGTCAGATTCAAAGAAATTCCTAAAATAGTAGGATTAACCTTTTTGGGTGATTCCAATTGGGTTAGTCTTGTATTAGTACTGGCTATCTAGGAAAAATATTATTAGTCTCTGTTCATACATATTTGTTGCTGTTAGTAATATTTATGTGTGATATGCATTGTTGAAGCAAAACCTTTCGGTTTATTTAAAACCCTTGACCAACTCTTTTTAGTAGAGATGGGCAACCTTTGTTTTATGCTTGCAAAACAAAACCTCTGCAACTTAACATTAGCTCTTTTGCTTTGCTTAAGTTTCCAAATGATGTAGAATATGGTTTGCTTCCTATTTTGGATGTAGTGTTATGTGAACAAATTAAATTAGGAAAATTGTTTTCTACTTTTCCAAAAATGTTTGAAAATGTTTTGTGAATGTATTTGGTGTCAAACTAATGCTCTTGTCCTCTTTATGATGTTATCTTCCAGGGGGTACTTAGCTTGGGCCATGGTGATACCAAGAGAGGCAATTGCTAAGTTATGATACTCTCATACCTTTACTAGGTAAATAAAATGGGTTCTCTTTAAGTTGTTTTGTGGTATCTATAGGTCCTTAGTATGTTATACCTTGGCTGCATGGTTAGTTGTTGATTGTTGAATGTTGTCTTGTTGATGCAATGTGATTGATTGTGTTCCTTTTATATTTTCGGGCGCTAGATGCGAACAATTCCGGAGAAGAAGAAGTGGAATCGGACGAGGATTTTATTTATGTTGTTGGGATTCTTATATTGATGGAGTTGAAGAAGTACAGGGACAAATAAGCCAAGGCAAGCCATCTTTTGACCTCTTGCTTTTTATCCTTCTTGTTGTGCTCATTGCTCCATTATATACTTGGTTCCTTGTATCATGTGTGATTTTTGGTCCTCTACTCTATGCATACTTATTCCCAAAGTATGTTGAACCCCTTGTTGATGCTTTGCATACTTGCTCCCAAGTATGTGAACCCCCTTGTTGATGTTATGCATGCTTACCCTAAGCATGTATGCCCCCTTGACCATATCCATGTTGTCATCTTCTTAGTGGTATGATGATTAACATCATGACCCCTGTTTGAATCATCTTAATTATGTTGTCCCTATACATGCTTATCCTAAGTATGTATGATCCCCTTAAAACCTCAATTATCATCCCCTTAGTGTTATGATGGTTAGCATCATGTCATTGTGACTCTTAGTTCATTCATAAAACCATAGGTTGGGAACCCCTTGGAAAAAGACCTTGTTGAAAAGAATTTTTGAAAACCTTGGGTGAGTTGGACTTACCCAAGCGTGTGTTTATGAAAGGAAAGGATCTTGGCAAAGATGGTTGAAAAGAAAATCTTGTTTTCGAAAACTTTGGTGCCTAAGTATTCACCCGTGACAATTAACCCGCGCAACCACATTACCCTGGGGTGGGATGGGGCTTAGCTCGTAGTTTGTTCTTCTTAACATGGGACACCGCACAACTATATAAGGGTAAGGTTACCCTTGAATCCGGATTGTCGTTGGTGGAGACAATAGTATAACGGGAGGCCTTCGGGGCTGACCCGTCCGGAAGACACTATGGGTCTCCTGGCTTGGCGGTGGAGCCACGCTCAAAGTGAGGTGAGCTGCCACGGTGCCGGGGAGGTACATACTCCATAGGGTAGGATCCCGTGCTAAGACGAATAGGCGAAAGGCTATGTCCGAGTTTTTGTCATGGCATAGTTGATATGCAGGGATGATGCCCACATGATGAACTCGCGGATCTTGTGGGGAAAGTGTGCAAACTCTGCAGAGTTAAATCTATTCGAATAGCCGCGTCCGCGGTCATGGACGGTTGGAATGGCTGTTGCTTAGCCTGATGAGTTTTTGGTTTACAAAAATTGTTTGGAAAATGAAAGAAAGGAACTTGTTTTCGGAGTACCAAAAGGGTACGGGAATGGTTTGGTTGACCATATGGAGATGGTCGGAAAGGAAACAAATTGGGTTACCCCCTCCCTAGTGTTTTATGTTGTAGAACTCTTTTGAAGTATCTTCTTCAACAAAGATATAGATATATCATAGAACCCCTTGAGTATCCCCTTCTTCTAAGATGTCGGGATGCTATATCCACAAGAGAAACTACTTCACTTCTACATGCTATTTCCACTAGAGAAAATAGCTCTTCCTTCTTGTCTCCTTAGATTAGCACTTGTTATCTTGCACTCTTGCAACGTACCTTTCTTGATGGTTTGCGAGTACAATTCCAAATGTACTCACGGCTTTGTCCCTGGCTATTTCCTTGGCCAGACTTGGAGGAACACGACTGATGAAGAAGGAGTTGGCGACGTCTATGCGAGCTAGGAACGTCTTCCCAGTCAGTTGCCTGTAGGGTTATGGCAGATGACTTGGGTACTGCGCTGCTGAAGTGATGATGCTACTATGATATCTAGTTAGGCCCTTCGAGGCTATTATGTAAGTATTGGTCGTGTGACCATGTTGTAATTTTCTTATTCCGCTATGTAATGGATGGTGTAATTTGATATCAGTTCGGTTATGTGTTCACGGCGCACTGATCATGGGATCGTGAACTGTATACATAACAGGGAATTTCGGACAGCTAGTCCGGGGTCCCCACAGAGCTGGTATCAGAGCTATCCTGACTGTAGGAGACCTTAGTTAGCATGGACGTTAGTTAGGAAAACAATTACTTGGGGAAAACTATTTACGAAACAAATTGTTTCTTTAATCGGAAGTATAGCTTCTACTCCTCTTATTTATTCAAAGCTTCTAAATTCTTATCTCTCCGCTTTATAAAAAGGTTTGAAAATTCTTGCTCTATGGTCTCATCCACTTCAAACCTACATGTTGGACGATGTTCCCAACTCCGACCAGAGACTCGAACTCGAAGATGGATCAACCTTTTATGAAGTCTCACGTATGTCCAACAGCAGCTATTGAAGGTTGGATGCCGACTTAGTCGTGCTCATGTAGGGATGATAACATCATGTATTTGGTTTTCACCAAAGTATGTCAAAGATCTGACCTTGTTCCTCCATGGGCTTGCACTTTTTGCAGTCGTCAGGGATCAAGTCCTCAGTTTCTTGACTAGTAATTTTTAGGCCAGCCACGAGAAGATATTGACTTCGGGAGCACCTCAACAGCTACCTCTTCGAAGACCTCAAGTTTCCGGGATGTTGAGACTAGAAGTTCTACACAGTTTTCTCCACCGCCTCAACATCAACGACTCAACACCCGGCCCCTTCACCACCAACTGCTACAAGGATCCAAGTTGAAGCTGATGCTGACGATATGAAGACGTCGACATATGTGACCGGCTCCCAAACCTATAGGATGGATAGGACAAACTCAATCGATTTGATTGAGCTACCCCCGCGCATTAGGAATTTCTGGGTACTTAGAGTACCATGTATGGTTTGATGATTGCTTGTAGTTCCCTAGTGTGCTGCCTTGAGTATTCGTATCTGTTTGCTGTGTGCATGTATGTCTTGCTATTTAGATGTTCCCGCCCTTTTTAATTGTTTGAAATTTGTAAAACAGAAATTAAAAATAGAAATCTGCTAGTGTACTGTTTTGCTAATAAAAATAGTTTGGTAGATCCGATTGATGTGATTCCAATTGCACTAGAACCAGTATGAAATTATCTTTCAGATGCAACTGACCTTGTATTTTTAGGGTTTTTGTGCGATTTTTAATAAATGAAACTTGATCACTGTTTCTGGTTAGTATTTTGAGTCTCAAAAATTGAAAAATAAATATTTTTGAATGATTCCAATTGTGTTGATCTTGTTTTGTTACTGTGCATCTAGGAAAAATACCAGTAGCCTCTGTTAGTGGTATTTTGTCTCTGGTTATGGTTGTATGGGTGTCACATGCAATGATAGGATTAAAGTTTGCCTCGCCGATGTATTGCTAACTGCTAGTTAGTTGGGTAGATTAACGAAAGACTCTAACTCTAAACCCGTTAGCAGTTGTTTTTCAACCGTCAGGGAAACTAACTCAGACCCCTATCTACGCCGACTACTTTCAAGATCAGCTGGAGCATCTCCACTACGCCAGGAAAGAAGAAGCCCTACCTTCAAGAGTGACTGCACCTCTGCGAGAAGACCTACTAACTTGGTCTAACCTTGGAGTACAATCGCGCTAACCTCGAGGATATCTTCTTGAAACCACCCTCTAACACACCATCTAACAAGCTGAGAGAACAATAGTGTCAAAGCCGAGCTACATCACATGGTTCATCTGGTCCTCATCAAGTGAAGACTCCTGAAGATACCTCAAGAACTCAAGACTAGGTGCAACTTACCCCCTCACCAACTGATGTAAGTCAGCACCAACCCGCAAGCTGAAGATTGTCTTCGACGCCCTCTGTTGCGGCTTCATATGGATACCAACCAGGCCTTTCCTCAACTTACTAACTCACCGCGCGTCCTCTATGGTTTAGTTGACATCGTGAGTGCCTCTTGAAGTTGTGGTCTGCACGTCGCCCCCCCGAAGACTCTTCAACTGAACAAGGAAGATCGACGACTTCTTCAGAAGCCCCCGACAGGACCGCAAAGCAGACGCTCTGAGTTTTTCTGAAAGCCCGATGAAAAATCTTAAGGGTGGAAGACTTCGTCTTCCACTAAAAGTTGGAGCTAACCCTAAAATTTTAAACCTTTCTTAAAACACCGTTGAAAACTTGGGATTGCACTAACCCCTCTTGAAGCCGTGGACTACACAATGCCCTCTGAAGATATTTTCAACTCAAGACAGGAGATCAATGACTTCTCCAAGAAGCGCCCGACAAGACCCGTGGCCGAAGCTTACAGTTTTTAACGCCCCCTCCCCGGTGAACAATTTTAAGGGTGGAAGACTTAGTCTTCCACTAAATTTAAGCTAACTCTAAAAAAAAATTCAACCCTGCTCAAGCAACATTGGGTGCACTAACTCTCCTACAATCATGAACCCCGCTAGGTTCATTAAGAACCTACAAGTCTAACACCTGCATGGAGTAGTCAACCTCTTCATGAAGCTCGCCATCGGCAGGAATCCATCATGTCTCCCGGAAGATAAAGCAACGACCTTCTCAACAACGGCACGCCGACAGAAGAATGGAGTCTAACTTTCGTTAAGCTTTACAACCCCTCTAGTTCTGCACTCAGTAATCTCGGGACAAGATTATTTTAAGGGTGGAAGATCTGTAACACCCCAACTTTTGCAAACTTGTTTAATTGTCCTTATTGCAAAAATTAGGGGGAACCAAAACTTTTTCTTTAAGCTAATTAGATGAATTGCTTTGATCTATTGGTAGATGTATTGTCTAGTTTTGCTTGATGAGTTTTGTCTTGAGTTACCTCAAAGAACAACACCTCTAGATGCCAGACAAGCAACTCACCAAATAAAACACATGTGTGACTTAGGAAAAGTTGTTATCCTTTTTACTGCATCAAACCTCTCTCCTGATGGAAACATGAGTGTGCCATCTTGATTTTCTCTTTGTGGTACAAGATAGCTCAATCATCCTTAATTCAAAACTTGGGATCGTCTACCCCTAGCTACATCCCTCTCTTATACCCCCTCATCCTTGTTGGTTTTGAGGCCATGTAGACCATCTGTGTTGACAGGCTTAAAATGTCCAGACTTTGGCAGTTAATTTCTAAGCAACCACAACTGTTATTGGTAGCCTCAATACATGGATCTCATCTATGCAACACCCTCTTCAACCTCCATGTCCTGCATGTCTCAGTCAATCCTTGCAACTCATATATTCAACTTGATCTGGTACCCTATCCCATGTTCCAGCACCAGATCACTTCTTCCTCTTTTACCTCTTGTTTTTATTTTGATCCAAGTTTAATCTTCACAAAACCAAGAGTGGGAATGATGGGTACATTTTGTAGCCATCATCTACCCTTGAGAACACTTCTCCCTAAATTAGTCTTCTCTCTCAAAAATCCTATTGATTTTCCTTCTCTAGATTTGATCACAAAACTACTTCTAGTTTTACTAAATCTTTTCAAGATATTTCTTCAAGGAAAACAAGGAACTGAAATGGGTTTTGTTTTTCTTCCCATTTCTACCAAGTACTGATTTATAAAAACATTACTCTCTATTTGGCTTTCTTTTTAACAAAAAGCTTGTTTATGGTACCTACACCATTTCCTGTTTTCCCTCTTGCCTATTTTTACATTTGAGAAAAACTCTACTTTACTTGAGAGAGTAAGTAGAATATTTTGAACTCCTATGTTCCACCTAGTTTTCTCTCAACATCATAAAAATTCCATTTCACTTGAGTTCATTCCCAATTGTCTCTAGACAATTGAGGTGTGTCCCATACTTTTCAATTAAACTCTTTTTCAAATGGTAACTCTTGCACATCTCTGATCTACCACATTGTATTCCCCCATCCTCCAATTCTTGATCAAATGGATGATCATTTTATACTTTCAAATCACTCCCAATTGACCTCTTATTTGAAGAGCAACTTATATTTCATCATACCCATCTCAATCCTCTATTCCTGCCATTACCACATTGACCTCGTGAATTGATGATTTATGTCAATATATTCATCTTTGTGAGTATATGAATACTTCACTCACCATCTCTCTTAATCTGGCTCTATCATTGACTAAGCCACCATCACCATCCCCTCTATTTTGACATACGCATGCATTGTTGCATGTGGCCAATCTCAATCCTTCCAACGTTGAATTCAAATAAAAACTTCTAATCATCAAATATACCTTTGGGTCCATTTTTCATCTTATGTTTGTCCCAACCATAGTGGTAACAATTATCCTTGGAGTACATATCACCTCACACTTATTTTTATCTATATGTATCTACTCCTATACTTATCATCATCCAAATCACTCATGAACATTATCTCCTCAACATCATGTCTTGGCCTATATACATTGATGTTGTGCCTCTCTCTCATATTGCTCACTTGTGCTTGGCAAGAATGGAGCCGGCCATGACAATTTCAGCCAGCCATGTTTCTCCTCACTTTCTTCCTCCACAAGCCTTGCCTCCCAACTAACCCAATCATTAAATGGGCAGCCACCTCCCTTGGCCAATGAGAAAAGGAGGCAGCCACCCCTCTCCCTCTATAAATTGGCCCTAGCCGGCCACCACCTCCCCTTTGGCTTCATTTCCTTCACTCTCCACTCCCTCACACTCTCCCCCTGCCCTCCACCACGAGCTGCTGCTCCTCCTTAGCTCCATGGCCAGCCATGGCCATGGGAACCTCTCCAAGATGCAACTCCCTCCTCCCTCAAGCTCCCCCTCACCATGAGAGCATCTCTCTCACTCTCTTCTCCCCTAATCTTTGTTGAGTCCAGCTCACTTTCTCCCTTCTCCTCTCACTAGATTGGATCTTGATGCAGGTGCATGTTGGTCCAAGCATGGAGAAGGTTGAGCTATCCTCAGATCTGAAGTTCTTGAGCAAAGTTCGTCCAAAATCTTGCAGTAATTTCTGTATCTTGCTGTTTCAGATTCTGTTACGAACTTGTAAAATCCGCCAAATCTTGTGTGCAGATCCAAATCGCGTGATTCAAAGTTCCACAGATAGGCATTGAAAAGATCTACAACTTGGCGTTGGTCTCATCCTCAAATTCATTACGGATTTTGCAAGGTAAATAAAGTTCTGCAAACATGCAGAATCACTGTTTGTTAGATTTCTTCCGTTTTATAAAACGTTTTTTAGTAAACTTAACTGTGGGTGAAAGCCCTCTTCAGTACCTTCATTTTGGTGTTGGTTTCACTTCGATTGACATCTTGAAATTGAAATGGTTCACAGATCAAGATCTGGTCAGATCTGACTTTGTCGAATTAAACCTGGAGCTTGGGAACGAATTTTTGAGTGAAACAAATTGGGAAAGAACCAGCCTGTCAATACCTTTCAGATTCTTCTAACCTCATATTTTTGTGATGTATGCACAGTTTGTGGTGAATTAAAATTGTTCTGTGTGTTCTGCAGACATGGCTGTTAGCTTTTAAATCACCAAAAATCCATCTGTGGTGCAAATTGATTGATTCCAATTTTGTAGGACTTCTGAATGTTTTCTTAATCATCTCAAACAAGTTTCAAACATTTATCTATTGCGCAAATCCAGAGAGAAAGCAAATGGTACAGACATGCAGTAAACTTGTAAATCCATTTGTGAGAGTTTCAGAAACAATTTGAACCCAAATCCAATTGTGTGTGAATCTCTGTTTAAATATCTTTCAAATGCCGGTGGTCCCATATTTTTAGGATTTTTCTACGATTTATGGCTTACAGATCTTGTTTTCTGTACAGTCAGATTCAAAGAAATTCCTAAAATAGTAGGTTTAACCTTTTTGGGTGATTCCAATTGGGTTAGTCTTGTATTAGTACTGGCTATCTAGGAAAAATATTATTAGTCTCTGTTCATACATATTTGTTGCTGTTAGTAATATTTATGTGTGACATGCATTGTTGAAGCAAAACCTTTCGGTTTATTTAAAACCCTTGACCAACTCTTTTTAGTAGAGATGGGCAACCTTTGTTTTATGCTTGCAAAACAAAACCTCTGCAACTTAACATTAGCTCTTTTGCTTTGCTTAAGTTTCCAAATGATGTGGAATATGGTTTGCTTCCTATTTTGGATGTAGTGTTATGTGAACAAATTAAATTAGAAAAATTGTTTTCTACTTTTCCAAAAATGTTTGAAAATGTTTTGTGAATGTATTTGGTGTCAAACTAATGCTCTTGTCCTCTTTATGATGTTATCTTCTAGGGGGTACTTAGCTTGTGCCATGGTGATACCAAGAGAGGCAATTGCTAAGTTATGATACTCTCATACCTTTACTAGGTAAATAAAATGGGTTCTCTTTAAGTTGTTTTGTGGTATCTATAGGTCCTTAGTATGTTATACCTTGGCTGCATGGTTAGTTGTTAATTGTTGAATGTTGTCTTGTTGATGCAATGTGATTGATTGTGTTCCTTTTATATTTTTCGGCGCTAGATGCGAACAATTCCGGAGAAGAAGAAGAAGTGGAATCGGACGAGGATTTTATTTATGTTGTTGGGATTCTTATATTGATGGAGTTGAAGAAGTACAGGGACAAATAAGCCAAGGCAAGCCATCTTTTGACCTCTTGCTTTTTATCCTTCTTGTTGTGCTCATTGCTCCATTATATACTTGGTTCCTTGTATCATGTGTGATTTTTGGTCCTCTACTCTATGCATACTTATTCCCAAAGTATGTTGAACCCCTTGTTGATGCTTTGCATACTTGCTCCCAAGTATGTGAACCCCCTTGTTGATGTTATGCATGCTTACCCTAAGCATGTATGCCCCCTTGACCATATCCATGTTGTCATCTTCTTAGTGGTATGATGATTAACATCATGACCCCTGTTTGAATCATCTTAATTATGTTGTCCCTATACATGCTTATCCTAAGTATGTATGATCCCCTTAAAACCTCAATTATCATCCCCTTAGTGTTATGATGGTTAGCATCATGTCATTGTGACTCTTAGTTCATTCATAAAACCATAGGTTGGGAACCCCTTGGAAAAAGACCTTGTTGAAAAGAATTTTTGAAAACCTTGGGTGAGTTGGACTTACCCAAGCGTGTGTTTATGAAAGGAAAGGATCTTGGCAAAGATGGTTGAAAAGAAAATCTTGTTTTCAAAAACTTTGGCGCCTAAGTATTCACCCGTGACAATTAACCCGCGCAACCACATTACCCTGGGGTGGGACGGGGCTTAGCTCGTAGTTTGTTCTTCTTAACATGGGACACCGCACAACTATATAAGGGTAAGGTTACCCCTGAATCCGGATTGTCGTTGGTGGAGACAATAGTATAACGGGAGGCCTTCGGGGCTGACCCGTCCGGAAGACACTATGGGTCTCCTGGCTTGGCGGTGGAGCCACGCTCAAAGTGAGGTGAGCTGCCATGGTGCCGGGGAGGTACATACTCCATAGGGTAGGATCCCGTGCTAAGACGAATAGGCGAAAGGCTATGTCCGAGTTTTTGTCATGGCATAGTTGATATGCAGGGATGATGCCCACATGATGAACTCGCGGATCTTGTGGGGAAAGTGTGCAAACTCTGCAGAGTTAAATCTATTCGAATAGCCGCGTCCGCGGTCATGGACGGTTGGAATGGCTGTTGCTTAGCCTGATGAGTTTTTGGTTTACAAAAATTGTTTGGAAAATGAAAGAAAGGAACTTGTTTTCGGAGTACCAAAAGGGTACGGGAATGGTTTGGTTGACCATATGGAGATGGTCGGAAAGGAAACAAATTGGGTTACCCCCTCCCTAGTGTTTTATGTTGTAGAACTCTTTTGAAGTATCTTCTTCAACAAAGATATAGAGATGTCATAGAACCCCTTGAGTATCCCCTTCTTCTAAGATGTCGGGATGCTATATCCACAAGAGAAACTACTTCATTTCTACATGCTATTTCCACTAGAGAAAATAGCTCTTCCTTCTTGTCTCCTTAGATTAGCACTTGTTATCTTGCACTCTTGCAACGTACCTTTCTTGATGGTTTGCGAGTACAATTCCAAATGTACTCACGGCTTTGTCCCTGGCTATTTCCTTGGCCAGACTTGGAGGAACACGACTGATGAAGAAGGAGTTGGCGACGTCTATGCTAGCTAGGAACGTCTTCCCAGTCAGTTGCCTGTAGGGTTATGGCAGATGACTTGGGTACTGCGCTGCTGAAGTGATGATGCTACTATGATATCTAGTTAGGCCCTTCGAGGCTATTATGTAAGTATTGGTCGTGTGACCATGTTGTAATTTTCTTATTCCGCTTTGTAATGGATGGTGTAATTTGATATCAGTTCGGTTATGTGTTCACGGCGCACTGATCATGGGATCGTGAACTGTATACATAACAGGGAATTTCGGACAGCTAGTCCGGGGTCCCCACAGTTCATCCTTTGGGCTTGCATTCTCTCCAGTTTGAAATCCTACAGGGGCTGAAGAATCCCTTCCTTCAGAATTATTATCCGGCAGGTCTTGCAAATCTTCAGGAGCTACGGGGATCTGTCGGAGTAGAATAAGTAAGAACAATGATGGTCATATTGATCAAAGGAATCGACGCAATAAGAGTATGGAGAAGAAAATTTACCTCCATTGGCGGATGATCAGCATCAAAAGGCGGATGGGAAGATATCAGCGGGATTGAATCTTCCTGGCTGAAGTGAGTGAGGCGTCGAACTTCATCAAGCAGTTCCTTTTCCAATAATTCAGCGATATTTATCCTGGTCTCATCCTTGGGACCCGAATATAACCACATCGGATGAGCCCTAACCATGATCGGCTGAACTCGACGTTTCAGAAACACAGCGGCTACCTCTGTACCTATCATGGCCGGTTTGGCCATCGGCTTCTTTGATCCGAAGAAATCTATCAAATAACTTGTCGACTGCTGGTTTTTCATCGGGAGAAAGGGTATTCTTCCAAGATTGCTTAGGCTTGGCTTCGAGAACGTCGGAGAAGCGAGGAAGCTGGGATTCGATTGTTGAAGAATCCCTAATGTAGAACCATTTCAATCTCCATCCTTGCACAGATTCTCTCATCGGAAAGTTGAAGTAGTTAACTTCCGTGCGAACGACAAACCCAACTCCCCCGATGACAAAGGATCCACTGCTACTGTTGTATCTTTTTACGAAGAAAATTTTCTTCCACAACCCAAAGTGAGGCTCAATGCCCAAAAACGCTTCGCAAAGGGTGATAAAAACAGCAAGGTGAAGGATTGAGTTGGGGGTCAGCTGCCATAGTTGGATCTCGTAAATCCGAAGAAGGTGATGAAGGAACTTGTGGGCAGGGAGCGAGAGACCTCGGTACAAAAATGACAAGAACATCACGGTAAAACCAGCGGGAGGATTGGGCCGTGAAATCGCACCTGGGAGAATGACATTCCCCTCGTCAGAAGGAATTAATCCAAGGCTCCGGGCCTTCTTTTCGTCATGCCTTGTGGTGGTAGACACCGGCCAATCGCCGGGGTTGGATCCAGCCGTGGAGCTTGATGGTGCTGGCGGCGCCGGAGCTGGAGGAGGAGCATCCGGAGCGCCTCTTTTCGGCGGATTTGGGGAAGCTTTGGCGGCAGCACCGCCGCTCGCAGAACTGGTGGCGATGGTGGAGCTTTTCTTCTTCACCATTGTTGGATCTGGGGAAGATCTAGAAGCGGCGGCGGCGGCGCAGCAGTTATGGGTGAAGAAGATGGAAGAAGGAGAAGAGGACGCAAAAGGTGAAATGTGGAAAAAGGGAGAGTCCACTCCGAAAGATTATAAAAGCGCAAGGAAACCTGAGGAATAGGTGGCCACGTGTCATTGTTTCCAATTCATTAAGAGGACCCTCTAATTGCAGACATCGAGGAGACGTCTTGGTAACTGTGCGAGAGTAGCGGTCGGTTCTTGAAAACAGAACCACACAGAAGCAGTGGTTGCATCATCAGTGACATCGCGAAGCCCGCTGAAAGCATCCGAAGAGAAACGAAAAGCATCGGATGGTCAACTTGAGTCTACGCATGGATTGCAAACATCCGCACCTAGACTCGGGGGCTACTCCCATCGGGAGCACTGGACGCGCACCCGACAAATTGTGAACTCGAAGATATTCCTGTGAAGAGATATTTGAAGAAAAGGATGGAATGCTTAGCTCGAGTCTGCACCCGGTCACAAGCACCCGTGCCCAGACTCGGGAGCTACTCCCATCGGGAGCGCTTTACGCGCACCCGATAAAACTTTTTTGCACTCCAGGATCATGCCCGGGGACTTGATTCTATGTAGGGTAACGTTGTTTTGCCATCGGCAGTTAACCAGCAAAGCTGGGCACGTTATTCAATATCCTTTACGTGTTCAAACCTTACTGAAAAATACAAGCCCCGGTACAAATATATCGGATGACCTATGGAGACTTGCGGAGAACTTCGGCAGCAGAAGATGTTCGAGTGGCACAACTTGAGTCTACGCACGGATTGCAAACATCCGCACCTAGACTCGGGGGCTATTCTCATCGGGAGCGCTGGACGCGCACCCGATAGAAGAAGGTAACGCAGCTATAAGACGGACAAGAACAATCAAGGGAGAAGAACATTTGATGGAGGCAAGCTTTAGTCTCTACCCGAAATATCTTCGGTTGGACACTTGGGGACTACTGACGTGGGCATTACCCTTCGGGTAACTGACATTGCCCTATCCTGTGCGGCCCAACTGGAGGCCCATGAAGACACCCGATGGCAAGGTGGGCCACTAGGACGGTGCTGGAGAAGATTCCCTGAAGAACAAGGCAGAGAGGAGCCGAACAAGGAAAGCTTAGAGCTAGGTCTTTTGTAAACCTAGTCGTACCCAGACAGATCTCTTGAGACCTGGCCTCCTATATAAAGGCCAGGAGAGGGACTGCCGAGGGATGATCAATCTTGACAACTTTAGCCACCACAAGTTTAGGGCTGGGTAGCCGCAGCACTTAGCCTCTCGACGAGATCACAGCCGAAACCTTCGGCACCCCATTGTAACCCGATACTTTCTCAATCAAGATCAGACAGGCAGGACGTAAGGGTTTTACCTCATCGAGGGCCCTGAACCTAGGTAAATCGCTCTCCCCGCTTGTCTGTTAACCGATGTCTCGTGTCAGCCTACATGATTCCATCAACCCTAAGCCCCAATCGGAGGGCATTGCCGAGGAGTACCCTCGACACCCCCTTTTTTCGATATCTCCATCTTCAGGCTGGTGGCAGGCGGCGAGTCTCGCCGGCTACCGCTAGGCTTTGCTTTGACTTCGATGATCTCCATCTTCAGGCTGGTGGCAGGCGGCTTTTCTCGCCGGCTGCCGCCAGGCTTTGCTTTGACTTTGATGATCTCCATCTTCAGGCTGGTGGCAGGCGGCTTTTCTCGCCGGCTGCCGCCAGGCTTTCCTTTGACTTCGATGATCTCCATCTTCAGGCTGGTGGCAGGCGGCTTTTCTCGCCGGCTGCCGCCAGGCTTTGCTTTTAGACTTCGAAATTTTGCATTTTTCTGTTCTTTCCCCGGCTTCCGACTGATACAGCTGGCAGGGACCTGCCGGCTGATGTCAGCCGGATTTACAGGCTTTTGACATGCTTCTCTTGCAGCAGCTTTTCCTGAGGCGCAGCAGGCGGCGCTGGACGCGTCCGGCAGGGCGCGGCTTGCACGCCGGAAAGCTACCGGCGAGGAGAGCTTGCCGCACTTCTCCATGGACGATTATCTGGCTTCCATGGCCGCCCGCGTCGAGCCGATCACCATGCTGGGCTACGAGCTCCGGTAGGCGGCTGAGGAGCTTTACCGGATGCTGTGGCCGACGGAGACGCTGCCGGGCGAACTCGCCAACTTGATCAAGTGGCTCGAGAAGGCGCCCGACCGCCTGCTCGACTGGAAGGATTCGGCTGCGCGTGCTGGGGCCGACATGGCCCTCTCCTTCGTGCTCTCCTGGTACGACGAGGTGGACCTCAACCAGCTGGAGAATCGGCGAGACGGCGTGGAGGATAAGCTCAGCCCGGAGACCAAGACCTTCCGGCTCGCCCGGGCCTGCGCCATAGCCGACTTCGTCAACAAGGGCATCTTCATCGAGGACCCGAACCCGCCTGAAGAGGGGGAGGACGAAGCCGAAGATGAAGACATGGCGGACGCGGAAGCGGATCCGGCAGCCGGTCCCAGTGCTCCCCCGGCTGGTTCTCCTCCAGCCGGTGCTTAGCCTTTCCTGTAACTTTAATTGCTTTTGCCAAAGACATTCGTTAAATCCCCGGAATGCCGGGTGTAGGTGTAAGACAATATTATTATCTCAATTTTATGAATCAACGCTTTAGTGTGTTTGTTAATCACTTGTGCTCCGGCTTGTTTTCCCCCGGTTCGTTTGCTTTTTCTCATCCGCCCCACTCTTTGGCTTTGCTCTTGCCGATCAACAGCCGAGTTGCGGTCTGCAGCCGGATCAAGAGCGGGCCGCTGGGTGAGGCCGATAATACTTCAGTCGAACGAGCCGAGTTGAACATGCCGGTGCCTTATGAAAATTTGGACAAGAGTCAAGTCGCTTTTGCTCCTTCCCTTAGTCGTTTTTCGCGTGTCTGGTTCCTTAAGCATCTACTCCCGATAGTCGGTCAGCCGGGTTGCGGTCTGCTGCTGGTTCGGGAGCTGGCTGTCCGGAAGTCGGATCACGGTAATAATCCGGCCGAGTGAGAGGGTTCAAGCCAATCGGCAAAAGCAGTACGGTATGCGAAAAAATTGTTGGCGCACTCGGCGCAAGCTTTTTCATTAGCATAGGTTACAAAAGGGATACAAGGGATACATACATTCCTCTCTTCAAGTGTAAAATGGGCGGAGCAGGTTGACATTCCAGGGACGTTTAGTCTCCTCGTCAGCCCTGTCCGGCTTGTTTTTTCTGGCCTCTTGGGCATCTATGAGATAGTAGGAATCGTTTCCCACTGCCTTGCTCACGATGAAGGGACCTTCCCATGGGGATGAAAGTTTATGCTGTCCGGCTATCCGTTGGATCAGCCGGAGCACTAGGTCTCCTTCTCGGAATGCTAAGGGCTTGACCTTCCGGCTGTGATAGCGTCGGAGGCTTTGTTGATATATAGTGGATCTGGACACGGCCAGCAGCCGGGCCTCTTCGACCAAGTCGACTCCATCTTCGCGAGCTTCTTTGGCTTCGGCTTCAGTGTACAGCTTGATCCTTGGCGCGTCGTGCTCGATATCAGTCGGCAGGACGGCTTCGGCCCCGTAAACGAGGAAGAATGGCGTGAAGCCGACGGAGTGGTTTGGCGTGGTGCGCAGGCTCCAGAGTACGGAGGGCAGCTCTTCAATCCAGCAGCCGGCCGCTTGCTCGAGCGGCTCCACCAGCCGGGGCCTGATGCCGGCTAGGATCAAGCCGTTGGCTTTCTCCTCTTGTACATTGGACTCCGGATGCGCCACGGATGCTAAGTCCATATGGATCCCCATTTCCTCGCAATAGCGAGAGAAGATGCCTTGGGCGAAGTTGCTGCCGTTGTCGGTGATGATGCTATGGGGGTAGCCGTACCGCACGATGATGTCCTTGAGGAAGGTGACGGCTGTGGAGCCGTCCAGCTTCTTGATCGGCTTAGCCTCGATCCACTTGGTGAATTTGTCAATCATCACCAAGAGGTGTGTCATGCCGCCTCGGGTGGTTCTGAATGGGCCCACCATGTCCAGGCCCCACACGGCAAATGGCCAAGTGATGGGGATGGTTTTCAAGGCGGAAGCCGGCGCGTGCCTTTTCTTGGCAAAGCGCTGACAACCATTGCATTTTTTCACCATTTCTTCTGCGTCTTTTAGCGCAGTCGGCCAATAGAAACCGTGCCGGAAGGCTTTGCCTACTATGGCTCTGGAGGAGGCGTGATGTCCGCACTCTCCTTGATGGATTTCCCTGAGGAGTTCAATCCCTTCAGCCGGCTCGACACACCGCTGGAACATCCCACTTACGCTGCGTTTGTACAGCTGGTGGTTGATGATTGTATAGGCCTTGGCCCTTCTCTCAATCTGCCTGGCCTGGACCCAGTTTTCGGGCAATTTGCCATCTGCCAGGTAGGAGAGGAATGCTTGTGCCCATGATGGTACGCATCTTATCTCGAATACGCTTACCAACAAGGCCTCCAGCGTGGGAGCTTCTGGGTTCGACTTGATGGTCACCGGGTTCGGCTGATAAGCCCCCGACTTTGGCTGAAGAGCCCCCGGGTTCGACTGCATGGTCGCCAGGTTCGGCTGTGGAGCCGACGGGTTCGGCTGATAAGCCCCCGACTTTGGCTGAAGAGCCCCCGGGTTCGACTGCACGGTCGCCGGGTTCGGCTGTGGAGCCGGCGGGTTCGGCTGATAAGCCCCCGAGTTTAGCTGAGAAGCCCCCGGGTCAGCCGGCACGAATATGGAATCCGACTCCAGTGACGGTGTGATGGATGGCTTCCGCAAATGCTGTAGGGCAATGCCTGGCGGAATCGCCTGCCGGGTTGAGCCAATCTTGGACAGGGCGTCCGCCGCCTCGTTGTTGGCCCGTGGCACGTGATGAAATTCACAGCCGTCGAAGAAGCCGGTTAGCTGCTGGACGAGGAAGCGGTATGACGCCATGTTGGCATCTTTCGCGTCCCACTCGCCAGATGCTTGCTGGATAACCAAGTCGGAGTCGCCGAAGCACAGGATGCGGCGCACGCCAATCTCCTTGGCCAGCTTGAGCCCGTGGATGAGCGCTTCATACTCCGCCACATTATTGGATGCGGCGAAGTGGATCTGCAGGATGTAGTCCAGCCGGTCTCCTTTGGGAGAGGTGATGACGATGCCGGCTCCCAAGCCGGTGCGCATCTTCGAGCCGTCGAAGTGCATCTTCCAGTGCATGGAGTCAGGCACAGGCGGCAGGTACTGCATCTCGGCCCAGTCGATGAAGAAGTCCGCTAGGATCTGCGACTTGATGGCGGTTCTCGGCTCGTAGAGGATGGAGTGGGCTGCCAGCTCCAGGGCCCACTTCGCAACCCGGCCATTGGCGTCCTTGCTGCCAATGATTTCCGCCAAGGGCGCTGTGGCCACCACCTTGATGGGATGCTCTTGGAAAGAGTGCTTGAGCTTCTTGGCCGCCATGTACACGCCATAGGTGACCTTCTGGTAGTGGGGGTAGTTTTGCTTCGACTGGGAAAGCACCTCGCTGAGGTAGTAGACTGGGCGCTGAACCGGCTGCTCCCTGCTGGCTTCATTGCGCTCCACCACCAGCACAACGCTAACCACTCGATTGGTGGCTGCGATGTACAATAGCATCGGCTCCTTTGAAGCCGGCGATGCCAGGACGGGTGCGGTTGACAGCACCCGCTTTAGGTCGCGGAAGGCTTCGTCCGCCTACGGCGACCAGACAAATGTGTCCGATTTCTTGAGCAACTGGTACAGGGGAAGTGCCTTCTCCCCCAGCCGGCTGACGAAGCGGCTCAAGGAGGCCAGGCAACCAGTGAACTTCTGGACGTCCTTGAGGCACTGCGGTAGTTCCTTCTTCTCGAGGGCACTAATCTTCTCCGGGTTGGCTTCAATCCCTCGCTGAGAGACGAGGTAGCCAAGGAGTTGGCCGGCTGGCACGCCGAAAGTGCACTTGGCCGGGTTGAGCTTCATCCGGAATCTTCGCAGATTGGTGAAGGTGTCTCTCAGATCATCAAGGAGGGTATGCTTCTCCTTGGTCTTGACAATGACATCGTCCACGTATGCGTGAACATTTCTGCCGATTTGATCATGCAGGCATCTCTGCATGCACCTTTGGTAGGTGGCGCCTGCGTTTTTCAAGCCGAACGGCATAGTCGTGTAGCAGTAAGCCCCGTACGGGGTAATGAATGAAGTCTTTATTTGATCATCCCGATTCAGAGGAATCTGGTGGTAGCCTGAATAGGCATCTAGGAAAGACAACAATTCACAGCCGGCTGTAGAGTCTAAGACCTGATCTATGCGCGGCAGGGGGAAGGGGTCCTTCGGGCACGCCTTGTTCAGGCTGGTGTAGTCGATACACATGCGCCAAGTGCCATTCTTCTTCAAGACCAGGACCGGGTTCGCCAACCAGTCCGGGTGCAGTACTTCCATGATGAAGCCGGCTGCGAGTAGCCGGGCGATTTCTTCACCGATGGCCTTCCTTCTTTCTTCGGTGAAGCGGCGAAGGGGTTGCTTCACCGGCTTGGCCTCTGGCCTGACGTGGAGGTGGTGCTCAGCCAACTCCTTCGGTACACCCGGCATGTCTCGTGGAGACCATGTGAAGATTTCCCGATTCTCTCGGAGGAAGTCGGTGAGCTCGCCTTCCTATTTGCTGCTCAAGCCAGCACCGATGGTGACGAACTTGCCCGGCTGCGCCGAGTCCAGCAGGATCTTCTTCGTGTCGTTGGCCGGCTGGAAGTGAGTCGTCCCAGTCGGGTTGCCGATAGCCGGCATGCCGACTTGCGCTGCCTTAGCCATGGCGACGGCGTCGTGGATGAGCTGCTTCTCGGCAGCGATGACCAGCGTCTGGGCCATCCTGGAGCTCTGCGTGGCGCAGTCCATGGAGCGGCAGTAGTCGCCTGCTACGGTGATGACCCCTTTTGGGCCTGGAAGCTTCATCTTTAGGTAGCCGTAGTGGGGCACCGTCATGAACTTGGTCAAAGCCGGCCGGCCCAGGAGCGCGTGGTAGGGGCTGGCCAGGTCCACCACCTCGAACTCGATCTTCTCGGTGCGAAAGTGGTCCGGCTTGCCGAACATGACCTCCAGCGTAATCTGGCCAAGCGGCTGGCAGGAGTGGCCTGGCATGATGCCGTGGAAGACGGTAGGGGTGGGGCGCAAGTCGCTCTCCTGGATGCCCAGCTTGCGGGCAGTGTCGTGGTAGAAGATGTTGATGCTGCTACCCCCATCGATGAGGACGCGCGAAAAGTGCACGCTGCGTTGGCTCGTCCCAATGGTTGGGTCGAGGACCAGGGCATGGCTTCCCGGCTTCGGCAGGACAGCCGGTGTGTCGCGGCAAACAAAAGTGATGGCCTGCTCTGACCAGTTTAGGTACTGGGGGACCGGCGGTATGCCCGCGTTTACCTCGAGGGAACGGCGCTGCTGGCTCGTTTTGTCCTCGGGCTCGGTGGTGAAGACAATGTAGGTGGCGTCCTCAGCGAGGTACCGCCCCTGATGGACCATGTTGGCCTCGTGCTGCTGCTCGGGGTTGCCGTCCTTGGTGCCGGCTTGGCCACCCGGCCCGCCGGCTGGCGGAGGCGGAGGCGGAGGTGGCAGCGGCTCGCCGCTGTTCAGCCGCTTGGTGAAGTGGCACTCGCGGGTGGTGTGGTTGGACGGGTTCTTGCCGCTGTGGTACTTGCACGGCGTGTCGAGCATCTGCTCGAACGTGAAATTTGGCCTCCAGGGCCGGTCTTGCTTCTATCGCCGGGTTCCGCCAGCCGATGCATTGTCCGCCACGGCTGCGACATGGGCGGAGCCGTACCGGCGGTCCGGCTGGTCGCTGTGCTGCTTGCCGCGGTAGTTGTCGCGGCGGCTGCCTTGCGAGGCTCCTTCGGCCGGCTTGTGCTCAGCTGGCCTGGCTTGATCGCGCCGAGGCGCGGCTGGCGAGTTGTTGACCACGCCCTGGCCGGCTTCCTCAGCCAACGCGTATTTGTCCACGATGGCCATCAGGGCCGCCATGGTCTTGGGGTCGCTGCAGCGAAGCTTGTGCCACAGCATAGTGTTGGGCCGACAGCCGGCCATGAAGAAACTGATGGCCTGGACCTCGTGCACACCCTCCGTGCCGGTCGGCTGCAACATGAACGTTGCCGGCATACCTTGGGTCTTTCTGCTGCTCGGAGGCGATGTGGAGCAACTCCGTTACCCGCCTCGTCTGGCGGCGCAGCTCTTCGCCCTCCAGGCGGCTCAGCTCTTCTGCGGCAGCTTCGGCTGCGCGCATGTTCTTCTCGGGGGTGTTGTAAGCCGGCAGCTCCATGGAAGGAGCCGGCGAATCCGCGCCATCGCGGTCGATCTCGGCGCCTAGGCCGCCTCCTCTGCGGCGGATCTGGCCGGCTCGGCTGGGGTCGTTGCCGGCCGGTGTGAAGCCGTGGGCGCGGTTGAACTCGCGCCTGGTGATCCCCAGCTGGCGCTTGGCAGCAGCCAGCTCATCTGCCTGCGTTAGGAGGAGCTGGCGGTGTGTCTCCAAGTCCGCCTCGATGGTGGTGGGGTCCGTGCCGGCGGTGAGCGGAGTGCTCAGCCTAGCCCTGGCCGCGTCCAGCCGGGACGGTGGTGGCGGTGCCCTTGCGCCGGAGGCGGAGCCGCCGCCATCGGCGTTGCGCTCCAGATGAGGGCCGTGGGTGCGCATGGTCCTGGTGGCGTTTTCATCGCCGGTTGCCATAACCTCCTGCACGACGCAGGGGCTGGCGAGGGCGTTGCTGGCGCCGGCTCCTGGGGGAGGGCTTGCACAGCGCAGCACTTGCTGCGGGTAGCGCGGTGGCGCGACGGCTGCGACGTAGACGTCGTGGCCACCGAAGGAGATGACGCTGCCGCCAGCAGGGAAGGGCATGTCGGCGAAGCAGCCAGCGTTGTCGCTGACGCAGTCGAGGTAGCCGAATCTCCGGATCAAGCCTGAAGCGACTCGCTCGCCGTTGGTGATGATGAGGCCCGTCCGGAAGAAGACACCGGCCGCAGACGCTGAAGGCCCCACGGTGGGCGCCAAATGTCGTGGTATCGTCACGGCATATGCCATAGGGTGGCTTAAGTTAGGTGGTTCCTGTATGGTCTACGGTGGTTCCCGGATGCGGGTATGGGTACGAGTGACATGGCGACGTACCCAGGTTCGGGGCCCTCGTATGGAGGTAACACCCCTACTCCTGCTCTAGAGTGTATAAGAGATAACACAGTACAATGGTGCTCCTGGAGCTGTATCCGGCTGGGAGGGGAGGCTAGAGGTAGATGAAGGTCTCTCTCCCCGAGCGGTGCTAAGTGTAAGAATATGAAATGATCGATCGTCCGTCGTCCCCCTCGCACGAGAGGGGTGGTGTGGCTTATATAGTGCCAGTTACATTTGCAGGGAGACCCCTATGACCTACTGGCCGGGCCCGCCGGCTCCGGCTTTCCCTCAGCTTGACGAGGGGCAGCGTCACCGGTCGTGGGCGTCCCATCCATCTTCCTGCCACGGTCAGCGGAGACAGGACGGGCCGAGCGACGTGCGCTGGGCGCCCGCGGTCTCCGCCGGTCGCCCTGCAGCCGTGACTTAGGCGGGAATCTCTGGCAAGGGGCACTATTGCTCCACAGTGCCCCCAACTTTATACTGGAGATGAGCTCAGCGTGGACTTATTGAACCCGGATAGCCTTTCCGGATCCTTCTCCTGCAAGGCTCACCAGCCTGGAGCCGGTCAGGGAGAACGAGGCCAAGCCGGATATGGCTCGTAGAAGCCGGCCCAGCCATAGCGCAGCCGGCCATGACTGGACCGGCGCAGACCTGGGGGTAGCCAACTCGCGAGGCAGCCGGCTACGGCTCCAGCCAGCTGCTCCTCAGCCGGCCTTTGCCGCGGGCCAGCCGGCCTCGAGCCAGCTGCTCCCAGTCCTTTGCCATACCCGGGGTCTTCCCCCCGACAGGGAGCGCGCCCGGTAAAGCAAAAGGTGTGGCGTCAAGCGCCGCAGAAGCAGCAATTGATCGTCGAGGAGGTGGAAAAGCTTAAGAAGGCCCAGCTCATCGAGTCTGTCGCTCATGCCAAGTGGCTGGCCGACCCTGTCGTCATGCCCAGGCCAGCGGGAGGAGGATGCCTCTGCATCGACTTCACGGACCTCAACATGGCCTGCCCCAAGGATCCATAACCGCTACCGCGCATCGACGAGATCGTCGACTCCACCGCCGGGTGCGATCTCCTGTTCTTTCTAGATGCCTTTTCAGGCTATCACCAGATCAAGATGGCCAAGGAGGATGCAGAGAAGACAGCGTTCACCACCCCGTGCGGCATCTACTGCTACACCGGCATGCCCTTCGGCCTCAAAAATGCTGGAGCCACCTTCCAGAGGCTGATGCGCATTACTCTTGGTGAGCAGATAGGCCGGAATGCAGAGGCCTACGTCGATGACATCGTGGTCAAAACTCGCAAGGGGGGCACTCACATAGATGACCTCCGCGAGACCTTCACCAACCTCCGCATGGTCAACATCAAGCTCAACCCCGCCAAGTGCGTCTTCGGCGTACCTTCGGGTAAGCTCCTGGGTTTCCTCGTGTCGCACCGCGGCATTGAGGCTAACCCCGACAAGATCCGCGCCATCGAGGAGATGAAGCCGCCGCGGAAGCTCAAGGACATTCAGCGCCTCCCGGGGTGCCTCGTGGCACTCGGACGCTTCATCGCTCACCTCGGTGAGAAAGCCCTACCTTTCTTCAAGCTCATGAAGAAGACATGCGAGTCCAAGTGGACCCCAGAAGCAGACGAGGCATTCGCGGCACTCAAGAGGTACATCACCAGTACCCCGGTCATGGCGGTGCCGCGGACCCGCGAGCCTCTGCTACTGTACCTAGCGGCCACACCGCTTACGGCAAGTGCGGTCCTGGTGGCAGAATGGGAAGGGCCACCCCTCAAGAAGAAGGCATCCAAGTCCAAGCCCAAGCCCTAGGACCTCTCCGAGGAAGGTACGTCTCCTGACAGTATGCTGGAAGTGTTGCAGGGTGACCACGCCGAGACAGCCCCGCCGGATGGCTTCGATGGACCTACTGGGGAGCCGACCCTCGCGGAGGCTCTCGAGCCTTCCCCAGAGGAAACATCGGCCTCCCGATTCGTGCAGCACCCGATCTACTTCGTCAGCACGGTGTTCCGCGACGCTCGCGAGCGGTACACCTAGCAGCGGAAGCTCCTCTACACGCTCCTCATAGCATCACGGAAGCTTCGACCCTACTTCCAAGCGCATCCAATCAGGGTCGTCACCAAGTACCCGCTGGAGACCGTGCTGCGCAACCCAAACGCGACGGGGCAAGTAGCGGAGTGGGCCATTGAGCTTCAGCCGTTTGAGCTCACGTTCGACACCACTCCCACCAAGAAGAGCCGAGCCCTCACTGAGTTCACCGCAGAATGGACCGATGCATCCCCCGACGATGGGGAAGCGGAGGAAGAAACCCAGCAGCCGGGTAAGCTCAGCGCGGGGCTCTGGTCCATGACCTTCGACGGCGCCTTCAACGAGCACGGGGCTAGATCCGCAGCCATAATTACTTCCCCGACGGGTGACAAGCTGCGCTACGCGGTCCAGCTCTGCTTCAAGGACACCGACAAGTGCTCAAACAACATCTCCGAATATGAGGGCCTACTCGCCGGTCTCAGGGCCGCAGTAGCCCTTGGCGTCAAGCACCTCATCGTGCAGGGAGACTCTCACCTCTTTGTCCACTTCTCCAACAAGGTCTACAAGCCGAAGGACGACCACATGATAGCCTACCTCGAGGAGGTGCGACGCATGGAAAAAGCACTTCCTCGGGTTACGGCTAACCTTCGCTTACCGCGGCAACAACAAGGAAGCCGACGAGATTGCCAGGCGGGCATCTCGTGGAGAAGCTCAGCACCCAGGTGTCTTCGAGGAGAGGTTGTTCCAACCCTCCACGGGGCCTCCATCAGCGTCTCAGAAGGACCTCCTCGAGGACTTCCCACCTCCGCCTACCACTGGGGCTCCCGACTGCGGCCCGCCCTCAGGTAACCATCTTGTCATGGCCATCGCTCCCCAGGAGGCAGGGTGGATCGACGAGATCCGACACTACCTCAAGGGAGGCCTCCCTCTAGAGAACGACGATGCGGTGGCAGAAATCCCGGTACGGCGCGCCAAGAACTACTGCCTTATCGACAGGGAACTCTACTGCAGGCGCCCCAACGGGGTGGCCCTGCGCTGCATCCCCCTCGAGGAGGGCAAGAAGCTCATCGATGACATTCACGCTGGAGAGTGCAGCCACCACTCCTCCGCGCGAACTCTTGCTTGGAAGGCGTTCCACAGTGGCTTCTACTAGCCCACGGCCCTCGATGACGCCGTCGAGATCGTCAAGTCCTGCGAAGCATGCCAGTTCCACGCCAAGCAGGTTCATCAACCGGCACAAGGGCTTCAAACCATTCCACTCTCATGGCCATTCGTGGTCTGGGGGCTGGACATCCTTGGGCCGTTCCCACGAGCGCTCGGGGGCTACCAGTTCCTCTTCGTCGCTGTCGACAAGTTCACCAAGTGGGTGGAGGTGGAAGCTGTGCGGACCATTCCTGCTAGATCCGCGGTGAAGTTCATCAAGGGCTTGGTCTGCCACTTCGGCGTTCCCAACCACATCATCACAGACAACAGCAGCCAGTTCACCAGTGGGCTCTTCAAGACCTACTGCGCTGACATTGGCACAAAGATCTGCTACGCCTCCGTCGCCCACCCCGAAAGCAATGGCCAAGCTGAGCGCGCCAACCACGAGGTCCTCAAGGGGATCAAGACAAGGAGCTTCCAGAAGAAGCTGAAGGCAGGTGGCAAAAGGTGGCTGGACGCCCTCGAAGGGGTGCTGTAGTCAATCCGCACCATGGCCACGAAGCCAACTGGGGAGACTCCTTTCTTCCTCGTATACGGCGCTGAAGTGGTCATCCCCGCCGAGCTCAAGCACGGCTCTCCAAGAGTCCTTGCCTTCAACGAGACTCAACAAGACGAGCTACGGCAGGACGACCTCACTCTCGTGGAGGAGGCCCAACACCGGGTCATCGTCCGCGCGGCCCGGTACCAGCAAACTCTGCGTCGCTACCACCACCGCAACATCCGCGTCCGCACACTCGAGGTAGGCGACCTTGTGCTGCGGCCCGTACTCTCTCGAGAAGGCCTCCACAAGCTCTCGCTGATGTGGGATGGCCCATTCAGGGTCGCTCATGTCTCAAGGACGGGAGCAGTGCGCCTTGAGAATGAAGACGGAGATGTGTTACCAAACGCCTGGAACATCCAGCATCTTCGAAAGTTCTATCTGTGACACCAGTCACGGTACGGACTGGGTCGGCCCATCTTTACGAGCTCCCCGAGCCACGATGGTGTTGTGCACACCCTTCTCCAACTGGACCTCACCGTAAGCATCGACAACCCGTGTCCGTGTGAGTTTCAGCCCTCCCCAAGGGAGCCCCATGCACTTGTCATGGCGGCTGGTTTTTTTCTTTTTTGAGGCTTCCCCAGACCCCGTGCACCTGTCGCAGTGGATGTATTATGTGCCACCACATCTAATGTGCTCTCGCCGTATTCGAAAGCAAATTTTTTTTTTCAAAAATGTACTATGTGCCACACATCTAATGTGCTCTCGCTGTAGCCAAACCAATCTCTTTGAGAAAACCCTCTTACATTCTAGAGTACCCCTCTGACGTGCACCACTCGAGCGGGGGCTGGGCATGGTGTCCTATCTGGGATCAGCCCCTAAGGCCTCAAGCCTGGATTACTGAGCTCAGGTTTCGGGGTCGCTACCCATCACAGCCACCTCACCAAGGTACTTGGGCGTTGGATATCTCGAGCACCACACGCACGGGAACCAAAGAATACAGAGTGCAGGTGAAAATGGACACTAGGGCATCCTCCATGAGGAACCGATAGTGCTCCATCAAGGTGGAAAATGGACACTAGGGCATCCTCCATGAGGAACCGATAGTGCTCCATCGCAAGGTGGAAAATCGACACTAGGGCATCCTCTATGAGGAACCGATAGTGCTCCATCGCGGGAACCATGGACGCTTAAGTTACCTCCTCGAGGAACTTACAGTGCTACCATTACAAGACGTCCCTCGCAGAGGATCTGGGATAAGTTCCTTTGCGGGGGCACCTCGCTTCAAAGATAAGTTTCCTTTGCCTCCTACTCTCGCAAACTTCCTTTGCCTCTGAGGCACACCCTCGCGAAGTTACATCAGCTACCTTGCCTGGAAAGTGGCAAGTGATTGGTCCTGATCAGACTAGTTGCTATGCTACTATGACCGGAGGATAGCCCCCGAGACGTACGGAACCTCCATGAGGGTTGGGAGAGCACACTAACAGGAAACGATTTCATTCAAAAGCATATGCATATTACAGATCACACCCGACGGGCAAAGGTCTACAATATCTTACTGCTAATTGCACTCCCTTCACCAGAAGGAGTACACCCTTTCCTCCTATGACAGGGTCCGGCCTCTTCATGAGCAAGACCAACCACCCGCCGGGTGGATCTTCGGTGGGAGCTCACCGGTCCAACAGGAAGGAAGGAATGGCGACGCGGAGACCGGAACTGTCCTAGACACCCACGGAGAAATCTCCTCCGCCGCAGTAACAGAGCCTCAGGCTATACCCGTGGCAAAGGCCGTTCTCCTCGACAAAGCTCCTTCAGCCCAGCGCAAGCACCAGGACCCCTTTTGCGGGACCCTCGTCGGCGACGTGCCAATGGCGCCGGCCTCCGGGATGGTGCAGCCTCGCACCACACGGCATCTCGTGAAGAGTCTTAAGTACGAAGCGCTCGGGCAGATGGAGCCTCCTGTCCCAGTCAGGAGCATCAAGCCTGACGAGGAGGTCCCAAGTGCTTCGGGACCCGATCATCTCAGGCTTCTCCTTCTTCGAACAAGACGAAGCCGGATCTGGAGCCAAATCCGGACTCGGTCCCGGAGCGCCACGCCGGCGGCGAGGTGTCTTGTCTCGGCTCCCGCAAGGACGGCCGCGTGGCCGCTTTGCTGGCACAGATTCGCCATCCCCCGCGGGCACCGACGACGACGCTTCTCCAACACGACCGCCTCCACGGCCGCCTCTGCTTCCGCCTCAACCCCCACGTTTCCCGCTCCCGGGAGGGCGGCCTCGTGGCCTCTTCACCACAGGATCTGCGCCTTCCGGTGCGGCGGGAGCCTTGCCCTTCTCGGAGATTGAAGACCTCCTTGGCGCCATTTGGTGGTGGGGAGATGAAGAAGAAGAGTGGGGAGTGGGGAAGGCGATGAACTTTCTCCCCTCCTTAAACCCGGGCCGATGGGTCCGCTGGCGCTTCGATCGCCACGCATTAATCACCGGGAGGCGCCACACGCCCCAATAACTCTGCGCGCAACCACAAGGTCGTGTCTTGTCACGCCATGGTTTTCAAACCAGCGGCGGGAGATCTTCCACCGTTTGGTGTGCACGGCTCAGATGCAACCAACTGCACTGACCATCGGACCCACACGAGGAGACTCATGCCAGCAACTGTTGGCCACTTGCCCCTTCATGGCCATCAACGGCCGCATATGGGACAAGTGCCCGGGGGCTACTATGGGATCCCTGGCAACTAGGGTGCCATGGACCTACGGTTGCTGGGCCCATAGTGGCTACTCGGAAGCAATCGCTCGAGGAGGCTACTCCCGAGTGAGGCTCCACGTGGCGTAAAGCCCTCATGGAGACACGCAACTGGAGCAGAAGACAGGCTCGGGGAGGAACTCCCTCGCGGAGGTCCCCGAGCCACCAGCCTCTCCACGTCAGAAATCCCCTTTGGAGTCGATAAGATCACCCAAGGGAGCATCGGATGCCATTTTTGCGGGCCCCGCCGGCAAGGACGAGGAGAGCGTGCTGCTGGAGCTACGAGACAAGCCGGGCAGCCGCCGCACACGTCATGGCTGAGCTCAAAAGCTCCATCCCGAAGAGGCGAGATGCCATTGCCTCTTTGGTGCTAAAGCGGGCTCGACGAGGACCAAGCAACCAAGGCCCTGTCTTTGCCACTTTGGTGCAAAGACGGGATGGACGGACCTCAGCACCTGCCATGGACCGACACTTTAATCGACCATGGACTAGGTCTATCCTGTAAAGGGCGGGGACGTTTCCCACCCTCAGTTTGGAGATGTGGAAACCCTTCTCCCTCAAGATATTTCGGGGGAAGAGGACCAGCTCCTCTATATAAGGACTAGCCTTGCTAGCATAGAAGGGGACGAACGATCCAGAGCGATCGCAAACCCTAGGCACTTGTACGGTCATCTTCTCCATGGAGACCTGCAATACATCCACCAAGGCAGGACATAGGGGTTTTACCTCTGCGAGGGCCCTGGACCAGGGTAACCACTGTGTCTCTCTCTGCAGTGTTACCGTCGGCAAGGCGACGACGAGCCCTTGAGTCCCCAGTGTTCGAACCTCTCGGATTCGGTGACACCCGTGTTCCTACGTGGACACGAATCTCCGACAGAAACAGATGTCAACTTTTCCCAACATATCTCAAAGATATCGAGATAACAACAAAACACTAAACTCGCGCTACGACTCGCAAGGCTTACCAAACAACAAACAAAGGATGATAGGTATCGGAAAAGAAACACGGCTCATATGGGTAACAGGTCGAGTAGGACACGTGAGTCGAACAAAATCGCAACATAAGGATAGCAATAGAGCAACAAGACTAAAACTGTAAAATAGGTAAAGGGGGAGGGCTCGCCTGTCAGATCAGCGGTAGTGGTACAAGCGGGATCCTCCTGAGGGTGGTACTCATACTCATGCTCGAACTGCTCGGTGTCGGTGTCTACTCGATAAGAACTAACACACATACAAGAAAGGAAAGTGTGCAAATCAATACAAGGTAATGCAATGCGACAATATGATGTGAGATAAAGTGCAATAGGGTCCATGCATAGCAAAATTAAGTGGTGCATTGGAATTAACCAAACACAATTTAAATTGCCCTCACATAACACTTAATTTGAATGGAATTACCATTTGCCCGAACAGTAACAATGGTCTATGATGCATGACATGTTCACATTTGGATCCTCACATTTTTCTAATACAAAATGATATAAAATTTCTCAAATTTGGAGTTATAGAACTCAAGATATGAATTTTCCAAATTATAGGTATTTAATAGATTATTTAGATACATGTCAAATTTTAACAGTTTAAAAGTGGAAACAGACTTCAAATTCATGTTGTTTGAATTTTTGGATATTCATAGAATTATCATTTGTTTGAATTGTTCTTTGAAATGTTTGAATTTGAAATAATTCAAAATATGCAGAAAAACATATTAAAATGAAAAGGAAAAAGCTTCTGGAACTTTTTGCACCGGGGTGGTTCTAGACCTAGTCGCTGAACAGTGGGTCCCGGCCAGGTGGCGCACTGATGGAGCAAAGACCACCAGCGTGGCCTTGCTGAGCCGCTGACCACCTGGGCCCACCTGGAAAATGAGGCCGACACGAGGCGGAAACAAAATGGATGGCCGCATCGTCCTGGAGAAGCTCCGGCAGGGTACGTGAACACGTTGAGCATCATGGAGCTTCAGTGCATCAATCGGACCCTTCGACGTTTGCTCGCGTGCACTAGTTCGGCGGGAAAGGTTCGCCGGAGTTGGAGGCCATGGCGGTGCAGACGACGGCGACATCGCGCAGTGAAACTATGGTGACAGATGAACCAGGGCAAGAGAGGAGTAACGGAGTCTCACCCAGGGGCTCGTGGACGTGTTCGGAGAGGCGGACGGAGAGGTGGGCGAGCTCGAAGAAGACAGGATAGAACGGAGGAAGACGGAGCAGACTTGCGGAGACCGTCGGTGCTGAGGATGGAGAAGATGTTCTCGAGCGCTCCCAGCTCCGGGACTTCAGCGAGGAGGATGAGGGAACCACGGTGGCTCCGTCCCCATGCGCGTCGTGGCGAACGGCGGCTCCAGGCGACGGTGAGCTTGAGGTTTTCCCTGCGAATTTCTTTTCCGGACTGAAGATTTTTTTGCTTTTCTTCGGTAGCTTCTCTCGGCAACGAAGAAGAAAGGAGGGAGATTGGGAGGATGCAGCGGTGGCACGCAAGAGGAAGAAGGAGCTAGAGTTTGCTGAGTGTTGGTGAGGAGGAGGAACAAAGTAGAGGAGGGTGGCGACAAGAAGGGAGCGGTTCAGCCCTGCGTGCCTCTGCTCCTCACGTGGTCGAGGTGGAGGAGGATGATAAATAGGGGAAAGAAGCCGGCCGGCTTGGTGGGCTGGGTCGCACGGTGATAGGAAAAGAGAGAGGAGTGGGCCGTCGGGTGTATTGGGCTGGAAGGTTAGTTTTGTTTTTGTTTTTCTCTTTTCTTTTCTATTTTTCTACTTTCTTCTCTCCTCTTTTTCAAACCAAAGATTGAAACTCATTTGAATTCAAGAAGTTTTGGAAAATGAAAGGGGAAGAAAAGGGTTATGTAATCATCATTGTTTTGACAAAAAACTTTGTAGTCATAAGAAAATACTTTGTTGCATAAAATATTGGCACCACATATTAATGGCATAAAATAAGAAATGGGGATTTAGGGTTTAGGGAAATTATTGGCTTGAACCATTTGAAAATTTAGGTCAAGTGATGGATGGTTTTGGCTTGGTTAGCTTTCTTGGAACATCACAAGTGAAGTAGAGAGAGAAACAAGAAAGAGAGGGAAAGATCTCCACATGAAATATAGAGGAAGTAAAACCAAATGCAACTTTGATAAAACCCAAAAGTGGCATGATGAAATGCATGAGATGCAAGGATGATGCACAAAACTTGGAAACCTAAAAGGGTAGCTCACTTGGGATGTTACAAATGCCCCCCTTGAAGGAATCGTGCCCCGAGATTCTCAAGAGGAATTGAAGAAGGAAGGGTACTCGGAACGGAGTTGATCTTCACGTTCCCACATTGCTTCTTTATCGGAATGGTGCAAGCACTGCACCTTGAGAAACTTGACAGAGTTGTTGCGAGTTCGATGTTCCGCTTCATCAAGAATGCGAACGGGATGCTCTTTGTACGAAAGATTTTCTTAGAGGTCGATGGACTCGTGATCAACTGCACGGCCCGGATCTTTGAAGCACTTCTTGAGTTGTGACACATGAAAGACATCATGCACCTTGGAGAGTTTCTCGGGAAGTTCCAGGAGATAACCTAGTAGTGGCAAACCAACCAAGGGACAGAGCCAGTGCGGTACTAATCGATTTCTGTCAAACCCTGGTCTGTTTGCGTTTTGACCCAAACCTATACTGGTAGTGGCGCACCCCTAGAAGTGCGCCATTGCTAAGCCTCATAGTGGCGCACCCCTGGAAGTGCGCCATTGCTAAGGGGGTCTGTGACTTAGACAAAAATCCCCCGGCCGTCCCTTGGTTCCCCACTCCCCATTCTCCCCACTCGCTCTCGATTCACCTCCCACCGGCGACGCCCTCTCCGACGCCACCTCCCACCGGCGACCACCGGCGGCCGCCCCTCCCTCGATTCACCTCGGACCCCGGCGACGCCCGCCACGCGCAGAGCGACGCCCGCCGGCTACCTGCCCCCGCCCCTCCCGACCGCAGTCATCGGGCGACGGAGAGGCTCCCCTCCCGGTGGCGACAGGTACCTCCTCCCTCTTCCCTGCGTCTCCCTCCGCCCGCCGTCTTCTTTTTCGGGGCCTCCCTCTTTCCCGTCCTCCCCTTCCCTCCTTCACCCCTTCCCCCTGGCCGCCCCTCCCTGCCATGACCCAACCCTAACCCTAGAACTGTGGCTCGGGAGATGGTTTAACGGCGGCGGGAGGTGGTTCAACAGCGGCGGAAGGTGGGCGAACGACGGGACTAGGGGAGCCCGGTGCCTTCTCCTCTCCTCTGGTTCCACCACAACTTGTCATATTCATCTGTTTGTAATTTTGGATTTGCAGATTCTGTGGAGAATAAGAAGTTGTGAGCCCAATTGAAGGTTTGAAATTCGTTTTATATACTCTATATACTCAGATATGTACTTGGGCAATATGCAAATGTGTTGTTCATCATGTGAATGCTTACATGTTAATATGATATGCAATTATGATAATTTTGCAGTAGTATTCAACTAAATCCTAATTCAACTAAGCTGCAAGTTAATTCAACTTAAAGATGCTTGCCCTTGCAGTACTTTTTGCTTGCTTGCTTGATATTGTTGGTAGCTTGCTGCTGCTACTAGCTAGTGCATGCTCGAGCTACTAGCTACGATGTTAGGTATGATGATGTTATGTCCAAATATCAATCTCTTGTGCATCCTACCCTGCCATTCCATTTGCTTTGGTATCTCAAAATGCCGATGATTAGAATGTTTGGTCAACTGTACACTCCGGGGTGACGCCAGTGAGCCTGGTGTGATGGCACAAATATCAATCTCTTGTGCATCCTACCTGGCCTCACTGACGCCATCCCGGGATGTTCATATTTGTTTCGACCAACAATGTATGAGGCATTCCATTTAGTTCATACTAGCTACTTCTTAATTGCATTGGCCTTTCTTCCATTGTAGTGCCGATGATTAAATTGTTTGGTCACTTGTACACTCCGGCGTGGGGCCAGTGAGCCTGGTGCGATGGCACAAATATCAATCTCTTGTGCATCCTACCTGGCCTCACTGACCCCATCCCGGAATGTTAATATTTCTTTCGACCAACAAAGTATGAGGCATATGATATCTAGTTGAGATACCACTTGGCTCTTTCTTCCATTTTAGTGCCGATGATTAGAATGTTTGGTCACCTATACGCCGCAATATACTTTGTAGACGGGCCCCCCTTTCCCCAGCCGCCGTTCCGTGAACGAGTCCTTGACGAGACAACAACGCCGACCTGCCTCTCCGGTGCAGAACCACGCCAGTCCAAGCCGCCTCCCTTGTGGCCGCAAGGGAGGCGGCTGGGACTGCCGTGGTTCTGCGCCGAGAGGCAGATCGGCGTTGTTGTGTCGTCAGGACCCGTTCATGGAACGGCGGCCGGAAAGGGCGCCCTTCTGCAAAGTATACTGCGGTGTATACTGCAACTATGGTTTCTGACCATAGTATTTGTGTTGACCAATAATGTATGAGGCACTTATTCCATTTTGTCATTCCATTTGCTTTGGTATTTTCAGAATGCCGATGATTAGAATGTTTGGTCACCTATACACTTGGAGGAGGGGCCAGTGAACCTGGTGCGATGACACAAATATCAATCTCTTGTGCATCCTACTTGGTTTCACTGACGCCTTCTCTAAATGTTCATATTTGTTCCGACCAACAAAATATGAGGCATTCCATTTAATTCATACTAGCTACTTGTCTCTTATTTGAGTTTGCACTTCTTAATTGCATTGGCCGATGATTAAATTTTGTGGTCACTACACTTGGGGGAGGCGCTAGTGAGCCTGGTGCGATGACACAAGTATCAATCTCTTGTGCATCCTACCTGGCCTCACTAACGCCTTCCCTAAATGTTAATATTTGTTTGGACCAACAATGTATGAGGCATTCCATTTAGTTCATACTAGCTACTTGTCTCTTATTTGAGTTTGCACTTCTTAGTTTCTTTGGCTTGTTCATATATGTGCAGATATGACGTGGTATGTCGTGTACAAGGGCAAGGTTCCCGGAGTCTACAACGACTGGGAGGAGTGTCGGAGACAGGTTCACCGTTTTAGCGGTAACAGCTACAAAGGGTACACCACTAGAGCGGAGGCCGAAGATAGATACGCACGCTATTTGGCGGGAGAGAGGACGGAGCGGAGGAGGAACCGGATGAAGACCACTATTATCGGGATGGTGCTAGTAGTGACTCTAGCTCTCTTCTATGTGATTGTACTTTAGATGATCGATCTTGTGTAACCACTAGCTCATTTGCGACTTTGTAACCCCGTAACTTGCATTGTAACCTCGTAACTTCTCTAATGTGAAATCTTGTGAATCATGTGGGGCTAATGTGAAGAATTATGTATGGATAAGTTGTGCTGTTGTTTATATGTGTTATGTATCCTGTATTGTGCTATTGTACTGTGATATACAACCTGTATAAATACCTGCCAGGATACAAAAAAAAAATTCGAAATTCGTAGCAGTGGCGCACTAGTGGCCCATCAGTGGCGCACGTCCACTAAGTAGCAGTGGCGCACTGCGCTGGATCCAGTGGCGCACTGCCCTGTGATCCCCTCCGAGACTAGCAGTGGCGCACCAGGAACCTCAGCAGTGGCGCACGTCCTGGAGACAGCAGTGGCGCACGTCCACACGCAGCAGTGGCGCACCGCCTCGCTGAAACAGTGGCGCACGCAAAACGGTAGCAGTGGCGCACCTCGTCTAGACAGTGGTGGCGCACTGCCATTGACCAACAGTGGCGCACCACTTTGGAGTAATAGTGGCGCACTGCTGGACATGTCAATGGCGCACCACGCAGTGCGCCACTGGTATCCAGGCTAGTAGTGGCGCACCCCTAGTGCGCCACTACTAGGAGTTAGCAGTGGCGTGATAGCAGTGGCGCACCACTAGTGCGCCACTGAAGGCTATATGTGGTGCGCCACTGATTGCCTTTTTCCTAGTAGTGTTGTTGCCGATCATAGGCTCAAAACCTTGTATACTTCTGAATTTTCTTGAGCTGCACATTTAACTTATTAATATTCATTCTTTACTTACCCTTGACTTTTAATCTATCGGGTGCGCAATCAGCGCTCCCGATGGGAGTAGCCCCCGAGGCTATGGTCGGGTGCATGCAGCCGATCATAGGCTCAAAAAGTATATTTCAGTCAAATGTTTTGTCGAGTGAGCCTTCCTCTTTATATTGCCTTTGCTCATGACGTCATTGCTGACGATGATGGCGTGTTCGAGTTCCTCAGTAGATGCTCTGATTTGACTTGTCATTGGTGGGCCCTAACATACGCTGATGAACACGTGGCGACGCCCACAATTCTTGATTTGACCGAACAGCCACACGTTCACCGAGGCGCCCAGCGAAACAGCGCAAGTGGAGAAATTTGGCCGGGCGTTGCGTTTCCTTCCACCACGTGGTTGCCGTAGATGTGCGCCGCAGCACCCATCCCTAAGATCGAACGGTTGTTCTTGATCGACCCTTAAGATAAAGTGATCCCCTTTTTTTACTGTGCCTGCTCATTCGCTACTTTCGCCGCCGAAGTTCATCTTCCTCCTCGCGCCATTGCCCTTCCTTTCCAGAGCCCAAGCCACTCTTTTCTCTCTTCTTCCAACCACCAATCACTTCCTCCTCCGTCATGGGTAAGAAACAAACCTCTTCGTACACCGCTGGCGACGCAACCTCCGGAAAATCCCGGGTCGCAGGATGGGAGCGATCCAAGTTCACCAAGGGCGACCTCCGCAAGGTGCGCCAGTTCTGGCTGCTCCCCGCGATGGCGTAGGTGAAGTTTCCCGGCGACGATACTATGCCCCGACCCGACGAAGGCTGGCAGGTAATGTTCCTCGCTTTCCTCTTTCGCGGTCTCTCTGTCCCTGCCCACGAATTTCTTCGTGGGATTCTCTTTGTTTACGGCGTGCAGCTGCATCAGCTCACGCCAAATTCTATCTTGCACGTTGTGTGCTTCATAACCTTCTACGAATGCTTCCTGGGCATTGACCCGCATTGGGGCCTATGGAGGCGCATATTTTTCATCTGGTGCAACGCGACAAGGACCGCCGTCCATGACATTAGCGGGGCCATCATCTCTATTCGGCCAGAAGCCGAATACTTCGACTTCAAGATGGCCGAGTCCATCCCGAACTGGTGCAAGAAATGCTATTTATTGTTACGCATGCTTTGTTGAATGCAAGAGACATCACTTTATACTTCATATTGCTTATTGTCATTCTTTATTGACTGAACCTGGTGAGACTTTGCATGATTACATAGAAGCATTGCAATAAACTCCAACTTCCATGTTAGCCTTATCACCTTTATGCTCGAGGACGAGCATAGGTTAAGTTTGGGGATGTTGATGCATGTAAAGTGCATACATGAACTTAGCACTTTATTGACACATATTACCACCTATTTGCATCTTATATAATGTTATTTCCATGTTTTATGATGTTTTCGGGGGTTTTCTAAACAATCCCCTCTCCTCCGGTTCTAATTCTGTTTGGCAGAAAACACCTCTATTTAGTGTTTTTGACTTTATAGGAGCTACGGGACTCGAAAAAGGGCAAGGTCAGGGGCCACGCTTCGGAATTTTTGAGACAAACAAGATGGGATGAATAGGGACACCGGGAGACAAACATGCTGGGAAAGAGGCCTGGTGCCGCGCCCTCCCCCTCTGGCCGCGCCACCGACACTCTTTCTCACCTCGAGCGTCCGTTTCGCCTCAATCTTTTGCGAACCGACTTCTTTTGACCTAAAAACCACTATATATACGACCCTCGAGGGTTTCTTCGAGGCTACATCGGCGGAGATCAAAAACACATAAATAGAGAGTCGGCAGGCCGCCGCCGGTGGAGATCGGAGGGGGGAAACGCTGCCGGAATCGCCTCAGGTGCACTCCACCCCCCTCCGGTGTGGGCATCATCAGCATCTTCATCATCTTCATCACCATCTACAGCAGCACCATCTTCATCTACCCCTTGTAATCTCTATGTCTTTGTTTGAGTAGTGACTTGTTCATGGCAATTGTGAGATACTTTGTGATGGTTGCATATAAGTATTTGTTATCTTCTATGATGATGTTTTGTACTGACATATGAGTGAACACATATGTTGGGGAATGCATGAGGTTATCACCGTTGCATGATGATAGGAGGAGGGACAGCTGGAGCTTGACAGAAACCATGTCCCAATTCTTAGATATGCATGTTATATTAATTCATGGTTAATGAACGGGGGTATAACTATGGGGACCTTTAAACTTATAGCGGTGGTTGGACTTTATGTCTTAATAATTCCTTTGTTTGCTCATACCTATGGCCTTGGGATCAATCACTAGTGGTGTATTTGCACATATCTATGGCTACACCTATCTATGGCTCCTCTCTATAAGAAACACCAAAAAGACTATCTTTATGCTTCACTAATTATGACAACCACACAAATGAAGTAACAATTTGCTATAACACTTACTCCCTTGAGTTACTCCATTTTACTCCACTTCATCTAATTTTACTTTATTGCACTTTATTTTTCTTGCACTGGTTTTACTTCTTGCATTTTAATTTCAGCACTTATAGTTTATAGTAAAAACCTCTACACACACACCATTGGGCTTTAGAGAATAGATAGTTTACCTTCAGCTCCTCATGGGTTCGACACTCAAATACTTATCGAATTGTACTGCGGTGATCCCCTGCACTTGGGGGTTATCAAGATTCTTTTCTGGCGCCGTTGCAGGGGAGCGTAGCATTAAGCTTCTATTCTTGTTTGCATTGCTACTGAGATTGCTAAGAAACGTAGAGAATCAGAAGAAGGGAAAAGATTAGAATATTGCTTGAGACTTCTAAATTCTATTGCTAAGGATTTGCTTGACTACCATTATTATAAAAACTGTTGCTCTAGACAAAATTCTAGACACTTTGAATTTCAATGTAGATCCCATGAAGAATATGTTATTGCGTCCTATCATAGGCGTGATTATGCTCATTTAGGGATGGAACAAGTCAAGCAATTTGTTGTTTCTATAGCAGCCTCTGAATTATACACCTTCGTTTGTAAACGTAAAGCTTGCCTTGTAGCTTCTAAAGTTGAAAATTTAATTTTTTGTATCTTTTATCATGGTATGAAAAACCACAAGGATAATATCAATGTTGTTGACTATAATAAGAGGGTCAAAGCTGCCCAAGAGAGCACTAATATTTTGCAGGGAGAAGGTGATGAAAGCATAAGCTTGGGGATGTCCATGCAGCCCCAAGAGGAAGACAAAGAGGAACAAAAGAAGTAGGAAGAGGATGATAAAAGCATAATCTTGGGGATGCCCATGCAACCCCAAGAACAGCATGAAGAAGAACAAGAGGAGGAAGAATGGAGTAGCTACCCATCTCTAACTCCCAACAATGGTAAAACACAAAACACTCCTTCTTATAATATTGATGATGATCCTCTATGTGATATAAGTTTTTCTAATTTATGGGAGGATCATGATGATTTAAAAGAAATAGATGATACCATAAGCTCATTAGATGATTTGTCTATATGTGGTGATTCTATTCACAACTATGTTATTGAGTTTACTCTTGATGCTTCCAAATATTATGAAAGAGGAAGAGATAAGCGCCCTCTTTATGTATTCATGTTATTTAAAATGCAAGCTACTATTCATTATATGCATTGGCTACCATTTATTTGCTGTTATTTATTCATATATAAAATTCCAATGCGTAGGAAGAGAGTGAGACTTAAAAGTTAATGGTTTCAAATCTTGTGGTGTGCTCCATATGCTTTCAAGTAACTTTTAACTTGAGCACACCTTTATGCCCTTGTTAAATAACTTTATTTCTCATTACATATTACTTAGTTTATAAGTTTTAATAAAAGCATAAAAAACTATGGAAGAGTAAATGAGAAGGATGAACGATGAAGAAATTGGGGTCGACCTTGAGCATGTGTTGTTCATGCCAATGGAACCATTGCAAAGTCTATATCATTAAAATTCTTCCTACAGCAAAACTAAATAAAAAGAGTGTTTACTTTCCTTATATATGTTAGCTTCTTGAATAAAATGGTTTCCCAATGATTCCTATCGTTTCCATCTTGGTAGAATTTATCATATCATTTGTTTGGAGAACTAACCATTTTGAGGCATTGAAGTATTATGGAGATAAAAATATTTCTTTGTTTGAGATGAGTAACATGATATGATGATGAAGAAGTAGAGGACCAGAAGTAGCAAGATCATAATCTTGGGGATGACCATGCATCCCCCTCTTCTTTCAAATATCTCAAGTAAATCATTTCAAACTCATGTTCTAGTTTTATCTTCATGATCCCTTTGAATGTTTGCGGGGACCATGTTTTTATTTATCTTTGTTTTTTTTGGTTTTTCATATGCATGCTTGCTGTAGCATGTTAGTTTCCTTTTAGTTTACTCTCTGGTTTCTCAATAAAGTACCAAGGTTTTTACCCATTTGGATGATAAAAGTTGCAAACAAAATATGGAGTTGCTGATTCCTGCGCTGCACTTTTTAGTGCACGATTTTTCTGATGTTTTTGGTAACTCCTAAAATCTTGATAAATTCACAGTAGCTGTAGCTTTTCATCCTCTATATGAACGTAAATTGGCTAAAATTCCTGACTTGTCGAAGTGGTCTAAATAATTCAGTTTTGCTACAGCAAAAATTCTGGACAGATTTTGTTTCTTAATGTTAGATCCATTCTTTTAAGTATCAAAATGATTTTTGCTTGAAAATTTTGATATATTAGAATGAGTAGAATATTATATGCTCTCTGGTTCATAAAGATATAATTTTATTTATGTAGAAAAGAGCAGCAAGCATGATATGTTTTTACCACTAATGTCACCCCATAGAAAAGAATGGGAAAAAAGTTTTGTGTTGAAGTTTTTTTCACAGGGAATGGAGGAACACCACACCAAGAGAAATCCAAGAATGGTGAAGACCATAAGCTTGGGGATGCCCAAGGCACCCCACTGGACTCATATTAAAATTCTCGGTATGCACACTTCTAAACTTTGTTTTTTGAGCAACATAGAATTCACGCAAAAACTTGGAGCGTCCTTTATTAGTTTTATGTCTAGTTTTGCCTTAAAATAAATATTACCATCATGACAAATGCCTTGAATGATTATGAAATAGATACTAAAGTAATTTATCCTATTCTTTAAAAAATAATTTTCATGCTTATGTGGGAATTGATAAAAGAAAGTATGACACCTTTGCTATATTTATGTGTGCACTTTAACCATAGCAAATACTTGTGCATAGTTTCATCAATATTTGGGGAAGTGATATTAGATGTTTACTATCTTTGTGTTCTCCTCACTATATTTGATGCAAATGAGATATTATTAAATAACATTACTTATACTTGATTGAGAGATAGTAGCTTCGAATAAAAGACTATGCATCCCATTATGCTTGTTATTGTGGACTTGGCACATGTTCAATGATAAATAATTATTATATCAAAGAATTAATGGGCTAAAACTAAGAAGTGCCCGAGGAATAAACATATTCCTATGTGTCTTTAAAATATGAAGGTTGATGTCTGTGTGTCAGTCCCGTCTTTTAAATGGTGAACCTCATCGTTGAAGCATATGTAAGTCAGTTGATAGTATCTTTGGTTGACCAAACAATCTCTTGCTAGCCTTTGAGCCAATGAGGCACCACTTAGAAAGAAAAGAAAAATAAAAAAAAGAGGAAAAAAAAAGAGAAGGAAAAGAAAGAAAAGAAAAAAAAAGAGGAAAAAGAGAAGAAGAGTTAGAACCCAATGAGTCGGCTATTTTTATATCAATGGGAACAACCCCTGCCACTCATAAGGTTAAAAGCTAAGAAGCGAACACCTAACCCATTTTCATTTCACTTTATGGTCAACTAAAGATACTAGCTACTTACTCATGTGTGATTCTTCTATGAGAGTTTGAATGTTAAAAGACTGTAGAGGGGTACGACATCCTCCGATTATTTGGTTTGCAATGCAAGCATGGTGAATTTCTAGTCAACAATTAAAGGAATCAAAAGTCTCAAAAACCTTGCTTATGATTCAATCAAATGCGATGTTAGAACTCTATATGTTGCTACTATCAATTAATTTTGTCCAAGCAGTGTTGCCATATATTATCTCTTTTACACCATGTATAGATAGCAGCACACCAACATAGTGAATCTTTATTAGCACTTTGCTATTTCATTAATTAAGCTATGTTTCAGATATTTGCCATGTTAAATTGTTATGCATGCATAGAGCAAAGTTTTTGTCAAAGTATTTTTAGAAGCATTGCAATAAACTCCAAAGTCCATGTTAGCTTTATCACCTTTATGCTCGAGGACGAGCATAGGTTAGGCTTGGGGATGTTGATGCATGTAAAATGCATACATGAACTTTGCACTTTATTGCAACAAATTACCACATATTTGCATCTTATATAATGTTATTCCCATGTTTTATGATGTTTTAGGGGATTTTCTAAACAATCCCCTCTCCTCCGGTTCTAATTCTGTTTGGCAGAAAATGCCTCTTTTTAGTGTTTTTGACTTTACAGGAGCTACGGGACTCGAAAAAGGGCAAGGTTAGGGGGCACGCTTCGATATTTTTGAGACGAACAAGATGGGCTGAAGAGGGACACCCGGAGGTCAATAGGCTGGGAAAGAAGAATGGTGGTGCGCCCTCCCCCTCCGGGCGCACCACCAGTACTCGTTTCCATCTCGAACGTCCGTTTCACTTCAATCCAACGCCAACCGACTTGTTTTGACCTAAAAACCACTATATATACGACCCCCTGGGGTTTCGTCGAGGCTACGGCGGCGGAGATCAAAAACATATAAACAGAGAGTCAGCAGGCCACTGCCGGCGGAGATCGGAGGGGCGAAACGCTGCAGGAATCGCCTCCGGTGGACTCTACCCCCTCCAGTGTGGGCATCATCAGTATCTTCATCACCATCTACAGCAGCACCATCTTCATATACCCCTTGTAATCTCTAGGCAAACATGCTGTGTGAGGCAATATATTGTTTTCCCATGATCTATTGTATCTCTATGTTGATGTTTGAGTAGTGACTTGTTCATGGCAATTGTGATACAGTTTGTAATGGTTGCATATAAGTATTGGTTATCTTCTATGATGATCTTTTGTACTGATATATGAGTGCACACATATGTTGGGGCATGTTGATAGGATGAGGGATAGCTGGAGCCTGACAGAAACCATGTCCCAATTCTTAGATGCATGTTGTATTAATTCATGGTTAATCAAACGGGGGGTATAACTATGGGGACCTTTAAACTTATAGCGGTGGTTGGACTTTATGTCTTAATAATACCTTTGTTTGCTCATACCTATGGCCTTGGGATCAATCACTAGTGGTGTATTTGCACATATCTATGGCTACACCTATCTATGGCTCCTCTCTAGAAAAAACACTAAAAAGACTATCTTTATGCTTCACAAATTATGACAACCACACAAATGAAGTAATAATTTGCTAGAACACTTACTCCCTTGAGTTACTCCATTTTACTCCACTTCATCTCATTTTACTTTATTGCACTTTATTTTTCTTGCACTAGTTTTACTTCTTGCATTTTAATTTTTAGCACCTATAGTTTATAGTAAAAACCTCCACACACACACACCATATCTCCTAGATTTGCATAGAAGGCCATATAAATGGGTTATAGGGCTTTAGAGAATAGATAGTTTACCTTCAGCTCCTCGTGTGTTCGATACTCAAATACTTATCAAATTGTACTGCGGTGATCCCCTGCACTTGGGGGTTATTAGTCACGCTCAACCACCTCCGCGAGCTGTGCTAGAGCCCTGGCGAGACTCTCCGCATGTTCACCCAGCGCTTCATCCAGACCTGCAACAAGATACCCAAGGTCTCCTCTGCAGACATCGTCTCTACATTCTGCTCCGGTGTCACCGATGTGCGGATTCGCGAGAAGCTCCCCATCCACGACGAGCTCACCTCCCCCGCTAGGATCGTTGAGCTGGCCGACATGTGATGCAAGGCTGAGGAGGGGCGCATGTTCGTCCACAACGACCCCGCCGCAAAGCCCACCAAGAGGAAGAACAAGGACTCCAAGCGCAAGATAGAAGTTGTCCTCGCGGCGGAGCCCGAGCAGAAGCATCATCGCACGGAGGACGACGCGAGCAAGGATGAGTGTCCCTACTGCATCTACCCCAAGAAGCATACTGAGGACTGCTACGAGCTCAAGAAGCTTCGCAACAAGCACGGCAGCCAGAGGAGGCGTGGAAATGGTCGCGGAGGTGGCCACGGCAGTGGCCGCTTCGGCGTTCATGGCAACAACTACCAGCAAAACCCTCACGAGGACAATGCTGCGCAGCAGCACCTCGACGAGGGGAATGACAACTTCATCGACGAGGAAGCTGGGGGCTACCAGGAGCCGCGCAGGCTCATGGCTTGTATCCTTGGTGGGGCTCAGGCGCCCATCTCCAGCCGCCACTTCAAGCAACTCTCCCGCGAGATCGCCGCCGCATGCCCTGAAGCCGACCCCCAGAAGCTCAAGTGGGCGCAATACGCAATCACCATTGACACCGGCGATCACCCCAAGTCCACCAAGACTATGGGCACCATCCCTCTGGTGTGCACTTCCACCATCAACAATGTCGCCGTCACCAAGACGCTCATCGACGGGGGTGCTGGCCTCAACGTGATCTCCATCGAAACCTTCGAGAAGATGCAAGTGCCCCACAAGCGCCTGATGTTGACGAGGCCTTTCTCGGGCGTGACTGAAGGAACAACTATACCCCTGGGGCAGGTGCACCTCCCCGTCACGTTCGGGACCCGCGACAACTACTGCTCCGAGCTCATTGACTTCGACGTCGCGCACGTGGGCTTGCCCTACAACGCCATCCTGGGATATCCAGCGCTGGCCAAGTTCATGGCCGTCACTCACCATGCCTGCAACACTGTCAAGCTGTCGGGCTACAGCGGAACCATCAACGTCCACGGCGACTAAAAACATGCAGTGCGTTCCATCGAGCATGTCTACAAGGTTGCTGTTGCGGCATACCCCACTGACGAAGACCTCGTCGAGCAAGGAAGAAGTAGATGGTCTCTCAGGAGCGGGCCACGGTGAAAAGGGCCGCCGCTACAGAGGACCTCACCGAGCATGTTGCCATCCCCGCGAAGAAGAAGCAGCAGGCCACCAAGGCCACCACGGCAAAAGAAGGCTGCTAATGCCAAGAATCCCGCCGCGCAAGTCGCAGAGGGCTCCACGAGGAAGAGGCAGTTCACCCAGGAGCGTGCCATGACGAAGAAGGTGCCACTGGACGCTAGTGGCTCGGGGGCTATCGTCACCATCGGTGGGAGCCTCCCTCCCAAATAGGAAAGCGTGCTCAGCGCCTTCCTGCGGCAAACTCTGACATGTTCGCTTGGACACCGTCAGATATGTCTGGCATTCCCAGGGAGGTGATTGAGCACCACTTAGCTGTGTGTCCCACGGTGCGTCTAGTGAAGCAGAAAGTGCAACGACAGGCACATGAGAAACAAGACTTCATCATTCGGGAGATCGAGAAGCTCAAGAAGGCCAAGCTCTTCCGCGAGGTCGCCCACACCCAGTGGATCGCCAATCCCGTCTTGGCGCCCAAGACCACTGGCGATGGGCGTCTCTGCGTTGACTTCACTGACCTCAACAAGGCCTGCCCCAAGGAGCCTTACCCGCTCACAAGAATCGATCAGATTGTGGACTCCACGGCGGGCTGCGACCTCCTTTGCTTCTTGGATGCCTTCTCCGGGTACCACCAGATCAAGATGGCAAAGGAGGATGAAGAAAAGATAGCGTTCATCACCCGTTGCGGTGTGTTCTTCTACGTCTGCATGCCTTTCGGCCTGAAGAATGCTGGAGCTACCTTCCAGAGGCTCATGCGCATCGCCCTAGGAAAACAGATGGGCAGAAATGCTAAAGCTTTCGTTGACCACATTGTGGTGAAGACCACGAGCATCACACTCTCATCGCGGACCTCGAGGAGACCTTCGCCAACCCGTGCAAGGTGAACGTCAAGCTCAACCCCTTCAAGTGCGCTTTTGGGGTGCCTTCAAGCAAAATTCTCGGGTTCCTCGTTTTGCACCGCGGCATCAAGGCCAATCCAGACAAGATCAAGGCCATAGAGGAAATGCGACCTCCACGACGGTTCAAGGACATGCAACGCCTGGCGGGATGCATGGCCGCTCTCGGGCGCTTCATCTCTAGGCTTGGCGAGAAGGCTCTGCCCTTCTTCAAGCTCATGAAAAGGTCCGGCAAGTTCGAGTGGACTCCAGAAGTGGCCGTGGCTTTCGAGGAGCTCAAGAGATACCTCACCAGTCCTCCAATCATGGTCACTCCAAGGACCCGCGAGCCTCTACTGTTGTACTTAGCAGCCACTCCGCAAACAGCAAGAGCGGTCCTCATGGCGGAGCAAGAGGAGCCAGTCACCGCTAAGAAGAAAGCCACCTCCCCGAGCCCCGAGCCTCCTGACAAGGGAGCGACAGCACCATCAACACCTAAGGCCGCGCATCAAGAAAATCTCGCCGAGGAAGCAAACTTCGCCGAGGAACCTAGCCTCGCCGAGGCCACGCATGAAGCAAACCTCGGTGAGGAGGAGAACCCTGTCAAGCCCACCGCCAAGAATCACGAAGAGCCAGCTCCAGCAACATGACTTGTCCAGCGTTCGGTCTATTTCGTCAGTACGGTGCTGCGCGACGCGCGTGAGCGCTACACCATGCAACAAAAGCTCCTCTACGCTCTCCTCATCGCCTTCAGGAAGCTACACCACTACTTCCAGGGCCACCCCATCAAGGTGGTCACAGCCTATCCCCTGGAGCAGGTCCTGCACAACTCCAACGCCACGGGCTGGGTTGCTGAGTGGCCCATTGAGCTGCAACCATTTGAGCTGACATTCAACAACACTAGCACCATCAAGAGCAGAGCGCTGGCAGAGTTCACCGTGGAGTGGATTGATCCCTTCGCAGAGGAAGATCACGAAGAAGAGTCCCTGCTGCCAGGAGTTGTAGCTTCGGGCCACTGGAACATGAACTTCGACGGCGCATTCACAAAATCGGGCGCTGGGGCTAGCGCCGAACTCACCTCACCAACTGGCGACAAGCTCTACTTTGACCCCAAGGAAAAGGTCTCCAACAACATCGCCGAATATGAGGGCCTCCTCGCTGGGCTCAGAGCCACGATCGCTCTCGGGATCAAGCGCATCGTCATCCTGGGCGATTCACAACTCCTCGTCAACTTCTCCAACAAAAGAAACAAGCCCAAGGATGAACACACGATGGCATACCTCGAGGAGGTGCGCAAGATATAGAAGCACTTGCTCGGCCTGGAGCTGAGGCACATTCCTCGTGGAGACAACCAGGAAGCAGACGAAATCTCCAACTGAGCATCCCGCTGAGAACCTCAACGACCGGGCGTCTTCGAGGAGAGGCTCCTAAAGCCATCAGCGGCGCCCCCAGCTACAAGTGATGCATCCCTCGACGAGGAGCCTCCACCACCGCCAACAACGGGAGGCCCAGATTGTGGCTAACCTAATGGCGGCCGTCTCATCCTGGCGCTAACCCCTCAGGCCGTGTCACGTCTCGCCTACGCGGACACCGGGGATGACCACACCCCCATTTTTGTTCGGTAGTGGGCACGAAGGCATTCCGGCCTCAACGCCGCCTTAGGATCATACTAAGGCAGAGGAAAAGCATAGACAAAGCACACACAAGCATTTTTTACCCAGGTTCGGGCTGCCCTTTGGCTAACAACCCTACATCCGGCTTTGGTGGATTATCTCGGGTGGATAGTGTACAAGATGATGAACACTCAGGTGCCAGGAGGACGCTTTCTATAGCTCCTACACCTCCCGGGCTTCCTCTTTGTTTTGCTCTCTCTTCTCTCTTCCTGCTCAGCTAGATCGAGCCAGTCTGAATTGGACTAACACTTGTGAACTGAGGCTAACAAAAATAATGATCCTAACCCTCTCCTGGTTGCTTCCACTCAGTTCTCCTCTTTGTTTCTCCGTTCTGTTCCTTCCTCCTCCCCTTCTGTTCCTTCTCCTCTTTTCTCTCTTCCGTTCTCTCTCTTTTTTCCCTCCTCTTCCTTTTCTCTCCTCCTTCTCACTCCTCCTCCTTCTCCCCTTCTCCTTAGGCGTGGTGCCCCTTTTATGTCACAAGGCGTTGCCACAACGGCTAGTCCAAGCACCGCCCAAGGGCGTTCCCGGGCTCAATTAGTTGGAGCCATGCGGACGTCGGGCAGGTGGGTGGCACGAGTGGCCAATGGACGGCCAAAGGCGGTGCACCGACGTACTTGATGGTGGCGAGACAGCTCGGGCAGCGAGCTGTCACTCATGTCCGCTGCGCAGGCCTCTGCCAGCCTGCGCCATGATGACACGCAGGGGAGCAGGTGCTTCGCCTGTTCCCCATGCTGGTCCTGACACGCCTTGTCAGGTTCAGTTGACCTCCGCTCCCGGGACATGCCTAGCCAAGAAGAGGCGGTCTCATGGCCCTTCCCGGAGCAGTCCAAGCCATGCCTTGGCCTGGCTGTCCTGCTCCGCCGTCCTAAGTCCCTCCTCCGGGGGCAACCCTGGAGGTAGCCCAAGGACCGCTCCTTGCCCAGCTTGTCATGTTCTCCTCGTCTTGCATCACTGTCTTGGTGCACCCTTGTCCCGTAGTGCTTGTCCGCCACAAGGGTGCCTACGTCAAAGGTAAATCTTAGCATGGATACACTCGCTTTACCAAGGTACATACCTGACCTGCTCATCACAAGCGTTATTGGGCACAAGGGGCTAGAGTCCGCGCGCCCCAGCATAATTGTGAGGGCCCTGGGCTCATTACGCTGACAGAAGCCCCCGGGCGAGGGCAAGCAATGCCACGGAGTTGTCCAGGATTGCATCTTACCACGCTTTCTTTAGAAGGATCTGTTGCCGGGCTTTGCCCCACAGAGGTGCGTGGGCCCAGCCTGTCACGCGGGGCGCGACGCGACGGATCGATTCGCCCAAGTCTTTACCAGATTTGACGCGCATAGGCGCCAGCACTCAAGTGTGGGCGTAGGCGACGCGCCTCACCTCGTCTTCCGCGGCAAACCTCCTTCACCAATTCTACACATGAGTTGCCATGTAGCTCCATGTGTTGATCAATAAAGATGTGATTCTCTCCATATGTTTTAGCATTCGCCGACCCCCCCCCCCCTCGTGCCTCGCACGCCTGTATCTCCCAAGTCGCCGATACGATTTCGTCGCCACGCTGCGCAACTAAGGAACCGGGAGACCTTCGGTCGCTTCTACTGAAAGAGCATCCGCTGCAGCCTAGTAGCTCGGCTAACAGGTCAGCGGTCGATGGGCAGTCGCAACACCAGGGCTATCACAGTTGCCGCACCCAACGCCACACGCGAAAACGGCGAGTGGATCCATCAATGGGGTCGCTAGCTCGACCAGCCTTCCGGGCCACAGCGATCGATACATGCTACACCATACAGCATCGATCCCTCCTCTACCTTCGGATTTGTGATTCGTAAAGCTAAGTACTGCGACCGGGGACTCCACAAAAAGGACCCATGGCTCGTCCAGGAAAAACGCCGAGACGAGAGCATCCCTTGGGGTTGCCAAGCGACTGGCCCATCGGGCCACGACGAGTGGCACGCTACAAAAACAGCGAACCCTAAACAAATCGCCCTCCTCTACCTTAGGTAGCACCGCTCGCATAACGACTACGTACTGCGACTCTGGACTTCCGCGAAATGGATCCCCAGCTCGACCAGGAAAACGTCGAGTCGAGAGCCTCCTCTGGGGTCGCCAAGCGACCGGCCCTCCTGGCCACGATGAGCCGGCATGCTAATAAACATCACGTAATTCTCCGACTCCCGCAGTCACCCACGGCGACTGGGGACTAGCGCTTGGGGACTTCGTCAAATTGGTGAAAAACAGAATACCAAGAATACAATACAACAGGAAATTTCATTCTCCAAAAAGCACCGCGAGTCGACAGCAGCGACTCGCGGTGGCAAGTATTTACAAAACTGGGAGGGGCATTCCCCCCGGATTACAGACCCATGCTACTTCGCGCCACTCGGCCCTCCCTCAGAAGTGACCTCCACTCCGCCTTCGCCAACCATGAACTTGGGCGTGTACTTCACGACGGGGTAGGTCGTCAGCTCCTTCGAAGCAGCAACGGCAAAGAGGCGATCAGCCGAAAAGTCCTCAGGCTTCCGCTTGGCCTTGGCAACATCTTCAGGCGCCGTCAAGCTTGTCTGGTGCTTCTCGAGGTCCGCCACGGCCAAGACACGGTTGGCATACGGCCGCACCATGTCCATGTGCCGCAGCACCTCCGCTACGTCGAACTCGCCAGTCTCCGACGGGAATCCGGCGGTAACCTCCTCCACGTCCAGACCTTCCGGATACTGGGCTAGCACCATGCTAAGCGCCATGGTGATGCCGACCCGACACGCCAACCACCGGAGCCAGTCCACCACAAGGGGCACGTCGGAGACGACCTTGAAAACTGATGGGGCATCATGGGGGATCCGCTCCCGCGGGCTCAGGTACTGCAGCGCCGCCAAGACATCCGCCGTGCATTGGATGATGTGGGTCGTCACTGTCTCCAGGCACTCCCTAGGAGTCATCGTCTCAACGAAGTCGCAAGTTCCTAAAACACATGGAAAAATAGACAAGTCAGTACTCGACGCTCGGGAGCTCGCCCTCACGGATTCGCCATGCTCGGGGACTCGCCCTCACGGATTCGCCATGCTTGGGGACTCGCCCTCATAGGCTCGCCACGCTCGGGGACTCACTCTCACGAGCTCGCACGCTCGGGCACTCGCGAGTCGACCCACCATTCGCTAATGGCGACCAGAAAAGCAAGTAACGGTACTCACCAAGTAGCTGTCGCGACATTTCGCGGACGAAGGCCTCGAAGGTGGTCTTCTCCTGCTGCAGCGCCAGGATGGTACTGCTTGAAGCCTCCCTCTCCACCTCGAGTTCAGCCCCGTGAGCCTTCCTCACGGCCGCCAGCTGCTTCTCGTGCGCATCATTGGCGGCTGCGAAGGCGTCATCCTTCGCCTTCGTCGCCGCAGCAAGCACCTCCTTATGGACGTCGACGACATCCTCCAGCTCCTTGGATTTGTCGTTCAAAACCTCTGTGAGCTCCTCCTCCTCAGATAGGGCGCGCTTCGCCGCCATCTCAGCAGCAGTTGCCCGCTCGTCAGCCTCCTTCAGGCGAGTGGTGACCTCCGCCTCTGGCACGTAGCCCACACTGGCCTGCGCGTGCACCTTCTCTCGCTCCTCTGCTAAAAAAGGGAACACCGTCAATAGATATTTGGCAAAAGAAAAGGAAGAAGAACAAGAAGAGCAAGTAAACACTTACTGCTGATGTTTATCAGCTGGCGGTTCTTCCTCGCTGCCTCTGCCACCTCGGCGGTCAGTCGCTGGATCTCAGCGCCGAGTGTGCTTATCTCTTGCTACAAAGGAAACAAGTCCAAAAAATGACGTCATTATGGAACATTCAGTCGTCCGGCTCTAAGAAAAGACTCGACTCGCCCCTACGGAACGAATCGACCCTCGGGGACTGGGGAGATGCCATACTCCATTGGAAAGTTCCTTACCACGTGAAGATCGCCGAGAGCTTTGTGCATCTCAGCGAATGTGAGTGACGGCAGCAGGTGCGCCGTCGCCGAGCGTAGCACTTCCTCCGGACGGGTGGCGCGGATGACCGCGTCAGTCGACGCGCTCTTCTGCGCACTTCCAGCTGCGCCAGGTTCCGACAGACTTGGCCCCTTGGCTAGCACGGAATCGGCGGCCAGCTTCGACGGCCTCTCCTTATGCGGTGCCGGTCCAGTCGCAGTGTCATCAGATCCAGCCGGTGCCTGCACGGCCTTAGCGGCGAGCCACTCCTGCTCCACCACAGTCGCCTCCTTCGCCTTGGCCTTGGTGGCCCTCGCTGCCGCGGCCTCCGCGGCCTCTGCGGCCTTGGCCTTGGTGGCCTCCATGGCCTCCTACGTGTCAACACCCGGATTTTTAATTCCAGATGCCTATTATGCCATACATCGCAATCTCAGGAATATTGTTTTTGCGAGACATAATAGTTGATATCACAGAACACTATTTAGTACAAACCATAATCGTCTTACAACAAGGGATCACATGATCCAGTCTTACAACAAGAGTTGATCTAAAGATCAAATCCAAAACACATAGCGGAAGAAACGTAGTAGCGGTCCATCTGTTCCACATGCAACGCTTGACGTCGGGAGGTAGTCCTAGTTATCATAGACATCCTGCTGTCCATCTTCCTGGTACTGGTGCTCCTCTTCATAGTCTGGCCATTTGAATAGCCAGGGACAAAGCCATGAGTACTTTTAAAGTACTCGCAATCTCAGGAATATTGTTTTTGCGAGACATAATAGTTGATATCACAGAACACTATTTAGTACAAACCATAATCGTCTTACAACAAGGGATCACATGATCCAGTCTTACAACAAGAGTTGATCTAAAGATCAAATCCAAAACACATAGCGGAAGAAACGTAGTAGCGGTCCATCTGTTCCACATGCAACGCTTGACGTCGGGAGGTAGTCCTAGTTATCATAGACATCCTGCTGTCCATCTTCCTGGTACTGGTGCTCCTCTTCATAGTCTGGCCATTTGAATAGCCAGGGACAAAGCCATGAGTACTTTTAAAGTACTCGCAAACTACACTAATAGAAGTACTAGTAGCTCTAATAAGGGTTCTAAGCTTCTAGGTTTATTTGCACCAAGCTAGTTTTATTTCCTCAACACCTAGTAGTTAAAGACTCTTTATTTACCTAAAAGTACTCAAGTGGGAACATTAGTGTCATCCCCACAACTTGATGGTAGTCAAGTCAACTTCACATTTCAAGTCACAAGTCATTTTGAAAACATCTGACAACGGAACAGTATGGCCATCCAACTGTCCATGACCGCGGACGCGGCTATTCGAATAGTTTAACACTCTGCAGAGGTTGTACACTTGTGCCACAACATTTGATTACATCCGTCAGGGATAGCCCTGAATAATCATACTCAGTATGCGGATCATCAACCATTAACCTTTCAATTACATACCCTAGTATAGGCACCTCCCCTATGAGCTTGGCCTCCTAGTGATGGCAATCTGTCATCCTAGGAACTGCACAGGGCAAGGCACAGGGATGATCAGTGCAGCTACGGGAGTCCACTAGACATAGTTTGGCAAGCTAGAGGAGAATGAAGCTAGGGGGGGGCATGATGCCATTCCAATATGGCCGGCATGGACATGGCCATGCCAGGTTGTGCAGTGCCAAGGGTGTCAAGGTGGTGCAAAAGGTCGGAGGGGACCAAAGGGACAGTGGAAGATCAAATTGAATCAAAGTTAGGCCAGTGCACTGTTTTTAAATAGTTGTTTGTGTTTTATTTGGTTCCTGCCCACCATGTGTTTGATTAAAGGTTCGCAAGAAACTTTATTTTGAATCTTGCCAAAATATTTCATGGGTGTGGTGCCTAAATTATTTGACATCCCTTGGTGGCATTGGTTTGCAAAATGAGGTTGGTTTGATGAAAATCAAAATTGGGGGTGATCTTAAATCTGTTTCACCATTGCCACTTTGGATGCCTATTATAAGCAAGTGAAATTGATTCAGCCAGTTTGGTCCACACCACTTTATTCACTTTTAGGTGTACTATAGATCTGGACAAAAAGATCAGAAGGTTTGGTTTAGAAAATAATAACCACAGGGGTTCAAAGTAGGCATCAGGTTACAATTGTCAAAAATGACCATTATCACATGTGCATGGTTTTTTTCATTTTCTTTTCATTTGTTTTCATTTTCTTTGACCAAATGTTATCGTTTTGGGATCAGAGGTATTATGTTGAGTTTAGTATTGTTTTCCAACAATCCAAACAAAGCAAGTAGGGCATATGCTCATATTTGCAAATGTGGCCATTTGCTCACATATGCACCTATTTTTTTTTATTTTTTTTTGCTTTGTTTCTCTTTGATCCAAAAAGCATGGTTTTGGTTTAGAAACATTTTCAAACATTTCAAACAAACATGGCAATTGCAATCATTCACACATTTACCTAATAGAAAAGATTTTGAAATAGGCAAGTTTTTGTTGACTCTCAATTTTTGATAAATGGAAATTGATTTTTCTTTGTTTTTGAAATTTTGGGGTGTTACAAACCTTCCCCCCTTAAACAAAATCTCGTCCCGAGATTTAAGAAAACTTAGGAGCCTAAGAGAGATTGGGCAATTCAGTCTTAATAAATGGGTGCGATGCTCTGAGTTAACAGGAAAACATACCCTGCATGGCATTTGGCGCTTCCTGGGCTTCTGTTGCATTCATGCGGTAGAAACGACCATTGCGGTTGTTCGGGTTCCTTCCAGTTGCGACACGGCGCTGCTGCTGGGCAGGTGCAGTGGTGTTGGGGGCAGTTTTTGCTAGCTTCTTGGGGCACTCATTGGAGTAATGACCAGTAACTCCACATTCATAACAGGTCACAGTTGACTTGTCCTTTGGGGCAATGGGGACAGCATTGCTTCCAGTCCTTGGGGCAGTGTTGGTGTTGTTGTTATTGCTAGTATGGTTGTTGTTGTTGTTGCCTCCGGGCTTCGGGTGTCCTCCATTGTGGTTGATGAAGTTTGGACGAAACGTCGGAACAGGGGGCTTGTTGGGTCTTGGTGCAAATCCTGTAGGTGAACTGGTGCGGTACTTCTGTGCATTGTGGGGTCCATTCTGGCGCTTGCGGTTCTCATTGGCTTGGTTGAGCTTTCCTTCCATCTGGATAGCAAAATCAACTAGGGCTTCTAGGTCAACAAACTGAATATTCACTAGCACTGTCTGCATCTCATCATGCAGTCCATTTAGAAATCTTTCCTTCTTCTTTTCATTAGTATCCGTCTCATCAGGGGTGTACCTAGACAAAGTAAGGAATTTGTCACGGTATTCCACCACCGACATCCTTCCTTGCTTGAGCTCTCTGAACTCATCTCTCATCTTCTTGATCAAACCCGGTGGCACATGGTATCTGCTGAACTTGAGCTTGAATTCCTCCCATGCCATCATTTGTCCTCCATTCATTGCACGGGCCCTGTTCCACCAGGCTCTGGCAGGTCCTGACAGATAATGGGTGGCAAACAGCACCTTCTCGGCAGCTTCAACTCCTGCAACTTCCAGGTTGTTCTCCATTGATTGGAGCCAGTCATCTGCATCTAAGGGCTCTTCAGTCTTGCTAAACATTGGGGGATTAGTATTCTGGAAATTCTTCAACTTAGATCCAGGATGATCATGAGGTCCATGTCCTTGGTTGTTCTGGGCTATCTGCTGTAGTACGACAAGGTTGGCTTGCCGCTCAGCTCTTTCGACTTCTCTATCTACCACCAACATTTATAGAATCTGCAGCATTGCATCTTGGTTGTTGTTGCGGGTTGGAGGGGCCATTTGAACATTGAGGTAGATCATAAGATAAGAGGGAATTTTCTATGGTTTGTTTGGTTTAAGTTTGAAAAGTTTAAAACTTGAGTAGTGCTGAGGTGGTAAAAACCAACAACACTTTTTCATTCACTCCAAGCAACACACATTACAAACTACTCAAACAGATGGTTTTAAGAACCATTTTCTCGTACTACGATACATTGGAATGGATACAAACTCACACCTACGCAAGTGCTCTAGTGATACTACTCTTCATCCGGAAAGGGGGGATTCTTCGTCTTCATGGGTAATGTGCTTGGCGAAAGGCGCGAGCGTTGTCCAACTCCTTGCGGGTCTTGTACAGCATGAAGTCCAGGTATGCAACATAGTGGTTCATCTCCGGGTGCGGTGGCATGGTTATTGGCCTTCCCATGGGGTCATGTCTTGGGTAGTAAAAGAAGCGAGTGTTCTTGATCTTGTTCACATTCTGTCCACACAGACGGGCAAGTGCTTCTTGCATGGCTCGAGCGAGTCCATCCATCCAGTTGTTCCCCCTCACAGAAAACCATACGGTTTCCCAAATTGGGGCTCCAAGCTTTCCTCTCAGATCTGCAGTAACTACCCACTGAGGTTGTCTTCCCGACTGATTATTGAGTGGTACTCCAAAGAACTCGGGATACGGACGTCCGAGATGTTCAGCTAGTTGCTCCAAATCCTTCTCGAATATTAAGTCTCCTCCGTGGCCAAGCTGATAGAACTCATAGTTGTACTCCATCTCTGAGCCATTAGGATGAGTAAGTTAGTGAAGTGATCAAGTATGCAAAATTTTATGTAGAATTACAAGGAAAAGTAGAGCATGGATTTCTCTTTTTGAAAAGATCTCAAGGATAAGAGTGAGAATAAGTTTTCATAAATATTCACTTCATTTGTTTTGAAACTAAGTTTTTCAGACGTCCATTCTAACTAGGGTCTCCTAAGGTCAAACAATGGCTCTGATACCAACTTGTCAACACCCGGATTTTTAATTCCAGATGCCTATTATGCCATACATCGCAATCTCAGGAATATTGTTTTTGCGAGACATAATAGTTGATATCATAGAACACTATTTATTACAAACCATAATCATCTTACAACAAGGGATCACATGATCCAGTCTTACAACAAGAGTTGATCTAAAGATCAAATCCAAAACACATAGCGGAAGAAACGTAGTAGCGGTCCATCTGTTCCACAGGCAACGCTTGACGTCGGGACGTAGTCCTAGTTATCATAGACATCCTACTGTCCATCTTCCTGGTACTGGTGCTCCTCTTCATAGTCTGGCCATTTGAATAGCCAGGGACAAAGCCATGAGTACTTTTAAAGTACTCGCAAACTACACTAATAGAAGTACTAGTAGCTCTAATAAGGGTTCTAAGCTTCTAGGTTTATTTGCACCAAGCTAGTTTTATTTCCTCAACACCTAGTAGTTAAAGACTCTTTATTTACCTAAAATTACTCAAGTGGGAACATTAGTGTCATCCCCACAACTTGATGGTAGTCAAGTCAAGTTCACATTTCAAGTCACAAGCCATTTTGAAAACATCTGACAACGGAACAGTATGGCCATCCAACTGTCCATGACCGCGGACGCGGCTATTCAAATAGTTTAACACTCTGCAGAGGTTGTACACTTGTGCCACAACATTTGATTACATCCGTCAGGGATAGCCCTGAATAATCATACTCAGTATGCGGATCATCAACCATTAACCTTTCAATTACATACCCTAGTATAGGCACCTCCCCTATGAGCTTGGCCTCCTAGTGATGGCAATCTGTCATCCTAGGAACTGCACAGGGCTTGGGTAGGACAATCATCTCTTTTTCACGTCATTTCATTTTCAACAGAGGCAGCCTCAGCATGACCTCTATGACGCTTGTTCAGAGGGAACCCATACTAAAGTACCTAAATTTCCAGTTAAGCCCTACCCATTATCAGGTATTGTGGGGGTACGCTAAAGTTGGAATGGTATCGCATCCGAACCCAACCATCAGCTTTTGTCAAATTCACCTTGTTCTTCAAAGGTCATATTCACCTTCAAAAATTTCAATAGAATGACTCATCATTCTAAGGTTTGCAAAAATCCTTTGATTCACATGTTCCCATCTAGAGTGGTCAAGTTTAGTTTTAGCACTAGCAACTAGTCATGAGGGGTGCTAACTAAATTTTAGCTATCTAGGCTAAGTTTGATGCTCTTGTAGTAATCTAAACTTAGACCAAAGTTAACTATAAAAATAAGCTTTGATAAATACAGCAAAGCTTGCAAGCTAAAAACTTAGGATTGGTACAGTCCCTAAATAAATAATATTGCAATGGTATCTTGCACTATTATAACTTGCTCATGGTAATATCTTGCATTGGTAATAGCTTGCATTAGTAGAGCTTGCCTTGGTTGGTACAGTGATCAAAGTGTTCCTCCTCTTCTTCGTAGAAGACCTCCTCCTCTTCGTAGCCTTCGGTACTAGCGTCTATAAATGGATACGAGGATACGATCACCAAGCAATACTTAAGGAGACTATTTAGCCATACTGGCTCACACAAGATGATCTATCATCATCACAATCCTCACTCAACATCATACTAGGGTTTTCTTTATTTAGTGTTGGGAAAATAATTTCCTATCATTGAAAATTTACTAAGATTTAATATCCTCAAATAATAGAATATGAGGCCATGTAACAAAAGTCATCACCTCACATCAAATTACTTGGGAAAGTGATTTAAATGAGATGCTACATCTCATAGATTTCAAATACTATTTTTGAAATAATTTAAATGAGCTAGAAATAGCCACATAGCCATTATTTTGAATCTAGCCCATGATCATTTGAAACAACTATGTCATATTTTTACATAATCAAATAGAGTATTTGAAATGTGAATTATGAGAGGTGGAATCACCCCAAAATTCATTATGGTTGATTTTATAAAAAAGTTTGAAGTTTGAAAAGGTATTGGCTTGTTAATTTTATTGCAAGTGTTCTGTAATGAATTATGGTTTGAGACCAGCGGGGTTAGCTAGACAATTTCATCTACTTTCACCCAAAATTGGAATCACCCAAATTGGATGGGTAGATTTGTTTTTATTCAAATTTGAACAAAGCAACAGTATTTGAAATTTGATTTAAACGAATTAACAGAATTCAAACTCGTGGGCTTCGGCGGGAAAACTAAACGGGCCAGGAGAAAAAGAAAAAGGGCCGGCCCAGCAGCGCATCTCGTACGCGCGGGCGGCCTGACAATGGGTCCCGCATGTCATTGGCTCATAAACGCCGAAGCGGTATGATTGAAAGGGAGCCGTAGGATTAGAAAGAAGATCGACGGCCGAGGCTCGTCGTCGTCGACGACGGGCGCAAACCCTATCCGCGGCGGACCTAGGGGGTCGGAGGCTCACCGGAGGTCTGGCGAGCGTCGGCGATGAGGTAGATCGGTGTTGTCGACGACGGCGAGGCTCCTGGTACCGGCGGCAGCTCCTGGGGTGGCTCCAATCGTCGGCTCCTTCTACGACGGCTCCGGCGGTTCTCCGGCTAGCAATTGGGACGGTGGTGATGAAATTGGAAGGGGGCAGTGCTCGAGGAGGCTCAGTGAGAAGAGAGGAGGAGAGTGGTGTGAAGAATTGAGCTGAGGGGGCGTCCCTTTTATAGCCATAGCAAGCAGGGCGGAGGTGGCTGCCGGTCGATCATCGGCATGGCGATACAGAGCGCTAGAGGGCTAGGCGAGGGCGGCATCCTGTTCAGAGTGTCCTGGCGGTCCTCCTGGTGGTCATGGCGCGGCTGGGCGGTGCCTAACACGGTCGGGGGCAGTCGATGGTCTGCGCGGCCGTGGCGGCTTTCGGCTCCTTCTCCGGCGACAGCGGGCTGAGGTCGGGAGTGCGAGCGTGTCCATGATGCTCGCGGAGCAGTGGCAAAGTGAAAGGAAGTAGTGCGGAGGTAAGGCGAGACCGGAGGCGACGGGTGAGGGCGGTGTCTGCGCGTGCGCGTGGTCGGCATCCATGCCGATCATGGCGTCCCTGGCCGGCACGGGCACGACTTGGACTGGGGCGTGCAGGGCACCAAAACGGTCGGGCAAGGCACAGGGATGATCAGTGTAGCTACGGGAGTCTACTAGACATAGTTTGGCAAGCTAGAGGAGAATGAAGCTAGGGGAGGCATGATGCCATTCCAATATGGCCGGCATGGACATGGCCATGCCAGGTTGTGCAGTGCCAAGGGTGTCAAGGTGGTGCAAAAGGTCGGAGGGGACCAAAGGGACAGTGGAAGATCAAATTGAATCAAAGTTAGGCCAGTGTTTTTAAATAGTTGTTTGTGTTTTATTTGGTTCCTACCCACCGTGTGTTTGATTAAAGGTCCGCAAGAAACTTTATTTTGAATCTTGCCAAAATATTTCATGGGTGTGGTGCCTAAATTATTTGACATCCCTTGGTGGCATTGGTTTGCAAAATGAGGTTGGTTTGATGAAAATCAAAATTGGGGGTGATCTTAAATCTGTTTCACCATTGCCACTTTGGATGCCTATTATAAGCAAGTGAAATTGATTCAGCCAGTTTGGTCCACACCACTTTATTCACTTTTAGGTGTACTATAGATCTGGACAAAAAGATCAGAAGGTTTGGTTTAGAAAATAATAACCACAGGGGTTCAAAGTAGGCATCAGGTTACAATTGTCAAAAATAACCATTATCACATGTGCATGGTTTTTTTTTCATTTTCTTTTCATTTGTTTTCATTTTCTTTGACCAAATGTTATCGCCTTGGGTTTAGAGGTATTATGTTTAGTTTAGTATTGTTTTCCAACAATCCAAACAAAGCAAGTAGGGCATATGCTCATATTTGCAAATGTGGCCATTTGCTCACATATGCACCTATTTTTATTTTATTTTATTTTGCTTTGTTTCTCTTTGATCCAAAAAGCATGGTTTTGGTTTAGAAACATTTTCAAACATTTCAAGCAAACATGGCAATTGCAATCATTCACACATTTACCTAATATAAAAGATTTTGAAATAGGCAAGTTTTTGTTGACTCTCAATTTTTGATAAATGGAAATTGATTTTTCTTTGTTTTGAAATTTTGGGGTGTTACACTACACCTTGGTCTTGGCGGCCTTTGCCGCCTCGGCCTCCACGAGCTCCTTCGCCTTGGCCGCCTTCGCCGCCTCGGCCTCCGCGGCCTTCTTGGCCTCCGCGGCCTTTTTGGTCTCGGCTACCTTCGTCACCGCCACCCCCCGTGTGGGTGTGTTTTTTTTCAGAACTTTCTGCCTGGCCCTGTTAAGATGGGTACGCCGCGTCAGTCGAGTCACACCAGGGACACTCAGTTCTAACATGACTGACGAAACTTACTTCACAGTCGGGATGGCCTTCACCCTCGGTTGAACGCGCTCAGTCGCTTTGAGCATGTCGCTGACCGGCCTCTAGAGACTGACGCCTGTCTCCAAGAAAGTCGTCTGGCGGAACCGCTTGGCCCGATGTTCGCTCGGTGGCTTGGCGGCCACCTTTCCCTCCGGCGGAGAGGTCATCCCCTCCTCGTGCTCCGCATCCCCCTCGCATGATGTCTGCGAAGAAGAAGCCACACCCCTCTTCGTCCTGCGGATGCGACTCGCGGGCTCTTGGTCGAGCGCCTCGGAGTCCGACTCCGTGCGCTCGCCCTTGTCCTCCTCCTCCTCGATGATGTCTTCTTCACCGACAGTCATCTCTGCGGGCTCTTCCCCGGTGAGCGGAGGCAGGTGGTTGGCGACCTCGCGCCACGTCTGCCAATCAAACATTATGGAAGTCAAGAAAAATACGAAGCATCCTCAACTATACAAGAAAAGATTAAGGGCCTTACCATCGGCTCGGGGTTGTCCGCTGCATGCGGCTGCAGCTCCGCGTCGAATGAGGTGAAGGGCACCATCGTGATCTTCGCCAACACCCTCTTGTACTCCGCCTCGGCCCACTCGGTGGTGGAGACGCGGGTGCAGTCATTCTGCCCGGTATACTCCCACATGTAATGGTCGCGGCACCTCAACTGCACCAATCGTCGGGTGAGCCAGCCGTTGTACAAGTTAACTGCCGACAGCCCGGTGGTCTTCAGCTCCTGGATCCGGGCGCGCATCTCCTTCACCACCCTCTCCTGCTCCCGCGGCAACGACCGAACGTTCAGTCGCCTTGGCTCGCTCGGCTCGGGTGTGTACTGAGCGATGGCGACCTCGCCCTTCGGAGTCGTTTCCTTGACGTAGAACCAGTATTTCCGCCACTGGCTCTGCGCTTTCTTCGGAAGCGCCATGTCGATGAAGACCTCGTCGGGCTTCACTTGGAAAGTGATCGCACCGACCGGCACTAGCGTCGGGTCGTCCTTGCTCTGCCGGGTCGCCCTGCCATGAAAGTATGACAGCCACAAGGGGAAATAAGGCGGGCAACATAAGTAGTACTCGCACAGTGCTATGAAAAGTGAGATCTGTTGGATGCTGTGCGGCGCCAGATCCGATATTTTAATGTTGTAGAATGCCAGCAGCCGGCGCAGGAATGCTGACGTCGGCACACCGACACCGCGGTCGAGGAAGCTCATGAAGATCACGAATTCCCCCTCCCACAGCAGCAGCTCCGTCTCCACCACCGTCGGAACCCTCCACCGCTCCTGCTTCATCTTCGGGATCACCCCCATCGAGATGTATGGGAGCAGCATCTCCTTGGTCACCTTAGACCGCGTCCACTCATGAGTGCATTTTTAGCATGTTTTTACATCATTATTTCATTAATTTATCGTTCAATAATGGTAGGATATTTGTATTTCACCGCGCTACCGTGCCCTTTTATGCTTGTCTACACAGGATCTTGAAATAATAGGGCAATGATGAAATATCAATGAAAACTGTCATTTTCTGGCATTTTGACGTGATAGAAATCATTTTAGCACTTAATTATGCACCTGGGCGAAAGGATAATGCGAGGACAACTTCCAGTAACTTTAACGGGCATCGGTACGGGCAAGGCCCGCCCGTACCGTCCGCCCGTACCGCCTGCCAGAAGCACCGCCTCATCAAATACTTTTACCAGGCGTAGACGGCGCAGAGATCCGAGACACACAGCTCTTCAAAACAAAGAAACACCACCCCAGATCAAGTCTAGAGAAGGAACTTTGGAGAAGACAACATTCGGGCTTCTACGTGGATCCTCGGAGGACAAGGCATCATCCCCTTCAGCATCATCAACCGCTGCATCACCATCATCATCCACCTCCAACCATAGTTGTAATCTTGATTGCTATTATGGATTTGTATTCGAATTCATTCCATTCTTTTAATCCCCTCCATAAGATTATGATGATGTTCTTGATTGCTTCCATGTGTGAGTAGTCCCATTAGTTCTTGGGGAGATGGAGAAACCCTAGCATGAATATGAGATGAATCTAAGATGATTTATGGTTTTAAGTATTAACGTGTGTTAGTTCTCTCTCTTGATATTATGTGTTGAGCACCATGTAATATTTGCATTATGCTCTCGACAGGGAACTACCCTTTGAAGTGTGGTAAAGTGAATGGCGAGAAGTGACATTACCGTATCAACACTTTAACACGTGGATGAGGGGGATAAGAGGGACTCACCAAGCTCATATCGATAACCACGGGTTAAAACCCTTAATAGCAATAGTCAATATGTGGCTTGCAGAAGACTAGCTGCTGTGGTTATTTAGAGATGCGATGACCGATGGCTTTCTGGGCGCATCTTATTACGGAGCTCTCCCACACACAATATGATTAAAAGCATACTTTATCTTGATTAACATGAATCATAATGCTAGAGGTGGATCCAATAATCCCTGAGAACACTTTGTCTTATTAAGTTTCAACCCATTTCTTATAACGCTTTTACTGCTTTCTTTACTTTATTTTCAACCAATTACAACACCCCCCTTTAAAACATTTTGAGATTAGAAAACAATTTATAAGTAATCTTTATTAGATAGTAGCAAGGGGCATTAAGACCCTAACTAGTAGCTCCTCGTGGTTTGATACTCTTATTTCGAAACTAGCTACAATTGATCGGTGTTCTTGCAGTTATCAAGATATTTTCTGGCGCCGTTGCCGGGGAGCTCAGCGCTTTTGGTCTTTGTTCTTAGTTGCTAATTTATTATTGATTTTACTAAAGTTGTTTAATAGTTTCAGGCAAGGTTGGAAAAAGCGCTAGGCGTAAGCGAGGCGATTGGCATTCGCCTAGTGCCTAGGCGGTGCTTAAGAGTTCTAAGCGCAGCCTAGGCGGGCAATAGTTTGTACCATAAAGTGTGTAAATACGTTATCATATGTGAATACACATTAATCTAGAGCATGTTAATAAGTAAAATACTATCAACTACCATTAGAATATGGCCCATATCTCTCCACAGTGAAATATGGCATGATTTCTTCATGGAGAAGATAATTTCATGGTCTCCCTGCCTAGACTTCTGCTTATGTCCTAGGCGAGGCGTTTTTCCATCGCCTAGTGCTTAAGCGTGAGTAAGCGTCTCCTAGGCATTGCCTTTTCCAACACTGGTTTCAGGTAATACCATGACTGCTCTTGGGCTTATGAACAAGCTTGATAGAGCTGAATACCTCAGAAGATTCAACTGAGGGTTTGTTAAAGAATTCCCAAATGGGAGTGACGTGGAGTATGCGATTCATCCACGCTTTATTGCTATTATGAAATAGAAAAGCTTTGCAGGAGATGATCCCGATCAGGATCCTTATAATCATTTACATTTCTTTACTAAGTTGTGTTGGACAATTAAATTGAGAAACTACACTGATGATGAATTAAAACTTAAATTGTTTAGTCAATCTCTAACCAACACTGCATTATCTTGGTATAGAACTTGCCCTGCAGAAAAGATTGATACTTGGGAGAATCTTATGAAGGAATTTATATTTCGATTCTATCCCAAAGTTAAGTCTGCTGAAGCAAGAAGATTTATAACCAATTTCAAGAATCGCCGCGGCGAAAGTTTAATGAGAGCCTACCTAAGGTTTAAAGGTACGGTTCAAAGCTGTCCCCATCATGATTTACCACCTTGGTATGTTTTACATGTCTTTTATGGAGGACTTGAGCAAGATAGTAAAAGGGAATTAGATTTGTTATCCGGTGGATCTTTTATGGAACTCACCCTCGAGCAAGCTTGGGTATGCCTAGACAAAGTTCATAGAAATAGAGAATCATGGGGCTTTGATCTTGGAAGTAAGGGAGAAATAGAAATTGAATATGATTGATTAAATTCTTATAAAAACACCGGTCAATTAAAATAAACTGCTAATGCGCTTAATCTTGATGATGTTATGGTATTAGATGTTCTTCAAGCTTTTACAGAATTCATTGAAGCACCCAAGAAGGAATGGCTTCATTACACTCCGCCACCTCAAATCATTGAAGCAGCACAAGTTGAAGCTGAAGTACCTAAAGTGGTACCCATTGAAAGGACACCTTACAATGAGCCGCTCCCCTTCCCGATGACAGCGGCAAGGCACATTAGAGCTCAACTCCTTGCAGAACAAAAAGAAGAAGAGGTGAAAGAGGTAAGAGCATATGAGGTAAAATTTAGTAATGAGGAACCTACTTATGAAGTTGCAAATGAGGAAGGTGAGCTAACTAAGGAAGATATTTTAGCTATGTATGCACACTGCAACATAGTTGAGCTAAATTTCGAAGCCTCGCAATTCGTAGAAGGTATGGTTAAAGCAAAAAATGTGGGCAAGCCTATTTTACCTTGCACTTTTGGTGGATCCTCTTATTATGGCCTCTGTGATATTGGAACAGATATGACAATAATGCTAGCTGATAAGACTCTCCGAGTTCCTATGGGAGTAATAAAAAATGTACCTATTACAATAGGGCCTTACACTTACCCCATTGATTTTGTTGTCATTGATATGCCAATTGATTCTCATTGTCTGATCATTTTCGGAAGAACTTTCTTAAACACTGCAGGAGCTAATATTGATTGTAGGAAGGAAACTATCTCTCTTAAGTTTGGGGAGGAAGTGGTGAGCTTCCATTTCTCGAAGTTTACTCATAAACTGATTATTGAAGATATTGAAGAGGACGAATTTGAGGAGGAAGTTATTCTAGCTAATCTTTCCGCAATACTCTATGATACTCCTGGAGATGATTTGGAAGTAAGTTTACTTGGAAATGAAAATGTTATGATAGGATTAGATAAAAGTGATACTAAAAAATGTTTGGTATCTCTCCCTATAACTGATAACTCAACCAATGAGAAATATGCGGCACCTGAAAGAAAGGGAGATAAAGATTTACCACCTCCAGAACTAAAACATCTTCCTCTAGATTTAAAATATAAGTTTTTGGATGAAACAAATAGATATCCTATTATTGTAAGTACTAACCTTTCAGAAAAGGAGGAAGAACAGTTAATGATGGTGCTTAAAATGCTCCGTAAGGCCTTTGGGTATTCTTTGGATGACTTGAAGGGGATCAGTCCCTCGATAGCTACTCATAGAATATTCATGCAAGATGGAGCCCAACCAGTTGCTGATTTTCAAATAAAACATAAATCTGAGATGAAGGAAGTGGTAAGAAAAGAAATCATCCGCCTCCTCGACGCAGGTATCACTTATCATGTCAAGGAAAGTGACTGGGTGAGTCCTGTTCATTGTGTCCCTAAGAAAGGAGGATTTATTGTTCTACCAAATAAACACAATGAAATGGTACCAACTAGAACTGTTGTAGGATGTAGGATATGCATTGATTTCAGAAAATTAAATAAGGAAACTAGGAAAGATCATTACCCATTGCCCTTTATAGATCAAACTTTAGAAAGGCTTGCTAGACATTCGTATTTTTGTTATCTTGATGGATATTCTGGGTTCTCCCAAATAGCTATTCATCCGAAGATCAATTGAAAACAACTTTTACTTGCCCTTTTGGATTATATGGTTATCGTAGAATGCCTTTCGGTTTGTGCAATGCACCAGGTACTTTTCAAAGATGCATGACCGCTATATTTGCCGATTATATTGAGCACATAATGGAAGTGTTCATGGACGACTTTTCCGTCTATGGAACTTCGTTTAACCATTGTTTGCGTAATTTGCATAAAGTGTTGCAGAGATGCGAAGATACCAATCTAGTCTTGAACTGGGAGAAATGCCACTTCATGGTTCAACAAGGGATAGAACTTGGACACAAGATCTCGGGAAGAGGCATAGAAGTTGACAAGTCAAAGGTGGAAGCAATAGAAAAGATACCACCTCCACGAGATATTAAAGGTATAAGAAGTTTCCTTGGTCATGCTGGATTTTACAGAAGGTTCATTAGAAATTTTTCTAAAATAGCAAGTTCGGTTTAAGTTTGATGAAAATTGTCTTAATGCTTTCAACATTCTTAAAAAAGCTCTACTTAAAGCTCAAATGATACAACCACCCGATTGGAAGAAACCTTTTGATTTACTTTGTGAGGCAAACCACGAATCTGTCGGAGTCACTTTGTGCCAGCAGGATGGTGATGAACTTAATATCATCCATCACGCTAGCCGGACTCTAGATGATGCACAGATAAACTACCCTTTGATAGAGAAAGAGTTCTTGGCAGTTGTGTTTGCCTGTGAGAAATTTAGATCGTATGTCACTGACTCGAAAGTTAGAGTCTACATTGATCGTATGGGCTTGAAAGAAATCCTTGAAAGGACAGACGTTAAGCCTAGAATGATTCGATGGCTTTTGCTTTTGCAAGAATTTGATTTGCAGATCATACAGAGAAGTGAAGAACGACTCGAAGATCGAGAATCTGTGGACGAAGAAATATTACCGTGCAACATATCCACAGTCTTTGTTCCACCAGGTACCCTTCGTTTTTGTGAAGATGTTTCTTTGTGATAGTGCGAGCAAGCATTTGCTACCCACCATATACGGGGGAAGGGGAGGAAGAATATGATAGTCAAGAAAGCAAGGTACTTTTTACTTAAAACTATTGCAAGAGAGTTTGATGTAATTCTATTAGTTTGAAGTTTTTAGTTTCCCATTTATTTGCACGCGTTTTCGAGGTCTTTGCAATTTTCTAAGCTGGAAGGAGTTTTCGCGACCTCGGTACGGGCGGGCGGTACGACCAGATCTGCCAGTACCAGTGGTCACTAAACTGACTGTAAGTTTTCGTAAGATGTTTTTCTGATTTCGATACCAGTACGGGCGGGCGGTATAACCGCATCCGTCCGTATGGGTGGTCGCCATTTTTTCTGGAATCCTTCTTCGAAATAACGTTTCCTGATTCGTTCATCAGTACGGGTGGGCGGTACGGTCGTATATGACCGTACGACCGGTCGCTATACTTACAGCAGCTTTTTCCTCGTTTAGTTAAAAAAAATTGCCGCCTCTCTTTTGTCGGTAAATCGGTACGACCAGGCGGTACGGTGCAAACCTGCCCATACCGAATTCTCGAACCGACTTTATTTGGCCCAATTTTTGGCAGGATGTCGGGTTCGGGCGGATGGTACGGTCTGGGACCGTACCGATGACCGTCGTGCTGCCCACAATTTCCTTTTTAAGTCTATATCTTTCTATATTGTTGGGATTCTTTTTCTGTGCGCCCATGAACTCCAAACCCACGAGATTTCTTTCTGCTTCACCCCTAATAAGGCTTCCCAAAGCTCCTCCTTCTTCATCCTTTCAGATCTTCATCACCAGATGCGTTACCTAGCTCCAGGAAAAGGGAAACCTTTCAGCCTCATGCCTCCATCATGGGACAGCTTCCAGACTTCATCCCTTGAGGATGACAAGCGTGAAGCTCAAGGTCTTAGCCCAAGGAAGCGCGAGCCGTCTTACGACTCGTACGATGAAAGCTATGAGCCATTCATGCATCAAGCTCCACGTGGCTGGAAACAGCCGGAGTACTTTGCCATGGTGACTCCAGAAGACCAAGAAGAAGCCAAGAAGCCGCACGGGAAGGGGCGTGTGGAATCCCTGAAGCTCATCGCCACTCACTATGCGTCACCAAAACGTAAGCATAATGGTGTTGATGTAGGAACCTATGAGGAGACTACCACCCATACTTCCACAACAAAGAGGATGATGCTGAACACTTGCATCAGCGTGAAGCCCATGGAGGAGTGGGGTTTCGTACTTAAAGATGAACCCGCTTCACCAGTCAATCCGCCCGTGAGGACTAAACTACGCATTAGCCTTCTGGAAAAGCATCAGCAGCATGAGCTTATCCATCGGGAAATAGTGCGCCGGCGCCTCCTGGACCTGGCGGACAAGAAGGAGCTCAACGAAGTGGTGGAAGTAATGACTGAAGCAGTGAACTCCACCCGCTCTGAATTGTAGAGGGCTATCCGTCGCATATCTTCTCTAGAGGAGTCCAACAGGAAGCTCCATGCAGCCGTCTCCAACGCCATCCCTCCACCATGAAGCTGCAATGGTATCAAATAATCGCAAGGATTATTTGATCCCACCTGGCTTGATTCCAAGCTTGGGGAGATCTATAACACCTTGTAATCTATCCCCTATAGTTCGCATATTTACTTTCCAGCATGCATTTAGTTCGAAATTCGATAAGGATTGCATTAGTGCTTGTTTAATTTCCCTTGGAGAATGAAGGATTTTTTATCCAATGAACTTTGAGCCGTTATGTTATCTGAAGTTTGATTGAATTATGATTATTGCATTAGATGTATGAATTAGGATGAGTATAATTATACTTGCATCATGATGATGATTTTATGGTCCTCCACACTAGTAAGCCTTGATAGAATATGAGAAGCGAGTTATCTACAAGTATATCATAATCATTGCTTTAATCATGAGAAAGAAAAATTCAGAAAGATGACATTGTTGCAAAAGGAATATCGTGCTCCTTGTGAAAAGAGAAAAAAAAAGTTGCTCAAAGATCTCATTGAAAAGCTAAGTTCCATGATCATATGTTATGCTAAGAACATATTCTTCTTGTTTACTATCAATCTTGAAAGGTGTGGAGGCCTCTAAGTCATTTGAGTATGAGAATAGTATGGTGTCATTCATGCTCTAGCTTTACATCCAATGTTGTAATCCTTGTTCTTGAAAATGCCTCATTTGTTTTAACGACTTACGCTTCATGAACAAAGATGACACTGTCCATTAAGCTTCTATCTTGCTCGGGGATGAGCAAGAGTCTAGCTTGGGGAAGTTTATGAGTGCATTTTTAGCATGTTTTTACATCATTATTTCATTAAGTTATCGTTGAATAGTGGTAGGATTTTTGTATTTCACCGCGCTACCGCGCCCTTTTATGCTTGTCTACACAGGATCTTGAAATAATAAGGCAATGATGAAATATCAATGAAAACTATCATTTTCTGGCATTTTGACGTGATAGAAATCATTTTAGCACTTAATTATGCACCTGGGCGAAATGGCAATGCGAGGACAACTTCCAGTAACTTTAACGGGCATCGGTACGGGCAAGGCCTGCCCGTACTGTCCGCCCGTACCGCCCGCCAGAAGCACCGCCTCATCAAATACTTTTACCAGGCGCAGACGGCGCAGAGATCCGAGACACACAGCTCCGCAAAACAAAGAAACAACACCCCAGATCAGATCTAGAGAAGGAACTTTGGAGAAGACAACATTCAGGCTGCCACGTGGATCCTCGGAGGACAAGGCATCATCCCCTTCATCACCATCAATCGCTGCATCACCATCATCATGCACCTCCAACCATAGTTGTAATCTTGATTGCTATTGTGGATTTGTATTCGAATTCATTCCATTCTTTTAATCCCCTCCATAAGATTATGATGATGTTCTTGATTGCTTCCATGTGTGAGTAGTCCCATTAGTTCTTGGGGAGATGGAGAAACCCTAGCATGAATATGAGATGAATCTAAGATGATTTATGGTTTTAAGTATTAACATGTGGTAGTTCTCTCTCTTGATATTATGTGTTGTGCACCATGTAATATTTGCCTTATGCTCTCGAGAGGGAACTACCCTTTGAAGTGCGGTAAAGTGAACGGCGAGAAGTGACATTACCGTATCGGCACTTTAACACATGGATGAGGGGGATAAGAGGGACTCACCAAGCTCATATCGATAACCACGGGGTAAAACCCTTAATAGCAATAGTCAATATGTGGCTTCTAGAAGACTAGCTGATGTGGTTATTTAGAGATGCGATGACCGATGGATTTCTGGGCGCATCTTATTACGGAGCTCTCCCACACACAATATGATTAAAAGCATACTTTATCTTGATTAACATGAATCCTAATGCTAGAGGTGGATCCAATAATCCCTAAGATCACTTTGTCTTATTAAGTTTCAACCCATTTCTTATAACACTTTTACTGCTTTCTTTACTTTATTTTCAACCAATTACAACACCCCCCCTAAAAACATTTTGAGATTAGAAAACAATTTATAAGTAATCTTTATTAGATAGTAGCAAGGGGCATTAAGACCCTAACTAGTAGCTCCTCGTGGTTCGATACTCTTATTTCGAAACTAGCTACAATTGATATGTGTTCTTGAAGTTATCATCCACCCCTTCACCGCCATGAGAATCCGAGAGCTCGGGAGAGTGAATGCTGGGTGTTCGCGGATGAGAAGATTGAAGAAGAAGAAGAGGATGAAAGAAGTGCCTCAACCTAGGGAACACTCGCCGGTTTTATACTCTCGCAATCGGCAGGATAAGGAAAGATATCCACCGTCCATATCCGCCCCGAAGTCGGCGCCCGAAGATCAGCGGCCCAGATTCATGGCGGAGTTAACGAGCGAACTGTTAACTAGCCGTTACCCGTCACGTCGAGCCCCAACGGTCAACTGTGGAGCGATGGCACGTTCCTCGGTCAACGTGAAACTAGCAGTTGCACCCGCCACGTGTGCCGCCGGGTCTCCTGACATCTTCTGCCAACTGGCTCGCGCCAACTGGTACACACCGACTGGCTCGCGCCGACTGGTTGACGCCGACTCGTTTTCACCGACTGGCCTGCGCCGATTGCTACACGCCGACTGGCCCACGCCGACTGGCTCATATCGACTGCCACCTGTTTCGCTATTATTTTCTCTGTTTCAGGAGCTCGCAGCCGATTCGCCATGATCCATCACCAAGACTCTCCACGCCGTGCCTCAAGCCCGCGACAAATCCACGACGCGCTCGGGGACTACTGATGGGGATATGCCCAAGGGGGTTCACCATTGATCTCACTCGCCGCAGGGGAGATGGGCTAGAAGGCCTCCAGTCGGATCTGGTGACAGGGTTTAAACCCTAGCCAACTGGGCCAATACCCTGAAGAGCGAGGCGACTGGGCCGCAGGCCCGGTCGACTGAGGCAGTTGAAGACTTGGGCGTGGGACAAAGGATCCCGGCCTTATAGCGATCGGTTTAGATACGATCTTATCTCCATGTAAACCCTAGACCGGGGGTGCCTATATAAACCCCCGGGCTTAACCCTAGAAGGGATTCCAATCTCGCGATATCTCACCTCCATGGCTCCTAGTCGCACGCCGACTGGCTGAGCACCCCCCATTGTAAACCAATCACTGAGCAATAGATCTATCAGGATGTAGGCCTTTTACTGTCCGGAGGGGCTGAAGCTGGGTAAAACCCGTGTCTTGCGCACCTCGATCCGCAGATGGCTACGCATCCCTTGCCCCGCATCGATGAAGTGCTACACCCAGTAGTACCTGCCGTGGTCATATCCACGACATGGGATGAGCACAAATAGGAGGAAATTGACCTACGAGCGTTGCTGTTCGTAACCATCAATGATTGTCCGGCTCTTAGTAACCTTTCAGGACAGACAAACAAGGGATACAATACATCCACGCACTGTTTAGATGAGACTGAAGGTATATATTTGGATAAATATAAGAAGGTTGTGTACCTGGGGCATCGTCGATTTCTTCCGAACAAGCATCCCGTAAGAAAAAAAAGGCAAGCATTTCAAAGGTGAGGCAGATCACCGAAAGAAGCATATCCACCGTACTGGTAAAGATGTATTCGATATGGTCAAGGATCTAGAATTAATATTTGGAAAGGGTCCTGGCGGACAATCTATTTCGAATGACGCTGTCGGACACGCGCCCATGTGGAAGAAGAAATCTATATTTTGGGAGCTACCCTATTGGGCAGTCCTAGAGGTCCGCTCTTCAATCAACGTGATGCAGGTGACGAAGAATCTTTGCTTGAACCTGCTAGGCTTCCTGGGCATGTATGGGAATACCAAAGATACACCGGAAGCATGGCAGGACCAGCAACGTATGAGAGAACGAGACAGCATGCATCCAGAGAATGACACGGATAAAGGACGTCATTACTCCAGCTACGCTCTTACAAAAGCTGAGAAGGAAATCTTTTTTGAATGACTGAGGAGTATCAAGGTCCCTTCTAGCTTCTCGTCGAATATAAAGGGAATAATAAATATGGCAAAGAAAAAATTCCAGAACCTAAAGCCTCATGATTGTCACGTGATTATGACGCAATTGCTTCTGGTTGTATTGAGGGGTCTTCTACCGGAAAATGTTCGAGAGCCCATTGTGAAGCTATGTGCATTCCTCAATGCAATTTCTCAGAAGGTAATTGATCCAGAAATTCTACCAAGGTTGCAGAATGATGTGGTCCAATGTCTTGTAAGTTTTGAGCTGGTGTTCCCACCATCCTTTATTCAATATTATGACGCATCTCCTGGTTCACCTAGTTGAAGAGATTGCCATTCTCGGTCTTGTATTTCTACACAATATGTTCCCCTTTGAGAGGTTCATGGGAGTCCTAAAGAAATATGTTCATAACCGTGCCAGGCCAGAAGGAAGCATCTCCAAGGGCTATGGAACAGAGGAGGTCATTGAGTTCTGTGTTGACTTTATTCCTGACCTTAAGCTGATTGGTGTTCCTGAATCGCGGCATGAAGGGAGACTGAGTGGAAAAGGCACGCTAGGAAAGAAAGAAATAATAAGTACAGATGGGCATTCTTTCACTCAAGCACACTACACAGTTCTACAAAGTTTCACCTTGATGGCTCCGTATATCAATGAACACAAGAATATTGTACGCTCCCAATACCCGGGGCAGTCTGATGGCAGTCTGATGATTGGATTACACTTGAACACATGGAGACTTTCGGTGGTTGGTTGCGAACACATCTCATTAATGACACCACTATTGGAGATCAGCTGTACTTGTTGGCCAGGACACCATCCTCGACTGTATTGACTTTCCAAGGGTACAAGATAAATGAGAATACATTTTACACGATCGCCCAAGATAAAAAGAGCACCACCCAAAACAGTGGTGTCCGCATTGATGCACGAAACAACAGAGGGCAAAAGGACACATATTATGGTTACATAGAGGAGATATGGGAACTTGACTATGGACCTTATTTTAAGGTCCCTTTGTTTCGGTGCAAATGGGTCAAGCTGACATGAGGCGAGGTTCAGGTAGACAAGCTATACGGAATGACAACAGTGGATCTCAACAATCTTGGGTACAGAGACGAACCATTCGTCCTAGCCAATGATGTGGCTCAGGTTTTCTATGTGAAGGACATGTCTACCAAACCAAAAAAAAAAATAAGCAAACGAATACATCATACGATGAGCCAAAGTGCCACACAGTTCTTTTAGGAAAAAGAAACATCGTGGGAGTGGAGGACAAGACAGACATGTCAGAAGATTATAATAAGTTTGATGAAATTCCGCCCTTCACAGTGAACACTGACCCAAGCATCAAGTTAAATGATGAAGATGCTCCATGGTTACGGCCAACGCGATCGTAAGCAAGGGACATACGCGAAGAAGGTTCATGGCACACATGTGTATCGCAACATGGCAATCAATTTCCCATTTCTTTTGGTGCATTTAATGTAACTGTATGTAAGGTATTAACACTAGATGAGCATGCTTGGGGACATTGATTTGAACAAAAGTGACATTGACTTGAACAAAGTGACAGTGAAAGATGCTTGGCACTAACTACACTACTTTGTCGTTTTGCAAAATATTGTTAGCTTGTGAATAGTATGTCATTTTGAACAAAGAGGTTGTGATCTACCATAGAAGGAGTTTGCAGGAGAGGGAGGCGTTCACGGGCTTGAGGGCAAATTTTCCCGGGGCGAGCTCCTCGAAGATGTCGTAGGGGGTGCGCACCAACGACATCTTCGAGAAGCTCCGCCACGGGAGATTTCCCAACCCTTTCCTCCGGCCATGGGGACGAAGCTCCCTACTTTCTTGGTTGGCTTGTTTTTGCTAGTTAAATAGAGGTTGTGAGCTACCATAGAAGCAGTTTGCAGGAGAGGGAAGAGGCTGCTGACATGAATAGACCAACAATGGAGATGGAGGTGTTCACGGGCTTTCGGGGAAATTTTCCAGGGGCAAGCTCCTCGAAGATGTCGTAGGGCGTGGCACCAACGACATCTTCGAGAAGCTCCGCCACGGGAGATTTCCCAACCCTTTCCTCCGGCCATGGGGACGAAGCTCCCTACCTTCTTTGTTGGCTTGTTGAGCTGCTTGCGATTATCGACGCTCCTTTTATAGTCCTGGCGCCGCTTCCTCCTTCGTCTTGTTCCTCCGATAGGGTGTCATGCGCTACATGCCTTATCTCGCCGAGTTTTGTTAGATGGCACAAAAAAAACCACCTTTAGTCCCGGTTGCACCCACCAACCGGGACTAAAGGTTGGCCTCGCGCGCGCATTCTGAGCGGCGACCGAAATACCCTTTAGTCCCGGTTACCCACGCGTCCTTATCCCGCCGACAGTTTTGTTAGATGGTCCAAAAAACCCACCTTTAGTACCGGTTGCACCCACCAACCAGGACTAAAGGTTGGCCTCGCGTGGGCATTCTGAGCGGCGGCCAAAATACCCTTTAGTCCCGGTTGCACCTACTAGCTCTGCCTTCCTCTTCTTCCTCCTCCTCATCTTCATCCGCATCATCCACTACGAAGGCATCCTTCTCGTACTCATTTTGTCCCTCCTCTGCTGACCACCAGCTCTGGCTTCCTCTTCTTCCTCCTCCTCATCTTCATCCGCATCATCCACTATGAATATGGTTTAGATTAATTATCCAAATTCAAACACTTTTCATGTTGAAAGCTTTGTCGGAATAGAAAATATGCAAAAGATATGAGTTAATGCATTTTTAATTGAAAATGGTAAAATGGTTAATAGTTTGAATAGTTAGAATAATTATTTTAGTAAATAGAAAATGGTTTCAGATTAATTATCCAAATTCAAACACTTTTCATGTTGAATGTTTTGTAGGAATAGAAAATATGCAAAAGATATGAGTTAATGCATTTTTAATTGAAAATGGCAAAATGGTTAATAGTTTGAATAGTTAGAATAATTATTTTAGAAAACAGAAAATGATTTTAGATTAAGTATCCAAATTCAAACATTTTTCATGTTGAAAGTTTTGCCAGATTCAAAAGTATGCACAAGTTATTTAAATTCTTATTCAAACACTTCAAATAAATTCAAAAACAATTCCAAAACACCCTTTAGTCCCGGTTGGTAATACCAACCGGGACTAAAGGGTGCATTTGGGTGCACCCAAAAGACGCGGGAAAAAAACCCTTTAGTCTCGGTTGGTGGCTCCAACCGGGACTAAAGACCCCCTTTAGTCCCGGTTGGAGCCACCAACCGGGACTAAAGGTCCTGCGACTATAACTCCTCCCTTCCCCTTCTCCGCGCAGATCAATCACACGGAGAAGGAGTTAGACGCCGCCAGTCTGCCGAAATTTTGGGCCGCCGCCCACCTCCTCCGCTGCGCGCGCCCTAGCCCTCTTCGTTTATTTGTTTTTACTTATTTTCTATGGAAATAGTTAGAAATATTTTGTTAGGAATATTTAGTTTTGTTAGAAATATTTGGTTTGAAATTTTAGTTAGAAATTTTAGTTTAGAAATATTTTGGTTAGAAATTTTAGTTAGAAATATTTTGTTAGAAATTTTAGTTACAAATTTTAGTTGGAAATATTTAGTTTTGTTAGAAATATGTTAGAAATTTCATATTGTTTCATATATATTTAGTTTCATATATGTTAGAAGTATATTGTTAGAAATATAGTTAGAAATTTCATATATGTTAGAAATTTCATATATGTTAGAAGTATATAGTTAGAAATATAGTTTCATATAGTTAGAAATTTCATATATGTTAGAAGTATTGTTTCATATAGTTAGAAATTTCATATACTTAGAAGTATATAGTTAGAAATATTTTTTATAGTTAGAAATATAGTTTCATATAGTTGGAAATTTCATATATGTTAGAAGTATTGTTTCATATAGTTAGAAATTTCATATATGTTAGAAGTATATAGTTAGAAATATTTTTTATAGTTAGAAATTTAGTTTCATATAGTTAGAAATTTCATATATGTTAGAAGTATTGTTTCATATACTTAGAAATTTCATATATGTTAGAAGTATATAATTAGAAATATTTTGCATAGTTAGAAATTTAATATATGTTAGTGAATTTTATATATCTTAGTTTTATATATGTTGGTGAATTCATATATGTTACACATTTTTGCTAGGGCTAGAAATAGAAAATAGAAAATGTCGGCAACAAATAACGAGAATGCTAAGATTATTACATTTTGGACATAAGATGTTGTTGTTGTGAATTAAAATGGGAGCAATGTCTTCGGGTCGGGCGCGGCAACGCGCGCCATATAGGGACGATGGACGGGCGCAGCAATGCGCGCCATATAGGGGCATCATAAACCATTCCTTCATTCATTAGCGCTTTGCTGTGTTTATAACATTGATATAACTTGCAACTCTTGGCAGAAACTATGGACCCCGACAGAGATGAAGAACAAGAAGAGTATATGGCGAATATCATAGCCGGTGAAGATGATATCACCTCAACGTATCTGAATGACTCCGGTGAGGGAGCGGAGGATCTCGAGCGAAGAGACGGCTCCGGTGAGGGAATGGAGGGAGAAGATGATGGCTCCGGTGTTGGAACCTTAGTTATTACAAAGTACGGGGAGGTATATAAATTAAACAGCTGCTGAGTAGATGCATTATCTATTATGTGTATATATACATTGACAATTCTTTCTTCTCTTAGCACTCCGGAGCGAGCCAATCTTCTGTAAAGACGATGCGAGGCCCGACCAAAAAGTTGGCCAATATTGCTAGGTTCAAGATCGAAGAAGTCGCTGAAGATGGCGAACCGATTGCTGCCGCGAAGAACGCAAAATTATTTGTAAGTCAATGCGGTGTTATTGTTAGGGACAACATCCCGATCACCGTTCGAGAATGGCGCAAGCCAAAGGTGGATGGAGTGAGTTATGTCGAGGATAGATCCAAAGAGGACCTTCGGAATACGCTCATGGCACATTTCACCCTACCGGAAGAGGTGGATCCATTAAACAAAGTTATAGAGCGAAAAGTTAGGGCGTGGGCTCTTAAGAAGATGGCCGCACAATTCAACAACCACAAGAAAAGATTGTACAGGGACTATATCCTGAAAGAAAAGACTCCGAAGTTCACTGGAGCGAATGAGAAGCTAAAAGATCAGTGGGACAAATTTGTGTTGTTCAAGAAATCAGATGTAGCTCTGAAAAGGTCGGCAACAAATAAAGCAAATGCAAAGATGAAGATATATCACCGTGTTATGGGGACATGTGGCTACAAGACTAACAGGCCTAAGTGGGAGAAAGCTGAGAAGGAACTGATTGACAAAGGGATCACTCCAGAGACATCGGGGTGACCGAACGGGCAAAGGAGTGGTTCTACGGGGTTGGGGGACTGTTGATCCCAGAAACAGGGCTCTGTATTTATACAAAGGAACAACTTGAAAAACCTTACAAAGCCCTTAAAACTGCACATTAGGAGGTGCAGGAGGGAAAGTTCCATCCCGAAAGAGAGAACGACGAGCTGACACGCGCCCTTGGGAATCCTGAACAGTCAGGACGAACACGAGGCACAGCAGGCTCCCTTCCGTGGAAGTATGGGTTTCCCGAGGAAAGGAAGAGATTTCCCGATAGAAGCCATCAGAGGAGAAAGGCAAGGGATGCAGACCAAATGCAGCAGATAGAAGAAACATTGAGGTCAGCAGGAGCAAATTAACATAGTACTTAGCCAGCAAGGTACAAGCCCATCTCAACGGCAGCATGAAGATCCTGCATTGGATGCTACCGGCCCACAATCTCAGTGGAAAAGCAGCGTGGCTTCCACGGAGCTCCCGACTGATGATGATGCGGTGATATTGGCTCCTCGCTACCCCGTGGATGATATCACGGAGAGCCAACATTGTGAGCTGCATGTGAAAGTTGTGAACATATCCATGAAGGTGGCGATCGGCTTTGTCTTACCTCCTGGACCTAGACCAACTTACCATTGCCGTCCGGCTCCAGATGGCTATGCTGTTGCCGGGGTGGATGAAGTCATGCCAGGTTTTTAGCAGCTGAAGCTTGACTTCCCTGCAGGTGAAGGGGATCTGAATGAACTAGGAGAAGCCATTAGAGGCACCGTTCTATCGCGAAAGGAAAACATCATGCTTCCAGATTGGAATCCAATGCCACCTCCAGCTCATTCTCCGCCGCCTCTGCCGCCTCCACCGTCTCCGCCGCCTCCGCTGTCTCCTCCGCGTCAGCAGACTCCGCCACCTCCGCCGCCTCAGCAGACTCAGCAAAAAAAGAAGAGCACCGCCGCTCCGGCGGCTAGTAGTACAGCTGCGAAGAGATCCTCAGCTGCGAAGAAGTCTCCTCCCAAGTTACCATACGAGAGGACTGACGAGGAAAATGCCGCTATCGTGGCTACCGATGTGAAGCAGCAGCTTGCACCGAAACGGCCCCCGCCAAAGATGTACATAGCACCGAGAACAGTGAAGCACTATGTCAACATGCTTGAGCGAGACTCGCCACTTGAAGTGCTAGATGACTATGACCGCTCTATTGTACGGTCGACTAAAGCAAATCGGCAAGTAGCACAGCTGGGAGAACAGAAAAACTAAGAGTTACCCCCCCCCCCCCCCCCTCAACATGTACTCCTATGATGATCCGAAGATGGCGGAAATAGTCGAACGAACGGTCAGAAATCTTGGTACGACTATTCAATACCAAGGCTACTATCCCACAGCCTCTCCTCAGAGCTGACAAGTTTCCGCATCTAGGAACACAAATGCAAAGATTGCATGACTGGTACATGAAATCATGCATTGAAGGGGAGATCATGCTCATCGTGGGAGTTCGAGATGAGCATTACTTCCGTGGCAACGACGAGATACACATTGATTTTGAAGAATTATTTAAGTTATTCAATGAAGATGCCATGGACAAATCTCTCATCAGTTGCTATTGTCTGTAAGTGATTTATTTCAGTAATTAAGTCTCTAGCTCAGCACGTTCATTGCATTAATAATTATCCTCACCATATTGTTATGTACGCTATTATGCAGAATGAAGATGCTCGAATGCAAAAGAGGACAAATCTATGATGTTGGGTTCATTGACCCAAATACCGTTCATGAATTTACGGTACAAAAACACCCGAAGGACACAGAGGAGTACTTGCTAACGTTTCTAATGAAACAAAAAACCAAAGAGGAAATACTATTTCCTTACAACTTCAAGTGAGTGTTACTGTCTTGTACACATTCGATTTCTCTTGCTCGATGTTAAGTGTAATCCTCCGAGTTATGCGTGCTCTGTTTCCACTTTATTCTGCTAGTCATTCAGCTTGACAAAGGAGTAGTACTTGTCATGGACTCGAAACGTAAAGACCATGAGACGCGGGCGGACCTTAGCAAAATGCTCCAGGGGTAATTTCAATCATTATCGCCCTATATCGGCATCTTCCGTTCATTTCCTGATATCAAGTAATTAATAACTCCTTTACTCATTTTTTCTTTGCCGGGCAGGGTTTGAAAATGGTTCATCAAGGCTGCCAGGGGTGAATGGAAACAAGAGCTTACATTTTGAGATTACGATGTAAGTAGTACTATAGCTAGGTCCACGCATCTCTTTAATTCTTGTTTCAATACCATTATTATGCTTGATTATTATTTTGACTGAACTCTATTCTCGTAAAGTGTTTAACGCTGGAATACGGGAATAATTTATGTGGATACTACGTTTGCGAGTACATCCGCCAGATGACCTGTCATAAGGGAGGGAAAGAATTCTACAAAGCCTTCATGTACGGAAACAATATTCACAATCTTGTTTTATTGCCAATTAATTGTGTTGAGTTTTATTCATATATATTGATCCCTTTCTTTACATTAGATCGGACGTCTGTGGGACAAACTCCTAACAAAGGATCGCGTACGAGCAATTCAAAACAAATTGGCGGAATTCTTACTTACGGAGGCCATAGATGCAAAAGGAGAATACCATCGGGAATATGTATTTAGAACATAGGGATCCTAAGTAATACCATCGATTATGTGGATACTTATATTGTATATGCATTACTGTATTCATGACAATGTCTATATTCATGACGGTGTTATGTAATGCTTCTTTGATTGCTGCATGTGATACCGTCGATTTGAATGAAAAACATAAAACCCTAAACTTCTGCCGCGGCAAAGAAACGGGCATGCCCTTGCGCCTGACTCGTGGAGGACTTTAGTCCCGGTTGGTAACACCAACCGGGACTAAAGCCCCTCCACCCCGAGCGCCCAAGCGCAGCCACGTGGATGCTCTTTTGTTCCGGTTCGCAACACAACCGGGACTAAAGGGGAGGGGGGCTTTAGTCCCGATTGCTTAGTCCCTGTTGCACAACTTTGACTAAAGCCCCTTACCAACCGGACTAAATGCCCGTTTTCCACTAGTGCCTTGTCGAACAATTCAAAAACATTGAGATTATAACAATATATAGCAAAAGGAAATAACAAACATGTTGCTACTGGGTACATATATACCTCTGCAATGATGCGAGATACAGAATGTGGGAGTCCAGATCTAGAGCAAGGAATCAAATCGAGGCAGCGTGAAATCAGTTATCACCCTTGCCATCCGCAATGTACTCGTATCTAGACCATTTTACCTAAAATGGAATATATGGTTTTCCAAAGTATCATCTAGAAAATTAGAATCTTCGAAATTCCACGGAGATCTTTGCAACTGCTTGAAGTGCATCTTAAGATTCACTGAGCATCAGTGCAAGAATGGATGGTAGCCAAGAACAATAAATTTTCATTAGAATGATGCAAGCAATCATATCATATCTACATGTTATTGTGTTGTTTAAATTGTATCCATAGTCTGGGTTGTCGATCTTTGAGTGTGATCGTAATAAACCCATCAATACAGTCGAAATACAACCTCGATCCGGTTGTGTGCGGAAATGGAGAGAAGAATCCTTGACATGAAATGTTGGAACCAATCACCGTGATGAAAACACCTAAAGAGTTACATATTCAACTTGGATCAAGCATGATATAAACAAAAGTATTGGATGGCACCGTCGAGAGAGTCAGGACCTCAATTGCATAAATATTTCAGGTTCAACTGTGGATAATATATACAGCTCGGCAGCTGTAAGAAGTAGAGCACAGGGAAGAAGATGCCCATGTTCATGGCTCAAAGTCTAAACACACTCGTATGACATACAAAATGTCGCCGAAAATGGAGCAATGAGCGTGTATGGCGCTTGAAGGAACATATGCCTCAACAACGGGGATGTCTATGTGTGAGCGTCTATGTCTGTACTGTGTTTCGCAAAAAAAAGGTGCATAATATGCGATCTTGCTTGCAGGACTAGAAATTTAGAAAATAGGAGAGTGCAACCCATGCATAGGAGTAGTAATATTAGTTTCATGACCTATGTGTTCTTCACATTACCAGGAGATAGAAGAATGCTCACAAAAGCTAATGGGTGATTCTCCTATAAGACTAGGGATACTGGAAGTAACATAGGTGGTAACCTGTCTGCCACCTAGGCAAAAAAGATGATGTCGAAGGTAATTAAAGACAGGAGAGACAATTGGGATAACATAATATGTTACCATCACATACGCCTCCCAATGAAAAATAACTCTACAAAGAAATAAATGAAGGTCTATATGTTACCACACATATGACACTACCCACTATGGAGGAAGTAACATAGACTAGTACCATGCATGTTACTACTCTAAGTTAGTCCCCACTATGACTAGCCTGACACTAGTCTATGTTACTAACTTTATAGTGCATGGTATCATAGAGTTAATATCATAGATAGTTTCATTTACTAGAAAAAGGGCTAGCCGTAGAATACTACCAGTGGTGTAACACTTTTCTAGTGCGCCACTGGTAGGCAAGTTAGCAGTGGCGCACCGGCCCAGTAGTGCGCCACCACTAAATATCTGCCATGGTCCACCCCCACCCAAGCTTACCAGTGGCACACCTCTATGTGGTGCGCCACTGGTAACTTCTGCCCAAAATTCCCACCACCCCACCTCCCCCGTGGATCGCCTTTTCGGTTTTAAAAAAATAAAAGAAATAGATAGAAATGTCAAAAAAATAAAATCCTTCCAGATGCACATGTATTGTGTCATCTAGTTTTAATGAGAATTAACAAACATGAATTTTGATTTTTTTTTGCAAAATGGCATCATGTTTCGGTAAAACTGGATTTCTGGTTGCATACAACCTCCGATGAAAATCTTTTTTATATGAAAATGTATCTACGCGAAATTTCCTTTCCGATTTCAACGCCCTCCAGGCGTTTAGAGAATTTTTAGATTCCCAAAAAATGAAAAGGAAACATAACTTTTTTTAGGTTCAAGATTTTGGGCAGAAATTTCAAAAAAAAAATAGCAGTGGCGCACCACTTCTAAGTTTCCCGCCCACGAAATTCAAAATGGCCGGCTGCACTTCACCCTTATCCCCTCCCTCCTCCCTCCTCCACACTACTTCTCCACTCACTCCCTCCTCCAACTCTTTCCTCCTCCTCCTCCACTCCGGCCTCCTCCTCCACTTCCTCCACCTCCACTCCGGCCTCCTCCTCCACTTCCTCCACCTCCACTCCGGCCTCCTCCTCCACTTCCTCCTCCTCCACTCCGGCCCCCTCCTCCTCCTCCTTCTCCTCCAACTCCAACTTCAACTCCTCCTCCTCCTCCACTCCTCCTCCTCCCCCCCTTATCCTCCTCATCCTCTCCTTCCTTCCTCTTCTTCAGCTGCAAGTGGAGCTTCACATCACAGAGAACGTAACAAGATGCATACTAGAACGAAAATAAATAAAAAACAGGTTAAAAATCAGAAAAATATCCAGATATAGATCCAGATCCAAATTTCAAATTTTTACCAGTGGCGCATCTCTTTTTCCCATAGTGGCGCACCTCGACCATATAGAAGTGGCGCACATGTACGTTAGCAGTGGCGCACTAGGTGGTGTGCCACTGCTATTTGGTTTACCAATGGCGCACCACTGGTGCGCCACTACTAATAGTTAGCAGTGGCGTGATAGCAGTGGCGCACCCAGGTGCGCGACTGATAGCAAAACCGGTGTGCCACTGCTAAGGCTTTTTCTAGTAGTACACGGTAACTTAATATCTTACCACCACCCTCTCTTTCCTCAATTAATACTATGCCATGTCACCAATATGCCTAGTTGGCATTGTATGAGGATGTACGTTACTACCAAAGTTACCCCCACTATGGGTAGTCTAAATAGGTCCGAGGCATCGCCAACGACCTCTCAAATGCCTCTATCTATTACTTTATCGTGCAGTTGTGTGTTTCACTCACGGGGAAGTTTTACTTGGACAGCACATTATTTGGAAGTTGAAGAGCAACGCTTCAAAGACGAATAGTGCACCTCTTTTGTGGAAGATGAATTATGGGTGCGCTATTAGTAGTTAGCATTGATAATTTTATTAGATGGAGCATTTATGTTTTGGGATGGGCGTCTTTTTCGCAGCATAAATATATCACGCCACAATAGATTAGCATATGGCGTGAGACAACTTGTGCATTAGCATTGATTTTCCATGTGAAATTTACTGTTTAAATTGATAACAAAAATTGTGATGACATTGCATGATTGCATGTTGAGAAAAATACCCTTAGTGGGTTGTTCCTATTTAGTTATTATAGATTTAAAGCTACCGTTCGTAGCAGATACGTATTTACCGGTGGTGCAAGACAACATTACGTATAGGTAAATTAGTCGGTCAAGTCATACCCGTGTAGATTTGTGGTTGAACTACGAGATACCAAATGATCATGAACCGATCCTTATATTGATGTGGGCACATTCACAATGTGTACTACTCCAATTAATTGGTGGTCTCAAAATGAGTTATGTGCATTTCCATGGCACCAATGAAGCTACAGCTAGATTCACACTAGTAGAAAACTGGGCTTTCGTCCAGGCCTTTTGTCCCGGCCCAGTCTGGAGCCGGGACAAATGGCCTGGCCACGTCGCCCCGAAACCAGCTGGAGGGCACGGGGCCTTTTGTCCCGGTCCGTTAGGACCCTTTTCTCGTGGGTCGTGCCACGGGCCGGAACAAAAGGGTCTGAGGCCTTCTGCGGCCTGCTGGCACCCCTTTTGTCCCGGTTTGAGCCACAAAGCGGGACAAAAGGTCTAGGCCTATATATACACAGCCAGCCCCCCCCCCACCTCCCTACATTTTTTTTCCTTGGTGGTGAAAGGTGGAGGTTTATGCTAGCTTTTTTTTTCTTAATGTGCACAAGAGGTGTTTGATGAAATGTTTGTGAGGATGCCACTTGATTTTATTTGATAAGATTTCTCCTCTTTTTGTCCTAAAAGGTTAGCAACTATTTTCTCGTATATATAGTCGCACAATACTAATTTTAGCATGGTGATTGCATTTGATACATAATTGTACTTATGGTGTAGATGAGTCATCCATGGATGTACGGTAACCGATGCGATCCCGCTTTCAGAGATGGCGTGAAATTTTTCCTGCTTGTGGCCGAGGCCAACAAGTCGAAGCAAGGTTTTATTTTTTTGTCCATGTCTGAAATGTAAGAATGAGAAAGATTACTCTTGCTCAAGAGACATTTAGAGCCACCTGCTTTGGCACGGATTTATGTCCGGCTATCATGTTTGGACCAAGCACGAAGAAGAAGGGGTTATGATGGAAGACGGCGATGAAGAAGATAACGATGAAAAGTACCGATCTATGTTCTCTGAATACGATGATACCGTAATGGAAGACAATGAAGAAGAAGGAGGTGAAGAACGGGCACCAGATGAGCCTGGTGATGATGATCTTCGTCGGGCCATTTCTGATGCAAGGAGAGACTGTGGCACAGATAAGGAGAGGTTGCAGTTCGACAAGATGTTAGAGGACCACCAAAAACTGTTGTACCCAGGTTGTGAAGATGGGCAGAAAAAGCTGGGTAGCATATTGGAATTGCTGAAATGGAAGGCAGAGGCCGGTGTGACTGACTCGGGATTTGAAAAATTGCTGATAATATTAAAGAAGCTGCTTCCAAGAAAGAACGAATTGCCCGCCAGTACGTATGAAGCAAAGAAGCTTGTCTGCCCTCTAGGATTAGATGTGCAGAAGATACATGCATGCATTAATGACTGTATCCTCTACCGCGGTGAGAAGTACGAGAATTTTAATAAATGCCCGATATGCGGTGCATTGCGGTATAAGATCAGAAGAGATGACCTAGGTGATGTTGAGGGCGAGCCACCCAGGAAGAGGGTTCCTGCGAAGGTGATGTGGTATGCTCCCATAATACCACGGTTGAAACATTTGTTCAGAAACAAAGAGCATGCCAAGTTTTTGCGATGGCACATGGAAGAACGTAAGAAAGATGCGATGTTGAGGCACCCCGCTGATGGTCGGCAGTGGAGAAACATCGAGAGAGAGTTCCCGGATTTTGCAGGTGAGGCAAGAAACTTGTGGTTTGGTCTAAGTACAGATGGCATGAATCCTTTTGGGGAGCAGAGCTGCAGTCACAGCACCTGGCCCGTGACTCTATGTATCTACAACCTTCCTCCTTGGTTGTGCATGAAGTGGAAGTTCATTATGATGCCAGTGCTTATCCAAGGCCCAAAGCAGCCCGGCAACGACATTGATGTGTACCTAAGGCCATTAGTTGATGAACTTTTGGAGTTGTGGGCCGAACCAGGTGTACGTGTGTGGGATGAGCACACCGAACAAGAATTTGACCTACGAGCGTTGCTATTCGTAACCATCAATGATTGGCCTGCTCTTAGTAACATTTCTGGACAGACGAACAAGGGATACAATGCATGGACACACTGTTTAGATGAGACTGAAAGTATATATTTGGAAAAAAGTAGGGAAAATGTGTACCCGTACAATCGCTGTTTTCTTCCGCGCAGGCATGCCTTAAGGAAAAAAGGCAAGCATTTCAATGGCGAGGCAGAACCCCGTCCGAAGCCTGTCCCCCGTAGTGGTGCTGATGTATTTGACATGACCAAGGATTTAAATGTTATCTTTGGAAAGGGTCCAGGCAGTCGACCTGTTCCGAAAGACGCTGACGGACACGTGCCCATGTGAAAGAAGAAATCTATTTTTTGGGAGCTAGAATATTGGAAAGTCCTGGAAGTCCGCTCTGCAATCGACGTGATGCACCTGGCCAAGAATCTTTGTGTGAATATTCTAGGTTTCCTGGGCGTGTATGGGAAGACAAAAGATACAACAGAAGCACGGGAGGACCAGCAACGTCATAAAGGACGAGACGGCAATCATCCAGGGCAGTTTCAAGGGCCTGCTAGCTACGCTCTTACCAAAGAAGAGAAGGAAATCTTTTTTGAAGCCCTATTCAGTATCAAGGTTCCGTCTGGTTTCTCGTCGAATATAAAGGGAATAGTAAATATGAAGGAGAAAAAATTCCAGAACCTAAAGTCTCATGACTGCCATGTGCTTATGATGCAATTGCTTCCGGTTGCATTGAGGGGACTTCTACCAGAAAATGTTCGACTAGCCATTGTGAAGATATGTGCATTCCTCAATGCAATTTCTCAGAAGGTAATGGATCTAGAAACTTTGTTAGGGTTACAGGTTGATGTGGTCGAATGTCTTGTCAGCTTCGAGTTGTTGTTCCCACCATCCTTCTTCAATATTATGACACACCTCCTAGTTCACCTAGTTGATGAGATAAGAATTCTCGGTCCTGTATTTCTACACAATATGTTCCCCTTCGAGAGATTCATGGGAGTCTTAAAGAAATATGTTCATAACCGCGCTAGGCCAGAAGGAAGCATCTCAAAGGGCTACGGAACAGAGGAGGTCATTGAGTTTTGTGTTGACTTTCTTCCTAACCTTAAGCCGATTGGTGTTCCTGAATCTCGGTATGAGGGGAGGCTGACTGGAAAAGGCACACTAGGAAGGAAAGCAACGGTGTGCAGGGACAAGCTTTCTTTCAATCAAGCATACTAAACAGTTCTATACAATTCCAGCTTGGTGGCTCCGTACATCGAGATACACAAGAATGTTGTACGAGAAGTAAACCCGGGCCAGCCCGAGTCCTTGATTACACGTCAACACATGAAGACCTTCGGCAGTTGGTTGCAAACACATCTCATGAGTAACAACACTGTTGGAGAGCAGCTGTACTTGTTGGCCAGGTTACCATCTTCAAACATATGTACATTCCAAGGGTACGAGATAAATGGGAATACATTTTACACGATCTCCCAAGATAAAAAGAGCACCAACCAAAACAGTGGTGTCCGCTTCGATGCAAAAGACGAGAATGGGCAGACCACCACATATTATGGGTACATAGAGGAGATATGGGAACTTGACTATGGACCTACTTTTAAGGTCCCTTTGTTTCGGTGCAAATGGGTGAAGCTCAGCGGTGTACAGGTAGACTATAAGTACGGTATGACAACAGTGGATCTCAACAGTCTTGCGTACATGGACGAGCCATTCGTCCTAGCCAACGAGGTGGCTCAAGTTTTCTACATGAAGGACATGTCTAGCGAACCGAGAAAAAGAAATCAACAAAAGAATACAACAACCAAGGAGCCAAAGCGCCACATAGTTCTTTCGGGGAAAAGAAACATCGTGGGAGTGGATGACAAGACAGACATGTCAGAAGATTATAATAAGTTTAAAGAAATTTTGCCCTTCACGGTGAAAATTGACCCAAGCATCTTGCTAAATGATGAAGATTCTCCATGGCTACGGCACAGAAGAAAACCACAGCACTAGATGGCGATGTTGGCGATATTTAAACCTGTAATGTAATAATGTATTCTTAATAGTTGGCTTTTTGTACCACAGCACTAGATGGCGATAGTGGAGATGGTTGGCTTTTTGTACCATATATATAGGGAGATTCCCCAACACTGTTGGAGGAGATGGAGTTATTCACGGGCTTGCAGGAAAATTTTCCGAGGCGGAGCTTCCGAAGATGCCGTAGGGTGTGTGCACCAACGATATCTTCGAGAAGCTCCGCCACAGGAGATTTCCCAACCCTTTCCCCAACACTGTTAGAGGAGATGGAGTCTTTCACGGGCTTGCAGGAAAATTTTCCCGAGGCGGAACTTCCGAGGATGCCGTAGGGCGTGTGCACCAACGACATCTTCGAGAAGTTCCGCCACGGGAGATTTCCCAACCCTTTCCTCCATCCATGGGGATGAAACTCTCCCTACCTGCTAGGTTGGCTTGTTGAGCTGCTTGCCATGGCGTATCGATGCTCCTTTTATAGGCACGGCGCTGCTTCTACTTTGTCTTGTTCCTCCGGTAGGGCGTCGTGCGCTACATGCTTTATCTCATCGAGCAGTGCGTCCACCCACGCGTCCTTATCCTGCCGACAGCTTTAGTCCCGGTTGCACCCACCAGTCGGGACGAAAGGTTACCCACACGTCCTTATCCCACCGACAGTTTTGTTAGATGACACAAAAACCACCTTTAGTCCCGGTTGTACCCACCAGCCGGGACTAATGGTTAGATGACCAGCTCTGGATTCCTCTTCTTCCCGCCATTTCTTCCCGCCTCTGTCTTCCCGCCTCCTGTCTTCCTGCCCCCATTTTTTCCCGCCATTTCTCACAATATATATATGTAGCCCGACTTGGCCAGCATTATCACATCTCTACAATCTCTCATCACTCTCTCATGGCTTCCACCGTACCCACTCTAACCTACCAGCAGGTGGAGGAGCTTTGCGCCTCGAACTACCCTTTCCCACCGGGCTACCTCGTCCCCGACGGCTGGAGCCTAAGTGCCGGAGGCGTGCCGGTCCCTCCCGTCCCTCAGGGTACTGCGCACCGGGCGGCCATCACGAACCACTACTACCTCGACCTCACGCCGGAGCAGCGGATGAATCCCCACTGGCATCCCGACAACCTGCAGACTTGGGACGCCTTCTTCATCAATCGGCGTGAGAGGGCGCTCGCCAGGTATGAGGAGGATGGTCTGCCTCCTGGGAACTTCCACGAGGCCGGCCGTCGGCTATGGTGGGGCGGCCGGACTCTACAGAGCGTCATGGACTACATCACGGCCGGCGATATCCCCCGCCTGCGCTACCCTCAGTACCTGTCGAGGTTCGACCCATGAGCACCGCCCGACGACAGCGACGACGATAGCGATGGCAGCGATGACGACGGCGGCAACTTAGAAGGCGATGACTACCAGTACAACGGCGGCGACTACGAAGACTATGAGTATGCATATTATAGGCCTAGGCAGGAGTATGACTAAATCACTCCAACATTCCAAGATGTACTCCTAGGCCTTTGGATCATCGCATGATGTACTCGTTTTCTTATCTTTCCTTTTCCTCGGTTTGCTACTCATGTCCTTCACATAGAAAACCTGAGCGACATCTTTAGTCCCGGTTACACATGCGTCCTTAATTATCCCACCGACAGAAGATCGAACATAGTCTTAAAAACATTGAAAACACAAGTTGTATTCGGGTTGTCGAGCTCGTACTCGGCGACGGCCCGACGGTGGCGCCTGTCGGACCTGCGCTGTGCCCTGAGGTCAGCGAAGAACGGGTCGGTGTTGTCGACGTCGCTGGGGAACTGCGCCCTCCACTGGCGCATCAACTCCGGGAAGTTCATGTCGCGTCGTGACCGCCGAAATCGCCACGCGGCCGCGTCGTAAGCGCGCGCCGCCAGCTCCGGCGTGTTGTACGTGCCGAGGGTGAGGCGCAAGCCACCGGCGCGCATCTCGGCGTAGAACCTACCGTTCGGACGCGCTTGGACGCCACGGAAACCGGACGACCCGCGATGGCGCGACGACACGTGGAAGCGGCGGCGGCGGCGGGGCGAGGCACGTGGAAGCAGCGGCGACACGTGGCATGGGGAAGCGACACGTGGCACGCCAGCGGCGGCGGGGCGAGGCACGTGGAAGCGGCGGCGACACGTGGCACGGGGAAGCGACACGTGGCACGATGGCGGGGGTGGCCCGTAGAAAAGAAACAGAAAAGGGGGGGCTGATCCGTGGCCTTTTCATCCAACGGCTCCAGGCCGTTGGATTAAAACGGCCGGAGCCGTTGGATGAAAAGGCCACGGATCAGCCCCCCCTTTTGTCGCGGGCGCCTTTTGTCGCGGGTCATGCCACCACCCGCGACAAAAGGGGTCAGACAATTTCAACCCCCTTGCGTCGCGGGGCGAGGCACGACCCGCGACCTGGAGGCCAAACCCTAGAGCTCGCGCCGCCAGGCTGCCGGATTGAGATCCGCCGCCGGCCATCTTCCGCGCCTCCTCTGCCGGCCACCGCCTCGGGCCAAAGGAATCGACGCCGGGTGCCTCCAATCGCCCCTGGTGACTCCATCTTCTCCGAGGCCGGCGCAGCTTCCGGCGACCGCAGCGGCACCTGCAGGCCTCCTCCGGCCTCTCCGAGCCCTCCGTCGCGCTCGTGGTGAGCCTCCGGTGCTCACGCGCCTCCCCGTTTCCTCCCTCTCGCTCCGCAGCTCGCTGCCACCGTGCGCCCCCGTGCGCCGCCGTCGGACGTCGTCGCCGGCGTCGCTCCGGCGACATTTAGCAAGCGGCGCCGCCCCCAAACGGCTCCTCGCCATCCTGCGCGTCGAATGCGCCCAGCAGCGGGCCCGCACGAGCACTCCAGCGCCTCCTCTGCGTGGTTGCTGGCATCGACCGCCGGAGTTGACCACCGTCGGGTTGACCTGGTGGGCCCTGCCTTTTTCTTTTTCATTTATTTTCTTTATATTCTATAAATAATAAATCCATGACAGGTGGGCCCCATTGTCAGATTTTTATTATTTTCCTAAATGTTTATAAATTGTTAAAACCCTGTTAGTTTTAGTATTTAGTTATTTAGTTTTAGTTTAGTATTTAGTTAATTAGTTTTAGTTAGTTATTTAGTTTTAGTTTAGTATTTAGTTAATTAGTTTTAGTTAGTTTTAGTATTTAGTTATTTAGTTTTACTTTACTCGCAAACTCCCCACCCCGCCGCCGGCCATCTTCTGAAAACCCGCGTAGTCGCCGTCGTCCCGTGCTCCCTCTCCCTCTCGCGAACACCCGACGCCGCAACTCCTCACCCCGCCGCCGGCCATCTTCCGAAAACCCGCGCAGTCGCCCTCATCCCCTGCTCCCTCTCCCTCTCACGAACACCCGATGCCGCAACTCCCCTCTTCTCTCCCTCTCCTCTACCGACTGTCGTTCTTTCCCCAGCGACCCTAGCCTCCGCTACCGCAACTCCCCTCTTCTCTCCCTCTCACGAACACCCGACGCCGCAACTCCCCTCTTCTCTCCCTCTCGCGAACACCCGACGCCGCAACTCCCCTCTTCTCTCCATCTCCCTCTCCTCTTTCATCGTTCCTCACGTGAGCACGCGCGCCTCCTCTGCCGGCCACCGCATTGTCGAGCTCCTCTACCTCACGCTGCGCGAACCTGGCGCCGCGCCCTCTTCTCCCTGCTCCACGCCGCCTTGGTTAGTGTTTGGTTAGGGTTAGGGTTTGGTTAGGGTTAGGGTTTGGTTAGGGTTTAGGGGGCCATGGGTTAGAGAACATGTACTTATCGATTTAATATTTTGCAGAAACAATGGATCCATTCCATCGAGACTTCGAACAGGAAGACATAGTCGAGGACATAATCCGCGTAGCCGATCTAGAAGGCGACCGAGAAGCCGACGGATTCGTTGATGGAGAAGCCGACCGAGAAGCCGACGGATTCGTTGATGGAGAAGCCGACGGCTCCGGTGATGGAGAAGCCGACGGCTCCGGTGATGGAGAAGGCGAGTGCTCCGGTGATGGCGAGGTATATGATCACTAGAGCCATTAATGGAATTCTATATGTACATGCATATAAATTAATTAATTTTTATTATCTTAGGCCTCCCAAGATAAGTTGGACAAACGAGGCCCGGCAAAGAAGTTGGGCAAAAGTGACCACTACACAATTACACGTATATCACCTAAAGGCGAACCGGTGGAACCCAGAAAGGTCGCAACGATATTTAAAAATCAGTGCGGAGTTTTGGTTAGGGATTGCATCCCGATCACTGTTATAGGATGGAATAAGAGCAGTGCCGATAGGTTCAAAGGCAAGCTTTTTGACGACCTCATGGCACATTTCACCTTGCCAGAATTGGAATCGCAGATTGAGATGGATAAGCAGAAGGAGCTAGTGAAGAAGTGGGCTCTTCAGAAGATGGGGGAACTATTCCGGGCGTGGAAGAAGCGGTTATGGGCAACTTATAAGCAGGAGAAGAAGCCTCCAAAATTCGAAGGCTATCTATCGAAGCAGGAGCATAACTGGGATGCATTTGTGAAGTACAAGACCTCAGAGGATGTTGTGGCATTGTCAAAGAAAAACTAAACGAATGCAAGTGAAAAGGTATATCACCATCATACGGGGCGAGGGGGCTACAAAGTAGCCATGCCTAAGTGGGATGAACAAGAGGCTGAGATGCAGCAGAATGGGGTCACTCCAGAACCCATCGGAGAAAACTGGGACTTGAGGGCTCGAAATTGGTTCTTTGCGCATGGTTGTGAGTATGACATGCGGACATGGAACCTTGTTGAAAGTGACAGCAAGGTTAAGGAACCCAGGGAAAAATGGCTTCAAGTGACGACATATATTAATTCGGGAAAATTGAAGTTAGTTCCCGATAGAGAGAATGACTTGCTGACGCTTGTCCTCGGTAATTCTGAAAAGGGAGGACGAACAAGAGGCCTCGGCCCTAGTTATCCGTGGTCGCTTGGGTTTCCGAGCGACGCGGAGAGTTATAGAAGGCGAGCGAGAGCAAAATAACGCCAGCAGGAGGTGCAGAATGACCGGTTAACCGAGTTCCAACGCCGACTTGACCAGCAACAGCGGGAGATTCAGCAGCAGCAGCGGGAGATTGACGAACTTAAAGGACGGCGCGAGCCAGATAATACCGCCGGCGGCATATCTCAGCGGCGAAGCAGCGTGGCTGACTCGGAGGCCCCGCCTAAATGTACACGGATGATAGATGGCGGTCCTGGCTACCCCGTGGATGGAATTAAGGAGCAGACACCTTGTGATCTCCATGAGGTGTTCAGGAACCTATCTCTTAAGGTGGCGGTCGGCTTTGTTTTACCTACATTAGGACCTGAAGGTGAGCCGGCACTATGGCGTGACACTGAGATTCCAGCTGGCTATGCTCGTGTCGGGGTGGATTCAATTGTACCGTCGTTTGAGTCATTGCAGCTTGAAATCCCTGGAGGTGAAGGTCGGGATACACTCGGAGATGTACTGGGTGACATCATTCTTTGGGATAAGAAAAACATCAAGCTTCCAGGCTGGGCACCCCCTACTAGTCGTCGCAGGTCACCATCACCTCCTCCAAATGATCGCAGGTCACCATCACCTCCTCCGAGTGGTCACATGCCGCCACCATCACCCCATGAGTATGACCACCACATCCCTAGTCCATCTCCATCTCCTGCGCCGCCGCCTGCGCCCACTAAGACTCGGCAGGCACCCAAGCGGAAGCGTGTCAAGAGTCCTGTCCGCCGACTGTCGCCCCTCCCAAGAGTACCAAAGGTTCCTCCCCCCGTCCTTACGATCTTACTATCGAGGAAAATGAGGCTGTTGTAAAGAAAAAAATGCATGAACATTTTCATAAGGAGAAACCCAAGCCCCCAGCACCATACATAGAGAAGCAAAAAGCATATGCTCTTGATTTTCTGAACACACCATCGCAATATGACTTACACGAGAAGAAGGATGACTATACACACACACTTGCGAGGGTAATTGAGCAAAGCAAAGAGAAGGATAGTGCTAGCACGAGCAAATCATCAACTACAAGTGTAGCCGGGAAGAAATCAAGTACAAAAAGTGCACCCCTCAAGGCCAAACAAGCGACAACAAGCAGAAAATAAAGGAAGTTCCCCAGCTCGGAGAATAGGCCAAACAATCGATCCCACCCCTCAAAGTGTTAGATATTCCCTCGGTGTACCAGGAACATGGTGGTTTCGATATGGAAGCAGCTGCGGCGCTAGCGGCTCAAATGGGATGTACTGTGGAGCAATTACTGAGTTCCCAAGATGCTGCACTACCCATTGCTGATATAGCCCCTAAATTTGTCTACGGGGCCGACTTGGTCAGCAAAGAGCGGCTGCATCAACTGCCAATGCATATGCGGAATTTGCATTAGTGGTACCTTGATGTGTGCAAGGAGAACAAAAAATTCATCATGGCGAATATCCCAGAAGAATATTACTTCTGAAGGGAGGATCTCTATATTGAGATTTCCGAACTCTGGCAGTTATTCAATTTAGACTCCCTCGACAAATCTCTCATGAGTTGCTATTGCTTGTAAGTTGTTAACTACATATAAGTTCATGTTCATTCAGTTGTTCCTGTTCATTGCATATACTCATTATATCTTATGTACTCTCTTATGCAGACTAAAGATCGATGAATGCAGAAGAAAGAAGATAACCAATATTAGGTTTGTTGACCCAGATAAAGTACATCATGACACTGTAAGGGATAAAACCGAAGAAACGGGGGGAAACCTACTAAGGTTTATAACGGAGCAACATTTCTGTGATTCAATACTGTTTCCTTACAACTACAGGTGAGAGTCTTACTGATCTGTTGTACACATTCAATTTTTCTTACTCGATGTTAAGTGTAATTCATGACGTATATATATATAAATATGTGCAGTTTCCACTGGATTCTGCTAGACATTCAAGTTGATAAGGGAATAGTTGAAGTAAGGGACCCATTGAGTAGAGGTCTGGAAGGGTTCAGCGACTTGCAGCACTTGCTCCAGAGGTAATTTCAATCATTAATTGCCGCGCAATATCTTTCGTGAGATATCAATTAATTATACACTCATTCAATCATTCTTTTGCCTGGCAGGGTTTGGCGAGTTTTCAAGAAGAAAAATACGGGTGACTTCGCAGAGAAGCAAACATTTACTCTTGTACCGTGCGCCCAGCAGCCACAGGGGACGAATCTATGTGGATACTACGTTTGCGAGTCCATTCGCATGTTAACCACTGAGAAGAATGATAATAGATTCAACGTAAGCAATAACATTCACAACTTTAATTTATTATCGTCAATATTTCATTATCAAGATTGATATAGTCATATTCATCTCATTTTCCTATATAGGTCGACTTCATGTGGGAGAAGCTCCAACCACACGAACACCTACTAGGAATTGCGGAGGAAGTGGCGGGACTTCTGATGAGAGAAATGATAGACGACAAAGGCTTGTTTAGTGAAAGTAGGACCTGGTCATGAGCCCCGTGTAATAGTTCGAATAGACGACGGGCTATAGTCCCGGTAGTCGTGAGCTCCATGTATATGTAAGGAGAATCTACGAATAGACTTTTGCTTCGAATATTTATTTGCTCGATCTATATATAATGAATGAACGTGTACAGCTTGTAGTAGCATACAAATGTATGAAAATTTTATTTTGAAATGAAAAAATGAAATAAAAGGGGGGGCGGTGGCGGGGGGTGGCTGCACCCCTCAAACCCTAAAGGAGCAGCGTCCTACGCGCGCCACGTAGAGGGCCTTTTGTCGCGGGCTGTATTACCACCTGCGACAAAAGGGGTGTCCCCTGCGCGCCCCGCGGTTGCCACGTGGCGGACCTTATGTCGCGGGTGGTAAGCGGGCCGGGACAAAAGGTTGGGCCTTTTGTCGCTCCCCCGTTGTCCCGGCTGGCCGCCCGCGACAAAAGGGTCTTACGGCCCGCGACATTAGGCCTGTTTTCCACTAGTGTCACTACAGGAATGTGTCACGTCGGCACAGATAAGCCGTCGGCGTAGGGGTCATTTGTGCCGACGGCAACCGTCGGCACAAACAAATACGTCGGCACAGTCAACGAGAACCGTCGGCGCAGATAGAGCCATCGGCGTAGGCAGGGATGCGTGGCCCCAGAAGATTTCGTCATGACGGCGAGGCAACGACGCAACCCTATGCCGACGGCTTAGCCGTTGGCCCAACTGTTAGGCCTATGCCGACAGCAATGCCGTCGGCACCGTTTTTTTTTTTTTTTTGCTTTTCGTTTTTGCATAGGCATATATTTATACTCATTTATTTATTTGGATTCAAGACTTATTGTTATTTGGATTCAAGATTTATTATTACTTATTCATTGTTGTTTACTCAAATAATTATTTGGAATTCAAAAAATAAAGACGTGTGACATTATGGCCCAAGGGATAATAGGAATGATAGGGTACTATTATTAATAAAGTATAACTCCTCTGCTGGAAGCTCATCTAGAAGGAAGGAAAAAGTTAAGCTTGCTGGAAGGAACGATAAAGCTAAGCGTGCTGGACTGGGAGCAGTCTGAAGATGGGTGACTGACCGGGAAGTTTAACCACGAATGGGCAATTTGACCCGAGATTAAGCATGTTTCATGTAGTGATTGATCGATCATTATGCTTCTACTACTCCAATTAGTGGGTGGTCTCAAAATGAGTCAGATGAATGTATTCCATGGCATCTATCAAAGTACTTATTAGGTACAGCTGGATTGATAGTGGTGCTTGTAGAACTACTATAGTTAATTGATGCTCTTAGGTACAGCTGGATTGATAGTGGTGCTTATAGTACTACTACAATTAAGTATTAGTCTTAAAATGAGTCAGTTGGATTCCCACGGCACTTGTCAAGCTAAGCTAGTACTAGTAATAGTTTTTTGGACCTATGTCCAGCAGGACTGGTCTATGCCGTCCATCACGCAAGTCCCAAGTAGCACAGCTAAACGATCCATGCATTAGAGACCTACCTATACTAATCAGCCTAGGTTCAGCAAAAACCTTAGACTAGTCGCAATGGGAAGTATCATACACTAGTATCATGCACATGATACTAGTTTATGATACTACCCCATAATGCATAGTATCATAAGATAGTATCATAGTATTACACTAGTAGAAAAGAGGACTTTGGTTTTTTGCTCCAAACAGCATTAGCATCGGATTTGGCACGAACCGGTGCTAAAGGGGGTTATTCGCACCGGTTCGTGCGGTCTGGACGTCCAGGGGACCAGCCGCGGTATTAGCACCGGTTCGTGCGGGACCTTTAGCACCGGTTCGTAACCGGTGCTAAAGGGTTGGCACCGGTTCGGGTTTTTCTGCTCCCCACGCACCTCCAACCCCCTTGGATCGCTTTTTTTAACTCTGTAAAATAGAAAAGGAAATGATAGAAATTTCAAAAAAATAAAATCTTTTGAGATTCCTGTATGTTACGCAACCTACTATTAGGGAAAATTAATAAATTTGAATTTTGATTTTTTTTGCATAAAAAGTTTAGAAAAACGTAAAATGGCATTAACTTTTGCCTACGACGTCGGAAAAAAGCGTATAATATATCAAAATGATCGTGGGAAAAAGTTACATCCGAATTCACCAGGGTTTATTCGGTTAGCCAATTTTTAGATTCTCAAAATTCCAAATTAAAATATGAAAGCAGGAAGATTTTAGTTTTTTGCTAGAAATTTAGGATTATATATAATTTTTTATTTTTTTAAAATTCAAATTAATAATTGCATCCTGCATAAAGATTACTATTACTTTTAGCAAATTATAAGATTTTCAAATTTTCAGGTTTTAGGTTTGGCAAAAAAAATATTAAAAAAATTAAAAAATTGAAAATAATTAAAAATAATACAAATTATAAAGTTAATGTTTATTTATTTATTCAAGATTATTATTACATCATTACTTTTGTTTATTAAAAGAATTATTTGAAATTCAAACAATAAAGAAATATGACATCGATCAACATGTTAATAGGATTGATATGATACTAGTATCACATACATGCGCGCGAAGCACTTGGATGCGGGATGTGAAGGAACTTGGAAGTTAAACGTGCTAGTGCTAGAGTAGTGGGAGGATGGGTGACCGAGCGGGAAGTTTGACCACGAGTAAGTAATTTGACTAGAGATAAGTGTAGTTAGAGACTAAACTTGTGAAATAACTAAAATATTAGAAATTCTGAAAAAAAAGAAGAAAAAAAGTGAGTGGAAAATAATTCGAAAAAAAAATTACGGTAGCAGGGTTCTACCGCGGCAGCGTTTTGGGGCGTTTTCCTGCCGCGGCAGACCCTTACCGGTGCTAAAGGTCCTCCGCCCGGGCGCTCCTCTGCGGGCCACGTGGAATTGAACCGGTGCTAAGGGGGGGGGACCTTTAGCACCGGATGCGTTGCACCGGTTAGCCATCCGGTGTATATGGCCATTTCGAACCGGTGCTAATGCCCCGTTTTCTACTAGTGTCATCATATTTAATGTTTTGTAGAATCTCAATGCAAATTTGTGTACATGATGTGTTTGCCATTAAGTTTTCTAGTTTTACGTGCTATGATACGGTATCATATTATGATACCACTCCCATCTCTCACCCCATTAATTGGTGCGCCATATCAGATTTTTGCCAACATGGCATGCATGATACTACTTATGATATTCCCATTGTGGCTAGTCTTAGGTAGTAAAAAGGCCGCACGAAAATCACTGTTTAGGCACTATATTAATATTACTCTAGTAATGTAGCAAATGCTATTTTTGTCTTTGGGGATCAGTCTGGTGCATGAGAAAAGAAAGCTAAGCTAAGTACTCCCTCCATTAGGAATTATAAGGCCCTAACGGAGGGAGTAGCACAGATAGCATTGTGAAATTTCGTTGCTTGTATTTTTTCCAACGGTCAATTTTTGGTAAAACCGTGTATCCTTTTTTGCATATCTAAGGCAATGTCTGGATATTTCATTAAGTACTTCTCTAAGGAACTTTCTCTATAAAATCTTTTCGAGGTGGAATTTTCTCAAGTTCTTTCAATTAACTTTGTTGGATTCATTCTTGTACTCCATCCATATCATAAATATATGACGTTCTGGACTTTAACACAGTCTCCAAGATGCAATTTTAACCACTAATTTCTATAAAATATATGTATACAACAAAAAAAATGTTTTAGAAATATAATTCAAGACAAATATATACATATGATATTCAAATTTCAAATTTTAGTAATGAATATGATATTTTCAAGTTTTAAAAGTTTGACTCAAGGCATGTCCAAAATGACATGTAATTATGATATGGAGGGAGCAAGTGCGTATACGTTTTTTTTTCTAGTTCAGGTTTTGAGAAATCATGCACTCCCTAAATAACAATTACTCTATTAGTATACATTTTGTGACATAAAATTGATGTCATTAAATATGTATTCTAATATACTTGTTTGTGGTTATAATTTTGTATTACGGAAGTTACATATTAATAGTGTAATTGTTAGTTAAAGACTTGTCATAACGATAATATGCGGAGTATTTTGAAAATGAGGGAGTATAATGTACACGACACGCTATCTTACTCCGCCAGCTGGCGGGTTCGTGGAAGCTGCATAGTGACGACGCCCCATCATCTCACGTGAACCATGCACGAGGGAAACAATCAATTCATTATTGCATGTGGGTCCCATCAGTAATTTACGCATGCAGGCGTTGTGACCCTATTCTACTCAAGTTTGAGTGACCGGACCAAATAAACCACATAAAGCAATCCCATGCACTGCTTCCATAAATGTACTATCGTACATTTGTATACTTCCACCATATTATGTGTAATTGATGTTTTAAATACTGGCAAGGTCTTGAAGATATGACTTTAACCACTAATGTTTATTATAATATATTTATAAAAGCAAGAAAATTATACGATTCTAATAATTTTTCAGACAACTATACATATGATTGTAAAATTCTCAATCTGAATAAATAAAATGATATTCATAGTCAAAGGTTTAAAACTTTGACCCAAGGCATGTCCAAAATGTTACTTATTTGTGATATAGAGAGTATATGCATAGTTTCACGATATTGTGATTTGTGAACATGTTTTTACTATCATTTCAGGAAGAATAGTTTATTATGTGTCCTGATTAGAGTAGTGGGTAGCAACTTGGAAAATACCAGGATGAACCTGGGTGCGTGTGCACCCGTTTTCTTCAATATTGGAAAAAATGCTATTTGAATTTTTTTTAAATGGAATTTTTTTCTCATCTGCATATTATGTTGATACTTACTTGTGTAAGTTTTCACGAAAAAATACGATTGCATGTGGCCTACACGAAAATGACAAAATGTGGTTCTGACACTATAATGACTGGTTTTGTACTGTTCATAGAAATAGGAATTTCTGTTTTCACATTTATAACTACACATGGTCGTTTTTTATGCCAAAATCTGCACAAGTAAGTGTCAGCATAATATGTACATGCGTGCATTTTTTCAAATTTTTCTGAAACTTTGAAATAGCATTTTTGGGAATTTTTCATATGGGGTGCACGTGCACCTGGGTTCACGTCGTCCGCGTCCGTAGCAACCTAGTAACACTAGTACAAAACACAGTACTTGAGTCGGCCTTTCTATTCGGTTTTTGCTGAAGAATAATAAACCGACACGAACTATAGTTACGTGCATTGGATACAAAGGTAGAACAACATCTAAACAGTAGTTTAGAGACGGTTCCTAACTGAAGCAGACTGCAGGAATATAACGCATTCGGTTTTAATTTTTTAACCGACTCCAGGAGTCAGTTCTCACTGTCAATTTTGGGTGGGGAACGGCCTGAAACCGTAGGACTGAGTTTCTGCCCAGGGTTCACATCCTCCGGCCCATGGGCACCTCGTACTATTATATTTGTCCTATGCCTCCTTTGCGTATACGTGTACAATGTTACACGTGGAATTATGTTTTTCTTGTACTAATTTTAAAAAAGCACCTATCGAGCTACAACTAGATTGATGGATCATTGGGCTTCTACTATTCCAATTAATGGGTGGTCTTGAAATGAGTCAGATGCATGCATTCTCATGGCACCTATCACTGTACCAATCAAGCTACTGCTAGATGGATCGTGGTGCCGGTAGCACTACTACAATTAACTAGCGGTCTAAAAATGAGCCAGATGCATTCCCACGACACTTAGAGCAAGTTCAATAGTAGAGCCAACCGTTGGCTATAAGTCAAGTGCCATGTCATCTATAGTCATTTTAGAGCCAACATGTACAATAGTGAGCTATAAAATTATACTACTTTATCTATGTATGACCCACCATTCACTCTCACATAGTGCCTGTGAAAGACGTCTAGAAATTTTCTCTTGCATAAGAGCCCACTTCTCTTCTCTCTCTTCCAACTAAGCAACAATATATTATTTTAATCCTTATAGCAAGCTGACTAGGACTTATTGTATTTGCTCTCATCATGCTAAGCTGGCGATAATAGTTTGCTGGACCTATGGTGGTGCTTGTAGTGTACTACTACAATTAATTGGTTGTTTCAAAATGAGTTAGATGGATTCCCACATCACTTATCAAGCTAAGTTACCAGTAACAGTGTGCTGGACATAGCAGGATCCTCGCATGAGGGAGAAGATGAGCACGAGAGATCTCAACACTACTCCGGAGCTATTCACCCTAGCAGATAAATGTGCCCGGGCCGAGGAGGGGCGCCTCCTCCCCAAGGAAGCCCTCAACGAAGACGACGACTCGAAGAAGAAGACTTGCAAGCGCCTATCAAGCTACACTTATCTAGCTAAGTTGGCAGTAATAGTTTGATGGACATATGGTGGTGCTTGTAGTGTACTACTACAATTAATTGGTGGTCCCAAAATGACTCAGATGGATTCCCCCGGCACTTATCAAGCTAAGCTACTAGTGATAGTATGCTGGACCTATGTCCAGCAGGACCAGCCAGTCGTTGTCGTCCAACACGCATGGGGATATGCGTTATTTGTTTTGTCCCATGTAGCATAAGGTCTTTCCCAATGCTTGCCTCTTAGCGCGGTATCATAGACAAAATGCTGATTCGACACCATAATTAATGATGAAAGAGATTATTATTGTATCTTGGACCAAGGATAATAGTAGAGCTAGCAGCCGTATACATAAAGCTTCCATGTCATCAAAAGCCAGCTTTATTAATTAGTCATATAATAGGGTTGTCTATAAGGGCGGTCACAACGCTCCTAGCTGAACCGTATCTAATTTTACCAACTAGAAAAAAATATGACGTGGAAGGAGCATTAAAGAAGATGGAGAAGGGTTATGGTATCCTAAATAGGATACGACTGCGTGTTCCTTCGTCTCTGAGCCTCCTTGACTCCTTCTCGAGTTCGTGTGGCCATGGCTGTTACTGGTGAAGCAGCACCGCGTGTCCATGAAGGCTTGAATGCAGTCAACTACTGGATGGAGGAGCTCTTCACAACGGTGCGGATGAGTTGCATCTGCTATGACAGATTGGCGGGCCTCAGCGACGCGGGTGTCCCGCGGCCAACGCTGCTACACGCGGTGGTGGGCGCTGCTCTCCGGCCTGTTCAGCACCAGTCCTCCGTAAAGCCTTCGTCTCGTGCTGCTTCCAGCTCGCTTGCCCCCATGTCCCTGCCCCCACGTTTGCTCGTACTGCCTGTCCTGCTGGCTGATTAACAACGCCATGAACACATGCAGACCTTCATATCTGTCTTTAAATTACTTCTCCATGGGACACAATTTTCTTCATTGCCAGACCCTCCTAGCACCAACACAACTCTCATTTTCATCTTTTACAAGCTACTGTATATGACCTCCATCCCAAGGCTTAAGGCTTATATTTTTTTGAAAAAGTCAAAGCAAGTAAAGTTTGACCAAAATTTTAGAATAATCTATTAATAAATATGATATTTTGTAGATAGCACATGAAAATATATTTAATTATCTATCTAATAATATTAATTTTTTATTTCACATGTTAATGATTTTTTATAAAAACTTAGTCAAACTTAACATAGTTTGACTTTCTGAAAAAAATATAGGCCTTAAGCCTTGGGATGGAGGTAGTAAGATAAAACATGAATTTGGGTATCAAGGGATCTGTTTCCTGTAGGAAGAGACAAGCCTACGGCGTGACCCGTGAGCCGCAGAAAATCCCTTCGTCCTTAAATTGTTGGGCCTGCTAATAGATACGATGCACTGAGGGCTTCTTACGAAAGAGTGTATCTAGATGACGTGGAAACATAAGATACAACAAATTAGATACAAGCGTTGGGAGGGCCCTAAGGTTAGTTTTTTTTCACTCTCTCTTCTCTTTCCTCTCATTTAATATTTTTATGTAGGAGCACGCATAAAGATTGACTCTTGCATGAGAGCCCACTTCTTCTCTTTTTCCTTGTCTTTCTCCTCCACACAGACAAAAGTGCCATGTCAGTAGGCTTATAGCCTACTAGTGTACTTGCTCTTAGCTAGCATATAGCTCTTGCACATGTTTATATGCAAAAAAAAAATCCTAACCCAATCCCATTCAAGCATGAGCACAGAATCATTAAATTTAGATACGAAACTTAAAAACGATGCATTGGGGTTATTGTTTCTTAAAATACACCACTAACGGTCAGTGCATTTTAAAACCTGTGGGTGCTAATCAGCAAAAACTTAGGTACTAGTAAAATAGTCAAGGGCCACACAAAAATCAATATTTTAGGAACTATATTAATATTACTCTAGTAATAGTCAAGGGCCGTACATGAGAAAAGAAATCTAACCTAAGTAGCACAGATAGCATTGTGAAATTTTGTTGCTTCTTTTTTGTCCAGCGCTCAATTTTTGGCAAAACCGTGTATACTCTTTTGCATATCTAAGGCACTGTATGGATATTGCATTTTTTGTTGGTACTTCTCTAAGGAACTTTCTCTATAAAAACTTTTCGAGGAGGAATTTTCTCAAGTTCTTTCAATTAACTTTGTTGGATCCATTCTTGTACTCCATCCATATCATAAATATATGATGTTCTGTCTCCAAGATGCAATTTTAAACACTAATTTCTATAAAATATATGTATAAATCCCAAAAATATAATCTTTTAGAAATATTTTTCATGACAAATCTATACATATGATATTCAATTTCAAAATTTTAATAATTAATATGATAGTTGCTGGGGAAAATGAGAAACATGGATTTTGACATATTTTGTAAAAAAAACTTCACAAAATGGGCTATCATGTATGAACAATCATGGCTTTCATGCCAAATGACCAAGGTCATGACCATATCCACGACATAGTTCATGATAATGTGACTATATTAGGAAAAAAGGTGCATGTTGCCATGCAAAACAATAGTGCCAAAAGGAGTTTCCAACTTTTGTTTACAATTTTTTTTTCATTTTCTAGGTCCTAAAAATGGGTTTTTTGTGAAGCAAGTGCAAAGAATATGGTGCAAAATTGTACCTCTCCAAGTTTCACACAAAGTAGACCATATGGATGATCAATTCCCAAGTATTAAGAATTTTCTCGCTTTCTAGCAACTCTCGCCCACTTAAATGAATTTCAGTTGATTTCTCAAAAGTAATTCAAATTTGAACTACAAGTGTGTTGTAGTTTGGATCACAAAAAATCCAAAAATTATTTTACGGTACCAAAGTATGATTCTATGCAATAGCCACGAAGAGTGTTGAAATATTCAAGCTGTTTCAATGAATAGTTTCGCCAGCAATTTTTACCCCATTTTGAAAAACATCAAAGAAAATGTCAATAAATTTAATCCTTTGGCATGGAGTCGTTTATGTGTAATAGTTGCTAGGAAAAAGGATAAACATGGATTTTGACATATTTTGTAAAAAAAACCTTCACAAAATGGACTATCATGCATGAACATTCATGGCTTTCAAGCCAAATGACCATGTTCATGGCCATATCCATGGCATAGTTCATGATAATGTGACCATATTTGGTAAAAAGGTGCCTCTTGCCATGCCAAACAATAGTGCCAAAAGTAGTTTCCAAATGTTATCTACAAAAAAGGTGTTTTCATTTTTGATGTGCAAAAAAATGGGGTTTTTTTTCTAAAGCAAGTGCAAAGAATATGGTGCAAAATTGCACCTCTCCAATTTTCTCTCAAAGTAGACCATGTTTTATGGCCAACCCAAGTACTAGGAATTTTCTCACTTTCTAACTATTTTAACCCAATTAAATGAATTTTGGTCAATTTCTCGAAGTAATTCAAATTCGAAACTACAAGTGTGTTCTAGTTTGGACCTATTTTTTTCCAAAAATCATTTTAAGGTACCCAGGTACAATTCCATGAAACAACCATAGAGGGTGTTAAATATTACAGCCCTTGCTATGAATAGTTTCGCCGGTGATTTTAACCACATTTTGAATAAAAATCAAGGCAAATATAGAAAATTTCAAAAAATGCAATCTTTTGGCTATTTTGTGTGTACTAGTTGTCAGGATAGATAGGAAATTCAGCAAAAACCTTTTGTTTCGTACGAGATGGTACCACATGTAAATAGTACATGGTACATAGAATGAAAAAAAAAAGTTTGCCGAGTGTATCTAAAAAACACTATGCAAACAACTTTCATTTTGTTTGGAGTAAAGCCCGCAACGAATCTGTGATTTTGGAGCCAAAACTTTCATTTTGGGCCCAGCAAGAAGTTTGGTCCCAAAAATGGGAGACGAAATAACCCTAGCTCTTGCCATCACCCCTCGCGTCAGCGATCCCCTTTCTTCCAGAGACCCCAACCTCGCCGCTGCTGCTCCATGGTGGTCCTCGCCAACCACCCCTGCCCCATCGATCACCGGCGCCGACGCCGGCCACCCCACCCACCCTCAATCTATCTCTCCTGAGCGTCGAATCCCCCAATCCATGTTCCCCACTCCATATTGTCGACATGGCCATGACTCCAGAGGCCCGCAACTAGCTCGCGTACCATGGTCGGCTCCTCCCCACACTCGTTCTCACCCGTGACATCCTCTCCACCATAGGTACCTTCCTTAGACCTCGTATGCTTCCGCGCCACCGCCGATGCCATTTCCTGCGCAGGTGGTGCTGCACAAGGCCGTGGTAGTGCACGCCGGCGTCAATGTCAAAGGGATACCCTGAGGCTAGAGCGCGATGATGATTGCCACCGCCTACTCACCTTCTCCTGCGACACCGGCTCCCTCGGAAGGCCCCCCTTGTTTTCTTCTTGGATTGTCCCCTTGTCTAGCAATACTCTTGTTGTATTTGATGTAGCTCAGTGAGATATGAACACAACGGTTATGTAAATAATAGAAGAGACAAACTAGTATATGAACACAAAATAACCCAACTTTTGCTTTTAACATGTAAAGTTTTAGCAGGTGGGTGGTGTTTTGCCACGCATGAGGCTGAGGTGTGGGTGCCATTTGCCGTGTGCTCTCGACTGCTATTTTCGCTAAGTCCTGGTTGTCTAGACTTTCTCACATAGGGAAACTGATATCGGGGACCCACCATCGTTTTGATTCTGGAGGGCCGGATGATTGTTTTGCTAACTCTCGAGACGTTTGATCGTATGGCTCATTAATGTTTTTTTGGTTATATATAAGACACAAGAATTTTTCGCCATGCCATTATCTCCGTAAGTTCTTTGTTTCAAATCCTAGGCTGCCCTTTCGTTTCACAAATTAAGGTCCTCTTACCATCAACAAACAATATTTGTAGTGCGTTGGGAATATATAGGTGATAATAGACACCAGAAATTTTCACCGTTTCCTCCGTAAGTTCTTTGTTTCGAATTCTGGGCTGCCCAAGTTTTTCACAAATTAATTTATGTCATGTTGACAAACATATGTTACATATAAGTAACCTGAAGTTAGTATAGCCTACCTAAGTACGTGCCTATAATTGAATCTAGTAGTCGGCGTAGTGGCAAGACACCCAGTTCAATCACCTATACTGAGGTCTCGAGTTCGAATCCTACTTGTTTTTTTTTTATGTACCAACAGTGCAACATGTACAGAGAGGCTGACATTGTGGACCCACCCGATACATAGCGTGGCAGCGATAAGAGTCGTATCATCGTGAGGATACCCCTCGTGTTCTCCTGTAGTGGTAGAATCAGACAGTTTGAACTTAATTACAGCATGTAATGGAGAAATTGAGCTTTGAAGTCCATATTCAGCAGTTCTGGCAGATTGTTTTCAAATTGCACGAAGAATTGGAAGAATTTCTTTTCAGCATTGTCCCAGAGAGGCAAACAAGACGGCGCATAATCAAGCTAGATTAAGTTTTGAGTCTAATAGATTTTTTATTTGGGATACTGATCCCCCTCCATCTGTTTTGACAGATGTTCTAAATGATGTAACTGTACTGAATTTGTGAAAGCAGCAAGTTTCAGACGCACTCTTTTCCTTACCAGGGTACCGAAGGGGACTGGAAGGTTTTTAATGAGACGGCTTGCTGGCTTAATATATGGTCGTTTATTTCAAAAAAAAAATCGTGAGGATACCCCTCGGTTACAGCGAAAAGAGTCTCGAGGATACGATGGCGCTCTCTCTCTTTCTTAATTAGGCTTCCATGTCAGTTATGTGCCTATGTGGCAGGCTTTAGATACCATACATCGTCGAGCGTTGCGACTGCCCTATGCAAGTATTTGGAAGACCGACGGAGCCCTTGGCCTTTTCATATTCTAATAAAATACAAAGTCCTCGTGTAGTCGTTTTTTTTTATTTGTTTGAGAGTAGCTTATCCTGAGTACCACGCGATCCTCGTGTACTTGCTTTAAGTAATTTATCAAAAAGTTTCAACTCTTATCAAGTTGGCTTGCATCATGTGGACACATCAAGTCGAATTATCAAGTTGCCGGCACACATCACGAGGGTTACCTACTGCCAACACGTCCCTTATTTGTTGGGCTGTCAACCAAAAAAACGCTGACTGTCGTACAATATATATATGCTATTTAGCACCCAACACAATATGGTATTTTGCACCCAGGCTTTTTACGTTATTACATTCAAAATTTAGGTTTGGTATACAAATAGTTACGTTCATATTGACCCATAACAGAAAAAGCGACATAAAAACGTAATATATGATTCATAATGGTGTAAAAACCACAAAAAATGCGTATTTTACATCTTATTTTACTACATCACGTAAAAAATTGTTTTTACGTCATGTCTATATTTTATTACGTTCTCCTTGACTTCCGACATAAGAGAGAAAATTTACGTGACGTAAAAATTATTTCCTGTTGAGGTATTGGAAGAATATGTGTACGAGTAGTGCTACAGTTGAACTTGTAATTAGCGGTAGGTTACGTGTTGGAGTCGAACTTTGTAACCTGGCCTAATATATAAAGGCACCGAGGGTAGCCAAAATAGACTAGACACAAGTTGTAGGTTAGACATAAGATCATTTTCGGGACGGTTCGGCGTCCATGGTAGGGTTGTTGGACCGGCGTGGTGTTTCTAGATTTGAAGTGTCTGTATCACCTCGGTGAGCTTGTCGTCGACGGTACTATGATAGTACATGGGGAGGAGCGCCCGTTAAGCATGCCTCGCGGATGTAGGCATTGATCGCTGAACCTCGTTACCAAATCTCAGTGTCGTGCTGTGATTGATTGTCCTCGTATGATCTATATGTGCCTCTGGCGATAATATTTATACCTACGAAAAAATAGGGTGGGTGTAGAATAACTATTCTTCACCCTAGGTGCCAAATAGGGCGTCCATGTATATACTGTGGCGACCTCTCTGGAATCCAACGCATTCGAGGTCTGTATGTCATCCAAAACTCTATGAAGTTATTTTCACAGGGACGACATCGATTTACACAAGAACCTGTGTGTTATTTTCTGTTTTTGTAAGGATCTCGTAAGGGTTGGATATCTTTAATATATGGCGTTGGCCTTTTCGCAAAAAAAAATTCAACAAAAACTTGACGGTGCATGACACACTCTAATATCAACTTAACAGTTTTTTGTTTGGACTTTGGTATCTTCTAAACTCAGTTTTTGAATTTTGTGAAATAAAAAGAAGGCATATAAGCTCCTCTAAATTCAGATTTTTGTGGCATCGATCATTTTCTTTATCAGCATGAATAGTAATGAGAGTCTAAACTAAAAAAAAAGAATAGTAATGAGAGCCTAGTACCGTGTGCATCGCACAAAGAACCAACCACACGTACGTCATGTGATTGCAGGAATAATGGAATATATAGTACTGAGAGCACGTTACATTAATTATATTGCTGGATATTAGCCGGCCGACGACTTGACATGGTTGTACATTTCCACGCTGTGAACTTGCTCGGGTTCTATAAAGACCACCTAAGCGTACAACAAACCACTGTGCCCGTAGCTGTGAACTGGCTCGCCAACCAAAACAGCAACCACTAAACTAATCAAACAAGCGATAGTCATGAATCTGGTGACCGGCGCCATGGGCTCCCTGCTGCCCAAGCTAGCCGAGCTCCTCAACGACAAGTACAAGCTGCAGAAGGGCGCTAAGGAAGGCGTCAGGTCCCTCGAGAAGGAGATGAAGAGCATGCACGCAGCGCTCTGCAAGGTGGCAGAGGTGCCGCGGGACCAACTCAATGAGGAGGTCAAGCTCTGGGCAGGGGAGATGAGGGAGCTCTCCTTCGTCATAGAGGACGTCATCGACAAGTTCCTGGTGCGTGCCGATGATGGCTCTAAGCCCACCGCCAACTCGAAAGACGTAAAGTCGATCATAGAGAAAATGGTCGGCTTATTCACTAAGGGGAAGGCTCGCCATGAAATCGCCCACGCGATCAAGGACATCAATAAGCAAGTCCAAGAGGTGGCTAACAGGCGTGGAAGGTACACCATCAACGATATTGTCGCTAAGCCAGCAGCCGTGACGCCCATCAATCCCCGCCTTGGGGCTCTGTACCAGGATGTGACAGAGCTTGTGGGCATCGCTGGGAAACGAGATCAAGAGCTAATGAAGTTGCTCTCGGATGGAGATAGCATGTCCAAGAAAAAGTTGAAGATAGTCTCCGTTGTCGGGTTTGGAGGTGTGGGAAAGACCACACTTGTCAAAACGGTTTATAACCAGACGAAAGGAGATTTTGATTGCAGTGCTTTTGTTGCTGTCGGTCGAAATGCTGGCGCAAACAAGGTTCTCATGGACATCCTTCTTGATCTTGGGATGTACGAAAGTCAGTTCACCATTTTTGATGAAAGACTTGAGAACAAAAGGTACGTACTCCATCCGTTCACAAATAAGTGTACATGCATGTTTTTCAAGATAAATTATGAAGTGGAGTGAAAAATACATTGGAAATATGGCATCTCTCCTCTTTAATTCTTTCATCTCCAATGAGCTAAGTGCATGTAGAAAACAAGGAGAACATGTGCTCAATATTATTGGGTTTGATTCCCGTGCGATGAGAGAGAAGCAATTTTTGCTATTTTAAAGTGCATTGGAAAGATAGGAGTACACTTTTTTGTGGACAAAATTTAGAGCTAGATGTCCACTTATTTTAGGACGGAGGGAGTATATATCAACTGTCAATCAGTTAATGATGGCAACAAGCTTATGCTCATAATTTATTCCACTTATTAATTGTGCTATAATGTGTAAATGATGAAGTTACTGTCTCGATTCAAGAAAGTTAATGTCTACATGCAATCTATTAATTATTCCTAAATTATTATAGGTATCTCATTGTTATTGATGATCACTACCCCAGACAGGAATATTCCTGACGGCCAATTTCCGTCAGAAATAACTGAAATACCGTCAGCAATACGTATTCCTGACGGCCTCCGTCAGGAACCAGCCGTCGGTAATAAGGTGTCAGGAAAGATGGTCACTCCTGACGGTGACCGACGGGAAAGAGTATTCCTGACGAATTTTCCTGACGTCGCACGGGAACCACGGAAAGAACCATTCCTGTCGGTCCGACCGTCAGGAAAGCCCGTCAGAGACCACAGCCGTCAGGGATGTTCGATGAACTCTGACGCTGAGGCTGAACTCTCAGGAATGCCTTGCCGTCAGGACAAAAGTGTTCTTGACGCTTGCTCTCCGTCAGGAAGCACGTTCAACCTTCAGGAAAGCACATTTCTGGGTACTCCAGCACAAACGTCAGGGATGTAAGCTGTCCGTCAGGAATGTGCGTCAGCACTGTTGCTGAAGCATTTCCCAAATGGAACCCAAAATTCAATTGGAAAAACATAAAAATTGACATCAATATATAAATATATTTTGCCATTATCAAAACAGCACACACATCTGATTCACAAATCACATTCAATACATTTTCTCATTGAACAAACTATCACACAGTAATCCATAATGACATGTACTATATCCATAACAGCCACTTGTTTTTGGCAACATAGAGAAGAAACAAATATAGAAACATTCAGGTTCACAAACTACTGACAAAAGAAAGTCAAATTCCAACATGGTAGCTACATGTGTAACTGCTATATTCATGCTTATTATTCATCCAAGAAAGGTGATTCATCCCTTGCTTGAGTTGTATGCAGGTGGCCTGATGGGGTAGTATCACTTTGCTCCGCGGCACGAGACGATGCCATCACTTGAGTGCCGCCATTTTCTGTAGATGGTGAAGATTGATTCACCTACAAAAACCACATGAAGAAACATCGTTTTAAATTGTGCTAGTAACGACAAGTACAGTTCTCGTAACTTTGAAGTAGTTATATACCACTGCATACATATATGTACTAGATGGTATGCATAAGTACGATACAGATTCTGCAACTTTGAAGTAGTTATATACACTGCATACCTATAGGTACTAGATGGTATGCATAAGTACAAGTACAGTTCTGCAACTTTGAAGTAGTTATATACCGTGCATACATATAGATACTAGATGGTATGCATACAGACATGCATGTAGCAGTAGTACTAATAGAATAAATAACTAGAACTTAAGGAGCATTGGCTTTGTAGTGCAATCACCAAGAGAATACAATCAAGCATCGGTCCTTTGGGCAGTCAGGGTACCCATGATTTGCATTTGCTGCTGCAAGGTGCTTCTCAAACAAAAAACTATTGAAACAGCAGCAGCACCTCACGCAACTAATAAAAATATGGATACTATTGGTTTTTAGTACTTACATGCACACCATCTTCCATCAAGTCATCTTGAAGGTCTTAGGACAGAAATCCAGCATTTGTATAAAAAAACTGTTGTGCCAAGTATTAGTTCAGGTTAATTTGGGCAACTAAGAATTCACAATATATGCATATCACAGAACTTACTCTCATATGTTTAGCATAAGTCTTGTTCTTTTTTTCCAAGAATGTGTTTTTCCTCAACAAATCTTGATACGACATGGAGTTTGCTGGCTTTATGTTGCTTCTTTTAGCAGCAGCAACAACTTCTGACTTCCTGAATGCGCCATCACCTATCGGAAACCGTCCATGAGGCATGCCACCACCGGTGGAGTACGATCTGACGGGATCAAGATCACGCTCCTGCCAATCTTCTGGATATGCACTTTTAAGACCCTTCTCGTAGTCATCCTTGCAACATGATAAAAAGCATATAACATTTCAGATTACTACAGATAGTCCTATTGAAGAAAGAGCAAAGTTCGGTGTAACTTACAAGGCGTTTTTTCGCCTTCAGGTTCTCGATGGAGGTGTTGCTACCATTCTCTTTATATTTCTTAGCTCCTACTTTCATGCACTTGTAAGTGTTCATGGTTGTTGCCTGTTCAGGCCCAAATGTCTTTCCCTGCATAAGAAACCATGATGTTTTATCACGCTGCCACATCTAGAACTACAAAAAACACATGAAACCGAAGGTGACTCACAATGTACTCTTTGGTGCAAGCGAAATTTCGAGATCCACCTCTGTTTTGTGCAACATCATCTAGTGATGATGTGCGTGATTGTTTGCCAAGCCCACGAGATTTAAAGTATTCTTCGGAGCACCAGTACGTACATAGGCTCTCCCATGCTTCAGCATCTTTGCACCATTCCAGTCTACCTTGTATATACTGGGATCTAGTGAGAAGTTTCTTACATGCTTCAGAATCCTTGATTGGCTCGTCAATTTCATAGCAGTACTTCTTGACAGCATCCTTACGAGCTTGGTACATCATTTGCTTCAATTGTTTCCTTGCCAAATTCTGAAGAACACGGTCAGCTTCTGCTCTTTTTGCAGGAGTATCATCAGCTAGTGTATAGATGCTCTGCAAACGGAACAAATATGGCACCGATTATACTACATGTGGACATGGAATGCATTTTGAATTTCATATCTTACCCAAAACTCATGCTTAAACTGGTCTGCAGCTGATTCCTTTATTTCCCCAGTTTGCTCATCAGGCGGGTCAACAATACAGTAATCTTCCCATTCAAATGCATGGCGCTTGATTTCCACACCATCCTTGTTCTCCTTGATTATGGATGGGTACTCATATTTTAAAATTGCTGTAACTTGACCTGCTATCCCTTTATCTCCCGTGAAGAAACTGCATAATATTAATAGAGAGCATAAAAAAACCTATGTCAGAACATGCATAGATGCACAGAAAAAAATGGTGTGTTCAATTTATAAACTAACCGATCACCCTCAGATTCAATTGGAATGAGAACACCATTTGGTGGCCTCTTTAGCCTAGTGCTAGTCCGCCCCTTCTTTTTCTTAATTACAGGGCCATTCTCACTGTTGTTGGAAGCAGTGACAATTCTGTTCTCTTGCGACACCTCTTGTGTGACTTGTCTTTTACGCCGGTGAGAAATGTGCCTAGTTGTCGCATCCTGCAATATCATAGAATTTAAAAGATAGCAAAGCAGTTAGTATTTAATAAGTGTCGAAGAAGCAAAAATGTTGTCATAAATTCAAGTTCACACATATCATATCTTAAGTGCTTAACAATTGGAGAAAGAAAGTTGTTGTACATCAAAACATCAAGTATGTAACTAGAGATATAGTTCTATAATCATCATAACATAGGTGACAAACTAAAAGTAAACATAATCAGTGTTTTTCTTCATTCTCTTTATTCTTCCACTTCGTCCTCTTATTTCTTCCTCCTCTTCCACTTCCCGTTCTTCATTTTCTTCATCATCATCTTCTGATTCTTCGTCTTCAGCTTCCTCCTCTTCTTCCGCTTCTTCCTCGTCTTCCACTTCTTCGTCCTCTTCATCCAATTCCTCTTCTTCATTTGGAGAGGGATTTTTGCGCTTCTTTGCCAACACCTCTAGTTCCTTCGGATCAGTTATTTCATCTACACCACTAGGGTCCAAATTATCCAACTCGCTTCCTGTCTCTACCCTGAATATCCCTTGTAGGACATCCTCTTGAAAGGTTGGCAATTCTTGGGTGTTGTTGTCAGTAGGGAGCAATCGGTCTCTAGGTGGCACGTGGTACACAAGCCACCAAGGTGATAATGTGGGGCTTTGACATGCGTACGGCAGATAATACACTTGTGTAACTTGACTAGCCAACACAAAGGGATCAAAGTTGGTAAGTCTTGTGCTGTGTTTAACCTCCACCAGACCCAAATTCGGTGTGCGCCTAATACCATTAGAAGTTGGATCGAACCAACGACACTTGAACAGTACTAGCTCAAGTTCCATACTGCCTTCCCATGATATCATTAGAATATCCTCAATGATCCCAAAATACTCAATAGGATTATCATCCGCATCATAACCAGTAACACAAACTCCTACATTACGTGAAGCCAAGTCACTTTTGTTCTCCTCATACTTCTCTGAACGAAACCTATACCCATTAACATCATAAACTCCAAACATTTTCACTCTTTTCCTAAAGCCATGTGATATTTGACGCAATGCATTGTTAATACTAGAAGTTTTTTGACACTGCACGAAATATTAGTTGTATTAGTGTCTAGTTCAGATCAAGTTGAAAAAAAATCTACTAGGACATGAGACAGAGAACACATTACAATAGTTCTAAACCAACTGAAAAAGTCAGGGCACTCTTTGTTGACAACTCTTGAACCAAATAACCTCAGTTCTAGCTTTTGTTTTTCAGTTGGTTTGCTTCGACCAGTCCAATGTTTTGTGTCATACTGGCTAAAAGGAGAAAACAACATTCAGCTGTTAAAATAACATATACATAGTGAACCTACTTTAACAAGTTTCTACAGGATAGAAAACACATACTTGAAGAATTCATCCATCTCATCGAGGTTTGTCAAGATATACATAAATGCTGCATTGTATTCGTTTGTTGTAAGATCATAAAGACCACGAAAACTCATGCACCGGCCAGGACGTTGAAACATTTCAAGGTCACAAGTGGACTGAAATGTTGCTGCGCCATCATCATACCTAGGTGGTCGGTTTCGGACCGAGTGCGCACTTGACTTTAAATAAAGAGAGAAAAAGTTGGTGGCCTCATCAATTAGGTACGCCTCAGCTATTGATCCCTCAACTCGTGACTTATTACGTACTTTCTTTCTAAGCTTTCCAATACCCCTGAATGAAAAGAACTATAACAATGAAGAAATAGATTAACCAAGGACAGAAAATATGTTATAGTTTCATTTAAATGTACCTCTCATAACGATACATCCATATATTCTGGACGGGACCAGCTAACCGGGCCTGGCGAGGCAGATGGATCATCAAGTGTTGCATGGGATTGAAAAAACCAGGAGGGAATATCTTCTCTAGTTTGCAAATCAAGACAACTATATTCTTTTCAAGATTAGCTACCGTTGCTTTGCTGAGTTGTTTAGCACATAATTGCCTATAGAAAAAGCTAAGCTCTGAAAGACAAACCCAAATATCCTCAGGTAGGAAACCACGAAAAGCAGCAGGAAGTAGTCGCTCGATAAATATATGATAGTCATGACTTTTGAGACCAAAAATTTTCTTATCCTTCATGTTAACCCCCCTTCTGAAGCTTGCAGCATACCCATCAGGAAACCTCAAACTTTTGAACCAATTCAAAATAATGACCTTATGCTTCCCCTCGATGCAGAAAGGAGCCCTTGGCTTCTCCCACTTGCCATTCGGCATTGGTTTTAGATGCAACTTGGTGCGATTGCAAATTAATTCTAGATCCTGCCTTGCTTTTACATTGTCCTTCGTCCTATCGGGTATGTCAAAGCATGTGCTCCATATAGACTCGAGACACATTTTTTTCATTGTGCATTACATCAATGGTATGGCGAAGAAGCAATTTTTCGAAATAAGGCAGTTCCCAGAAACAGCTAACATGATTCCAGTTGTGTTCTTTGCCATATAAACCATCAACTACTCGCATTTTTGCTTGGGCATGCACTTCCACACCAGTCAAACGCCTAGGTGGTCCCTCTAGCACTACGGTATCTTTCCGAAATGCATCAGCTTGGGTTCTAAACTCATGATCTAGAGGAAGAAACCTCCTGTGGCAATCAAACCAGCATGCCTTCCCACCTTTGTCTAATCGGAATGCTTGTGTATCACTTCCACAGTCATAACATGCAAGTCTCCCATGTGTGCTCCACCCAGCAACCATTCCGAAGGCAGGAAAATCATGGATTGTCCAAAGCTGTGCTGCCTTCATGTCGAAGTTTTGTTTCCCGTATGCATCCCATGTTCGAACGCCAGCCCACAATTTGGACAACTCATCAGCCAAAGGTTGCATAAGAATATTCAATTTAGTTCCAGGATGTTCAGGACCAGGGATAACTAGAGCAAGAAATATGTATTCTGGGCGCGTTATGACATCAGGTGGAAGATTTAAAGGAGACACAAACACAGGCCAACATGAATAAGAAGCAGCAGTCAAACTGTAAGGTGTGAAGCCATCGGTTGCCATAACTAGTCGCACACTCCTAGGATCTGATGCAAAGTTAGGTTCATCTTTATCAAGTTGTTGCCATGCTTCACCATCACATGGGTGCACCATCATATCATCATCATCATCAGGGTGAGGAGTTTTTTTGTGATACCGCATCATTTTTGCGGTCTCCTCATGAGCATACAATCGCTGCAACCTATCTGTTATGGGCATGTATCGCAACACTTTATGTGCGACCTTCTTGGAACCTTCTTTGTACCGAGGGGCTTTACAAATATCACACTTAAGTTTAGCCTCATTGTCTTTGTAATAGAGCATGCAATTATTGCGACACACATGTATTTTATGATATGGCATACCAAGACCCTCTAGCAATTTCTTGGACCTATAGAAATTCGTCGGCAAGGATGAATTGCTAGGCAGCAACTCATGTATGAGCTGAAGTGTATCATTATAAGCAGATTCGGATTGGTTGTTCATTGACTTTATGGTCAACAACCGTGCTATGGCAGACATAGTTGAGTGGCTTGTGTTTTCATGCACCAACTCTTTCACACTATCAAGCATCCTATAAAAAGCTTTGGCAGATTCTATTGGTTCCTCTCCTACTAGAGGGTTAGAAGCAGCTAAGTCAGTCACCATATCGTCCATCCTATCATTATCATCCACATCAGCACCTCCATGGTCTGTTTGATGGACACGGCCCTCACCATGTTCTGTCCAAACATTGTAATTCCGCTTGAAACCAAAGCCACACAAATCTAACTCCACAGCATCTCTATCCTTCGTAATATAGTTACGACAGTCTGCGCATGGACACTTGATCTTCCCATTCTGCACTACATTGGCTTGAGCAGAGAAAGCAAAATCTAAGAATTCTTTTGTGTTTTCATACCACTCATCTGTTGATTTACCACGTTTCCAACCACTATACATCCAACCTCGATCATTCTGTTTTTTACAATTAATAAAATATTGCAACCAAATATCAGAATGCAGCAACGAAATAGAAATAAAAAATTATAAACATAAAGGAATGCCATATCGCGTCCATACCGAAGTTTCACCATCAGCAGCCATGGCAAGTCAGCACACTTGGAGCGATCTTGCCTGCCAAAGACAAACATATTAGATTACTAATTGCCTTTATTCAGAAAAATTAAAGATTTAGAGTACATGTATAGACGCGACTACTGGAACGCAATCGAACAAAACTTACTACATTAGTAAAGCGTGTGATCTGCAGTGCGATCATATAAAAATCACTCATCTGACAATAAGGATAAAATAATCAAGGCCTGCTCTCTACTAATGAGTGAGTTGCAATGGGATCACTAAACAATGTTCTCAATGGCATCATATACAATGCAGTAAAAGGTGGTATCATAAACAATGGCAGCAATGGCATCACTAAGCGACAATTTAATATTAAATAATCTGGACCATGCTGTACTAACCAATGATCTTGGATCTCTTCTAAATAAAGAATGACTTGCAAGTTAACTACTCAACACAACTACCTGATCAGCACAACTAATGAGAAATATGAGAAAGAGAGGCCAATAGAGCAGAGAAGAAGACCAGATCGATAGTTAACTAGAGGGGCGATGGAGAGTATATCTACGGGGAGACGGAGAGGATGTAGGAGCAGGTCGGTCCCTGCAAATCAGGCGGGCGTCGCGTCAGAAGATTACTTGTTCCGCCCGGCCGGCTCGATGGAGGGGAAGGAGGTGCAGCGGGGTGCCGGCTTCTAAGACGACGATGTGGGACGGGGGAGCGACTAGGCGGACGAGGTTCCGGCGGCGGCGCAGATCGTAGATGGGCGGCGGCGCAGATCGCAGATGGGCGGCGGCAGCGGCGCAAGCGGTCGAGGCGAAGCTCGATCGTGCCGGACTGGACAGTTTGTGGACTAAGGATCGACTAAGTCCCTGCTTCTTTCCTGACGTTGGGCTCAGTCCTCGTCACGAAAGCCCAATAATTGGCGCGAATAGCCCATTATTTTCATGGTTCCGCGCGCAGACGGGCCGCGCTGCAGCCGAAAAACAGTCGCGACGGACCAAAACTAATCGTGACGGCCCATCCTGACGGTTGAGCCGAAGCGACGCGAAAGAAATCAGTTGATCGTGACGGTTCCACTAATCGTGAAGGTTATTCGCCCAGTCGTCGCGATTGTCTCGGTCTTTCGCGTCGATCGGCCTTCCACGTCACGAACGTGTACTTACGCGTGACGGACGCCCCGGAACCGCCACGAACGTACTTGGCCGTCACGATTTTCACAGTTTCGGGTAGTGGATATATGGGACGAAAAACTATGGAGACTTATAAACCGGGCATTCTCTAGCAGTAACAATTTCAGCAGTCGCATAATCACCACAACTCGTATTGTCAGTGTATCTAAATTATGCAGCTCATCTCCTGATGATTCAGTTTATCAAATGGAACCTCTTAGTGATGATGATTCCCAAAGGCTCTTCTATAAGAGGATATTTTCTCGTGAGAGTGGATGTCCCCATGAATTAGAAGTATTGTCCATGAATATTTTGAAGAAATGCGGTGGAGTGCCATTAGCCATCATCACTGTAGCTAGTCTTTTGGTTAGGGATCATCAGGTAAAACCAGAGGATGAATGGCATGTTTTGCTCGAGTCTATTGGCCGTGGACTTACAGATGACCCTAGTGTAGAAGAGATGCTGAGGATACTATCGTTTAGCTATTATGATCTACCTTCTCATCTGAAGACATGTTTATTATATCTAAGCATGTTCCCGGAGAATTACGAGATTAGAAAAGATCGCTTGATATGGATGTGGATTGCCGAAAGTTTTGTCCAATGTGAAAAAGTAGAAACTTGCCCCTTTGAGATCGGAGAATCTTACTTTAATGAGTTGGTGAATAGAAATATGATCATGCCTGTATATGGTGATGACGGCACATTAGTAGCTTGCAATGTACATGATATGGTTCTAGATCTAATTTCTTCCTTGTCAAGCGAGGACAACTTTGTTACTATATTGAATTATAGTTGTGATAGCATGTCTTATCAGAGCAACGACCGCAGGCTGTCTCTGCAGAATGCTAGGAAAGGAGAACTTCAAACTAGGCCTCTCGAATCTGTGAGTATGTTACAGGTGAGGTCGATTGCTACATTTCAACATGCTATTGGTCTAATGCCATCTTTCTCGAGCTTGGTTGTTTTACGTGTATTGGATCTGAATGGATGTAATATTAGTGGTCATAATCATCTGAATCTTCGGGACTTGGGGACTTTATTGCACCTCAAGTACCTTGGTCTGGCCCAAACCGGAATTTCCGAAGTCCCAGAGGAAGTTGGAAAGTTGCAGTTTTTGCAGGTGCTTGATGTGAGTAGAAATGATGATATGGAACTGCCATCGACTATTATTAAGCTGAGAAGATTGATGTGCCTACTCATTGATTATGACCACAAGAGGCTTCCAGATGGACTGGGAAACCTGACATCAATGGAAGTGTTGAGTGAGATCCATGGCGACTCTCTAAGCACCGTGAAAGAGCTGGGCAACATGGAAAGGTTGAGGAAGCTTGAAATTCGGTTTTATAATAATCTGAGCTTGGAGTTGAGGAATGCTCTTGTGAAGTCGCTAGGTAAAATGCCCAACATCCAGAGTTTAAGAATTGAATACAGAGCTCATGTTTTTGAACCAATGATTCTTTTGGAGGAACGTTGGGTGCCCCCTCGAAGTCTCCGGGAATTTGTCACAACCGGAATGATCAAATTCTCTAGACTGCCAGCTTGGATAAAGCGGAATCCCTTGCATATGTTGCAGCTCTCCAAGTTACAAATCACTGTAGAGGAAGTGCGACAGGAGGATCTTGACAACCTTGGAAGGTTACCGGCTCTTCGTATTCTTGACTTGTGGAGCCTCCGCCAAAGTTGGCTGCTACTCGTTGGCGCGGATGGGTTCCGTTGCCTGACATCATTCAAGCTGCAATCCTGGTCATCACCGGGCCAAGTCGTGTTCATGCCAGGGGCCATGCCCAAGGCTGAACGAGTTGTGCTCCGAATCAGTTTGCAGGTCGCAAAAGAGGAAGCAGCTGGCAACGGTGGTGATCGGTTTGACCTGGGCATGAGCAACCTGCCGTCCCTGCGGAAGGTCGATGCCAAATTCTTTCGCTCGGGAGTGACGGTCGGGGAGGCCAGGCAAGCGGAGGCTGCCCTGGAGAACGCACTCCGTGCCCATCCTAACCGTCCCACCTTTGGCATCGACTTCGTTCCTGACATACCACAAGGTACGTGATTAAAACCCAATGGTGCTAATTTCCTTTCCCCAATGCTTTTATGCACGCATGTCTGATTTTCTTTCTTTGGTAGACGCTGGTGACGACGACGTCTGCTCTGAGTACGATGTGTCCGACTGAGGGACCTTCAGGTTACAGACTAGCCTATTTCTTTCCCATTTAAATATTCTAGAAGATAGATATGTACGCTTTTTTTTCTCATTCCCATAACCATATATTGTCATGCTTATATTTTGTGACACAGTATTTTTTCCTATGTATAGGCTGTCATTGTTTAATGGAGATGCACGTCTGCAGACCAGACCAGACCAGACCATCCATCAGAACGTGTTATTACTCGCTGAGCTTGTTTCTTGGCTTAGATAAAAAAAAGCGGAAAATGCATTAAAAAATATCTTTGGTAGTTCCATTTATATGTGATTCTTAGTTCCTCGCTCAGTATCACTCCTCTATTTTTTTAAAGGCTACCATGCTCTTTTATTTTGTTTAATTACTAGTGATTATTTCCCAAAAAAGGTAAAAATATTTTTACTTGATTTTGTAGCATGTACTCATATGTTGTCTCAAGAAAAAAAAAACCCCAAAAAATATAGATGTTAGCTGTACTTTATGGTATTTACTAGTTCTATAGGAGTATTTTCAATGTGTTAGTTTTATTTTTATTTGGGTTTGGTCGTTGGGTGGATTTTTAGGGGTGTGGGAGGTTGGGGAACTCCGCCTATGATATTAATGTTAAGTTTATGCTTAATATTACTGCATTGCCGGTCCCAAGCCCGGAAAAAGGAGGAGGGTCCGACCCGATACATCGTGATGTTTATGCCCAAAAAAAATCATGAGTTTTGCTTGAAAATTGCCCTTTTTTCATTCATCCAATTTCTTTAGTGGGTTGTCGCCTGATTGCCGCATCATTCATCATATAGTTGAATGGACCAAATTTGTTCGGTTTTCAACATTGCGTATCTGCCCGACACTTTGGTGAATATTTGTTAGTGAAGTACTCCCACCATCCTATGAAATTTGTCTTAGATTGGTCTAAATTTGGATGAATCTAGACACTAAATAGTGTGTAGATACATCCAGCTCTTTGCAAATCTAAGACAACTTTCATGAGATGGAGTGACTAGCTAGAGAGAGAGATGCAGAGGACAGAGGAGACATTTGCAAGCCTCATCCACAACTAAGGCAAGATGTCAGCCAGCTATGTCCGCCGCCTATGACCGCGCAGCCGAGCTCCGAGCGCTGGATGCTACCTTCTCCGGCATCCATGGGCTCGTCGACTCCAGCATCACGCACATCCCTCACATCTTCTGTGTCGAAGAACCACCACCGGAGCCCATTGTCCACGCCGCTGGCCAAGAAACTGTGGCATCGTCCGGCAGCGACCACCGTCCTGGTGATCGACCTCAACGGTGGCCTCCCTGCTGTGGGTGTGGCCATATGCATCGCCGAGGCGCAGTGGTGGTTCTTCCATGTGACGTGCCATGGCGTGCCTCTTCAGTCGATGGCCGCGGAGGTGGGTGCGTGGAGGGCAGCGACAAGGAGCCCTACATGCATGAGCCGGCAAGGGCAGTGAATTACCACTGCAACTTCGACATGTACCAGTCTAGAGTTCTCTCGCTATCTGTACGTCACCACCGAATTTTCTCATAGTCCGTAGAATTTACTTCTATCCGTTCAGCTCTCTCGCTATCTCTACTCGTCACCAGTGAACTTCTTGCAAGATTGCGTGTGAATCTCTCGTGGAATTGTCCACTCTAAATAAGGAAAAACTGATATTGAGTTTCTAATATATATATAAGAGTGGATTTCCTGCCACTGGGGGTAGCTGCACACCCAGGCATCCACCATACGATGGACAGATGAGATGATGGCCACCTTGATGTGGTTAATATTGTGTTGACTCATCGGTTGCTAACAACCTCACTTATAACTCAAAGCTGACTAACGCCATCTATTTGCCTTGGATACCAATGATTTCATCCTGTTGTGTGATTCTCAACCAGCTTACTGACATTGCCAACTAATTTTTCATGTGGCTCCTTTTCGCCTTTAATCAATCGTTGCTATCGAGACGTACACCATCATGATAATTTCTTCCAGCAGCCATCCTATGTGCACCATACGAATTATTTTCTCCTGTCAAACGGCGGGGATAGCTAATGCGGTTCAAAATCTCGCGGGGGATATTTCCGCGGATGCACAGTCCTCTTCTATAAATATCGTGGTCAATTGTTTAAAAAAAATTATAGTCCATGGGTCGTGCAACTTAGCGAGAGAAATATAACTGTGATTATGATGTACGCGTTGGACATCAAAATAACTGCCATATGACGAGGTACGCGCCGGACAGCCGATGGTTACAGTGTACTCCATCTTTAATTTTATTTTAGTATGGCATTTGCGAACTCCATCTTTAAAATGAATCCAAAATAAAAAGAAAATCATGCATGTTGGCTGCATAGTGTAAGCAACAGATAAAATGATACCAATACGAAAATCTCGGGTGACCAATGGATTGGAGACGACTTTATAGACTGCCGGATGTCTACCTCACAACTCACAACTCATTCGTACGGCGCACCTCAATCACCGACAGGAAATAAAAGATGCAGCGCTCCCAGAAGAGATGGATTGTGTAAAACTCATAGTTGAACCGGGCGGCATATGCTCAGCCCACCTAGATAGAGGCAGCCAGCGAGGCCCCCGGCCTTCATCACCTCGTCCCGTGACGGGGCCATAGGCGTGGACGGCGAGCTCGACCATGGAGCCGAGCGGCGACGGGCCATCCAAGATGGTGTGGCCCGCTGCCCTGCATGCACGGGCGTCGAAACCGGGCTGCAGAATCTGGCAGAAGCAATCTCTTTTTTAATCATTCCCTCTACAAAGTGGAGCCCAGGCGCGTGCATTCTGCTCTACTTTTAACCAACGATACGCAAAATCTCACCTCCAGTACTGGGCCCTACTCACATTTTTGGACTAAAAATATGTTTGGCTGCGAGCTAGTCTACCACGACCGTTTAAATATACCAAGCATCCGTACCTCCTCTAGGATCGTTCGCCAAGCATACAAGTGGTGCACCCCATTTTTGCATGCATGCATGGTTGTTAATCCCAAGACTATTTTCTCCACCAGCTTGTCAGTATGTGATTTAGATTCGTATGAGATGCATCCTTTGAGTCCCACCCTATTAAAATATTTCCACATCTTGTCCATCTTTTCATGCCTTTCAACTATATTATAACCAACTATAATATGACATGCTTCCCCTAACGTTCGTTTGCAACAAACGGAATGAATGCTCATTGGTGACGTAATTAGCGGCCTACAAACCTAACACCTACTTCCAATGTTTGACCAGCATACATCTTGGAGCATCTCATCCTATGGCAGTCCGTGCATGCACAGGTGCCCTCCATCGTACATTCGTACCAGAGAGTATGTACATGTAGTGTGTTGTATATAAGACTATTTTAGTAGTGCATATAGTATCTTGTAGGTAGTATGTACACTCCCGTTTTACATATAAATATGCATGTATTTCAGATACCCTGCCCCCACCCATCCCGGCCATTGGTGGGGCCCTCCCTTCCTCCTCCTTCTTCACCGGTGGCCCCGCCCCTCCCCTTCCTCTTCCTTCTCCACCGACGGCCGCACCCCGCCCCTCCCATTGATCCTCCTTCTCCACCGGCGGCCGCGCCCCTCCCCTCCTGTCCCTCCTCCTTCTCCATCGGCAGTCACATCCCACGCTCCGTTCCCTCCGGTGCGCCACCCCTACCACCTTTCCTTCCGACGTGCTGCCCCGACTCCGTCCCCTCCGTTGAGCCAGCCAGAACCTCCTGCTTTCCCGCCGCCGTGTGCTCCCCATTCACATGCAATGCCGGTTGCGGAACTCGGTAGCGCCTAACACACCCTACATCCTCGGGTCCGGTGGCAGCCCTCCCCGGAAGTTCACTTGTGTGGCTCCTGCGCATCCACCGCTCGCCGCCCTGGAAGTTCACCACGGAAAGATGAATCATCGACCTACACATGGATATCGCTCTCCGTCGACCAACGACTAGGATGAGGTCGTCAAGGGCATCTTCTCCAAGTTCCTCTGTACGTACAACATTCTCATCACAGTGCCCGTTCTTTCCTGTTTCATAGATAGCTAACAATTATTGATGAATTTATTTGTTAAATAAGTAATTGTTAGAACATGATCGGAGATGAAAAGGATTTAAAACTGATTGATTAAGAGATGCAATTATAGTTTGCTGGTAAATTGATGGACGAAATATGTGTGCAGGTGACCATCATTTATAATGGTTGCTGAGAAGTTCCATTTTCCTGTTTCTGAAGTTCAATTAGTGTAATGGCAATGTTCAATTTTTCCCGCCATGTATTCGATCTCATTGACATTGCATCTATTCAGAAGTTCGCTGGTAAACAATATGAGTAATTTATATTGGTAGTTGTTTGAATCTGCTAACTTCAGCAAAAAAGGTTAATTATCTAATTGCAGTTGGTTAGGCATATTATTCATGCACGCAAAATGCGTTATTCAAATACTAATTGATGAGATGTATTTAAATCATTGTCATGTCTAATTTTTGTTGGAACGCCAAGCACTGCCTTGTTCACTTGCATAAATATGATGATATGATTGTTAAAATTTTGCAAATAGTGCTGCATGTACACAAGTTCTATCTTTTCTTGTCCAAAAGTTCATTTCCTCCCTATGGGGAGTTCAGTACAAATACATGGCAATTGCAATAAAATAAATAAATAAACTGGATGGTTTTCAAGTTCACTCTTTTATCAGGTAAAAGTTCAGTTTGCCTCTGATAAAGCTCAATTGACACTACCTTACTTAGAAGTGTGCTGCCTTCATAGCTTAGGTTCAGTTGTAGCTTTCTATACATAAGTAGCTCAAGATGTAATGATTCTTCCTTCCATTGATATGAGACAGAAGTAGTAAGGAAAGACAAACTCCAGATTTCCAAAGAGTTTATTATGTTGCAGATAAATGTATTCGTAAAACGCTCCCTTTTCTAGAATTTCATTGGATGCTCATAGTTAAGTAGCTATGTGCTTCACAATATAAATAGAAGTCATTCTTACACAGATTCATTTGGATTTTTGTACAAATGATTAGCTTCTATTTTTTGTATGGAGGTGGATACCAAAATGCTTCTGTGTTGTTGGGCTATCACTTTTGGGATCTCCTTGCAGCAATGTTGTTTTAAATGCATGTTTCATATTTTTTAATTTTTAGTATTTTTGTAGTTAAAGCTATCTCGTGAAGATTTTGTATTGCGCATATATATTATAGTTCTAGAAATAAGTCAAGTTCCACCAAATTGCTTGCAGCTTTCACATGGCCCTTACCACGGGACCTCTGCTGAGGGAAACCAAGAAGTGAACCGCCTCAAAAGTTCCGGGAAGTGAATTGTCTGGTCCGGGAGGAAACTGCCCACGTTCGGCGGGTGGATTACAATCGTCCTTGCGAGTGGACTACCGACCCTGTGTGTGGACCTCACAGGTGCACCACTATGAGCCCTGATGTGCCACACTATGAACATCTAAGAACCGCTCGCGGCCTAGACCAGCACGGGCAGTTCATCCGTAGCATAGAGGTTTTGACAATAGCCTGCAAATTCTTGCATCTCAAGACTGATGTTCACCGGTTCTCTTAACTGCAGATTTTTTTTGCATTGCATGGCGTTTGTTTGCTTCAACTAGGAGTTCAAAAATGTGTAGCCGGAAAATTGCATCATTATGCTCGTTTCAAGTGAGAAGTTCACATGTTTATAACATGAAGTCCATGTGCGGTAAGTTCTGCAACTGAGCATGCTACCTCTCTCTCTCTCTAATTGATTCCGTTTCTCTCTAATTAATTTATACACGGGACACTTATCCTTTGCATTTATTTATTATGGATTAATTTGACAGCCTTAAAGATATAAGTTCACCTCATCCACATATGAAGTTTACTTAGTTTTGTTTGGAAGTTCGTCCACTAGATTTGGGTAAAAGCACAAAGCAGAATGTGAAGTCCAAAAATGGCTAGCTCAAGTACTTCACTCTTTAAAAACTCCAACCGTTATTTTTTATGGAAAAATGTTAGGTCGCAGATGTATGTGTAGATGTGTGGTTCACTTCCATATTTCCTTGTCACGGTTATGCTACTAATTAAAGCATACGACGAAATTATAGTAAAAAAAGTGTGAGTAGTATGGCTGTAAAGTTTACTTATTTTCTGCTGTTATGCCATGCTGCATTGCCGTATCTGATGTGTGATTGCAAAAACTCTGGGATTTCAATTTGTCCTGCATGGTGGTTCAATTTTTTGGTGGGAACAATTTGGTTTGTCCCGCACTGGAAGTTCAATCTATTTGTTGAAAAACCAGTTAGAAAATAACTTCCAAGAGGAAGATCCCACTATCTGCACTTCTCGGTTGTTCACTTAGTAGTTCTATCTTTGTTCTCGGGCAGTTATTTGTTTTCAGATTGTGTGAGAGCAGCTAGTTGCTTCTACCCGACGATCACCACCTCCTGAACTGCAACTGCGCTATGCCATCGGGCCATAGAGGAATGGGCCTCTCCTCTGCTTCCCCAGGTCTGAATGTTGTTTTCAGTGAACCGAACTCCTGTTTAGGATATGCTGCCCAGTGGGTTCAAAAGTGTTTTTGGCTATTTTCTTTTGGTTACTGCTTAATAACAATTATAGGTTTGGAAGTTCACTTTGTTTTTATAGGGGGTTCACCAAAACTTCTTCTGGTAGTTAACTTCGTACACCGGCATTGAAGTCACTGCTATTTTCTTTCTTTAGATGAAGTAGTTGCTTGAGTGTTCTCCGCCGCCATGTGCCCCATGTTAGAAGGAACGACCTCCTGGTTACCCTCTATCGGCCAATGCTTAGGGTCCTTCAATCGGCGCTCAATGCCACCCCGTTCATCCCACACAGAGTTCGGCCGGCTATCTGTCAGAGTTCAGTTAGTTTTCGGGCGGAGTTCTCGTTGCGAACTTCACTTCTGTAGCAAATATATTCAATTCATCTTCTCGGAAAAAAGTTTCACATTTCTTGATTTGAATTTCCAAGAGAAGTTTGCTTATTTTAATCCCAAAGTTCTTCTCCTTTAATCGAGGAGTTCATATTTTGTCGCGAAGTTTATCCGGCTATGAGCAATTCCCCACGAAAAAATATAAAAAATAAAATTGTGTGCTGGTTGTGGTAGTGTACTGCTTCTAAGAGTTCATTTTAGTTTAGTAATCATTTCAAGTTCAGTTCAATGTTTCTTATGAAATTTTAGTTAAGTGTGGCCGGTGCCCACAGACTGCAGCCGTGTGTGTCATGGACTGAGACATCTTACAGTTTAGTTCTTCGGTAGTTTAGGCTTGGGGCTTCAGTTGTGTGCTCTGCACCGGCACGACTTGTTCCAGTTCTTGGCAGTTCAGTGCATAGCTGCCATGTTTCCGGTACGAGGGGAACGAAGGACGGAAATGGGGGACGGGGGTCGGAGGCTGCAAAAATTAGGGGACAATAGGGGTGCACATCGCTAGATCGATTTTTTTTCATCGGGGACGCGATCCCATCAGTTTCAGTACGGTGAACCCGGTAAGGTACTGTGGGTCGAGGATCATGAACCTCTACTAGTTGAGATGATGACCCCAAACATGATATAGTGTTAGAGGACATGGATCAACCATATGGACGAAACTAGTGATAAATGATATTCAGTTAAAGTTTACAGCAATAGTACTCAACAAAATACTTGACTTAACACGAAAATTTGAAATTCTAACGAACGAAAGTAGCAAACTGATTGACTAAGGTGACCGGACAGACAAACTCATCATGTACCTTCAACCAAAAAAAAACTATTAGTGACCACAAAGTACAGAATTATTAGTACACATAGGAGCCAATATATTACAGGGTGTTCCAAGTCCTCCGAATTTTCTGTGGTGGTTCAGCTGCTTCATCCTCCAAGCTAGCCCAACGCAGGTGCTTAAGCTTTAAGCTTGAATCCTCCAACAAACTATTATCAGACTGAACATCCCACTTATAATGTGGACCTGATTTGTATCCCGCTGAAAACCTTTTCTTAAGACGCTCGTTTGCACGGATGTAGACAAGCTTATCAGCTGTCTTTGCATTCAGCGGGTTTCTCTTTACACTATGTATCAATGAGCAGGTACTCCAATTTCTTTCAGCAGAGGAGCTACTTATTGGCTGAAGCAATACTTTCTTTGCCACCTCATTTAAATGTGGAGTTTCTGTACCATAATTGAACCACCAAGCATATTGCCCATTTTTTCATATATATCACCAGATTTTGGACCTTCTCCATCGCTGAACTTGATTACCATGTATAGTGGTTTTGTGATATCAAGGATGATTTTAATATCATGCCAAAATGTCTCATCCATAATATTTTGGCCAAACACGTTTGCTGCTGCTCTTGTTTGTGCATCACAAGCCTTCACCAAGTCCTTCCACTTGCTTTTGACGACAGTAGTTGTAAGTACCTCTCGGACATCCATAAGTCTTTTAAGAAAAATATAATGAGATGCAAATCTCGTTTTTGAGCACTAGTAGAAAAAGGGGCTTCCATACCACCCCATTAGTCTCCAAAATATTTGAACCGCGACTAATGGGTTCTTTAGTCGCGGTTCTGCAGGCAAACCACGACCAAAGGTCTGGCCCAGCGTGCTCAGTTGACAGCTGGTGGACGGATGGGCCTTTAGTCGCGGTTGGCCAGACCAACCGGGACTAAAGGCCCACCCCTATGAATGTTGCTGCAGCACTTCACTTGTATGTGTGAGCAACTTGGTGTTCCACTTCTATTGACAAGGGGTAGTGGGTTTGGCTTTGATCCTCTTATGCACACAAGGTGTTCGATGAAATGCCCGAGAGCATGTTATGAAGTGTCCGAGCCACACTTAAGCTTTCCCTTTTTTTTTCCTCCTCGATCGCGGCTAGCAACTTGAACCTTTCATGTGTCATTGATAAATACGCATGTGTAGTTCATAGTTTAATTTCTAGCTAGTTAGTTTAACAAATGCATGATGGTACTTTATATAATAATAATGCAGATGAATTGGCAATGGATGTACGGTAACCGACTCTCGGGCGAGTTCATTAAGGGTTTGAATGATTTCCTCACGGTGACTAATGCGAACAAGCAGGGGGTTTTGTTATATGTCCATGTGCTGAATGTAAGAATAAGAAGGGTTACTCTTCCTCAAAAGTCGTTCACATGCACCTGCTTTGGCACGGTTTCATGCCAAGCTATAATTGTTGGACCAAGCATGGAGAAAGAGGGGTTAGAATGGAAGAAGATGAAGAAGGAGACGATATTGATGACAACCATCCTGATTATTTCGGTGATACTTTCATGGAGGATGCTGAAGGAGGGGAAGCAGAGGGTGAAAGTGAAGGGGAAGGTGAAGAAGAGGCACGTGATGAGCCCGCTGATGATCATGGTCGGACCATTGCTGATGCACGGAGAGGCTGTGAAACTGAAAAGGATAGGAAGAATTTGGATCGCATGTTAGAGGATCACAAAAAGTCGTTGTTCCCAGATGCGATAATGATCTGAAAAAGTTAGGCTGCACACTGGATTTGCTGAAATGGAAGGCACATGAAGGTCTATCTGACTCAGGATTTGAAAATTTGCTGAAAATTATGAAGAATATGTTTCCAAAGAATAACAAGTTGGCCGCCAGTACGTACGAAGCAAAGAAGGTTGTATGCCCTCTAGGTTTAGAGGTTCTAAAGATACATGCATGCATTAACGATTGCATCTTCTACCGTGGTGAATACGAGAATTTGAATGAATGCCCGGTATGCACTGCATTGTGTTATAAGATCAGAGCAGATGACCCTGGTGACGATGTTGAGGGCGAGAAACCCATGAAGAGGGTTCCGCCAAGGTGATGTGGTATGCTCCTATAATACCACGGTTGAAACGTCTGTTCAGGAACAAAGAGCACACCAAGTTGTTACGATGGCACAAAGAGGACCATAAGTCGGACGGGGAGATGAGACACCCCGATGATGGAACACAATGGAGAAAGATTGACAAAGAGTTCAAAGATTTTGCAGCTGACGTAAGGAACATAAGATTTGGTCTAAGTACAAATGGCATGAATCCTTTTGGCGAGCAGAGCTCCAGCCATAGCAACTGGCCCGTGACTCTATGCATCAACAACCTTCCTCCTTGGTTGTGCATGAAGCGGAAGTTCATTATGATGCCAGTGCTCATCCAAGGTCTGAAGCAACCCGGCAACAACATATGATGTGTACCTAAGGCCATTAGTTGATGAAATTTTACAGTTGTGGGGCAGACCTGGTGTACGTGTGTGGGATGAGCACAAAGAAGAGGAATTTGACCTACGAGCATTGCTTTTCGTAACCATCAATGATTGGCCTGCTCTTAGTAACCTTTAGGGACAGACAAATAAGGGATACAATGCATGCATGCACTACTTACATGAGACTGAAAGTATATATTTGGTTAATTGTAAGAAGAATGTGTACCTGGGGCATCGTCGATTTCTTCCCCGATATCATAACTTAAGAAAGAAAGGCAAGCATTTCAACGGCAAGGCAGATCACCGGCCGAAGCCTCCGGAACGTACTGGTGCTGATGTATTTGATATGGTGGTCAAGGATTTTAAAGTTATCTTTGGAAAGGGTCCCGGCGGACAATCACTTCCGCAGGGAGTTGACGGGCAAGCACCCATGTGGAAGAATAAATCTATATTTTGGGAGCTAGAATATTGGAAAGTCCTAGATGTCCGCTCTGCAATCGACATGATGCATGTTACGAAGAATATTTGCGTGAATCTGCTAAGCTTCTTGGGTGTGTATGGGAAGACAAATGATACAAAGGAAGCACGACAGGACCAACAACGTTTAAAAGACCCAGAAGACCGGCATCTGGAATGGTTTTAAGGTCGTGCCAACTATGCTCTTACCAACGAAGAGGAGGTCATCTTTTTTGAATGCCTGAGCAGTATTGAAAGGACACGGATGTCGCCTAGAGGGGGGTGAATAGGTGATTTAAAACTTTTACGAGATGGGCTTAACAAATGCGGAATAAAACTAGCGTTTACTTTGTCAAGCCCAAAGCCTATATACTAGGTTCACCTATGTGCACCAACAACTTATTCTAAGCAATGGTTCACCTATGTGCACCAACAACTTATGCTAAGCAATACAAGCAAATTATGTGATAGCAAGATATATATAACTTCAAGCACGATGGCTTTCACAAGGTAGAGTGCATAAGTAAAGAGCTCGAGTATAGAGATAACCGAGGCACGCGGGAGACGAAGATTTATCCCGAAGTTCACGCTCTTGCGAGTGCTAATCTCCATTGGAGAGGTGCGATGGCTTAGTGCTCCCGAACGCCACAAGAGGCTCACCTTGAGGTGTGCTTGCTCGATGCACACCAACGCCACAAAGGCCTCACCCCCGAGATGCGGTACTCACACCACACACCGAGCGCCACGAAGGTGCCTCACCTAAATCTCCGGTGACCCTCGCCACAAAGGCCTAGGTCACGGTTCCACTAAGGGATTTCCTTCGAGGCGGAAACCGGGCCTTACACAAAGGTTGGGGCACACATCCACAACTTAATTGGAGGCTCCCAACAAATCACCACAAAGGTCTAGAATCCGTCTAGGGTTCCAAGAACCCAAGAGTAACAACCTTCTTGCTTTCACCTCCACGAATCACCGTGGAGAACTCAAACCGATGCACCAAATTCAATGGCAAGAACACAAAAAAGATGCTCAAGTCCTTCTCTCTCAAATTCCAACAAAGCTACAAAAGCTATTGGGCGAATAAGAGAGGAAGAACAAATAAGAAGGAGGAACACCAAATTTCTCCAAGATCTAGCTCTAGTGGATTCCCCTCACAAAGAGAGGGATTTGATTGGTGAAGATGTAGATGTAGATCTCCTCTATCTTTCTCTCAAATGGATGCAAGAATCATTGGAAGGAGAGGAAGATAGCAAACTCAAAGAAGGTCAACAATGGAGGAAAAACGAGCTCAAACAAACCAGGAACTTTGGGGAAGAAGACCCCCTTAAATAGGGGCCAAAATATCTGACCGTTATGGCAAAAATCGCGTCCCTGCGGCAGTGCCGGAGTGCTCCCAGCGGCATTGCCGGCCTCCCTGTTTATACCCAAACACCCGGTACGAAAACCTTAAGAACTTTTGCATCCGGACTCCGATTTCGATGATCTTGGGCTCGTTGAAATCACAACAACAAGCTCTACAACAATATGCATAGAAACATCATAGTACAGCAAAGTAGGATAGAAACAAATGAATAAAGATTTTACCTATCTAAAAAAGGCAAACCGGTAAAACCTCCAATATGGAAAATGCAACAACTTGAGATGGGAGACTTGGATTTAGGTGAAACCAATTTTGTTGAAAAGAGGATGACAAGAGATACCCACAAAGAGTGAAAAGCTTAAGAACAAGTGGGGTAGGATTTTCTATGTATTTTAGAGTGAAATCTCTCAATACGAGAAACCGAGAAAAACTCCAATATCGAAAACACAACAAGTGATTCATGCGGAATCCGTTTTCGATGAACTAGAGCTTGGTATGGAAATAAAAACAAGCTCTAAATCACCACATGGATAAGATCCAAATAACAACCAAGAAAGATGATGATGAACCAAACTCGAAAACGCAACAAGTGATCTATGCGAAATCCGTTTTCGATGAACTAGAGCTTGTCATGAGAATAAGCACAAGCTCTAAAACATCACATGGGTAAGATCCAAATAACAACCAAGAAAGATGATGCAAGGATGCAAAGGTTTGAGCTCTCTATGAATGATACGATCGAGTTACTCACTCGAGAGCCCTCTTGATAGTACGGCAACTAAACTATAAACCGGTCTCCAACTACACCTTGAGACCGGTGAGAAAGAAACCCTATCAAGAGCAAACCTTAACCTTGCGCATTCCACTTGAGCTTGATGATGATGGTCTTGACCGCAACAATATGGAACGCCTTTCTTGATGGTGCTTGCTTGACGAAGTCTTGTAGATTGCTCCCCCATAAACCACCATGGGAGAGCTTCTTCTTCGGCTCAACTTCACATATCCATGATCACCATATGGATGGCAAGAGTCAATCAAAGGATCTCTTCGAGATGGATCATCTTGAACTAGCACTTCATTTCTTCATGGCAAGCTTCAAGATTATGATCTCTTCGAGTTGGCTCATCTTGAACTTGCACTTCATTATGTTGATGTCTTGAAGTAACTTGAGGGCTCACTTCATCTTCATCTTCAATACATACTTGACACTTAATATCCTTCATCAATTTCTTATTATTGCAACCTAATACAAACATGTTGATGTCTTGAAGTAACTTGAGAGCTCACTTCATCTTCATCTTCAAGACATACTTGACACTTGATATCCTTCATCAATTTCTTCTTATTGCAACCTAATACAAACATGTTGATGTCTTGAAGTAACTTGAGGGCTCACTTCATCTTCATCTTCAAGACATACTTGACACTTGATATCCTTCATCAATTTCTTCTTATTGCAACCTTGTAGCCAACATATGGTTCAAGCATTGCCTATGGACAACTCCTACAAATATAACTCAATGCAAACATTAGTCCATAGGGATTGTCATTAATTACCAAAACCACACATGGCTCCATGTACTTTCAATCTCCCCCATTTTGGTAATTGATGACAATCTCTTTGAGAGGGTTTATATAAGGAATTTAAGTAACAAACAAGTTGAATATATAGAGCAAACTCCCCCATAATATATGCATGTGTGAATGATCTTGACTTTCATTGCATATATTGGCATTCAAAGCCTAGTGGAGTTTCCTCTAAATATTCAACTATGCAAAGCAACAAGATGCAATGCAATAAAGGCACATGCTTAAGCACAAAGCAAAGACATAACCAAATTCCTTTAAACCCTCCAAACTTCTCCCCCATTGGCACCGATTGCTGAAATGAGTGAAAAATTTAGAAGGCCAATATAGTGAGAGTTCCTCCATAGCGTGTGCATTTTTCATAATTTGAGTGGAATCAAATGCACGTATCCAATAACGAATATTCGGAAGGAATCACACCATAGATAGGATCAAAGATTGCAAAAAGATAACAAGTCAAGAAGCTTCAACAAATGAAGAAAGCAACCAAATGAACCACAAATAAGATACCAAAAGAAAGATAAATATTATGATAATATCAAGAAGATTGCTCTACATACTATGAGGAAGCTCCCCAAGGTTTGTGCACAAAACTAGACAATTTGCATTGGAGTATAAAGTGCACAAACATGGAATCATCACTCCCATAATATCATTCAAAAACAAAAGATACCAAGTGAATCAAACTCTAATGATCACCATAAGATAGTGCTCTAAATCAAATGAGGAAGCTCCCCAAGGTACATGCATAAATTAAAATGTTGCATTTGAATACAATATGCATAACATGGAATCCTCACGCCCTCATTACCATTTAAAACACAAACATTTGCAATAGATCATAGATAGAAAAATAAGCTTAACACTTTCAACAAACAAATAGTTGAGCAACAAGTAAGAGGCACCATAATAAAAAGGCTCAACCAAGAGGATATGTGAAAGGCATGATAAAGCATATTATAAGACTATTACAAGGATGAGCAAAAAGCATCATCATAGTCTTCAATGAATTATATTGCTTAGCATGACCAATAAACACGCAATAAATAAATAAGATATCAAAAGGAGATGTATCATCTCTTATGTGTATAAGTTTCTCTAAGTGGGCAATATCACAAAGATATTTATCCACAAAGAAACATGCACACACAAAATAGATACACAAGAAATATAGTATGATATCCAAAATGAAGTCATGTAATATACCAATAAGAATTTTTGCTTAATAGCATGGACAAAGGCTCAATTTTATCTTATTGTACATTCATGAACTTCAACCAAAAATATCTAAAATACATCACAAATATCAACAAGGGGTAGAAGATAGTTGGGATGCATTTGAGAAAGGAAACAAGTATCACAAACGAGGATACCAAAATAAATAACTAAATTTGCACTTTCATCTATATTGCACACGTGAGAGCCTTGAGGAATTGATATGCAATAAAATTGCTAGATAAGCATAGTTGGGATGGATCAATCATGAGCATGATTTAATATACTTCCCAACAAATGCACTCATCTCAAATTACTCACATTCACAATATAGAGGTTTCATAAAGACTTTTGCAAGAAGCACAATATTTGCAAATCAAGAGATTCATGCTAAGATGCAACCACATGGTTGGATGCTAGAAAAAGTATGCATGAGAAGATACTTTTTACCGAGATAGCATTGGTGTGGATGTAATAGATATGTGTTCGTTGACCATCCTAACTTGCCTCAAGTTACCATTGAGTCACCACTTCTTTCCAAGAGTGAGACAAGCATTCAATGCATATCCATTGTACCTAAAAAAAAGGTAAGTACAAAATGGTCCCCAAACAAATTGGGTCCGAAGTAGTTAGAAACACTACAACATATAGGACAAACTCCACAAATCTATGTGCATATAGATATGAAATTGAATTTCATGCACATCTTAGCCAAATTAGGATTTGATGGGGTTTACCCTATATATTGGATCAAAGAAAGTAACACATGCCATAAGATATACATATATTAAATAAGCATGCATGATACTTTCAAGAACCAAAGGAAGATACAATTTGGACAAAACACCGAATAAATCAAGAGACAATGGTTGTCCAAATTATATCAAAGAATCAAATCAACACAAGATTGACTCCAAAGACTTATCTCATTATAAGAAGCTAACTAAGCCTAAACACAAAGGAATGAGATAACCAACTCCCAAGAGAGCAAGGTTCCAACAAATAAACCAAACCCTCGACACTTTTTATGATGGCACAAAGTACCAAAAAGAAAATTTTATGTCTCCCAAAACCAAATTTTTGATAATGATCAAGAGATGTTAAGCATTCTAATAAATATAGAAGAGCTCCCCCCAAGATTGGTGCATTATCTAGGATTTTTCATATGAATACAAAATGTACAAAACTAGGACCATCACGCTACCTATATCTTCTAAAAATACTAAGAAAGTTTGAATAGACAACTTAGATCCATAAGATGCAAGGAAGACACATGGGAGTCAAAGCACAACAAATTCATGGCAATAAATAAGGCAATTTAAACACAAGAGCCAATGTAGATATGATCAATAAATATCTACCTCATAATTTATTACCACTTGTCCTAGGACAAGAGGTATTAGGAAATATTTCCCGGTGGTAGTTTGTAAGTATACATAAGATCATATTTACAACGAATAAAGCATATGGTAAAAGATAAGAGTTAACCATCATGCAAATATAGCTTCTTGATAGCTTCATTTAGTCATACCAACATGCAAGGCAATTAATAGTATTCATACTAACATGCAAAGCAATTAATAGTATTCATACCAACATGCAAAGCAATTAATAGTATTACTTGAAGCACATGGTTTTCCAAAAATGTATTGAGGGACACGTTGTGAAAAACCATGCCAAAAAAAACTTCCACAAATAAGATTCACAAAGATATTAGCAATGAAGCTATTTAAGCAAATTGGAGCTTGTTTGAGCAAACATGCCACATAGGAGAGAGATAATTTACGATATCAATTCTATGTGACACAACCTCAAATGTTCACATCTTCTAGGCTTGTAATATGCACAAAGCTTATTACTCCCCCATAATGTGATGAGGAATTTAATTTCACAAGAGGCAAATAAGATCCAACTAGAGATATTAATGGATATTAGAATTTGAATTTCTCATGAAGATGACATACCACATAGAGACTAGATAATCTTGCAATAATATCAATTCTAAGTGATATTCCTCATGTACACACATTGTTAGGATTGTGAAATTCCCAAAGGAATATCACTCCCCCAAAATGGGATAGTCCATTAATCGCTCATAAGAGCCATATAAGATACAACAACATGCAAAGAGGCTACAACACAAACACAAATACATGGTATGCAACCCAACATACATAGAATTGATTTCTCAAGATACGCAAGTAGGAAGCACAACATATACAAACACATGCTAGGAACAAAACTAACACATGCAAAGGGGCGAGTAACTTTCAATATAAATGAGTTGAGCACATGTTACCGCAAGGAGGAACATTGAATATATGATAGAAGCAAGATAATCAAAGGACTTGGCTTGATATAATATAAATGATGAAGATCCCTTAATTCTTCATGATGTAGCCAAGTCTCCAATGCCCTCCAACAAGCATCTATTGATCAAGTTTTGGATTGTTGGTCCCCAACTAAGTTGGGTCCTAAGAGGTTAGTCACAATAGGCTTGGCAACCCAAATGGTTCTTTTCTTGACACCACTTTGAGCACCAACAAATTTGGCAAACACATTGCCACCCTCATCCTTACGAAGAGAATAAACATCATCAATGGTGATAGAGTTGGATGAGGTACCAATAGTTCAAAAGGAGGAGATATGGCCCTTCTCACGGCATATGTAGCAAGTTCTTTTCTTCTCCTTCTTCTCACTAGATTTCTCCACAATGGGAGCATTGGCTTGATTCTTCTTGGGAAGTGGCATTTCATCAACTTGAGGTTGAATATGAGTTTGAGATTGAGGCCGCTTCCCTTTTTTCTTCTTCTTCAAAGGGCAAGATCTAACATGATGCCCTTCAATTTTGCACTTGAAGCAAACAATCCTTGCCGGGTCTTTGACTTGTAATTGGACCTTCTTAATCTTGTTATTCTTGTACTTGTTCTTGTTGTTGGAGTTGAATCCAAGTCCACTCTTGTCATTGGGGGATTGTTGCACACTCAACATCTTGTCAAGTTTGCATTTCACTTCATGACTCTTTACCAAGTCATTCTTCAAAGAAGAGACTTAGGCCTTGAGCTCTTTGATTTCCTCTACATGGTTAGTAACAACACAAGTACTAGAGGAAGTAGAACCTTCATTGTTAGAGCAACAAGGCAAGGAAGATAATTCATCACAAGATTTAGCAATACTATGAGTGGATGAATTACTAGGACTAGCACATGGCAATATAGCATTTTGAGTAGTAGTGCTAGTATCCACATGAGGATCACAAGGTGTTTCCTTTGATATTATAGCCTCATGAGCTAACTTTAGCCTATCATGAGAAGCTAGAAGATCCTCATAGGAGCTAGAAAGCTTTCCATGATTTTCTTCCAATTTCCCATAATTGCTAGTTAGCAATTTAAGTTTAGCCCTTAGCTCAACATTCTCCTTCAAGATAGATGCTTCACAAGAAGTAGAGTTGGTAGCACAAGCATCATCACAAGGCATATCACGAAGAGAGGGTAACATAGCATGCTCTTTTAAATATGAAGCTTGTAGTTGCTCATGTGACTTGGTGAGGATAGAGTGTTCACTCTCCAAGGCCTTGTGGGCCTTATCTAGATCATCTAGATCCTTAAAAAGTTTATCATGACCAACACCAACTTTGGACTTTTCATTTTTAAGCATTTTTAATTTAGGTTTTGCATGATCTATTTCCTTAGTGAGTTTAGAAAATATTTCATTTTGAGACACCTCAAGAGTTTCAAGTTGCTCCTCAAGAGAGGCTACGGTCTCTTGTTCTTCTTCAAGATCATTCTTTAGGGATGCTACATCATTGGCATACTCTCGTTCAAGAGCACCCATTTTATCAATGGTGTTCTCACGCAACCAAATACATTTTTGGCTCTCAATAGCGGTACTCAAGATTTCAAAGAAGTGAGAGCTAGCAATTTTATCTTTGCAAAGAACCTTGAATACACTCTTACCCTTATCGCGTAGAGAGGCAACCCAATCCTCTTCTTCATATTCATCCTCATCCTTATCACCACGAGACATATTAGGTTCCATGGTAGGAGGTACTGTGGAACCCTTGGCCATAAGGCATATATGAGGACCGTGAGATAAAGATGAGGAGTTACTTGAGGATCCTTTCAAGACCTTGTCTTGACAAATAGAATATTTGGTTTCCTCTACATTGTTAGTCACATAGCAACTAGAGGAAATGGAAGCATTTTTATCATGGCCACAAGACAAAGCAAGCATATCATCATTAGATTTATTCAAGCAACTTACACATGATATGCAAGGACTATCAACACAAGCATGTAAATCATTTCTAGTGCTAGATGTGTTTAAGTCCAAAGATGAACCATTGCAATGAGATATAGATGAAGGATCATCAATAGTAAGCTCAATACCAACATTGCAATTTCCATCACCACTCACCATATCATTACCTTGTGTCTTGCCACACATTGGTGAAGTGGATGAAGATGAGAACTCATCACGGCCGGAAGTGGAAGCAATACAATCATCCTCAATAATATTGGACACATCATATTTATCTTGAAGCTTTGTCCATAATTCACGAGAGCTCCCAAAAGGCATGATTGAAGAAGTAACTACATTGCTCACAACAATGGAAAACACATGAGAAGCATGAGCATCGAGGCAAGAGTTTTTCTCCTCCTCAAGAGATAAATTTTGAGGATCCTTAGGAGAAGAGAAACCCATGTCAAGAAATTGCTCCATGTCCGGGGAAATACCTCGCAAAATATTAAGCACATAAATTTTCCATAGATCATAATTTGTGCCATCAAATATAAATAATTTATTGTTCACTAATCCCCTAACCGACATCTTTACTCTCAAGGCGGTGAAGCCTAAGAATGAGACACCTCGCTCTGATACCAATTGAAAGGACACGGATGTCGCCTAGAGGGGGGGTGAATAGGCGATTTAAAACTTTTACGAGATGGGCTTAACAAATGCGGAATAAAACTAGCGTTTACTTTGTCAAGCCCAAAGCCTATATACTATGGTTCACCTATGTGCACCAACAACTTATTCTAAGCAATGGTTCACCTATGTGCACCAACAACTTATGCTAAGCAATACAAGCAACTTATGTGATAGCAAGATATATATAACTTCAAGCACGATGGCTTTCACAAGGTAGAGTGCATAAGTAAAGAGCTCGGGTATAGAGATAACCGAGGCACGCGGGAGATGAAGATTTATCCCGAAGTTCACACTCTTGCGAGTGCTAATCTCCGTTGGAGAGGTGCGGTGGCTTAGTGCTCCCGAACGCCATAGGAGACTCACCTTGAGGTGTGCTTGCTCGATGCACACCAACGCCACAAAGGCCTCACCCCCAAGATGTGGTACTCACACCACACACCGAGCGCCACTAAGGTGCCTCACCTAAATCTCCGGTGACCCTCGCCACAAAGGCCTATGTCACGGTTCCACTAAGGGATTTCCTTCAAGGCGGAAACCGGGCCTTACACAAAGGTTGGGGCACACATCCACAACTTAATTGGAAGCTCCGAACAAATCACCACAAAGGTCTAGAATCCGTCTAGGGTTCCAAGAACCCAAGAGTAACAGCCTTCTTGCTTTCACCTCCACGAATCACCGTGGAGAACTCAAACCGATGCACCAAATGCAATGGCAAGAACACCACAAAGATGCTCAAGTCCTTCTCTCTCAAATTCCAACAAAGTTACAAAAGCTATTGGGGGAATAAGAGAGGAAGAACAAATAAGAAGGAGGAACACCAAATTTCTCCAAGATCTAGATCTAGTGGTTTCCCCTCAAGAAGAGAGGGATTTGATTGGTGAAGATGTAGATCTAGATCTCCTCTATCTTTCTCTCAAATGGATGCAAGAATCATTGGAAGGAGAGGAAGATAGCAAGCTCAAAGAAGGTCAACAATGGAGGAAAAACGAGCTCAAACCGACCAGGAACTTTGGGGAAGAAGACCCCCTTAAATAGGGGCTAAAATATCTGACCGTTATGGCCAAAATCGCGTCCCTGCGGCAGTGCCGGAGTGCTCCCGGCGGTAGTGCCGGAGTGCTCCCAGCGGCATTGCCGGCCTCCCTGTTTATACCCAAACACCCGGTACGAAAACCTTAAGAACTTTTGCATCCGGACTCCGATTTCGATGATCTCGGGCTTGTTGAAATCACAACAAAGAGCTCTACAACAATATGCATAGAAACATCATAGTACATCAAAGTAGGATAGAAACAAATGAATAAAGGTTTTACCTATCTAAAAAAGGCAAACCGGTAAAACCTCCAATATGGAAAATGCAACAACTTGAGATAAGAGACTTGGATTTAGGTGAAACCAATTTTGTTGAAAAGAGGATGACAAGAGATACCCCACAAAGAGTGAAAAGCTTAAGAACAAGTGGGGTAGGTTTTTCTATGTATTTTAGAGTGAAATCTCTCAATACGAGAAACCGAGAAAAACTCCAATATCGAAAACGCAACAAGTGATTCATGCGGAATCCGTTTTCGATGAACTAGAGCTTGATATGGAAATAACCACAAGCTCTAAATCACCACATGGATAAGATCCAAATAACAACCAAAAAAGATGATGATGAACCAAACTCGAAAACGCAACAAGTGATCTATGCGAAATCCGTTTTCGATGAACTAGAGCTTGTCATGAGAATAAGCACAAGCTCTAAAACATCACATGGATAAGATCCAAATAACAACCAAGAAAGATGATGCAAGGATGCAAAGGTTTGAGCTCTCTCCGAATGATACGATTGAGTTACACACTTGAGAGCCCTCTTGATAGTATGGCAACTAAACTATAAACCCGTCTCCAACTACACCATGAGACCTGTGAGAAAGAAACCCTATCAAGAGCAAACCTTAACCTTGCGCATTCCACTTGAGCTTGTGATGATGGTCTTGACTGCAACAAGATGGAACGCCTTTCTTGATTGTGCTTGCTTGACGAAGTCTTGTAGATTGCTCCCCCATAAACCACCATGGGAGAGCTTCTTCTTCGGCGCAACTTCACATATCCATGATCACCATATGGATGGCAAGAGTCAATTAAAGGATCTCTTCGAGATGGCTCATCTTGAACTAGCACTTCATTTCTTCATGGCAAGCTTCAAGCTTATGATCTCTTCGAGTTGGCTCATCTTGAACTTGCACTTCATTATGTTGATGTCTTGAAGTAACTTGAGGGTTCACTTCATCTTCAGCTTCAAGACATACTTAACACTTGATATCCTTCATCAATTTCTTATTATTGCAACCTAATACAAACATGTTGATGTCTTGAAGTAACTTGAGGGCTCACTTCATCTTCATCTTCAAGACATACTTGACACTTGATATCCTTCATCAATTTCTTCTTATTGCAATCTAATACAAACATGTTGATTTCTTGAAGTAACTTGAGGGATCACTTCATCTTCATCTTCAAGACATACTTGACACTTGATATCCTTCATTAATTTCTTCTTATTGCAACCTTGAAGCCAACATATGGTTCAAGCATTTCCTATGGACAACTCCTATAAATATAACTCAATGCAAACATTAGTCCATAGGGATTGTCATTAATTACCAAAACCACACATGGGGGCTCCATGTACTTTCAATTATGAAGGTTACATCTGGCTTCTCGTCGAATATAAAGGGAATAATAAATATGGCGGACAAAAAATTCCAAAACCTAAAGTCTCACAACTACCACGTGATTATGACGCAATTGCTTCTGATTGCTTTGAGGGGGCTCCTATCGGAAAATGTTCGAGTAGCCATTGTGAAGCTGTGCGCATTCCTCAATGCAATCTTTCAGAAGGTAATCAATCCAGAAGATCTACCACGGTTACAGAACGATGTGGTCCAATGTCTTGTCAGTTTCGAGTTGGTGTTCCCACCATCCTTCGATATTATGACGCACCTCCTGGTTCACCTAGTCGAAGAGATTTCCATTGTCGGTCCTGTATTTCTACACAATATGTTCCCCTTTGAGAGGTTCATGGGAATATTAAAGAAATATGTCCGCAACCGTGCTAGGCCATAAGGAAGCATCGCCAAGGGCTATGGAAATGAGGAGGTAATTGAGTTTTGTGTTGACTATGTTCCTGACCTTAAGCCGATTGGTCTTCCTCAATCGGGGCACAAGGGGAGACTAAGTGGAAAAAAGCACGATCGGAAGGAAATCAACGATATGTATGGACGAACATTCTTTGACTGAAGCACACCACACAGTTCTACAAAATTCCAGCTTGGAGGCTCCGTACTTCGAGGAACACAAGAATATTTTACGCTCGAACAACCTGGGGAAGCCTGAATCCTGGATTACAAAGGTCCACATGGAGACTTTTGGCGGTTGGTTGCGAAACCATTTAATGAATGACAATGATGTTGGAGATCAGCTGTACATGTTGGCCAGGACACCATCTTTAACTATATCGACTTTCCAAGGGTACGAGATAAATGGGAAATACATTTTACGTGATCGCCCAAGATAAAAGATCACCAACCAAAAGAGTGGTGTCCGCTTTGATGCAGCAACCGAGAATGGAAAAAAGGTCACATATTATGGTTACATAGAGGAGATATGGGAACTTGACTATGGACCCTCCTTCAAGGTCCCTTTGTTCCAGTGCAAATGGTTCAAGCTAACAGGAGGTGGGGTAAAGGTGGACGAGCAATACAGAATGACAATGGTGGATTTCAACAATCTTCGTTACCTTGACGAACCATTCGTCCTAGCCAAAGATGTCGCTCAGGTTTTCTATGTGAAGGACATGAGTAGCAAACCGAGGAAAAGGAAAGATAAGAAAAAAGTACATCATGCGATGATCCAAAGAGCCACATAGTTCTTTAAGGGAAAAGAAACATCGTGGGAGTGGAGGACAAGACAGACATGTCAGAAGATCATAATATGTTTGGTGAAATTTCTCCCTTCAAATTGAACACTAACCCAAGCATTAGGTTAAATGATGAGGATGCTCCATGGTTACAGCACAATCGTAAGAAAGGGACACAAGGGAAGAATGATGTGTAATAATTTATTGTACCAAACTTTGTTGAGGAAAATTTGTTCGAAACTTTGTATGGATCATGTGAATTATATTATCTGTGATGTGTTTGGTGTCCATTTTCGAATGATTCAATTGATTCGAGATACCACTGATGATACATGAAATTTGAACTACAACCAATGATGTGAAGGACATGCCTAGGCCTAGGAGTAAATCTTGGAATGTTGGAGTGATTTAGCCATAGTCCTACCTAGGCCTATAATATGCATACTCGTAGTCTTCGTAGTCGCTATCGTTGTACTGGTAGTCGTCGCCTTCTAAGTTGCCGATGTCGTCGTCACTGCCGTCGCTATCATCGTCGCTGTCGTCCGGTGGCGCTCGTGGCTCGAACCTCGACTAGTACTGAGGGTAGCGCAGGCGGGGGATATCGCCGGCCGTGATGTAGTCCATGACGCTCTGTAGAGTCCCTCCACCCCACCATAGCCGACGGCCGGCCTCGTGGAAGTTCCCAGGAGGCAGACCGTCCTCCTCTTACCTGGCGAGCGCCCTCTCACGCCAATTGATGAAGAAGGTGTCCCATGTCTGCTGGTTGTCGGGATGCCAGCGGGGATTCATACGCTGCTCCGGCGTGAGCTCGAGGCAGTAGTGGTTCGTGATGGCCGCCCGGCGCGCAGTACCCTGAGGGACGGGAGGGACCGACACGCCTCCGGCGCTTAGGCTCCAGCCAGCGGGCACGCGGTAGCCCGGTGGGCAAGGGTAGTTCGAGGCGTATAGCTCCTCCACCTGCTGGTAGGTTAGAGTGGGTACGGTGGAAGCCATAAGAGAGTGATGAGAGATTGTAGAGATGTGATAATGCTGGCCTAGTCGGGCTACATATATATAGTGAGAAATGGCGGGAAAAAATGTGGGCGGGAAGACAGGAGGCGGGAAGATAGAGGCGGGAAGAAATGGCGGAAAGAAGAGGAATCCAGAGCTGGTCATCAAACATTTTAGTCCCGGCTGGTGGGTGCAATCGGGACTAAAGGTGGTTTTTGTGTCATCTAACAAAACTTTCGGTGGGATAAGGACGTCTCGGTAAGCTTTAGTCCCGGCTGGTGGGTGCAACCGGGACTAAAGGTGGTTTTTGTGTCATCTAACAAAATTATCGGTGGGATAAGGACATCTGGGTAAGCTTTAGACCCGGCTGGTGGGTGCAACTGGGACTAAAGCTGCCGGCAGGATGAGGACGCGTGGGTGGACGCACTGCTCGATGAGATAAAGCATGTAGCGCACGACGCCCTGTCGGAGGAACAAGACAAAGCAGAAGCGGCGCCGTGCCTATAAAAGGAGCGTCGATACTCCTTGGCAAGCAGACCAACAAGCCAACCTAGCAGGTAGGGAGAGTTTCTTCCCCATTGATGGAGGAAAGGGTTGGGAAATCTCCCGTGGCGTAGCTTCTCGAAGATGTCATTGGTGCACACGCCCTACGACATTTTCGGAAGTTGCGTCTCGGGAAAATTTTCCTACAAGCTCGTGAAAGACTCCATCTCCTCTAATAGTGTTGGGGAAAGGGTTGGGAAATCTCCTACAACATCTTTGGAAGTTGTGCCTCGGGAAAGTTTTCCTGCAAGCCCTTGAAAGACTCTATCTCCTCTAACAGTGTTGGAGAAAGGGTTGGGAAATCTTCCGTGGTGCAACTTCTCGAAGATGTCGTTGGTGCACACGCCCTACGGCATCTTTGGAAGTTGCGCCTCTGGAAAATTTTCCTGCAAGCCCGTGAAAGACTCCATCTCCTCTAACATTGTTGGGGAAAGGGTTGGGAAATCTCTCGTGGCGCAGCTTCTCGAAGATGTCGTTGGTGCACACGCCCTACGGCATCTTCGGAAGTTGCGCCTCGGGAAAATTTTCCTTCAAACCCATGAAAGACTCCATCTCCTCTAACAGTGTTGGGGAAAGGGTTGGGAAATCTCCATGGCACAGCTTCTCGAAGAAATGGCGGGAAGCGGGGGCGGGAAGACAGGAGGCGGGAAGACAGAGGCGGGAAGAAATGGCGTGAAGCGGGGGGCGGGAAGACAGGAGGCCGGGAAGACATAGGCGGGAAGAAATGGCGGGAAGACAGAGGCGGAAAGAAATGACAGGAGGCGGAAAATTATTTGTATTTTTATGATTTTGAAATGAATTAGTTTTATTTTTCTGAATTTTTTGATAAATTATTTAAATTTGCTGATTTTGAAATGAATTAGTTTTATTTTTCTGAATTTTTTGATAAATTTTTTGAATTTTTTATTTTGAAATGAATTAGTTTTATTTTTCTGAATTTTTTGATATTTTTTTTTGTATTTTTATGATTTTTAAATAAATTAGTTTTATTTTCCTCAATTTTTTGATATATTATTTGTATTTTTCTGATTTTGAAATGAATTAGTTTTATTTTTCTGATTTTTTTAATATTATTTGTATTTTTAAGATTTTGAAATGAATTAGTTTTATTTTCCTGAATTTTTTGATATATTATTTGTATTTTTAAGATTTTGAAATGAATTAGTTTTATTTTTCTAAATTTATTGATATATTATTTGTATTTTTAAGATTTTGAAAAGAAAGTTAATTGGAAAATACCAAATTCCGGCGAAAAAACCCTTTTGTCGCGGTTGGTCTCACCAACCGCGAGTAAAGGTCGCGTGTATAAAAGTTCGCACGGAACGGCCGCGCCGATCAATTCTCTTCATCGCATCGCCACACTCTGCTCTCGCGCCGCGCTGCCCCTGGAGACCTCATCTGCTCGCGGAACGATGCCACGCCGCCTCCGTGTACATCGCCACCGCCCTCGCCGCGCGCCGTCCTCGCCTCCGGCGCCCCTCGCCTCGCAGGTCTCGATATCGCCGTCTCATCCACGCGCGCTCTCCTCCCCGGTCGCCGCCTGCCGCGCGTCGCTATCTCCTGGCCGGTCGCACCGCTCGCATCACCGCGCCGTGTGTCCTTCGCCGCCACCCTGGCCCGGTAAGGCTTGCCGCCGGTGCCCCTCGCTGCGCACGTGGTGTCGGCCCCCTCGATCGGCCGCAGAGACGAAACAGAGAAGGGGGAGGAGCGACCAGAGAGAGAGGAGAGAAGGCAGAGAGAGGGGCCGCTGGGCAGTTTTTTTTGTTTAGTTTTTTTTTGTTTTTTCAGGAGAGGGAGAGGATCGGAGAAGGGCGTGACCCCGCGCATATACGGAGGGGGCAGCGAGGGGGCGCCGCCCCCTTCGTATACGAGCGGGTTTTTTTATAGTTTTTTAGGAGAGAGAGAGGATCGGAGAGAGAGAAACACACCGACCCCATGCGCCGCCCCCTCGCCGCCCCCTCCGTATACGCGCGGGTTTTTTTTTTTTTTAGGAGAGAGAGATGATCGGAGAGAGAAACACACCGACCCCACGTATACGGAGGGGCGGCGAGGTATATATATACATTGAGCCCCCTCTGTATACCCGCGGGGTGGGTGTTTCTATCTCTCCTCTCTCCGTACAAAACCGACCCCGCGCGCGCGCCGCTATCGACACCGTCGTCGTCCATCGATCGCCTCGAACGCCGCTGAACTCCTCGAACGCCGCCGAACGCTAGCTGTCGCCCTCTCGCCGCCCCTCGGGATCCCCTTGCCGCCCCCTCGCTGCCCCCTCGCCACCCTCTCCGTATACGTATGCGTCGGCCATTCGGAGTAGTTCCGCCACCACGCGCGTCCTCACACGCCACACTAATGTTTATACAATTAGTTTTTATAGATTATGTTTCTTTACTAAATTAGTTTTTACTGCACGCATGTCTTCAGGAGTGACATATGGCGGACGATAGAGACCCGATTATGGAAAACTATGACGAGGAAGCTGAAGCACATATAACCGCCATCATAAACGTTATGTGCCGGATGAAGATGAAGAAGAGGATGTCTCTTCTTATCTAAACCTTGGCAGTGAAGGTGAAGGTCGACAAGGTGATGATGAAGGAATGGACATTGTTGATGGAGGGCAAATGACAAACGATGCTCTCGAATTGCAATTAGCAACCACCTCCGGCGAGGTATATATATGCATTGAGCCTCTGGTGATATACAAATTTAATGATTTGAATCAATATGTATTAACGCGACTCACTTTCTTTTTTAGCCCTCCGTATCATCATCGAAAAAATCGAGTACAAAGCCGCGTGGCGAAACCGAGACAATGAAACAAGGAGAAACATTGACCATTGATACGTCTCCGACGTATCGATAATTTCTTATGTTCCATGCTTGTTTTATGACAATACCTACATGTTTTATACATACTTTATGATGATTTTATGCGTTTTCCGGAACTAACCTATTGACAAGATGCCGAAGTGCCAGTTCCTGTTTTCTGCTGTTTTTGGTTTCAGAAATCCTAGTAAGGAAATATTCTCGGAATTGGACGAAATCAACGCCCAAGATCTTAAAATCCCACGAAGCTTCCAGAACACCCGAGAGCCACCAGAGGAGGGCCCTGTGGGCCCCAGATGATAGGCTGGCGCGGCCAGGGGGTGGGCCGCGCCCCCTACTGTGTCACCGCCTCGTCGACCTTCCGACTCCGCCTCTTCACCTATATAAAGGTCCCTGACCTAAATCTTCGAGACGGAAAAGTCACGGTACGAGAAACCTTCCAGAGCCGCCGTCATCGCGAAGCCAAGATCTGGGGGACAGGAGTCTCTATTCCGGCACACCGCCGGGACGGGGAAGTGCCCCCGGAAGGCTTCTCCATTGACACCGCTGCCATCTCCACCGCCATCTTCATCAACGCTGCTGTCTCCCATGAGGAGGGAGTAGTTCTCCCTCGAGGCTAAGGGCTGTACCGGTAGCTATGTGGTTAATCTCTCTTCCTATGTACTTCAATACAATGATCTCATGAGCTGCCTTACATGATTGAGATTCATATGTGCTTTGTATCACTACTATTCTATGTGCTACTCTAGTGATGTTATTAAAGTACTCTATTCCTCCTGCACGGTGTAATGGTGACAGTGTGTGCATCGTGTAGTACTTGGCGTAGGTTATGATTGTAATCTCTTGTAGATTATGAAGTTAATTATTGCTATGATAGTATTGATGTGATCTATGCCTCCTTCATAGTGTGATGGTGACAGTGTGCATGCTATGTTAGTACTTGGTTTAGTTGTGTTGATCTATCATGCACTCTAAGGTTATTTAAACATGAATATCGAATATTGTGGAGCTTGTTAACTCCGGCATTGAGGGTTCGTGTAATCCTACACAATTAGTGGTGTTCATCATCCAACAAGAGAGTGTAGAGTATAGCATTTATCTATTCTGTTATGTGATCAATGTTGAGAGTGTCCACTAGCAAAAGTATAATCCCTAGGCCTTGTTCCCGAATACTGCAATCATCACTTGTTTACTTTTTTACTGCATCTGTATTGCCTGCAATATCACCACCATCAACCACACGCCAGTTGTAGCATCAAGCTATTTTCTGGTGCCGTTACTACTGCTCATATATATTCATACCACCTGTATTTCACTATCTCTTCGCCGAACTAGTGCACCTATACATCTGACAAGTGTATTAGGTGTGTTGGGGACACAAGAGACTTCATGCTTTGTGGTTGCAGGGTTGCATGAGAGGGATATCTTTGACCTCTTCCTCCCTGAGTTCGATAAACCTTGGGTGATCCACTTAAGGGAAACTTGCTGCTGTTCTACAAACCTCTGCTCTTGGAGGCCCAACACTGTCTACAAGAATAGAAGCACCCGTAGACATCAAGCACTTTTCTGGCGCCGTTGCCGGGGAACAAAGGAAAGCTACACCATTTCCTCCCTCGTCAACCACGCGCCAGTCCTGGGCAGTCAAGAACTTTTCTGGCGCCGTTGCCGGGGAGGAAAGGTAAAAGGTACTCACACTCCGGATCTCGGCTACTAAGCTATTTTCCGGCGCTGTTGTAAGTACTCGAAGCTATTTCCTTTAGATCCTGCAATTGCATCTTTTTGTTTCTTGTTTTACACTAGTTTGGCATAATGGAAAGCAACATGGAGCTTTTTATTCTATTTCCTGAGTTAAGACATGGATGGTTTGATTCGAAAATTTAAAAACCCATGGAACATATTAGTACGAACACTTTGAAAACCATTGTTGCTAATGATATGGAAGATTCTAAGCTTGGGGAAGCTGGCTTTGATGAGCATGATCTTTTTAGTCCCCCAAGCATTGAGGAGAAAATTTTCTTTGATGATACTTTGCCTCCTATTTATGATGATTATAATGATAGTAGTCTTTTGGTGCCGCCTGTTATGGAGGATAAATTTGATTATGATTACAATATGCCTCCTATATTTTATGATGAGAATAATAATAATAGCTACTTTGTTGAATTCGCTCCCACTATTGCTAATAAAATTGATTATGCTTATGTGGAGAGTAATAATTTTATGCATGAGACTCATGATAAGAATGCTTTATGTGATAGTTATATTGTTGAGTTTGCTCATGATGCTACTGGACATTATTATGAGAGAGGAAAATATGGTGGTAGAAATTTTCATGTTACTAAAACATCTCTCTATATGCTTAAAATTTTGAAGTTGAGCTTGTCTAGTTTTCCTATGCCTGTTGTATTATGCCTACATAACTTGTTTATTTACAAGATTCCTTTTCATAGGAAGCATGTTAGGTTTAAATGTGTTTTGAATTTGCCTCTTGATTCTCTCTTTTGCTTCAAATACTATTTCTTGCGAGTGCATCATTTAAACTGCTGAGCCCATCTTAATGGCTATAAAGAAAGCACTTCTTGGGAGATAACACATGTGTTTATTTTACTACAGTAATTTTGTTTTATATTTGAGTCTTGGAAGTTGTTACTACTGTAGCAACCTCTCCTTATCTTAGTTTTGTTGCATTGTTGTGCCAAGTAAAGTCTTTGATAGTAAGGTTCATACTAGATTTGGATTACTGCGCAGAAACAGATTTCTTGCTGTAACGAATCTGGGCCTAATTCTCTGTAGGTAACTCAGAAAATTATGCCAATTTACGTGAGTGATCCTCAGATATGTAGGCAACTTTCATTCAATTTGAGCATTTTCATTTGAGCAAGTCTGGTGCCTCAATAAAATTCGTCTTTACGGACTGTTCTGTTTTAACAGATTCTGCCTTTTATTTCGCATTGCCTCTTTTGCTGTGTAGGATGGATTTCTTTATTCCATTGACTTCCAGTAACTTTGGGCAATGTCCAGAAGTGTTAAGAATAATTGTGTCACCTCTGAATATGTTAATTTTGATTGTGCACTAACCCTCTAATGAGTTGTTTTGAGTTTGGTGTGGAGGAAGTTTTCAAGGATCAAGAGAGGAGGATGATACAATATGATCAAGAAGAGTGAAAGCTCTAAGCTTGGGGATGCCCCGGTGGTTCATCCCTGCATATTTCAAGAAGACTCAAGCATCTAAGCTTGGGGATGCCCAAGGCATCCCCTTCTTCATCGACAACATTATCAGGTTCCTCTAGTGAAACTATATTTTTATTCCATCACATCTTATGTACTTTACTTGGAGCGTCTGTATGTTTTTGTTTTTGTTTTTGTTTGAATAAATGCTTGTGTGGGAGAGAGACACGCTCCGCTGGTTCATATAAACACATGTGTTCTTAGCTTCTAATTTTCATGGCGAAGGTTGAAACTGCTTCGTTAATTGTTGTATGGTTGGAAACGGGAAATGCTACATGTAGTAATTGGTATAATGTCTTGAATAAATTGATACTTGGCAATTGTTGTGCTCATATAGATTATGTTTAAGCTCTTGCATCATATACCTTGCACCTATTAGTGAAGAAATACATAGAGCTTGCTAAAATTTGGTTTGCATGATTGGTCTCTCTAAGGTCTAGATATTTTCTAGTAATGGTCGAACAACAAGGAAGACGGTATAGAGTCTTATAATGTTTACAATATGTCTTTTATGTGAGTTTTGCTGTACCGGTTCATACTTGTGTTTGTTTCGAATAGCCTTGCTAGCCTAAACCTTGTATCGAGAGGGAATACTTCTCATGCATCCAAAATCCTTGAGCCAAACACTATGCCATTTGTGTCCACCATACCTACCTACTACATGGTATTTCTCCGCCATTCCAAAGTAAATTGCTTGAGTGCTATCTTTAAAATTTCCGTTCTTCATCTTTACAATATATAGCTCATGGGACAAATAGCCTAAAAACTATTGTGGTATTGAATATGTACTTATGCACTTTATCTCTTATTAAGTTGCTTGTTGTGCGATAACCATGTTCCTGGGGACGCCATCAACTACTCTTTGTTGAATATCATGTGAGTTGCTATGCATGTCCGTCTTGTCTAAAGTAAGGGCGATTTACCATGAGTTGAATGGTTTGAGCATGCATACTGTTAGAGAAGAACATTGGGCCGCTAACTAAAGCCATGATCCATGGTGGAAGTTTCAGTTTTGGACAAATATCCTCAATCTCATAAGAGAATATTAATTGTTGTTAAATGCTTATGCATTAAAGAGGAGTCCATTATCTGTTGTATATGTTGTCCCGGTATGGATGTCTAAGTTGAGAATAATCAAAAGCGAGAAATCCAATGCGAGCTTTCTCCTTAGACCTTTGTACAGGCGGCATAGAGGTACCCCTTTGTGATACTTGGTTAAAACATATGTATTGTAGTGATAATCCAGGTAATCCGAGCTAATTAGGACAAGGTGCGGGCACTATTAGTATACTATGCATGAGGCTTGCAACTTGTAGGATATAATTTACATGATGCATATGCTTTGTTACTACCGTTGACAAAATTGTTTCTTGTTTTCAAAATCAAAGCTCTAGCACAAATATAGCAATCAATGCTTCCCTCTGCGAAGGGCCATTCTTCTACTTTTATGTTGAGTCAGTTCACCTATTTCTCTCCATCTCAAGAAGCAAACACTTGTGTGAACTGTGCATTGATTCCTACATACTTGCATATTGCACTTATTATATTACTTTATGTTGACAACTATCCATGAGATATACATGTTACAAGTTGAAAGCAACCGCTGAAACTTAATCTTCCTTTGTGTTGCTTCAATGCCTTTATTTAGAATCTATTACTTTATGAGTTAACTCTTATGCAAGACTTATTGATGCTTGTCTTGAAAGTACTATTCATGAAAAGTCTTTGCTATATGATTCAGTTGTTTAATCATTGTCTTTACCATTGCTTTGAATCGCTGCATTCATCTCATATGCTTTACAATAGTATGATTAAGATCATGTTGGTAGCATGTCACTTCAGAAATTATCTTTGTTATCGTTTACCTACTCGGGACAAGTAGGAACTAAGCTTGGGGATGCTGATACGTCTCCGACGTATCGATAATTTCTTATGTTCCATGCTTGTTTTATGACAATACCTACATGTTTTATACATACTTTATGATGATTTTATGCGTTTTCCGGAACTAACCTATTGACGAGATGCCGAAGTGCCAGTTCCTGTTTTCTGCTGTTTTTGGTTTCAGAAATCCTAGTAAGGAAATATTCTCGGAATTGGACGAAATCAACGCCCAAGATCTTAAAATCCCACGAAGCTTCCAGAACACCCGAGAGCCACCAGAGGAGGGCCCTGTGGGCCCCATATGATAGGCTGGCGCGGCCAGGGGGTGGGCCGCGCCCCCCTACTGTGTCACCGCCTCGTCGACCTTCCGACTCCGCCTCTTCGCCTATATAAAGGTCCCTGACCTAAATCTTCGAGACGGAAAAGCCACGGTACGAGAAACCTTCCAGAGCCACCGCCATCGCGAAGCCAAGATCTGGGGGACAGGAGTCTCTGTTCCGGCACACCGCCGGGACGGGGAAGTGCCCCCGGAAGGCTTCTCCATCGACACCGCTGCCATCTCCACCGCCATCTTCATCAACGCTGCTGTCTCCCATGAGGAGGGAGTAGTTCTCCCTCGAGGCTAAGGGCTGTACCGGTAGCTATGTGGTTAATCTCTCTTCCTATGTACTTCAATACAATGATCTCATGAGCTGCCTTACATGATTGAGATTCATATGTGCTTTGTATCACTACTATTCTATGTGCTACTCTAGTGATGTTATTAAAGTACTCTATTCCTCCTGCACGGTGTAATGGTGACAGTGTGTGCATCGTGTAGTACTTGGAGTAGGTTATGATTGTAATCTCTTGTAGATTATGAAGTTAATTATTGCTATGATAGTATTGATGTGATCTATGCCTCCTTCATAGTGTGATGGTGACAGTGTGCATGCTATGTTAGTACTTGGTTTAGTTGTGTTGATCTATCATGCACTCTAAGGTTATTTAAACATGAATATCGAATATTTTGGAGCTTGTTAACTCTGGCATTGAGGGTTCGTGTAATCCTACACAATTAGTGGTGTTCATCATCCAACAAGAGAGTGTAGAGTATAGCATTTATCTATTCTGTTATGTGATCAATGTTGAGAGTGTCCACTAGCAAAAGTATAATCCCTAGGCCTTGTTCCCGAATACTGCAATCATCACTTGTTTACTGTTTTACTGCATCTGTATTGCCTGCAATATCACCACCATCAACCACATGCCAGTTGTAGCATCAAGCTATTTTCTGGTGCCGTTACTACTGCTCATATATATTCATACCACATGTATTTCAGTATCTCTTCGCCGAACTAGTGCACCTATACATCTGACAAGTGTATTAGGTGCGTTGGGGACACAAGAGACTTCATGCTTTGTGGTTGCAGGGTTGCATGAGAGGGATATCTTTGACCTCTTCCTCCCTGAGTTCGATAAACCTTGGGTGATCCACTTAAGGGAAACTTGCTGCTGTTCTACAAACCTCTGCTCTTGGAGGCCCAACACTGTCTACAAGAATAGAAGCACCCGTAGACATCAACCATCGATAGTGTCGATGAACACGGCGGGCCGTTGGAGCCCAAAAAGCACTATACAAAGTTTATCAACCAATGCGGAGTGATTGTTAGAGACAACGTCCCAATCACCGTCCGTGAATGGAATGAGCCAATCAAGGCACGTGTTGGTTTCAGTTTTGTCAACAAGAGAATGAAAAAGGATTGCTGGAGAAAGCTTATGGAACATTTCATTCTACCTACGGAATTCAACAAACACGATGAAGAGGGTAACGTGCTTCCGGGTGGACGTGAGAGGAGGAGGCTAGTCAAAGAGTTCGCTCTTAAGAGGCAAATGCGAATAAGAAAGAGTACTTTCATATTATGGGGCCAGTAGGATACCGCCTTTCGGAGCCTAAGTGGCAGAAGATGGAGAACGACCTCAGAGAGCGAGGAATCCCTCTAGGTACAGAGGGATGGGACCCACAAGCCAAAAGCTGGTGGTACGGGCATGGGGATCGCTAGACCCGGAGACAGGGAGGTGTGTTCACCGGAAGAAAGTGTTTACTCCCACCGCCGCCCTTATTGACGCAATGGCCCAAGGTCAAGAGGGGAAGATCAAGTTCAACAGAGAGAACGACACGCTGACATTAGCCCTCGGGAATCGTGAACACCCAGGATGTGTACGAGGTAAAGGCGCCATTCCGTGGAAAGAATGGTTTCCCCAGGACAATGACCCGTACAATTACAAAATCCGTAAGAGAAAGACGGAATGGGATGCAGATCTTATGGGGAGGATGGAAGTGGAACTATTTGACGTGAAGCAGATGGTGCAGGAACTTGTAAAAGACAGATGATCGGAACGGCCGCATGAAGATCATGCAGCGGATGTCGGAAGCCAGCAGCAGAGAAGCAGCGTGGCTTCCACGGTGGCCCCGGCTGGTGCTAATGCACCCTTGGCCCCGGCTGGTGCTAATGCACCGATGATCGATATTCGTGCACCGGAGCCTCACTACCCCGTGGACGATGTACATGAGATGAAAAAATGTGAGCTGCATTATCCAATGGGGAACATTGCCATGAAGTTAGCGATCAGCGGCGCTTTACCTTGTACACCTGGAGCACTCCACCACAACAACCCCATTGCAGAAGGCTATGCTCGTGTCACGGTGGAAGACATAGTCCAAGGGTGCGAGGACCTGGAGATTGACTATGCTACATCCGAAGGGGAGAAAAGACTTCGAGATGTCAAGCGCCAGTTCGTTCTATGGAAAAAGAAGTACATCAAGTTTCCAGGCGAGGCGCCAAGGACACCGACCCCGAGGAATCACCCAACAAGTCCACCCCCTCCGGTGGTGGTGGTTCACCTACACCTCCTTCACGTCAGCCGACGCCGCCCCCAATCCACCTCCGGCGGGTAAGCAGCCGCCGCCCCCAGTCCACCTCCGGCGAAGAAGCAGAAGCTGGGAGTTACGAAGGACAGCAAGGCAACCCCCTCCTGGCCTATTAACCCGGAGCCTTATGTACCTAAGACCACAAGGGTACCAATGCCATCACTGAAGCCTCTTCTCCCGAGACCTTGGGAACTTAGTGTCGAGGAATCCGACGCGGCCGCGGCTGCTCACCATGAGAAATGGAAGGCGGAAGTTAAGGCGAAAAAAGAGCCTCAGCCCAAGCCGGTATTTACTGAGAAACAAAAGAAGTGGGCTAAGGATTTTTTGACGACACCGTCCCAAATCTAGCAGAATCTGCCAGACGACTATGGACGTGAATTTCGTAGGCAAGTAGAATTATTGTAAAAAAGCCATGGCGGAGAAGAAAGCCTTGGAGGAGAAGGAGAAGAAACTCTTGGAGGAGAAGAAATAAGCAAGTAAAAAATGCGGGAAACAAGTTTCACAGCTCGGGCAATAGAAAAAACAATCGATCCCTCCGCTCAAAGTGGAAGCAGGTCCTTCCGCTACGTCGTCCTTCAAAGCCGATATGGATAAGGACATGGAACTATTGGACCCCGCTATCCTATCAGCTGCTAGAGAATAGGGAATGACTGTAACGGCGGCCAAAGAAAAAGCGGTCGGGTTCGGTGTGACTCTTCGTGCATTGTTAGGCATTGAGGATGCGCCAATAAGTGAGGTAGCATTTACATATGTGCTGAATGGGCCTCTCGTCGAGCCTGCGCAGGAAGCGGTCTACCAACACAACTGCGAAATCTGCTATCCTGGTACAAGGATTTCATAAAAAATAATGCCGACGAAGAATATGTTTATGCGGAAGTTAGAGAGGAGCACCACTTCAAACAGTACTGTGTACAAGTTCATCTGAGTGAATTATTCCAGTTGTTCAATTTGCGCGAGCTCGACAAATCTATCATGAGTTGCTACGTTCTGTAAGTGATTTATTTCTATAATTAAATCTCTACATCATCTCGTTCATTCCCTGCACTATATTGTCCTATCTATATTCTTGTGTACACTATTATCCAGAATGAAGCTTGGGGAATGCAAAAGAAGGAACATCTATGATGTTGGGTTCGTCAACCCACATATCATCAATGGATATGTGTTAGAAAAATACCCCAAAGACGTGGAGAAAGACCTGTACGACTTTGTTAGAAAGCAGAAACTCAAAAGTGAAATTCTATTTCCTTACCATTTTGGGTGAGTGTTTCTATCTTGTGCACATTCTCTTTTGTTATGTCTAATCGATGAGTTATACATGACTGTGCATGTAACGTGTCCACATGTTCCACTGGATTCTGCTAATAATTGAATTTGACAAGTCCAGAGTTTGCGTCATGGACTCTCTGAATATGGAGCCAAAGCATTGGATCGACATAAGGAAATGCTGCAAAAGTAATTATTTTCAATCATTTGCGCACTATATCGGCCTCTTTCGTTCATTTCCCGTTCATTTCCTGATATGAAGTAACTAATAACTCCCTTGTTCATTTAATTTATTTGCCCCTGTAGGGTTTGGAAACGGTTCAAAGAAGACATAACCGGTGAATTCAAAGATGAGCTAACATTTAAAATGTTTGCTAATGTGGATACTCAGCCACCGGGAACCAATCTATGTGGATACTATGTTTGTGAGTACATCCGAGTACACACCTCTGAGCGGAGGGCTGAGGATATTAACTTGAGGAGGATTGACTTGCGGAAGAAGCTTAATCCAGAAGCTCGCTTCCGACCAATTCAATAGAAATTAGCAGGATTTTTTATGTGGGAAGTCCTCCATCGTAAATGAGAACACTATTACAAGGACTAAGAACTTCTGCTGCCGTAAATTGTATATATCCCGGCTGTTTCAAGTTGTATATGATCACCCGAGATTGAATATTATATATACCTCTTGCATTCTTCTTGTTTGAATTTTCAAACTTATTTGAAATTGTATATTCATATGCATCAGAATATGTGTACTGAAATTTCATTGAAATTAAAATAAAACTCAAATAAAATATAAAAGAAATGAAACACAACAAAAAAATAAACCAGATTTAGGGGGATTAAAACCCTAAACCTGCGTAGACATTTAGTCCCGGTTGGTCTGGCCAACCGCGACTAAAGGTCCTCCACCCCGACGGACGCCTGCCGACCACGTGGATGGGCCTTTAGTCGCAGTTCATAAGCAACCGTGACTAATGAGAGCCTTTAGTCTCGACCCTTTAGTCGCAGTTGCACAACCAGGACTAAAGCCCGTTATGAACCGCGACTAAAGGCCCTTTTCTACTAGTGCAGACCTTCAAAAGATCCAACTCGGAGTTACCTCTAAAGAGATTTAGAAAGTGGTGGTTCCTAAAGTACTTCACAATTGCTTTCCGATATGTATCAACCATCCAAGCAAATTTATTTCCGAAGTCTTTGAATATTAGATTCAGTGTGTGAACCACATATGGAGACCAAAATATATGCTTATGCACCTCTCAAATATTAAAGAGAAACACAAATTATGAATACAACAAAAGTAAACGTCATTGGATATATGTAATTACTCAAATCAATGTAACAAACTAGGAGAAACCTACTCTCTGAATTTCTCTGCCCGCAACTTTGCAATTAGATGCATTATCAGTGATGACCTGAAGGACATTAGACGGGCCAATCTCCTCAATGGCTGGCAATAAGAATTGTGCAATGGCTTCACCTGTCTTCTCTTCTCCGGAGAAGTCTTCTCTGAATAACTTGCGTCAGCCTCCTGGACATCATTCTGATATACTAACTTGCGTTTCGACCCAAACGCCATTGCAATCTCTGAATAATAAATAGGTTCATAGATATATTACATTCGTACTTACAAGAGAGAAGATAAATCTCAATGTTGCAGGGCATTAGTGATTATCATTGTTTAATAAGCCATACAAATTATACACATATTGGAACCCACACTGTGTGAACATGTACATACAGCTATGGAGCTGAAATCCCCAAAATCAGAGATCAACAATAAGAAGAGAATTGCATACTATATGAACATGTACGTACAAGTGAAGTTGCAACACTTGTGCTTCAGAAAACAAAAACAGTAATGAATTTGCATATAGTGGCCTATGAACCGCCAAACCAGAGATTAAGCCTGTAACTAGTTCAAGCCTCACAACAAGTAAAATAGGTGTAGATAGCCAGTCATCTCCACAAACCAAAACGGAAACAGTAAAATAGGAGCAGATAGCCGAGATAATTACAAAAACCCACCACAGTTGTGGCTAGGTTATCAAAAAACCACCAACTTTCATATTTTTGACAGAAAACCACCGATTTGGTGTAACAACGTGACAAATACCCACCACTTCGTGAAATAACGACGGATCAGCAAGTTTAGCACCAAATTGACAGGTGGGCCCCATTGTCAGGCTGACGTGTCAAGGCTAAAACGGAGAAGAATAGACATTAGAGACTTATAAATTGTGGGTTTTTTTCAAATTTACCCGGGCCCACATGTCAGCCTCCCACTATCAGATCTGGGCCCAAATATTTAGCTCCTTTTTTCTTATTCTTTTTTTCCTTCTTTTTTTTCTTTCTTATTTCTTTTATCCTTATCCAGTCGGAGCAGCACGCCCTCGCCGGCATCACTGGCTCCCCACGACGCTCCTTATCCTGCCGGAGCAGCACACCCTCGCCGGCATCACTGGCTCCCCACGACACCCCTTGGTCGGCGCTATCCCGCGCCGCTGCCCTTGCCTAGCGCTCGCTCTCGCCGCCCCACGCCGAGGCCGCCGTCCAGAGCTCTTCCGCGCTGCCCCTTGGCCGGCGCTCGGCCGCTCCGCCGCGCCAAAATATCGTGCGACCGCGGCCGTACACTCCCGCGCCGCCCAGACCGGCGAGGACCGCCTCCACCCCTTGGGCGGTCCTTGCAGGCTGCACGCTGTCCCTCCCTCCACCTCCCTGTAGCAAGGTCGGCGGCGGTGAGGAGCTCCGTCAGGTGGCACTTCAGACCAGCGGGGCTCGATGGAGAGGTCTCGGAGGTGCGCCTAGGCTCAGGGATTGTTGGTATGGGGGTTGGGGGAGCTTACTCCGGCGGTAATTTTTTGCCGGAGTTGTGGCGGCGCCGGAGCTCGTGAAGAGGATGAGGACGTTGCGTCTGGCAGTTTTCTTTTTCTTTTCTTTTTTAAGGTGGTCTTGGAAATTTACAAAGAAGTCCAATTTTTTGTCTCTTGCCTGTTGTTGACTGCCACGTCAGCCTGATAAGGAGGCCCCACATGTCATAATTGTGGTTAACTCACTATGCACGAGTATTACAACATAGTGGTCGTAGTTTGTCACGTTGTTACTAGGGGTCGGTGGTTTTTTGTAAAAAAAATGAAAGATGGTGGTTTTTTGTTAACCTAGCCACAATTGTGGTAGGTTTTTGTAATTTTCTCCAGATAGCCAGACACCGGGTGTATGCGTACCTGAATCTCAAGCCTGAATGCGAGCAGCAGGCCGGTTCTGACTTCTGATTTCGCAGCAGCCTGTACAAAGAGAGGAGAGAAATCTTCAAAGATTAAGAGCTTGCCTTTTTCATAATGTACTAGCTATTTGAATAGCAACTGTTTTTTCATAAGGGTTCAGTGTATTTTCATTGGGAGATTCATCTCATTCCTGTACTAGGAGCAAAGACAAAATCATGTGTGTGATTATATAGAAGGAGCAACTACATCAAGACGATTAGCTTCCATTCATGCAAAAAATGTGCCAGTCCCTCCACTCACGCCTACTTATCAATTCATCCTACTGCGATGATTAACACACATTGAGACATATTATACATTATATGTGCATTGGTAAATCTGTTGCAAACTGAGAGACATTACTCTTTGTAATGGTTGATGTTTATATTCATTTCCATAAGAATATCTCCAAAATTATGTTGTCTTGTATTCCCTGGAAAATCGAAATCGGCAGCGCCAAACAAATGCAAATGGTCATCAATACAACGGACTATTTTCTTCAAATAATCGCCATCGTTGCAACTAAGTTGCAACACGGTAATATATCCATCCATTGGGCAGGACATGTACAATGACATGATACTGAATCTTACCGTCGGTGAATAATCTCCGCAGGAGGATACATCTATCTATCTCCCCGGGCTTCAGCTCGCTGCCGTAAAAGGTAAACGTAGGTAGGGTTTCATCAGGGTTTCCCGCCAGATAGGGAACGGAAAGAGATTGGGAGAGGACCAGAGGCTAAATAACTCACATCGATTGGAACCGGAGAGGAAGGGAGAAGACACGACGGTCGGCGCCGGGGACGGCTAGGGCAGGTCGCCGGCGGAATTTCTTCTGATGCGGTAGCGGTCAAGTCGGTCGCGCTGACCTGGGTCGAAATTGCGTCGCCCTCTGATTCCCCTTCCCGCGTTTTTCACATGTGAAAATCGATAATTTGACAATCAATTCTTGCTTCACCCAGCTATGAATGAACAGTAATATAGACCACTAAGTCATGTCTACCAATTGAAATCTTTTTCTATTATATACTTAACCAACAAATGATTATTTTATATGCACTAATGTTTTCTTGATGTCGTTTCTATAAGCAGTCGCGAAAAATCATAAACATCACCTAAACAGCCATAGTCTAAATTCAACATAGCACTAGTGTCTCAACAGTCAGTAAGCTCAATAGCACAGAGTGGTTCCTGAGGAATGAATAACTGGTAAAAAATGATGTTAGTAATCAAGCTGAAAAAAGAATCCACTTTAAAAAAATTGTGTTCAAGTGAATGCACCAGTAGTGAATAGAATTCTGGCTGTTTGTTGTTGTATGAAAAATATAATAATATGCACTTGAGAGCTAGCAAATTTCCTTTTATAGAATGAGAAATTCCTAGTCATGTACTCAGATAAACTGTCACACTACTTTGACAATCTATTTTGTACTGCACATATTATAGATATCCATGTAAGAAAAGCACGCAGAGAGTAACAATCTTGTAACTCGTACCATTGTCCAACTTCATACCACCGGCCAAATTAATTAGTAATAATCCTGTAATCCGTATCACCGTATCCTTGTCTAACTTTATTGAGGCAAGTGAAGATTACAGATTACTATTGGAGCCGACAGAACTCTTTTTGAAGGAGAAACATTCAGAGAAAAACAGTAATACAATCGGCCAAATTAATTAGTAATAATCCTGTAATCCATATGACCGTATCCTTGTCTAACTTTATTGAGGCAAGTGAAGATTACATATTACTATTGGAGCCAACAGAACTCTTTTTGAAGGAGAAACATTCAGAGAAAAACAGTAATACAATCGGCCAAATTAATTAGTAATAATCCTGTAATCCGTATGACCATATCCTTGTCTAACTTTATTGAGGCAAGTGAAGATTACAGATTACTATTGGAGCCGACAGAACTCTTTTTGAAGGAGAAACATTCAGAGAAGAACAGTAAACAATATTAGATTTTCGTGTTCAGTAGATATTTTAGCAACAGACTGGGTTTTGCTACTGTACAGATTAACATTCAGGATTCAATAAAGATACAGGTGATTATATTACAGAAAAAAGTTATTGGATGGGTGGAACAGAAAACATGAAGAAACCACTTGTATAAAAGATTTTGATCTGGAAAAAGATGAAACAATCTAGAAACGAAGCTGCTTGCACTGCGAAGCTACCGCCTCGGAGGGGCAGTAAGGGCACTTGAAAGTTCTGGAGCTGCTCTTTGACAGCTTCATGATTGATTGCTTCGATACAGCGTGTCCACAGGGCATCAGCATCGGAGGGTTCTCGTCACTTGACTGCTCTCTCAGCACTGGGCATACAAACACAGAGTGGTACTGGAACTCTGGTCCAATGTCTATGGGGACTGGAAGCTGTTTCATGGCCTGCCACTCCTGCTTTTTGGCAGCCATTACCATGGTTAGCTTCAACAAGGTCGGCAGTCCTTGAAAACCAGCTGATATAGCTACATTAAGTGGGCTGTCGCTAGACTGTCCCAAGATGCTGCAGAACTGATGGATTAGCTCCTCAGATAGCTTCTCCCATTGCGTCGATGACACAAACTCGGCATATGGGGACTGATCAAGCCGGTCCCAGATAAGGCAAGCCATCAGCCTCGGGATCTCCGCCTCGTGCATGAAGCCAAAGGGCCCCAGGTGAGTCCTTGCATATTGTAAAGCCTCGGCTTTACTTCCTTTATTAATAAGTATCTCAACAAACTGAAGAGAATGGAGCTTCAGCTCAAGCATTGAGCTATTCTGCAACAGCTGATCATGGTTCTTGGCAGCCCAACTGAGTGCAGGCTCAAGGTTTCTTGCTTGCATCGCTTCAAGGATTCCATACATCTCTTGAAACGATGATTTCAGGTAAGACCGATCTGACTCAGCACACTCATGGACAAAGGAGTCTCCGAGATCAAAGAGGCCCTGGCGGTAGAAATGATTTGCTATTATGTTGTTTATTGTGGAAGTCTCAAAATCCACATTTCTATATGCCTTTGATATATCTGGATTAAAAGACTTCTCAAGGAGCTTGAGATATTTGCTCAGAGCAACATTCAATTCCTTTTGACACCCTTCAAGCTGGTTCAATGGCGCCACTTCGTTCAGCTTGGCCTTCAGTTCTGCAAGGATGTGTGAATGGTCACAACTGTCCATGGAATCTGTATTCATCATCTGTATCTTCGATATTGCCTGCGTAACTTCATTCACTATCTGATCAATAGCTTCCTGAACTTTGGTAGAAGATAAGGTACGTTTTTCGACAACTCGTTCAAAGGCCTCTCTTAGACTGTCAATCTCCATTGTAGTGCACCAAACTAAGCGGCACAGTTATGGCACTGCATGCAAATGTCCAAAATCACATATACATAAATAATTCGTTCAGAAAACTACAATGAAGCAAAATAAATGGAAGATACATAACAAATGTCTAACTGCTGACCATTCAGAATGCAGAACTAAAGCGTACAATTAATAATTCCTCGTTCCAAATTAGTTGACACAGCTTTTTTTCCAAAATGAGTGAACCTATACTCTGAAATGCATCTATATACATGCGTATCTAGACCAAATCTGACCAAAGCCGTGTCAACTAATTTGGAACAGGGGATACTTCAATCTGGTGGATAAACCTATTGTGATCAAGAATCTATGAGAAAAAATAAACAATCGTTGCCACTCAAACATTAAAGACAGTATTCAACATTCAAATTTCTCCAACTCATGTTGCACTACACTAAAACTCGAGACGTTGGCCAAATACTAGCAGTGCTCATAATATCTTAGACCAGCCACTATGTTGCACAAAAGCGAATCATAGAAGGTTTTGAACCGGTTCCGCACACAGTAAGGCATCGCACCATGCAACCTGACAACAAAAACGAACCAACTACTTGGTTCGGTTCATATCCAGTAAAATAACATTTCTAAGCTGGCACCACATCACAAAGGGAGAGAGGAGGGTTGCTTGTGAGGCAGAAAGGGAGGGAAGAGGAGCACAGAAAACGAATTATTCACTGTGTTGTAGGTCCCTCTTTGCATGTTGAAGCGATGCCATACATAGCAGGAAGATCACAGCGATTCCAAATACTGACAGCTTTTTCAATGAACCGATTCCACATACTGGATGGTCTTAGGAGCTCATAGGCAAGACAAATAGTGCTAATCTGCAATGAGAGTGACACCTATAAAGCAAGCTGTCAAAATGATCACACATTCTCCTTAAGCTGCACCGATAAAGCAAATAGAAGGCAACACCATGTTATCATTGTAACCTTTCTCTCTCAGTTCATAACCACTGACTGTCTAGTGCTCCCACAATAGAGCAGCCTGCAATTATTTTGACCATGAAGTGACGTTTAAAACTTTTATAACTATGTTGTTCACATGTGGGTTTATTGAAATCATTTAGTGAAAGTGCACTGTGCATACGATACGTATGTATTGGCTCTCGAGGACATGATTGCAAACACATATTTTTATAGATAAAGAAGAATTTTATTGCTCTTTGTCTACCACAGAGCAATAAGTTATTAGTTTATTGCAAGTTCTAGGGCGGTAAAACTCCACCTAACAACTCAGCCAAACACTGAGCATGAAATTAAAGAAGTGCACATGGACATTAGAACACCAAAATAAATATGCTCACAATGAGTGACGAAGACAACAACCTAAGCCGTGTCTGAATAGAATACCAGAGTGGTGACTGCATGCACACCACCTCATACAGCTCGTCGTCAAGAACAGCATTCTTCATGTCGAGTTGAGAAGTATACCAGGGACAAAACAAGGCCACGGCAGCAAGAGTGAGAACAAGAAAAGACTCGTCGTTGTCACGGCCATGCTCCTGCTGAAGCCCCATGCCACAAGGCAAATCTTTTTAGCACTCAAGAGAATAATCAGAGCAGGTCATAACCAAGTATACCCGCTTGCAAGTGATGGGATAGAAACATGGAGGAAGAGGGCCAAGAGCACTAATTAGATTCCTTTTGTGCTTCATCATTCAAAAATAACGACAGTACCTTACACCAATGTAGGCTTGCAGTTTTATTTTTTGGCGGGGAATGTAGGCTTGTAGGAGATGCATCTGCCGTTCAAAGCACTTAGTTCATTGAACAGAAAAAATCCACTTCACCTGTTATCTAGTGCGGAACACAACACGGTACTCTCAGCCACCATATCCAATCGGCCACGCAAACCAAATCTACAAAGAGGACCCGTGGCTGACAGTATCACGGGCGTCATGTTCTGCACTAGATAACCGGTGAAGTAGATTTTTTTCCTGTTCAATGCTTTGAACGGCAGATGAATCTCCTACGGCTACAAGCCTGCATTCCCCGCCTCACCTCAAAAAATCGAGATCTTTTTCCTGCAGCAGCGAACGAGTAATGACCCGGCTCTAACAAATCAAGGAGCACGTAACAAGTACACAACAAGTCTTCGAAACAAGAAGCGCAGATGTACAATGTACAGACAGGCAGACAGGCTACTTCCGTCGTCTTTGTTTCTACCCTGAACTGGTACTGGAATTAAGCACGGCTTGTCTAGTCCCGATAGAATATGGATCTGTAATCCGCAATAATTCCTACGTAAGCCTACTTTGCTTTTGCACCGAGACCTGGGGCCGCCTCCAACTCCAAGAACTAGGAGACTGAGTAATCGCAGATGTAAGTAGCTTCGTGTGACTCGGGTGGATGCAGGGATATGCAGGACGGGTCGTGATAGCAGGAAAAGGGAGGAGTAGGAATTCCCTGTTACCTTGATGGTCGGGTAGATGCAGATGATCGCCGGCAGCTGCTCCTACAAGCCTAGCATGTGCGTGCGTCACCAGCCTCGCCTGTACTCGCAACTTGGCCGGCCGTCGCTCGCCTCGCGATCTTGAGGGAGGAGTGGAGACGAGTCGCACAAGGAGCAGGTCAAGGGAGACGGGACCAGAGGCACCAGATGGGAAGAAGGGACGGCCGGACGGAGGTGTGCCGGCGTCGGCCGCCCGCCGCCGGTGGTGGATTTGGGGTTGTGGTCGCGCTGGATTTGGGGGAAGTTGAGATTGGCGATTGCGTGCGAGGGGAGGGGGGAGAGTCGAAGATTGATTAAAAAATTATGATATTTTTTCATGTACAACTAAATTTTATGTTCGTATATAAGTTTTGGAGAAAAAAATAAAAAAATTTGTGTTCCATGCAAAAAAGATAAATCTTGATGACTATTCATGGAACACATTTTTGTCTGTTTGCACACACCACATAAAGTGTTCTTTTTCCTAAGGACATCTCCACCGGCGCAACGCATTTTAGCGTCTTGCATCGACCGAAATGGTCAAAATCGACCACGCGTCCGTTTGCGTCGGGTGGCTCCAGCGGCACGACGCATTTTTTTGGCTGAATCATTTTTTTATACATGAAACATAATTTACATAGTAAAAACATGAAAAAACCCTAACGCTGCTGCTCCTCGTCGCTGTTGAGCACGATGAGCTCCGGTATCACCCACGGTCAGTTGCCATCCGGGTGAGCGTATGCCGGGCGCGCCAGCGGTGCTGGAGGTGGAGGCCCCCAGAGCTGCGGTTGTGGCGGCGGTGGAGGCGTCCAGAGCTGTGGCTGTGGCGGTGGTGGAGGCGCCCAGGGATATGGTTGTGGCTGCGGTGGAGGAGGCTCCCAGGGCTGCGGTTGTGGCGTCGCCGAGTCCTGTAGTGCCAGTCGAAGGGCTTCATCCTCCGACAGGCCCGGCGGCATGATGCTGGTGGCGTACCGGGGCAGCGGAGGCTGCACAGGCGCGTCGTTCTCGTAGACGAGGACGCCGAGCTTCGCCATCTCGTCATCCGTCATGTTCTCCGGGAACTCGAAAACGCGGCCCTCCGCCACGGCCTGCTGCCATTCGTGGAAGATGGCCGCGACGTAGTCGTCGCTGTCATCCTTCACCTCCTCGTTATGGTACGCGAGCGCCTCGATGTAGTCGTCCTCGTCGTCGTAGGCGGCGTAGGCGTCGTCGTCGCGGTCGTCGTCGTCGTTGTGCTGCGCGCGCGTCGCCGCCTGCTGACGACGCCTCGGCGCCTCCTATCTTCGTGGACGAGTCGGCGGTGCAGCCCCGAAGGGAAAATCCCTGTCGCCCATGAAGCCCGCCCTTTTTCTCTTATCCGTCTCGGTCGACAGATACGTACGCCAGCTGTCGGAGTCGATGGCGTACGCCGGATCGGCGGGGAGGTCCGGCGGCAGGTACCGCCTCCTTCACCGGATCTCCGCGGTCCGGTCAGGCTCGCGGGCAGGGACTGGAGGGATGGGCATCCGGCGGCAGCTAAGCCGCCAGTCGCCAGGCAGTTGCACGCCGGACCAGGCCTCGCACGGCAACCATTTGTCGTGCATTAGCCTCCCCAGCGTGACGGGGAGCGGCACCCTCTTGCTGCCACTGCCGGAGGCCTCGAAGTCGTTCTTCTTCCCCATGGCGCTACGGCGGTGGTGGTGCGAGTGGAGGTGTGGGGGAAGGAGGAACGCGGCCAGTGGTCTTTTAAGGGTGGCCGCGCGCGGGATACGATGCCATTGAAGGCAGCGCAGAAGCCCAGCCGCCGCCCGCCAGTGCGCGTGCAGAACAGGCAGCCGCGCCATTGATGTCGAAGGCTGCGGTGCAGACGCGGAAGCGCTGACCGCCGAAGCGATGACGTCGATGCAGACTCGCTGCTAGGCGGGAGCGGACACTTTGCGCGTCCGCCGAGCGTCCATAGAGACGCAAACCTGGCGCATATTTGCGGCAGGTTTGCGTCTCCGCGGACGGCCCGGTCACTTTGCGTCACGCCGCTGGAGAGGGTGCCAGACGCATTTTCGGTCAAGGCGAACGCAAACGGTCGCACAGCGTCCGTTTGCGCCGCGCCGCTTGACATAGGCATCCCCAATGGGCCTGCCGAAGATGGTACCCGGGGTTTACTGAAGGCCCACGACCCGAAGGATAAGAAGAATCGGAAGCCCAAAATTACTATTAAGGAAAGCTAGAGTTGTATTAGGAGACAATACTTGTAATCTTGCGGGATGAGTTGGAAACCCTCCCGGACTTTGTAACTTGTGTATTACGAATCCCTCGGCTCCGCCTCCTATATAAGGGGGAGTCGAGGGACAAAGAAAGCATCGATTCATTGTCTCACAAACCCTAGTTTTCATATCGTCGAGCACTTTTCGGCTGAAACCTTCGAGATCTACTTGCCCTCTACTTCCGACTAAAACCCTAGTCTACAACCCGTAGGCATTGACAAGTTAATCCCTTGTCAATTGGCGCCGTCTGTGGGAATTAGAGGTGTCAAGGATCTGATCTCGATGGCACGTTCAAGATCGTCGACTTCGTCAACGGCAAGCAACGCGATGGATAGAGGTAAATAGATCGAAATTGGTCTAGTCGATTTTGTTCCTCACCCGCCCTCCCGTTTGGATGCATATGCGTATCTGGAGGAGCCTATGGAGATGACGTTCGGAAGGTTCCACTTTCGCATCGAGAAAGAAGGAGCGTATCATCTCGAAATTCCGATCTCATCGGGATTATCGGCGGTCGATTCCGATTTTTCGAGTTCAACATCGTCAATCGAGTCAGGCGACGAGGAGACTTCTTCGCCACGCTTCATCAGCACCAGGGCAAGCGAAAAGCTCGCCAAGATCTTCAGCAACATGTCCTTCGAGTCATCTGCGGACTCAGATATAAGCGATGACTCGAGCAGCATCGACAGCTTCAACTTCATCGATAGATCCACTACCATTGGCAAGGTCTTCACCAATCTCTATGATGGTGTCACCAAACCCAGCAAGGCTCAGAATCCAAAATATCATCAGATTTATGCCATTGGAGAAACAAGTCGCGATCAGGAGGAGACTGAAGGAGATATGCCCTAGAGGCAATAATAAAGTGGTTATTATTTATATCTTTATGTTTATGATAAATGTTTATATATCATGCTAGAATTGTATTAACCGAAACATTAGTACATGTGTGATATGTAGACAAACAAGAAGTCCCTAGTATGCCTCTTAAACTAGCTTGTTGATTAATGGATGATTAGTTTCATAATCATGAACATTGGATGTTATTAATAACAAGGTTATGTCATTGTGTGAATGATATAATGGACACACCCAATTAAGCGTAGCATAAGATCTCGTCATTAAGTTATTTGCTATAAGCTTTCGATACATAGTTACCTAGTCCTTATGACCATGAGATCATGTAAATCACTTATACCGGAAAGGTACTTTGATTACACCAAACACCACTGCGTAAATGGGTGGCTATAAAGGTGGGATTAAGTATCCGGAAAGTATGAGTTGAGGCATATGGATCAACAGTGGGATTTGTCCATCCCGATGACGGATAGATATACTCTGGGCCCTCTCGGTGGAATGTCGTCTAATGTCTTGCAAGCATATGAATGAGTTCATAAGAGACCACATACCACGGTACGAGTAAAGAGTACTTGTCAGGAGACGAGGTTGAACAAGGTATAGAGTGATACCGAAGATCAAACCTCGGACAAGTAAAATATCGCGAGACAAAGGGAATTTGTAATATATGTGTATGGTTCATTCGATCACTAAAGTCATCGTTGAATATGTGGGAGCCATTATGGATCTCCAGATCCCGCTATTGGTTATTGGTCGGAGTGAGTACTCAACCATGTCCGCATAGTTCTCGAACCGTAGGGTGACACACTTAAAGTTGGATGTTGAAATGGTAGCACTTGAATTATGGAATGGAGTTCGAATATTTGTTCGGAGTCCCGGATGAGATCCCGGACATCACGAGGAGTTCCGGAATGGTCCGGAGAATAAGATTCATATATAGGATGTCATTTTATGTGAAATAAAATGTCGCGGAAGGTTCTATGGAAGGTTCTAGAAGGTTCTAGAAAAGTCCGGAAGAAACCACCAAGGAAGGTGGAGTCCACAAGGGACTCCACCTCCATGGCCGGCCAGCCCTAGATGGGGTGGAGTCCCAAGTGGACTCCACCATAGGGGGCCGGCCACCCCCCCACATGGGAGGTGGGAATCCCACCTTTGGGTGGGAGTCCTAGTTGGGCTAGGTTTCCCCCTCCTATGGAAGGTTTTGGTTTTCGGGTCTTATTCGAAGACTTGGACACCAACACTTGGGATCCACCTATATAATGAGGGGCCAAGGGAGGGGGCCGGCCACCCCAAGACCATAAGCTGGCCGCCCCATAGAGTGGCCGGCCACCCCCTCCCAAACCCTAGCCAAGCTCCTCCACTCCATATTGCCCGCATTGCTTAGCGAAGCTCCGCCGGACTTCTACACCGCCACCGACACCACGCCGTCGTGCTGTCGGATTCAAGAGGAGCTACTACTTCCGCTGCCCGCTGGAACGGGGAGGTGGACGTCGTCTTCATCAACAACCGAACGTGTGACCGAGTACGGAGGTGCTGCCCGTTCGTGGCGCCGGAACCGATCGTGATCAAGATCTTCTACGCGCTTTTGCAAGCGGCAAGTGATCGTCTACCGCAGCAACAAGAGCCTCATCTTGTAGGCTTTGGAATCTCTTCAAGGGTGAGACTCGATACCTCCTCGTTGCTACCGTCTTCTAGATTGCATCTTGGCTTGGATTGCGTGTTCGCCGTAGGAAAATTTTTGTTTTCTATGCAACGTTATCCTACAGTGGTATCAGAGCCGTGTCTATGCATAGATGGTTGCACGAGTAGAACACAATGGTTTGTGGGCGTTGATGCTCTTGTTATCTTTAGTTTGAGTACTTTGCATCTTTATGGCATAGTGGGATGAAGCGGCTCGGACTAACTTTACATGACCGCGTTCATGAGACTTGTTCCTCGTTCGACATGCAACTTGTATTGCATAAGAGGCTTTGCGGGTGTCTGTCTCTCCTACTATAGTAAAGATTCAATTTACTCTTCTATTGAAAACATTAGTATCAACGTTGTGGTTCATGTTCGTAGGTAGATTAGATCTCTCTCGAAAACCCTAAACCACGTAAAATATGCAAACCAAATTAGAGACGTCTAACTTGTTTTTGCAGGGTTTGGTGATGTGATATGGCCATAATGTGATGATGAATATGTATGAGATGATCATTATTGTATTGTGGCAACCGGCAGGAGCCTTATGGTTGTCTTTAAATTTCATGTTGAGTAGTATTTCAAAGTAGTTGTAATAGTTGCTACATGGAGGACAATCATGAAGACGGCGCCATTGACCTTGACGCTACGCCGACGATGATGGAGATCATGCCCGAAGATGATGGAGATCATATCCGTGCTTTGGAGATGAAGATCAAAGGCGCAAGAACAAAAGGGCCATATCATATCACATATGAACTGCATGTGATGTTAATCCTTTTTATGCATCTTATTTTGCTTAGATCGCGACGGTAGCATTATAAGATGATCCCTCACTAAAATCTCAAGATAATAAAGTGTTCATCCTTAGTAGCACCGTTGCCAAGTCTTGTCGTTTCGAAGCACCTCGTGATGATCGGGTGTGATAGATTCAATAAGTACATATAACGGGTGCAAGACAGTTTTGCACATGCGGATACTAAGGTGGCCTTGACGAGCCTAGCATGTACAGACATGGTCTCGGAACACGTGATACCGAAAGGTAGAGCATGAATCATATGGTTGATATGATGAACACTTTGAGTGTTCGCCATTGAAATCACACCTTTTCTCGTGATGATCGGGTTTAGGTGCGGCGGATTTGGTTCGTGTGATCACTAAGACAATGCGAGGGATATTGTTTAGAGTGGGAGTTCACTTAGGTTTTTAATTATGTTGAATTAAAATTTGAACTCAATTTGTCATAAACTTAGTCTAAACTATTGCAAATATATGTTGTAGAGATGGCGTCCCCAATCAATTTTAATCAGTTCCTAGAGAAAGAGAAACTTAAGAGCAATGGTAGCAACTTCACCGACTGGTTCCGTCATGTGAGGATCTTCCTCTCTGGCGGAAATCTGCAATTTGTGCTTGATGCACCGCTAGGTGACCCTCCTGCAGAAGATGAATCCGATGAAGTAAAAGCCGTTTACGCGACTCGGAAAACTCGGTACTCTCAAGTTCGGTGTGCCATCTGTGCGATCTGGAATCCGATCTTCAAAAACGTTTTGAGCACCATGATCCTCATGAGTTGATGAATGAGCTGAAAGCTATATTCGAGACTCATGCGGCGATGGAATGCTATGAAGCATCGAAACATTTCTTGGTGTATGATGGAAGAAGGCAGCTCCGTTAGTGAGCACATGCTCGCCATGACCGGGCATGCGAAGAAACTCGATGACTTGGGAATAGTGATTCCTAACAGATCGGGGATTAATCGTGTCCTTCAATCACCGCCACCAAGTTACAAGAACTTTGTGATGAACTACAATATGCGAGAACATGAACAAGGAGTTACCTGAACTTTTTGGCATGCTAAAAGCTGCTGAGATTGAGATCAAGAAAGAGCACCAAGTGTTGATGGTCAACAAGACCACCAGTTTCAAGAAACAGGGCAAGTCTAAGGGAAAATTCAAGAAGGGTGGCAAGAAAGCTGCCACGCCTCCTATGAAACCTAAGAACGGCCCTAAGCCCGATCTTGAGTGCTATTACGCAAGGAGAAGGGACACCGGAAGCGTAATTGCTCCAAGTATCTGGCTGATCCGAAGAGCGGCCTTGTCAAGAAGAAGAAAGAAGGTATATTTGATATACATGTTATAGATGTTCATTTCTTGGTTCTCGTTCTAGTACACGGGTATTTGATACTGGTTCGGTTGCTCATATTTGTAACTCGAAACAGGAACTAAAGAATAAACGACAACTGCTGAAAGATGAAGTGACGATGCGCGTTGGAAACGGATCCAAGGTCAATGTGATCGCAATGGCACACTTCCTCTACATCTACCTTCGGGATTAGTTTTAAGCCTAAATAATTGCTATTATGTACCTGCGTTGAGCATGAACATTATATCTGGATCTTGTTTAATGCAAGACGGTTATTCATTCAAGTCTGAGAATAATGGTTGTTCTATTTTTATGAATAATATCTTTTATGGTCGAGCACCACAAAAGAATGGCTTATTTCTATTAGATCTCGATAGTAGTGATACGCATATACATAACATTGATGCTAAGCGAATTAAACTTAATGATAATTCTACTTATATGTGGCACTTGTCGTCTTGGTCATATTGGAGTGAAACGCATGAAGAAACTCCATACTGATGGATTACTTGAATCACTTGACTTTGAGTCACTTGATAGATGCGAAGCATGTCTAATGGGTAAAATGACAAAGACTCCATTTTACGGTATGATGGAGCGAGCTACCGACTTATTGGAAATCATACATACAGATGTATGTGGACCAATGAGCGTAGCATCGCAGGTGGTTATCGTTATGTTCTAACCTTCACAGATGATCTGAGTAGATATGGGTATATCTATTTCATGAAACATAAATCCGAAACTTTCGAGAAGTTTAAGGAATTTCAAAGTGAAGTAGAAAATCAACGTAACAAGAAGATCAAATTTCTACGATCTGATCGTGGAGGTGAATATCTGAGTTATGAGTTTGGCATGCATTTAAAGAAATGCGGAATACTTTCACAATTGACACCGCCGGGAACACCTCAACGAAACGGTGTGTCCGAACGTCGTAATCGAACTCTCTTAGATATGGTTCGTAGTATGATGTCTCTTACTGATTTGCCGTTATCATTTTGGAGTTATGCATTAGAGACAGCCGCATTCACTTTAAATAGAGCACCATCAAAATCCGTAGAAACGACACCGTATGAATTATGGTTTAATAAGAAACCTAAGCTGTCGTTCTGAAAGTTTGGGGTTGCGAAGCCTATGTAAAGAAGTTACAACCGGACAAGCTAGAACCCAAAGCGGAGAAATGCGTCTTCATAGGATACCCTAAGGAAACTATAGGGTACACTTTCTATCACAAATCCGAAGGCAAAATCTTTGTTGCTAAGAACGGAACCTTTCTTGAGAAAGAATTTCTCACTAAAGAAGTATTTGGAAGAAAAGTAGAACTTCGATGAGATTGATGAATCTATACTCGTTGATCGAGTAGCGCGATCGGAAGTTGTACTGTACCGCCTACACCGGCAACGAGAGGAAGCTAATGATAATGATCATGAAACTTCGAACGAGGAAACTGCGAACCTCGCAGATCGACAAGGGAACGTGCCACTCTGATTGGTATGATCCTTGTCTAAATGTCATGATTGTAGATAACAATGATGAGGACCACTGCGACGTATGAAGAAGCGATGATGAGCCCAGATTCCAACAAATGGCAAGAAGCCATGAAATCCGAAATGGGATCCATGTATGATAACAAAGTATGGACTTTGGTAGACTTACTGATAGCGAAAGGCTGTCGAGAATAAATGGATCTTCAAGAGAAAAACAGATCTTGATGGTAATATTACTGTCTATAAAGCTCGACTTGTCGCAAAGGGTTTCCGACAAATTCAAGGAGTTGACTACGATGAGACTTTCTCACCTGTAGCGAAGCTAAAATCTGTGAGGATTTTGTTAGCAATAGCTGCATTTTTCGATTATGAGATTTGGCAGATGGATGTCAAAACGGCGTTCCTTAATGGAGATATTGAGGAAGAGTTGTATATGGTACAACCCAAAGGTTTTGTCGATCCTAAAAATGCGACAAAGTATGCAAACTTCAGCGTTCAATCTATGGACCGAAGCAAGCATCAAGAAGTTGGAACCGACGCTTTGATAAGGTGATCAAAGACTTCGGGTTTATACAAAGTGTCATGGAGAGGCCTGTATTTACAAGAAAGTGAGTGGGAGCTCTGTAGCATTCCCGATATTATATGTAGATGACATATTATTGATCGGGAATGATATAGAACTATTAAGCAGTGTTAAGGGTTATTTGAATAATAGTTTTTCAATGAAAGACCTTGGTGAAGCATCGTACATATTAGGCATCAAGATTTATAGAGATAGATCAAGACGCCTAATAGGGCTATCACAGAGTACATATACGGACAAGATTCTAAAGAAGTTTAGAATGGACGAAAGTAAGAAAGGGTTCTTACCTATGTTTCCAGGGCAAGGTATTGAGTAAAACTCAAGGACCGGCTACGGCAGAAGAAAGAGAAAGGATGTGTAACATCCCCTATGCCTCGACGAGGATCTATCATGTATGCCATGCTATGTACTAGACCGGATATAGCACATGCTGTTAGTTTGACTAGTAGATATCAAAGTGATCCAGGAATGGAACACTGGACAGCGGTCAAGAATATCCTGAAGTACTTGAAAAGAACTAAGGATATGTTTCTTTGTTATGGAGGTGACCAAGAGCTCGTTGTAAACGGTTACACCGATGCAAGTTGGAACACCGATCCCGATGACTCTAAGTCACAATGCAGGTACGTGTTTATATTGAATGGTGCTGCGATGGGTGGGCAAGCTCGAAGCGGTTGCACGGTGGCGAAGTCTTCAACGGAATCAGTAGTACATAGCGGCTTCGGAGGCTTCATCGAAGCGGTATGGATGAAGAGGTTCATTGTAGAGCTCGGTGTGGTTCCTAGTGCATTGGAACCATTAATCATTTACTGTGATAACATGGGTGCCATCGCCAATGCACAAGAGCCAAGGTCACACAAGAGGCTGAAGCATATCAAGCTGCGTTACCACTCGATTCGCGAGTACATCGAAGATGGAGAAGTAAAGATTTGCAAAGTACACACCGATCTGAATGTAGCAGATCCGTTGACTAAAGCTCTCCCTAGGGCAAAGCATGACCAACACCGAATGCCATGGGTGTTAGGTATATTACAATATAATCTAGATTATTGACTCTAGTGCAAGTGGGAGACTGAAGGAGATATGCCCTAGAGGCAATAATAAAGTGGTTATTATTTATATCTTTATGTTTATGATAAATGTTTTTATATCATGCTAGAATTGTATTAACCGAAACATTAGTACATGTGTGATATGTAGACAAACAAGAAGTCCCTAGTATGCCTCTTAAACTAGCTTGTTGATTAATGGATGATTAGTTTCATAATCATGAACATTGGATGTTATTAATAACAAGGTTATGTCATTGTGTGAATGATATAATGGACACACCCAATTAAGCGTAGCATAAGATCTCGTCATTAAGTTATTTGCTATAAGCTTTCGATACATAGTTACCTAGTCCTTATGACCATGAGATCATGTAAATCACTTATACCGGAAAGGTACTTTGATTACACCAAACACCCTTTGCGTAAATGGGTGGCTATAAAGGTGGGATTAAGTATCCGGAAAGTATGAGTTGAGGCATATGGATCAACAGTGGGATTTGTCCATCCCGATGACGGATAGATATACTCTGGGCCCTCTCGGTGGAATGTCGTCTAATGTCTTGCAAGCATATGAATGAGTTCATAAGAGACCACATACCACGGTACGAGTAAAGAGTACTTGTCGGGAGACGAGGTTGAACAAGGTATAGAGTGATACCGAAGATCAAACCTCGGACAAGTAAAATATCGCGAGACAAAGGGAATTGGTAATATATGTGTATGGTTCATTCGATCACTAAAGTCATCGTTGAATATGTGGGAGCCATTATGGATCTCCAGATCCCGCTATTGGTTATTGGTCGGAGTGAGTACTCAACCATGTCCGCATAGTTCTCGAACCGTAGGGTGACACACTTAAAGTTGGATGTTGAAATGGTAGCACTTGAATTATGGAATGGAGTTCGAATATTTGTTCGGAGTCCCGGATGAGATCCCGGACATCACGAGGAGTTCCGGAATGGTCCGGAGAATAAGATTCATATATAGGATGTCATTTTATGTGAAATAAAATGTCGCGGAAGGTTCTATGGAAGGTTCTAGAAGGTTCTAGAAAAGTCCGGAAGAAACCACCAAGGAAGGTGGAGTCCACAAGGGACTCCACCTCCATGGCCGGCCAGCCCTAGATGGGGTGGAGTCCCAAGTGGACTCCACCATAGGGGGCCGGCCCCCCCCCCACATGGGAGGTGGGAATCCCACCTTTGGGTGGGAGTCCTAGTTGGGCTAGGTTTCCCCCTCCTATGGAAGGTTTTGGTTTTCGGGTCTTATTCGAAGACTTGGACACCAACACTTGGGATCCACCTATATAATGAGGGGCCAAGGGAGGGGGCCGGCCACCCCAAGACCATAAGCTGGCCGCCCCCCATAGAGTGGCCGGCCACCCCCTCCCAAACCCTAGCCAAGCTCCTCCACTCCATATTGCCCGCATTGCTTAGCGAAGCTCCGCCGGACTTCTACACCGCCACCGACACCACGCCGTCGTGCTGTCGGATTCAAGAGGAGCTACTACTTCCGCTGCCCGCTGGAACGGGGAGGTGGACGTCGTCTTCATCAACAACCGAACGTGTGACCGAGTACGGAGGTGCTGCCCGTTCGTGGCGCCGGAACCGATCGTGATCAAGATCTTCTACGCGCTTTTGCAAGCGGCAAGTGATCGTCTACCGCAGCAACAAGAGCCTCATCTTGTAGGCTTTGGAATCTCTTCAAGGGTGAGACTCGATACCCCCTCGTTGCTACCGTCTTCTAGATTGCATCTTGGCTTGGATTGCGTGTTCGCCGTAGGAAAATTTTTGTTTTCTATGCAACGTTATCCTACAGAGACATCGGAGGCTTTCGACGATTTGGGAAATCCATATGTCGATCCCTCTGACCTAAGGCGAGGTTTAGGCAATAAATATGTCGGGCCTACACCACGTGTTAGGGTTCAACTTCCACAAGCAGCATGGGATAGAGCCGCAAGAGCTATGGATGGTTCAGAACCAATGGCCACAACCGCCACGACGGAAGAATTGCAAGCATACCAATATAGGCTCACTCGAGCTGGAAGGGAATTGGAAAAACAGACAGCTGCTCTGAACAGGAGAAGGGAGGCAGCTTCCGCATCAAGCAGGCGAAGGGCGGAGTTAAGTCGACATTCAGGAACTTCGGGAGATAGCCACAGAGAAGCTCGGAACAGAGCAAGATCTAGGCTGCAAAACATACCTGAGGCTGATAGGGAGAACTTGGTTCAAAACCTCGATATGTCCTTTATGTCGATAGACACAAGGGGGAACATTATCCCTAAGACACCGGAAGCTGGGTATATGGCGACGCAAGCCTTCATCCTCGCATCCAAGCCACCTCCCGGAGATCCAAGGGAAGCATTGTACAATATGGCCATGGCAGGAGTTGGAGCCATGGGAACAGCGTTCGTAACTTCGCCTCCCGAAGGATCAGCAAGGCAAAATAGTCCACGACCTGCTGCAGCAGCACCAGGTCCTGAGAGAACAAGTGGAGCAAGAGATACAGCAGCCCAAGCACGGGTGGACAGAGCACGACAAAGCAGAAGAGAACATCGGCACTCCCCGGAGATAGATGACGAGGACATGTGTGGGCTGCCGTGCTTCACAAGGAGGGTCCGGAAAACTCGAGGTCCTTCAGGGTTTAAGTTACCCGATAACTTCAAAAAGTTCGGCGGCGAGATTCTTGTAAGGGGGGTAGAGTTGTAACATCCCAACCTTATCTTTATGAATAAATGAGTGTTCATGTGCATATCATGCATATAGTTTGCAATTGAGTAAATTTTGCATCAAAGTTAATAGTTTTCAATTATGCAAATCCCTCTCTGTTTCTTCCCCATTCAAATTCTCTCAAGGTTTTATAAACTAAGCAACATGGTTTTGTTGTTTCTCAATAAGTCCATGTGTGTTTAGAAATATCACTGAAAAGTTTGAGTTTTCAAACCAAATTCAAACAGGGTCAAATTTGTATTGAATTGGAGGAAATAAAACCAGAAAAAGAAAAAGGGGAGAAACCCCTCTCTTCCTCTCCCTGGGCGCAGCCCATCTCTCCCTCCCTCTCTTTTTCCCTCTCTGGCCGCAGCCCAACCTGGCCCAGCGGCCCAGCAGCAACCCCTCCCCAGCCCAACTTCCCCGCAGGGGGTTTTCTGCAAAACCGCCCTTTCTTCCCCGCGTAACCAAGCAGGTGCTGGCGCACGCCCGGCCGCTCGATGGCGCCGGCGGCCCAGATGATCCCCGCCGCCCCCGGCGGCCATAAGTAGCTCGCCGCCGCCGCCCCTAACCCTAGCCCCCACTTCTCCCCTTCCCCGCGCTCTCCCGCGCCCCAAAACCCTAACCCTAGCTCGCAGTAACCGGCCGGACTCCGGCCAAATTCGTCGCCGGCGAGCTTCCCCGGCGGTCGCCATCGACTCCATCGGCGTCAGGGTGAGATTCCGCACCTCCCTGTGCCCTCCGTTTCCCCTCTCTCGCCCTCTAGCTCCGCCCCCGCGTGCCTCTGCCCCGGCCGCCGCTCGGACATGGCTGACGGCCATGCTCCGGCGACCCCCAGCCGGCGGCGCCGCCTCCTTTAGGTTCCCCGCCTCGCGCTGAGTGTTTCCCCCACCTGCACGCCCCCAACTACGGCCTAAATCGGCCGATTACAGCAGCACCGGAGCTCCCAGAGAGCAATGGCGCCGCTGACGTCAGCATGACGTCAGCGTGATGTCATTATTCAATTTTCCCTATTTTCGTATTTTCTGTATTATATTTCTGTATTTATTTAAATAGAAAATAATATGACATGTGGGGTCCCTTGTCAGGATTTTATTAATTTCATAAATATTTTAGAAAAGAATAAAATTATGACATGTGGGTCCAACTTTATTATTATTTATTTATATAATTTTCTGAAATTGATTTAAAATGAATTAAATTTTGGAAATTCATAAGTAATTCATTTTAAATCATAAAAATATAAAATTATATATCAAAATGATCAGAAAAACATTTCCTAATTGTTTATCCATGTTTCATACATGTTTGAACCAATTAAATGTGAGCCATTGTAGAAACCCTAAATCGACCCCTCTCATGTGCCGGAGTCGATGCTGAACCCCTCTTTTTCAGTCGATGCACCTAGGGTTAACCCAACCCCTTTAATATGACATGTCATCATATTTTATGTGCATTGCATTGTACCTTGTCTTGATCGTGCTATTCCTTTCCGGTGTTTGGTTCTTCACGATAGGGACTGAACGCGAGCCTGAGATCAACGTCACCGAAGAGCAGTACCAGAACAACGAGGGACAAGGCAAGCCCTAACCTGGTTCATATATGGTTTCAAAATGCTTTTACTTCTGGTTCTTACATATTGCATCCGCTTCAAATATGTTTTATCGGCAGTGGTAGATATCCTGTGTGTGCATATTCCATCTTTGTAGCCCAAAGTTCCTGATCCACCGCTCCCAGCAAAACTAGGTTGAGCTTTGTTTGCATCGCTAGAGCCATATATATAATATGCTTAGCCATGCTTAGCTGTTGAAGTCTGGTCCATCCGGTTGATGAATCAGAGCTACGAATGAACCTAGTTTGACAGGATGACGTGGTAAGATCAGTGATGATGTTAATAAACATGCTAAAGGCTTGGATGGGCCGCCACATGGGGATGTGGTGATTTGACTCGTTCTCGCCGATACTAGGACCTGAGTTCTTGCCTCTGGAACCAAGACTGAGCGTACAACCACACGGGGCCCATGGGAACCCCTTGGCCCGAACTTACCTAGCTTACCCATGAGTCAATTAGTTTGCGAGTTCCATTTGCCATACGCATGGGGGAAAAGGTGGAAAAGGTTTTCAAAGTGCATCATACAGGTCGTGGCTAGGGTGAAGGATGCTGGAGGCATTGAACTGGATCCCCTGCGCACAATGACCGGGACCGCCTCGAAGAATGGCTACCTACAATGACGGAGCTCCCCAGTTACTTTGACTCATGGAATAGGCGAAGTAAGGGAAAGGTTTTGGTCGACCACCCTCTGCCGGCACACCAAGGAAGTGTGTTAATCTAGTGGCACTAAGAGTCGGTCGACGCGTATGGGTAAAGTTGTACACCCCTGCAGGGTAAATCTTTTCGAAAAGCCGTGTCCACGGTTAAGGACGACTTGGGAAAGGACGTGATGATCATAGACAACTTGAACCTGATCGTAAAACTTGATATCTATTTGTGAATAAGGATCCCTTCTCAGGGTGTCGAGGGGTGATCCTAGGTAACATGTTCAGGTGATGATGAAGATTCGGTGGATTCAACATGATGATCGTAGAGCTAGAGTTGATATCGCTTTCTTACCCCTTTTGAAAATGGTCTGAATAGACGAGCTTCTGCTCCCTCCTGTTTACAAAGGAAAACTGGCTTTCCGCAAAATAAGCTCCACATAAAGCCTCGCATACCCGCTTTGCTAACATGTTGTACTAAGTCTTGCTGAGTCCCTGTACTCAGCCTTGCATGCTTTGTTTCAGAGGAAGTTCTTCCAACTGATGGTGGCTTCTACCTCGACGTCGACGAGTAGTTCGGAGTTCCTCAGGCGGCAGCCTGAGACTTATGGGCTGGGACGTCGCCTTATGTTATGGCCTCTTAGGCCCTTTGCAGTCTTGTTATCTAGATAACATAATTTGCTTTCCGTTGCTTGTTGAATTGTGGTCAGTGACCTCCGCGTGTAATAAATTTGGATCTTAACTCTGCTAAGAGTTGTAATATATTTTCTTTGAGTCGTAGAGTCACTGTTGTGTTACCGATTCTCACCCTGTAGGCCCTAGAGATCTAGGTTAGGCTTATGCCAGATGTGATATCTGGGTTTGTCTAGCCCTGCCCTCCGGGGTCACGACAGGTTTTGGTATCAGAGCAGGACTGTCTGTAGGAAACCATTTCGACTGGTCGATGTTGAGACTAGTAGTTGTGAAAACTATTTGAAAGCTAAAAGTATTTGCAAAAGCATCTGAATAGGATTCTTTTTACTCCTTATCTGGTGTCATTCTAATGATGAGTCATCTTACCTTGTTTTGATTGAAAAAGGTTTTACCTCTACCCTGTTATTTCCAAACTTATAGGATCTACGGGTTTGGGTTGTTTTCTCCATAAGTACTCCGTACTTGGTTGCTTAGCTCAGTGTTCCTAAAGTTACCTCAGTTGATATGAATCTTGTTCCTTCTATTCAGTGAATGTTATCATTCCGTTGAATCCTTTCCAAGGAATCTATTTCTCATGGTCTTTGTCTTTCTCTTCAGGATGGCTGGTCGTGGTCGTGGTCGTAACCGACGTGGACAAAACAATGCTGAACAGGAACTGCCGCCACCTCCCACAATGGCGCAAGTTCTTAACAACATTGAGACAAACCGCCTGAGGAATGAACAACTCCTGGAGAGTGTAGCTCAAAACACAGAGCGTCCTCCCGACAACTGTGTCACACTTGGGGACTTCATCCGTGCACTGCCTCCTGTCTTCACCCACCCCAAGGAGCCTCTTGATGCTGATGATTGGCTTCGCACCATCGAACGCAAGTTCAACGCTCTTCATGTTCCACCAGGTGAACGCGTGAACTTCGCCACCTACCAGTTAGAAGGTGCAGCTGGTTCTTGGTGGGAAGGTTTCTGGCTCTTCAAGCGCCAGGACATGATGTTACCTGGGAGGAGTTCGTCACAGCTTTCCGTGCAGCCTATATCCCCAAGACTGTCATGGACATCAAAAGGAGGGAGTTCCTGGACTTTTCTCAGGGCAAGCTGGATGTGGAGACATATGGACGTGAGTTCACTCAGCTGTCTCGCTATGCACCCCGTGATGTGGTTGATGATGCTGATAAGCAAGATCTGTTCCGCAAAGGACTTAACCCTGAGCTTCGCTATGAGATGCTGCCTTTCACCTTCCAGTCATTCCAAGACCTGCATAACCGTGCTCTTCTGATGGAGAACAGAAGGAAGGATATGGAAAAATCCAAGAAGCGTGAAGAAGGTGATTCTCGTGCGTCTTCCTCTCACAACAAGAAGCGCCGAGTCTGGATCCCTTACAGTGCTGTACCTCGTGCTCCCTATGCACCAAGGTCTTCTGGCAATAACTCTAAGCCACCCTCTGGTGGTTCAAGCTATCGTCCTGCTATGGAACTGTGCCTAGTGGTGCTTGCTACTCTTGTGGTCAACCTGGCCACTACTCAAAGGAGTGCCCCCAGAAGTCTGCTGGTCGTGGATATTCTCAGCCCAAGAAGGATGACAAATATTCCTCTGGTCATGCTCGTCTGACCCATGTCTCTGCTGATGAGGCTGAAGAGGATCCAAGCGTCCTAATGGGTACGCTCTATATAAACTCAATCCTAGCTACAGTTCTGTTTGATTCTGGAGCATCGCATACATTCATATCTCAAGAGTTTGCACAAAGGCATGATATACCCTTCGAGACAATGCCCTCTCCTCTAGAGATCACAACTCCTGGTTCTCATTGGCAAACTATCTAGATTACCCCTGAGGTTATAATCAGTATAGGGCCAGTGTGGTTCCCCACCTCTCTCATTGCCCTCAAGTCAACTGACATTGATATCATCTTGGGCATGGATTGGCTAGTAAAGCATAAGGCAGTCATTGATTGTGCAGCTAGGTCTATTGTGCTGACCAATCTTTCTGGCAAAAGTGTTATGTACTGGGCTCCATCCGCAATACCTCCGTCGGCAAGGTTTACCCCTGAAGCCGAGTTGTATGCCATTGAAGCCCTACCTAAACCAGAAATCTCCGATGTCTGGGTGGTCCGTGACTTTCCAGATGTCTTCCCTGAAGAGTTACCTGGCATGCCACCTGATCGAAGTGTGGACTTTGTCATAGAGCTGGTTCCTGGAACTGCCCCTGTTTCCCGGAGACCATATCGTATGCCTCCGGAAGAGTTGGTTGAACTGAAGAAGCAGTTAGAGGAGTTAGAAGAGAAGAACTTCATACAACCCAGTACTTCTTCCTGGGGTTGCCCTGCCCTCTTTGTCAAGAAGAGAGATACAAACATTCCGCGGCTGGTTGTTGATTACCGTCCGCTCAACGCAGTGACAATCAAGAACAAATACCCTCTTCCTATAATCAATGATCTTTTTGATCAGTTGTCCGGTGCCACAGTCTTCTCCAAGATGGATTTGAGATCAGGGTACCATCAAATCAAAATCCGCAAGGAGGACATTCCAAAGACAGCGTTTACAACTCGTTATGGTCTTTACGAGTACACTGTCATGTCCTTTGGCCTTACAAATGCTCCAGCCACGTTTATGCGGCTCATGAACTCTGTTTTCATGGAGTATCTTGAAAAGTTCGTCGTGGTCTATATCGACGATATTCTGATCTACTCCAAAACCGAAGATGAACATGAGGAACATCTCCGTCTGGTGCTAACCAAACTTCGTGAGCACCGTCTCTACGCCAAATTCTCCAAATGTGAGTTCTGGTTAAAAGAGCTCATATTCCTTGGTCATGTTATCTCTGAAAAAGGTGTTGCAGTCATTCCAGATAAAGTTCAAGCCGTTCTTGACTGGAAGACACCTAAGTCAGCTAAGGAGATTCGGAGTTTTCTCGGTCTGGCGGGTTATTACCGCCGATTCATTGAAAATTTCTCCAAGATTGCCAAACCAATGACCGATCTTCTCAAGAAAGATAAGAAGTTCGAATGGTCAGAAAAGGCTGAAGAGAGTTTCCAGGTTTTGAAAACCAAGCTGACTACTGCTCCTGTGCTCGTCCTTCCGGACACAAGCAAAGACTTCGTTGTCTATTGTGATGCCTCTCTCCAAGGGCTCGGATATGTGTTGATGCAAGATGGCCATGTGGTGGCCTATGCCTCTCGACAGTTGAAACCACATGAGCTCAATTATCCTACTCATGATCTCGAGCTTGCAGCTGTGATCCATGCTCTTAAGCAATGGCGACCTTACCTTTATGGTAATCGTTGCGAGTTGTACTCAGATCATCAAAGTCTGAAGTATCTTTTCACCCAGCCGGATCTGAATATCAGACAGAGAAGATGGCTAGAAGTCATAAAAGATTATGACTTGGGTCTCAACTATAAACCCGGCAAAGCCAATGTCGTTGCTGATGCGCTAAGTCGGAAGTCCTATTGCAACAATCTGATGGTTAAGCAAGCGCAACCTTCTCTCTATGAGGAACTTGCAAAACTCAACCTTGAGATTGTTCCTAGTGGATTCCTTGCTAATCTAGAGGTGAAGCCCTCCCTTGAAGACCAGATCAATAAGGCTCAGAAGCAAGATTCTGGCATTACCGAGATCAAGAAGAACATTGCTAGCGGAGTTGCTAAATGTTTCTCCATCGATGATCAAGGTACCGTTTATTTCGGTAAGCGTCTAGTCGTGCCGGATAAATCGGATCTCAAAGAGCTAATCCTTAAAGAAGCTCATGAATCACCACTCTCCATCCATCCTGGTAGTACCAAGATGTATCGGGATCTTCGCCAAAGATTCTGGTGGTCTGGGATGAAACAAGAGATCGCTAAGTTTGTTGTTGAATGCGACGTTTGTCGTCGTGTAAAAGCTGAACATCAAAGACCTGCTGGCACTCTGCAACCTCTATCAATTCCAGAGTGGAAATGGGATGAAATTGGCATGGATTTTATTACCGGTCTCCCCAAGACCAAAAATGGAAAAGATGCTGTATGGGTAGTGGTTGACCGTCTATCCAAGGTTGCTCATTTCCTTCCTATTCGGGAAGATATTCGTGCTAATCAACTGGCCGATCTATACACGTCCCGGATAGTCACTCTTCACGGTGTTCCCAAGAAGATCATCTCTGATCGTGGAAGCTTGTTTACTTCCAAATTTTGGGAAAGTTTTCAGAAAGCTATGGGAACTCGTCTTTCCTTCAGCACCGCCTATCATCCTCAAACCGGTGGTCAAACCGAAAGAGTGAATCAAATTCTTGAAGACATGCTCAGGGCCTGTGTTATATCCTTCGGTAAAGATTGGGAAAAGTGCCTTCCATTTGCCGAGTTCACCTATAACAACAGCTTCCAATCTAGCCTGGGCATGGCACCTTTTGAAGCTTTGTATGGCAGAAGGTGTAGAACTCCTTTGAACTGGTCCGAAACTGGAGAAAGAAAATTCTTTGGACCAGATATAATCAATGAAGCAGAAGATCAAGTTCGCATCATTCGCGAGCGTCTGAAAACTGCTCAGTCACGTCAAAAGAGCTATTATGATCGCCATCATCAAGAAGTGAAGTATGAAATTGGTGATCAAGCTTATCTTCGAGTCACTCCTCTCAAGGGTGTTCGTCGTTTCGGTATCAAAGGCAAACTAGCTCCTCGCTATGTTGGTCCTTTCCGCGTCCTTGCCAAGCGTGGTAATGTTTCCTACAAGTTGGAGTTACCTTCCAATTTTCCTGAAGTTCATGATGTCTTCCATGTGTCCCAACTCAAGCGTTGCTTCAAAGATCCTATCCGTGGTGTTGATCACGAGACTCTTGACCTTCAAGAGGATCTGACTTATCGAGAACATCCTGTTCGTATCCTTGATGAAGCCGAGCGTAAAACTCGACGTCAGAGCATCAAGTTCCTGAAAGTTCAGTGGTCTAATCATTCTGAGCAAGAAGCAACCTGGGAACGAGAAGATCGTTTACGATCTGAGTACCCTTCCTTCTTTTCTAAAATCTAGGAATCTCGAGGACGAGATTCTTGTAAAGGGGGTAGAGTTGTAACATCCCAACCTTATCTTTATGAATAAATGAGTGTTCATGTGCATATCATGCATATAGTTTGCAATTGAGTAAATTTTGCATCAAAGTTAATAGTTTTCAATTATGCAAATCCCTCTCTGTTTCTTCCCCATTCAAATTCTCTCAAGGTTTTATAAACTAAGCAACATGGTTTTGTTGTTTCTCAATAAGTCCATGTGTGTTTAGAAATATCACTGAAAAGTTTGAGTTTTCAAACCAAATTCAAACAGGGTCAAATTTGTATTGAATTGGAGGAAATAAAACCAGAAAAAGAAAAAGGGGAGAAACCCCTCTCTTCCTCTCCCTGGGCGCAGCCCATCTCTCCCTCCCTCTCTTTTTCCCTCTCTGGCCGCAGCCCAACCTGGCCCAGCGGCCCAGCAGCAACCCCTCCCCAGCCCAACTTCCCCGCAGGGGGTTTTCTGCAAAACCGCCCTTTCTTCCCCGCGTAACCAAGCAGGTGCTGGCGCACGCCCGGCCGCTCGATGGCGCCGGCGGCCCAGATGATCCCCGCCGCCCCCGGCGGCCATAAGTAGCTCGCCGCCGCCGCCCCTAACCCTAGCCCCCACTTCTCCCCTTCCCCGCGCTCTCCCGCGCCCCAAAACCCTAACCCTAGCTCGCAGTAACCGGCCGGACTCCGGCCAAATTCGTCGCCGGCGAGCTTCCCCGGCGGTCGCCGTCGACTCCATCGGCATCAGGGTGAGATTCCGCACCTCCCTGTGCCCTCCGTTTCCCCTCTCTCGCCCTCTAGCTCCGCCCCCGCGTGCCTCTGCCCCGCCGCCGCTCGGACATGGCCGACGGCCATGCTCCGGCGACTCCCAGCCGGCGGCGCCGCCTCCTTTAGGTTCCCCGCCTCGCGCTGAGTGTTTCCCCCACCTGCACGCCCCCAATTACGGCCTAAATAGGCCGATTGCAGCAGCACCGGAGCTCCCAGAGAGCAATGGCGCCGCTGACGTCAGCATGACGTCAGCGTGACGTCATTATTCAATTTTCCCTATTTTTGTATTTTCTGTATTATATTTCTGTATTTATTTAAATAGAAAATAATTTGACATGTGGGGTCCCTTGTCAGGATTTTATTAATTTCATAAATATTTTAGAAAAGAATAAAATTATGACATGTGGGTCCAACTTTATTATTATTTATTTATATAATTTTCTGAAATTGATTTAAAATGAATTAAATTTTGGAAATTCATAAGTAATTCATTTTAAATCATAAAAATATAAAATTATATATCAAAATGATCAGAAAAACATTTCCTAATTGTTTATCCATGTTTCATACATGTTTGAACCAATTAAATGTGAGCCATTGTAGAAACCCTAAATCGACCCCTCTCATGTGCCGGAGTCGATGCCGAACCCCTCTTTTTCAGTCGATGCACCTAGGGTTAACCCAACCCCTTTAATATGACATGTCATCATATTTTATGTGCATTGCATTGTACCTTGTCTTGATCGTGCTATTCCTTTCCGGTGTTTGGTTCTTCACGATAGGGACTGAACGCGAGCCTGAGATCAACGTCACCGAAGAGCAGCACCAGAACAACGAGGGACAAGGCAAGCCCTAACCTGGTTCATATATGGTTTCAAAATGCTTTTACTTCTGGTTCTTACATATTGCATCCGCTTCAAATATGTTTTATCGGCAGTGGTAGATATCCTATGTGTGCATATTCCATCTTTGTAGCCCAAAGTTCCTGATCCACCGCTCCCAGCAAAACTAGGTTGAGCTTTGTTTGCATCGCTAGAGCCATATATATAATATGCTTAGCCATGCTTAGCTGTTGAAGTCTGGTCCATACGGTTGATGAATCAGAGCTACGAATGAACCTAGTTTGATAGGATGACGTGGTAAGATCAGTGATGATGTTAATAAACATGCTAAAGGCTTGGATGGGCCGCCACATGGGGATGTGGTGATTTGACTCGTTCTCGCCGATACTAGGACCTGAGTTCTTGCCTCTGGAACCAAGACTGAGCGTACAACCACACGGGGCCCATGGGAACCCCTTGGCCCGAACTTACCTAGCTTACCCATGAGTCAATTAGTTTGCGAGTTCCATTTGCCATACGCATGGGGGAAAAGGTGGAAAAGGTTTTCAAAGTGCATCATATAGGTCGTGGCTAGGGTGAAGGATGCTGGAGGCATTGAACTGGATCCCCTGCGCACAATGACCGGGACCGCCTCGGAGAATGGCTACCTACGATGACGGAGCTCCCCAGTTACTTTGACTCATGGAATAGGCGAAGTAAGGGAAAGGTTTTGGTCGACCACCCTCTGCCGGCACACCAAGGAAGTGTGTTAATCTAGTGGCACTAAGAGCCGGTCGACGCGTATGGGTAAAGTTGTACACCCCTGCAGGGTAAATCTTTTCGAAAAGCCGTGTCCACGGTTAAGGACGACTTGGGAAAGGACGTGATGATCATAGACAACTTGAACCTGATCGTAAAACTTGATATCTATTTGTGAATAAGGATCCCTTCTCAGGGTGTCGAGGGGTGATCCTAGGTAACATGTTCAGGTGATGATGAAGATTCGGTGGATTCAACATGATGATCGTAGAGCTAGAGTTGATATCGCTTTCTTACCCCTTTTGAAAATGGTCTGAATAGACGAGCTTCTGCTCCCTCCTGTTTACAAAGGAAAACTGGCTTTCCACAAAATAAGCTCCACATAAAGCCTCGCATACCCGCTTTGCTAACAGGTTGTACTAAGTCTTGCTGAGTCCCTGTACTCAGCCTTGCATGCTTTGTTTCAGAGGAAGTTCTTCCAACTGATGGTGGCTTCTACCTCGACGTCGACGAGTAGTTCGGAGTTCCTCAGGCGGCAGCCTGAGACTTATGGGCTGGGACGTCGCCTTATGTTATGGCCTCTTAGGCCCTTTGCAGTCTTGTTATCTAGATAACATAATTTGCTTTCCGTTGCTTGTTGAATTGTGGTCAGTGACCTCCGCGTGTAATAAATTTGGATCTTAACTCTGCTAAGAGTTGTAATATATTTTCTTTGAGTCGTAGAGTCACTGTTGTGTTACCGATTCTCACCCTGTAGGCCCTAGAGATCTAGGTTAGGCTTATGCCAGATGTGATATCTGGGTTTGTCTAGCCCTGCCCTCCGGGGTCGCGACAGAGCGTGTCGACAAAAGCAGGATGAATCAATGAGAAAGTATATCCAAAGGTGGAATATCATTAAAAACTCGGCAGAGAACATATCTGACGAGAGAGCGATAGATGCGTTTGTCGCAGGAATCCGACGAGGAGATTTTGTCAAAGACTTGGGGAGAACCAACCCACAGACAGTATCAGCGTTGATGGAGATAGCAAACAGGTGGGCAGATGGAGAAGATGCTGTTCACAACAAGCGGCATAGGTCACCAGAGGAGGACCGTGGTCGAAATTATCAAAATAGACGTCGGTTTTCTCGGCAATTCTCGAATTACGATGCTCCTGGCCAAATCTCGGTCGGATTTCGAGCAAGCGCTGGAGGAGGCAATAGAGATGACTATCAAAGGAGCAACAAGCAGCGAGGCGACAATAGAGATGACTCCCGAAACAACATGCTAAATAGTGGGCCAAGGTTCCAGAGACCTTTCGTGTCTCCCGAGGATATGATGAACGGGCCGTGTCAGATGCACTTCTATCTCGACAGCAATGGGAAGAGACAGTCAGGACACCTGCAGAAGGACTGTCGAAATTTTCAGGCAATGCTAAGGTTTGCAGGGCAAGCCAATGCTCAGGCGACAAATAGAAACCCTCAAGGGCCCAGGAGTGAGATCCACTTGCCACCTCCTCCCGCAATTATGGACGAAAATCGACACCAGCTCAGAATAGCGGCAGCACCACAACCACCTCCATACGTTGATCCCAACTCCAACGGAGCGGTCTCGATGATTCAGAAGGGTAGGCCATCCAATAGAGCTCAGAAAGTAATCTCGCGACAAGTGTTCATGGCAGAGAAGATGCCTCCACCAACAATTGAGTATCTAAATTGGTCAGGGCAAGACATTGGCTTCACAATAGCGGATCACCCGCAGCAAGTTCCTCGACTAGGGCAGTCAGCACTTATCTTACCAGCAGTAATCGCAGGATTTGATGTATCTCGAGTATTCATAGATGGAGGCAGCAGTCTAAACCTTATGTACGCAGATACACTAAGGAAGATGAACATATCTCTAGCAAATCTGAAACCAACCGACACATGTTTCCATGGCATCACGCCAGAGAAGCCGAGTTATCCGTTGGGAAAGATCAATCTCGACGTTCAGTTTGGGACCCGAGAAAATTACAGAATAGAAAGACTGGAGTTTGAAGTCGTGGATTTCCCGTCGCAGTATCACGCCTTGTTGGGACGACCAGCATATGCCAGGTTTATGGCGGTACCACATTACACATACTTGTTATGGAGGATGCCTGGACCTAAGGGACCAATCACAGTCAAAGGAAGCTTCGCGTTAGCCGATAAATGTGACAAGGATTTTCATCGACTATCAGAAACTTTCGGGATGCAAGCAGAATACATGGCGTCAAGGCTCACGACTGATTATGATGTGCTGCCAGATGTAGGGAGGCCTAACAAAGAACCAACCTTCAACACTGCGAAAGATTCCAAGGAGGTGCAGATTCACCCGACAGATCCAAAGAAAACGACATCCATCGCGACAAACATGGACCTCGCATAGGAAAGCGCGCTCATCGAGTTCCTCCGTGAGCACTAGAAAATCTTCGCATGGTGTCCAGCTGACATGCCAGGAGTACCCAGGGAACTTGTCGAGCACCACCTAAACTTGGATCCAATAGCAAGGCCAATCAAGCAACCTTTGCGGCGTTTTTCGGAGCCAAACCGCAAAGCTATGCTGTCAGAGATTGATCGACTGAGAGAAGCTGGTTTCATTAAGGAGCTGCATACAGAGGCCACGTGGGTAGCAAACCCAGTGTTGGTTCCGAAGAAAAACACTAAAGTCCTTCGCATGTGTGTTGACTTTACGTGTCTCCACAAACACTGTCCAAAGGATCACTTTCCCCTCCCAAGGATCGATCAAATTATCGACTCTACGGCAGGATGTGAACGTCTTTCCTTCCTGGATGCATACTCTGGTTATAACCAGATCAGATTAAAAGAAGAGGACGAGGTCAAAACAACGTTCATTACACCTTACGGCGTGTTTTGCTATAGAACAATGCCTTTTGGTCTGAAAAACGCGGGAGCAACATATCAGCGGATGATGCAGAAGTGCTTAGCAACACAGATTGGAAAAAACGTACAAGTATACATTGATGATGTCGTCATAACATCAAAAAAGGGGGCAACGCTAATCGAGGACCTGAAGGAAACTTTCGATAACCTCGACAAGTTTTGTCTTAAGCTGAATCCGACGAAGTGTTCTTTCGGCGTCCCTGCAGGAGAACTTCTCGGGTTTCTAGTCTCAGCAAGAGGGATTGAAGCTAATCCCGAAAAAATCCAAGATATCGTAACAATGAGGAAGTCAACAAAGTTGAAAGAAATACAACAGTTAACTGGGCGAGTTGCAGCTTTAAGCAGATTCGTCGCCATGCTGGGAGAAAAGGCGTTACCGTTCTACGCTTTAATCAAACAAGGAGAGAAGTTCCAGTGGAACGAAGAGGCAGATAGAGCCTTCGAGGATCTTAAACGGACAATTTCGACACCACCAATCTTAGTGGCACCGAAAGAGAAGGAACCCCTCCTGTTATATATTGCAGCCACACCACAGGTGGTCAGCACAACACTTGTTGTCGAAAGAGAAGAGGAAGGAAAACTCCATGGAGTGCAGAGGCCGGTATATTTCATCAGTGAAGTTTTATCGCCTTCAAAACAGCGGTACCCGCAGTACCAGAAGCTAGCATATGAAGTGTTCACAACCGCAAGAAAATTGCGGCACTATTTTTCGGCACACCCGATAATAGTGGTCAACGAAGCACCTCTATCCAATATACTAAACAATCCAGAAGCTACAGGTCGTGTCTCCCTTTGGGGAATAGAACTTTCTCCTCGGGACATCACGTATGAAAAAAGAAAAGCAATAAAGTCGCAAATTCTGCCAGATTTCATCGCAGAGTTGATGGAGCTGCAAAACACAGGACCCCGGATTTATTGAGAACTTGGACTATGAACTTTGACGGGTCCAAGAGGGTAGAAGGAGCCGGAGCAGGCGTGATACTTATATCACCGGAATGCGACAAATTGAAGTATGTCTTACGGATGACGTTCCCAAACGCGTCTAACAATGAGGCAGAATACGAAGCTCTTATACACGGGATGAAGATGGCGAAGGCTTGTGGTGCAACTCGACTAAAAATCTTTGGCGACTCACAATTGGTGGCTCAGCAAGTCATGAACCAGTGTGATGCAGTCAATGATAGCATGGTGGCATACAAGGAAGTGTACAATGAGCTCGAGAAGTTATTTGATGGATGCGAGGTAACACATCAGCAGACTGAGCAATGATGAAGCCGATGTTCTTGCAAACATCGGGTCGCAGTGCCTCGCGATTCCACCAGGTGTGTTCTGGGAAGAGATAACCGAGAGGTCTACAAAGCCGAAGAAGGCACAGAAGAATCAGAAGGATGAAAAAACCTCGACAACTCCTAAAAAAGCACTAGAAGAAGAAGAAGAGGAACAGGAGCTAGTGATGATGGTGCAGGTCCCATGGATGCAAGCTTACATATCATACATCTTAAGGAAAGAAATACCCGACGACCCAGTTGAAGCAAGGCGAGTTATTAGACGATCCAAAGCTTTTACGGTGGTCAAGGGGGAGCTGTACAAGCGAAGTATCTCGGGTGTGTTACAAAGGTGCGTTACACCCGAAGAAGGAAGGATAATCTTGAAGGACGTACACGAGGGAATATGTGGTCATCACGCGAGCAGTCGAGCTATTGCGGCCAAGGTTTTCCGGGCTGGATTTTACTAGTTGACAACGATCAAGGATGCGAAGGAGATAGTACGAACTTGTGACGCGTGCCAGAGATTTGCCGCGAAACCTCACTCTCCGGCAGCGGAGCTGATGCCAATACCATTGTCTTGGCGCTTTGCTCAATGGGGACTCGATATGGTGGGAAAGTTACACAAGGCCTCGCCAGGAGGATACGAGTATATGCTCGTCGCTGTCGATAAATTCGCCAAGTGGATAGAAGCAAATCCGATAAATTCACCAGACGCAGCGTCGGCAATAAAGTTCGTAAAAAGCATTGTCTTTCGATTTGGAGTACCTCATAGCATCGTCACGGACAATGGCAGTAACTTTACATCCAAGGAATTCAAGGCATACTGCGCAGAAGTAGGTATCAAATTGCACTTCGCGTCAGTTGGGCACCCGCAAACCAATGGTCAAGTCGAGAAAGCCAATGGTATCATCTGCAACGGTATCAAGAAGCGCTTATTAGGACCACTGGAAAAAGCTCGACATACGTGGCCAGAAGAGTTGCCAAGTGTATTATGGAGTATTCGAACAACGCCAAATACAGCGACGCAAGAGACTCCATTTTTTCTGGTTCATGGAGCTGAGGCAGTACTGCCGATAGAAATAGAGCATGATTCTCCAAGAGTCACAGAATATGATGAAGAAACTTCCAGAAGAGCATTAGAGGACGATGTCGATGCACTTGACGAAGCTCGAGATGAAGTACTATCACGGGTCGCCAAGTACCAGCAAGACTTGAAAAACTACCATAGTCGACGTTTGTGACCAAGATCCTTTCAGGTTGGAGACCTAGTTTTACGACTCAACCAAAACAGCACTGAAAAACTCGAGTCACCATGGCTTGGCCCTTACATCGTCACGGAAGTAATCGAAGGAGGAGCGTACAGGATAAAGGACAAGAAGACAGGAGTTCCCGAGAAAAACCCCTGGAACGTGGCACAGCTAAGGCGTTTTTACACTTAGTGTCGAAATATAGTCCTCCTTGTAAAAATACAATGTACTGAAACGCCCGCAAGTTTTCAGACGCACTCTTTTCCTTTCAGGGCACCGAGTGGGGCTGAAAGGTTTTTAATGAGGCGGGCTCGCGGTGTTGCAATATAGTAAAAGATATTGGTGATATACATCTTTCTTCGTCGACAGGCTCGGGGGCTCATAACTCATGGCAACAAAAAAAATATATATACTCTCGCAAAATAGAAAACTCATCGAGATGAAAAAATAAACCTGAGCTCCGGCCAAAGGCTCAGGGGCTTCACAATATAGAGTACACTTTACAATATAGATGATGTCAACTCACGCTTCTTTTCCTGTAGACAGTGTTGGGCCTCCAAGAGCAGAGGTTTGTAGAACAGCAGCAAGTTTTTGTAGGATAACGTTTGATGGTGTGTAACTCACACGTTCGTTGGGAACCCCAAGAGGAAGGTATGATGCGCACAGCAGCAAGTTTTCCCTCAGAAAGAAACCAAGGTTTATCGAACCAGGAGGAGCCAAGAAGCACGTTGAAGGTTGATGGCGGCGGGATGTAGTGCGGCGCAACACCAGGGATTCCGGCGCCAACGTGGAACCTGCACAACACAACCAAAGTACTTTGCCCCAACGAAACAGTGAGGTTGTCAATCTCACCGGCTTGCTGTAACAAAGGATTAACCGTATTGTGTGGAAGATGATTGTTTGCAGAAAACAGTAGAACAAGTATTGCAGTAGATTGTATTTCTGTAAAGAGAATTGGACCGTGGTCCACAGTTCACTAGAGGTGTCTCTCCCATAAGACAAACAGCATGTTGGGAGAACAAATTACAGTTGGGCAATTGACAAATAAAGAGGGCATGACCATGCACATACATATCATGATGAGTATAGTGAGATTTAATTGGGCATTACGACAAAGTACATAGACCGCCATCCAACTGCATCTATGCCTAAAAAGTCCACCTTCAGGTTATCATCCGAACCCCCTCCAGTATTAAGTTGCAAAGCAACAGACAATTGCATTAAGTATGGTGCGTAATGTAATCAACAACTACATCCTTAGACATAGCATCAATGTTTTATCCCTAGTGGCAACAACACAACACAACCTTAGAACTTTCTCACATCGTCCTGTGTGTCAATGCATGAACCCACTATCGAGCATAAATACTCCCTCTTGGAGTTACAAGCATCTACTTGGCCAGAGCATCTACTAGTAACGGAGAGCATGCAAGATCATAAACAACACGTAGATATAACTTTGATAATCAACATAACAAGTATTCTCTATTCATCGGATCCCAACAAACGCAACATATAGAATTACAGATAGATGATCTTGATCATGTTAGGCAGCTCACAAGATCCGACAATGATAGCACAATGGGGAGAAGACAACCATCTAGCTACTGCTATGGACCCATAGTCCAGGGGTAGACTACTCACACATCACACCGGAGGCGACCATGGCGGCGTAGAGTCCTCCAGGAGATGATTCCCCTCTCCGGCAGGGTGCCGGAGGCGATCTCTGGATCCCCCGAGATGGGATCGGCGTTGGCGGCGTCTCCGGAAGGTTTTCCGTATCGTGGCTCTCGCACCGGGGGTTTCGTCACGGAGGCTTTAAGTAGGCGGAAGGGTAGGTCCAGAGGCGGCGCGAGGGGCCGGACCATAGGGCCGCGCGGCGGGGCAGGGGCCGCGCCGCCCTATGCTCTGGCTGCCTCGTGGCCCCTCTTCGTTTCGTCTTCGGACTTCTGGAAGCTTCGTGGCAAAATAGGCCCCTGGGCATTGATTTCGTCCAATTCCGAGAATATTTCCTTACTAGGATTTCTGAAACCAAAAACAGCAGAAAACAAAGAATCGGCACTTCGGCATCTTGTTAATAGGTTAGTTCCAGAAAATGCATGAATATGACATAAAGTGTGCATAAAACATGTAGATAACATCAATAATGTGGCATGGAACATAAGAAATTATCGATACGTTGGAGACGTATCAGCATCCCCAAGCTTAGTTCTGCTCGTCCCGAGCAGGTAAAACGATAACACAGATAATTTCTGGAGTGACATGCCATCATAATCTCGATCATACTATTTGTAAAGCATATGTAGTGAATGCAGCGATCAAAACAATGTATATGACATGAGTAAACAAGTGAATCATAAAGCAAAGACTTTTCATGAATAGCACTTCAAGACAAGCATCAATAAGTCTTGCATAAGAGTTAACTCATAAAGCAATAATTCAAAGTAAAGGCATTGAAGCAACACAAAGAAGATTAAGTTTCAGCGGTTGCTTTCAACTTGTAACATGTATATCTCATGGATATTGTCAACATAGAGTAATATAATAAGTGCAATAAGCAAATATGTAGGAATCAATGCACAGTTCACACAAGTGTTTGCTTCTTGAGGTGGAGAGAAATAGGTGAACTGACTCAACATTGAAAGTAAAAGAATTGTCCTCCATAGAGGAAAAGCATCGATTGCTATATTTGTGCTAGATCTTTGATTTTGAAAACATGAAACAATTTTGTCAACGGTAGTAATAAAGCATATGCATCATGTAAATTATATCTTATAAGTTGCAAGCCTCATGCATAGTGTACTAATAGTGCCCGCACCTTGTCCTAATTAGCTTGGACTACCGGATCATCACAATGCACATGTTTTTACCAAGTGTCACAAAGGGGTACCTCTATGCCTTTGTACAAAGGTCTAAGGAGAAAGCTCGCATTGGATTTCTCGCTATTGATTATTCTTCAACTTAGACATCCATACCGGGACAACATAGACAACAGATAATGGACTCCTCTTTTATGCATAAGCATGTAACAACAATTAATAATTTTCTCATTTGAGATTGAGGATATATGTCCAAAACTGAAACTTCCACCATGGATCATGGCTTTAGTTAGCGGCCCAATGTTCTTCTCTAACAATATGCATGCTTAACCATAAGGTGGTAGATCGCTCTTACTTCAGACAAGACGAACATGCATAGCAACTCACATGAAATTCAACAATGAATAGTTGATGGCGTCCCCAGTGAACATGGTTATCGCACAACAAGCAACTTAATAAGAGATAAAGTGCATAATTACATATTCAATACCACAATAGTTTTTAAGCTATTTGTTCCATGAGCTATATATTGCAAAGGTGAATGATGGAATTTTAAAGGTAGCACTCAAGCAATTTACTTTGGAATGGTGGAAAATACCATGTAGTAGGTAGGTATGGTGGACACAAATGGCATAGTGGTTGGCTCAAGTATTTTGGATGCATGAGAAGTATTCCCTCTCGATACAAGGTTTAGGCTAGCAAGGCTTATTTGAAACAAACACAAGGATGAACCAGTGCAGCAAAACTCACATAAAAGACATATTGAAAACATAATAAGACTCTACACCATCTTCCTTGTTGTTCAAACTCAATACTAGAAATTATCTAGACCTTAGAGAGACCAAATATGCAAACCAAATTATAGCATGCTCTATGTATTTCTTCATTAATGGGTGCAAAGTATATGATGCAAGAGCTTAATCATGAGCACAACAATTGCCAAGTATCACATTACCCAAGACATTTATAGCAATTACTACATGTATCATTTTCCAATTCCAACCATATAACAATTTAACGAAGAAGAAACTTCGCCATGAATACTATGAGTAGAAACCAAGGACATACTTGTCCATATGCTACAGCGGAGCGTGTCTCTCTCCCATAAAGTGAATGCTAGGATCCATTTTATTCAAACAAAACAAAAACAAAAACAAACCGACGCTCCAAGAAAAAGCACATAAGATGTGATGGAATAAAAATATAGTTTCAGGGGAGGAACCTGATAATGTTGTCGATGAAGAAGGGGATGCCTTGGGCATCCCCAAGCTTAGACGCTTGAGTCTTCTTAATATATGCAGGGGTGAACCACCGGGGCATCCCCAAGCTTAGAGCTTTCACTCTCCTTGATCATGTTGCATCATACTCCTCTCTTGATCCTTGAAAACTTCCTCCACACCAAACTCGAAACAACTCATTAGAGGGTTAGTGCACAATAAAAATTAACATATTCAGAGGTGACACAATCATTCTTAACACTTCTGGACATTGCATAATGCTACTGGACATTAGTGGATCAAAGAAATTCATCCAACATAGCAAAAGAGGCAATGCGAAATAAAAGGCAGAATCTGTCAAAACAGAACAGTTCGTATTGACGAATTTTAAAATGGCACCAGACTTGCTCAAATGAAAATGCTCAAATTGAATGAAAGTTGCGTACATATCTGAGGATCATGCACGTAAATTGGCTTAATTTTCTGAGCTACCTACAGGGAGGTGGACCCAGATTCGTGACAGCAAAGAAATCTGGAACTGCGCAGTAATCCAAATCTAGTACTTACTTTTCTATCAACGGCTTAACTTGGCACAACAAAACACAAAACTAAGATAAGGAGAGGTTGCTACAGTAGTAAACAACTTCCAAGACACAAAATAAAAATAAAGTACTGTAGGTAAAAACATGGCTTGTCTCCCATAAGCGCTTTTCTTTAACGCCTTTCAGCTAGGCGCAGAAAGTGTGTATCAAGTATTATCAAGAGACGAAGTGTCAACATCATAATTTGTTCTCATAATGGAATCAAAAGGTAACTTCATTCTCTTTCTAGGGAAGTGTTCCATACCTTTCTTGAGAGGAAATTGATATTTTATATTACCTTCCTTCATATCAATAATAGCACCAACAGTTCGAAGAAAAGGTCTTCCCAATATAATGGGACAAGATGCATTGCATTCAATATCCAAGACAACAAAATCAACGGGGACAAGGTTATTGTTAACGGTAATGCGAACATTATCAACCTTACCCAAAGGTTTCTTTGTAGAATGATCAGCAAGATTAACATCCAAATAACAATTTTTCAGCGGTGGCAAGTCAAGCATATTATAAATTTTCTTAGGCATAACAGAAATACTTGCACCAAGATCACATAAAGCATTACAATCAAAATCTTTAACCTTCATCTTAATGATGGGCTCCCAACCATCCTCTAGCTTTTTAGGAATAGAGGCTTCGCGCTCTAGTTTCTCTTCTCTAGCTTTTATGAGAGCATTTGTAATATGATGTGTAAAGGCCAAATTTATAGCACTAGCATTAGGACTTTTAGCAAGTTTTTGCAAGAACTTTATAACTTCAGAGATGTGGCAATCATCAAAATTCAAACCATTATAATCTAAAGCAATGGGATCATCATCCCCAATGTTGGAAAAAATTTCAGCAGCTTTATCACAGGCAGTTTCAGCAGTTTTAGCAATTTCAGGCAGTTTCTCACGCTTTGCATTAGAAGTGGAAACATTGCTAACACCAATTCTTTTATTAGTATTAGTAGGAGGTGCAGCAACATGTGTAGCATTAGCATTACTAGTGGTGGTAATAGTCCAAACTTTAGCTACATTCTTCTCTTTAGCTAGTTTTTCATTTTCTTCTCTATCCCACCTAGCACGCAGTTCAGCCATTAATCTTATATTCTCATTAATTCTAACTTGAATGGCATTTGCTGTAGTAGTAATTTTGTTATGATGATTCTCATTAGGCATAACTTTCGATTTCAAAAGATCAACATCAGCAGCAAGACTATCGACTTTAGAAGCAAGTATATCAATTTTCCCAAGCTTTTCTTCAACAGATTTGTTAAAAGCAGTTTGTGTACTAATAAATTCTTTAAGCATAGCTTCAAGTCCAGGGGGTGTACTCCTATTATTATTGTAAGAATTCCCATAAGAATTAGCATAGCCATTGCCATTATTATAAGGATATGGCCTATAGTTGTTACTAGAATTGTTCCGGTAAGCATTGTTGTTGAAATTATTATTTTTAATGAAGTTTACATCAACATGTTCTTCTTGTGCAACCAATGAAGCTAATGGAACATTATTAGGATCAATATTAGTCCTATCATTCACAAGCATAGACATAATAGCATCAATCTTATCACTCAAGGAAGAGGTTTCTTCGACAGAATTTACCTTCTTACCTTGTGGAGCTCTTTCCGTGTGCCATTCAGAGTAATTGATCATCATATTATCAAGAAGCTTTGTTGCTTCACCAAGAGTGATGGACATAAAGGTACCTCCAGCAGCTGAATCCAATAAATTCCGTGAAGAAAAATTTAGTCCTGCATAGAAGGTTTGGATGATCATCCAAGTAGTCAGTCCATGGGTTGGGCAATTTTTAACCAGAGATTTCATTCTTTCCCATGCTTGAGCAACATGTTCAGTATCTAATTGTTTAAAATTCATTATGCTACTTCTCAAAGATATAATTTTAGCAGGGAGATAATATCTACCAATAAAAGCATCCTTGCATTTAGTCCATGAATCAATACTATTCTTAGGCAGAGATAGCAACCAATCTTTAGCTCTTCCTCTTAACGAGAAAGGGAACAATTTTAGTTTAATAATATCACCATCTACATCTTTATATTTTTGCATTTCACATAGTTCAACAAAATTATTAAGATGGGCAGCAGCATCATCAGAACTAACACCAGAAAATTGCTCTCGCATAACAAGATTCAGTAAAGCAGGTTTAATTTCAAAGAATTCTGCTGTAGTAGCAGGTGGAGCAATGGGTGTGCATAAGAAATCATTATTATTTGTGTTTGTGAAGTCACACAACTTAGTATTTTCAGGGTTGGCCATTTTAGCAACAGTAAATAAAACAAACTAGATAAAATAAATGCAAGTAAACTAATTTTTTTGTGTTTTTGATATGGCAAACAAGATAGCAAATAAAGTAAAACTAGCAACTAATTTTTTTTGTATTTTGATTTAGTGCAGCAAACAAAGTAGTAAATAAAACTAAGCAAGACAAAAACAAAGTAAAGAGATTGAGAAGTGGAGACTCCCCTTGCAGCGTGTCTTGATCTCCCCGGCAACGGCGCCAGAAATCTAGCTTGATGGCGTGTAACTCACACGTTCGTTGGGAACCCCAAGAGGAAGGTATGATGCGCACAGCAGCAAGTTTTCCCTCAGAAAGAAACCAAGGTTTATCGAACCAGGAGGAGCCAAGAAGCACGTTGAAGGTTGATGGCGGCGGGATGTAGTGCGGCGCAACACCAGGGATTCCGGCGCCAACGTGGAACCTGCACAACACAACCAAAGTACTTTGCCCCAACGAAACAGTGAGGTTGTCAATCTCACCGGCTTGCTGTAACAAAGGATTAACCGTATTGTGTGGAAGATGATTGTTTGCAGAAAACAGTAGAACAAGTATTGCAGTAGATTGTATTTCAGTAAAGAGAATTGGACCGTGGTCCACAGTTCACTAGAGGTGTCTCTCCCATAAGACAAACAGCATGTTGGGTGAATAAATTACAGTTGGGCAATTGACAAATAAAGAGGGCATGACCATGCACATACATATCATGATGAGTATAGTGAGATTTAATTGGGCATTACGACAAAGTACATAGACCGCCATCCAACTGCATCTATGCCTAAAAAGTCCACCTTCGTGTTATCATCCGAACCCCTCCAGTATTAAGTTGCAAAGCAACAGACAATTGCATTAAGTATGGTGCGTAATGTAATCAACAACTACATCCTTAGACATAGCATCAATGTTTTATCCCTAGTGGCAACAGCACAACACAACCTTAGAACTTTCTGTCACTGTCACAGGTGTCAATGCAGGCATGAACCCACTATCGAGCATAAATACTCCCTCTTGGAGTTACAAGCATCTACTTGGCCAGAGCATCTACTAGTAACGGAGAGCATGCAAGATCATAAACAACACGTAGATATAACTTTGATAATCAACATAACAAGTATTCTCTATTCATCGGATCCCAACAAACGCAACATATAGAATTACAGATAGATGATCTTGATCATGTTAGGCAGCTCACAAGATCCGACAATGATAGCACAATGGGGAGAAGACAACCATCTAGCTACTGCTATGGACCCATAGTCCAGGGGTAGACTACTCACACATCACACCGGAAGCGACCATGGCGGCGTAGAGTCCTCCGGGAGATGATTCCCCTCTCCGGCAGGGTGCCGGAGGCGATCTCCTGGATCCCCTGAGATGGGATCGGCGTTGGCGGCGTCTCTGGAAGGTTTTCCATATCGTGGCTCTCGGTACTGGGGGTTTCGTCACGGAGGCTTTAAGTAGGCGGAAGGGTAGGTCCAGAGGCGGCGCGAGGGGCCCAGAGCATAGGGCGGCGCGGCCGGGCCGCGCCGCCCTATGCTCTGGCTGCCTCGTGGCCCCTCTTCGTTTCGTCTTCGGACTTCTGGAAGCTTCGTGGCAAAATAGGCCCCTGGGCGTTGATTTCGTCCAATTCCGAGAATATTTCCTTACTAGGATTTCTGAAACCAAAAACAGCAGAAACAAAGAATCGGCACTTCGGCATCTTGTTAATAGGTTAGTTCCAGAAAATGCACGAATATGACATAAAGTGTGCATAAAACATGTAGATAACATCAATAATGTGGCATGGAACATAAGAAATTTTCGATACGTTGGAGACGTATCAACGTTGCATAGAAAACAAAAATTTTCCTACCGCGAACACGCAATCCAAGCCAAGATGCAATCTAGAAGACGGTAGCAACGAGGGGTTTATCGAGTCTCACCCTTGAAGAGATTCCAAAGCCTACAAGAGGAGGCTCTTGTTGCTGCGGTAGACGTTCACTTGCCGCTTGCAAAAGCGCGTAGAAGATCTTGATCACGATCCCTCCGGCGCCACGAACGGGCAGCACCTCCGTACTCGGTCACATGTTCGGTTGTTGATGAAGATGACGTCCACCTCCCGTTCCAGCGGGCAGCGGAAGTAGTAGCTCCTCTTGAATCCGACAGCACGACAGCGTGGTGTCGGTGGTGGTGGAGAACTCCGGCGGAGCTTCGCTAAAGCACGCGGGAGCTATGGAGGAGAGGGGGGCGGCTAGGGTTTGGGAGGGGGTGGCCGGGCACTTGAGGGGTGCGGCCAGCTTGTGGTCTTCAGGTGGCCGGCCCCCTCCCCTTGTCCCTCATTATATAGGTGGACGCCCCAAGGGTTGGACTACAAGTCTCCGAATAAGACCCGAACCTAAAACCATCCATATGATAGGGAAACCTACCCAAGCTAGGACTCCCACTAGAGGTGGGAGTTCCACCTTCCATATGGGGAGGTGGCCGGTCCCCAAAGGGGGAGTCCACTTGGGACTCCTCCCCCACTAGGGTTGGCCGGCCATGGAGGTGGAGTCCCGGACTTTTCTAGAACCTTCTAGAACCTTCCATAGAACCTTCCGCATCATTTTAATTCACATAAAATGATATCCTATATATGAATCTTATTCTCCGGACCATTCCGGAACTCCTCGTGATGTCCTGGATTTCATCCGGGACTCCGAACAAATATTCGAACTCCATTCCATATTTCAAGTACTACCATTTCAACATCCAACTTTAAGTGTGTCACCCTACGGTTCGCGAACTATGCGGACATGGTTGAGTACTCACTCCGACCAATAACCAATAGCGGGATCTGGAGATCCATAATGGCTCCCACATATTCAACGATGACTTTAGTGATCGAATGAGCCATTCACATACAATACCAATTCCCTTTGTCACGCGATATTTTACTTGTCCGAGGTTTGATCTTCGGTATCACTCTATACCTTGTTCAACCTCGTCTCCTGACAAGTACTCTTTACTCGTACCGTGGTATGTGGTCTCTTATGAACTCATTCATATGCTTTCAAGACATTAGACGACATTCCACCGAGAGGGCCCAGAGTATATCTATCCGTCATAGGGATGGACAAATCCCACTGTTGATCCATATGCCTCAACTCATACTTTCCGGATACTTAATCCCACCTTTATAACCACCCATTTACGCAGTGGTGTTTGGTGTAATCAAAGTACCTTTCCGGTATAAGTGATTTACATGATCTCATGGTCATAAGGACTAGGTAACTATGTATCGAAAGCTTATAGCAAATAACTTAATGACGAGATCTTATGCTACGCTTAATTGGGTGTGTCCATTACATCATTCATACAATGATATAACCTTGTTATTAATAACATCCAATGTTCATGATTATGAAACTAATCATCCATTAATCAACAAGCTAGTTAAGAGGCATACTAGGGACTTCTTGTTTGTCTACATATCACACATGTACTAATGTTTCGGTTAATACAATTATAGCATGATATATAAACATTTATCATAAACATAAAGATATAAATAATAACCACTTTATTATTGCCTCTAGGGCATATCTCCTTCAGTTTTTCCTTAAGTGGATCACCCAAGGTTTATCGAACTCAGGGAGGAAGAGGTCAAAGATATCCCTCTCAAGCAACCCTGCGATCACAATGCAAGAAGTCTCTTGTGTCCCCAACACACCCAATACACTTGTCAGATGTATAGGTGCACTAGTTCGGCGAAGAGATAGTAAAATGCAAGTAATATGGATGTATATGAGTGGTAATAGCAATCTGAATAAAATATGGCAGCGAGTAAACATGCAGTGGAATAGTAAATAAACAGTGACAACGGCGCCAGAAAATGCTTGTTGGCGTGCAGTTGACGTGGGAGATAGGAATCTTTGTGGTGTGACTTTTCTATTCGGAGACAAGGCCTAGGGATCATACTTTCACTAGTGGACACTCTCAACATTGATCACATAATAAAACCACTCTACATTCTCTTGTTGGATGATGAACACCACTAATTGGGTAGGGCTACAAGAGCACCTCAATGCCGGAGTTAACAAGCTCCACAACATTCGATGTTCATATTTAAATAACCTTAGAGTGCATGATAGACCAACGCAATTATACCAAGTACTAACATAGCATGCACACTGTCACCATCATACTATGAAAGGAGGAATAGATCACATCAATACCATCATAGTAATAGTTAACTTCATAATCTACAAGAGATCACAATCATAAACTACGCCAAGTACTACATGATGCACACACTGTCACCATTACATCATGGAGGAGGAATAGAGTACTTTAATAACATCACTAGAGTAGCACATAGATTAATAGTGATACAAAAGCTCATCATATGAATCTCAATAATGTAAGCCAGCTCATGAGATCATTGTATTGAAGTACATGGGAGAGAGATGAACCACATAGCTACCGGTACAACCCTTAGCCTCGAGGGAGAACTACTCCCTCCTCATGGGAAACATCAGCGTTGATGAAGATGGCGGTGGTGTCGATGGAGATGCCTTCCGGGGGCACTTCCCCGTCCCGGCGGCGTGCCGGAACAGAGACTTCTGTCCCCCGAATCTTGGCTTCGCGATGGTGGCGGCTCTGGAAGGTTTCTCGTACCGTGGCTTATTCGTATCGAAGATTTAGGTCAGGGGGCTTCTTATAGGCGAAGAGGCGGAGTCGGAAGGGCTACGGAGCCGCCACACAATAGGGGGGCGCGGCCCCCCTCTTGCCCGCGCCGGGCACACGTGTGGGCCCCCTGTGGCTCTCCTCTGGTCCCTCTCGGGTGTTCTGGAAGCTTCGTGGAATGATAAGATGCTGGGCGTTGATTTCGTCCAATTCCGAGAATATTTCCTTACTAGGATTTCTGAAACCAAAAACAGCAGAAAACAGGAACTAGCACTTTGGCATCTCGTCAATAGGTTAGTTCCGGAAAACGCATAAATATGACATAAAGTATGTATAAAACATGTAGATATTGTCATAAAACAAGCATGGAACATAAGAAATTATCGATACGTTGTGGACGTATCTGCATCCCCAAGCTTAGTTCCTACTCGTCCCGTGTAGGTAAACGATAACAAAGATAATTTCTGAAGTGACATGCTACCAACATAATCTTGATCCAATAATGATGTAAAGCATATGAACTGAGATCAAATCACTCAAAGCAAATGTCTATATTGATATAAAAGATGATAATGCAAGAGTTAAACAAGCTAGAAGTTTTCATGAACTATTGCTTCAAAGACATGAAACCGTACAAAGTTCATTAAAGATGTGTTAAGTATTCAGCGTAGAAGTTCTATCCTTCATTCCAAGCATCAATTAAATTTTCACAACATAAGAAGGATTCAGTCAAGTAAACATAAACATGAACGCCATGAATCAATTGTTTCGAAGTCTACTCAACCGGTGAGCGCAAGCATTTGGTATTAGCACCAGGATGTTATGGAATAAAGAACGTTAATGGGGGTTTGGAAGGCCAAATGGAAGAAAGTCTTACAAAGCTATAAGTGATCATTAGACAAGAGGAAGTCTTATGATCGAAGCTATGCAAGGAGTAGTGATTGCCATGCAACGAATGCACATAGAGCTATATGTGTATGAAAGCTCTCCAATGGAACTAATGGGGGTGCATCCAACTTGGTTGCTCACGAAGACCTAGAGCACTTTTGAGGAGGCTCATCATTGGAATATACAACCCAAGTTCTATAGTGTAAATTCCCCACATAGTTATACTAGTAAGACATGAAAACTCTCTCATATGAAGTGTAGGTGCTAAACATGAGCACAAATGATGACTATGAATATGCAGGTGCTAAAACATGAGCACAAGTGTGGATAAAAGATAGTAATGCTGCCCCCTTTTTCTTTATTCTCTTTTTTCTTTTTCTTTTTCTTTTCTATTTTTTTTCTTTCTTTTCTTTTTCTCTTTTTGATGGCCTCCATGGCTCTTTTCACTTTTAGGGGCAACATCCTAATATGACAACACACTTTTTTGGTACAAATAACTCATAATGAATAAAACATGATGTATAAAACTGTATGCCTCTGCCAGTGTAGCAGGATGTGTAATGATCTAGCGTAACATGGGTAAACCACACATCAGCTGTATAGAATCATGCAAAGCAATATATAAATAATGAATGACAACATGGTATGTAATGTAAAATGGAAGTTGCATGGCAATATATCTCGGAACAACTATGGAAATGCTGTGGTAGGTAGGTATGGTGGCTGTTTTGAGGAGATGTATGGGCTTATGTGTAGGAGAACAAGAGAAAGTCCTCCCACGGGTTTGGATGTACTGGCGAAGTATGCACAATTCTCAATGTGAGCAAAAGGCAATGCACAGTACCGAAGAGGCTAGCAAATTTGGATGGTGGAAGTGCCAAAAACCGTAGCTTAACATTAGTCAAAAAGAACTCACAAGCTTATTGCAAACAACTAGCAGGTTCAACATTAAGAGCATGATTAAAATTTACTCCAAGGAGGGCCGTTCACGGTGGCACAAGTACCCCGCTAGCTCCCTCGACCTTCAGCACAACTTAGTTATTACGATGAACTCTCATACATGGAAAGTTATCAAGTCCAACTACACCTTCAACTATTTAAATAGAGTTTGTAGTACGGCACAAGTTTAAAGGCAACAATCCACTACTAATTTTAACTTATTTATGCAGCAAGCCTTACCATCTAAATACCTCAAAACGTTTGCAAAGAATCAAGTTATCAAAGCTCAATGATCTACAAGATTATGCAAGTGTTTCATTATACCACTACCACATGCAACATTTCCTGAACCGAACAAATAACAATGAACGAAGCAGTTTCAACCTTTGCCATGAACATTAAAAGCTAAGAACACATGTGTTCATATGAACCAGCGGAGCGTGTCTCTCTCCCACACAAGGATGAACTTATTCAAACAAAACAAAAATAAAAACAAACAGACGCTCCAAGTAAAGTACATAAGATGTGACGGAATAAAAATATAGTTTCAATAGAAGAAACCTGATAAATTGTTGATGAAGAAGGGGATGCCTTGGGCATCCCCAAGCTTAGACGCTTGAGTCTTCTTGAAATATGCAGGGATGAACCACGGGGGCATCCCCAAGCTTAGACTTTTCCTTCTTCTTAATCATATATCATCTTCCTCTCTTGACCCTTGAAAACTTCCTCCACACCAAACTCAAAACAAACTCATTAGAGGGTTAGTGCATAATCAAAATTCACATGTTCAGAGGTGACACAATCATTCTTAACACTTCTGGACATTGCACAAAGCTACTGGAAGTTAACGGAACAAAGAAATCCATTCAACACAGCAAAAGAGGCAATGCGAAATAAAAGGCAGAATCTATCAAAACAGAACAGTCCGTAAAGACGAATTTTTTTAGAGGCACTGGACTTGCTCAGATGAAAATGCTCAAATTGAATGAAAGTTGCGTACATATCTGAGGATCACGCACGTAAATTGGCAGATTTTTCTGAGTTACCTACAAAGAACCCTACCCAAATTCGTGACAGACAAAAATCTGTTTCTACGCAGTAATCCAAATCTAGTATGAACCTTACTATCAAAGACTTTACTTGGCACAACAATGCAATAAAATAAAGATAAGGAGAGGTTGCTACAGTAGTAAAAACTTCCAAGACTCAAATATAAAACAAAAGTACTGTAATAAAATAAAAACATGGGTTATCTCCCAAGAAGTGCTTTCTTTATAGCCATTAAGATGGGCTCAGCAATTTTAATGATGCACTCCCAAGAAATAAGAGTTGAAGCAAAAGAGAGCATCAAAAAGAAAATTCAAAACACATTTAAGTCTAACCCACTTCCTATGAAAAGGAATCTTGTAAATAAACAAGTCATGTAGGCATAATGCAATAAGCATAGGAAGACAAAACAAGTGTAACTTCAAAAATTTCAGCATATAGAGAGGTGTTTTAGTAACATGAAAATTTTTACAACCATATTTTCCTCTCTCATAAAGATTTTCAGTAGCATCATGAACAAACTCAACAATATAACTATCAAATGAAACATTCTTATCATGAGCTTCATGCATAAAATTATTACTACCCACATAAGCATAATCAATTTTATTAGTTGTAGTGGGAGCAAATTCAACAAAGTAGCTATCATTATTATTCTCATCATCAAATATAGGAGGCATATTGTAATCATAATTAAACTTATCCTCCATAGTAGGCGGCACCAAAAGACCACTATCATTATAATCATCATAAATGGGAGGCAAAGTATCATCAAAGAAAATTTTCTCCTCCATGCTTGGGGGACTAAAAATATCATGCTCATCAAAACCAGCTTCCCCAAGCTTAGAATTTTCCATATCATTAGCAACAATGGTGTTCAAAGCGTTCATACTAATATGTTCCATAGGTTTTTTAATTCTCGCATCAAACCATCCATGTCTTAACTCAGGAAATAGATTAAAAAGCTCCATGTTGCTTTCCAATATGCCTAACTAGTGAAATAAAAACAAGAAACAAAAAGATGCAATTGCAAGATCTAAAGGAAATAGCTTCAAGCACTTACAACGGCACCAGAAAATAACTTAGTTACCTGGGACCAGCGTGTGAGTACCTTTTACCTTTCCTCCCCGGCAACGGCGCCAGAAAATAGCTTGATGTCTACTCACGCTTCTTTTCCTATAGACAGTGTTGGGCCTCCAAGAGCAGAGGTTTGTAGAACAGCAGCAAGTTTTCCCTTAAGTGGATCACCCAAGGTTTATCGAACTCAGGGAGGAAGAGGTCAAAGATATCCCTCTCAAGCAACCCTGCGATCACAATGCAAGAAGTCTCTTATGTCCCCAACACACCCAATACACTTGTCAGATGTATAGGTGCACTAGTTCGGTGAAGAGATAGTAAAATGCAAGTAATATGGATGTATATGAGTGGTAATAGCAATCTGAATAAAATATGGCAGCAAGTAAACATGCAGTGGAACAGTAAATAAACAGTGACAACGGCGCCGGAAAATGCTTGCTGGTGTGCAGTTGACGTGGGAGATAGGAATCTTTGTGGTGTGACTTTTCTATTCGGAGACAAGGCCTAGGGATCATACTTTCACTAGTGGACACTCTCAACATTGATCACATAATAAAACAACTCTACACTCTCTTGTTGGATGATGAACACCACTAATTGTGTAGGGCTACAAGAGCACCTCAATGCCGGAGTTAACAAGCTCCACAACATTCGATGTTCATATTTAAATAACCTTAGAGTGCATGATAGACCAATACAATTATACCAAGTACTACCATAGCATGCACACTGTCACCATCATACTATGAAAGGAGGAATAGATCACATCAATACCATCATAGTAATAGTTAACTTCATAATCTACAAGAGGTCACAATCATAAACTACGCCAAGTACTACATGATGCACACACTGTCACCATTACATCATGGAGGAGGAATAGAGTACTTTAATAACATCACTAGAGTAGCACATAGATTAATAGTGATACAAAGCTCATCATATGAATCTCAATCATGTTAGGCAGCTCATGAGATCATTGTATTGAAGTACATGGGAGAGAGATGAACCACATAGCTACCGGTACAGCCCTTAGCCTCGAGGGAGAACTACTCCCTCCTCATGGGAGACATCAGCGTTGATGAAGATGGAGGTGGTGTCGATGGAGATGCCTTCCGGGGGCACTTCCCCGTCCCGGCGGCGTGCCAGAACAGAGACTTCTGTCCCCCGAATCTTGGCTTCGCGATGGTGGCGGCTCTGGAAGGTTTCTCGTACCGTGGCTTATTCGTATCGAAGATTTAGGTCAGGGGGCTTCTTATAGGCGAAGAGGCGGAGTCGGAAGGGCTACGGAGCCGCCACACAATAGGGGGGCGCGGCCCCCCTCTTGGCCGCGCCGGGCACACGTGTGGGCCCCCTGTGGCTCTCCTCTGGTCCCTCTCGGGTGTTCTGGAAGCTTCGTGGAATTATAAGATGCTGGGCGTTGATTTCGTCCAATTCCTAGAATATTTCCTTACTAGGATTTCTGAAACCAAAAACAGCAGAAAACAGGAACTGGCACTTCGGCATCTCGTCAATAGGTTAGTTCTGGAAAACGCATAAATATGACATAAAGTATGTATAAAACATGTAGATATTGTCATAAAACAAGCATGGAACATAAGAAATTATCGATACGTTGGAGACATATCAATAGACAACTTCATCGTCAAGAAGAATTCGACACAAGAAATATATGACTTCTCGCAATATAGTACAACTCAGTTGATACCTAATATACTATCTATGGTTAAACCTTTGTTGTTTGCAGCAGTTGTCGTATGTTCAGCATAGCTTCCTCTTACAAAGAACTCAGAGTCCATCTGAAGAAGTTCGTCCATCATCTCTTCGGCGACAGGAGTTACAATATCGTTGATCTTGTCGATGTTCCTTTTTCGCTTCGACTGCTTGGCCAGTCATTTGGCGACAATCTTCATCAGATCTAATTTTCGGTAGCAGATCTGTATCATAATCATGGCGAATCTTGCTGCAGCAGACAGTTGAGCTCACATAAAATTATGGATACGAGGGGCATCCCGAAATTTTTCCATCAGAGCAGGAAGAGTATCCGGTATTTCATTCCGAGGAAACATGGTACTATAAACTAAGGACATGGTTTTTGTACAGAAATCAAGGAACTCGCGAACTTGACAAGCACGATCCTGAAATCTGACAATCTGTCGGGTGCGTTATGGAGTGGCCCAGAACAGAGAACCATGGTCAAGTGAAAGGTTAACTAGGAGATTTGTCCTTGTGTCTACCCTTTGGTCTTCGGTAGCAGTATCTAGAAAGGAACCTATTTGGCGACAGCACAAGAATTTCAAAGGAGGAAGCAGCGAAAAAACAGGAGAAGTTTTGGTTTGCAAAAGCATACCTGACGGCTTCCTTGGCATCTATGGCTTCCTGAGCCTGCTGCAGCGCAACTTTCTCTTTTTCGGATGACTTTCGAGATTGCTCCATCATCACAAGTGTTTGCTTCTTCGCATACTGAAGCTGCTGACGAAGTTCCTCCAAGTCCTACGCTGAACCCTTACTCGAGGAATCTTCACCAAACTCACTATCAATAGGCGTTTTCTTTGAGCGAGAGGAAGTAGGAAAAACATCGGAGGGACGAGGAGTTGAAGTGTAGTTATCAAATATCAACTGAAAACAAAAGGTTCGACATCAATCATCAAGCAAAATAGAATTCCATTGATTTTCAGAATATTTACAAGACATTACAATGGAGGACACCCTAGCGAACTAGTGGGAGAAGTGTCGCCAAAAGCTACTTTGGCGACAGCATCAAAAGGAAAAAAGAAAAAGAAAACAAGTAAGAAAGACAGGGTGGTCTACTTGACCTCCGGCTTGGATGAGCTTGGAGCGGGAGTTGGCTTGCAACCGAGGAAAGCAAGGATTGGCTTGGAGTTAGGCTTGGCAGCCTTAATCAAGGATTGCCACTTCTTCGTTTCCATCTCCTTTATCTCGCCAACCTTAGCCTAGTCGACATCCTGTTGGCTATCAGCAACCAGAGCAATGGTGCCCTCGACACCAATCTCCAGGCCTTCTTGGCGAAGTTTAAGCCCAAGATCTTCTTGGGAGTTGAAGTACTTGCCGAGATTTGTGAAAATCTTGGGCTCTTGTGTCTTTGGGAAGAAATAAGGAAAAAGATGCGACAGACCTACTCTGGGTTCAGCAAGGCCTTCGCGTGCTTCCTCTCCATGAAATTCAAGAAGGGAAAGCTCGTCAAGCAGCTGATCGCCTTCAGTACACTCCAAGTCAAAATCCTGATGTGTTTTCCCTACAAAGAAGCAAAAGAAAGATCGTCAAAGATTGCGCAAGGATAAATTTGACAACCCGAAGAAGTAGCAAAGGTTTGCGGGCTTACTGACAAAACGTCGACTTTGCGATTGCAAGCGACTAAGGATTTCAGCTTCACGAACAGCTTGCTCGGATATGTTGTCGCTCAAGGCAGTTTCCGCGTCATGAAGTCTTTTTCGAAGATCTTTGACAGTGGCGGCATCTGCCTTAGCCTTCTTGGCATCTGCTTCAGCCTTCTTATGAGCCTTTGCACTTTGCTCCAGTTTACGAGCAAGTGCGTCAGCACGCTTGTTGGCTTCCGCAAGATTTTCTGACAAAATAGTCGACAGCAATCAAAATCATGATAAGAAAGGAGGAAGAGGTCATTTCCCAGAAGAAGTAGCGGAATATTACCTTCGGCTTTTTTAGCATAGTCGCGGTACCCGAAAAATTGGGTACCGAGACGGATGAATTCCTTCATCAAAGGCTAACAAAGGAAAAAGAAAAGCAAGCATCAATAGTGTAAAAAGCTCGACAGCAAAAAGCAAAAAAGAAGTGAAAAACAAAGAGTCGATAGCATCGAAAAGTACTTTGCACAAAAGAGGAGAAGTGAGCAACTTACGTCGTCCAGAGGAGGAGTCGTGGAGCCACCAAGTTGTAGGGCAGACTCCGTGGATGGCTCGACCCTTGCCCTCTTTGGCGAAGGGGCACGGGGGCTTGCAGGTGGAGTTGGATGCTCAATGTTTTGCTGAGGAGGCGAAGTTTCATCTCCATCAGGCTGAGCCTCAGAAACAACTAAAGTACGCAACGTACTCGTTCGAGCAGTCATGTCAATAGGTTGCTCTTCTTCCTCGTCACCACTGCAATAAAAATGGCGACAATATAAGAATCAAGATAGACAAAAACATCGAGAGCAAAACAACAAAAAGCAATAGGGAATTACGAGATGACAAGGGCATCCTCGTAAGGGTTGAGAGCTGTCTTCCTTTCGGAAGGACCAGTTTCTTCGGCTTTGGAGGAGCCGGAATCGGCGACTTCATCCCTTTTCCTCTTGTTTCTTGGAGAAACAGCGGAAGGAAGGGAGCGTGTTGAGGCAGTGGCCTCAGATTCGGCTTCTTTTTTAGAGGAAGCCGCAGATTTTTGAGAACCCGCGACTTCACTTTCAGGGTGAGAAGTACCCTGGTTGTCATCGTCGACAACGATACGTTCTTCGACTTCTCCACCTTCAGGAAGAGGAGGAAGAGATGCCAGAACAGGGTGGTTCTGCGAAAAACAAAGAATGTCGACAAAAAGTTATGCCAAAGACGCTAGCAAGATAGTAGTCGACAAAATACTAAAAATTCGAGAAGACAATATAGTAGACAAGAGGAAAATTACCTCGGGAAGGGGATTGGCGCCACTATATGGCGTAATGCGGCAAGAGGATGGAATAGTGTCCTTCTTGCTGAGCGACGAGATCCTTCGGATCAGTTTCTCCAAATCCTTCACAGGAAGGTCTTTGGAGAGCCTGTCGACGTCTTCTTCACCAGCGTACCTCCAAAGGGGATTTTTGCGAGCTTGGAGAGGCTGCACTCTAATCCTAAGGAAATAGGCTGTGATCTGAATACCCGACAGTTCCTTGCCGCGGGTGTTCTGGAGCTCGTGGATGCGAGTCATCAGCGCCTCTGTCGCCAATTTCTCGTCTGCTCTTCTCGCATGGAAATCTCAGCAAATTAAAATCCCCCCTATGAGAATAGGGTGAGGGTTTTCCTTTGCTATATTCACCAACTCGCGAAGGAAGGCGACCTTATGAGCTTCCTGGGCAGCACCATACACGGCTACAAGACTCCATATGAAATTGTCAGCTCTATTACAGATGTGGAATTTGATATGGTATTCCCCAACCGAATGTGCTAACACTTCCATAGAATCTGTTTTGACACCGAGTAAGAGCCCCCCCGGAGTGCCCACGGGGCGGACAGGATATCCAAGTAAAGTCTATACCACCGGATATACGGTTCAGAAGACTTTGCGAGAAATCCCGTCGCCCCGTCTCAGAAATAGCCAAAAAATCCAAATTATGATCCCTAACGCAGTCGGCAAAATGTAAGTGTAGCCAAGTCACCAAGACCTCTACTATTCATGAACATGCCATTCATTGGGAAACAATTGGGTATTTGGGAATTTTTGACCGTTTCTGCGGTTTTTTGCTAGAGGGAGATTTGGATTTCCGACGAGATGCCTTTAAGTCATATAAAGTGTACATGTCGTCCTCATCCAAACCCACTTCTGACACCTCACCAACTAGATGAGAAAGAAGCTGACCATCTGATGTGGCAATCACTTCATCCTCATCCAAGTAAGTGGAGTCCAACCTAGTCGAAGCTTTTGAAATAACCGTGATACGATCAAATTCCATATGCTTCAAGACTCTAGTTGAAACAGATATCTCCTTTTCGGAACTACCAAGACTAACTCCTAAACAATTAAGTCTAGAAGAAATAACAGGTGATGAAAAAGATAAAAAAGATTTAGACTTATGAGAAGAAATCTGTCAACACCCGGGTTTTTAAGTCCAGATGCCTATTATGCCATACATCGCAATCCCAGGAATAATGTTTTTGCGAGACATAATAGTAAGTAGCATAGAGTCATCATTTATTACAACACATATTGTCTTACAACCATAGATCACATGATCCAATATTACACGAATATAATGTTCAACATCACAAATAGTAGCGGAAGCGAAGTAGTAGTGGACGATATATTCCACAGGCAACGCTTGACGTTAGAAGACGATCCTAGTTATCGTAGACGTCCTGTTGTCCGTCATCCTGATACTGGTGCTCTCCTTCATAGTCTGGCATTTGAATAGCCAGGGCAAAGCCATGAGTACTTTTAAAGTACTCGCAACTAACTCTAAGATAAATACTCATTAAGTGTAAAGGGGTGCTAAGCTCTAGGGTTATTTGCATAAAGCCAAGTTTTAGTTTCATAAATCTTTGGTAAAGCCTAAATCATGTGCTAGACTAACTCAAGTGGGAACATTAGTGTCATTCCCACAACTCATTATGGATCACCATAATGTCACCTTTCAAACCACCATTCATTTCTAGAACCAAAACATTTTAATGATAACGGAGATAGTATGGCCTTTCCAATCGTCCGTAACCGTGGACACGGCTATTCGAATAGGTTTAACACTCTGCAGAGGTTGTACTCTTGTGCCACAACTTTTGATTTCATCCGTCGAGGATAACCTCGAATCATCGTAACACAGTACGCGGATCATCAATCGAAACCTTTCACTTATATATGCTAGTATGAGCACCTCTCCCCATGAGCTTGGCCTCCCGGTGAAAACCGCAGCCAACCCGGGAACTGCACAGGGCTTGGGCCGTATATTCACCTCATTTCAACATCAATCCACAAGTAACGGAGGCAGCCGCAGCGTAACCCCTATGATGTTTGTTCAGAGGGAACCCATACTAAAATACACAAGTTTCTAGTTAAGCCCTACCCATAATCAGGTATTGTGGGGGTACTTGTATAATTGGAAAGGTATCGCATTCAAACTCAATCATCTATTTTGTCAAAAATCACCATCTTCTCTTGGTCATATTCACCTTCAAAAATCTTTCACTTCAATTCATTTCACAAATGTTCCCATCTAGAGTAGTCAATTTTAATTGATTAGCACTAGCCACTATGTGATGGGGGTGCTATCTAGCTTTATTTGCTTAGGCTAACTTTGATACTCTTGTTCTAATCTAGACAAGGGAATCATAAATCAAAAGGGTACCTTGGAATAAATAAGCAAAAGCAATTGTAAGTAAAAACATGGGATAGGTAATACATAAAAGTAAAGTGTGATGGTGCCTTTGCTCTTGTAGAGCTAAGCACTTGTGTTTAGCAAGGGTTAGCTTGCCTTGAGTTGGGTAGTTATCGAAGTTCTCTTCTTCCTGAGAGTAGCCCTCCTCTTCTTGGTATTCCTCGTTACTAGCGTCTATATACGAATACGAGGTATAAATACTAAACCAAGCTCACATTCTAAACTAGAGGCACTCAAAATAGTTCACACACTAGTCCTATCATCAATCAAACATGGCATGGTGGATTTATTTGGATTTGTCTTTATTAGAAAGAAAATAATTTCCTCTCATTATTCCTATTTCTTAGATTTGATAAGTAGGTCTTTAAAGGATTCCATTTCTTTGCATTACTTAAAAATTAAGATTTAATCTCTCCATATAATAATAGGGTATGAAATATAGGTTGACCCCAAAGTCAACATTTCATATCTATTATATGTGAGTTCAATTTACTTGAAGTGTTATACTTCACATAGTTTTAAAACTTAGCATTTAAATGAATTAAAATCTCTAAATAATAATTCTCAAGGGTTCATTAGCCTAAGTCATTCCCCCTGGTTATTAGTACTTAGGATCAAAATTTAAATGAGAGGTAATTCTCATATTGGGGTTGAGTTTGAATTCCACTTAAAAATGCTCTAGAATTGACTACATAGCCATTTTATTTGATCTAGTCCATGATCATACAAACAACAGGGCTATGTTATTGCATAATCAATTAGAGGACATCATTTGTGATTTATTAGAGTTGGAATTACTTCAAAATCTATTCTGGTTGATTTTTAAATAAAGTTTGAAAGTGTAAAAGTCCATGTCTTGTCTTTTTTTGTCAAATTAAATCTATAACGAAAATGGAGATGGGGCCAGTGGCATTGGATGGGTAATTTTATGGGCTTTCCAACGGTATAAAATTTGCTAGATTTGGTTTGGTAGAATTTAAACTATTCAATTTTTACTAAACATTTAGCAGAGCAATTTGAATTAAAGAATAAACCAGATTTGAATTTTTGGGCTGGGCGGGAAAAGTAAATGGGCCGAAACGAAATTCGGCAGCACTTCGCAGCCCAACACGCGGCTGGCGCGCTCGGGCCGCGCTGACAGGGTGGGGGCCACCTGTCGGCGCCTATTTGAACGCCGAACCGATATGCGAAAGAATGGCCGTAGGATTAGAACAGAGATCTACGGCTGGGGAGCGTCGTCGTCACCGACGGGATTCCGACGAGGGCACGGCGGCGGTAGGGGGTCGGGGAGCCTACCAGGCCGATGCAGGACTCAGGCAGTATGCGCGGTGAAGGTGTAGTCGATGAGGAAGCGGTTGGGAGCAGCGGCGGCGCTTGGGGTGGCGCCAATCGTCGACGGTGAGCTGCGTCCCCCGGCGGCTCCGATCTTGAAATTGCTCCTCCTCCGGCGGCAATCGAACGAGCTAAGGTGGTGAGGATGATCAGTGGTGAGAGGGGAGTCGAGTGGTGTGAGAGGAGCTTGCTGGGAGGGCCTCTATTTATAGCGGCGAGGGTGCCGTGGGGTGCGGCAAGGGCGCGGCCATGGCGTGGCGGTTCCAGCGAGCGAAAGGGCAAGCGAAGGACGGGAGCGTGTAGGCCTTGTCCTGGAGATGCTCAAGGAGTAGCTGGCGCGGCAAAAGGGGGATGGGATCGCTCGGGCGCGTGCAATGTCCATCACTGGGCGCGCGGCATCATTTCGTCTCGGGCGACGGCGACGGTGCAGGGCAGGCACGGGCGTTCGTCTAGCTTGTAGAGGGTGCAGAGGCGATGCTCGAGGCGGTGCTAGGGATGCAGGGCGAGGACGGCAGCGGTCGAGTGCGTGGCGTCCTTGCGCGTCTGTGGCGTGATCACCACGCTGGCTGGCACGTCCTGGCGCGTTTTGGACACGGGCGTTCTGGGCAGTGCCGTGCAATGGCGATCGATTCAGTGGTACGGGCGTGATCCTTATGTATCATAGATGCTCAAGGACATGGAGGAACGACAAGGGAGTGGCCAGGGAGATGGGTGCCAAAGGTGGCCGGCATGGCATTGTGTAGCATGTTTTAGGGTTTCTCCTCCACTTTAATCGGCCATGCAAGTACTGGGCTAGAGGCAGGGGGTGTAGGGGAGGCTGATGATCACTTTGCCAAAGTGGTTTAGGGTCAAAACTGCTGGATAATAGCATGTATCACTTAGTCTAGATGCTGCCTGCCACCTGTTCGACAGAATGCCCGCAAGAAACTTTCTTTCGAATTTTGCAAATCTTTTTGGTGATACTCATTTATATAAATATTGTGATGTATTGGTGGTGGTGGCACTCAATTTGGAATTGATTTGCAAGTTTTCAAAATTTGGGGTGATCTTCTCCTCTCTCTCGGGTTCCCTCTTTGCCCTCTTATTCTGGTCAACCTAGTCAACTTTAGGGAGGGTGGTCAACACCAAAGTTACTCACCTTGACATGGTCTTGGATGACCTGGCTTTAGTTGACCTTGCTTAGTTCAAGATTTGAGAAATACAGAGGGGTAAAGAGGGGAAGAAAATATTTTTGGGAGATGTGACCATTATCACATGTGTGAAGAATTCTTGATTTCTTTTGGTTTGATTCTTGATCCAAGGATGCAAAAGGGTTAGTTTATCACATTGAAGTATTTTAGAAGCGATGGGGCAAGCTAACTTGGCCTTGGTTGAGGATTGGTTATTTTACATAGAGGGTATGTGAGTGAGAGAGGGGTTTTTCCCAATTTCTTTATTTCTCCCCAATTTAGGGTTTAGTGAACTTAGTTAGGGTTCACATAGTAAGGTTTACACATACTAACACTCATCATGGCAATTGCACAAAAGGAAAATCACTCAAATGCATTTATCTATATGTGGCCCTATATGCATAGAAAAAGTTTTTGTTAATTGCAAAATTTTGAGTTTGGGGAATTTCTCTTTCTTGTTTATTATTGTTGAAACTTGAGATGTTACAAACCCTTCCCCCTTACAAAAGATCTCGTCCCGAGATCTGAGAAAACTAGGTACTAAAGAGATCCGGGTACTCAGTCCTCATAAAGTCTTCTCTCTCCCAAGTGGCTTCTTCTTCGGTGTGGTTACTCCATTGGATCTTCAGAAACTTGATACTTCGAGTACGGGTGGTTCTGAAAGCTTCTTCCAAGATGCGAATAGGTACTTCGCGGTATGTCAGATCTGAGTTGATATCGACAGCTCGATGGTCGATGTTCTTGAACACCTCGGTCTTCTCAGGCACTTCTAAACATTTCCGGAGTAGCGAGATGTGAAACACATTGTGCACCGCTGACATTTCTTCCGGCAACTCCAGCTGATAGGATACTTCTCCTCGGCGACTCAGGACCTTGAAAGGTCCGACATATCGGGGTGCGAGCTTTCCTCTGAGTTGAAATCTCTGCATTCCCTTAAGAGGGGACACTTTGAGATATACGAAATCTCCGATCTCGAAGGTCATCTCTCGGCGTCTCTTGTCGGCGTAGCTCTTCTGTCTTGATTGGGCTGTCTTGAGGTACTCACGAATCTTGTGAACCTTCTCTTCGGCTTCTCGGAGGATATCTGGTCCAAAGGTTTGACTCTCTCCTACTTCCGACCAATTCAGAGGGGTACGGCACTTCCTTCCGTACAGTGCTTCGAAGGGGGCCATCTGCAAGCTGGCTTGGTAGCTGTTGTTGTACGAGAATTCTGCGTACGGCAAGCAGTCTTCCCACTTAGATCCATACTCTAGCACACATGCTCTCAACATATCTTCTAATATCTGGTTGACTCTTTCGGTCTGTCCATCCGTCTGCGGGTGATAGGCTGTGCTGAAATTCAGGCGAGTTCCGAGTCCTTCATGGACTTTCTCGCGTAACTGGAGGTGAATTGGGATCCTCCGTCGGATACTATCGACTTCGGTGTTCCGTGTGCAGCTGACTATCCTTGAGATATATAGCTCTGCGAGTCTCGGTCCTTGATAGGTGGTCTTGACGGGGATGAAGTGGGCGACTTTGGTCAGTCTGTCGACCACTACCCAGATGGAATCATTTCCTTTACTAGACTTGGGCAGTCCGGTGATGAAGTCCATTCCTACGGAATCCCACTTCCATTCGGGAATCTGTAGGGGTTGCAACAGTCCTGCGGGGCGTTGGTGTTCTGCTTTGACTCTTTGACAGATGTCACACTTGGCGATGTAGCTTCCAATTTCTCTCTTCATTCCATGCCACCAGAATTGTTCCTTCAAATCCAGGTACATCTTGGTTCCTCCGGGGTGAATGGAGTATAGGGTGTCGTGAGCTTCCTTCAGGATAACTTGCTTCAATTCTGAGTCTGATGGTACGCAAAGGCGCTTGTTATACCATAGCACTCCTTCTTCATCTACGGTGAATCCTGGTGCTTTTCCGGCGGCTATTTGGTTCTTGATTCCGTCAATGCTAGCATTTCCTTTCTGAGCTTCTTTGATCTGACTAATCAGGGTGGGTTGGAGTTCAATGCTGGCGAGGTATCCTTCGCTAACCAGTTCAAGTCTAAACTGTTCAAACTCTTCAAACAGGCTAGGTTGCTCAATTGCTAACATGGAGTTTAACTGACACGGCAGTCTACTCAGAGCATCCGCTACCACGTTGGCCTTGCCGGGGTGATAGTGGATTTCCATGTCGTAATCCTTGATTAACTCTATCCATCTGCGCTGTCTCATATTCAGCTCCTTCTGTGTGAAGATATACTTCAGGCTCTTGTGATCCGAGTAAACCTCGCATCGATTACCCATGAGGTAATGACGCCATACTTTCAGCGCTAACACCACCGCTGCTAGCTCTAAGTCATGGGTTGGGTAGTTCTGTTCATGCTGCTTCAACTGTCTTGATAGGTAGGATATCACTTTGCGTTCTTGCATCAGCACACATCCAAGACCAATCTTGGAGGCGTCACAGTACACATCGAAGGGCTTGGTAATGTCCGGCATAACCAGTATTGGGGCTGTTGTCAATCTTAACTTGAGCTGTTGAAAGCTCTCTTCACACTTGTCGGTCCATTCGAACTTCCGGTCCTTCTTCAACAATTGAGTCATCGGTCTTGCTATACTCGAGAATCCTTCCACGAATCGGCGGTAGTATCCCGCCAATCCGAGAAAAGCACGGACTTCGGTCTGAGTGGTTGGGGCTTTCCATTCTTCAACAGTCTTGATTTTTGCGGGGTCAACGGCAATTCCTCCTACCGACAAGATGTGACCCAAGAATCCTACTTCTTTCAACCAGAATTCACACTTGCTGAACTTGGCATACAACTGATGTTCCCGAAGGGTATCTAGGACCACTTCCAAATGTTGCTCATGTTCTTCCTCGGACTTGGAGTATATGAGGATGTCGTCGATGAAGACAACCACAAACTTGTCCAGGAAGTTCATAAAGATCTTATTCATGAGATTCATGAAGTAAGCGGGGGCATTGGTCAATCCAAATGACATGACATTGTACTCATACAATCCATATCGGGTGGTAAAGGCAGTTTTGGGGATATCGGTGGCACGAATCTTCAACTGATGGTATCCTGTCCGCAGATCAATCTTTGAGAATACTCGGGCTCCGGTCAGCTGGTCAAACAGATCTTCTATCTTGGGCAATGGATACTTGTTCTTAATTGTGACATCGTTAAGCTTACGATAGTCCGTAACCAAACGGGTGGCACCGTCCTTTTTATCCACAAACAAAACTGGTGATCTCCAGGGTGACGCACTTGGTTGAATCAGACCTTTGAATAGCATATCATCCAGCTGCTTCTTCAGTTCCACTAACTCTGCCGGGTTCATGCTGTAGGCTCTCTGGGCTATAGGTCCGGTTCCGGGGATTAACTCGATGATAAACTCGATATCCCGATCTGGGGGCATACCGGGTAGATCATCCGGGAACACATCAGGATATCGACAAACGACCCTGATCTGATCCAAGGTGGGTTTGGCTAGGCTTTGGTTACAGGTAAAATTTCGGGGCATCTTTTCAGATATGTGTTCGACTATTATTCCGGTGCTACTAGTCATGGTGATGGCCTTCTTGGCACAATCAATCAGTCCATGATGTTTCGCCATCCAGTCCATTCCCAGGACTACTTCCATTCCTTTGGCTCCCAGAACAATCAAATTTGCATAGAAATCTATTTCATGTATTCTGATTGGCACATCTTTGCAAATTTTTCTAGCTTTAGTTGTTGATCCAGGTATTTGAACTATCATGACATGCTTCAAACTGATGGGTTGAATCTTACTAGTGCATGCAAAATCTTCGGTAATGAATGAATGCGATGCTCCAGAATCAAACAGCACTCTCGCGGGTATTGAGTTAACAGAGAACATACCCAGCACAACGTCTGGGGCTTCTGGGCTTCTTCGCATTCATGTGGTAGAGGCGGCCGTTGCGGTTGTTCGGGTTGTTGGGGGCGAACTTCTTGTTGGTGGTGACACGACGCTGCTGTTGCGCAGGGCCCGAGGTGTTGGCGGCAGTCTTGGCGAGCTTCTTGGGGCACTCATAGGAGAAGTGCCCGGCCACTCCGCACTCGTAGCAGTTGTAGGTGGACTTGTCCTTGGGGGTGATGGGAACAGCGTTGCTCCCAGTCCTTGGAGCAGTGTTGGAGTTATTGTTGGGGGCGCGAGGTGGGGCGCGGTTGAAGTTGCTGTTGTTGTTGTAGTTGGTGTGTCCTCCTGACCTGGGGTTTCCTCCACTCCGGTTCTGGTAACTCGGACGTGGATTCTGCATCGGGGGCTTGTTGTTTCTTGGGGTGAACCCTCCACCTGAGTTGGGGCGATACTTGTGGTTGTTGCTGGGCCCACTCTGGTTCATCATACGGCGCTTGCGGTTCTCATTGGCTTGGTGTATCTTCCCCTCCATCTGAATGGCGGAGTCAACGAGTGCTTCTAAGTCAGCAAAGGGGATGTTGATCAGCACACCGCATCTCATCATGCAGTCCATTCAGAAACCTCTCCTTCCTCTTCTCGACGGTGTCCGTCTCATCCGGGGCGTACCTTGACAAAGTGAGGAACTTGTCGCGGTATTCCACCACGGTCATTCTGCCTTGCTTCAGTTCCCTGAACTCATCCCTCATCTTCTTAATCAAACCCGGGGGCACATGATACTTGCTAAACTTGAGTTTGAAGTCTTCCCAAGTCATCAGGTTCCCCGCATGTAAGGCGCGGGTACTTGTCCACCATGCACGTGCAGGTCCAGCCAGATAGTGGGTGGCGAACAACACCTTCTCGTTGTCCTCCACTCCGGCAACCTCGAGATTGTTCTCCATAGTCTGGAGCCAATCATCAGCATCGAGGGGTTCCTCTGTCTTGTTGAACACAGGTGGGTTAGTGTTCTGGAAGTTTTTCAGCTTTGACCCTGGGTGGTCGTGGTTTCCGTGGCCTTGATTGCCCTGAGCAAGTTGTTGAAGTGCAGCTAGGTTGGCTTGCCTTTCAGCTCTCTCAACTTCTCTATCAGCCAACATCTGTTGCAGCATCTGCAGCATTGCCTCCTGAGTCATGTTGCGAGTTGGGGGTGCCATCTGAACATTGATAGGGATCATGAGATAAGAGGGAAATGTCTATGGCTCATTTTGGGGTAAAATACAACTTAACTTGATTCATAATAATAATAATATTACACACACACAAACATAGTCATGGAGGTAGCACATATTACAAGCCAAATGTTCAGGAGGGTTTTAAGAACCCTTTCAACAAACTACGATACATGGGGCGGGTACAAAGGACCAATACATAACACGGGGCGCAAGTGCTCAGACGGGACTACTCGCCATCGACGTTGATAGGGTAGACATTGTCTACCCCGGCATCGAGGTGCTCGTGGCCATCCTCGTAAGGGTGGAACTCCAGGTCATCGTCTTCCTCCTCCTCGTAGTCGTCGTCGTTGCTGACGTAGGAGTAGCCGTCCCCCTGGATGTTCTCCCCTTCTTCTTCGCCCTCCAGCTCCTGGATCTGCTCAGCTTGGGCAGCGATGGTCGCCTTCAGGGTGGCGATCCTTGCCTTCAGGCGGTTGATGGCGTGATCCTTCTTCTGGTTGGCACGGCGGAGTGCCCTGCGTTCTCCGGCGATGACCTTGATGGTCTCCGCCTGCTGCGCCAACTGGATGTGAGTGTGGTTGGCGTATTCGCGGGAGTTGTCGAGGTCGATGCGGGTCTCGCTCAGCATGAAGTCCAGATGGTCAACATGGTGGCGAAGCTGCGGGTGTGACGGCAGGTTCATTGGCACTCCGAGTGAGTTGTGCCTTGCATAGTGCACAAAGCGACTGTCGGTGAAGTCCATGAAGTTTTGCCCGCACAGACGTGCGAGTCCTTCCTGAAGTCCCCTTGCGAGACCATCCGCCCAGTTGTTCTCCCTGAAGGAGAACTGGATCCTTGCGCTCATTGGGAGCGTGAACCTCCCACGAAGGTCCACCATGATCACCCACTGAAGTTGACCACCGGGTTGGTCATTCAGCATTCCGCCAAAGACTTCCGGTGGTGGGCGCCCGAGGAACTCGGAGAGGGAGAAGAGGTCCCTCTCGAAGATGATTTCTCCACCGTTCCCCAACTGATAGAACTCAGTCTGGAGAAAGGGCTGCGCGTCCACAACGTGATCCATCTGTAGAGAGATGAGATGATTAAGTTAGATAAGTGCAAGTGTTCCCAATTTTTAATTCTATTAGAAGAAGGGCATGAATTTAAGGTTTGTAAAAGACTCTTCAAGGTAAGAAGGTGAATAAGATTTTCATAACTAGTCAACTCATGAAATTTGAAACTAAGTTTTTGAGCGTCCATTCTAACTAGGGTCTCCTAAGGTCAAACAATGGCTCTGATACCAACTTGTCAACACCCGGGTTTTTAAGTCCAGATGCCTATTATGCCATACATCGCAATCCCAGGAATAATGTTTTTGCGAGACATAATAGTAAGTAGCATAGAGTCATCATTTATTACAACACATATTGTCTTACAACCATAGATCACATGATCCAATATTACACGAATATAATGTTCAACATCACAAATAGTAGCGGAAGCGAAGTAGTAGTGGACGATATATTCCACAGTAACGCTTGACGTTAGAAGACGATCCTAGTTATCGTAGACGTCCCGTTGTCCGTCATCCTGATACTGGTGCTCTCCTTCATAGTCTGGCATTTGAATAGCCAGGGCAAAGCCATGAGTACTTTTAAAGTACTCGCAACTAACTCTAAGATAAATACTCATTAAGTGTAAAGGGGTGCTAAGCTCTAGGTTTATTTGCATAAAGCCAAGTTTTAGTTTCATAAATCTTTGGTAAAGCCTAAATCATGTGCTAGACTAACTCAAGTGGGAACATTAGTGTCATTCCCACAACTCATTATGGATCACCATAATGTCACCTTTCAAACCACCATTCATTTCTAGAACCAAAACATTTTAATGATAACGGAGATAGTATGGCCTTTCCAATCGTCCGTAACCGTGGACACGGCTATTCGAATAGGTTTAACACTCTGCAGAGGTTGTACTCTTGTGCCACAACTTTTGATTTCATCCGTCGAGGATAACCTCGAATCATCGTAACACGCACGCGGATCATCAATCGAAACCTTTCACTTATATATGCTAGTATGAGCACCTCTCCCCATGAGCTTGGCCTCCCGGTGAAAACCGCAGCCAACCCGGGAACTGCACAGGGCTTGGGCCGTATATTCACCTCATTTCAACATCAATCCACAAGTAACGGAGGCAGCCGCAGCGTAACCCCTATGATGTTTGTTCAGAGGGAACCCATACTAAAATACACAAGTTTCTAGTTAAGCCCTACCCATAATCAGGTATTGTGGGGGTACTTGTATAATTGGAAAGGTATCGCATTCAAACTCAATCATCTATTTTGTCAAAAATCACCATCTTCTCTTGGTCATATTCACCTTCAAAAATCTTTCACTTCAATTCATTTCACAAATGTTCCCATCTAGAGTAGTCAATTTTAATTGATTAGCACTAGCCACTATGTGATGGGGGTGCTATCTAGCTTTATTTGCTTAGGCTAACTTTGATACTCTTGTTCTAATCTAGACAAGGGAATCATAAATCAAAAGGGTACCTTGGAATAAATAAGCAAAAGCAATTGTAAGTAAAAACATGGGATAGGTAATACATAAAAGTAAAGTGTGATGGTGCCTTTGCTCTTGTAGAGCTAAGCACTTGTGTTTAGCAAGGGTTAGCTTGCCTTGAGTTGGGTAGTTATCGAAGTTCTCTTCTTCTTCCTGAGAGTAGCCCTCCTCTTCTTGGTATTCCTCGTTACTAGCGTCTATATACGAATACGAGGTATAAATACTAAACCAAGCTCACATTCTAAACTAGAGGCACTCAAAATAGTTCACACACTAGTCCTATCATCAATCAAACATGGCATGGTGGATTTATTTGGATTTGTCTTTATTAGAAAGAAAATAATTTCCTCTCATTATTCCTATTTCTTAGATTTGATAAGTAGGTCTTTAAAGGATTCCATTTCTTTGCATTACTTAAAAATTAAGATTTAATCTCTCCATATAATAATAGGGTATGAAATATAGGTTGACCCCAAAGTCAACATTTCATATCTATTATATGTGAGTTCAATTTACTTGAAGTGTTATACTTCACATAGTTTTAAAACTTAGCATTTAAATGAATTAAAATCTCTAAGTAATAATTCTCAAGGGTTCATTAGCCTAAGTCATTCCCCCTGGTTATTAGTACTTAGGATCAAAATTTAAATGAGAGGTAATTCTCATATTGGGGTTGAGTTTGAATTCCACTTAAAAATGCTCTAGAATTGACTACATAGCCATTTTATTTGATCTAGTCCATGATCATACAAACAACAGGGCTATGTTATTGCATAATCAATTAGAGGACATCATTTGTGATTTATTAGAGTTGGAATTACTTCAAAATCTATTCTAGTTGATTTTTAAATAAAGTTTGAAAGTGTAAAAGTCCCTGTCTTGTCTTTTTTTGTCAAATTAAATCTATAACGAAAATGGAGATGGGGCCAGTGGCATTGGATGGGTAATTTTATGGGCTTTCCAACGGTATAAAATTTGCTAGATTTGGTTTGGTAGAATTTAAACTATTCAATTTTTACTAAACATTCAGCAGAGCAATTTGAATTAAAGAATAAACCAGATTTGAATTTTTGGGCTGGGCGGGAAAAGTAAATGGGCCGAAACGAAATTCGGCAGCACTTCGCAGCCCAACACGCGGCTGGCGCGCTCGGGCCGCGCTGACAGGGTGGGGGCCACCTGTCGGCGCCTATTTAAACGCCGAACCGGTATGCGAAAGAATGGCCGTAGGATTAGAACAGAGATCTACGGCTGGGGAGCGTCGTCGTCACCGACGGGATTCCGACGAGGGCACGGCGGCGGTAGGGGGTCGGGGAGCCTACCAGGCCGATGCAGGACTCAGGCAGTATGCGCGGTGAAGGTGTAGTCGATGAGGAAGAGGTTGGGAGCAGCGGCGGCGCTTGGGGTGGCGCCAATCGTCGACGGTGAGCTGCGTCCCCCGGCGGCTCCGATCTTGAAATTGCTCCTCCTCCGGCGGCAATCGAACGAGCTAAGGTGGTGAGGATGATCAGTGGTGAGAGGGGAGTCGAGTGGTGTGAGAGGAGCTTGCTGGGAGGGCCTCTATTTATAGCGGCGAGGGTGCCGTGGGGTGCGGCAAGGGCGCGGCCATGGCGTGGCGGTTCCAGCGAGCGAAAGGGCAAGCGAAGGACGGGAGCGTGTAGGCCTTGTCCTGGAGATGCTCAAGGAGTAGCTGGCGCGGCAAAAGGGGGATGGGATCGCTCGGGCGCGTGCAATGTCCATCACTGGGCGCGCGGCATCATTTCGTCTCGGGCGACGGCGACGGTGCAGGGCAGGCACGGGCGTTCGTCTAGCTTGTAGAGGGTGCAGAGGCGATGCTCGAGGCGGTGCTAGGGATGCAGGGCGAGGACGGCAGCGGTCGAGTGCGTGGCGTCCTTGCGCGTCCAGGGCGTGATCACCACGCTGGCTGGCACGTCCTGGCGCGTTTTGGACACGGGCGTTCTGGGCAGTGCCGTGCAATGGCGATCGATTCAGTGGTACGGGCGTGATCCTTATGTATCATAGATGCTCAAGGACATGGAGGAACGACAAGGGAGTGGCCAGGGAGATGGGTGCCAAAGGTGGCCGGCATGGCATTGTGTAGCATGTTTTAGGGTTTCTCCTCCACTTTAATCGGCCATGCAAGTACTGGGCTAGAGGCAGGGGGTGTAGGGGAGGCTGATGATCACTTTGCCAAAGTGGTTTAGGGTCAAAACTGCTGGATAATAGCATGTATCACTTAGTCTAGATGCTGCCTGCCACCTGTTCGACAGAATGCCCGCAAGAAACTTTCTTTCGAATTTTGCAAATCTTTTTGGTGATACTCATTTATATAAATATTGTGATGTATTGGTGGTGGTGGCACTCAATTTGGAATTGATTTGCAAGTTTTCAAAATTTGGGGTGATCTTCTCCTCTCTCTCGGGTTCCCTCTTTGCCCTCTTATTCTGGTCAACCTAGTCAACTTTAGGGAGGGTGGTCAACACCAAAGTTACTCACCTTGACATGGTCTTGGATGACCTGGCTTTAGTTGACCTTGCTTAGTTCAAGATTTGAGAAATACAGAGGGGTAAAGAGGGGAAGAAAATATTTTTGGGAGATGTGACCATTATCACATGTGTGAAGAATTCTTGATTTCTTTTGGTTTGATTCTTGATCCAAGGATGCAAAAGGGTTAGTTTATCACATTGAAGTATTTTAGAAGCGATGGGGCAAGCTAACTTGGCCTTGGTTGAGGATTGGTTATTTTACATAGAGGGTATGTGAGTGAGAGAGGGGTTTTTCCCAATTTCTTTATTTCTCCCCAATTTAGGGTTTAGTGAACTTAGTTAGGGTTCACATAGTAAGGTTTACACATACTAACACTCATCATGGCAATTGCACAAAAGGAAAATCACTCAAATGCATTTATCTATATGTGGCCCTATATGCATAGAAAAAGTTTTTGTTAATTGCAAAATTTTGAGTTTGGGGAATTTCTCTTTCTTGTTTATTATTGTTGAAACTTGAGATGTTACAAAATCATACCATCGAAGTCGAGGTTTTTCGCCGCCTTACGGTGCATCGCCTTCTGCATGGTATCCTCGCCCGTCACCATCCCACCACCCGCATCCACACCAAACCTCCCACTCCTCCTAACCGGAGTGACATACCCACCATGGCATTCACTCGACGGTACAGGAGTGGGTGGCGGCTGAACAACCGCACCCCTATGTCGCTGTGAAAGCGACACACAGGGTGTTGATACGTCTCAAACGTATCGATAATTTCTTATGTTCCATGCTTGTTTTATGACAATACCTACATGTTTTATACATACTTTATGTCATATTTATGCATTTTCCGGCACTAACCTATTAACAAGATGCCGAAGAGCCAGTTGCTGTTTTCTGCTGTTTTTGGTTTCAGAAATCCTAGTAAGGAAATATTCTCGGAATTGGACGAAATCAACGTCCAGGATCTTATTTTTCCACGAAGTTTCCAGAAGTCCGAAAGGGAAACGAAGTGGGGCGACGAGGCGCCCACACAACAGGGCGGCGCGGCCAAGGCTTGGGCCGCGCGGCCCTGGCGTGTGGGGCCCTCGTGGCGCCCCCTGACCTACCCTTCCGCCTACTTAAGCCTTCGTCGATAATAACTCCAGTACCGAGAGCCACGATACGGAAAACCTTCCAGAGACGCCGCCGCCGCCAATCCCATCTCGGGGGATTCAGGAGATCGCCTCCGGCACCCTGCCGGAGAGGGGAATCATCTCCCGGAGGACTCTTCACCGCCATGGTCGCCTCCGGAGTGATGTGTGAGTAGTTCACCCCTGGACTACGGGTCCATAGCAGTAGCTAGATGGTCGTCTTCTCCTCATTGTGCTATCATTGTTGGATCTTGTGAGCTGCCTAACATGATCAAGATCATCTATTTGTAATGCTACATGTTGCGTTTGTTGGGATCCGATGAATATTGAATGCTATGTTATGTTGATTATCAATCTATCATCTATGTGTTGTTTATGATCTTGCATGCTCTCCGTTATTAGTAGAGGCTCTAGCTAAGTCGTTACTTGTAACTCCAAGAGGGAGTATTTATGCTCGATAGTGGGTTCATGCCTCCATTAAATCTGGGACAGTGACAGAAAGTTCTAAGGTTGTGGATGTGCTGTTGCCACTAGGGATAAAACATCAATGCTATGTCTAATGATGTATTTGTTGATTACATTATGCACCATACTTAATGCAATTGTCTATTGTTTGCAACTTAATACTGGAAGGGGTTCAGATGATAACCTGAAGGTGGACATTTTAGGCATAGATACATGCTGGATAGCGGTCTATGTACTTTGTCGTAATGCCCAATTGAATTTCACACTACTCATCATAACATGTATGTGCATTGTCATGCCATCTTTATTTGTCAATTGCCCAACTGTAATTTGTTCACCCAACATGCTATTTCTTATGGGAGAGACACCACTAGTGAACTGTGGACTCCGGTCCAATCTTTACATCGAATACAATCTACTGCAATACTCGTTCTACTGTTTTCTGCAAACATCATCATCCACACTATACATCTAATCCTTTGTTATAGCAAGCCGGTGAGATTGACAACCTCACTGTTAAGTTGGGGCAAAGTATTTTGGTTGTGTTGTGCAGGTTCCACGTTGGCGCTGGAATTCCTGGTGTTGCGCCGCACTACACTCCGCCGCCATCAACCTTCAACGTGCTTCTTGGCTCGTACTGGTTCGATAAACCTTGGTTTCTTACTGAGGGAAAACTTGCCGCTGTACGCATCACACCTTCCTCTTGGGGTTCCCAACGAACGAGTGCTTTACCGTCACAAGCAGCAAAGCTTTTTCTATCGCCGTTGCCGGGGAGATCAAGACACGCTGCAAGGGGAGTCTCCACTTCCAATCTCTTTACTTTGTTTTTTTGTCTTGCTTTATTTTATTTACTTCTTTGTTTGCTGCATGATATCAAAATACAAAAAAAAAATTAGTTACTTGTTTTACTTTATTTACTATCTTGATTGCGTTCTCAATATCAAAAACACAAAAAATTAGTTACTTGTTTTACTTTACTTAATTCCATGCATGTTTTTATTTCACTAGTTAGGCTTAATGGAAAACAACAAAAATATTAGAGATCTTTATAGTATTTATCTTGAGTTAGGACATGAGGTTTTTGAAGAGAAAATTTAAAAAACCTATGGAACTTTATATGCGTGCTAATGGCAATGTTATTAGTATGAATGCTTTGAACACTATTATTGCTAATGCTATGGAAGAATTTAAGCTTGGGGAAGCTGGTTTTGATGAGCATGATATTTTTAGTCCCCCAAGCATGGAGGAGAAAATTTACTTTGATGATACTTTGCCTCCCATTTATGATGATAGTGGTATTTTGGTGCCACCTACTATGGAGGATAAAGTTTATTATGATTATACTATGCCTCCTATATTTGATGAGAATAAAAATGATAGCTACTTTGTTGAATTTGCTCCCACTACAATTAATAAGAATGACTATGCTTATGTTGGGAGTAGTAATTATTTTATGCATGAGACTCATGATAAGAATGCTTTATGTGATAGTTATATTGTTGAGTTTGATTATGATGCTACTGGAAATTATTATGAGAGAGGAAATTATGGTTGTAGAAGTTTTCATGTTACTAAAACACCTCTCTATATGCTGAAAATCTTGAAGTTACTCGTGTTTTATCTTCCTATGCCTGTCACTTTGCTCCTCATGAATTCATTCGTGTACAAGATTCCTTTTCATAAGAAGTGGGTTAGGCTTAAATTTGTTTCATACTTGCTTTTTGATGCTCTCTTTGCTTCAACTCTCATCCTTATGTGAGCATCATTAAAATTACTGAGCCCATCTTAATGACTATAAAGAAAGCACTTCTCGGGAGATAACCCATGTAATTATTTTGCTACTGTTTTGTTGTGTCTTGGAAGTTGTTACTACTGTAGCAACCTCTCCTTATCTTTATTTTGTTGCATTATTGTGCCAAGTAAAGTCTTTGATAGTAAGGTTCATACTAGATTTGATTACTGCGCAGAAACAAATTTCTTGCTGTCACGAATTTTAGCAGTAGTCTCTGTAGGTAACTCAGAAAAATCTGCCAATTTACGCGAGTAATCCTCAGATATGTACGCAACTTTCATTAAATTTGAGCATTTTCATTTGAGCAAGTCTGGTGCACCTAAAAAAGTTCGTCTTTACGGACTGTTCTGTTTTGACAGATTCTGCATTTTATTTCGCATTGCCTATTTTGCTATGCTTGATGGATTTTTCGATTCCATTAACTTTCAGTAGCTTTGTGCAATGTCCAGAAGTGTTAAGAATGATTATGTCACCTCTGAACATGTGAATTTTGATTATGCACTAACCCTCTAATGAGTTGTTTTGAGTTTGGTGTGGAGGAAGTTTTCAAGGATCAAGAGAGGAGGATGATACAATATGATCAAGGAGAGTGAAAGCTCTAAGCTTGGGGATGCCCCGATGGTTCATCCCTGCATATTTCAAGAAGACTCAAGCATCTAAGCTTGGGGATGCCCAAGGCATCCCCTTCTTCATCGACAACATTATCAGGTTCCTCTAGTGAAACTATATTTTTATTCCATCACATCTTATGTGCTTTACTTGGAGCGTCTGTATGTTTTTGTTTTTGTTTTATTTGAATAAATTGGATCCTAGCATTCATTGTGTGGGAGAGAGACACGCTCCGCTGTTGCATATGGACAAATATGTCCTTAGCTTTACTCATAATGTTCATAGCGAAGGTTGATACTGCTTCGTTAATTGTTATATGGTTGGAAACGGGAAATGCTACATGTGGTAATTGGTAGAATGTCTTGAATAATTTGATACTTGGCAACTGTTGTGCTCATATGGATCATGTTTAAGCTCTTGCATCATATACTTTGCACCTATTAGTGAAGAAATACATAGAGCTTGCTAAAATTTGGTTTGCATGATTGGTCTCTCTAAGGTCTAGATATTTTCTAGTAAGGGTTTGAACAACAAGGAAGACAGTGTAGAGTCTTATAATGCTTGCAATATGTTTTTATGTGAGTTTTGTTGTACCTGTTCATACTTGTGTTTGCTTCAAACAACCTTGCTAGCCTAAGCCTTGTATTGAGAGGGATTACTTCTCATGCATCCAAAATCCTTGAGCCAAAAACTATGCCATTTGTGTCCACCATACCTACTTACTACATGGTATTTCTCTGCCATTCCAAAGTAAATCACTTGAGTGCTACCTTTAAATTTCTATCCTTTATCTTTGCAATATATAGCTCATGGGACAAATAGCCTAAAAACTATTGTGGTATTGAATATGTATTTATGTATCTTATTTCTTATTAAGTTGCTTGTTGAGCGATAACCATGTTCCTGGGGACGCCATCAACTACCCTTTGTTGAATATCATGTGAGTTTCTATGCATGTTCGTCTTGTCTGAAGTAAGGGTGATTTATCATGAGTTGAATGGTTTGAGTATGCATATTGTTAGAGAAGAACATTGGGCCTCTAACTAAAGCAATGATTCATGGTGGAAGTTTCAGTTTTGGACAATAATCCTCAATCTCTTATGAGAATATTATTTGTTGTTGAATGCTTATGCATTAAAGAGGAGTCCATTATCTGTTGTCTATGTTGTCCCGGTATGGATGTCTAAGTTGAGAATAATCTAAAGCGAGAAATCCAATGCGAGCTTTCTCCTTAGACCTTTGTACAGGCGGCATAGAGGTACCCCTTTGTGATACTTGGTTAAAACATATGTATTGCGATGATAATCCATGTAAATCCAAGCTAATTAGGACAAGGTGCGGGCACTATTGGTATACTATGCATGAGGCTTGCAACTTGTAGGATATTTTATACATAACACATATGCTTTATTACTACCGTTGACAAAATTGTTTCTTGTTTTCAAAATAAAAGCTCTAGCACAAATATAGCAATCAATGCTTCCCTCTTCGAAGGGCCATTCTTCTACTTTATGTTGAGTCAGTTTACCCACTTCCTTCTATCTTAGAGGCAAACACTTGTGTTAACTGTGCATTGATTCTTACATACTTGCATATTTGCATTTATCATATTACTTTATGTTGACAATATCCATAAGATATACATGTTACAAGTTGAAAGCAACCGCTGAAACTTAATCTTCCTTTGTGTTGCTTCAATGCCTTTACTATGAATTTATTGCTTTATGAGTTAACTCTTATGCAAGACTTATTGATGCTTGTCTTGAAAGTACTATTCATGAAAAGTCTTTGCTATATGATTCAATTGTTTACCATTTTCTTTACCATTGCTTCGAATCGCTGCATTCATTACATGTGCTTACAATAGTATTGATCAAGATTATGATAGCGTGTCACTTCAGAAATTATCTTTGTTATCGTTTACCTACTCAGGACGAGTAGGAACTAAGCTTGGGGATGCTGATACGACTCCAACGTATCGATAATTTTTTATGTTCCATGCTTGTTTTATGACAATACCTACATGTTTTATACATACTTTATGTCATATTTATGCATTTTCCGGCACTAACCTATTAACAAGATGCCGAAGAGCCAGTTGCTGTTTTCTGCTGTTTTTGGTTTCAGAAATCCTAGTAAGGAAATATTCTCGGAATTGGACGAAATCAACGCCCAGGATCTTATTTTTCCATGAAGCTTCCAGAAGTCCGAAAGGGAAACGAAGTGGGGCGACGAGGCGCACACACAACAGGGCGGCGCGGCCAAGGCTTGGGCCGCGCGGCCCTTGTCGTCGTGGTGAACGAGCAGATGCCATAGGATGGCTTAAGTTGGGGCCGAATGGGCGCTAGAGGATTCGGGGAAGGGTTTGCGATTAGATGGGATGAACTTCCGGATGCTTTCCTCAAGAACACAACCAAAGGCAGGTATGCAAGAAGAAAGACAAGAGGAAGAACTCTGCTCTAGATCGCTTGCTTCATTGATCTCAACATGGTTACAGGTTTCTGGGCGTACATGAGCGTCTAGGGATCGACCATCCCGAATACGGGTGTGCCCCCTCTCCTTATATAGGGGAGAAGGTGGCCTACAGAGCAAGGAACCCTAATGGCATCTTTGACTGGACAAACTACTTTAGAAAGCTACTTTAATCATGGATGACGCCGGGGTCTTCTTTAATCAGGGACGCTGACGTCCTCCGGCTTCTTTCAACGTCACCCCTCTCTTTGGCGCCAGGGCTCCGATTAAAGTCACTTTGCTTAGCTCATTCTTGTCTTCTAGCTCTGAAGAGAATCTTTGACCGGTCTTGCCGACATGCCCTTCCTTCCGGTATCTTCTTCATCCGGTTCCGATATACCCCTCTGGGGATACCGGTCTGCCTTTACTTAGCCAAGCTCTTATCTTTGTGCTCCGGTAAGAATATTAAATCGGTATCTTGATCGCTCAAACCATCCGGTTTGGCATGCCTTTGGCATACCGGGGGTCATCCCCCCAACATTAGTCCCCGAAGCTGGTATAGTCTGACGGATTTTATCCTACAGACCATGCCAGGTTCTCATATCATAAGATACCGGTTTAATCATTCCGGCGTTTAACTTGGATCCGGCATCTTTGCCCGGACTTACGTTTTCTCTCTTTACGTGGTATCTCCCGGCATCTTTTTGTCCGGTATCTTTAGCATTTACTCTTTCCTCGACGAAGTCGAGATTTTCTCGGGCCCCGCGCCTGTCAGTGACATGCGCACTGTTAACTGTCGCGCCAGTGTCAGGGGTCACTTCCCTTCGACTTCTGCGCGTGTATTAAATGCTCCACAGCGGATCCCAGTCACTGTTCCGGATCCTTGTGCACCTTCCTGTGGCTTTTCGTTTCCTTGCGTGTATCACCGCGCCACGTGGCGGCCCGTGGTGCGAACCGTCGCGGCCCGCGGAGCGAACCGCTGCGGCCCGACGGTTTTCGGCCCACCTTCTCTCTTCCTTTATAAGGCAGAACCGCCCCCTCTTCTTCCTCTTCTCGCATTCTCCGCTCTCTCGCGCACTGTGCCTCTTGATCTCTGCGCCTCCGCCGTTCTCCGTCCGCCGTTGTTCGCTCAAGCCCTGCCGTCCGGTGAACTTGCTCCACTTCTTCGCCGGACTTCACCGCGCGGAGATTCTTCGCAGCGTTCCTCTAGCGACCGCAGCATTCACGCTTCCTCGAGCTCTTCTCCGCTCCGCCGTCGACGGAACTCCTTGGCGACCGCAGGCCCACTACTTCACCGGCGAACCTCTTCTGCAGTGACTGTGCCGCCTCAGGTTAGGTCTAATCTAAGTTTGCTTCCCTTTTGCTCGTTTTCTAGATCTTGGGTCGATAGTGTATTTATTTCCCCTTTTCTTTTGATTTTTCTCTTACTCGTAGATCTTCGCGCGGGGGCAAATTGTGGGATTCCTGTTTTTCTGCACCTAACCTTATGTCTAGCGAGGAGTCTTCCTCTGCCTCCTCCTCTGCTTCTTCTTCTGCCTCTTCTTCGGCTTCTTCTTCCGGTAGCCGGCGTAGCCAATCTTCTGATAGATCAACCGCCGATCCTGTTCCGATGGATACCGACTCCGGTAGCCACCAAGAATCCGGTAGCTCTAGCCAAGCTTGCGGTGTAGATCCTTCCGGTGTGACACGTGGAGCCTGGATGGGCTCCAATGTTACCCAGTATGAGATTGACTGGCTATACCGGTCCCGTAGGATTCCGGAGGGAGTAACCTGCCGGCTTCCTGGCGACGAGATTGAACCGGTGCTTGAGCCCGGTGAACACGTCGTTTTTCTTGCTCACTTTGAGCGCGGCTTCGGCCTTCCTGTCTCCGAGTTCTTCCGGAAGTTCTTAGATTTCTACGATATTCAACCTCACCATCTTCCCGGCAATGCCGTTTTTTACCTTTCCTGCTTTGCCACCTTCATGGAGGCTTATATTGGCATTCTTCCCATTCGCGAGACATTTGCCCGCTTCTTTGCTCTACGGATCAATTCCGTTCAGGGCAAGGAAATCCCTAAGCCCAAACCCCCCGTTCAATGCGGGTCTTGCACCATCGGCTCCCGCCAAGGGAGCCCTTTCTTCAAATTTTCCGGTCTCGAATCATGCCGGTTATGGCAAGGGACCTTCTTCTACGTGAAGAACAACGGCGCCGCAAATCTCATCGATCTGCCGCCTTTCAACCTGGCGCCGCCCAGTAGAGCCAACTGGAGCTACAACCCGAAGTCAGATCATATCGAAACCAACCGGGTGGTACGCTTCATGGCGAACCTGGTGAAGGAGACTAACATCTGCTCCGATGATATTATCCGCACCTTCCAAGCGCCGGCAGCATAAGATGAGCGAGATGTATGGTCCTGGTGATCCCACCAAGATCACCGGCCTTCCTCTCAGCAAGAAGGACGTCGTCCGCAAGGCTAGGCAGATCTGCCAGACTGCCATGCCGGATGATTGGGAATGGGGCCTCCTGCCTCTCAGTACTACTAACCCTCCGACCCAAGAAGTAAGAGACTACGCAACTCGGGTCGGCTTACCTGTAACTTTTTGCTGTTATTAACCTTCTTTTTACTTGTTTCAGGCCAAGGACCGCTTCCCCTCTATTCACGCAGAGCGACGAGGCCCCTGCGTGAAGCGTGCCCTAGATTCTGTTGACCCGGATCCTTTCATCCGTTGGCAGGACCTGAAGATGGGCAAGACCAAAGCTTCGCGCCTCGGCCCGTCCGTGCCGGAACCAACCGGTTCCTCGGACGACTTGACCTTGATCGAGGTACTTTTCTTTTTCGATTTCTTATACTTTTTTCATTAGTGCTCCTTAGTAGATGTTCTCTTAGCTATCTCGAACCCGTAGATCCACGAGCACGCGCCGCCCCTGCAAGCCGAGGCCGGTCACGAGTTCGTGGACAAGCTCATGGCCCAGGGCCAGAAGAACAAGGTGCCGGCATCTGACGCCGGTTCCAGCCAGGCCCCTCCCCCGAAGCGCTTCCGGACGGAGCCTTTGGGGCAGAAGGAAGTAGGTGTGAGGCGCTACAAGCGCAAGCAAATGCCGACCTCCTCTGGGTAAGCTTCCGTTTTCTTGCGTGTTTCTTTTTACCAAGTTCTTTTGCCGGTTGCTTTTTTTTCCAACTCTTTTCTTTTTCTTTCGTCCAGCCCTGCGCTCAAGCTTGGCCCAAGGCCTGAGGGCTCTGAAGGTACCGCGAGGACCTCAACCCCTCCTCCTCACTCAAGCCCGGCACCATCTGGTGCCGGCAACATCTCTGCCTCCCCTCTGGGGGGCACTTCAAGTTCGGGGCGCGCGGCCCCTACACCGCCAGAACACCGCGCGGAGGAGGACTTTGTCTCCCCTCCTGAAAACCAAGACACCGGCGCCAGCAACATCGGCGCCGAGGAAGAAGCTGCCGGGCGGGCGGAACCTCTGGTTCCTCCCGTCCTTGAAAAGAAGAAGAAGACTTCCGCGCCGGAAACTTCCGTGCCGGAAAGTTCCAACTTGGGTGACGCGCCTAGCGCTCCCCCTTCTCCAAGAACTGCTCCAACGCCACCACCGGATGCTTCTCGCACCGAGCCAGCCGGCGCCACTCCAACTCCGCCGCCGCCCAAGACCTCAAAGCTCATCAAGGGAAAGGCGACGGCCTCCAGCGCCCCCTCCGGCTGTCCGCAGCCCTTGGTGCTGCACGTTTCCCGCACCGCCAGCACTGCCAGCGAGAAGGCCACCGGCCTACTTGGCCGGATCACTGAATTCCAGCGCGAAGGCCGGGAGCTGGGGCATCTGCTGCCCTACGCTCAGAAGTGGAACGCCGCGGACATGTCCCCGGCGACCCGCGGTATGGGCAAGGACAGGCTGCCGGCGCCTGACCCTGTTGGAGATCGGTCCTCCGAGGAGCACTTCATGCGGCTTCGTCGAGCCGTCAAGGAGTTGGATAGCGCGTGGTATGACGCTACGAACAACTTGATGGTAAGTTCCACCAACCCTCTTCAACTTTTACCGGTTTCCCTGCTTCCGGATCTTTTCTATCTTTTTTTTAACTTCATGCTGGTTTCTCTCTTTTTTGCTGAATCTTGTCTATCTTCCCAGTCCCCGAGTTTTGTGTTGAGAGCGTAGCTCTTAGCACGAAACTTAACTTAGAAACGCGCGAAACCGGCATAGCCAGTCCCCGAGTTTCGGGTTAAGATCTTTGTTCTTAGCACGAAACTTATCTTAGAAACGCGCGAAACCGGCCTAGCCAGTCCCCGAGTTTTGGGTTAAGATCTTTGTTCTTAGCGCGAAACTTATCTAATCTCTTTTTCTTGAACAACTCACGGCTGACGCTCGGAAGGTCCTCTTTGAGGAGCTTCTATGGGAGCACCGGGATCTTGCTGAGGCACATGACAAGTGCCAAGGTAAACTTTTTGTACCTCCGGCATCTTCTTACCGGAAAGTTTTCTTTCTCTTAACACTCATGATTTTGGTTTAACAGTCATCCCGGAAGCTTCTATTGAGGCCCTCAAGGCGCAGCTCGCCACCGCCCAACGTACGACTTCCTGTTTTCTGGTTGGCTTGCTCCTTCTTCATTTTACCGGCGCAACTTTTACTAACATTTTCTTTCCGGGTTCCAGAGGAAAAGGACCAGCTTATCCGGCAGCACCAGGAGGAGCTGAGAACCTAGAGGACCAGCTACCAGGAGCTCAAGGGTCAGCTCATCCAGCTTGGTCTTGACCATGCCAATGCGCTGAAGGCTGCCGAAGCCGATGCGGCGACCAAGCTGCACGAAGCGCTGGAGGATGCCGGCAACTCCAATGCGGTGTTGCAGGCTGAGCTGGAGGAGCTTGCCAAGGCGCGAAAGGCTGCTGAGGACAAGGCCGCGCGGCTGGAGGCGGAGCGGAAGGAGTATGACCGGCTAGTCATGCAAACTGATGCACATGCCTTCCGTAAGTTTCTTCCTTTTCCCTTTTCCGGTTTCTGCTTATAACCTTATTTCTTCTGGTTGCACTTTCTTAGTCTCTTTCTTTCTTCGTGTAGGTCTCTTCCTGGACTCCCAGGCGTTTGCCATGAAGAGGGTTGAAGAGCATCGCGTTGGCCAGGCCCACGAGAATCTTGGTGCGCCATGGGACCCCTATGACCATCTGGTTGCGCTGAACGCGCGGGTTTCCCATATGCGCGCCATAGATCGGAATCTTTCCGACATTCCTGATGTGGCTACCCAGCTCTTCAGGACTCTCTGGCCTGGAGAAGTGGTGCCAGACACCTTCTCCCTCATCAGCGACCGCCTCAAGGGTGCCGGCAGAAGGATCCGGGAGTGGCAGTGCTCTGCTGCCCGTGCCGGAGCAGACTCTGCGCTCCGCGTCGCCTGCTCCTGGTACCCGCAACTGGACCTGGACGCCCTCACCGGAGTGCGCGAAGATGCTAAAACCGATCTGGACCCGGTCCTTACCGCTAAGCGGCAGGATCGTGCATATCACATCGCGGAGTACGCCGACGTGCGCACCTTCATCCCCCCTCCTCCAGATGTCAAAGATTATCTGAGCGACGAGGAGGAAGGTGAAGGCGAGGAGGAGGCCGGAGCCGACGACGAGCCTCTAGATGGTCCTGGTGCTGGCGACGCTCCCCCTGAAGCCCCCGTCGCTTGATTATCTGCCGCTAACTATTTGCCTGTGAAATGCTTGTTGGTCCTGTTTGACTCAAAACACTATCAGTTAAATTCTACCCTGGTATGCCGGGGTTCGTGATGTAAAACTCTAAGTTCCCTTTTGGTTGTGGCACCACATTTTATGCCGGTATGTTATACCAGTAGTTAATTATCTTATGTTTGCCTTAACATATTTGCTTATTGTTTTACTTTTATCCTGCATTGCAAAGATTTCGGAATTGTTTCCGCATCCAATTCGATGCACACTTGGTTCTTTTGCCTTGGCTCTGCCTGCCTTCTCTGGGCGTTCTTTGGTGTATGAGCACAAGGTTCTTTTACCAAACAAGCATTTCCTTGAACTTAGAAATAACTCCGAAATTTTGCAAAAAACCGGCTTAGCCGGGGTTAGTTAAATTTTTCCGGATTGTTTGTTCCCACTCTCTCTTTTCGCAGTTCGCGTTCTTAATTGCTACCGGTTTATCTTGCTTGCCATGAAGCCGGTTTGCGGACAGCAGCAGAGTCGAAGACTCCGGTAGGTTTAGCACGCTACTAAACCGGAAAGAAAAAATGTTCACTAAGCAACCGGTGAACTGAAAAAATAAACATATTGCATGCAACTTTAGGGGTAGTCCCCGAGATTCATTCGAGGTTCCGACATTTTTTATTCATAGCATATAAGGTAGAAAAAGGAACTTCTTACTCCACAACTTCAAGAGTAGAAAGGACGCAACAGAGCTACGTTCCATGGACGCTTGCTCTCCTCTCCGGACCTGTCCGCCTTTCCTTTTTTCCACTCATGTGCATCGATCAAGTAATAAGCATCATTGGGGAGAGCCTTGCTCACCACGAAGGGACCTTCCCATGGGGGTGAAAGCTTATGCCGGCCTTCAGTGCGCTGCACTAGGCGCAGCACCAGGTCTCCTTCCCGGAATACTCTCGGGTTAACCTTCCGGCTATGATAGCGTCTGAGGTTTTGCTGGTAAATGGCTGTTCTTGCCAATGCCAACTCTCTTGCTTCTTCTAGCAAGTCCACATCATTTTCTCTGGCCTCTTTGACCTCTTGCTCGGTATAGAGCTGTACCCTTGGTGAGTCATGGATGATGTCGGTTGGTATGACCGCTTCTGCTCCGTATACCATGAAGAATGGAGTGTATCCGGTGGACCGGTTTGGAGTTGTTCTTATACTCCATAGTACTGATGGTAGCTCATCGAGCCAACACCCCGGTGACTTTTCGACCGCTTCGATGAGTCTTGGCTTGATACCGGAAAGTACCAAAGCATTCGTTCTTTCCACTTGGCCATTGCCTTGTGGGTGTGCCACTGAGCACAAATCCAACCGGATGCTGTTGTCCTCACAAAACCTTTTGAACTCACCTTGAGCAAAGTTGGTTCCATTGTCTGTGATGATGCTATGCGGGTAGCCATACCGCAAAATGACATCTTTTAAGAACTTCACCACTGTGCGCCCATCACACTTTGCGATAGGTTTCACTTCTAGCCACTTGGTGAACTTGTCTACCATGACCAAGATGTGAGTCATGCTGCTCCTTGCAGTTTTGAATGGGCCTACCATATCAAGGCACCAAACAGCAAACGGCCATGTTAGCGGTATGGTTTTTAAACCGGACGCTGGGGTATGATTTTGCTTGGCGTACCTCTGGCACCCATTGCATTTTCTTACCAAATCCTCAGCGGTTTCCAAAGCAGTGGGCCAATAGAACCGATGCCGGAATACTTTTGCTACCAGCGCCCTTGATGAAGCGTGGTGCCCACATTCTCCTTGATGAATTTCCTCAAGCATTTCTTTTCCTTCTTCCGGTTCCACACACCTTTGAAGGACACCGGTTACACTTCTCTTGTACACCTCGCCGTTGATGATGGTGTACGCTTTGGACCTCCTCTGGATCCTTCTGGATTCATTTTCGTCAACCGGCAAAGTGCCGTTGATCAGGAATTCCTTAATAGGTTTAACCCACAATGGTGCTTCCCGAACTAGAAACACCGGTGCGTCTATCTCCATGTTATCTGCCAGCATTGTTTCTTCCGGTATGGCTGCGACAGTCCCCGAGCTTGTCGGAACAGTCCCCGAGCTTGCCGGAACAGTCCCCGGGTTTCCTTCATCGATATCCATGGGCACTAAATGTGATTCCGGTACAAAAATTGATTCCGATTCCGGGCTTGGTTTGATTGATGGTTCTCTTAAGTGTGCCAAGGCTATTCCGGGAGGGATTTCTTGCCTAGATGAGCCCAGCTTGGACAAAGCATCCGCGGCTTCATTTTCCGCTCGCGGCACATGGTGAAACTCACAGCCCTCAAAGAAGCCGGCAATCTTTTGCACATTAAACCGGTACAAAGCCATGTTAGCATCCTTTGCGTCCCAATCTCTGGAACATTGCTGCACCATGATGGCGTGTAACTCACACGTTCGTTGGGAACCCCAAGAGGAAGGTATGATGCGCACAGCAGCAAGTTTTCCCTCAGAAAGAAACCAAGGTTTATCGAACCAGGAGGAGCCAAGAAGCACGTTGAAGGTTGATGGCGGCGGGATGTAGTGCGGCGCAACACCAGGGATTCCGGCGCCAACGTGGAACCTGCACAACACAACCAAAGTACTTTGCCCCAACGAAACAGTGAGGTTGTCAATCTCACCGGCTTGCTGTAACAAAGGATTAACCGTATTGTGTGGAAGATGATTGTTTGCAGAGAACAGTAGAACAAGTATTGCAGTAGATTGTATTTCAGTAAAGAGAATTGGACCGGGGTCCACAGTTCAATAGAGGTGTCTCTCCCATAAGACAAACAGCATGTTGGGTGAACAAATTACAGTTGGGCAATTGACAAATAAAGAGAGCATGACCATGCACATACATATCATGATGAGTATAGTGAGATTTAATTGGGCATTACGACAAAGTACATAGACCGCCATCCAACTGCATCTATGCCTAAAAAGTCCACCTTCAGGTTATCATCCGAACCCCTTCCAGTATTAAGTTGCAAAGCAACAGACAATTGCATTAAGTATGGTGCGTAATGTAATCAACAACTACATCCTTAGACATAGCATCAATGTTTTATCCCTAGTGGCAACAGCACAACACAACCTTAGAACTTTCATCATTGTCCTGTGTCAATGCAGGCATGAACCCACTATCGAGCATAAGTACTCCCTCTTGGAGTTACAAGCATCTACTTGGCCAGAGCATCTACTAGTAACGGAAAGCATGCAAGATCATAAACAACACGTAGATATAACTTTGATAATCAACATAACAAGTATTCTCTATTCATCGGATCCCAACAAACGCAACATATAGAATTACAGATAGATGATCTTGATCATGTTAGGCAGCTCACAAGATCCGACAATGATAGCACAATGGGGAGAAGACAACTATCTAGCTACTGCTATGGACCCATAGTCCAGGGGTAGACTACTCACACATCACACCGGAGGCGACCATGGCGGCGTAGAGTCCTCCGGGAGATGATTCCCCTCTCCGGCAGGGTGCCGGAGGCAATCTCCTGGATCCCCCGAGATGGGATCGGCGTTGGCGGGGTCTCTGGAAGGTTTTCCGTATCGTGGCTCTCGGTACTGGGGGTTTCGTCACGGAGGCTTTAAGTAGGCGGAAGGGTAGGTCAAGAGGGGGCACAGGGGCCCCAGACGACAAGGCCGCGCGGCCAAACCCTAGGCCGCGCCGCCCTGTAGTCTGGGCGTCTCGTGGCCCCACTTCGTTTCGTCTTCGGACTTCTGGAAGCTTCGTGGAAAAATAGGCCCCTGGGCGTTGATTTCGTCCAATTCCGAGAATATTTCCTTACTAGGATTTCTGAAACCAAAAACAGCAGAAAACAGCAACTGGCACTTCGGCATCTTGTTAATAGGTTAGTTCCAGAAAATGCACGAATATGACATAAAGTGTGCATAAAACATGTAGATAACATCAATAATGTGGCATGGAACCTAAGAAATTATCGATACGTCGGAGACGTATCAGCATCCCCAAGCTTAGTTCTGCTCGTCCCGAGCAGGTAAAACGATAACACAGATAATTTCTGGAGTGACATGCCATAATAATCTTGATCATACTATTTGTAAAGCATATGTAGTGAATGCAGCGATCAAAACAATGTATATGACATGAGTAAACAAGTGAATCATAAAGCAAAGACTTTTCATGAATAGCACTTCAAGACAAGCATCAATTAAGTCTTGCATAAGAGTTAACTCATAAAGCAATAATTCAAGCAACACAAAGAAGATTAAGTTTCAGCGGTTGCTTTCAACTCGTAACATGTATATCTCATGGATATTGTCAACATAGAGTAATATAATCAGTGCAATAAGCAAGTATGTAGGAATCAATGCACAATTCACACAAGTGTTTGCTTCTTGAGGTGGAGAGAAATAGGTGAACTGACTCAACATTGAAAGTAAAAGAATGGTCCTCATAGAGGAAAAGCATCGATTGCTATATTTGTGCTAGAGCTTTGATTTTGAAAACATGAAACAATTTTGTCAACGGTAGTAATAAAGCATATGCATCATGTAAATTATATCTTATAAGTTGCAAGCCTCATGCATAGTGTACTAATAGTGCCCGCACCTTGTCCTAATTAGCTTGGACTACCGGATCATCACAATGCACATGTTTTGACCAAGTGTCATAAAGGGGTACCTCTATGCCGCCTGTACAAAGGTCTAAGGAGAAAGCTCGCATTGGATTTCTCGCTATTGATTATTCTTCAACTTAGACATCCATACCGGGACAACATAGACAACAGATAATGGACTCCTCTTTTATGCATAAGCATGTAACAACAATTAATAATTTTCTCATTTGAGATTTGAGGATATATGTCCAAAACTGAAACTTCCACCATGGATCATGGCTTTAGTTAGCGGCCCAATGTTCTTCTCTAACAATATGCATGCTTAACCATAAGGTGGTAGATCTCTCTTACTTCAGACAAGACGGACATGCATAGCAACTCACATGAAATTCAACAATGAGTAGTTGATGGCGTCCCCAGTGAACATGGTTATCGCACAACAAGCAACTTAATAAGAGATAAAGTGCATAATTACATATTCAATACCACAATAGTTTTTAAGCTATTTGTCCCATGAGCTATATATTGCAAAGGTGAATGATGGAATTTTAAAGGTAGCACTCAAGCAATTTACTTTGGAATGGCGGAAAATACCATGTAGTAGGTAGGTATGGTGGACACAAATGGCATAGTGGTTGGCTCAAGTATTTTGGATGCATGAGAAGTATTCCCTCTCGATACAAGGTTTAGGCTAGCAAGGCTTATTTGAAACAAACACAAGGATGAACCGGTGCAGCAAAACTCACATAAAAGACATATTGAAAACATTATAAGACTCTACACCGTCTTCCTTGTTGTTCAAACTCAATACTAGAAATTATCTAGACCTTAGAGAAACCAAATATGCAAACCAAATTTTAGCGTGCTCTATGTATTTCTTCATTAATGGGTGCAAAGCATATGATGCAAGAGCTTAATCATGAGCACAACAATTGCCAAGTATCACATTACCCAAGACATTTATAGCAATTACTACATGTATCATTTTCCAATTCCAACCATATAACAATTTAACGAAGAAGAAACTTCGCCATGAATACTATGAGTAGAAACTAAGGACATACTTGTCCATATGCTACAGCGGAGCGTGTCTCTCTCCCATAAAGTGAATGCTAGGATCCATTTTATTCAAACAAAACAAAAAACAAAAACAAACCGACGCTCCAAGAAAAAGCACATAAGATGTGATGGAATAAAAATATAGTTTCAGGGGAGGAACCTGATAATGTTGTCGATGAAGAAGGGGATGCCTTGGGCATCCCCAAGCTTAGACGCTTGAGTCTTCTTGATATATGCAGGGGTGAACCACCGGGGCATCCCCAAGCTTAGAGCTTTCACTCTCCTTGATCATGTTGCATCATACCCCTCTCTTGATCCTTGAAAACTTCCTCCACACCAAACTCGAAACAACTCATTAGAGGGTTAGTGCACAATAAAAATTAACATATTCAGTGGTGACACAATCATTCTTAACACTTCTGGACATTGCATAAAGCTACTGGACATTAATGGATCAAAGAAATTCATCCAACATAGCAAAAGAGGCAATGCGAAATAAAAGGCAGAATCTGTCAAAACAGAACAGTTCGTATTGACGAATTTTACAATGGCACCAGACTTGCTCAAATGAAAATGCCCAAATTGAATGAAAGTTGCGTACATATCTGAGGATCATGCACGTAAATTGGCTTAATTTTCTGAGCTACCTACAGGGAGGTGGACCCAGATTCGTGACAGCAAAGAAATCTGGAACTGCGCAGTAATCCAAATCTAGCACTTACTTTTCTATCAACGGCTTTACTTGGCACAACAAAACACTAAACTAAGATAAGGAGAGGTTGCTACAGTAGTAAACAACTTCCAAGACACAAAATAAAAACAAAGTACTGTAGGTAAAAACATGGGTTGTCTCCCATAAGCGCTTTTCTTTAACGCCTTTCAGCTAGGCGCAGAAAGTGTGTATCAAGTATTATCAAGAGACGAAGTGTCAACATCATAATTTATTCTAATAATAGAATCAAAAGGTACCTTCATTATCTTTCTAGGGAAGTGTTCCATACCTTTCTTGAGAGGAAATTGATATTTTATATTACCTTCCTTCATATCAATAATAGCACCAACAGTTCGAAGAAAAGGTCTTCCCAATATAATGGGACAAGATGCATTGCATTCAATATCCAAGACAACAAAATCAACGGGGACAAGGTTATTGTTAACGGTAATGCGAACATTATCAACCTTACCCAAAGGTTTCTTTGTAGAATGATCAGCAAGATTAACATCCAAATAACAATTTTTCAGCGGTGGCAAGTCAAGCATATTATAAATTTTCTTAGGCATAACAGAAATACTTGCACCAAGATCACATAAAGCATTACAATCAAAATCTTTAACCTTCATCTTAATGATGGGCTCCCAACCATCCTCTAGCTTTTTAGGAATAGAGGCTTCACGCTCTAGTTTCTCTTCTCTAGCTTTTATGAGAGCATTTGTAATATGATGCGTGAAAGCCAAATTTATAGCACTAGCATTGGGACTTTTAGCAAGTTTTTGCAAGAACTTTATAACTTCAGAGATGTGGTAATCATCAAAATTCAAACCATTATAATCTAAAGCAATGGGATCATCATCCCCAATGTTGGAAAAAATTTCAGCAGTTTTATCACAGGCAATTTCAGCAGTTTTAGCAGTTTCAGGCAGTTTCTCGCGCTTTGCATTAGAAGTGGAAACTTTGCTAACACCAATTTTATTAGTATTAGTAGGAGGTGCAGCAACATGTGTAGCATTAGCATTACAAGTGGTGGTAATAGTCCAAACTTTAGCTACATTCTTCTCTTTAGCTAGTTTTTCATTTTCTTCTCTATCCCACCTAGCACGCAGTTCAGCCATTAATCTTATATTCTCATTAATTCTAACTTGAATGGCATTTGCTGTAGTAACAATTTTATTATGATGATTCTCATTAGGCAAAACTTTTGATTTCAAAAGATCAACATCAGCAGCAAGACTATCGACTTTAGAAGCAAGTATATCAATTTTCCCAAGCTTTTCTTCAACAGATTTGTTAAAAGCAGTTTGTGTACTAATAAATTCTTTAAGCATGGCTTCAAGTCCAGGGGGTGTGTTCCTATTATTATTGTAAGAATTCCCATAAGAATTACCATAGCCGTTGCCATTATTATAAGGATATGGCCTATAGTTGTTACTAGAATTGTTCCGGTAAGCATTGTTGTTGAAATTATTATTTTTAATGAAGTTTACATCAACATGTTCTTCTTGTGCAACCAATGAAGCTAATGGAACATTATTAGGATCAATATTAGTCCTATCATTCACAAGCATAGACATAATAGCATCAATCTTATCACTCAAGGAAGAGGTTTCTTCGACAGAATTTACCTTCTTACCTTGTGGAGCTCTTTCCGTGTGCCATTCAGAGTAGTTGATCATCATATTATCAAGAAGCTTTGTTGCTTCACCAAGAGTGATGGACATAAAGGTACCTCCAGCAGCTGAATCCAATAAATTCCGTGAAGAAAATTTTAGTCCTGCATAGAAGGTTTGGATGATCATCCAAGTAGTCAGTCCATGGGTTGGGCAATTTTTAACCAAAGATTTCATTCTTTCCCAAGCTTGAGCAACATGTTCAGTATCTAATTGTTTAAAATTCATTATGCTACTCCTCAAAGATATAATTTTAGCAGGGGGATAATATCTACCAATAAAAGCATCCTTGCATTTAGTCCATGAATCAATACTATTCTTAGGCAGAGATAGCAACCAATCTTTAGCTCTTCCTCTTAATGAGAAAGGGAACAACTTTAATTTTATAATGTCACCATCTACATCCTTATACTTTTGCATTTCACATAATTCAACAAAATTATTGAGATGGGCAGCAGCATCATCAGAACTAACACCAGAAAATTGCTCTCGCATAACAAGATTCAGTAAAGCAGGTTTAATTTCAAAGAATTCTGCTGTAGTAGCAGGTGGAGCAATAGGTGTGCATAAGAAATCATTATTATTTGTGGTTGTGAAGTCACACAACTTAGTATTTTCAGGGTTGGCCATTTTAGCAACAGTAAATAAAGCAAACTAGATAAAGTAAATGCAAGTAACTAATTTTTTTGTGTTTTTGATATAGCAAACAAGATAGCAAATAAAGTAAAACTAGCAACTAATTTTTTTGTATTTTGATTTAGTGCAGCAAACAAAGTAGTAAATAAAACTAAGCAAGACAAAAACAAAGTAAAGAGATTGAGAAGTGGAGACTCCCCTTGCAGCGTGTCTTGATCTCCCCGGCAACGGCGCCAGAAAATGTGCTTGATGGCGTGTAACTCACACGTTCGTTGGGAACCCCAAGAGGAAGGTATGATGCGCACAGCAGCAAGTTTTCCCTCAGAAAGAAACCAAGGTTTATCGAACCAGGAGGAGCCAAGAAGCACGTTGAAGGTTGATGGCGGCGGGATGTAGTGCGGCGCAACACCAGGGATTCCGGCGCCAACGTGGAACCTGCACAACACAACCAAAGTACTTTGCCCCAACGAAACAGTGAGGTTGTCAATCTCACCGGCTTGCTGTAACAAAGGATTAACCGTATTGTGTGGAAGATGATTGTTTGCAGAGAACAGTAGAACAAGTATTGCAGTAGATTGTATTTCAGTAAAGAGAATTGGACCGGGGTCCACAGTTCACTAGAGGTGTCTCTCCCATAAGACAAACAGCATGTTGGGTGAACAAATTACAGTTGGGCAATTGACAAATAAAGAGAGCATGACCATGCACATACATATCATGATGAGTATAGTGAGATTTAATTGGGCATTACGACAAAGTACATAGACCGCCATCCAACTGCATCTATGCCTAAAAAGTCCACCTTCAGGTTATCATCCGAACCCCTTCCAGTATTAAGTTGCAAAGCAACAGACAATTGCATTAAGTATGGTGCGTAATGTAATCAACAACTACATCCTTAGACATAGCATCAATGTTTTATCCCTAGTGGCAACAGCACAACACAACCTCAGAACTTTCTGTCACTGTCCCAGGTGTCAATGCAGGCATGAACCCACTATCGAGCATAAGTACTCCCTCTTGGAGTTACAAGCATCTACTTGGCCAGAGCATCTACTAGTAATGGAAAGCATGCAAGATCATAAACAACACGTAGATATAACTTTGATAATCAACATAACAAGTATTCTCTATTCATCGGATCCCAACAAACGCAACATATAGAATTACAGATAGATGATCTTGATCATGTTAGGCAGCTCACAAGATCCGACAATGATAGCACAATGGGGAGAAGACAACCATCTAGCTACTGCTATGGACCCATAGTCCAGGGGTAGACTACTCACACATCACACCGGAGGCGACCATGGCGGCGTAGAGTCCTCCGGGAGATGATTCCCCTCTCCGGCAGGGTGCCGGAGGCGATCTCCTGGATCCCCCGAGATGGGATCGGCGTTGGCGGCGTTTCTGGAAGGTTTTCCGTATCGTGGCTCTCGGTACTGGGGGTTTCGTCACGGAGGCTTTAAGTAGGCAGAAGGGTAGGTCAAGAGGGGGCACAGGGGCCCCAGACGACAGGGCCGCGCGGCCAAACCCTAGGCCGCGCTGCCCTGTAGTCTGGGCGCCTCGTGGCCCCACTTCGTTTCGTCTTCGGACTTCTGGAAGCTTCGTGGAAAAATAGGCCCCTGGGCGTTGATTTCGTCCAATTCCGAGAATATTTCCTTACTAGGATTTCTGAAACCAAAAACAGCAGAAAACAAAGAATCGGCACTTCGGCATCTTGTTAATAGGTTAGTTCCAGAAAATGCACGAATATGACATAAAGTGTGCATAAAACATGTAGATAACATCAATAATGTGGCATGGAACCTAAGAAATTATCGATACGTCAGAGACGTATCACACCACAAGATCTGAATCTCCATAGCAAATGATCCGGTGTACACTGATTTCTTTTGCGACCTTTAACCCATGGATCAGAGCCTCGTACTCAGCGACATTGTTTGATGCCCTGAAATGCACTTGCAGAACATACCGAAGATGATCTCCCTTAGGCGAGGTAAGCACCACACCAGCACCTAGACCCTCTTTTAGTTTGGATCCATCAAAGTGCATCTTCCAGTACTCTATTCTTTGATCTGGCGGCTTGTATTGCATTTCCGCCCAATCAACAAGGAAATCAGCCAAAGCTTGCGATTTTATGGCATCTCTCCTTTCGTACACCGGTACATATGGTGATATCTGGATTGCCCACTTTGCAATCCTACCGCTAGCATCTTTGTTGCACATGATATAGGAAATGGGTGCTTCACTCACCACTTTCATGGGGTGCTCTTCAAAGTAGTGCTTGAGCTTGGTGGCGGCCATGTACACGCCATAAGTCATCTTTTGGAAGTGAGGGTAGTTTTGTTTTGAGAGGGAGAGCACCTCGCTCAGGCAGTATACCGGCCTCTGGACGGTTTTTCCTTCCTCTTCTCTTTCAACCACAACTACCACACTCACAACCTGGTTTGTTGCTGCTATGTATAATAGCATAGGCTCCCTTTCTAAAGGTGAAGCCAGTATTGGCGCTGTGGCCAACATCGTTTTTAGCTCTTTAAACGATGCGTCTGCCTGAGGGGTCCAGACGAACGTATCAGATTTTTTTATGAGAGCATAGAGTGGCAGAGCTTTTTCTCCCAACCTGCTTATGAACCGGCTTAGCGATGCCAAGCTTCCGGTAAACTTTTGCACGTCTTTGAGATCGCGCGGTATGGTCATTCTTTCGATTGCCCGGATTTTTACCGGATTGACCTCAATGCCCCGGCTTGATACGAGAAAGCCAAGCAACTTGCCGGCAGGGACACCAAAGGTACATTTTGCCAGATTGAGTTTCATCCGGAATCTTCTCAAGTTATCAAATGTTTGCCGGAGGTCATCGATTAAGGTTTCTTTTACCTTAGTTTTTACCACGACATCGTCCACATAGACTTGCACATTTTTTCCAATTTGGTTAAACAAGCATTTTTGCATACAGCGCTGGTACGTTGCACCAGCGTTGCGCAAACCAAAAGGCATTGTGACATAGCAATAAGCCCCGTGCGGGGTAATGAACGCAGTTTTTATTTGATCTTCCTTTTTCAAGGGGATTTGGTGGAAACCGGAATAAGCATCCAAGAAAGACAACAGCTCACATCCTGCAGTGGAATCAATCACTTGATCGATCCGAGGTAAAGGGAAAGGGTCTTTCGGGCAAGCTTTGTTCAAGTTGGTGTAGTCGATGCACATGCGCCACACCTTTGGAGCTTTCGCTTCCATGTTCTCTTCTTTCTTCTTCTCGACCAGCACCAGATTGGCTAGCCACTCAGTGTGCAGCACTTCCACGATGAAACCGGCAACCAGTAACTTTGTCACCTCTTCTCCAATGATCTTTCTCCTGTCTTCAGCAAACTGGCGCAGCGGCTGCCTTACCGGCTTTGCATCTTTCCGGACATTCAATGAGTGCTCAGCCAGCTCCCTCAGAACACCTACCAAGTCATCTGTAGACCAGGCAAAGATATTCCGATTCTCATGGAGGAAGCTGACGAGCACGCTTTCCTATGCCTCATTCATGCCGGCACCGATACGAACGGTGCGCTCAGGGTAAGCCGGGTCCAGCACAATGTCCTTTGTTTCTTTTGTCGGCTTGAATGCCGGTGTACCCAAGTTTGCACTCATTGCTGCTAAGCTCAGCTATGAGGACTGAGCCAGTGCAACTGCGGTTTGCATCCTCCTCTTTTCCTCCGCGATCACCAGCGATTCTGCCAGGTTTGATCCGGCGGAAGCTGTTTCCAGTGAGACTTTGTAGTTTCCCACCATAGTTAAGGGTCCACGAGGCGCCGACATCTTCATCTTGAGATACGCCGTGTGAGTCGAGGCCATGAAAGCAGCCAATCCCGGTCTCCCCAGCAAAGCATGGTAAGGACTATCTAAATTCACCACCTCAAACTCAAGGTTTTCAACCCGGCAATTGTCACGTCCTCCAAACGACACATCCACCCGGACTTTTCCAACCGGTGCGCAGGACAGGCCCGGAACGATTCCATGGAACGTTGTACGCGTTGGCTGAAGCATGTTTTCTGTTATGCCCAGCATGTTCATGGTGTGCCGGTACATGATGTTTATGCTGCTCCCATTGTCTATCAGCACCTTGCTGAACTTGACTCGAGCGTTTGGCCCTTGCATGATTGGATCCAAGACGAGAGCATAGCCACCCGGGTTAGGCATGATCTTAGGGTGATCCTTGAACGACCACGAGATCTCTTGATCAGACCACAGCATGTATTTTGGTACTGCCGGCATCACCACGTTCACTTCCATAGAACGGCGATGCAGGCTCTGTCTGTCGGTTGGCTCAGTTACGAACACAACGCAGCACATATCTGGGTCATGGTAAACATTCCGGCCCAAAGGTGCCGGTGGAGGTGGTTGGCCATTGCCTTCTCCCACCTGGTTAACTTGCTGGTATTGCTGTCGGTTTGGCTGTACCGGTAAGGCGTTTGCCCCGGTAAGCGGTGGTGGTGGTGGTAGCTGTTGTTGCCGCGGCATGTCTTGCGGTGGTTGTGCATCTTTTACCGTTCCCTTTTGCATCAAGTACTTGGTCCAGGTACAATCCTTTGTCAGATGGTTTGATGGGTGTGCCGGATTCGGTGTGTGCCACCGGCAAGGTTGGTCCATGGCGGCTTCCATGGTGTACTTCGCGGGTTCTTGCCAGTTCTTTTTCTGGCCCCAGGGTTTCTTTTCGACCCACTGTTTCTTTGGACCCGCCCATGGCTGCGATCCGGTTCTTTGCCTCTGACTGCCACTGGCCTCAGAATTTTCTTGTACAGCAGCAACTTGCTGCGGACCGTATCTTCGATCCGGAAAATCTTCCCTTCTTTTATTGTTCCGGTTATCCCGGTTTTGCTCTTGGCGCTGCTGTTCCGGCTCGGGTTGCACTGTCGGCTGCGTTGGGTCTCCCAACGCATAGCTATCTGCCACACGTATCATCTCTGCCAACGTTGTCGGCATGTTCCGCTGCAGCTTTTGCCACAACGGTGAACCTCTTCTGCATCCACTGCTAAACCAGGCAATGGCTTGTGCCTCTATCACCCCTTCACAGGAGTTCCTTGTAGTGTTCCATTGGGCCAGATAATCCCGGTCTGTTTCGTTCTGGCGCTGTATACACAGAGCGAGCTGCTGCGGCCTGTTTGGCCTTTGATAGGTGCTGCTGAAGTTGCTCACGAAAGCTTCCTCAAAGTCCAACCAACCATTTATACTTCCTGCCGGCAGGTTGTTCAGCCAAATTCTTGCCGGTCCTACCAAGAATGATGGTATGATTCTCACGGCCCAACGCCGGTTTCCTCCTCCTGCTACGGTTCCTCCGCCGCCTGCGACGTATACTGCGGTCACGTAATCCGCGAGCCAGTCTTCCGGCTTCGTGGTGCCATCGTATGTTTTTGTGTCATGGGGCAACATAAAGTTGTGAACTGGTGGTTTTTCTTTCATGATCCTTGGGCCAAAACACTTTGGGCCCGGGGGACCTTCTTCCTCGATCATTTCTGACAAGTATACTCTATCGAGATGGTGCCTCGCATTCCGTTCTGGTAGGTATCTTTCTCCTAAGCGTTCTCCCAGCGGGTTCCGGTATGCTGCCGGTCTTGTGGAATCAGCCTCATCGTAACATTCCGGTACCGTGGCCCTTGCCTGCCGGTACCTTGGGGGATCTATTTCCTCCTCATCGTACGCCGCCCTTGCAGCTCGATAGTTTTGCCCGGTCTCTTGTCTACCGGCATGATTGTTCCGGCATAGCCTTCTTTGGCATAGCCTCTGTTTGCCCCTTGGCTTTTTCTACCGGCATCATATTGCCCGCCTTGTTGTTTTCCGGCAAGAACCGGATCATACACAGTCATCTGCTGCGCATTCATTTCTTTTTCTCTTCTTCTGTCCGGATGGGGGGACGAAGCCTGCCCATGGGACTTGCTACCGGCATTCCTTGTCGAGCACGCGGATTTTGAAGCCACAGCTTTGTTCAGCTTATCAAGCTGTTCAGCGTTCTGCTGCTCGATAGTTTCAAGAAGTTCCCGGACACGCTCTTGTTGTTTTGCCAGAGCATCCCCGAAAAGCGATTCACACAGTTGCACAGCAGCTTTAGCAGCTTTTATTGTTTTATCCGGGCTACTGTACTTAGGTTTTTCTACTATGCTCACAGATCCAGAGATACTTTTGCCGGCAGCAATTTCTTTGCGCAGATCCTGATCTAGATTGCGAGCCTTAAGCCGGTTTCCGGTATCCTAGCAGCATGAGCGCTAACAGAAGCAAAGCCATGGGCAGCATTGTACTCACGTACGGTTAGGTTCAGCTCGCGCTGCGCCCTGACGACGTCCTTGCCGCTCTCGAGTATCTTCTGGCGCTGCGCCTCCAGCTCCGCCTGAGCCGCTGCCGGGTCGATGTTCTGCGCGATGGGGGTAGCGAGGACGTTCATCGCCGCTTGGAGTGGTGTTTCCGGTGGTGCAGATGATGCTCCCGCAGCGCCTGCACCGCGTTCCAGCGGTGGCTTGGCCGCACGGGTCGAAACCGCACGCCCAACACCTTCTTCGGCAGCTTCTTTGCCGGCGTCGACCGCGCCTGCCATCATCACCTCCATGCTGCCAGGAGCGCGGCTAGCATGCAGCCATCTTGGTGGATCCGGCGCCACCAGTACCGGCGAGAGGCACTGGCGCACAGGGACGGTGCCGAAGTAGATGCGGTGGCTGCCGAACTCGATGATACGGCCGTTCTTGGGGAAGATGCCGCCGTTGGTGAAGCAGCCCGCGTTGTCGTTGATGAAGTCCATGGCGTAGATGCGCTGCACCAACACGGAGGCCGTACGCTGGCCGGCGACGTCGAGGATGCCCGCCCGAATGTGAACTCCAGCAAGCGCCACTTCATGCCCCACGGTGGGCGCCAACCGTCGTCGTGGTGAACGAGCAGATGCCATAGGATAGCTTAAGTTGGGGCCGAATGGGCGCTAGAGGATTCGGGGGAGGGTTTGCGATTAGATGGGATGAACTTCCGGATGCTTTCCTCAAGAACACAACCAAAGGCAGGTATGCAAGAAGAAAGACAAGAGGAAGAACTCTGCTCTAGATCACTTGCTTCATTGATCTCAACATGGTTACAGGTTTCTGGGCGTACATGAGCGTCTAGGGATCGACCATCCCGAATACGGGTGTGCCCCCTCTCCTTATATAGGGGAGAAGGTGGCTTACAGAGCAAGAAACCCTAATGGCATCTTTGACTGGACAAACTACTTTACAAAGCTACTTTAATCATGGATGACGCCGGGGTCTTCTTTAAACAGGGACGCTGACGTCCTCCGGCTTCTTTCAGCGTCACCCCTCTCTTTGGCGCCAGGGCTCCGATTAAAGTCACTTTGCTTAGCTCATCCTTGTCTTCTAGCTCTGAAGAGAATCTTTGACCGGTCTTGCCGACATGCCCTTCCTTCCGGTATCTTCTTCATCCGGTTCTAATATACCCCTCTGGGGATACCGGTCTGCCTTTACTTATCCAAGCTCTTATCTTTGTGCTCCGGTAAGAATATTAAACCGGTATCTTGATGGCTCAAACCATCCAGTTTGGCATGCCTTTGGCATACCGGGGGTCATCCCCCCAACAGCCCTGGCGTGTGGGGCCCTCGTGGAGCCCCCTGACCTACCCTTCCGCCTACTTAAGCCTTTGTCGATAATAACTCCAGTACCGAGAGCCACGATACGGAAAACCTTCCAGAGTTGCCGCCGCCAATCCCATCTCGGGGGATTCAGGAGATCGCCTCCGGCACCCTGTCGGAGAGGGGAATCATCTCCCGGAGGACTCTTCACCGCCATGGTCGCCTCCGGACTGATGTGTGAGTAGTTCACCCCTGGACTATGGGTCCATAGCAGTAGCTAGATGGTCGTCTTCTCCTCATTGTGCTATCATTGTCGGATCTTGTGAGCTGCCTAACATGATCAAGATCATCTATTTGTAATGCTACATGTTGCGTTTGTTGGGATCCGATGAATATTGAATGCTATGTTATGTTGATTATCAATCTATCATCTATGTGTTGTTTATGATCTTGCATGCTCTCTGTTATTAGTAGAGGCTCTGGCCAAGTCGTTACTTGTAACTCCAAGAGGGAGTATTTATGCTCGATAGTGGGTTCATGCCTCCATTAAATCCGGGACAGTGACAGAAAGTTCTAAGGTTGTGGATGTGCTGTTGCCACTAGGGATAAAACATCAATGCTATGTCTAAGGATGTATTTGTTGATTACATTACGCACCATACTTAATGCAATTGGCTGTTGTTTGCAACTTAATACTGGAAGGGGTTCGGATGATAACCTGAAGGTGGACTTTTTAGGCATAGATGCATGCCGGATAGCGGTCTATGTACTTTGTCGTAATGCCCAATTGAATTTCACACTACTCATCATAACATGTATGTGCATTGTCATGCCATCTTTATTTGTCAATTGCCCAACTGTAATTTGTTCACCCAACATGCTATTTCTTATGGGAGAGACACCACTAGTGAACTGTGGACCTCGGTCCAATCTTTACATCGAATACAATCTACTGCAATACTCGTTCTACTGTTTTCTGCAAACATCATCATCCACACTATACATCTAATCCTTTGTTACAGCAAGCCGGTGAGATTGACAACCTCACTGTTAAGTTGGGGCAAAGTATTTTGGTTGTGTTGTGCAGGCTCCACGTTGGCGCCGGAATCCCTGGTGTTGCGCCGCACTACACTCCGCCGCCATCAACCTTCAACGTGCTTCTTGGCTCCTACTGGTTCGATAAACCTTGGTTTCTTACTGAGGGAAAACTTGCCGCTGTACGCATCACACCTTCCTCTTGGGGTTCCCAACGGACGAGTGCTTTACCATCACAAGCAGCAGGTGTCGTCGGGGTCGTAGGCGTAGGGGGCGGGGAAGGTGACAGAACTGGCAACGGCGAGGAAGATGCAGCCAATGGTGTGGAAGGTGACTCTGTCATCGCGGGAGACGACGCCGTCGGTGAGGTAGGATGGGGAGCCGGAGCGGATCCTGCCACCACAGCATCCGGCCCCAAACCCATCCCTCCCAGGGTCGACATCGCAAACGCGGTGGTGTGGGGCAAGGTCGATGTAGAAACCCCACACACCACCACCAACTCATCTTCTACACACCCCTTCTCCACCGACACCCCCGCCGCAGCAACCAAGACCATGGGAGGGGGCACATGCGATGTAGCAGCCCTGATGAGGCGGTTCCTCAGCAATGCCCACCATGAGGGGCTTGGGTTTTAGAGAAAGGCGACGACGGAAGTTCCGGGAGCGAGGCGGTACACGACGTACCCAGGTTCATGTCCCCGCGGTGGAGGATCGCTACGTCCTGCTAGCAATCCAGTATATGAAAATATGTGTACAGGGGGCCGCCATAGGCGGAGTTGTTGGATCTAGTCCAGTTCTAATCCGCGGGTTGCGGTGTCTAGGCGTGTCGCCTCTATGATTATGTTTCTGAATATGCCCATCCTAAGGGGTGCCCCTACCTGGCTTTATATATCAGCCAAGCTAGGGTTTACAAGAGTCCTAGTAGGATTCGTATTGGAGTCTTCTTTCCTTGTAGTCCAAGTTGAGGCGCGTGCAGGTCCAGCTTGTCGAGTCCTTGTGCTGGTCCATCTTCATAGTTTGCATCGGGTATGCCAATGTCGAGTACCCAAAGGGTTATGCCCACATCAGTAGCCCCCGAGTGTCTGGCCGAAGTGAGGCTTCGGGCAGGGACTAAAGTTGCCTTCGCCGAATGTCTTGATCATCTGTTGAATCTTGTGCTTGATGTAGAGTCGAAGTTGCTTTCTGTCGGGTGCGTGAAGCGCTCCCGATGGGAGTAGCCCCCGAGTCTATGGGCGGGCGCTTGCAGCCACGCATAGACTCAAGTTGTACTACTCGACGATCTTGATTGTTGATGCCGATTTTTACAACTTTATTCTTCTTTGTTGGCGAGGTTGCCATCTTTTTCTCGGGTGCGCGACCAGCGCTCCCGATGGGAGTAGCCCCCGAGCCTGTAAATAAATAAGAAATAGTTATGTACAGGGTGTAAAAATGCTGAGTCGAATACCGTGCATGTCTTCGAGTTCTGAGAACATGATGCTGATGACTCTGATGATATCATAGATAGAGGAATTGATGATCTGGAAGTTGATATCCAGGAGGAGCCGATGATTTGGGTGATACCCCAGAGGAGCCGATAATTTAGATGATATCCAGGAGGAGCCGATGATTCAGATGATATCCAGGAGGAGCCGATGATTTGGGTGATATCCTGGAGATCCGATAATTCAGATGATATCTAGGAGGAGCCGATGATTCAGATGATATCCAGGAGGAGCCGATGATTTGGGTGATATCCTGGAGGATCCGATAATTCAGATGATATCCAAGAGGAGCCGATGATTGGGGTGAAGTCCTGATACGCGTACAACACGCGTCCGTTGGGAACCCCAAGAGGAAGGTGTGATGCGTACAGTGGCAAGTTTTCCCTCAGTACGAAACCAAGGTTTATCGAACCAGTAGGAGCCAAGAAGCACGTTGAAGGTTGATGGCGGCGGGATGTAGTGCGGCGCAACACCAGGGATTCCGGCGCCAACGTGGAACCTGCACAACACAACCAAAATACTTTGCCCCAACGAAACAGTGAGGTTGCCAATCTCACCGGCTTGCTGTAACAAAGGATTAACCGTATTGTGTGGAAGATGATTGTTTGCAGAAAACAGTAGAACAAGTATTGCAGTAGATTGTATTTCAGTATAGAGAATTGGACCGGGGTCCACAGTTCACTAGAGGTGTCTCTCCCATAAGATAAACAGCATGTTGGGTGAACAAATTACAGTTGGGCAATTGACAAATAAAGAGGGCATGACCATGCACATACATATTATGATGAGTATAGTGAGATTTAATTGGGCATTACGACAAAGTACATAGACCGCTATCCAGCATGCATCTATGCCTAAAAAGTCCACCTTCAGGTTATCATCCGAACCCCCTCCAGTATTAAGTTGCTAACAACAGACAATTGCATTAAGTATTGCGCGTAATGTAATCAGTGACTACATCCTTGAACATAGCACCAATGTTTTATCCCTAGTGGCAACAGCACATCCATAACCTTAGATGTTCTTGTCACCCCTCCAGATTCACGGAGACATGAACCCACTATCGAGCATAAATACTCCCTCTTGGAGTTACTAGCATCAACTTGGCCAGAGCATCTACTAATAATGGAGAGCATGCAAGATCATAAACAACACATAGACATAACTTTGATAATCAACATAACAAGTATTCTCTATTCATCGGATCCCAACAAACGCAACATATAGAATTACAGATAGATGATCTTGATCATGTTAGGCAGCTCACAAGATCTGACAATGAAGCACAATGGGGAGAAGACAACCATCTAGCTACTGCTATGGACCCATAGTCCAGGGGTAGACTACTCACACATCACTCCGGAGGCGACCATGGCGGCGTAGAGTCCTCCGGGAGATGATTCCCCTCTCCGGCAGGGTGCCGGAGGCGATCTCTGAATCCCCGAGATGGGATTGGCGGCGGCGGCGTCTCCGGAAGGTTTTCCGTATCGTGGCTCTCGCACCGGGGTTTCGCGACGGAGGCTTTAAGTAGGCGGAAGGGCAGGTCGGGAGGCGGCACGAGGGCCCACACCACCAGGCCGCGCGGCCAAGGGGGGCCGCGCCGCCCTAGGGTGTGGCCACCTCGTGGCCCCACTTCGTCTCCTCTTCGGTCTTCTGGAAGCTTCGTGGCAAAATAGGACCCTGGGCGTTGATTTCGTCCAATTCCGAGAATATTTCGTTACTAGGATTTCTGAAACCAAAAACAGCAGAAAACAAAGAATCGGCACTTCGGCATCTTGTTAATAGGTTAGTTCCAGAAAATGCACGAATATGACATAAAGTGTGCATAAAACATGTAGATAACATCAATAATGTGGCATGGAACATAAGAAATTATCGATACGTTGGAGACGTATCAGCATCCCCAAGCTTAGTTCTGCTCGTCCCGAGCTGGTAAAACGATAACAAAGATAATTTCTGGAGTGACATGCCATCATAACCTTGATCATACTATTTGTAAAGCATATGTAGTGAATGCAGCGATCAAAACAATGTATATGACATGAGTAAACAAGTGAATCATATAGCAAAGACTTTTCATGAATAGTACTTCAAGACAAGCATCAATAAGTCTTGCATAAGAGTTAACTCATAAAGCAATAATTCAAAGTAAAAGCATTGAAGCAACACAAAGGAAGATTAAGTTTCAGCGGTTGCTTTCAACTTATAACATGTATATCTCATGGATATTGTCAACATAGAGTAATATAATAAGTGCAATAAGCAAGTATGTAGGAATCAATGCACAGTTCACACAAGTGTTTGCTTCTTGAGGTGGAGAGAAATAGGTGAACTGACTCAACACAAAAGTAAAAGAATGGTCCTCCATAGAGGAAAAGCATCGATTGCTATATTTGTGCTAGAGCTTTGATTTTGAAAACATGAAACAATTTTGTCAACGGTAGTAATAAAGCATATGTATCATGTAAATTATATCTTACAAGTTGCAAGCCTCATGCATAGTATACTAATAGTGCCCGCACCTTGTCCTAATTAGCTTGGACTACCGGGTCATCACAATGCACATGTTTTAACCAAGTGTCACAAAGGGGTACCTCTATGCCGCCTGTACAAAGGTCTAAGGAGAAAGCTCGCATTGGATTTCTCGCTATTGATTATTCTCAACTTAGACATCCATACCGGGACAACATAGACAACAGATAATGGACTCCTCTTTTATGCATAAGCATGTAACAACAATTAATAATTTTCTCATATGAGATTGAGGATATATGTCCAAAACTGAAACTTCCACCATGGATCATGGCTTTAGTTAGCGGCCCAATGTTCTTCTCTAACAATATGCATGCTTAACCATAAGGTGGTAGATCTCCCTTACTTCAGACAAGACGAACATGCATAGCAACTCACATGAAATTCAACAAAGAGTAGTTGATGGCGTCCCCAGTGAACATGGTTATCGCACAACAAGCAACTTAATAAGAGATAAAGTGCATAAGTACATATTCAATACCACAATAGTTTTTAAGCTATTTGTCCCATGAGCTATATATTGCAAAGGTGAATGATGGAATTTTAAAGGTAGCACTCAAGCAATTTACTTTGGAATGGCGGAGAAATACCATGTAGTAGGTAGGTATGGTGGACACAAATGGCATAGTGGTTGGCTCAAGTATTTTGGATGCATGAGAAGTAATCCCTCTCGATACAAGGTTTTAGGCTAGCAAGGCTTATTTGAAACAAACACAAGGATGAACCGGTGCAGCAAAACTCACATAAAAGACATATTGAAAACATTATAAGACTCTACACCGTCTTCCTTGTTGTTCAAACTCAATACTAGAAATTATCTAGACCTTAGAGAGACCAAATATGCAAACCAAATTTTAGCATGCTCTATGTATTTCTTCATTAATGGGTGCAAAGTATATGATGCAAGAGCTTAAACATGAGCACAACAATTGCCAAGTATCACATTACCCAAGACATTTATAGCAATTACTACATGTATCATTTTCCAATTCCAACCATATAACAATTTAACGAAGAAGAAACTTCGCCATGAATACTATGAGTAGAGCCTAAGGACATACTTGTCCATATGCTACAACGGAGCGTGTCTCTCTCCCATAAAGTGAATGCTAGGATCCATTTTATTCAAACAAAACAAAAAACAAAAACAAACCGACGCTCCAAGCAAAGCACATAAGATGTGATGGAATAAAAATATAGTTTCAGGGAAGGAACCTGATAATGTTGTCGATGAAGAAGGGGATGCCTTGGGCATCCCCAAGCTTAGACGCTTGAGTCTTCTTCGAATATGCAGGGGTGAACCACCGGGGCATCCCCAAGCTTAGAGCTTTCACTCTCCTTGATCATGTTGCATCATACTCCTCTCTTGATCCTTGAAAACTTCCTCCACACCAAACTTAGAACAACTCATTAGAGGGTTAGTGGACAATAAAAATTAACATGTTCAGAGGTGACATAATCATTCTTAACACTTCTGGACATTGCATAAAGCTACTGAACATTAATGGATCAAAGAAATTCATCCAACATAGCAAAAGAGGCAATGCGAAATAAAAGGCAGAATCTGTCAAAACAGAACAGTTCGTATTGACGAATTTTATCGAGGCACCAGACTTGCTCAAATGAAAATGCTCAAATTGAATGAAAGTTGCGTACATATCTGAGGATCACTCATGTAAATTGGCATAATTTTCTGAGTTAGCTACAGAGAAAACAGCCCAGATTCGTGACACCAAAGAAATCTGTTTCTGCGCAGTAATCCAAATCTAGTATGAACTTTTCTATCAATGACTTTACTTGGCACAACAAAACACTAAACTAAGATAAGGAGAGGTTGCTACAGTAGTAAACAACTTCCAAGACACAAAATAAAAACAAAGTACTGTAGTAAAAACATGGGTTGTCTCCCATAAGCGCTTTTCTTTAACGCCTTTCAGCTAGGCGCAGAAAGTGTGTATCAAGTATTATCGAAGGGTGGTACATCGTTATTATGAGCTCCCCCATCCGTAGTGGCACTAAGGGCTTTGTCAATTTTAGGCCTATAATAATACTTTTTTGGTTTAGGCGCTTTAGAGACATACATAAACTTTTGCTCCTTACCCACATAAGCTTTCTCCTTATATTTAAGAGAAGAAAATGTTGAACCCAAGGTTCCCATAGCTTTTTCAAGTTCGTCAATCCTATTGCTTTGATCATCATGGACAGCACAAGTTCCTAGGACACTAATTCTTTCACCAATTCCTCCTAAGGATTTATCAAGTTCATCAGTTTTATCAAGTAACATTTCCAATTTAGCTTCAATACTTGGAAATTTTTTCTCTAAGGTTTCCAATTTTTTCATAACATCTTCAAGAGAGATTTCAGTTTTAACTTCATCAACAGGAGGTATTCCAAATAGACTCTCAATAATGCAGCTAGCTTCTAATGCAGGAGTACTTAGGAAGTTACCTTTTGCGAGACTATCAAGAACATACCTATTCCAGCTAGAGATACCAACATAAAAATTCCTGAGTAAGATAGTGGTGGAGTGTTTCTTAGTGCACCTATTATGGACATCACTAATTCTATACCAAGCATCTCTTAAACATTCTCCCCCTCGTTGCTTAAACGTACGAACTTCAACTTTAGGATTACTCATTTTAGTAGTAGTAAATAAAGCAAACTAGATAAAGTAAATGCAAGTAACTAATTTTTTTGTGTTTTTGATATAGCAAACAAGATAGCAAATAAAGTAAAACTAGCAACTAATTTTTTTGTATTTTGATTTAGTGCAGCAAACAAAGTAGTAAATAAAACTAAGCAAGGTAAAAACAAAGTAAAGAGATTGGGAAGTGGAGACTCCCCTTGCAGCGTGTCTTGATCTCCCCGGCAACGGTGCCAGAAAAAGAGCTTCATACGCGTACAACACGCGTCCGTTGGGAACCCCAAGAGGAAGGTGTGATGCGTACAGCGGCAAGATTTCCCTCAGTACGAAACCAAGGTTTATCGAACCAGTAGGAGCCAAGAAGCACGTTGAAGGTTGATGGCGGCGGGATGTAGTGCGGCGCAACACCAGTGATTCCGGCGCCAACGTGGAACCTGCACAACACAACCAAAATACTTTGCCCCAACGAAACAGTGAGGTTGTCAATCTCACCGGCTTGCTGTAACAAAGGATTAACCGTATTGTGTGGAAGATGATTGTTTGCAGAAAAAAAATAGAACAAGTATTGCAGTAGATTGTATTTCAGTATAGAGAATTGGACCGGGGTCCACAGTTCACTAGAGGTGTCTCTCCCATAAGATAAACAGCATGTTGGGTGAACAAATTACAGTTGGGCAATTGACAAATAAAGAGGGCATGACCATGCACATACATATTATGATGAGTATAGTGAGATTTAATTGGGCATTACGACAAAGTACATAGACCGCTATCCAGCATGCATCTATGCCTAAAAAGTCCACCTTCAGGTTATCATCTGAACCCCCTCCAGTATTAAGTTGCTAACAACAGACAATTGCATTAAGTATTGCGCGTAATGTAATCAGTGACTACATCCTTGAACATAGCACCAATGTTTTATCCCTAGTGGCAACAACACATCCATAACCTTAGAGGTTCTTGTCACCCCTCCAGATTCACGGAGACATGAACCCACTATCGAGCATAAATACTCCCTCTTGGAGTTACTAGCATCAACTTGGCCAGAGCATCTACTAATAACGGAGAGCATGCAAGATCATAAACAACACATAGACATAACTTTGATAATCAACATAACAAGTATTCTCTATTCATCGGATCCCAACAAACGCAACATATAGAATTACAGATAGATGATCTTGATCATGTTAGGCAGCTCACAAGATCTGACAATGAAGCACAATGGGGAGAAGACAACCATCTAGCTACTGCTATGGACCCATAGTCCAGGGGTAGACTACTCACACATCACTCCGGAGGCGACCATGGCGGCGTAGAGTCCTCCGGGAGATGATTCCCCTCTCCGGCAGGGTGCCGGAGGCGATCTCCTGAATCCCCCGAGATGGGATTGGCGGCGGCGGCGTCTCTGGAAGGTTTTCCGTATCGTGGCTCTCGGTACTGGGGGTTTCGCGACGGAGGCTTTAAGTAGGCGGAAGGGCAGGTCAGGAGGCGGCACGAGGGGCCCACACCACAGGGCCGCGCGGCCAAGGGGGGGGGGGCCACGCCGCCCTAGGGTGTGGCCACCTCGTGGCCCCACTTCGTCTCCTCTTCGGTCTTCTGGAAGCTTCGTGACAAAATAGGACCCTGGGCGTTGATTTCGTCCAATTCCGAGAATATTTCGTTACTAGGATTTCTGAAACCAAAAACAGAAAACAAAGAATCGGCACTTCGGCATCTTGTTAATAGGTTAGTTCCAGAAAATGCACGAATATGACATAAAGTGTGCATAAAACATGTAGATAACATCAATAATGTGGCATGGAACATAAGAAATTATCGATACATTGGAGACGTATCAAGTCCCAGAGGAGCCGATAATTTTATCGGGTGCGCGTCCAGTGCTCCCGATGGAAGTAGCCCCCGACTCTGGGCACTGATGCTTGCAACCTTTGAGTAGACTCAAGTCAAGCAACCCGATGTTTATAGTTTTCTTCAGGTGCCATTGACACATTGTTGTTTATTTCAAGGGGCAATTCTTAATGCACCTTGAACATTGTTGATGCCATTGTTTGTAAGTTTATCGGCAGCAAATTATTTGAGTGATCAGCTCGTGTTGCAGGTTTTGCTAAACCTATTGTATGTGCAACTTTGCTTTCAACCGATGCATGACTTGACAGCAGCTCCCGAATAGATCGGTGGCACTAGATCTGCCGATGACTCCGTCGCTCTTTGATACTTATGTAGTTTAAAGTATCGAGCGTGGGTCATTTTCATACGTGTTTCATGATCCTTGCTATATGCGGCACTCTTTGAGGCATCTATAGCTTAAGATGAATAAATTCCCTCTAATCACCATTTGGAGATCAAGACTAGTTCTTGATTTCAATTAGCTTTGTTTTGAACTCAACTGAGTAATGATAAATTTCTATTTCTTGTTGGCTTTGATGAAAACAGAGATATCCACAGTAGGGGATCATGTAAATGAATGCTACTGTGGTATCCTTTGAAGAAAATTGACTGTTTCTAATGGTTTTAAAAGGCTAGGTGGTGCTAGGTGATTAAGTTGGCTACCAAGACTTGTCTCATCTAGTTAGCTGGGATATGCTATGTGTTGTTGCTTGTTTAGGCATATCTATCACTTACTAGATTTACTGGTTCTTGATTGGCCTCTCTTTTGCCAGCATCACTTGGTCTATATACCAAGTGATGAATAATCCCTTTGGAGCATCCGCTCCATGCATGCTATGTGTGTTTGAGCATCTTGACTTATGTCACCATGGTTGCTGGTTTGTTGGTGTTTTTGTACTTGCCGATGATTAGATGGTTGGTCGATCACTCGTACACTCGGGGGTGGAGCAAGTGAGCCTGGTGTGATGGCACAAATATCAATATCTTGTGCATCCTACCTGGCCTCACTTACTCCATCCCTGGATGTTAATATTTGTTTCGACCAACAAAGTATGAGGCATTCCATTTAGTTCATACTAGCTACTTCTTAATTGCATTGGCCTTTCTTCCATTTTACTGCCGATGATTAAATTGTTTGGTCACTTGTACACTCTGGGGTGGGGCCAGTGAGCTTGGTGCGATGGCACAAATATCAATCTCTTGTGCATCCTACCTGGCCTCGCTGACCCCATCCCTGAATGTTAATATTTCTTTCGACCAACAAAGTATGAGGCATATGATATCTAGTTGAGATACCACTTGGCTCTTTCTTCCATTTTAGTGCCGATGATTATAATGTTTGGTCACCTATACGCCGCAATATACTTTGTAGACATGCCCCCCTTTCCCCGGCCGCCGTTCCGTGAACGAGTCCTTGACGAGACAACAACGCCGACCTGCCTCTCCGGCGCAGAACCACGCCAGTCCCAGCCGCCTCCCTTGTGGCCGCAAGGGAGGCGGCTGAGACTGTCGTGGTTCTGCGCCGGAGAGGCAGATCGGCGTTGTTGTCTCGTCAAGGACCCGTTCACGGAACGGCGGCCGGGGAAAGGGGGCCCTTCTGCAAAGTATACTGCGGCGTATACTGCAACTATGGTTTCTGACCATAGTATTTGTGTTGACCAACAATGTATGAGGCACTTATTCCATTTTGTCATTCCATTTGCTTTGGTATTTTCAAAATGCCGATGAGTAAAATGTTTGGTCACCGTACACTTGGGGGTGGCGTAAGTGAGCCTGGTAAGATAGCACAAATATCAATCTCCTGTGCATCGGACTTGGTCTCACTTACGCCATCCCTGAATGTTAATATTTGTGTTGACCAACAATGTATGCGGCATTTATTCCATTTCTCTTGTGCATCGGACTTGTTGGTCTCACTTTCTTCCATTTTAATCATAATAGGAACCGGATAAAGACCCCGATGCAAGCGAGCCTGGTGGGTAGAGAGGAGGGAGCAAAGGAGGAACCGGATAAAGACTACTTTGTATCTCGAAATTGTGAAATTTGTATGAATTAAGAGTTGTATGCAAAACATTTGATACTTGCCACTACATATGTATCTCGATCGGGCTCTAAGTACTGTGATGATGATGTATAATGTTGCTATGTTATATGTGTCCATATTATATCTGTCTATCTGTCTATATTATACCTGTTTACTGTGTACAAAACCTGTATAAAACCTGTATAATATACCAGGGAGCACAAAATCTAGTATACCTGTACATTGTTCTGTGGCGCACCAAAATAGAATTCAGTGGTGCACCTCTTTCTATGGCGCAGAAGATCCATATGCGCCACAGAACACCATAATTCTGTGGCGCATGGTCCAGTGCGCCACATAAACCCTATTTTTGTGGCGAAGTTTCTGTGGCGCACCGCGCATGCGCCACAGAATCATGTTTTCGTGCGCCACTGATACGTCTCAAACGTATCTATAATTTCTTATGTTCCATGCTAGTTTTATGACAATACTCACATGTTTTATATACACTTTATATCATTTATATGCATTTTCCGGCACTAACCTATTAACAAGATGCCGGAGCGCCAGTTCCTGTTTTCTGTTGTTTTTGGTTTCAGAAATCCTACACAGGAAATATTATCGGAATTGGACGAAACAAAAGCCCAGGGTCTTATTTTCCACGGAGCTTTCCAGAAGACCGAAGGAGATACGAAGTGGGGCCACGAGGTGGCGACACCACCTGGCGGCGTGGCCAAGGAGGGGCCCGCGCCGCCCTATGGTGTGGGCCCCTCGTGAGCCCCCCGACTCTGCCCTTTCGCCTACTTAAACTCTCCATCGCGAAAACCCTATTACCGAGAGCCACGATACGAGAAAAGTTCCAGAGACGCCGCCGCCGCCAATCCCATCTCGGGGGATTCAGGAGGTCGCCTCCGGCACCCTGCCGGAGAGGGGAATCATCACCGGAGGGCTCTACATCACCATGCCCGCCTCCGGACTGATGTGTGAGTAGTTCATCCTTGGACTATGGGTCCATAGCAGTAGCTAGATGGTTGTCTTCTCCTCTTGTGCTATCATGTTTAGATCTTGTGAGCTGCCTATCATGATCAAGATCATCTATTTGTAATGCTACATGTTGTGTTTGTTGGGATCCGATGAATATGGAATACCCTGTCAAGTTGATTATTGATCTATCTATGTGTTGTTTATGATCTTGTATGCTCTCCGTTGCTAGTAGAGGCTCTGGTCAAGTTGATACTTGTAACTCCAAGAGGGAGTATTTATGCTCGATAGTGGGTTCATGCCTCCATTGAATCTGGGACAGTGACAAAAAGTTCTAAGGTTGTGGATGTGCTATTGCCACTAGGGATAAAACATCAATGCTTTGTCTAAGGATATTTGTATTGTTTACATTACGCACCATACTTAATGCAATTATCTGTTGTTTGCAACTTAATACTGGAAGGGGTGCGGATGCTAACCCGAAGGTGGACTTTTTAGGCATAGATGCATGCTGGATAGCGGTCTATGTTCTTTGTCGTAATGCCCTAAGTAAATCTCTTATTAGTAATCATGATATGTATGTGCATTGTTATGCCTTCTCTATTTGTCAATTGCCCAACTGTAATTTGTTCGCCCAACATGCTATTTATCTTATTGGAGAGACACCACTAGTGAACTGTGGACCCCGGTCCATTCTTTTACATCTGAATACAATCTACTGCAATCATTGTTCTCTGCTGTTCTTCGCAAACAAACATCATTCTCCACACCATACGTTTAATCCTTTGTTTACAGCATGCCGGTGAGATTGACAACCTCACTGTTAAGTTGGGGCAAAGTATTTTGATTGTGTTGTGTAGGTTCTACGTTGGCGCCGGAATCCCTGGTGTTGCGCCGCACTACACTCCTTCACCAATAACCTTCACGTGGCCTTCATCTCCTACTGGTTCGATAACCTTGGTTTCTTACTGAGGGAAAACTTGCTGCTGTACGCATCACACATTCCTCTTGGGGTTCCCAACGGGCGTGTGCTTTACGCGTCATCAGCCACTGATGAGGCTTTTCCTACTAGTGTCTATAGCAAAGGAAAATAGCAAGGTCCCCGTTGTTTCATGATCCTTGCTATCTGCGGCACTCTTTGAGGCATCTATAGCGAAGAAAAAGAGCAAGATCCCCGTTGTTTCATGATCCTTGCTATATGCGGCACTCTTTGAGGCATCTATAGCGAAGGAAAAGAGCAACGTCCCCGTTGTTTTATGATCCTTGCTATCTGCGGCACTCTTTGAGGCATCTATAGCGAAGGAAAAGAGCAAGGTCCCTGTTGTTTCATGATCCTTGCTATCTGCGGCACTCTTTGAGGCATCTATAGCAAAGGAAAAGAGCAAGGACCCCGTTGATTTTGCATCATATCACTCGTAATTTCAGAGGCTTTTTAGAGTGCAATCTCTGAGCGTATTTTCCATCGAACCGATGTTCGTTGTAATATACGAACAAGGTTCCTGACGATGTAGTTCGGGTGTCCCGAATTACTGCAATTCTTCAAAGAATCAAAACTTGAGTCTTCATATCTTCTTGAATTCCAATGAACTGGCGCTCCCGTTGGGAGTAAGGAGTCTTCATATCTTCTTGAATTCCAGTGAACCGGCGCTCCCGTTGGGAGTAAGGAGTCTTCATATCTTACTTGAATTCCAGCGAACCAGCGCTCCCGTTGAGAGTAGTAAAAATAGTCAGAGATCTTCATGTCTTCTTGAATTCCAATGCTCCTGATGGGAGTAAACGCAATAGTTTGAAAATACTCCAAGAGCCCTCGAGTAATTCCAGCGCTCTCGACAGGAGCGCATCAGGTCAATATGATATCCATTGAATTTTCCAGATGATGAATCCACCGACCCGAGAGTGCATCGGGAGAAGATATATCCAGAGTTGAAGAAGATAAATCCATCGAGTCGAGGAAAATAAATCCACCGAGTAATCGAGTGTACCGGAGGTAACGATGTAATGGCGGTTCCCCGATCATTGGGTGTGGGAAAGGGAAGAGGAACACTTAGTTGCGCAGTCGAAATAGTTGCACGGCCAAAGATAATCCATGTGGCGGGCGCAGCCGAAATAATTGCGCCATCCAAGATAATTCATGCGGCGGGCGCAGCCGAAATAATTGCGGCATCCAAGATAATCCATTCGGTGGGCGCAGCCGAAATAATTGCGTCATCCAACATAATCCATGCGGCGGGCGCAGCCGAAATAATTCCGCCATCCAAGAAAATCCATGCGGCGGGCGCAGCCAAAATAATTGCGCCATCCAAGATAATCCATGCGGCGCCAGGCAAACGTGGCCGATGAAGAGGACGCAGTCGATGTAGCGGACCCGCGACAGGTGAGCACCCGAATATATTTAGTCCGTAATGTCGGATCTATGACACACAAACTCCCGAGTACGGCAAGTGCACGACAGCTGGCGCGATCGACCGAACAGAATAATAGAAGTTTTGCTTCAATCTGCAGTTATGTTACGACGCAAAAACCTGCGCGCAAATAATAGTACGAGCCAAAGAATATTTGGTAAAATAATTTTGCATAATTAGAAGTATAGCACCTAATATTTTTTGTATCTGATGAAATCGGAACGACGAGTTACGACGCAAATATACTGTCGTGTCTCCAAAAACTTCGACTGCACGCGATGTGAAGATGATCCTCTCCAACCCATTGAATTGTTAGGCCAGTCAATGGTTGTGTTCCGCGAATCCGGTCCTCCAGGTTAAACATGCTTTGCTCTTTCAGTTAGTCCAGTTCTTTTTCACGTGGAACGGGGTGGCCTTGCTCATCAAACAGGATTTTTGGTCTGTGCCTTTCATGAACTGTCGGCGCTGAATTCCATCGTGTAGGTGCAAGGCCAATTCTCCGAACAACCAAGCCGCGCGTGTTGATTTGTTGTCTTCACAGAAGATGGCGCGTACGTTTCATCTTTATTAACTTCCTTAGACCCCACAAGTAGTAGTTTCACGTGGAGGACATCATCAATCCAATTCATGAATTTTTTGGTCAGCTGCATCGCTACTTTGACTTTCCTTTCTCTTGATTTCTTTTCCTTCAGAGTATTGAGCATCCGATAGGCAGGTGTTGCAACTCCTTGTACTTGGCCTTTGGACGCTTCAATTTTGGCAGATTTAATCAACCGAGCACGACGGCCTTTGTGGCGATGAGCACGGCTATGTACTGCAGGCTTTCACCAAACCGGATCCGATCTTTTCAATCTCCTGGCGTGGTGTTGATTTTCAGCTTGACGACGAGTTGAGATTCGAAGGTTGACGATGCGGTAAAGGGTCTCGCCCGGATCACAAAATCCAGTGGTCGCGATTCCCACAGACGGCGCCAATTGACGAGGCGGTTCCTCGGCAATGCCCACCATGAGGGGCTTCAGTTTTACAGAAAGGCGACGACGGAAGTTCCGAGAGCGAGGCGGTACACGACGTACCCAGGTTCGCGTCCCCACGGTGGAGGATCGCTACGTCCTACTAGCAATCCAGTATATGGTGGGGGCCGCCATAGGCGGAGTTGTTGGATCTAGTATAGTTCTAATCCGCGGGTTGCGCTGTCTAGGCGTGTCGCCTCTATGATTATGTTTCTGAATATGCCCGTCCTAAGGGGTGCCCCTACCTGACTTTATATATCAGCCAAACTAGGGTTTACAAGAGTCCTAGTAGGATTCGTATTGGAGTCTTCTTTCCTTGTAATCCAAGTTGAGGCGCGTGCAGGTCCATCTTGCCGAGTCCTTGTGCTGGTCCATCTTCATAGTTTGCATCGGGTATGCCAATGTCGAGTACCCAAAGGGTTATGCTCACATCAAGCCCCCTCAACCACCGTCGCAGCACCTGTAAGGGGAGGCGAAGGCGCAGCGGTCTCCCCCTCAAACAGAGTTGAAGTAGATAGAGGAGGGACCGGTGGCGTCGAAACAGCCCCCCTCTCCTCCGGCTCCACCAGCTGAGCCGCCACAGGCCGAGGTGGAGAAGAACACGCCCCCGGCGTCCCCTGAACTTCCTGCAAGGCCACGGGAACATCCAACACCAGCGGAGACACCGCCGATCGCCCCACTAGCTGCGGTGACACTCTACGAATCCTATCGACAATCTCCTTTCCTCTCGGAGTCTTCAGACTTGCATTATATGGAGTAATGGCTAGACATAAAACATGAGAAACCGGTACCGACTTTCCTTGACCATGTGAGGAAGAGGGCGCAGAAGAATCCACCTCCATATTAGAAGTCTCGGTCGACGGTTCCCCAGATGGGCCAGTGGTATCATCATCCTCATCATTACCCAGGTTCTCTCCATCCATATCATCGCCCTTCCGCCTCTAGAAAAACTGAGAGAAGGACGGATCCGCTACAAACTCGGACGGCTCTCGACGGAACACAAAACTGAAAAGCTTCAGTCTAACAGCAAAGGCCACGGCAAGGAACGGACCAATATCATTCACATGTGCCTCCAACGCCTTGGGGTTTACCATAGCAACAAGAATACGCACCACCCCGCGACTCCGCATAGTGACAAGGTCAATATCAAGCGGAACACCAAGAAGAGTCCCAACCGCCCATAAACCATGGAAGTGCCTCACTGTGTAAGGTACCCCCTCCACATGCACCCAGACAGGCTTGAGCTCTGATTTGTGTTGTATGTACCGAGGCTTCCAAACTGTGACCGTAGCTGTTGCCTTGTGAGCCAGTACACCCATCTGAAAACCATCAACACTCTGAAGATCCGCCGCGGAAGGGAAGCCAATGAGAAAAGCATCATCCCCATGTGCAACCGCCTCCCACTTCCACTGCCCATTAAGCGGACAAATCCTTTTCATCAAATCTTGAATCGCCTTTGCCGGTACCTGATACGTCTCCGACGTATCGATAATTTCTTATGTTCCATGCCACATTATTGATGATATCTACATGTTTTATGCATACTTTATGTCATATTTATGCGTTTTCCGGAACTAACCTATTGATGAGATGCCGAAGGGCCAGTTCCTGTTTTCTGCTGTTTTTGGTTTCAGAAATCCTAGTAAGGAAATATTCTCGGAATCGGACGAAATCAACGCCCAGCATCTTAGGATTGCACGAAGCTTCCAGAACACCCGAGAGTCGCCAGAGAGGGGCCACAGGGCCACCAGATGACACCTTGGCGCGGCCAAGGGGGGGCCCGCGCCCCCCTGTTGTGTCGTCGCCTCGTTGACCTTCCGACGCCGCCTCTTCGCCTATATAAAGGTCCCTGACCTAAAACATCGATACGGAAAAGCCACGGTACGAGAAACCATCCAGAGCCGCCAGCCATCGCGAAGCCAAGATCTGGGGGACAGGAGTCTCTGTTCCGGCACGCCGCCGGGACGGGGAAGTGCCCCCGGAAGGCTTCTCCATCGACACCGCTGCCATCTCCAACGCCATCTTCATCAACGCTGCTGTCTCCCATGAGGAGGGAGTAGTTCTCCATCGAGGCTAAGGGCTGTACCGGTAGCTATGTGGTTAATCTCTCTCCTATGTACTTCAATACAATAATCTCATGAGCTGCCTTACACGATTGAGATTCATATGATGATGCTTGTAATCTAGATGTCATTATGCTAGTCAAGTGGATTTTACTTATGTGATCTCCGGAGACTCCTTGTCCCACGTGTGTAAAGGTGATAGTGTGTGCACCGTGTGGGTCTCTTAGGCTATATTTTACAGAATACTTATTCACTGCTATGAAGAGCATAGTGAAGTGCTTATTTATATCCCTTTATGATTACAATGTGTTTTGCATCACAATTCATCTATGTGCTACTCTAGTGATGTTATTAAAGTAGTTTATTCCTCCTGCACGGTGTAATGGTGACAGTGTGTGCATCGTGTAGTACTTGGCGTAGGCTATGATTGTGATCTCTTGTAGATTATGAAGTTAACTATTGCTATGATAGTATTGATGTGATCTATGCCTCCTTTCGTAGCGTGAAGGTGACAGTGTGCATGCTATGTTATTACTTGGTTTGGTTATGTTGATCTGTCATGCACTCTAAGGTTATTTAAATATGAACATCGAATATTGTGGAGCTTGTTAACTCCGGCATTGAGGGTTCGTGTAATCCTACACAGTTAGTGGTGTTCATCATCCAACAAGAGAGTGTAGAGTCTAGCATCTATCTATTTATTCTGTTATGTGATCAATGTTGAGAGTGTCCACTAGTGAAAGTATAATCCCTAGGCCTTGTTCCTAAATACTGCTATCGCTGCTTGTTTACTGTTTTACTGCATCTCTACTGCTCGCAATATTACCACCATCAACCACACGCCAGTCCTGGACAGCAAAGCACTTTTCTGGCACTGTTACTACTGCTCATACTTATTCATACCACCTGTATTTCACTATCTCTTCGCCGAACTAGTGCACCTATTAGGTGTGTTGGGGACACAAGAGACTTCTTGCTTTGTGGTTGCAGGGTTGCTTGAGAGGAATATCTTTGACCTCTTCCTCCCTGAGATCGATAAACCTTGGGTGATCCACTTAAGGGAAACTTGTTGCTGTTCTACAAACCTCTGCTCTTGGAGGATCAACACTGTCTACAAGAATAGAAGCACCCGTAGACATCAAGCACTTTTCTGGCGTCGTTGCCGGGGAGGAAAGGTAAAAGGCACTCATACTCCGGTTCCAGGTAACTAAGTACTTTTCTGGCGCCATTGTGTGTGTGCTCGAAGCTATTTCCTTTAGATCCTGCAATTGCATCTTTTTGTTTCTTGTTTACACTAGTACGGCATAATGGACAACAATGAGCTTTTTATTCTATTTCCTGAGTTAAGACATGGATGGTTTGATCCGAAAATTAAAAAACCCATGGAACATATTAGTATGAACACTTTGAACACCATTGTTGCTAATGATATGGAAAATTCTAAGCTTGGGGAAGCTAGTTTTGATGAGCATGATCTTTTTAGTCCCCCAAGCATTGAGGAGAAAATTTACTTTGATGATACTTTGCCTCCTATTTATGATGATTATAATGATAGTGGTCTTTTGGTGCCGCCTGTTATGGAGGATAAATTTGATTATGATTACAATATGCCTCCTATATTTGATGATGAGAATAATAATGATAGCTACTTTGTTGAATTTGCTCCCACTACAACTAATAAAATTGATTATGCTAATGTGGAGAGTAATAGTTTTATGCATGAGACTCATGATAAGAATGCTTTATGTGATAGTTATATTGTTGAGTTTGCTCATGATGCTACTGGATATTATTATGAGAGAGGAAAATATGGTTGTAGAAATTTTCATGTTACTAAAATGCCTCTCTATGTGCTGAAATTTTTGAAGCTACACTTGTTCTATCTTCCTATGCTTGTTACTTTGCTCTTCATGAACTTGTTTATTTACAAGATTCCTATGCATAGGAAGCACGTTAGACTTAAATTTGTTTTGAATTTGCCTCTTGATGCTCTCTTTTGCTTCAACTACAATTTCTTGCGAGTGCATCATTAAAACTGCTGAGCCCATCTTAATGGCCATAAAGAAAGAACTTCTTGGGAGATAACCCATGTGTTTATTTTGCTACAGTAATTTTGTTTTAAATTTGAGTCTTGGAAGTTGTTACTACTGTAGCAACCTCTCCTTATCTTTATTTTATTGCATTGTTGTGCCAAGTAAAGTCTTTGATAGTAAGGTTCATACTAGATTTGGATTACTGCGCAGAAACAGATTTCTTGCTGTCACGAATCTGGGCCTAATTCTCTGTAGGTAACTTAGAAAATTATGCCAATTTACGTGAGTGATCCTCAGATATGTACGCAACTTTCATTCAATTTGAGCATTTTCATTTGAGCAATTCTGGTGCCTCTTAGAAATTCATCTTTACGGACTGTTCTGTTTTGACAGATTCTGCCTTTTATTTCGCATTGCCTCTTTTGCTATGTTGGATGCATTTCTTTGTTCCATTGACTTCCAGTAGCTTTGAGCAATGTACAGAAGTGTTAAGAATGATTGTGTCACCTCTGAACATGTGAGTTTTTGATTATGCACTAACCCTCTAATGAGTTTGTTTTGAGTTTGGTGTGGAGGAAGTTTTCAAGGGTCAAGAGAGGAGGATGATACAATATGATCAAGGAGAGTGAAAGCTCTAAGCTTGGGGATGCCCCGGTGGTTCATCTCTGCATATTTCAAGAAGACTCAAGCGTCTAAGCTTGGGGATGCCCAAGGCATCCCCTTCTTCATCGACAAATTATCAGGTTCCTTCTCTTGAAACTATATTTTTATTCGGTCACATCTTATGTACTTTACTTGGAGCGTCTGTGTGCTTTTTTTTTGTTTTTGTTTGAATAAATGCTCGTGTGGGAGAGAGACACGCTCCACTGGTTCATACGAACACATGTGTTCTTAGCTTTTAATGTTCATGGTGAAGGTTGAAACTGCTTCGTTAATTGTTGTATGGTTGGAAACAGAAAATGCTACATGTAGTAATTGGTATGATGTGTTGAATAATTTGATACTTTGCAATTGTTGTGCTCATGTTTAAGCTCTTGCATCATATACTTTGCACCCATTAATGAAGAAATACATAGAGCTTGCTAAATTTGGTTTGCATAATTGGTCTCTCTAAGGTCTAGATAATTTCTAGTAAAGTGTTTTGAACAACAAGGAAGATGGTGTAGAGTCTTATAATGTTTACAATATGTCTTTTATGTGAGTTTTGCTGCACCGGTTCATCCTTGTGTTTGTTTCAAATAGCCTTGCTAGCCTAAACCTTGTATCGAGAGGGAATACTTCTCATGCATCCAAAATCCTTGAGCTAACCACTATGCCATTTGTGTCCACCATACCTACCTACTACATGGTATTTCTCCGCCATTCCAAAGTAAATTGCTTGAGTGCTACCTTTAAACAATTCAAAATTTATCACCTCTGATTTGTGTCAATGTTTTATAGCTCATGAGGAAGTATGTGGTGTTTATCTTTCAATCTTGTTGGGCAACTTTCACCAATGGACTAGTGGCTTCATACGCTTATCCAATAATTTTGCAAAAAGAGCTGGCAATGGGATTCCCAGTTCCAAATTAATTAACAAAAAAATAGACACTCCTCCATGGTATGTGATTGTTGGACGGCACCCGAAGGATTCGGTTAGCCATGGCTTGAGAAAGCAAAGGTGGGGAGGAGTGTCATCATAATAAAACTAAAATAAAAAAGGCACTCCTTCATGGTATGAGATTGTTGGCAGGCACCCGAGGATTCAGTTAGCCATGGTTTGTGAAAGAAAGGTTGGAAGGAGTGCCACACAAAAATAAAAATAAAATGGGAGCCGCTCTTTGAAGGTTTGTCTGGCAAGGGGGTTAGAGTGCCCACTACCATTCGTTGACAACAACAAACACCTCTCAAAACTTTACTTTTATACTCTCTTGATGTTTTCAAAATCAAAGCTCTAGCACAAATATAGCAATCGATGCTTCCCTCTGCGAAGGGCCATTCTTTTACTTTTATGTTGAGTCAGTTCACCTATTTCTCTCCATCTTAAGAAGCAAACACTTGTGTGAACTATGCATTGATTCTTACATACTTGCATATTGCACTTGTTATATTACTTTGCATTGACAACTATCCATGAGATATACATGTTACAAGTTGAAAGCAACCGCTGAAACTTAATCTTCCTTTGTGTTGCTTCAATACCTTTACTTTGAATAATTGCTTTATGAGTTAACTCTTATGCAAGACTTATTGATGCTTGTCTTGAAGTACTATTCATGAAAAGTCTTTGCTATATGATGAAGGAGATATGCCCTAGAGGCAATAATAAAATGGTTATTATTTATATCTTTATGTTTATGATAAATGTTTATATATCATGCTATAATTGTATTAACCGAAACATTAGTACATGTGTGATATGTAGACAACAAGAAGTCCCTAGTATGCCTCTTAAACTAGCTTGTTGATTAATGGATGATTAGTTTCATAATCATGAACATTGGATGTTATTAATAACAAGGTTATATCATTATATGAATGATGTAATGGACACACCCAATTAAACGTAGCATAAGATCTCGTCATTAAGTTATTTGCTATAAGCTTTCGATACATAGTTACCTAGTCCTTATGACCATGAGATCATGTAAATCACTTATACCGGAAAGGTACTTTGATTACACCAAACACCACTGCGTAAATGGGTGGCTATAAAGGTGGGATTAAGTATCCGGAAAGTATGAGTTGAGGCATATGGATCAACAGTGGGATTTGTCCATCCCGATGACGGATAGATATACTCTGGGCCCTCTCGGTGGAATGTCGTCTAATGTCTTGCAAGCATATGAATGAGTTCATAAGAGACCACATACCACGGTACGAGTAAAGAGTACTTGTCCGGAGACGAGGTTGAACAAGGTATAGAGTGATACCGAAGATCAAACCTCGGACAAGTAAAATATCGCGTGACAAAGGGAATTGGTATTGTATGTGAATGGTTCATTCGATCACTAAAGTCATCGTTGAATATGTGGGAGCCATTATGGATCTCTAGATTCCGCTATTGGTTATTGGTCGGAGTGAGTACTCAACCATGTCCGCATAGTTCACGAACCGTAGGGTGACACACTTAAAGTTGGATGTTGAAATGGTAGTACTTGAATATGGAATGGAGTTCGAATATTTGTTCGGAGTCCCGGATGAGATCCCGGACATCACGAGGAGTTCCGGAATGATCCAGAGAATAAGATTCATATATAGGATGTCATTTTATGTGAATTAAAATGTCGCGGAAGGTTCTATGGAAGGTTCTAGAAAAGTCCGGAAGAAACCACCAAGGAAGGTGGAGTCCACATGGGACTCCACCTCCATGGCCGGCCAACCCTAGTGGGGGAGGAGTCCCAAGTGGACTCCCCCTTAGGGGGCGGCCACCCCCCATATGGGAGGTGGAACTCCCACCTCTAGTGGGAGTCCTAGCTTGGCTAGGTTTCCCCTCCATATGGAAGGTTTTTGGTTCGGGTCTTATTCGAAGACTTGGATACCAACACTTGGGGTTCCACCTATATAATGAGGGGCATAGGGGAGGGGGCCGGCCACCACAAAGCCACAAGTTGGCCGCACCCCCTTGAGGCCGGCCACCCCCTCCCAAACCCTAGCCGCCCCCCTCTCCTCCATATCTCCCGCGTAGCTTTAGCGAAGCTCCGCCAGAGTTCTCCACCGCCACCGACACCACGCTGTCGTGCTGTCGGATTCAAGAGGAGCTACTACTTCCGCTGCCCGCTGGAACGGGGAGGTGGACGTCGTCTTCATCAACAACCGAACGTGTGACCGAGTACGGAGGTGCTGCCCGTTCGTGGCGCCGGAACCGATCGTGATCAAGATCTTCTACGTGCTTTTGCAAGCGGCAAGTGAACGTCTACCGCAGCAACAAGAGCCTCCTCTTGTAGGCTTTGGAATCTCTTCAAGGGTGAGACTCGATACCCCCTCGTTGCTACCGTCTTCTAGATTGCATCTTGGCTTGGATTGCGTGTTCGCGGTAGGAAATTTTTTGTTTTCTATGCAACGTTATCCTACAGTGGTATCAGAGCCGTGTCTATGCATAGATGGTTGCACGAGTAGAACACAATGGTTTTGTGGGCGTTGATGCTCTTGTTATCTTTAGTTTGAGTACTTTGCATCTTTGTGGCATAGTGGGATGAAGCGGCTCGGACTAACTTTACATGACCGCGTTCATGAGACTTGTTCCTCGTTCGACATGCAACTTGTATTGCATAAGAGGCTTTGCGGGTGTCTGTCTCTCCTACTATAGTGAAGATTCAATTTACTCTTCTATTGAAAACATTAGTATCAACGTTGTGGTTCATGTTTGTAGGTAGATTAGATCTCTCTCGAAAACCCTAAACCACGTAAAATATGCAAACCAAATTAGAGACGTCTAACTTGTTTTTGCAGGGTTTGGTGATGTGATATGGCCATAATGTGATGATGAATATGTATGAGATGATCATTATTGTATTGTGGCAACCGGCAGGAGCCTTATGGTTGTCTTTAAATTTCATGTTGAGTGGTATTTCAAAGTAGTTGTAATAGTTGCTACATGGAGGACAATTATGAAGACGGCGCCATTGACCTTGACGCTACGCCGACGATGATGGAGATCATGCCCGAAGATGATGGAGATCATGTCCGTGCTTTGGAGATGAAGATCAAAGGCGCAAAGACATAAAGGGCCATATCATATCACATATGAACTGCATGTGATGTTAATCCTTTTATGCATCTTATTTTGCTTAGATCGCGACGGTAGCATTATAAGATGATCCCTCACTAAAATCTCAAGATAATAAAGTGTTCATCCTTAGTAGCACCGTTGCCAAGACTTGTCGTTTCGAAGCATCTCGTGATGATCGGGTGTGATAGAATCAACAAGTGCATACAACGGGTGCAAGACAGTTTTGCACATGCGGATACTAAGGTGGCCTTGACAAGCCTAGCATGTACAGACATGGTCTCGGAACACGTGATACCGAAAGGTAGAGCATGAATCATATGGTTGATATGATGAACACCTTGAGTGTTCGCCATTGAAATCACACCTTGTCTCGTGATGATCGGACATAGGTGCGGTGGATTTGGTTCGTGTGATCACTAAGACAATGCGAGGGATATTGTTTTGAGTGGGAGTTCACCTAGATTTTTAATTATGTTGAATTAAAATTTGAACTCAATTTGTCATAAACTTAGTCTAAACTTTTGCAAATATATGTTGTAGAGATGGCGTCCCCAATCAATTTTAATCAGTTCCTAGAGAAAGAGAAACTTAAGAGCAACGGTAGCAACTTCACCGACTGGTTCCGTCATGTGAGGATCTTCCTCTCTGGCGGAAATCTGCAATATGTGCTTGATGCACCGCTAGGTGACCCTCCTGCAGAAACTGAAACCGATGAAGTAAAAGCTGTTTACGAGACTCGGAAAATTCGGTACTCTCAAGTTCAGTGTGCCATCCTGTGCAGTCTGGAATCTGATCTTCAAAAATGTTTTGAGCACCACGATCCTCATGAGTTGATGAAAGAGCTGAAAACTATTTTTGAGACTCATGCGGCCGTGGAATGCTATGAAGCATCGAAACAATTCTTCAGCTGCATGATGGAAGAAGGCAGCTCCGTTAGTGAGCACATGCTCGCCATGACCGGGCATGCGAAGAAACTCAGTGACTTGGGAATAGTGATTCCTAACGGATCGGGGATTAATCGTGTCCTTCAATCTTGCCACCAAGTTACAAGAACTTTGTGATGAACTACAATATGCAGAACATGAACAAGGAGTTACCTGAACTCTTTGGCATGCTAAAAGCTGCTGAGATTGAGATCAAGAAAGAGCACCAAGTGTTGATGGTCAACAAGACCACCAGTTTCAAGAAACAGGGCAAGTCTAAGGGAAAATTCAAGAAGGGTGGCAAGAAAGCTGCCACGCCTCCTATGAAACCTAAGAACGGCCCTAAGCCCGATCTTGAGTGCTATTCTTGCAAGGAGAAGGGACACTGGAAGCGTAATTGCTCCAAGTATCTGGCTGATCTGAAGAGCGGCCTTGTCAAGAAGAAGAAAGAAGGTATATCTGATATACATGTTATAGATGTTTATCTCACTGGTTCTCGTTCTAGTACCTTGGTATTTGATACTGGTTCGGTTGCTCATATCTGTAACTCGAAACAGGAACTAAAGAATAAACGAAGACTACTGAAAGATGAAGTGACGATGCGCATTGGAAATGGGTCCAAAGTCGATGTGATCGCTGTCGGCAAACTTCCTCTACATCTACCTTCGGGATTAGTTTTAAGCCTAAATAATTGTTATTTTGTACCCGCGTTGAGCATGAACATTATATCTGGATCTTGTTTAATGCAAGACGGTTATTCATTCAAGTCTGAGAATAATGGTTGTTCTATTTTTATGAATAATATCTTTTATGGTCGAGCACCACAAAAGAATGGCTTATTTCTATTAGATCTCGATAGTAGTGATACGCATATACATAACATTGATGCTAAGCGAATTAAATTGAATGATAATTCTACTTATATGTGGCACTGTCGTCTTGGTCATATTGGAGTGAAACGCATGAAGAAACTCCATACTGATGGATTACTTGAATCACTTGACTTTGAGTCACTTGATAGATGCGAAGCATGTCTAATGGGAAAAATGACAAAGACTCCATTTTCTGGTATGATGGAGCGAGCTACTGACTTATTGGAAATCATACATACCGATGTGTGTGGACCAATGAGCGTAGCATCGCGCGGTGGTTATCGTTATGTTCTAACCTTCACAGATGATCTGAGTAGATATGGGTATATCTATTTCATGAAACATAAATCCGAAACTTTTGAGAAGTTTAAGGAATTCCAAAGTGAAGTAGAAAATCAACGTAACAAGAAGATCAAATTTCTACGATCTGATCGTGGAAGTGAATATCTGAGTTATGAGTTTAGCATGCATTTAAAGAAATGCGGAATACTTTCACAATTGACACCGCCGGGAACACCTCAACGAAACGGTGTGTCCGAACGTCGTAATCGAACTCTCTTAGATATGGTTCGTTCTATGATGTCTCTTACTGATTTGCCGTTATCATTTTGGAGTTATGCATTAGAGACAGCCGCATTCACTTTAAATAGAGCACCATCAAAATCCGTAGAAACGACACCGTATGAATTATGGTTTAATAAGAAACCTAAGCTGTCGTTCCTGAAAGTTTGGGGTTGCGAAGCCTATGTAAAGAAGTTACAACCGGACAAGCTAGAACCCAAAGCGGAGAAATGCGTCTTCATAGGATACCCTAAGGAAACTATAGGGTATACTTTCTATCACAAATCCGAAGGCAAAATCTTTGTTGCTAAGAACGGAACCTTTCTTGAGAAAGAATTTCTCACTAAAGAAGTGACTGGAAGAAAAGTAGAACTCGATGAGATTGATGAATCTATACACATTGATCAGAGTAGCGCAGTACCGAAAGTTGTACCAGTACCGCCTACACCGGCAACAGAGGAAGCTAATGATAATGATCATGAAACTTCGAACAAGGAAACTACTGAACCTCGCAGATCGACAAGGGAACGTACCACTCCTGATTGGTATGATCCTTGTCTAAATGTCATGATTGTGGATAACAATGATGAGGACCCTGCGACGTATGAAGAAGCGATGATGAGCCCAGATTCCAACAAATGGCAAGAAGCCATGAAATCCGAAATGGGATCCATGTATGATAACAAAGTATGGACTTTGGTAGACTTACCTGATAGCCGAAAGGCTGTCGAGAATAAATGGATCTTCAAGAGAAAAACAGATGCAGATGGTAATATTACTGTCTATAAAGCTCGACTTGTCGCAAAGGGTTTCCGACAAATTCAAGGAGTTGACTACAATGAGACTTTCTCACCTGTAGCGAAGCTAAAATCTGTGAGGATTTTGTTAGCAATAGCTGCATTTTTCGATTATGAGATTTGGCAGATGGATGTCAAAACGGCGTTCCTTAATGGAGACATTGAGGAAGAGTTGTATATGGTACAACCCAAAGGTTTTGTCGATCCTAAAAATGCTGACAAAGTATGCAAACTTCAGCGTTCAATCTATGGACTGAAGCAAGCATCAAGAAGTTGGAACCGACGCTTTGATAAGGTGATCAAAGACTTCGGGTTTATACAGTGTCATGGAGAGGCCTGTATTTACAAGAAAGTGAGTGGGAGCTCTGTAGCATTCCTGATATTATATGTAGATGACATATTATTGATCGGGAATGATATAGAACTATTAAGCAGTGTTAAAGGTTATTTGAATAATAGTTTTTCAATGAAAGACCTTGGTGAAGCATCGTATATATTAGGCATCAAGATTTATAGAGATAGATCAAAGACGCCTAATAGGGCTATCACAGAGTACATATCTGGACA